>NC_140635.1:19803638-21019471 GCF_057382275.1 Copadichromis virginalis
TTCGCCGTATCACCTTAGGACCCCAGTCTCCCCGCATAACGTGATGAGTAGGGCCAAAGCTGGCCTGACCAGCAGCTCGTAAACTGTCCAGCCTCTCCTGGATAGTCCGACTACCATGAGAATGGATCCCTTTGTTGTCAATGTACTCCCTGTATGTCTGGTAAGTGCGCCAATCAATGCTCTGGTGGTTTCCTGGGTAGTTTGACACCTGAGCTCCATATGGAACCATTCCAGGACCACCGGGATAGACATCTGCCTTTCGAGGTTGAGGATACTGGGCCAGTGACCCAGGCCTCCCCCTAACAAAGGCAGGTTCCATAAATTCCATCCTGTGTGCTGGAACCATGCGCCCCATATGGGCTGTATTATGAGGAACTACCACTGTCCTCACACTGTCATTGCGCATGCACACTGCTGTTTGGCTCTTAGGATACGATGCCAGAGGTGGTGTTGGGGGCACAGTAATCTCCTTACGGTACCCATGGTCTGGAAGTGCTGTTGGCGCTCGGCAGACCTGCCCCACCGAGTCTGTCGGCTGGGCCATGCCCGTAGGCTTACAGTCTACTCTGGGGTAGCATAATGAAGGTGGATCAGGAATGTGACAGGCATTTCCGCTGTAGCTACTGTGGCCACGGAGGTAGGCATCCTGGGAGTAGGCCTAGAAACACAGCAACAGAGAAATGTTTATAACAGATGAGAACAAGTAGCAATTGCAAAGTGTGCATAACACACGTCAGTTCGATACTAGCTACTTACAGAGAAGTCAAGCGTGATATTACAAATGTTACTGCATGTATGTGTGTGGGCAGTGCATGTTGCAGTGTGAGTGAACGCGGAGGCGTTTCAGGCAGTTCAGCTGTGTCAATGCTCTTCATCTGCTCCTTATTTAGAATTCTCATGGTAATAACGTAGGCTAGTACAGTATATAAACCAAAGAAGAAAATTTTTAACTAAAAGAAACAATGTTTCCAACACATTATTTTATTTTATTTTTTTAAATGGTACAGTGTGGTGTACTGGTGCTTCTACAACATTACAGCCTGTGTTCTCCAAGCTTGTGGTTACACAACAGCTGTCCTTTTTAGTATAAGGAAAAATGTCTCGCCCATCCAAGAAACAAACATTTACCACAAACGCTAACACCAAAAGATAATTGGCAAATGGTGCACAAGCCTACTGAACTTATTTAGCCCCAACAGTGACACTTTCTGTAACACCAGTATATTAATAAGCTAACCGACTGGTTTATGGGAACAAAATCGATAACATAAAAACTGTCATAAATGGACATAAATGTGGAAAGATAACCAATGTTTCCATTTACCCACCTCAGACTGACAGATTACAGCCTCAGACTGACAACCGGTTCCTATCGCTCACAGAGAAACTGCTATATTTATCCCCCTGGTTATTATCCAACGTTCGGAAAACCATGCTCCATACACATGCTAATAAAGTCATTTCTAATAAATACAAACCTAAACATAAAACTTCTTCTAGCACATTAAACTATGTGCTGTTTATCTGGTATACTCAGCATACTGTACATACAGCAAAGCATGAGACCTGTAAAGGTATGAGGACTTTGATCCCAACAGCCTTACAACCTTTCATAAAGCTGTGTGTTTCACAGAAATCACTGACTGACTCAATTCTTCCCTTTACAGTTCAGAGGTCAATGGCCTTTATCAAACTAATGACATCTGACATGGAGAATGAAGAAGGGGCGAGGCCTTGCTGAGATGCCAGCTGGATGCCTACTGAAGTGTTCAATCTAACAGGTACTGCAGGCACAGTGCATCGCCCATTTCTACAGTCTACACATTTCAATCATGAGCACGGAGCTGAGTATTAAACACTCATGCGAGCCAACTGAAAAGCAATCATGTAAAACCTGAAGTCAACATCCAGCAGTAACAATGACACACACGCATGACATATGCAAAATGATACAGCAAGCACAACACGTCAACATCAAGAGGCTACCCAGTGTTCTGTTTCCTTACCAGATTAGTAGTCTCCAGAGAAATAGGCTGCCATCACAGCGTGAGAAAACGAGAGCGTTAAGAAATCATGGGAGAGAGGGTGGAAGAGAAAAAGATGCCAGCAGAAGAAAATGCACATGTTGGGAGAAACAAAACAGATTCATCGGGGAGAAAACATGAATCAGCCATAGCTGGGCTTGACATGCTAAAAATATACTAGAGCTGCAGTGGCAGTAGAGAGGGATGAAGAAGGAAAGATGAAGCAGGGGGTTGCCACGTTACGACCTGCCTATGCCAGTCTGTCCTGGGTGAGGTGACAAGAGCAGAAGCTTGCCTCTCATGCTGCTCTCATGTCTTCACGGTTTTATCCATATTCAGCCAGAATATTACGCTAACTGAACAAGGTGCCTCCAGTCTATGTCTCCCTCTCCTTCCCTTTGGTACTGCTCACATGACAGAAGCAGCAGCTGCTGATTATACATTCAGCTGTGATGGTACAGCTCCCCTCCCACTCCATCCTCCTCTCTCCCTCTCCCTTAGCATCAACCTGTTCAAAACACAGGGAAGTCAGCTGATTTTATCTTCTGGTTTCAGCTCATCATTCATCCTGTTCCTTTTATTTCCCACTCTGCTGTATTTTCTCCGCTCTCACGGTGTGCCGTCCTCTTCCCTTTTCTGCTCCTACAATGTTCAATCCATCTCTTTGCTAAGCAACTGCTGCCTGTCTCCAAGCACTGAGTGTGCTGCCTCCTAAAGTGTAACGTCTTGCTGCCAGCACCTCCAATAATCCTCTTGTTCTTATGGACAGTTCCTATTCGTGCCTACATCAACATATTTTTGCGCGCGCGTGCGTGTGCGCATGTTTGCCATTTGCAACACTGCAACCATGGATTTAACAACACACGTGTTTGAGGCTGAACTGTGTGAATGATTACAGATGGGAAAAATGGAGGCAGGAGGGAAAGAGAACCTATCAGGGAGAAGGGGTGGAGTGACAGTCAATTGGTTACTAGAAAAGAACTGTGGGAGTAGTCAAGGGAATGTGACCAATAATTTATTTCTCTCTGATATTTACAATGTTAATTCTAGTCGACTCATTAAAATGCTATACATACAGTGTAACGTTTTACATAACTTGCCTGTTGTGGGAGAAATGTGAAGCTTGCAGAGAGATGACCATTTGCTAAACAGGATTTTGATATTGCAAAGGTGGATGCCAAAATAAATGATTCATTGAATTAACCATCAAGTTTATTATGAGAATTTAATCTAGCCATAAATGACCCCTAAGGAGTTTTTCTAGGTAACACAGAGAGCCCAGCTCGTTTATTATCTAACTAATGAACAGGATGTCAGATAACAACAACCCCTAGGGAGAGTATTCTTTAGCTATTTGACAAAGCACTTACAGTAATTTGCTATAGATATGAAACAGATGAGTACACTTTCACTTTTGTCTGACTGTGTAAAATGCACAGTAGCTTCAAAGAGCTGCCTGCAGCATGCATGAAAGATTAATGATGAGATCTCAAGTGTTCATAGGTATGAGGACTTATCTCTGCACGTTAAATTGTTTTGGGGACATGCAATACTCACAAAGAACAAAGACAAAGGCAATATATGAACCCTAAATATTGAGCTGTGCGATTAGCACACAGGGTTCACCCGTTTTTGGGTGAAAAGCTGGAACTACCACCATTTTTGTAATACCTAGATCATTACTAATCAATTTTTCCTCCAATCAAAAACCGTAAAAAGAGACAACCAAAAAAAACAAAAACAAAAAAAAGAAAAAGCTGGATTGATTGCTAATTAATGTTAATCAGTCTCACAAACTAAAATAACAGCAATAACATTACCAAATCATACAGCAACTGATTCCAAAATATAAACTTCAAAATACTGTATTTGTTTACATTTTAACTGGGACTCTCTTGTGTTTAAACCTTCTCATTTTCCTGACTCTTAATCACAAAGTGCTGCCACAACTAAAGCTGGTTTTTAGCTCACATGCAGCTTGGAGGGAGGGCATTAGCTTCCTGTTACCAGTGCCGCTTCATTGACACTGGTAACAGGATAAGCACTGATTAACTACAGCTGATATAATTCAAATGTGATGTCGGCCCTTTTAACCAGCAAAAATGCATTGCATGTGCTACCTATAAATGCAAACTATTCTAACACCGCCAGAATACTTTCTATAGAGATCTTTTAAAAAAAATAAATAAATAAATCTACACCTGATGCATGCATTTTTTTTATTTATTTTTTTAAAGTTATTATTACTACTACTATTATTTTAGGAACTGGATCCAAAATTGAACCAAACTATCAGCAACCTAATTTTAATGGTTTCATATTTCTTTCCATAATATTTGAACTCCGTTCCCATTTAGCTTTCAGCTAAAATCAGTCCTTTTTAACATTGCATTTTCTGAGAAGTAACAGTAACAACATGCACAGGTTACTGTCGTGGATTTGAAGCATCACTGCCACTTCTTGTAAACCACTTACTCAACTTTTAGTTGTATTACAAACAATAAATTCATTATCTAACTTCTACCTAAAAGTAAACAGCTGAGCTGCAGAGAACATTTATCCACAAATGGTGAGAATAAAACTTCTTTTAAAAAACAGTTGATGTCTTTCATTCCTTGGTTTATTTTTAATGTGCATGGTACTTTGTATAAACCCAGATGTATAGATGAAATAAACTCAAAATATATGCGCTATTTAGATTGGCCTGTGTGTCAACAAGTTAAATGTATTTTTTAATAAAGCTTCCTTTACCGCTCCTTTTGGGCCATTTCAGCGGTTCTGTAAGCAGCACTTCTGGAGGACAGAAAGGGTGCACTGGCCTGATTAGGAGGCCTAGATAGAAAACTCTGATGGGATAAGCTAGCTTGCCTACATCTCATAACTGCTGTCCCGACATGAACACCTTAAACTAGAGCAGCTCTGTCACAGAACAGAAGTTATTACAAGGCTAGAGAAAAGAGAGCACTCTTTCAAAAAAAAAACAACAACAACTTTTTAAAGCTAATTTTCAAAACAGGATTGCAAAGGAAAACTTACCAGTTGCAGTACATCCTCATCTTTTGGCATTACACAAAGTTCAAGGAAGTCACCACTGCAGGGGAGCAAAAGAAGTTTTAAACAAGGCAAGTAAATCAACAAGCATGAAGCACACAAATTCATACTCAGTCTTACCTGTCTTGGATCAAAGATATAACCTCGCAATAAGCTTTCCCAATGATGCTTGCTCCATTCACCTTCACTATTCGATCACCTGATAGAAAACAAAATCAAAAAGGCTTGAGTGACATCAGTGACAGAATCCTAGGAAAACTTCAAGCTCTTTGTGTGAGGGAAACATGTGCTCATGACAGAAAGTAAAGACTTGAGCACATGACTATGACTTCTTAGTAAGGAAAAAAGTAACATAGTAACATAATGAAAGTTTTCAATAAGTGTGGTTGAAGGGTTCCGTATTGACTAAAATCCTTAAAATCATTAGGGTACCCGGCAGAAAGCAGCAGGCCTGGCTTATGTTGTGCATAACAGTGAAAGGAATGTCAAGACAACTTAAAACTGCACTCCTTGCATTTTTGCCCCTATGCTTTCAGTAGGACAATATCATAGAGGAAGTTGCAGACTGTGTTACTGTAATATGCCTCTTCTGTTGTAATGCTGTGACTTCCAAGAAATTACACCCCCATGAACAACCTCTTTTTGGTAGTTTTTGGTAAATAATGATGACTGGCTGACATTTGACAGACCTGTGCAAAGTCCAGCGCCATGAGCAGGGCCACCTTCCTTGACCTGCTTCACAAAAATAGTGTCCATTGGTTCCAGTCTATTTCGCTGCCTTCCTGCTGATAGTAGAGAACAGAGTACACTTATTTATAAACCATATGCAATACAAACACATGAAAACATATCAAATGTATTACAGGGTAGTTCTGAAAATTTACTCTTAATGAGGTTTCCAACTTCATAACAGAGAAAATCCTGACAAAGAAAAGATTTATAAAACCTTCAGAGAAGAAAATCCTAAATGTTTAGTACAAATGACAACAATTTCTTACCCATGTACAAGCAGACCTATGATGTAGATTCATTTTTTAACCTTTGCCCTTTTTTCACAACTAAATCTAAAAATTTGGAAAAACAAAAAAACAAAAAAAACCCAAGCTGACCCCAAGACGTAAAATTGCTTTATAAATTGTCACATATGAGAACAGAGAGGTTTGTCACAAGCTTTGGAAGGATGCAAACCAACATTATGCCTGGATAGTAAGCTGTGGTCTGTCCAATTCTTTCTCAGTTTTCAATAGACATGGTCATTAACTGATCGAGAGAGGGAGAAAAAAAATTAAACAGGGAAGTGGAGCTTTGTGATTTTAGGGACAGTGATAAAAGAGAAAGAAACCCGTTTGGTCATGCAGCTCCTGTCTCCTAGCAGCTGCAGAGCCATAGAAAAGAGGAAAAAAAAAAAAGGGGGGGGGGATACTAAAACTAAGACGAGGTAGAGTGACAGTGTGTTCAGCTGCCTCAACTCCCACTCTTTCCTTATAAACTGAGCAAAAGCTCTGGGCACAGCCAAAGAGTGGCCCAATCGTTAACATTCTGCTAGTGAGTCATCCCAAACTAGAGCAGACAGAAAAGCCAGCATGAGAGCGGGCGTGATAGTATTAAAATACTCCACATTTGTTGTTGTTTAGAAATTCAGACATGATCTTGTAAGACACCTAATGATCATGCCACTGACAGGCCGATAAAGCTAATTATTTTTACACCAGACCAAACTCAAAATTTATTTATTTATTTTCTCCCCCTCCTTTCCACACACCCGTAATTACTCATGCAGAATCACATCCTGGGGACATTATGTAATATAGTACAAGACTCCCATACTGCTACACCAAAAAGAGATGCTCCATCTGGTGGTATTCTGAGAAGTTGCAAGTCCTAATTTCTTCAATGAAGCCATCTAAAAATGCCACTAAGAACATCTAGATGCATGTTGGGAGTTGCACTGAATAAGAGACAGACTAAAACAAATGGCAGTATTAATGTCACCAAGGTATAATAGCTCACACATAAGCTTAGCACCTCACTAATCCCGTTGGCGCCAAACCATTTCCTGTGCATAACCAGTATTTTGAGAAATACGTGTTTGTTTGCTTTATCCAAACGTGGATGTGCAGATAAAGATTAAATTCATTTCTCAATGTTCGGCACAGATACACAAAAACAAATGCACATGCCACAAAAGTTTGAGTGTTCCTTTAAAAACCTTTCCAAGAAAATGGAAAAAAAAGGAACAGGTTTGGATTGCTCCAGGAAAACTCAAGAGAAGTTTGTGCCCACAGCTGACTCATATTTATCTATGCAGGTTTCACCGTTATGTTAATGAAGACTATTAAAATATAGTGCAAAATAATTTCTAGGCAAAAACTGAATAACCCACCATAAATTAGCTTCATGGTTAAAAACAAAAATATTAATGCCTGTCCCCCATAAGCAGTTTTAAAAAAGACAGAGCTGTGAATGAGGTAAAAGGCAGCAATTATCAGATCACTGGTGAACCCAAACGTGACCCGAGCCATGACAGAGCATCTTTGTCTTGGGAAGAAGCGGACTCTTGTACAATTTGTGAATGGATGGTGATGTGGCACACCATAACCACAGCACATCCATAACTCGGATTCTTTTTTTGGGGGGGGGGAGGGGGGGGGGGCTTGTTGGTTTTAAGTAAATTCACATTTCCGTCTTCAGAATAACAACCAGCCTTCATCTGAATGATCAGTTATGTCAACAGCAAATTAGGGTGGATGCAGTGTTTTTAAGACTCACTGAGGTCTAATTACCAAATAACCCGAAACCCGATTTTGAGGCACAAAACTATGTTTATTAAACTGTTTAGAGACGTTGGGGATCGTCCTAAAGGTCATTTTCTTTTTCGGATAGTTCACATATACCAATTCTCTTGTTTGTTTTTTAACATCCTTGTATGAGTTTCTATTAACTTTAACATTTAACCTGGATGTGGTAAAGGCTAGCAGCAATAAGACAGCCACCCTTAAACATAAGTCTGTTGCTGTAATTTGCTGTTTTCATCCATATCCATTAAGGTCAAGTTCCTTAAATGACTTAAAAACTTTTGAGAAAACTCTTTATGATTCGTTTTATATTATTAGTGTTTCCATCACCTTTTCATGTGAAGGTCATCTATGCAATGAAGCTCTTTCTGTAAGTAATTCTACTTCATCCAATTCTTCCCACATTAATTGGCCTCCTACTGTTGTCCCGACAGATTTTTTTGCAAAAATACACAAAACTGATGGGACCATTTGCACAATAATAAAACTGAGTTGCACTGTAAATAAACCTATAGAATACTGCTTTGGTGTATTTTTATTCTGAATAAAGAAATACACGTCAAAAACTGATTCATAACAACAACAAAAAAACATCAGAGGTACGACAGTGCAGCTTTATCCTCCACGTTTTGGGGAGGCAGCATGTTTGTTTGCTTGCTGACTCAGACTGGACTGAAAAGCCCTCAGGTTGGCTTTTTTCTTGCTGCCTGTGAGCCCCTGTGAGGAGCATTATAAAACTACCGGGATTCTTTAATATTCTCCGGCTTACCTGATCCAAAGCAGCAAAGCGCTGGGCAGACTGCTGGGCTTCTAAAGTGTTTCAATTTTGGGGGGTGAAACAGAAATAATATACTTTAATGGCACCTTGCTTTCCTGTAATGTTACTTGAGGTTTTATATCTGAACAATAAGCAAGCTCAATATCTGCTGTATAAAGTATCAGAAAGTGTTCATAATAGTTTTATTAGAATAAACACCTAAGAAATTATCTTGGAAAGACATCTCTGATTTAAACAGTAAAGTGTTACAGCTTGAAATTTCTATTTGGCCTAACTTGTTGAACTGTGAAGGGAAAAAAAATACCCAGAGGTGAATTTCCTTTTTAAAAAGACCAACACTCTTAAAGATGGCCACTAAAGACATTCTTCAGAAATATTAGATTTTGTTCATATTAGCCACTAGACACTAACACTTAACAACTTTAGATCGTGATCTTCCGAGGACTTTATGGGGCTTTCCATTTTGTAAGAAAACAAAACGATTACTTGTACATTTAATAAATAACTTCAACATGTGCGAGCAAATTTACATGGCTACTTTCCAGCACATGTTTTGCTCTGCCGTGATTATAAATGTCTCATAGATTTACTGACACCCACAAAAATAAGTTGAGCAGATGGACCAACGTTCTTATTCAAAATAATTGGAGCAAAATTTAAATGAAATCCATTCTAGCCCAACAGGTACAAGTACATGCTCGGTGTCCATTGAAGAATGACAACACAACATTGTTTGAAAGATCTGAAAATACTTCCTTGCAGTTTCAGTAATTGAATCTAGACATTTTCAGTCTCACTTGGCAAAAACTCAAGGACAGTGCATTTCCTCAAAACTGACCTAAATCCAAAAAAATACTTACAAACAAATAAACATTACAGGCACTTTTCTAATTTCTCTTCTTCTCTACTTTCTGTATCACTATATCACACTTTAAACAAAGCATGTGACGTATTGGTAACTTCAGGCTACTCCGGTTATTCTGGTCACATACCGAAAAGGTAAAAAACAGTAATGGATTGACATACGTCTGCCATAGACAGGGTGTGAATATTTATAACGAAGAAACCAAACCATAACACTCACTGTCAAACACCGCTTGTTGAAAACTGAGACCATCTCTTTCTAAGGGCATGAAAAAGGCTGAAAAGCAGCCAGAACAAAATGTGTAGTGAGGAGAGTCAGAGCAGGACAGAAAGAGGTGGTGCTAAACAAACCTTTCACAGAAACTACATTGTACCCAATGCACTTTATGTACACATAAAAAAGGAAAATCTTGGTGTATTTTACTGCATATAGTAACTATCTTTACATAATATAGTATTTTGGGGTTGTTGTTTTTTTTAATTACCAGTCTGTTCTTCTTATTTATTTTTTTCTACTTTTGTATTGTTTTCTAATACATCTCTAATTCACCTCTTCCTTTTGGCCCTTGTGCTGCAGTAACAAGCTAATTTCCACAGTGTGGGATTAAATAAAGTCTATGTCTACTCACTACGTTAGAAGAAAAAAAATAAAAAAAATAAAAAGAGCTGAAGGGTGGATGCAATTCAGATGAACTGCTCTGATTCAGCAGTACTGAAAGGTAGGAATAAGAAGAAACAGCTGAATTTTTCTGCTTACCTCTGCGGCCATGATCTTCCTCCTGTAAAAGCACAGAAATCCTCAAGTGACTTTGCTGCTCATGGTCAGAGTCTTTTCAGTACTAGGCTTTTTGCTGACTTAATGCTATCTTATGTGATAAGAGGCAAACAATACTCAGGTCAATAAAACTCATGAAAGTTTCTGAGATGTGAAATCTACCGGAAAGTAGTGCAGCGTTGACTCCGGCGGGTACACAATGAAGTGTCGAAGGGTGAAGCCGAAGCCTTGGGATGTGCGATGCAAACGCACAGTTTTCGGCCTCGGCCATGAGAATGGCTCGTCATCTGTTGGGTACGGCGCTGCGGCCGAATCAGCCAAGCTCCTCCACTCTGGAGTGTCACTCTGAACAAAGAAAGTTTTAAGAAGCAATTTAAAAAAAAAAAAAAAAAAAAAAGGAAGCATCTTTTTCTAAAGAAGATTTAAAATAGTTCTGATAAAAGAATTTTTTAGCTACATAATCTAGGAATGGGCACAAATAAAAAGATAAAGTTAAAAACAAAAAAAAAAACAAAAACAGAACTACATCATATGTTAAAGCCACCACAAATTCCCACATCAACAAAAACATCCTTTTCAGAGGAATTACTGTGCATTAGCATAGGTCATTCATTTCAGCTTAACATAGTGAAGAGGAGAATGGGCTTATGAAA
This sequence comes from Copadichromis virginalis, assembly GCF_057382275.1. Lineage (NCBI taxonomy): Eukaryota > Metazoa > Chordata > Actinopteri > Cichliformes > Cichlidae > Copadichromis > Copadichromis virginalis. Next base: position 19,814,579 of record NC_140635.1, read on the forward strand.
AACATTAGTGGTTGCCCAGTGTTTACCATCAAGTCATTTCAGAGTATCCCATTTACACAGCTGGAGTAGAGCATGTCAGGCTTTAGACATCACTCCTGCGTTTACTGACTATTTATAGCTTCACACCTTTGTGGTATCGTGTTTGTAGCAACGCCTCCTTTACACAGAACTCCTCCTTTCAAATATGCACTACTATTTCAGTTCGCAAACACTTTTTGGGCCATCTCTCATTAGCTTTTGAAGGATGGCCCAAAAAATAAATACAATTAAAATCTACAGCGTCGTTAAATGACGCAAGCCTGTTACTTTCACATCACTGCACGTTTTACTGTTTGTGTTGGCAATAAAGGCAGCATCTGCTGCGTAAAACACAATGTAAATACGGATAAATTATTTATTAGTTTGTTCAGCAAGTCCACAAATGTCTTTGTGGCTTTCACTTTCAATGGTATATTATCAAGTATCTTGCCTAATAAGTCATCCCCCAGTGAATGCAAGCCTTAAATGGTTTTGTAATCACTTATTTTCCTCATATTTGTCAAACTGTGAGGACAGGATGCACAAACACAAGAAGCATGTCCTTTTATTCTCACCGTTTTCAGAATGTATATGCAAAATACATTCGACTTTTTCATTGAAATTGTCTTAAAGAATAAATACAAACATTAAAAAGTACATCAGATATAAATATAGCATAGCAAATATATAGCAAATATAAATAAAACACTTTGACAATAATGATTTTAAAAACACAAAAAGAGCTTAACGCTTTGATTAAAATCCATAGGCTCACACTTTTTGAAAATTTCCAAGTGAAAATAACAACTTCGTCATATAATTAACAGCTGGTTTCTGTCACTTAACATAACAGCTTATAAATCTGTCCTACATAACCTCTTTTTTTTTTTTTTTTTTTTTTTTTATATAAACTGACCTCAAGCCAGTGTTTATACCAATCCTGTCATTCTCCACTATAACTTTCAGAACACCTCTATCCAATCAGCCTTGAAAAGTCTCAATAAACATAAATAAATAAATCTAATTTCCTCATCCTGTCTCAAACAAACCCTCCCCCTCCCCACTGAAGCACAGACTTTCCCCAACAATGTGAAGAATTTGATGAGCTTGCATTCAGGCCATCTCTGCTTGGGCAGAAATGTTAAACAAAATGTCAGAAAACTGGGAGGAATTACATCCATTTTCAAACAACCTATGAAAAGAATTTGAAAGAATTTGTTTGTACACATTAAAACAAACAAACAAAACTTGTTTTTGTTTGTTTTAAGCAAAACCAAACAGCTGTTGCACACAGTGATGAACGGACAAAACAAACATTTCAAAAAACAGTTTGTCAGCACAGACCTAAAACTTTCCAACTTTCCACCCAACTACTCTTGAGTACTTCGCAGACTGATCAGACTGTCTCACACTCATTGACTCTTCTCAAATGTTATGCATGCCTGAAGGTGTATACCAAGTTAAGGCATGTTACACTGTGTTCTCTACAGCCTTCTTAACAGTCTTATTTGGCCACTTTGACCAATATATTGCTGAAAGGGACAAACTATTTGAAATACATTTTACTTCAAGCAACATCACAAGCAGGGCACATAAAGGTTTCAAATGTACACAGGATAAGAAACCAGAGCACTAATAGCTGGCTGGGAAACAGAGCTACAGGTGCAGCTGACACCCATGTGTTTTGATTAAACCAGCAGAACAGGTTTTCCTTTGAATGAGCTTTGGCTGTACTGTGATACCAGCACTTCCACATTAAAGTCTATGTCTGTATGAGCTCTGGTTGTATTAAATGTGTGCCCAGATGACTGTTTCTGGTGATAGGACTGGATGTTTGAAATGCCTGCACTGCTGCCCTTGTGTCTCCAGGGCAAGTCAGCCTCAGTTTACTGGATCAGATTTAGCAACTTGTCCAGAGAATAATTTCCCAACCTTTAATCTTTAGACATGGTCTGGCCATGCAGTGTTATCATTGCCACTCGCATAGTTATTAATGATGTGACATTCCAGTAAATTCTAGATGGGCATTTCCCTCACTTAATTTAAAAAACCAAAACAACAAACAACAAAAATGGGTATTGTTGTGGAGGAGTTGTATCAACCTCACAGTTGATACCACTTTTAAACAACTGTGAGAAGAGGTCAAAGGGGAAGCAACATAAAAGAAAATCATGACTTGTGAAAAAGGGGCTACAAAGAAAAGCACATGAAAGGAACGTCCACATCAAAATATGACACACCTCTCTTTCCTGCCCACAAATGAATGCCTCTCACCTATTTATGAATCACTAGAATGCCAGACTGTTTGCACTGGGTGAGGCAGTTTGGAGAAGGTTTGAGAAGGCATTTGCTAATCTGGTGGACGTCTGTTGGAAATTAAAAGTGACCAGACCCGCATCTCAAATTTTGGTGCTGTAAATAATCACCAGAGCAGCAAATATCAAATATTTAGAGGTTTTAGAAAATTACCAAGTAATTTTAAAGAGTTCCTTTTTTATTCTGAATGAAGGGTCTAAAAGTCAAAGACAGCCTGAGAAGCTGGAAAGACAAAGACAAATGCAGTATTTGAGTTTTTAATAGTAGTGTTTCAATATGTTTGAGCTAATAACTGCTTGATCCAGCAACACCGTCTGCACACTCAGACCAAGCTAAATGTGAAGACTTGTTGCTCCTTTGTAAAAACTCATTTCTTTCCTCAGTTTCCTCAGATGCTTTTGTTTTTCTACTAAGGGAAATATTACCATTACTGCTCTATAAAGTAAAACCTAACCCAGTTCCATATATTGATCCCAAATGTTGACTAAATCTCTAGTAAGAACCACTAAAATTATCAATTAAAAAAAGAGGGGTAAGAAAGACTGACAGATAAGATTACAGTAGATACAATGCATCTACAAGAAGACAGACCCACCATCACTCTTCTGCTTTCTCCATGTTCCTTGCATCTGTACACTGTTGAGTCCTACCATTTAAATGCTTCCCTGGGTAAAGAATGGCCACATAATTAAATAATGTGACAGTGGAAACAGTAACACTACTGCAGTGCACGAGCATTTAAAACACCAGCACCCTGTGACGTTGACTCTGAATGGGTCGGTTGTAGGGAGTTCAGTTAGTGCATCACATTGATACCTTGTTTATGTTAACGTTTGTACTGTAACGTTTGTGTTAGCTTACCTGTCGGAAATTTCTCAGGATCACGCTTGCAAAAAGGAACACCTTTTTAGTTCTGCTAGCTAATGAGTGAAATGCGATAGTAAACCAATACACTGTCAGTTAAACAGCATAATTGGCATTGAACACTAAACCACATAGGGAAACTATGACATGCAACCAAATTTGTGATTAGTAACGTTTTTTTGTTTGTTTTTTAATTCTATTTTGTCCTGTTTTACTTGTATTAATCAAAGGCGTGTAGCTGATTTTGTCCTGTAAAGACAAACTCAGCCAAATGACTTCAGCCACTCTGTCAAATGGCTGAAGTCATAACAGAGCGCATCTTTAGCATGGTTATTACCAGCTGGGAACATCATCTCACTCCACAGCATGTACACTGCAATTGTGAATTCATGAACTGAACTGAATCATCTGTAAACTTTGCAAACTTGTTATTTTGGACTGGAAAAAAAAAGTGGTTTTTTTGGATTTGAAGCTTTATTTTAACTTATTGACAGAAGCTATTTTTAGTTTCCTAATTACACACTTTAAAATAAAAAAATACTACTACCACTTTAATTTTTATTACGTAATTTTTTATTTACTTCATTTTTATTCTGACGGCCCTATTGAATATTGATAAAAATACACATGTGATTATTTTCAAATTCATTTGTTTCCTGGGTCAACAGGGTGATATTCACAAGTGGGCAGAATTTAGCAGGTGAGGTACTGGAGCCTAAAACAGGAGGTTTGCCCCGAGGAAGCGAAGATCAGAGTTTTTGAAAAAAAATTGTTGACTAATCAAATGATCAAAGACAAACTGGCAGATTAGTCGACTACATTGAGAATCTTTAGTTGCAGTCCTAATATTAAGTACGGATCGCACCATACAAGAGCACTGAGATGCCTTAACATATCAAAGACCATACCTTGTCTTAATGCACAGACAAAATAAGTGTCTTCAGAAGTAAATGTTCTTTGACAAATGACACAGGAGTACATACACTGTTTCAAGTATGCTGAATCCAAAGAACAGGTGGTTATCCCCCAGGAGTTTTTATGCTGACTACACCATTGGTGCCCCTACCACAGAGATTAGAGAGCAGTTTTCACATAAAAAACTGATATACAACATGACAAGTGTTTGTTAACAAATCTTATGAAACCACACTGCGAGGCCTGTATGTCTGAAAGCCTCTGCTGACATCACCAAATCAGACATTACATGCACCACATGACATCAGCTTTCACATAACCTTCAAATGTGAGGAAACATAGTTCTCTGTGGGCTGCTAAATTCTACACCACATCCCATCCAAACCAAGCACTTAGCTGTGAAAAGCCTAAGATAATGATACAGAGAGCCACTGGTGAGCACTGGGCGTTCCAGCCTTGTACTGCAGGACAAGGTTAGGAGAAGTATCATTACTCAGTCTACAGTCTACACAGACACGTGGTGCATTTTCTGCACGCCACACTTCTACTTGTAACATATGGATGAGAAGGAAATGACTGAATGCCATTTATGTGGGATTTTTTTTCCCGTATGCTGACACAGATCTGTGTGGTTTGGAAAAAAAATTACCTTTTTGAAGCTTCGTTCAGTACAGTAGTTCCCCAAAAATTTTAAAGTAAAAAAAACAAACAAAAAACAAGTTTGCAGCCCACATCTCACAGTTTTAAATCAATTACTGACAATAAAAGAAAAGATTTACACTGAATTTTACTTAAACAGAGGTGCAAATCATCAGTGAAACCGTTCTCTGTACTGCCTTAGGCTACGTCCACACTAGGGCTGGGCGATATGACCCAAAATTCATATCTCGATATTTTTTAGCTGGATGGCGATATAAGATATATATCTCGATTTTTTTTTAAAGCCATAAGTTAAGAACAAAAAGAGAGTTCTTAGTCACACTGTGTCCCAGATGTCACACGGGCACTTTTATTTACATACAGCGTAGATGTACATGAAGAAATTACTCAAAAATAAATTATCAGCATTTATTAAATAATCATGGTCCATAAATAAAAGAAAACAATGTTGTTTTTGTGCATAACAAAAAGCTCACAATTGTGCAGTCAAAATGTAAACTAATAGACGCTGAGCATAATAACAAAGAGACAGATTTCACAGCTGCACCACGTCTCTGAACAGGTGCCATTTGTGGTCCTTATACACACACAGTACGTATCACTCCGCGAGGCTCCTCCTCGTTAGCCGTAATCCTCCGACAATCCATCAAGTGGTGCAGCTCCGTAGCTTAGCAAAGTCATATTAAAACATTTTTTGACAGATTGCTGAGCGCTGTGTACCACATAAAATCGGTTCGCGGTCAGTAAGCACAACCAGAATTCATACATAAAGCGCACTGTCGATTTTTGAGAAAATGAAAGGATTTTAGGCCATGCAGCCCCTCCTGGCTGCATGTCGTTAGCGCGGTTAGCTCGTTAGCGCGGTTAGCTCGCTAACACGTTGACGCCGTCCAGCCCCACGCACGGTAACTCGCTAACGGAGATTTTCCGCTTTCATCTTGTCATTGCCTGCAGGTGAAGCTATGGGGGAGGCGGAGTTGTGTTCAGTGAAGGAGAGGCCAGGCCGAGTAACGTTGCGTAGAGACAAAAGTGGACGAAAGAGAGGCAAACCTGCGGCTCCACAAGTATAATTATAACGTAACATAGACTATATCGATATAAACGATATTGTCACATCTTATATCTCGTATGAAAATATATCGATATTTTTTAAAAAACTCGATATATCGCCCAGCCCTAGTCCACACTAATGCATTTTTGTTTGAAAGCGCATTGTTTTCTCTCCGTTTTGGCCTCCCGTCCACACTGAGACGGCGCTTTCCCCAAGGAAAAACACAGCGTTTTGAAAACGCTCTTGAAAACGCATACATTTCAAAACGGAGCTGTCCCGTTGCGGACACTCGAAAACGCAGGCTTTCTAAGACGATGACGCATTTCAGTCATGTGATGCAGTCATGTGACCAATTAAACAAAGATAGCAGAGTGCATTATACAGCAGTTGTTTTGACTGCTCTCAATTTTGACAGCCCTAAAAATGATTAATATCAGTTTGTACAGATAGCTTTTCTTCAAATTCTTTAATTCTCACTCGCTTTTGTGAAAGCGCAGGACTGGAATGTAAGCGTTTTTGGCCGTTTCAATGTGGACGCACAACTCTGTGAAAACGACTGAAAACGCTAGTGTGGACACAGAGCGTTTTCAGACGAAAATGCCGTTTTCACATCTATCCGGGCTAGTGTGGACGTAGTCTTAGTGTCACATAAAACCCAAATGGCATTCCTTCAGGCCGAGGTGTACTCCATTACTAGCACACATTTGACTTCTGGTTTGTTGAGCAGTAATTTGATCTCTGTTGTTTTAAAATGTGGAAATGCCATCTCACCTTGGCACCTGATACCCCCTCACTCACAGCAGTGATCCTCTTTCCTTCACCTCTCACTGTTGTCAGCTTAGCTACTTTATCAGTATAATTAGTCACCTCTCATAGAAATCTCTCTAGAAATCTTTTATAAACAAAAACAACTAGAAACCAAACGAGCAACTTTTGGGACAAGCCATCTCCTGTACCGCTGTCAGAGATCCTACTCGCCTGTTGCAAGAACACGTCTATCTGAATCTACTCTGCTCTGTCAGCAGCAGAGAGCACCACCTGTGAAAGAGGGCACATAGAAGTTTTGCACAATGTGAAAAGGGGGGGGGAGAGAGAGAGAGAGAGAGAACCCCCCCCCCCCCCCACCCAAAAAAAACCACCCAAAAAAAAAAACCAAGACAAGACATACTGTTGGTTTCTCTTTGAGTGATAATTAAAAATTTTAAAAAATATACCCCACACTCAAAAAAAAGGGAAAAAAAAAAAAATCACGGCACAACCATTGTCTTATCTCGTTGTCTTATAAAGCTTAATATCCTCATTAGTCCACACTGTGCTGGTCGAACGTGCCAGCATTAACAACTTTTCTGAAAGAAATCCTGTTACATCCCGTATGAGTTTGTCATACAATGCTGCTGTTATAAACATTAAAGCTGGTAAATAAACAGTCTTGCTCAGCAGCTGTAAGCCCACCCCTTGGTTGTAATTTTGAACATACTTTCTGTTGATCGTTACTGAAACCCCAGAGGGCACGGAGAAGCCTCTTTGCATACGCGAAAGACTAGCAGTGAATTATTTAAAAAAAAAAAAAAAGACAATTTCAAAAAAGCTCAGCACCAAGGAGTTGTAGTGATACTTCAGTTCTCTGCAGGATCATTTGCTTTAATTTTTCATTCTCCTCAATGGGTGAAATTACTGATGCCACTTGTTTTCTGAGCAGACATGTCAAAAACACTGGCATTATCTCACAAATTTTACTAAAAATACAAGCTACTGTAAACGAATAACATGTTAACATATTTGATAGAACTGCCTATATTTTAGGTTTTGGACCAAAAACACTGGGACATGTGTAACGGGCACTTTGCTTTCAAAATGATTTAGTGAGCAGTTGTTAAAAAGGAAAATATCCCCTCTTATTGGATTTGTCTGTAACCATCTGTAATCTTTCTTAGTTGTTTGAACAAGACACAGAGCATGTCACACAGTTTTCCATGTGTAGACATAGATGTTTTACAACACAGTGAGGAAAAACTGAATCACACAGCCCATCTCGTATGTTCTCTCGTGAGACGCTGCAGACACAATCATAACGCAACAGGAAGTAACAGACGACTTCTATCCAATTGAAGGTCAATTTTCCCTTCCGATTGCCATCAGTTAACCATACGATGCCTGCGCAGAGGGTTCTGTAAAAAGGCAGCAAGCCTAAATCAGATAAACACTGAGCTTTAATGAAGCCAGGGTTGTGGTGACAGGGGAAGTCTGTTTGTCAATGGTCTCCTACGGTGCTAAATATGGATCATGCTTCATCATCCAAAACAATAATCCAGTTCCAACCACTCTCATTTCTGTTGTTCTACTAGAGAATGAAAAGCTGGAATTATCCATCGTGAAAAAGGCATTCATCATACAGAAGCTGTAGGGGGGAAAACCCATACAATAGAGTTTGATTTAGTAAACACCATAGGCCAATATAGAAATTCCTAAAACACACATAATCACACAACAGCACACTCATCAGCACTAAGCAGCACTGTGCCGCTAAATGAATGTCTGAAATCCAAGCAGAGGAAGGGCTGTCTGCTATTTGGATTCAGCTGCAATGTCTGAATACCACGCACTATTCAGCTGATAAAGCAGACAGACACTCCAGTGTGGAGGAGGATAATGCCACCAATCAAACTCTTGATTCAAATAACAGATATTTTTCCTCCATTTTTAAGCGTCTGCTTCACAGTATTCACTATAAACACTTTCCACATGTCTAATAGTTATAACGGATGAGAAAACTTTAAAAGAACAGGACAGACTAGTAAAGAATTAAGCAAGGGTGGGTGAGAAAGACTTTTCCCCCACCCCCAGATCCAGCTCCCGTCCCCCTGATGTAATTCCAAGAACACCAACAGTGACATGCTTTCTCTAAATTAATATACAAGTCTTGTATCCAAATGATTTTCTTGATTCCCAACGACTGCAGCCATTGCACGCTCTTTTAAGATACTAAGAGAAAGTGAAAATCCGCCTAGGAAAATTCTTAGGTCATTAATTAAATCCAGTGTCATCATTTCCAGAAAATCCCTGAACCAGAGACTCCAGGGGGTTTCCGGCTCAAAATTAGCACATGAATTGGTTTGTGTGGTAGTCTTATTAGAGGGAGTGCTAAAAAGGAGGATTTCCTCTCACGGCACTATGCTGTGGCTTTCCCTCATGGCACATCAACACTTACTAAAGTATTCACAAACAGGTTTCTGGGATCCTATGCAAAAGAACTGTCTATTTTCTCTCATGCTGTATTATTCATTCATTAAATGAGTGTAGTAGTGGCAAGCATGTATCCAGATGGCTGAAATAACAAAAGGTAAGCACATCATCTAAGTTTGTTTTCTTAGCTGTGACAGTGAGATGCAGCTAAGGCTGTGTCTGTTGAATGAGCTTCAACAGTGAATGCGCTAGTATGTGGTGTGCTGGTTGATCCAGAAATTTTAATTTCAGGCCTCTTAGGAAAAAACAAACAAAAAAACCTCATCCCTGTGAATAAATTAGAAAAAGAAACCCCGGAAAACCAACTCTATTACTCTGTAATTGATTCATTATAATTTTTTAGGCATTATCTGCTGCCCTGAGTCTGAGATACAAAAATCAAATTCAGCACATCTACCTAGTTTAAAGTAACAACATAATCACCTGTATGTCCCTCATTTAGGGATGGTGATCATGCAAACTTGGGAGGCTTAAATGACAAGCTGAATATTAGATTAAAGGCAATGGAGGAAATCAAAGAAAACTACAGACTATAAATAGGTGCCCTTTCATTTCAAAGAGTCCCAGTTGCTACCTACTTTATTACAGTATAAAGGTCTTCATTCAGGCTGCAAGCTTTCAGAGGAGCAGATGGTGTCCTGTCTGGTACAGGGGTCACAGCTTAAAAATCTGAAAGACGGGTCTTGAATAAACACCATCGTTTGAGTTTGATTATAATTTCAAATCTGATTAAATGTTGTAACCAAAACCTGTTCTTTTGATCTGTTCATCTACCACAGCCAATCTTAGTTGAGAAAAATCTGAAGCACTCAAAAGAAACAAAAATCTGATGGGCATATTTATGACAAGAATAGATAAGAGGCACGTTGTTGACATAAAGAGCAAAAGAATTCAGCAGGGGTTGCTACAAACACAAACAGCTGGTACTTGGTGTCAAACAAATCCCACCCCCACCCAAAACCAAACTGAAGGAGGTGGGATAACACTGAAACTGCAATCAGTTGGCCACAGAAATCCCTTTTGTCATCAGCATTTAACACATTTCAGGACTTTAAAGAAGTCTGACTCATACTCACCTCACAGAAAGAAGATCTTGCTCGTTGCCTCTCATCGTCTTCACAAGAAGGAACCCACCGTGATGCCATCATTTAGCTTCAGTTAAAATGCTGATGTCTGTAAAGCACCACATGAAAAATGTAGCTCCACCAGGATGTTAAAAAAAATGCTCCAATCCGATTCACACCTCCATACTTGCTGGATTTCTTAATCCATCTGTTTGAGAGATATGAGATGACATATGTGTTTAGTGCATTTAAAAAAATGAATTCAAAGGCAGATTTAGGAATCAGCTGCACAGCAATTACATCTCACACTACTCCAAGAGTCTGTACAAACAACATGAATGAATACCTTGGTTGTTTATAATAGCAGACCACTCGTGATTAATTCTAGACAATCAGCATTATGCAACAGGGTCCTAACCAAACGCTACTTCTAAATGCTGTTTTTGTGTCTCATCCTTGGAGAGCTTCACACTCAGGTGCTTGAAAACAGGCTGATTCAGGGTAATACTATGTGACGGCACATAATAAAAAGGTAGAACAAACTTAATTTGACAGTCAACTGTAATAATAATTCATTTTAACTAACTTAATGAAGTCTAACAATGTTGTAGTAGCCAACACCAGGACTATAACCAGCGTAAAGCACAACAACGTGGAGAGCCAGCGGTGCATTAACTGAATAGCCAGCAACAAGTGGACTGGGGACTGTCGGGAGGCTGGGCGAAATATGTCCGTCGCATTCAAAATTGAGACACGAAACCCCACAGAAACTATTTCTTACAAAATAAAAACACACGAGCTTTATTTGCCGTTTGTGTTTCACGACAAAGCCGACGTTTGTGCTTTTTAGAGGATGGATTTCAATCACTTGATTGAAATCGATGTTTAAATGAGACACGAAGGGAGCATGCCGAGCTGTTGTTCCCGAGCGCTCAACAAAAGAAGCTTTTCCCTTTGTTACTTTACATAAAATACCACAATAAAAGCGGTCCAAACGTCCACACGAGGCACTGCTGCCCCTTTTGCGTGTTTATGGAAGCTCCCTGTAAAACTAGCAAAGTGGGCAAAAGCGACAACCAAGCAAACTGCGGCAACAGGCTGCTAACAGTTAGCCTCCATGCTAACGGTTGGAGTTAAAACAAAGTTACCTGTGTAGTTGAGAAGCGTCATTACAGGCTGTCAACGACGGCGATGCTTATCCATAAAAATCCACAGAAAAAGTACAAACATATCGTGTATGGTCCAGTGTGGAGGGCGTTGTCATAATTTAATAGAGTCTGAGTACAAACGACTTTCCGGTGATTAATCCAAACCTACTCAGTGGAGGCGCATGGTGCAGTTCGGAATTTTTTTTTTTTTTTTTTGTGCCTCCACTGTTCCCGACTCTCTGGGAGTCCACCTTCGGTCAACAGGACACTATCAGCCAATCAGGAGCGGGGTTGTATTTGACCGGGCCAATGAGGCGCGAGTTTACAATAAGCTTGTATCTGCGCTTGTAAACGGTGGCGTTTTTTTTAACCGTTCCCGTGAACTATTAGAGCAGTATTCCCGGGAGAACAGGGGAGAAGATGAAAAGATGCATCGTGTAACAAATCCGCAATTCAAGCCGTTCAAAAACTCGTCGTGGTTTTGGTTTAATACGCACAGCAAGGGTGAACGAGGAGTCACATGCCCCGGTTCAAAGTGAGGTCGAGCTGAGCTAGTAATGTGGAGGGCAGTGGTGATTTCACACATACCACACAGCATAAAATCTTTTCTTTCATCTTATCCACGAAGCAGATAGTTAACAATAAATGGACACTCCTTCGCTGCACTTTAGCTGCAGACTGAAATAAGTGCTCGGATTCTCGGGCCCCTGACAAATGCCCCTTTTATGCCTCTCCAACATAAGGAGCCACCTGTTCCTGGGACTGGCAGCTTTTGTTACAGAGGTCAGTTAGGGAGGAGAATTTCACAAAGCTGTCCTGTCCAGCCGGTTCTACTTTCAGTGGGTCCAAGTGGGATATATCAGCTCTGAAAATTGATATAAAACCTAAATACTTAGCATTATATCTTCAAGCAGCTGTTTTTCTTAGATTTATGGTGTACATATTATTTATTAATGCAATTTGAGCTTTTCTCTTACACAGTACCAGTATTGTACTGTTAACTTCATTTTAATTTTTTTTTTAAATAACTATATTGTTTATTATTGTGTATTGTAAATGTTGGGGTTTTTTTTTTTCAATTATTTTTAGTTTCCGTTTGTATGACTTTGTAATTCTGGAGAAATCACTCATTTCAGCCTCCATTAAAGTCAGCTGCACTAAAGCCTGTAGTTATTTAGATCCAAAAACATTTTTTTTATTACAATGTGATGTGTAATGCACATGTAGCACCCATGCACCCATAGTGCTGAAATTGCACTAATTCTTTCAGACATGTAATGCTGATATAAACACATATTTATGTCACACACATTTATATTAAAAGGTTTTTGTGCATTTGTTTAGCTGGACTACACAGCTCACTTGAGATTATATTGGGCTGAATGTGGCCTGTTAATTAAAGGTAGTTTGACACCCCCGCTTTAAAATATTACAACTATATTGAAGTTTGGTCCATAGTAAACTGAGAAATGCTATTGACATCCAATTGTAAGATATTATACATGAACTTTTTCTGTAATTGTGAATATTTACAGTGGTGCATTGCTGCTTTTGCTTCTGAAAAAGATCAGACTACTTCTTCCACTACTGTAAAAAGTACTGACTACAAATTTAGGGGTTGCAATAATGTAATTCAGTTGTAGCTCTTACTTTATCACTGTTGGAGGTCTGGTGAGTCAAAAAGGCAAAGTCTATTCACTGTCCCAAGAGATGGTTTTCTTTATGGCACGTTGTGCTCAGTGCTTAAGCAAAGGGAGTCACATGTCAAGTGCATACAAAGAGCACAGCAGCTCAGCACAACGAGCTCTCTTTTGTTCATTTTGTAAGTTCACTTACAGTTAAAACCCCCTTTTTAAAACAAAACAATGGCAACCTGATGTTTCAGGATGCTTTTGGTTTAAAGCTTTGCTACTTCAGGGCCTATATAGGTGCCAGTTTTCCATAAAATTAAGAGAAGCTCAACACCATTAAAAAGACATATGAAAAAAAGAAAAAGACTCCAAGCCCCTTTTGTATATCATCAGCCTAAGAAACATATTACACAAGGTCTTCTTTATATTCATAGCTCAGCCAAGGAACCATTGTAAATCAATTAGTACTAAAAACATTCATTCATAAAATCATGTGGGAACATTAATAGTAGAATGCAGAAATCTTAAAAAAAACATTTTATTGTATGTTAGAACATAAACTGATACAGAGAAATGACAAAAGTACTCTACAGCAAGTGAAAAAACAAGCAAACACACACACAAAGGAGGTAGTAATGGCACTTAGTGTTGACAAGACTTGAACTGTTTCTCCCCTGTGTGTTAAAAGTGATGGAAAATCAGATGAAACTTTAAAAAGGCATCGCACAGGTGGAGAACAAATAAAAAAAAACCCAACTTCCTTTCATTTTAGGTTTTGTTGGTATTCCTCACATGCAGTGGTTATTGAATGCTTTACATTTCATAAAAGAAGCAGTACACCTGGGATGATTGGATGCTTTAGATATAGAGTTAGAACAGCATTCCCCCCACTTAACACTACACGTTTTAAACCTGAATCACCTGTGTCAAAGCAACAAAGCTCCGACTTATCCTCAAGCATGCGCTTTTTGTGTTCAAATCTCCAGTTAAATGTTGCAGTGTGTGTTGTTAAAAATGTTAACATGTTCGGAACCAGGAATGTTATAACAACGCAGGCATGATTGGGATCAGATGTCACCATAGCAGCTGTAAGTCAATGGCATCTCACAGGAAGTGTCTGGGCTTGCTGTCCGATGACATCTGCTCGACAGTCGCCTCTATCGCCGGCCCTCTCTTTAAATCTTATATTTCATCTTCCCGGTGTCGCTGATCACGCAAATGTGCTAAAAGAAGCACCAAAGCACAGGTCTTTATTGTGTTACTGGATTCCCAATACAGTCGTCAAAAAAAAAAGAAAGAAAGAAAGAAGCCAGACACTGACTTACACTGAGATCTCTAAAATACTCATTGTAGTCTAAAGCATATCCAACCACAAAACGATTGGGTATCTCAAAGCCGACATCTGAAAGCACAAAACGACAAAGGCAAATATTTCCAATAGTTTGGGACTCGGCAAATGCAACAATTTTTTTAACTGTGAATGACTCACTGAGCCATAAAAGGGTTGGTCAGGTACGTACAGTCAGGAACACATGCTGAGCTATGCGGCACTCTCTTCACCAGCAATCTGAGGGAAACAAAAGCAGACATTATTTACAACAGCCGACTCAAACCGTCTCAGGAGACAGCGTCACTTCAAAAAAACCTGCGGTACCTGAGATCTGCATCACAATGTTAGTCTTTGCCTCTCTGTGTGTCTGTGTGTGTGTCTCAACTGAAAGGGGAAAACAGTGATTCGCAAAGCAGGAAATTGAGCTGGTTTTGTTTGGCGGCTTTACCCTGCTACTTTGATCATTTTGGGCCCGAAGGCTTCGACGTGCTTCAGGAGAGTCTTCATCGTCTTTCCGGTGCCTACAATGCCCTGTGAGGGTGGGGGTGGAAGATGTAGAAACTGGACTGAGAAAGTAATAACATGGCAGTGAGGAAAAAAAAAGAACAAAAACTCAATTCTTCTTTCTCTGGACTAGAAGTGATACAGAAACTAAGTGCAGTCAGTGTCACACTGTACTCAAATTACGCAACTGTTTACAAGCATTCACTAGGAATTACTTGAATTCACTGAAAAGAGGAATTTAAACACAAACATGTGATATTCAATCAAAAAAAAAAAAAAAAACGTCATCTGACCTCTTGCTCTACGATGTAGGCAAACGCTGAGGCGAACCAAAGCCACAACAGTACGCTCGATCATGTCAGTGTGCCGCTGGTCAGTACGCACTACAAATATGTGAAATGTGTGACTGTCCTCACACATTTTTCATCTGTCACTGAATATGAGCCAGAACAGACTAACAGCCTTAGCCTAATTATAATACTGCAGGAATTTAAGATTTTAAAACCTATTTTACTTATTTTTAAATGCACTTTGCTTGTTTCCTTCTCTCATTTCATTTAAATTAAATGACCCATATTTAAATTCCTTACACAAAATAACTATTATGATGTAGTATGATCTGTTTTCTGTCAAGTCAGCTCAAGAGCCTCTCACTACCACAGTGAATGCTTTATAAATACTTTATTATCACAGTCCTGGTAAAAGTGGGGTTTCTATACAGAGGTCAGTCACTACATTGGCTGCACTTGCCAATAATGCCAAATCCTGTGCTCAAAACGTTGGTATTACTTTTGACAGGTGTTTGAGTTTTGAATCTCATGTCTCTAAGCTCATCCAGTCATCTAAGACCACACTGCAGATTTTTATCAATCACAAAGCCCTGCATGGCCTGCTGAGGTGTTATATCACCTGATCTCTGATCACCTGATCCGGGTCTTTTAACTGCTCCACGCAGGGGCGTCTCCAGAATTTTTTCATAGGGGTGGCCATATGGGAGGTGGGGGGGGGGCACAAAAAACAGAACTTCCAGTTTTATTATGCTGTTGTCAAACACAGGTTACTTGAAAAATATGGCAAAAAAGAGAGGAAGAAAATATATATACGCTTAGTTAATTTCCTGATATTAAAGTTGATATCACTGAAAATCGGTACCTGTGTGTATTTGTAGGTACTGTTTGTTGGGATATGTACACTTCTTTAAAGTATTCTCCTATCTCTCTCGTATCTAGTGAAACATTTTGTAACCTTGTGTGTTTCAGTGCGTTAGTATTAAAGTCATTACTATCTATCAGTGCTTGTATTTTACCCCTTGTAAATACCATGGAGTGATGACTGCCATTTTACAATACTGATAGCAAAAAGGGTTTTTTACTGACCAACCCACTGCACAAGTCAAAACTAAGACAAGGTTGTCTTTTTAAAAATGCAATTGCATAACAAGTACACAGCAGTATCTATGTCTTATAAATATGGAAAATTCTGCCTGTGGAAATCCTGTCGGCTGAGTCATCGACCTCCTTAGAGCCTTTCCTGATTTTGACTTTTTATTTCCTTTTAACTCTGTTACTTCCTGTACAATGTGACGCACCTGATGTAATGTATTGGTTTTTATGAGACGCTAAGTCTTTCCATCTTGCTTTATCCCGATGACGTTGACACACAATAAAGATTTTAATATTACTTAAAGCTGAAGCGGCCACAGATTGCGAGTTCCCTGTCACACACAGTTGTGCACTGACTAAAGGGAGCTGTTTCAAAATGTTTACTCCTACAATCTTTTTACAGTAAGTATCATGAATGCCCACGATGATGACTGCAGGCCTACATTTCCTTTTTATTTTTTTGCAGTGCACCTATTCCAGTATGTAGGGCAAGGCAAGATTTTCAATGATGTTAGTTAAAACACACACACACACACACACACACACACACACACACACACACACACACACAAAGCAATAAATCTATTTGGTTTCTCAAATATGGGTCAGGCAATTAAAAAGTGTCCTCATGTTGAATTCAGGACCTTCAAGAAGAAGATAAAAATTTTAAATGAGTTTTCCTGACCTGGAAAACATCATCATCAACAACAACAACAACAACAAGGAACACAATAAGGTCCATTTGGTGAACACGGGGAAAAGCAGAGTAGCAAAAACATGGCTGACTCACCTCCACAACCAGAACATTCTTATGGAGCGAGCATGTCGAGGAGAAAAGAGAGGGCAGGAACAAACAATTACTCTTGATTGAAAACTGATAATCTGCTCCACACTTACTCCAAGACTAAAACTCACACGTTTAAAAAAAAGACAAAAGCCATTTAGAGGTGATTTAAGAAGCAATTAATTATAAACAGAGAAATACACTTTGTTGTGTTCTAAAGTGCAAAACAAAACCAACTGACAAATAATGTTTCAGGAAATGATCAGGCTGCAGCTGAAATAAAAGCAGAAGTACTGAAATATGGCCAATATCAGCTAAACCAACCACATTTTTTCATACACTACATCCGCGAGACTCTTTGCATTTATGATATCAGTGATTCAGCTAAACGAATGATCCTAATCCAGATTGGAAAGCTATGTTCCTGCAGCGCTGCCCTGAATGTCGCACAGAAATAGCTGAAATTCTGCGAATGTCTGTCTAATAAACTGAAGACGACTGGGCAGTGTCTTTATTAAGAGCCGCTATCTGGGCTTCGCTTCAACTTAGCTAGGACACGATGAAAAGTGAAACTCTCTAACTGCCGGAGTTTACTCCACTTTTTTAAACAAAGGGTTCATCCGAGGGTGCAGTCGTGCTTTGTTTAGGAATCATTATTCATCCAGATTTATTTAGAGCGCACTAAACCCTGGAGAAATGCAAAAGCAATGAGCTATACAAGATATGTAAAGCTCACTGTCTGAAAACTACATTTCAGGGAGGTCAAAAAGCAAATGAACAGTAATGTGTACACTGTTAAACAATTAGGTAACCTCTTCCTGGAAAGCATCACCTCATTCTGTTAGGACCTGGGACAAAAATTAGCAGCACGTCACAGTGAGCTCAGGGATTTCACAAGCACACTAAAGATTCTGTGAGGAAAGCAGTGAGTCAAGCCTACTACCTCATATCCTATTCAAGTTTTAGGCACCTGGCTACTGTGTGCATGTACTGCTGAGGTATGCGTATGACTGTGAATGTTCATATCAGCTGACTTTAATTATCTAAAAATACCACTGCTGACTTGTAACTCCCATAGTAACGGTTAATGATTCATCCCTCTGTATGCTTACATAGATATGTGCACGTGTGTGTGTGTGAGTGGGAGTTAAAGCTGCTTACTTGGCAAAAAGGTTGTACACAGATTCTTTTATAAGAAATATATGGGTATGAACAGCAGAGCTCACATAATTGTGAGATGGTTCAAATCTCTGGTGAAAATTGGAATTTAGGCCGGTTTTATTTATTTATTTTTTTCTAATAAACCAGATTTAGTAAACAGAAATGTGGTTTGAATGCTCTGTTATGCCAAACACATTTACTTAATGCTAAGAGGAGTGCTGTGTGCTCTCTATAGGCTCATCTTGTCTGTCTTTTTCTTTTCTTTCTTTCTTTCTTTCTTTAATTGTGTAATTTAGGCCACTTTCCCTGCTGAATAGTCTTTGAACCTTTTAGGACTTTCCAGATTGAATATAAGCACACAAATATTTTCTCATTAGTTTTTATTTCAATTTTTTGTTTTGAATTCTGCTTATTTTCAGTTAGTTTCTTGTTTCAGTTTAGTTTTTATTGTATAAAATGTTTACTTTTACTTTAGTCTGAATTAGTTTCAGTGTTAGTTTCCATCTTTGTATTCACCATTGTATGGTGGGCACATGTCCAAGGCAAGATTTGGGCAAATCAGCAGAGGTATTACAATAAAAACACAAAACCATTTGAAAGCAGTTGACTCACTGTCTCATGGACATCTAAAGACATCCATCAACGCCTCATCAGGCATGTTGTAACTACATTTTTACCAACCTAAAACTAAGGGTATTTCCTCTATACTTTTAATTTTATTTCAGTTAGTTTTCAAAGTTCACAATATTGTTTCAGATAGTTTTAATATTTTTTAATTTGTTGCTTTTATTTTTGTTTTAGTTGACTAAAATGTTTTAGTTTGGTTTAATTTCACTTTAATAATACCTCTAGTGGTCACTCAGCACTATGAATGATCTGCTGCCGTCACAGAACCCCATCATGCTGTAATCAGTGCTGATTATTCTTTCTAAATCAAACTAGTTACATGTCATGTAATCAGGGCCTTTAATGTTAGATTGAGTCCTTCCTAACCTGCTGTAAACAAACAAATAAAATGTTTTCTTTGTCATATATACAATTATGTATATATGTATTTTACAAGAAAACAGGATGAAAGCATCTAAAAGTTTTGCTTTTCTTATTTCCAATCCTGGAAATGATTTTACAACTCTTTATAATAAGGTGACTGTCATCACCACAAGTCTGCACTGTTTCACTGAGACCCTTTGTTAGGTGGCATGCACTATCAAAGGCTGGCAACAGCCTGCACACACACTCGAGTTCTGTGAGCTACCATCTCTAATTACAGGATAACACGACGAGCCGTAGAAGAGGGACTGTGTTAAGTAAATCTGTCATCCCCTTGATCTACCGAGGTACGCACTCAGTATGGCCTCCAATTTACACCATACATTTTGCTTCACTTGAGATAAAATGGAATAAACCTTTTGTCATAGCTGGCATGTGATCAGCGCTAGGTGTGTCAGAAACTGCCATCTTTGATCTCATTCACTGAAGTGAGGCAAACAGCACATTAGAGGGAAGGGTGCCCTCTTGAGGCTGCTGTCTATCAACAATCACCATCTCCATGCTACCTATTTTTACAAAAGCAGGGCCCATCATAAGGCTCAGACGTCTCAATGATAATGAAAATCTTACCTTTCCAGCTAATAAAGACAAGTCCTCTCCTCCGAGGATGTGAAGATCCTCTGTTGACTCGTCATTCTGTGGACATAAAATACAGGAGAAATATTTTCAATTATCCATTCATCTATCTATAAGAGATATGATCTCTCAAGAATGCACTGAGTCTATCCTGGAGCTTCATCTCATTTGGACATGGCTGAAAAAACACCTCACCCAGGAGGCATTAGGGGTGGGGGGAAAAATCGATACTGTGTAGTATCGTGATATTTTGTTTGCTAATAATGTATCGATACAGGGACAGCAGAAATCGATATTTTGTTACAAAAAAAGTTTTTGTGCTCTGACTTCAGAGCATGTTGATCAGCTCCTTTTTCTGAGTAAGAATCCTGACATTCCTTCACTGTCCAAATGTGTTTAACTTTTTTTGGCAGCAATAAACATGACAGTTTACTTATTTTAATTTAAGACATGTTTTATTTTAATTAAGTTTAAAACTTTTTTATTTAATGTAAATTTATATTTTGTTTTAATTTACTTTCAAATTCTTCAGTTGCTGAAGGGGCTGCATAGTTTTCACAAATTGCATAGTTCAGAATAGCTATAATTGTACCAGATGGTTGCATTCAGTTAAGTTGGACTAGACTGTAATACAAACCGTTCAGTTTGTCAACAATAAAACTGACTGAAATGAGAGAAAGACTGAGTGTGAGACTTTGATATTAGATAAAATGAATATTGATAAAGTTAACCTTTATGTACAGAATCTGAATTTCGCAGATATTTTAAAAAATCGCAATAATATCGTATCGTGCATTAAGTATTGTGATAATATTGTATCGTGGGATGTATGGTGATTCCCACCTCTAGGAGGCATGCAAGTCCAATGCCCGAACCAGCTCAACTTGTTTAATGAGGTATATCTGTTCAATTCCTCATTAACTCAGATATAATCAACTAATCACATGACAGCAACTCAAAGCTTTTATGTATGTAGACATGGTTAAAATGACCAGCTGAAGTTCAAATCGAGTTTCAGAATAAGGATAAAAGAGGAATTAAGTGACTCTGAGCATAGCTTGGCTGTGACTGTGCCAGACCGGTCTGAGTATTTCAGAAACTGCTGATCTACTTGGATTTTCCCACAGAACCATCTCTAGGGTTCATAGAGAATTGTCCAAAAAAGAGAAAATATTCAGTAAGTGCCAGTTCTCTGCGTGAAGATGCATTGTTGATGCCAGAGGTCAGAGGAGAGACTTCATTGATCTGATAGAAAGGCAACAGTAACTCAGATATATCTGTATGCACATCACACTGAACCCTGGAGCAGATTGGCTGTCACAGCAGAAGACCACACCGGGTGCCACCTTCGTCATCTAAGAACAGGGAATAATTCTCCACAGAGAAGTTTAACCCTGTGTAGCTTGAAGGTGTACCCAATAAAGTGGCCAGTGAGGGTATCTCACCAGCAGTACTTCACAGCTAAAAAAAATTGTCAGCAATCACATCAAATCATAACAGCACTTTCAAGGCAAAGTTAGAGGAAGACACCAATGTTCTAATGCATGAAAAATAATACACATCTTGTGACTAACTCTAAACTCACAGGTGATACTTTTGAGCGTGAAAATGCTTTCCACTTCTCACACAAATGCCACTCAAGATAAACT
Source organism: Copadichromis virginalis (assembly GCF_057382275.1). Lineage (NCBI taxonomy): Eukaryota > Metazoa > Chordata > Actinopteri > Cichliformes > Cichlidae > Copadichromis > Copadichromis virginalis. The sequence continues at coordinate 19,835,925 of NC_140635.1, forward strand.
GTCAGCTTTCTTTGCTGGAGTGGGCAACAGCTCACCAAGTAACTCTTGAGACGAATGAAGTGTACCGTCATGGGGATTGTGCGGTTGGAGTTGTGGCTAAGGTCCTTGATCCTGTCCACCAGGTCGGCACAAAACTGGTAACCTCCTTTCAGCACGCACAGGACCACAATGGCGTGGTTCCCCAGGTCATCCATGATGTTTCTAGCGAGACGTTCTGTTCTGTGTACAATGAAGAAAAGGTGAATTACCTCTAAAAGACCTCTTTTCTCGTCAGTTAAGACAGTTTTGAAATCCCTGTCGGTCCACAACCATATGTGATGTTTAAATTTGTTTAGCTTTGTGTTATTATTTCACCATATTGAATAATTCTGGTTAAATATGCAAAGACAGGTAAACTGATTGATTAACCGTTTACTACATTTAAATAAATGTTTTAAATATTTTATAAGAAAGAAAAACAGATGGCTCACATGTGATTTAAACTGACTACTGGCAAAGCACTTTTTGACACTAATTGAGCACCTAAAACGCTTATTCAGCCAGTCGCACGCACATTCCTACTGCACTTTTTATTCTATGCCTAAGCAACTTGTTTAAACATCTGACCACAACTATACATAGTAGTACATGCCCATGCTTCAGTACTGTTCCGCCCGCTCATGCTGTTTGACATGAAATGATAATCATAAGGTGTTCTACGTGCGTAAATTCTAAAGATGGTTGATTTGAGCCCATTGCTAGCTGGTTGCCAGAGAACCTCTTTTGTAGATATAAATTACAACTACTGTTATTACATAAAACTGACATAGTTCTGTTAGTGCACGGGTATTAAGAACAGATCATTTTAGACCTTTGTTAGACGATTGCTGGGAAACATCATGATGTCATGATATCGGTAATAGATTAAAAACTTCAGGTGCATAAAATGTACCCGTGTGCCAAGTTTGGTTATTCGGCTCCTGATCGTGTAACGGCAGGTAGCAGAAACATAAACAAACCCACATACAGAGCTTTTGTGTTTTACAGTAAGATAAAAAGCTTTGTGTCACGTGACAAAAACACTAATTATTTAATTAAAAATTCATTTTCTGATTTCTTTTATAGACATACAGAAGTTAATAAGTACTATTTAAAACAAAGTATGATTGAACTCCTGCTGGCTTTTCTCTTTTTACCAAAAAAGTATGAATACACGCGGGGAGTTACTGTGGGATTTGAGCTTTCATTGGGGAGCTGTGGTTTTTTATTTGTTTTGTTTGTTTCTTTGGGGAATTTCTAAGCTTTACCAGGATTCATTTCAATAAAAGCATGCCAAAACCTCCGTCAAGTTCATATCGCATAATCTGTGCATGATATCCCCTGGATTTCCCCAGAAACTGTACAAAGGCTTTTATGCAGCCCCCGTGCAAAAGCATATGGGAACATTACTTCCTTGATGCACGATTTTATCAAAGAACAAAGAAAGCGACTTCCCAGTTGTAGCCATGTACCTGTCCATAATCACGCCATGCGGGATGATGACACAGTCTAAATCTCCGGAGTAGTGTGCTGGATAGCTGAAGAGATCTAAACTGTAGCCTGGCCAGTCATCTTTAATCTGCAGGGGGGGAGATAAACGCAAACATCATGTTTCTGCTGTACTACAAGGAGAAAAACAGCGGGTACGAGTTTTATCTTGTTTGCACCAGAAGCGCATGTGACTTTAAGCAATCTGCAAGGCGCGCAAAGTTGTCTGCCTGCGCAAATTGTGCATCCATACACGAGCGACGCTTTTCTTCGACACTTGTCCCTTCCCCGTCAGCCCCCTAATTTAATTACCACAATCCCCTCGCTTCTTCCTTCGGACTGGACGGCAAATTCTGCCATGTTGTTTTTCCACCGCCACAAAAGGAGCTTTTGTCTCAGGAAAGTTGATAGAGGGAGTTGGCACCAACAGGAGAGAGGAGGAGCATCGGGGTGAAGGAATGTTAGGAAACCGAACACTTTGCATTTCTCGCTGTCAAACAGCAACCATCCAGCAGGGGCGCTCTAACATTACATTTACATGTAGTGCTGCTTTTCATGGGGCCCCACCTTTCTGTGTGTACCTGTTCAAGGGCTAGTAATGAAGTGATCACTTTTTGGCACAAAACCGGGCAGTGTTGGAGAGAATACCCAAAACTAACAGTATACTACAGCATACAATCATGAGGAAAATCATGCAACAAAAAATATATATATTTATTAAATGTTTTTATTATTCAGAACGGGCAGTGCCGTGGAGATCGTTTCATGAAATCTGCCTTTTTCTAACCATGCATCATTTTTACAAAGTTACAAGTCTTTCAGCTGAAAACTTCTTCTGTAAAAAGGAGAGCAGCTCTGAAATGCAATCATCAGTATTCACCGGAAGGCTTGATATTTGTTGATTTTGAATTGCCATGTTTTTCACATATGCATATCATTCTGCTGTCACTGTTTTTCCATGAGAGGAAAATACACAGAGACTGAATCTGAGTGGTTTTCTGAGAGAAAAGAGTGAAAGAGATGGATCAGCTGCAAAGAAAACAGAAGAGGCGTCATCACTCTGGGGATATAACGAAAGTTTTTAGTGTTGTGCAAGAGTAACTGGGGGAAAAACCCAAAACTGAAATGCTGATTACTGATAGGGTAGGGTTTTACTTCAGTCAAAACATTCCCACTGGGAAATACTGAAAGCAATCTTTCCTGTTCCATATCACAGTGTGGAGGATGTGAAAGTTTTGACAAAATGTGTTAAAGTCGCCATCTAGTGGAAGAAGACAAACACTTCTGGCTCTTCTGTACACAGCTTTTCTTCTGATCAATCATTTTGTCTTCATGTAACTGAATCTTTAAACAGCCTGGATACATGACCCCTCTTAAACATTCATTAAAACGTTGCCTTGTGCCATTATAAAAATAAGAGATGAGTAACAGACTGTAATACAGAAAAATTCAGGGGCCACACCCTGTCTCCTGTGCATGATATAATCTGTGGGTTACAGTGTGTGAATAAGTGAATTTAAGATGAAGCATCCAGGCAATGTGTGAGTGGTAGTTTCACTGCATATTCAAGCAGTATGGGCTCTGCTGAGAAGAGGGAGACACAAGGTGTCTGAGCCACTCATCCATGCCCCTTCCACAGCAGCTGCAATTTAAACAGTGCTTCACTGACAGCTGGAAAACAGATGTCAACAGCAGCATTATATTTCAGTCGGCCTGTGCAGTGTCACCACCTCGGCGGTGTGAGAATTACGCTGCATGACAAAAAAAATCCCTCAAAAATTAAGTAAAACTCAGTCTGCGTGAGTTATCTCACTTGATGTTATTGTTTCAGATGACAAAGCTGCAGGCTTGACACTGGAATAATCTCGCTCATGAGCATCTACTGCAGCACTGCAGAGGCCAGGAGATGAGAAGTCTTGTCAGATTGTTTTTGAGGCCCTCTCTGCTGGTGAGCACAACCCGGCTCCTTCGCTGCCCTCGGGGTGCAGGGGAGCAGTTTGGCTTTGGCACTTCACACTCGCTCAGCAGTCAAGGCCTCTGACCGTCCGCAGACTATACCACCAACTGCTCCCACATACCCTCGGCCCTGTTGTTTGGCCAATTATGAATATTCACTTGCTATGAATGTAATTCTGTCAGACATGCAACTGTCCATTCAGATATTGTCAGCGGTGTTGTTTGTATTTGAAGAATCTGATCATTTTCTCATTTTCTATCAGATTTTGAGCCAAATCACGGACTTCAAGTGATTTTGCTTGAGCAATGTCCTGCATTGTTATCCTACTAAGACACATCATGAGCCACACTAAGAACTGAATTTTAAGCTTACAGAAAAACTCAATAGACCATAAAAATTTATGTAAGGTGTAAGGTGAGACTTCTTTGTTTGAATTTTGGGTTGATGAGGGGAATCCAATCAGAAAAAAATTGGGTTTTAAGGAGGAGGAAGGTAACTGGCAAGTGTAGATGAACAGAGGAGTCGCACCAAGCTGTGAATCATACAAAGCTACTTTGGTCCAAGAATAAATATATCGAGCTGGAAGAAACCAAAATAGGTCTCCTTTAAAGGCCTCCTTCCTCAGCAGGACACAAAGAGCTTGGAGCTTGGTGAGTATGACAGAGTAAGAGATTTTTTTTTTTTGTCTTGGTCTTTGGATTTGTCATGACATGACGTGAATCACATTGATTAATGCAATAACCTATTGTGCAACAATCTAAACCCCTGGGTCCTGACATTCATGTGAATACTATGCAGACATACTAAGCACAACCCACACAGCAGCAACAACCGCCATCAGCAGCAGCCTCCCCCAGCACGACAATTTGTCATCATGAAAAACTGCTCGAGCAACATGACAAGGAGCTCAAGGTGTTGACCGGGCTCCCACGATATCAACAAACATGACAAAAAATTATATTAACAAGACCAAATCTACTTCAGTCTGTAACAACTGCTGAAAAATACTACCAATTAAGAAAGAGCCTGTCAGTGTCAGCCAGTGAGAGGTGCTGATGAGTATATACAGAAGCTTTTGTGGCTCACAGTCAATACACTCTAAGTTTCTGGATGGCACAGTGGTGTAACACCACTAGTCACAACAAGAAGATTCCCAGTTTGATCCACAACTCCCTCAGTCCAAACACATACCTGTCAGGTTAACTGGTGATTCTAAATTGGACTTGCTTGTGAGGTAGATAAAGTGCTTTAAGTGTACAGAATAAATTGCTCTATGAGTGTATGGCTAAGGTACAACCTGAAGTTAAAAATGCTACATAAACACATGTGTGTTACATTCTCAGTACACACAAAACCCTCTGTTCACTGTAAATGCTTGGATTTGGTTCAGTGTGCTTTTATCTGAGTGCATGTGTCCAAATATGTTGAATATGTTTGGACAAGAGCCATCATGAATGGTAGGAAGATGTGGAGCCATTAAGGGAGTGGGGGCTCACTAACCTTGGCTGACTTTCAGTTATCACAGCAGTGATTACCATCGCGCCATTGACGCCTCCGTGTGAGCAAAAACGTAGAGTCGTTGCTGTCTCGTAAAGCCACAATAATAAAAAATGCTGGATGTATGATCGCTCTGCATTACATATCATTTTAATGTGTTGAAAACCCTTTTCCAACAAAGCAAGTCAAGCACAGTGGTGCACATTAACACATGTTGAAAACCCATGAGCTAATTCACAAGAATAGGAAAACAAACAAACAAACAAAAAAAAAAAAATAGGAGCCTACATTAAGCACACCATAAAAAAAATACAAATACAAACAAATAGGCCACACAACATAAAAAGTGTCTATAAACAAGGTTAGACTGCTCAGAAAACACATTATTTGACAGAATGACTCGTCCCTTCTTTAAGTACTTCATCGTTAACGCTTCCTTGTAAAACTTTGATACTGAGAAGAATCAGCCTGATAGGTATGGAGGCAAGCATGACTTTAAACATCTATATTTGTTTTGGTGTCAGTTCTAGAGTTACTAAAGCACTTCCAGCAGAATAATGCACTGATTTATATGCAAATGAACATCCTAACAAGGACACAATTCAACAAAAAATGCGTAACACGTCAAAAACTGTCCTCAGCTGAGCCGCAGTTCATCCACCTGCTCCTTCCGTCGTGACGGTGATCATTGGCTTCATGCTACGAGCATCTGTGGGCCTGCGCCGCAGCTTCAGGAGCAAAGATCCACTGTGCGAGCATGTAAAACTCTATTAGCATAATGACTTCCCTGTTTAAGTGGATTGCAACAAACTGAGTTACATGCGTCTTTGACAAACTTTTGTCTGCGATGAAAGCAATATTTCTTTTCATCTTTCTCTCGGAAAGGATCGGGATTAGTAACAAAGTCACCAAACACGGTGAGTAAACTGAGCAGTTTTGTTTTGGCATGATCAGAATCTGCTGCGATAAAGAAGAACTCAGAAAAACACAATTCTTACTTTTCCTATTAAATCTGTCATTCGTGTATCTGCAGAACCAAAACCAACATTGTGTAAAATCGTCTAGGTTAATGATTCTTAATGAATAATGTCAAGCTTGTCTGATTTGATGACAGGTATTTATTTATTGTTTTACAGATAACATACTTCACAGGGTTACCTTAGAGGTAAAAATCTCCTGACAGAACTTGGTTTTGACTCGTCGGAGACAGCGAGGGGAAGATGAACATACTTTTTGTCAAGCACACATTGTAAACAACTGAGCAATATTTAAGTCTAAATGGCGTACCATAGAATAGGTGAGAGACAACAAAATGTAAGTAAGAAGATGTGCCTCTTGCTCGCAAAGACAAAAGTTTCATTTTTACAAAACAAATAATGGTCACTGACATTTTTCTACTTTTTTTTTTTTTTTAAGTGGCTGAGAGGTAGAATGAAGTATTTTCAGTTAAAACCAATGATTTTATTTCTTTGCTTTATCTTATCGTCATAATGAGCGAAAACATTACGAGTGAATAAGGAACCCCAGCCCTCTGATTATAATGTGAAATCTGTACAAACATCTCCATTGATTGCAATATCGTTTAATTTTTTGAAATATTTTTTATTGTGAAACTTTTTGTTTGTATCCCAAAAGTCCATCGTTATAAGCAGAGGAAATATTATTGAATTTTTCTGGTTAGGATTTCGTGGTACCTCGCCGTACGGTGGGGCAGTGAATTCCGTTTTTTCTTCTTCTTTTTTTTAATACTGCGAATAGCAACGTCAGTTCATGTTTTTTACATTTTTTGTTTGTTTTTCGTGGATGGAGTGTAGAGATGGATATATTCAGTTGGAAGTATCTGAATGAACGCTTCCGGGTCCTTCTGTGGGCGATGTCACTGACGAAGGAGTCGGAGCATCTTGCCAGCCACCGTTTGTCTGTAAAGACACAAGAAGACAAAGTTAGCGTGAATATGAATGTGATATGAAATATCATCATTCTTTATATTAAGGATGGGCTGCTAAATTGTGTCAAAAATCTCAAACACGATTAGCTTGGTTATTGTTCAGGGTTGTTATTTAACTGACTTTGGAGTCATCATGCATTTACAGAGCTCTTTTCTTCTTTAGTTTTCTCCAAACCAAATCACTAAAATTAAAACAAATAAACACAAACTACAGTTAATATGAAATAAAAAAAAAAGAGTGGTTCTAGATTTATAAGAAAAGAGTAAATAGAAGGAAAAAAAACATGTTTTTTACCCCAAAATAAAATATTCTTAGTAAAAACTCTCCTCCTCCTGTTTGTGTTGTGAACAAGAGTTAGGTGAGGAGTTTACCTCACAGGTTCATGCAAACCATGAGGCTGGAGCCTGGAGGTGTTTAACTCGGCTGGTTCTGATCAGATATAATAAAAACAATCTGCACGTTGGCATATTGCTACTCACTAACACATTATGTCCTGTTTTCTTTAAAATCAAAATATGCCAGGGATGACGCTGGTCACAACTTCTACACTTCGGTTTTGTGCAGAGTAAATTAATACGTTATAATGCGTTAATTAATCTGCAGACTCCTGTCAGAGCGAGGCTGGAATATTTTCTTTATGTTGAGCCAAATGACCACACAGGACAGTGGTATTAATCTGCCCATTGGACTCTTAAACAGGGAGACAATAAGACGATTTATAGAGCTTTTTGCTGTAAAAATGAAACTTCATCATATGCTCTCATTACAAGGGACTACCGGTGCACTACACCCTAGTTTTATAAAGTACCCATACGCCATACAGCTACACTGTAACTGATTATACTCTAATATCTACAGGAAGATACTATAATAGGTGTGTGCATATGTGTTAGTATGCTGGGTCACTACTGTAATTCACTGAGGTAAGGTTGCTTGGAAAAACTAATGAATAGTGAAGATTTCTTTGAAAATTACAGTTTTACTTTAAAATATACACAAACCTTTTTACAGTGTGCTGTACAGACTCACCCGTCCCCCCAGATATGTTCAAATAGAGCCAAATATTGAGCCCAACAAAAGCACTCTTTGCCTTCTATATGACATCTATGTAATATAAACCACACTACTTAATATTTACATCTTTAGTGTATTGATTGAAGATAATAAATGTGGAACTACACCTGCCAATAAAAAGGAGTACGCTATAGGTAACGCCTTCGAAAAATATTCACAGCAGAAGGTTTTGCTTAGCAGGTTTTGTTGTTAAATATATATGAAGAATACCAGGTAAACCCTAAACGTAAAAACAAATATAAAAGACTTCCTCAAAAGCAGTGATGTTGCTCCTAAAACCTCTAAATGAAAGCACTAAAAACTGTCAAACGATGCTTTCAGAAAAAGAAATAAATTATCATGCCACTTCTTTCACTTGGACCTCCACATGGTCGACATAATGTGAGATAAACAGCAAAGATAAAACAGCGAATACGCAGACCTTTCATATATCTCAGAATATACCCCTGAGATGGATGATAAAAGAATAAATTATCACAATAAAAAAAAAGCTCTTTAAAATGGAAGCCTTCTCAAATCATCATAAAAGGTTGGCTAAAGACCATTAATTGCAATTTCAACGCTATTAGTGAGTGCTGGGAATGTGCTTTGGCAGCCTCTTATTTCCAAACCCTGTTATTTTGTGTAAAGACCGTCTGTCATCTTATTCAGAAGCAAGAAGAGGGAAAAAAGAAAGAATGAGGAGGGGAAAAAAATGCATTTCCAGTCTCAGAGAAAGTCGACACCCACTAGCAATTTGAGGGGCTGTAATTGCTGTTCAAGAATAAAGAAGGAGAGGTGAACCACGAGAGTTCAGTCAGTAAATCTTAGAAAGAATATAAAAAAAATATCATTTGGGCTAAATAGATGCACGACTTCATTCATAAGCTTCAATAAAACACTGCAATTTTTGTTAGTAAAACTGTAAAAGAGCCTCATATTGTTAAGAATTTCCGAAATAGTTATTTCTATTCTTTTCTAAAGCTTTCAAAGTAAGTGTTTCTACTCAGGCTGGATCTGCGATCTATTTCACAACAAACAGCACAATTAGTTTTAATTATTTTTAATATATCGATTACTGCAATTTGAATTTTGCAGGGTGGCTCATTTGAGTTTTGGTGGGGTGGGGCTTGCCTTGACAATAAAAGCACTTAAAAACCAAATGCGTCGTTGAGCATCCAGTTCCAATTTATTAATGAAGCCATTTATGGTAGCTGCAGTTTAACCACTCATTTATGTATGACAATTACACTGCAGTCATGATACGCTACGTTTCTCTGAATTACTAATTCATTTGATATTTGATGTTTAAAAAAATCCTCAAAGACTAATGAAGATAAAAGAAAAAAGCATTTAGAGCAGAACAAAGTTTTTTATAATCCTCTACTACCTCCACATATAAAAAGCGTTTTTTTATGAACAAAAAGCAAAATTAATAAGAAAAAGAAAGAAGCCAAATTAGCTGCGCGACTGAGGTCAGAGATTCATAATTTGGTGTGTTGTTATTAGTCTAAATTACAGATGTAAAATGAGCCTGTTGCATGCTGCAGCGCGCTGGACGCGTCCTCGTTCTTATTTTAGCACGAGGGGTGTTGCAGGCTTGGCTGTCAGTGCTGCTGTTCCTGTGGATGAATGATCTGGCCAATGTGCTTGGACTGTTAGCCCAAAGCCTCGCTCTTTCTGTCCCTGTGACTGTCGTATTGATTCTGTTCAGCCCCGCTCGGCCTGTCGCTGTGGATCTACATGCTAACACACTGCCTCGAGTGCTGCCTGTCCCGCCCTGCCCGGCCCAGCAAGGAGACCGAGACAACTGGCTGAGGCTTTGACAGGCTGCTTAACGAGTTATTTTAAGGATTAGCAGCAACTCTGAACTTCTTTTTTTTCCAAGCCAGTCTTGGAGGGGGAAATAAATATGAGTCGTCCTACAGTGGCAATGACAGAGCAGCGTCTGGTGCGACGATGACACCTGTGTCCTTGTTTCTGTCGACTGCAGGTGCCTCGCTAACGCTAATATCCTCCGACAGGCTAGGAGCATGTCCAGCTACTCAGCCTGGTAGCTGCCTCGTTGCCTGCCACCATAGGGCACGACTGGGGCAGAAGACCGAGGGGGGTTGGGGGCAAATGGCTGGACAACAGCCCAACCCCGGCAAAGTCTGCTAAGTGGCATTTTAGTGTGCATACAGATTTAGGCGATATCACCAACATTGTGCAGCTGGGGAATCACTGCAAAGTAAAAGAGCAAAGAAGCACTGAGAAGGACAGAATGAGATTGTTTACAGGTCTTACGTTGATGCCCTGTGGACTGTACATCTGGCTGGCTGCGAGGCTGTCACTGTATCCTCCGGTCTGGCTGATAACATGGCGAAGGGTATCCACCTGGAACAGCGGGGACACAGACAAAAGGACCAGTAAGACAAAAGCTCTGGATAACAAAGACAGTAATGCACAAGGAAAGGTCAGTCTGATAGTAAAAGGGTATCATAAACAGGAAAAGGTTACAAACAGCGAATCAGAATGATTTGGCCTCTATTACAAGCTCGATAACAGACGCCACAAAAGGACAAAAACACAGGAGTAAATATAGGATAGCTAATTATCAATGTATTTGTTGTTCTTGTTGTATATTCTTATGTCCAGACTTGTGTCTTTTCTTTAAACTATTTAAAGTCGAGCAAACACTCAGATGAAGTGCCACAGTATCACCTGCTGCCAATAAAACCATGGTGTGATGCAGGATTTGTTCTACTGTTAACATTTTGTCATGCTCTTTCCAGATTCCACAGTCCAATTCATATTTCTTTATATTTGTTTTCCCCAGAAACACACTTTCCATATGGATTTCACAACAAATCTGACTGCTCTACCAACTAGACAAACATATATGAATTTGTACTTTGTGCCTTTTTTATACTTGCAAATCTTTGAGATTGAGGTCATTCATTCGTGATCAGAAAAATAAACCCTTTCGGGTTCAATAATTAAGGGCAAACCCCGAAGACCTTTTTATCTACGATAAGGGCCGTCCCTTCTGCATATTCATGAACAACCTAAAGCGATTGGCGTGCTGATCAGAACAGAAGAGGAGGAATGGAGGGAGAAGGAAGTGATGCCGAAAGCACTGAAACCAAATGAGGCCTTCACTACGGGTGGTGATTCCTTAATCCGTGGTGAGAGTTGTAACACTGCGTTGGTCATGACTGTCCACTGGGGCAAGGTCAGGGAGCTACAAAGTGCACCAGTGGCTATGTGAACTCTTGTCAGAGGTGCTGATGAGTGTTGCACCATTTCCAAAACTGTCCGCAGTCGTCTACTCAACTGTGGCTTGACAATGGTTTCTACATTAATGTAGTGCTTCAGGCTAAGTATAACCTCCGTTTCACAATGTAGGTCAAGTTATTGTGGGCATCTAAACTCCCAGACTGGTCAGCGGTTAAACCACATCACAAACGAGCTCAGGAATGTGCCAGTTTACGGCCACATGGGATGCTAAACTTGGAGAGGCGCCTACCTGGGATTGTATGTTGGCCCCAACCTGCCCCCCTTGGTACGAGTCCCCATTGAGGGACTGCACACTCATGAACAAGTCTCCGGAGTTTGACATGTTAAAAGAGCCAGCAGAACCTGAGAATACACAGAGGCAGAAGAAAAAGAAAGACGCGCAGACAGGAGGAGAAGGATCAGAAGAAAGGGGATAGTAACAGAGAAGAAGAGGGGGACAGAAAAAGGAGTTAAAATGAAATCATGCATAAGCACAAAGGCATTGAATGGGTTAGTTTGAGAGCGTGGCAGGCATTATGAAAAAGACTTTTTCTACAAAGTTGCACACAATAGACGCACTGAATCAACCAGCAAGAACAATCCGACAGGTTCTCGTTGTAAAACTGTTTAAGATCCAATTAAAACGAGCCTCATGGATCATATTACTGTTACATGTCCGTGCTGCTAGTGTTTCATTAAGGAAGTAATAATTGATCTGCAGGAAGACCCAAAGAATCGTATTCGTCCTTTAATGGACCCCAGCTCCCCAGATGTAAAGAGACCATCGCGTAACTTGATTTCAACACCCGGTCCTAATCCAATACAGTCGCAAAGTCTCTATATGACAAAAGACTCCGCTTGCCCTCTGAGCAGCTTAATGGCATACATGAGGTCAACCGGACAAGAGGCAGGAAAAATTAACGTCCACAAGACCAAGAGGTCAATAACAGAGAGAGAGAGTGAGAGAGAAAGAGAGAGCGAATGAGTGAGGGAGGAAGATAACGACGGCAGAGAAGAAAGGAAGAAAAATGGAAGAAGAACGGCAAGAAAGCCAAAGTGTATTACTGGGTTAATTAAGGAGAGCGTTCTGTTAGTCTATAAGAAACATCACCAGAGACTGAATTCTTGAGTTGTGGCTTTGGTATGAGAACATCAATACGCTCCATCTTACGCTTCTATCTGCTCTGGTGAACAACAAATATTGATAACGCCTCTATTGATGGAACTTGTTTCACTATAGCCCAGCGGCCTTTAATCAGAGCCCGAAGCTCACCTGCTGAATTGGGAGTAGATGGGGAGTTGGCCTGGCTGCCGTGAGCGGACACGCTGGTTGCATTGACTGCAGTCCTCGCTGCATACATGTTGGCCTCTTCTTGGAACTTGCTGATGTTTTTCTTGTATCGGATCCTCTTGTTCCCGAACCAGTTTGATACCTGTCAAGACGGTAGCAAGATAAATAAAAGCAAATATAAGATGATACTCTGCACACCTAAAAAGTCTGAGTCATGCCATGTACACCAGTTAGCACAATAACCTCCTCTCTTCTTTGCACGGTATTTCATGTTGCTTGCGAATTAATTCTCATGGAACAGAGCAATATGGAAAGCCCTCCATCCACTTTCTTCTGCTTATACAGACACCCAGACCTCCCTCTCTCCAGCCACCTCCTCCACCTTATCTGGGGGAAAACTGAGGCCTTCTCAGCACTACAGAAATATAACAGCAGTATTCCAGTAGCACTCTTCTTGTTTTGATGAGGACTTCATGGACCAGATTTAACTTTTTCCTGCAGTTGAACTGCAAATGACTGTTACCACCTAACCTAGAACCCATTTCATGTATTTCTACAGAAAAATAATCTGCTATTGAAGATAAGTCAGAAAAATAATCTTGTATTGGTGCAAAAAACCCCAAAACAAAACAAAAAAATTTGCAGATGCATGACACTGCAAAGCTGCTGAGTCCAAAGTTGAAGCAATCACAAGAAATTCACTAACGACTCTTATATGCAGATTCTCTGACATTTACTGTCATAGAAATGATACCAATTCATGCTGCATAGTTACACTGGCTGGCTGACTGGCTCTCCAATAAAACAGCCCAAGGCAGAAGTGGCTCTGCACTTCAAGCAGGTAAATGATCAACTTTCCATATTCAGCTTTTGCCACGCTCTACATGTTTGAATTTGGTTGCTATTCCCTGTGAGTTTTTTAGCCCTATTCAAATTAGATTTTTGGGTGGTCGTCTTTATTACTAGTATTTATTTAAGAAGTGATGGAAAATTATAGCCAGCGTACCAACTGAGTAAAAAAACAAAACAAAAAACAATGAAACAACCCAAAAAGAAAAACGAGGATCCATGATAAAGCAAAAATGTTACAGTACAAAAAGAAAATGCATGCAAAAAAGAAGCTTTTATAGTTAAAGTCTTTGTAACTATCCAGTCTTTCCATGAAAAAACTGTGAATCATTTTTTCATCAACTGACTGTCAAATGCTCCTGGAAAGGTATTGGTAGCTTTGGAAACTACTGACAACTTGGTAAGAAAACCAACTGTTTTTAATGTGAGTGTTTCTAATGGTAACCCCAGGCTGACAGGGCTCCCGACCGCTGAAGCACAGAGCCCTGCTGATTTAGAATAATTGAATTGTTTTTGAGCAACACACTTACCACAGAGCCTAATTTTCTCAATTTGCCTAGGATCTTACCTGTGACACTGTGATGCCACATTTTTTGGCCAGTTCTTCTTTGGCCTCCTCGCTGGGATAGGGGTTACTGAGATGGGAGTAAAAATACTCGTTTAGGATCTCTGTCGCCTGTTTGTTGAAGTTCCTCCTTTTTCGCCTGATCAGAAAAAACACAGAAGAGAAAAATGACTCCTCCCTTGCACCATCAATAATCAATAACTGTAATAACAAAATCAAATGGAGTGATAACAAAAAAGCAGCTTAGAGTCAAATAGAAATATAAGTACATATGAATAAGATTTAGTTGGGGGCGCACAGACACACACCTGGCATCAAGAAAGCGTGAGCGCAGGATCATAACAGCTTCACAGGTGCTCTGCTTCAGCTGCATCTGAATGGAGCTGAACTTGCGGTGGATGATGCTGACCATGCGCTCGATCTCTTTGGGCGAGATGGGTCGTGTTCGAGACTGCTCCCTCAGCAGGTTCATCACATGGGTGGTGAACTCATTGCACGCCTGGATGCACAGACAGGCAGGATTCATAAAAAGAATAACTATCGCAGAGGCTCGACAGCTTCAGACAGAACAAAAGGATGAAATTGGATTCTGGTGAGCCTGCACCTTCACTGGTAAGCCTTGGCACGAGCAGTGCTGACAGTGTAACAGCAGTAGTGTTAGAGGTAATAAGAATAGTCTGAATTAAAGCGGCAGACACGCAGCGATGTTTCAAGCCAAACAAATGTGGCAGCGGAGTCATACAGCGGAGGCAGCGAGCACTTGCAGTGCTCTGAATATTAAAAAGACTTCTCTTCAATAGCAGAGAGAATGTGACAAGTGAAGAGAAATCTAAAATGACAGCAGGCTTTCAGTCCCGTTCATGTTCAAGAGGTTTAAACTGTCTCCCTCTCTTTTCACTCCATCTTTCCGTCTACCTCGTTCTCTCTCTGTCTGAATCAGTCACTGGATATGACTGCATTCAGAGTCAAGGTGTCTGTTGCTTGTCAACACCAGGGTTACGTCAGTCAAAGTGATGCACTGAGCAGCCGTTCTGCTTGCACACACACACGCTAGACACTACTCACTCATACCACGTGAGGTGTACATAGCGTGGTGACACAAAAATGCTCAGGTGTATATTGGCTTTGACAGTTAGCGATGACTAGCCTTCCTCGGAGAAGATGACAAACCCAGAACGCTTTGACTTCCACGGGAATGACAAGATGTTACAGTCTTTGGAAAAGAGCTGGTGTGTGACTGATATAATGGCTGTTTGCCTGCTGAAGATAGCATCTCCGAAAGGCTCGGCTTGCCTGTCCCACGAGTGCTGATTTCAAGAACATTATACTCTTAGACTGACAAAATTACTTAAACATCCTCAGGAAAATATCTCGTCTGTCCTTTACCAACTTATTCCTATTTAGGCTGGCAGCGTGGAGCCTCTCCCAGCATGCAAAGGGCAAGAAGATCTGGTCTGGACGGGACGTTAGAAAGCTAAAATGAAAAGCCAGATCCTCAACATTACAAAAACAGTGAGGTCATACTGACAGAACGGCAAGATCTTCCATCCACATTGATTTTTGGAACTGCTGAAATTTATGCCAACAATTCTCACAAAATACAGATTCTGTATCCATCAACATGAAAGTGCAACGTTTTGCCTTTTTTCAAACACTTAACACCAAAGAATAGAAAAATCACATTTTTGCTGACAAAAGGTTTTCTCTAATAAAATAATGAATTTACACACAGGATTCCTTGTTACATATATCCATATACACAATCCAGGAAAAAAGGGAGTTTCGTACCATTGACTGGCTCATGGGCACATCAATACGGGAGATCATCCTTTTAAAGGGGGGTTAAATTTATGTGTCTTTCGTTGAGCAAAGGGCTCAGTTTTCAGGAAAAAAGCCTCACTTACATACAGCTTATGTATGCACTCGCATTATACTAAAACAGCAACATAAATAACTTGTGCACACAGAGGACCTGAGCTAAATCCGTGATCCATGATAGCTGAGGAAGTGTTGAATGTGTTTTGAAGCAACGTGTAATAAAGAATGAGCTTGCTTTACCCCCACCTGCTCGTACTTCTCCAGCTCCGTGTGGTAAATTTGCCGGATCTGAGACAGCTTGGCCCGATAGTCAGAGTGCTCTGCTGAGTTGTCGGCGCCAACGCCGCCGGTGGCTGCCGCTGCGGCGGCCGCAGCTGCCGACCCGCCGCCTTTCTCCGGTCCGGCCACGCCCTCCGCCAGCAGCATGTTGTCCAGTCTCATCAGCTGGGGGTCTGGAGGCTCCTCCTCCTGGGCACCTCGAATACTGAGCACTGTGGAGGACAGAAGAAGAGGTCACGAGAGCAATGATGTAATACGGGCCGATCTGCATGGGTGTTCAAAATGACTGTGGGTATAAAAATTTTACAGCGCCTGAGAAAGGAGTCTTAAGTATTCTTCCATTTTACTGAGTAGACACCCTGAAATACAGGCGTCATTAAAAGAGTTCAAGTCCACGCCATAAAAACCTGCAGCCTTACACAGGCTGGCAGCTGAGCGAGAGCATAAAACTATCATTTCATTATTTTTGACTATCATTTCATGCAAAAAAAGAAAAAAAGAAAAACGACACAGACTCCTACCAGAGTTTATGTTTCATGTCTCTAGCTGAGGTTCAGTTTCTAGCTGAGCGCTTTATTATCCTGTTAATGTCTAAACAGAAAAACAAAACAATTATGAGTCCTGCCAGAGTTTGAGTTAAATAAAATAGTCCCAGTGCCATATTTACACACAGAAATGAAAAATGATGAGTACATTAAAGAAATATAGTAACATTAATCATAATTAAGAGTTCAAAATGCATCACTTAACAAAGAAAATATTCTTTCAGTAGGAATAAATCTAACATTTGTTTCAAGCTGTATCCATATCTCTCCCTTCTGTACACGGCCTAATAACAGCACGCCTCGGACGCTGGTGCCACAGCCACTGTTTAGATAGGACAGCGTCTGAAGCTAAACTGAAGCTTCTCATACCTACAGGCGCTCAGCTCTCGGCTGACACTCATCTCCCATGGTGTGGAGAGTGAAGTGTAAACACAGCAAAGACAGGCCTGCTGAGGTGGACAAGCACAAATGACATACCACACCACAACACGCACAAGTGCAGGCTCAGCTCGCACGAAAACTCTCCGCCGGTGGCTCTTCTAACACTATTTTAACTGTGCACAAGTGGTTCACCCTCACTTTCAAACAGAGAACGAGGTTTTTTTTACTGCCCTGCCTCTTTCTGCCACCAGAAGGCTCCCTCGGTAAAGAAGCAGAGCGTCCTGCTTTTCAGCGAGCAGCTGAAAACAGCCGACCAGGTGCAGCCCCTCCGTTCCATCCCCTGTCTTCAAGGACAAAGACAAAGCTGCCACGACATTTGTCATGCACACTTTAATCCACACATCAATCAAAATGCTTAAAGAGGACGGTCTTACATTACATACTGTACGTCCCTTCCGTGATGGCTGTAGGCAGTGAGGGGATGTGACAGGCTGTGTGACAGAGAAAGCCATATTGTAGCTAAACAGTCTCAGGTCACAGCGACGGCTCCTTTGTAATGAGGATGTAAGGCTGAGACGCCCTGTGACCTTTCCGGGGAGCAGGGGGTCCAGATGGATTCCAGGAGCCGCGTGGGGAGCTTGTCTACCACAGTCCACCTCTTTTCAACTGCCCCCCCGTCACCACCCCGACCACCACATCCACCCCCTCCACCTTTTTCCCCCCTTCCCTCCCTTTTTCTCCTCCAGCAATAACATCATCCATTCCCATCAGCTCCAACACGTGAGCAAGCGCAGCTCAGGAGGCAAATGTCAATGGCTATCAGACGGCTGGAAAAGGTCAGGAGTTCAGATGGGGGGGAGTGGGCGCATGTGCGCGAGTGTGTGTGTGTGGGCGCATGTGCACATGTGCTGGTAGATGAATATGTGGATATTTTTCATGTGAATCACACCAGCGGGAAATTATAACACTCGCCAATTTGATTCTGACAAAATAGTGGCACATCCCTACCAGAGGGGGAATCTAATGAGCCTAAGAGTGATTTATTCATTCCCTCCAAGTCCCCGAGTGCACAACTAAAAGCATGAAATGGATTAAATAAATACAATTAATAAGGAAAATCAAACAATTCACTGTGCTGTGGCATAATTACCCCAACCACAGCCATCAGCTTTATTTATTTCTGTTCAGTAATAGCAATGAAATCGATTAGACCTCAATGCCAGTCAAAGCGCTCGTCGTGAACTCTGCGACCACGGACTATACATTAACGTAATCACCTGACAAAGGCGAGTGCCCTCTATTAAAATAAGTCACCCGCTCCCAACAGTTGCACAACAACAACAACAATGGCAGCAAAAAAGAGAAGAAAAACTCTTTAACACACACTTTTGACTTTCTCTGGTGGCGACAAAGGAGCGGAGAACGCCCCACTCTGCGATTCTCTTATTCCACGGACAGTCACAGATTAGTATCTATAAAAGGAAGATGGCCATCATCTCATCTTGATCATTACCGACAGACTTAATTGAACAATGAGAGGACGCAATTCCCCTCTCTGTCGCTTCCTCCTTCCCTCCCTCCCTCCATCCTTCCTCCTGTCGTCTCTCCTTCCCTTTGTTTGCACGTTCTTGTGTCAATTCTTTCCCGAGATTTGGGCCACCAACCCCACAACCACCAAAAAAAAGGGCAAAAATAAATGTGCATCGCAAACTATTCTCGAGCCACTTCCTATATGATGAATGGACTTCTAAGAATAAGCCTTTGTTTTGCTTATTGACAGGATTAATTTATGCCGTTTTACTTCCTTAAGAGCTGGCTCATGCCCATCGCCGCACTGCCTGCTGTTTGCAGACAACAGGAGTGTAAATAAACATGACGATTAAGCCACCCACTCATACAGGGAGACTCAAGGTACAAGGAACGCACACACACACAAACACACATGCAAACACACTGGATGAACAAATGTAAGCACTCTTAATAATGAGGAAGCACACAGTAAAAAAAATACACAGCTACGCACATTGCCGGACTACCCTGAGCACCCAGCCTGGCGCCCTGCAAGCTTTTTTAAATGAAAACATGTTTAATTAATGACGTCAAAGTATTCTGTCACAATTAGGAAGATTTACAATCAAACAAGGCAGCAGTGATGTCCCTGACAGCCACGATGAAAGTTTAGCCTTCTTGCCTCTGACTGGCAGCTAGCAGCCAACACTGGACTGGATCCATTTCCCATCAATACAGTAATGCAATACACTCCACAGCCCCGTAGTGTGTATGTATGTGTGCGTCCTCTCTCTTGCCTAGCTCTTGTCCACATCACATGACCCCAGAGAGGACCAGGCAGTGGCTGTGCTCTGTATTGATTGTGTGGGCAAACGTCATCTTGGGTTTCAGCAGTTAATAAATCAGGCCTGCTCCTGACACAAACGCGTGTGTGTGTGTGTGTGTGTGTGTGTGTGTGTGTGTGTGTGTGTGTGTGGGCCTGTCACAGACCAGTCAGCAGGAGTGAAAGCGACAGCCACATGATAATGTAACATCACCACCATTCATCCCTGCCACACAGCATTCTGAGACAAAACAACAACAACCTAGGAACCTGAAAAAAGCAGCGTGATTTACAGCAGACATGACAAGTATCACTAATACAAATCCTCCCCCCCCCCCGCGCCTTCAAGGAGTTCACCATCCTGCCCTCATCTGCATCTGATACAAGCCCAATAACGCAGTCTTCATAAGAGGCAGCACTGAGCCATATCTCATGCAGACACGACGTAGAGGTGAACTACATTTCTACACAATGCTATTATCATCAGCGAGAGCACTAAATGAATATTGCGTTACATTACGTCCAATTTACGGTATGCGCTGTGTGATCATTCCTCCCGAATTCGATTTGGGCTTTAATAAAGAAAAGGACAATCGTTACGAATTCGCCAATCAGACATCTCGACAAAATATCAGCCGTGAAAACATTTAGATTCTTCATCCTTAAAGTCCTTTTTTGCCATGTTTCTGCAGGATGTGTGATTTATGCGCGAACTTTCTCCGGCTCCGTACGTTCTGTCAATGAGATAATGGAAAGCTGTTTAAAGATTACTGCGCCGATTTAGCGTCGCGCACCTATAACACTGTCTGACTCACAATGGACAGTTAAATGGACACATTTTAAATTCCATTCATTCTTCCTTAGTGTCAAAATATGGCACCTACATTACCCACAATTCAACGGCTCAAAATAATACTGCATAATAGCAGAGACGGCGACATGTGTCAGCCTCTTTCTAGTGCTCCTTAAGACCTGCAATCACACTGTGATGTGGAGCTCTCTTTAAACGTGGCCCAGAGATAATTCTCCTCTCCAGCGTGCATTGTTTCATTGAACTGCTTGCTTTTGGTTTATTTCTGATGCACTGAAACTATTTTAAATTTGATTAATATCGCGGCAGTTCAAAGGGTAATTCCTCTCAAAGCGAGGTGAGGAGCTCACAATTTTAGCCGCGAAAGAGTACGTATTTCAGCATCGATCTGTAATTTCCAAAGCCCTGTCGTTTTGTGCGAATTACAGCACCAAGCTCAAAGATATTAGGTTACTAAATCGACTGCAAAAACTGGAATCCTCACGACAGGGAGCTGCAGCAGGCGATGCCGGTCAGTTTTTGACCCCTGCATTCGTCACAATACTCTGTGATTGAATTTTCTGTCAACTCGCCGATCAGGTAATCACTGTTTCATCTGTACAGACGAGTCCGACGGCACTGATCTCGGCTTTCAAGCTCGACACTTCAATGCTCACAGTTACAAACACATTTCACTTGGTAGCGGGAAAGCAATCATCATAAAACGCGGTATTGTGACATTTTTCAAACTGACCCCACAGAGTTGAGGTAAACTACTGAGCAATGCAATTATCATTACCGAGAACACTGAATGAATATTATGTTATATTAAATCCAATTTACTGTATATGTGGTCATTTCTATTGAATTGAATCTGGGCTTTAATAAAGAAAGGACAATCATTATGAAATTACTAATCATAGCTCACAGCCTGCGCATGAAAACTCTTTAACACTGAGCTGTTTACAGGGGCAAGAGACGAGTTGGGGTTCTTTTTTTCTGACTTATTGTCATGAAGTAATTAAGGCTCGATTGCGTAACCAAAGCAGGAAGAGGATATAATGATGGACATGGAACAAGTATGGAAACCAATATGGAAGCAAATATGGAAACTGGCTGACAAGTGAAAAACACCCATGTTTGTTGGAGGAAAGCAAAAAAATAAAAGGAGAGTGAAAGAAACTGAAAGTTTAGCATTTTTTCAGTGTATTTGTTTTTTTTTATTCGCTTTAAAATTTTCCATTTACTGCCAATTAGTTTCCAGCTCATTTCATTTTAGCTTTTAAATTCCTTTTTAGTTGAATTTTTATCCGTATTCGTGTTTTTTCTTTATTAAGTGAGGCAGGGGTGGGCCATTAAATTTCCCAAGGGGCCATATAGAGTAACTGGGACACCAGTGAGCTTATAAAGAGATAAAAATTAATACTGAGCAGAAATGAGTTCAGCTTACTGGTCCCAGTTACTTACTGTTGGCCCATGGGAAAATTAATTATCCTTTTTTTTTTGTTATACAGCTAATTATTGTACGTATTTATTATTATCAGTGAGTAGGGGCGTGCTTGTCCGGTGCCGCTTTAAGGAGTCCTAAAATGTTTTCCACTTCAAGCTCAAAGCGAGATTTGTGGCTATCCATGAACTCATGGGAAACTTTCTCAGGCCCAAAATGTTCTCTCCATCACCAGATAATGGGAAGCTGTACAGCCTCAGTACACAAGGGCATAGTCATAAAGTACCGCTAAAAACAGCTTTATGTTTTATCAGCCATCTCGAGTATCATGTGCAGAAAAGGGGCAGAGCTGAAGTGTTGTATCTGTCACTGGGTGGGGGGATGGGGACACAAAAGGACAAGGAAAAACACCAGAGAAATACTGGAGAGACAGACAGAGATGAGGAGATGTGGATGGTGCTGGCAAGGAGTGATGGAGAGAGAATGAGAGGCGAAAAATAGAAATGGAATAGGAAAGCGAGGTGTCAATTAAAAAAATGAACCCCAGTGCATTTGGGAGGTGACAGCTGGTGGGAGACGAGCTGACAGGCGTCACATTAGGCGGATTTGGTGGCCGCTCCCCTCATCCCTTGCTTTTTTTTTTCTTCCCCTCTGTCTCTCCCCTTCTCCGGCTTTCTCCACTAGCGACCGGCAGTTTCTCATTCGGCGGCAGCAGCGGCGGCGGTGGCAAGAACTCAGCTTGGTGTTTTTCAGAACAAGTTCCCCCTGCAGCTACTCCTAATAACGGTAATTATCGTCATCATCTGAGGCTTAAGCAGGCCAGTTTGAGGCCTGAGGGGCTGGCCTGATAATGAGGCAGCCAGCGCCAGAGGAGAAGACCATTCAGTGCACCGCCCTGCCACCAACGCAGAGCACTCCCATTTAAAAGCCTTCATTAAAATAATTCATTATTCAAAATAGGCAATACATTAGCCCCTGGGTGTCTGTCTCTCTTAAGGTGTCTTAAAAAATATATATCTCCTTGATTGAATCAAACTCATGCTCAGCCCATGCAGTTCCAACTGCTCGAGGCTGCGTAGCAACTGAATAGCTGAGAAGTCACAAGCTTGTGGACCAGCGAGCTGCACAGGCGGCCTGCAAGCAGAGAGACAAAGATGTCTCTGTGGAGAGAGGACAGTCCACAGGATACCACAAAGTACACAAAGACTGGTCGTATTCATTTTTGGATAAACGTCAGGCAGGGTTTGGCTTTTTTTTAAAAATCTATTTATTTTTAGATGTTTTATAAGATTTTTTTCACAATAAGACAGGTGACAAGAAGAAGAGAAGAAGAGGGACGAATATACAGGTGCCAGAATTTTAACCATACATGCTGAATTTATCGTCTGCCCATTTTTTGAATCTGATATTCATGGACTTTAAAGAGAGTGGCCGGGCGTATGAAACATTGGCGTCAATCCTTCATGGGCTTCAGTACTGGCAGAAAAATTCTAGCCTCATAAAAGGGTGGGCCAACGCATCAAACAATGTCTCAAAACTACTGGCAAAGTAAAATGAGTTTCAGCACTGATGAGATATTTGATCCATGAAGCCCCATTTTTTAGGCGAGCTGTCAATATTTTTTTTCCCCTGCTGTTTAAGTAGCTAAACAAACCCCTTTTTTTCAGCCTCTAATCAAATGCCAGCGCACTGACGCTGTCCTGGGCAACAGTTGGTGAGGAGGTGATGTGTGAAGTGTTCGGAGCCAGGAGGAGGTTGTCCGTGATAGTTAGCGTCCTGCCCTAACTGCTGCCCTACAAGCCCTCCCAACGCACCAGGACGAGACACAAAACAAGAGGTCCACTAAAACAATCCTCCTCGAGTCCCCGCGGTGTGTGTTCCTGTGCATGGCACATTTCATAAGGCCTCGCTCTTTGACTGGTGATGAGTTTATGCGACGGTAATTAACAGTAATTAATCCTTAATTACAGCAATTAGCAGAGTCGCAGTAAATTAAGCCACATCTGGAGGCACGGAGCAGGGCGAGACGAGTAGGGGTGGGTTTTGACTAGCGGGGGGAGGCAGAACCCACGTGACCGAGATTGTTTAGGTCTACCTGGGATGCCCAGGGTTGCCATCCCTGCTCAAGGCAGTTTGACGGGAGCTGTGATACACTGTGAGATCTCAGAGGTGGATGATGGGGCAGGGTCTGATGAACACGAAAGGCTGAGAGACGAGGTTCATTGCTGAACAAAATTGTTTCATCTCAGGGAGAAAGGCTCCCTTAAGCTACCATGCAAGGACACCCACCATATGGCCGCTCATAGACAGTAGTGCTTGTGGTTCTGCTTCGCTGTGCTCGGCTTCACTCGACAACATGTGAACATGAATTTTTACACAACCGTCACCGCAAAGCAAACCTGGCTCACAGTCTGTGGAAGAAGGAGAAGGAAAAAAACTACACCCACTTTCTTTTTTTACAGGGGAAAATATAGAGAGAACAGAAACACAGAGATGCCGCCGGGACATTTTATTACTAACATGATGCACAGAGCCTATTCACAGTCACATGGCTCAGTCTGCGCTATCCTATACTATTAAAAAAGATTCTGAGTGGTTACTTAGATTATCCCATGATACATTTCATGCCCACTGGGAGCAATATCTCCAATGATGACAATGCGTCCCTCCATAAAGCACAAGTGGTCACTGAGTGCTTTGAATGGCATGATAATGATGTTAGCCATATGCCTTCTGCAAATAGATCCTTTTGTCTTTTCTATATATAGATAACCTACAGCATATACATTATCTGTGCATCAAGGAAAAGTGACATCAGAGCCAGATCCAAATGAGATAAGTGCTAGTGTTGTGTGCTTCTTGACTGGTCAGTAGTTCATTTGTTCTGTTTTAGAGACAACATTTGTATATTTCATGGATTAAATCACTGGTAGCTGTTCAGCTTCCCTCATTTGTACCATACAGCAAAATCTCTGAAGCTTTCCACAAGTTTAGATCACACTCCAGCAAATCCATAAAAGACACTTTTGTTGCCACATGATAAGTCACAGCAAAGCTAAAAATATCAGCACACTTTCCTGGAGGATGAATTTCCGGGATTTAAGCTATAGCCGCAAGAACAACTACTCTTCTTCACTCGAGCTGCTGCAATTAAGCACAACGTGGAGGAATTTTGGACCTGCAATGCTGTTTTATGCTTCTGAACTACATTTCAGAGGCAAATTTACTTTTTACTCCACAACATTTTCATGACAGTCATTATTTTGCAAATGGCAGATTTACAAAGAAAGCATATCTTAAATGAATATCAGTTAAAGAGTAATTAGTTTAAATGACTGCAACGAAAATTATGTTCATATTAATAATGTGAACATCTGTTTAATCAGCACATTTTTATTACTTTTGTTACTTAAAGTATTTGATTGAATTCAAATAACTATCACAGAAGCTTTATTAGTTAGTGTGTGGGCCTCAACGTATCTCTGCTAATAACAACAGAGTTTAACTTTACAGCTTTTCTCGATCGCTTTGGTGCAATTCTCACATCAGAAAAGACATTCTCACTACTCTTGCAGTTCTCAAATCAGTAACGCAGCCACATTAGACGTGATACACTTCTCACTTGAATCTCGCAACTCTAATTTATATGATGTAGTCCCGAAGTGGGCCATTAATTTTCCAAGGGACATGCTGTGTTGGACTGCACTGGTGTTTTCAGCCAAATTACTTCAAACTTGTATAAACTAATAAAGAACAAGGCCAGGA
The DNA here is from genome assembly GCF_057382275.1 of Copadichromis virginalis. Taxonomy (NCBI): domain Eukaryota; kingdom Metazoa; phylum Chordata; class Actinopteri; order Cichliformes; family Cichlidae; genus Copadichromis; species Copadichromis virginalis. Next base: position 19,861,207 of record NC_140635.1, read on the forward strand.
ACACAGGGCCAGTAACAGCACTAAAACTGCCCTTCAGTTAGAAGCAAACATAAACACAGAGCATACTCTTAGCCTTGTGTCATGGCACCTGTGACATGGCAATGACACACGGGCTTGTACTATACGTATGCACTCATTGGTCACTTTATTAGGTACACCTTGCTAGTATGCGGTCGGACTCCCTTTTGCTTTGTTGCTGTGCTGCTCAGCACAACAAGGTGCTGGAAACAGAGAATTTGCTCCATGCTTACATCATAGCATCACACAGTTGCTTCAGATTTGTCAGCTGCTCGTCCAAGTGTGGTCCAAGTGCAGCCCATCTGTGCCACGTTCGATGTGCTGCGTGTTCACGGATGCTCTTCTGCACACCTTGTTGGTAACGAGTGGTTGAGTGAGTTTTTTTCTTGCCTTTGTATCTGCTTGAAGTAGTCAGGCCATTCTCCTCTGACCTATGATTACGAAATATAAGGTATTTTCATCCAGAGAACTGCCGCTCACAGATATTTTTAGACCGTTCTCTGTAAACCCAAGTTGTGTGGGGAAAATCCCGATCGATCAACAGTGTCTGAGATACTCAGACCAATCTGTCCGACACTAACAATAATGCAACGTTCAGTCACTTTAGCAGGCTGTCTTGACCATGTCTGCATGCCTAAATGCTTTGAGTTGTTGACCTGTGATTGGCTGATTACTTATTTGCATCAAGGAGCAGCTGAACAGGTGTACCTAATAAAGTGGTTTCTTAATGTATGTAGATGAATTTACTGGATTACACAACAGATGGTGCTGTGACCAGATTGTATTTATTTTCTTTGCCTGTTTTCTGATGCATACAGTTTCACAAGTATTTAGCTTTTGGAGATTTCAGCAATTTTGCAAAGTTTTAAATAAATCCTTCACATTTTATTTTTGTTTCTGGACACTTTTTAATGTACATTAGGCCTTCATCTTTGCTCTACTCTCTGTCAGTAAGATTTTTAATAAAAATGTTTTTAAAAGAATTTGATGTCTAAGTTTCAATACAGTGGTGAAATGTTTGTTTTTTTCATTCATCAGAGTTGAAGTGCTTGACTGATTTCTCATGTTTTGATATGTGTGAAAAAGAGAACTGCATTAAGAGTGCTGACAATGATTTTTCTGATGTGAGAATTGCACCAAAGCAATTGAGGAAAAACTGTAATTAGCAAAACAAAAAATGAACAACTTTAACAATTAACTGTATTTGAATTTGTTTTATCTGATCTATTCAGGTTTTGCACATAAACATGAAAAGGTGAAACAAGTAACAGTCTGTCTGTTCTTTAATAAAAAGAGAGGACAAATGTTTATCTAAAAGATAAAAATGACTCTTCTTTATAAAATCCTGAGGTGGGCCATTCGTTTTCCCAAGGGATCTTATGAGAAACTGGGACTGTTGTGGAGGGCCGCATCAAAAAGCTTATAAGGGGCAGTCTAATCACAGATACCCACACCACCGTGTATCCAGCCACCTCCTCCAGCTCTCCTGTAGGCCAACGAGGTGCTCCCAAACCAGCTGAGAGATGTAATTCCTCCAGCAAATCTGGGATCTGCCCAGGGGTCTCCTCCCAGTAGGACATGCCCAGAACACCTCAACTAGCTGCTTTCAATGTAGTATTGGAGTAGTATCAAGTTTCAACTCTACTCCGAGCTCCTCCTGGATGAATGAACTCCTTGTCCAATCTCTAAGGCCCGACACGCTCTGGAGGAAGCTAACTTCTGGTTTTCTGGTCACTACCCCCAGCTCGTGGCCATAGGTGAGGGTAGGAATGCAGGGTGACTGGTGAATCGACCAAATCACTGGCAAGGATCTTACGATCTTATCGCCGAATAAAATAATTTGTTTGTAAATGTCAGAAATCTGCAACTGAGCATTTTGTTGCATGAAGCCATTCTGTTTGTGATGCAAAGCCGAAAAACAAAAACACTCACATTTGAAAAACTGGAGTAAATGTTTGATCATTGTTTTTGTAATACAATATGTGCGATCAACTAATTTAATCAAGCAATTAATCACCATGAAGTATAATACTTGATTGAAACACATTATGCACTCAATATTTGCACACTAATAGATCCTTTGAAAGCAGAACGGATTCGCTTATCTCATGCTCGTCATCAAAACAAAAGTAAAGACTGCACCAAGGCTCACATTCATGCCCGAATGCTTGATGGGTTACAAGTTGCCAATAATGCTGCAACACTTGGGAGATATGCCCGAGCAGGAAATATCATCTTTCCCCGCATTTATCAGGCAAGCTTCACACCAAGAGAAAATAAGTCATAGTGGCTTTGTTCCTGCTGCGTGTGCAGTTTGTTAGGGTGCTGTCACAACTACAGAAATCCCTCTGAGGTTTGCTGTTTTGCCAGGCCTGATGTTCAAACGCAGACTAGTAATGCTCAGTGTGCCCTGAGCTGTAAGGAAAGAAAAACAATGTAAGCAATCACTGTCCACGAGTGAGACCACCTCCGCTGCATTCACTCATTTTTCTTGGCTTAAAATGTTTGTTAAGATCTGCTTATAGCATGCCATATGTGCGACTGTTTGCCTTTGACTTAAAAAAAAAAATAGCACCAGACACTTTGCATAAACAAAACAGAATACTTAGAAGGAAAATGCATGCACTTTTTTTTACATGGGGAACCTCACTAGACACTACTAGAGCTGCCTTAATTTCAAAATAATGCAAATAGATTTGGCTAATGACTGCTAAGGGAAGCATTCTCACTGAGTAAGGGTTAGAGCGAGGTCAACTTGGGACACCAGTTTAGAGCTGTAATAGTGAATATGATAGTACAATGGCTGTAGGCAGAGAGAGTGAGACACGAGTGTGTTTACAGCAGAGGTAGCGGTCCAAGCAGTCTAAGTGGCCCGGCTGGCAGGCCTACCACACCACTAGCGGATAAAGCCTAGTCATTAATCACTGGCCTGTGGGATCGTCCCACTGTAGCAGAATACTAGGTCAGGGGGAGCTCCTGCTGTCAATCAGCACTAAAAAACGTGCGTGAGAGTCTAAGTGGAGTGGGACTGTAAGCGGAGAAATGTGCTTTAGATAGGAACGTGTCATTTTCAGCCTGCAGCTACAAAAAGCATACAGTACTGAGAAATTAATGCATTAATGCAAACACCGGCGTGCAAGTGCTAGACGCCATTTACATGAAAAGCACATCAAGTCATCTGTTGGGAGTGAAAGCAGCATTTTCTGCCCTAAAAGCTGAAACTTGATTTTAAAAAATAGAGACAACACTGCTCTATTTTTATGTTTTTTTAAAGAAGAAGAAGAAGAACAAGGAGCAAACTGATATATGGTGCAGACCGTCCTGTGGCACTAAGACTGCACGCCGGAAACACTGATATCCCGCTCAGGTATGAGAAACCTGTGCATTGAGGGACTGCCGAATGCAGGTTCAACCAGTGTTTAGCCCTTTTTTTTTTTACGGTGCTTTCATAGGCTAATTCAGAGTCATCACGGCATGAAAACACTTGCATTGGCAGAAAACCAGCGTGGCTTTAACATGGGTCATGATGCTGGGCTGATGAGGTGATAAGAGAAGTGAGGAAAACGCAAAAATCTAAAGCCGGTGAAACGCACTGAGCTCCTCCGACCGGCTCACTGTAGATGAGAAGTGCAGATAGGCAGCATACTTTTATAGTCTCCGCTCTATGCAGCTTGTTTGGTTATCTACTCTGACACGCTGTACTCAGTTTACTCTTACATCATGCAGACCCTCTGCTCACGCTGTGTTCAGCTGTGTCTGTTTCGCAGGGGTCACAAAATGTAAACGTGAGGTCGTATCTTTCCTAGTAAACTGAGGGATTAATAAAATATACCGTGCATTCTTAAAATTAATGACAGCCTCTAATAAGATCATTATTACTAAAATGAAACTGAGTCCATATCAGTCACAATTACTGCAGTTCTACTTGTTTTTTTTCTCTCCATTGACCCACATATCCTGTGTTACTGCTCACAGATTTAAATAGACACTCTGAATATTTTCACTCAATTTGTTCTGCAAGCTGAAATTCCACATGCTTCCTTCAGGGGTTGAACCTGTGCAGATGGCACGAAGAAGCACTGCTAAGAGCCCTCCGCAGAAACTCGCTCAGATCGCTGTAACCATGGAAACAATGTCAAACATTTTATCAAGCTTACAGATGCCCAGCTGAAAGCGAAATCACTAACGAAAATGAATAATCCACCAAACACCACCATCATTTGACTAAATTTAAGGCGTCTGATTTCTTCTCACACTCAATTCACGTTTTTTTGTTTTTTAAGTGATAAAATGTTATCCTCTTGTTACTACTGCTGATGTCCGAGTTTCTGTCCTTATTGTGGTTTTGTGATTTACTTCAGCACATGACGACAACGCTAAGATCATTAAAACAGCAGAACGGCAAAAAAGGACAAAAAGGAGGGTAGAAACGGGTTTTTCAGAGGCACACCGTTAGCTGACACCCCTTCATGAAATGGGAAAAAGGAGCAATGAAACACCATTCTCCCAAATCTCTCTTATGTATTCAAATAGGTTGAAATCTTGTGACTGCGAAGGCCAGCATGTGACTCACATCATTTTCATATTTAAAACATTCAGCGTGGCCAAGTGAGCCCAAGAGACCATTCCCAAGAGAATAGAAATGCTTCATTGTAGGATCAAGATCAAAGTGTCCTGATGTGTAGTAACCATTCCCTCTAAGTGCGGACAAGCAGACTCAAAGCATGCCAGCAAAAATGCTGTAACAGCATAACAGAGTTCATGGATCCTGGATGGAGGTCAAAGGTCTGCTCTGCTTGTTTCTCAGTCTTTGTTACGTGGAAGTGCACTGACAGTTTTCCTGAAAAAAACAGCAAATTGATTTGGATCCGTTTATTTTTTCTAGTTTTCCATCTTTTCATTCATTCAGAATTAAAAAATTAATATTATGCTGAAGTTCCACTTCTTAAACTGGATCATGCTGCAGCTTCACCCGCCCTCCCCGGCCCCCTGGGTGAGACAACAGTCATATACTGTCGGTCAGCTTCTACACACCTGCATCCCCAGCTGGACCTCAAACTCCCTCCCCCTCCGCCCAAGCTCCACAGCGCTCTACTCCCAGCTGCCTGGGCTATTTATAGGCCTTGTTTCATTTCCACACCTGCAGGGGGGCAGAGTTGTCACAGTGGGCCCACAGAGGCTCTCTGGAGTACTGCACGGGAATGAAAATGCACCTTGCTGATGCAGGAACTTATTCTTGTCACTCTCTCCCTGCAGACTCGCACGGCACTATTTTGTTGTGCATATGCGGTGCAGTATGTGGTGCAAAGATAACGCGAAAAAAGCAATGCGTGTAAATAAGATTCCCCCGTAAGTAGCGTGAGGTGTATTGACATGGATTACACTTTGAATAATCAGGTGTTTGCAGTAACACGCACACACACACACACACACACACACACACACACACACACACACACACACACACACACACACACACACACACACACACAGAGCAGCTTGATATTATATCGGCACATTCCCTCACAACATCCTGCATGGACACTACTCTTTTTTAAAACTTGATTAAGCGGAACCAGCTAGGTGATATGCAACAACACCTTAAAGTTGCTATTTTTCCTCCTACATTTCTGTTTTTTTCCTGTCATGCTTTTCTACTCTGGATGTAGTGGGCTGAGGATCCAGTCAGCGGATTACATTATCAGTCTGACCTAGTTGCCAGCTATCTCCTGAGACCTGAGGAGCCAGGCTTTCTGCACAGCCTTCCGCTGCTACAACTGTGTAACTTTAATTTATCAGGGGGAAGAGGAGGGAGAAATGTGACAGGTTGACAGTTCTCTTTGCCTGCCACTCCGAGCACTCCCCTCTCCCCGCAGTGTGCTGGTTAAGTGTCCTCGCTATAGAACAGTGCATTACAGGAGCGACTATTATTCAGCGCCCTGGAAACTCATCAGCTAGGTTGGAACCCTCTTATTAACGCGAACACTTAAAGTGAGATTTGCACGGAAATATGCGATTCAGGAGGTGAGGCGGGGAGCTATTTTTTTCTATTTTGTCTAAAAAGAGCAAAGAAGTCGATACACGATGTAATACACGGGAAGTAGTCACGTCATTCGCTTATGCACCTAAGCAAAAGTCTAAAAAGCAGTCCGTTACAAATAAAACAACGAAGAAAAGCAATTCTTAATATCTCTGTGGAAATATAGGTGGTACTATTTAAAGTATAACAAATACTGGCTATAGCCCTGAAAATACTTGATCTGGGTCACATGTTAATACATATCACCCAGGCTGTCACTTTATGATTATCATTATAAAAAAACTAACCAAACCAAATGTTTTTCCTGTGTGTTGTTGTGGCAAATTAATTTAACAAATGCAAGGAGGTGCTCAGACTAATCTGGTGTGCAATATTACAGAAATAATTCTGACCTTAACCTCAGAATTCCAACATTTGTTTCAGAACGACTCAAATTCCTCTAAATTCCAATTTTATTGTTATCATTTAATGTCAGAATTCAATTAAATTTAATGTTAATTTCAAGGTTACAGTCAGAATCTCAGATTTTCTGACATTTGTGTCAGAGTAACTTTGGAATTGTACGGCTGGTGTCGGGATTTGGACATTCTGACTTACTTTTTCTCAGAATCCTACGATTTGTTTCAGAACAACTTCTTTTCTCAGCGTTCTAAAGCTGAAGTCAGAATTCAGACTTTTTCCTCAGAGTTCCGATTTTTAATAAATCAGAATTTATTCTAACTTACTCTGTTTTGTCATCAAAATTCCAAAATTGAAGTTACATTTCTAACTTTTTCCATTAGTATTAAAAATCTCAGACTGCTGACATTAAAATCAGAATTCTGATTCTTTGTCTCAGCATTTTAAAAAAAGTCATGACCTATTTTTGTTTGTTTCATGCGCTCTAATCCTCATGATTGAAATGGGATTGACATTTAGTTTTTGAATATCACTATTAATGTCGTTGCAGTTAACTTGACAACCCTACTTGTCGTATTTTAGGTGTGAAATGTAAGAACATTAGTGGAGTACTTTGGTTTCCTTCCACCAGTGTCATCTCACGTTAAGAAAAAGCCACTGCCTAAAGTCATATTAATAAAATCATATTAAAGCGCACACTAGCAGAAATTATTTCTTACTGTAAGAATATGGCCTCCATACTGGGCGACTACAGGAGCTTTCATTTAATTTCATAAAGTCAATCATGTAGCAATTAGTCAAGGAAAGGCATAATAGGCGCGCAAAAGAAACAATTTGGGGCTGTTATTCTGAAAACACAAAGGACTTTAAAAAAATCACAAAGCAGTTTTCAGAAGCAGAACTGAAATCATGACAAACTCAGACATGTGAAAGGCAGCGCGATGACAATATAGTCTGAGAACAAAAGACTGGACTAATCAGCCTGCAGATTTAAAAAAAGAAAGAAAGAAAGTTTCCAACAATAGCAGCTCTGACGTCTGGAAAAGGAAAGACGAACCGAAAAAATCGGTACGGCTCAATTAAATAAAACCTTGAAAGAAGAAGGGAAGTAAAAATTCAGGAGAGGAAATATTATTTATCCTCCATGTTGAGCGTGCGGTGATAGATGATCAGTCGAAATATCAAAACAGGCTGGATTAATGGAGCCATTCTGAAATTGTTAAATATCAACATCTCACATAATATTCAGGCTGAGGAGAGCCGAACGTGCATATGAAAGATTTTTGGGTCATGACTGTTTCCCCCAGGTGGAAGAAGAAAAAAAAAAAGAAAAAACAGCCAGTATGGTTTTTCTGTGAATATTTGGGGGTGGGAGGGAGGTGGAGGTGGGGAGGAGAGGAGAGGAGAGGGGAGGGGGTGCTGCCAGATTAGGCTACAGCCTGTGCCAAGGTTATAAACAGGCTGTTATCAGGCTTCCAAACAGAATAATCCTCCCTGTATCAGCGCCCAAACATATGGGGCCACACAAAGCAGCAGCAGCCCCTGACAGACACCCCCTTTTAATTACATAGAGGAGGGGGGCAGGACCTTTCTTCCAGTGCCTTTCCCTTCTCCGCTTTACTTTCTCTCCGTCTGGCTGTCTTGGAAATATATTTATTCTCAGATGTAAGATTGCATTTGTCATAAAAAAAAAGAGCCTACAAATGAACATTAGAGAGTTTAAATTGCCTCAACGTTTTAGGTATTTTAGATCAGACAGCTGGTAGATTAATCTATTAGATGACTGTAACAAACAGTGATAATTCATTTTTTTTGTAATTGTATACTATCTTTGGGATTTCAGCTGTTTTTTGGGCAAAAAAACCAAACAAAACATAAGAACATATGCAAACACACCTCAACAGTGAGTTCCTGGTTCAGTTCCTGTCTGTCTGGGCCATTTGCTGCATATGTCTTGTCTCTCTGCAAAGTATCAATCAACCAAATGCTCATCAACAATGAAGTGATCTTAGAAATGTATTTAAACATGTCATTTTATGCTTTTTTCACTTTTCATCCTTTGTCCATATTGTATAGCTGAAAAGATTAAAATGACTAGCAGACATTAGTAATGTGATGATTGCACCTTGGGTGATTGATCAAAGCAGCTATGATGGAGACTTTTAACTACTGTGTAAAATTTAATTCTTAAAATCGAGAAAATATTTTGAAGGTAAAATAACAGCTTGTTGCAGTAGTTTAGATATTAGAATAAAAATAAAGCTATCAATTCAAAAACATGCAAAAAAAATTGCGTTTCTGTTTCAGTCAGCGCTTAGCAGTTTGGAAGGGGGGGGGGGGGGGGGGGGTTCCTCCCATCTGAAAGAGATAAATTCCTCATTCTTTTATATACTGCCTACAGATTTTAAAGTCTTGTTCAATAAAGTTTAAATGTCACAGAGGTGTAATAATGGGGATCATATAAAAGCTGGGCTTGGAAAAGCTATGCAAAAATGATGGCGTCCCGTTCAGCTCGTGCAATAAACTTTTATTTGGCTGAATCGGCCAATAAAAGTGAGCTTTGAAGGTTGTCAATGGGGAATAATTGGTCCATTTTACAGGAGCGATCATATTTCTTTGAGGCTTCTTTTTTTTCCTCATAATGTGCGAATGAGTCTCGACACGAGGAGAATCTTCTCGTTAGGAATGTGACTTATCCACCAACCTTCAGCCAGCACAGAAGGGCATATAAACAGCGACACAAAAAAAAAAACATCTGGAAAACCGATGCAGGGCAGGTAAATGACACCATCTGCAGCTCTGGTCGCCTGCGCTGCAAGCCCTCCTCTTTTGTGAGATTTCACCATGAATGATGGAGATACACAATAACGGTGCACGCTTTTGGCAGCAGCAGAGCCCATTTCACACACCCCCAGACAGAGGGAAGAGTGTAGACCTTAATGACGTCCAATCTTCTCTGTCACGCCGGGCTGGAGGCTCACCGGGGCAAAAATCGACCGACAGTTCCAAGTGCTGTTAACCGGTTTTGAGAACTTCTCGCTGATTCACAAAGCACACCTTTATTTCAAACGCGGCTGTATGTCATCGCTTTCTTTTCCCACAATTAAAGTCGGGCGATCACAGTCACACTACATATGCAGACACATTCACAAATATTCAGCGGCACAGCTTGAAATGCTGGCTCTTATAAAATAAGATGCTCAGTCTGGAGGCAGTTTCGCTTGTTTCAACATACCTGGTGAGACATAAATGTCAACCACTGTAAACAAACACAGTCCAAAGAGGATGATTCGCTCAAAGAAAACAGAAGGGGTTACCTTCATTTGCCACAGACAATCATTCTGAGATCTGAAGGCCTTTTTTTGTCTATGAGCCTTTCAGACCATCTCTGTCTGAAGTCTTTTCTCTTTCTTTTTTGACTGTGACTTTAGCTTTTTAACAACAAAAACATGTGTTGCGGCTCGTAACAAATAAAATCAGCGGCTTCCTCTTTTGATATTTTCAAGCGGCTCCTTGAACAAATAACTCTTATGAACCCAAAGGTTTTTTCAATCCTGCTTTCTCCTAATAACTGAATGACATTCGGTAAAGTAATACTCATTTAAGCGAAGGAGAAAAAGAGTTTTGTTTTTGTCATCAGGTCTGGGCTAGCTCGCCGATTCGATTTCACAGCTGCAGAAGCATTTGGTAAGAAAATATCTGAGTGCAGCTGTAAGCCAAAGTGTCAGCGTCTATCCATCCTGGTAGAAAAGGCCCAAAATAATAATCAAACACTCGAGCCTCTTCGGAGCAACGCTGCCAGTGCCACACAAAAGCAGACAGACAAATACAATGAGTATCTCCACACCCCTGCTCTGACAGGAGGCGCTGGCAGAGTCGGGGTAAACGGACTGCGCTGTGCGGCACAGCAACCCCTAATGATCTCCCCTCTGTTTCAGCGGACTGAGAAAAGCCATTACCTCCCGCCACATTACCCTGCCATCCCTCACATGGTGGATGGCTCCTCTCTCCCATGAGCACCTTGCTCCAGTCATGGCTGGCAGTGCTCACCTCCTTACCGCCTCCTCCTCAACCCCGTCGCCCCCCTCCTCCTCCCACTGAAACCCCCAGCTCTATACATCACATTTAACACTTTGACACTAACAGTCTATAATGTTTCTATTCTACAAAATCACTCTGCCAACTCCAGGATAGCAGAGCAGAGTCTGAGGAAAATAAATACCACTCTCAGCCGCTGGCAGTAAATTCTAAAGGAAAAGGAAAAGTACAAAAAAAGAGGCTCTTATACACTCGGCCTCTTCACTCGCCATCTAAGAGGTCTTCTGGCCGCAGTGGAAGCGAGGGGGTAATTTCAGTCGATACACATTACAGCTCCCACTGACAGCAACAGCTCGCGCTTTTTTGCATGGAAGATCGTCGGCGTCACACAAAGAAGCCACATAAAACGTGGACGTTCTTCGCGAGCACTTTATCGGCGTATGAAATAAACATCTCGCTGCTTTAATTATTAAAATCAAAAAGTGGCATGAATAAATAAAAAGCAGCCTGAATAAGTGATGCGACAAGACAAAACTCCAGGCATGACCTTTGAAAGTGTCTCAATGTGTCAGCAGACCAAAATAGAGGGAGGTGCTTTAAGGAGGAGGTTTAAAGAAAAAAAAAGAAGGAAGCAAGGAAGGGAAGAAGGAAAGGGAACAACTGGGGGGGGGGGGAAACACCAGCCATAAATGAAAGACGTCAGAAGAGATTAGTCTACTCAAAAACAGAGGAGAAACAATAAACATAGAAGGCACCCACACCTCATTGCATTACAATTTGTTTCTTTTGTCTCTCTCTTTAATATAAGTGTTTACTTGGGCAAAATCCAATCATTTCATTCTCTCCGAGCGTATTTCATGTATATAAACAAACATTTGCTCGACCTCACTGGTGTATTAGCTTTAATGTATCGTCAGCAAGCCTGGCTTTGAGAGGGCATTAATTTCAATTCGCCGATTTAAACACTCCAGTTTGTCGCAATCCTTCATCGCAGTACGCCACCAAGTCAACACACACAATGGGCCTATTTTTCAATCTAATGGCGGGGGCTTACTTGCCATTAGTTGGGGGGGAGAGGAAAAAAAAACTGCTTTTGCCTTTTGAACAAGCCACTCAAAATGTAACCCTGCATTTCAAAATGAATTTGAATAATTAATTGCAAGTTAAAACAGCCCACGAACCCCAAGAAACGGGCTGGGGGGACGGCAGCTCGGAAATATATTTCTTGCCCCGAGGCCAGGAGATGTCTCATCTTAGAAAGCTGGAAAATCGCGTGTTTGAGGATAGAGTGTGTAATCTCCAGTGAATCTAATGAAACAAAGTAAAAGATAACGCCACATTTCATCACATTGGAGACAGAGAGCTTCCTCTGGCTTGCCCTTGAGGTGGCAGGAATCCATAATCTGAGGAAATCAGTCTTTTTATGTAGTTGAGGTATCACGAGCCCCTATTTGACCTGACTCTCGCGACAATTGATTTATGAGCGGATCGGATACTTGAATCAAAAGTCTACACCTCTCCCCCTCTCTCTCGCTCAAATGATTTATTTTGAAGACAAGGCTTTCTGGAGAAAATATTACAAAACCAACCACCGTCACAAGTCATTTCGGATGGCACGCGGCCCGTCGACGAGACAACGGGTCTTAACCAAAAATGTGCACTCGATGATAATAAAGCACATCTGCCATCAAAGCAACACAATCTCACACATGTCAATAACACACATTTACAGAATCTGCCTCTTCTCCCGCCGTCCTTGGCCCATTCCTTTGCAGCGAGCTTGTCTTTATTATTTAATTAAGCCACTACGGCCATTACATTAATAATTGAGTGTGAGAGGAGACCCAGGGCAGCCGCAGGCTCTGGCGCATTGGGCTTCCTGGTGAGGAGTGTATTAAAAATGTGTGTGTTTATGTCCCCGGGGCGTCTGTCCTGGCTGCATAAAATTGAATTGGTTATATCTAATATATCATCCCCTAAGGGTGACTGGGTGGGTGAGGAAGAGCAGGGAGAGCTGGGGATGGTCGCATCCTGCCAGCAGGGAACGAGTCTTAGAGATTCAGAGAGAGAAAGAGGGAGAGAGAGAGAGATGCATGAGGCTGTGACGTTAATGTCCCTCAGAATCAAATCGATGGCTGTCCGAATCCTCAATGAGCATGGCCTTAAGCTACGAAGCACAAGACAAGCCCAGAACCAGATTAAACCCACTCGTTACCGCAGTCTTTGTTCACTTCTGGTGTCTGGTGATGCATTCAGTGCATCAGTGAGAATGGGTGGAGGATTTCTTATGAAAACGGATTACAACCGGATACCAAATACATGCGAGAGATAGAAAGACAGACAGAGGAGAAGAAAAAAAAAAGCTTATGGCATTCATATGGATACTAAGAGGATGAATGTTGGTGACAATGTAAGTGTCTGAATGTAAAGGCAGGAGAAACATCACTCATGATCCCTTCCTTTCACAGACTGAGGGGCTGACTGCAAATGCACTCTCCCTCTCTGTCTTTCTCCACCTCTCCTCTTATCTGCTTTTCCCACCATCCCCCCGCTCCCACCTCCACATCCAACGAGCTCCTGCGCCTTTATCCAACTCCTGCACCTTTAAGGCCTCCAGACTCCAGAGGAATGAGCATTTTAACACCACCATTAAGGTCAGGGCCTAAATTATTGATCTGCCACCTCTATCAGCATAACGGTCACGTAGCCAGTATCACAATCTAACCCTCGGCCAGCTCGCTGCAGCTACCTCAATTAGAGAGAGATTCTCATTACAAAGAGAGACGGCGAAAGTGAGAGAGAGCGAGAGAGAGAGGGAGAGGAGAAATAAAAAGAGAGAGAGAGAGGTCCACGTCGGATGATGAAAAAAGGGGACAGAGAGCATTCTTTACACCCACCCTCCGCCTCCTCCTCCTCCTCCTGCCCCCAGTCCACCTCCTCCTTCCCCTTGAAGTCTCCCATCATCTCCCCAGACAAGACCCAAAGATGACAGGTCTTATCCTCACCAAAATGCGGGCGATAAGGCAGCTGTAAAAGAATAATAAAAGAATAATGCATGGAGGATGAAAGAGGAAGGCAGACAGGGAGTGAGGCGGAGAGAGAAAGAGAGAGAGAGGCAGGCCAGGGAGGGGGCAGCAACATAAATAAAGATGCGGCACTGTAGGGCTGGATCTCCTAATGAATTCGGAAGGTCCTGGATCAATAACATCAGCACGCTGACGACACATCACAAATGCCAAAGGAGCCGTCCGCTTCAAGCGGCGCCTGAAGAAAAACAGACGTTTACTGCGTGCCTCTTCTTCTTCGCAAAAATGACCGAGAGCGTCGGAAATCGTTGAAAACCTCTCTTTTAAAAACGAGCCGAAGTCGTGAAGTGTGTGTTTGTGCGCGATACTGCTGCAAGGAGCATCAGGAAGCAGGAAGCAGCTTTGATGCTTGGTAATGGGGATGATTTCCACCTAGGAGATGCGGTTGATAGTGGCCGTGCTATCAGTGCCATTAGTAATGCTGATGACAGATGGTTTCTTTGTCTCTATTCAGATTTATTTTCACAGCTGTCAGAGGAAAGAAGAAACACACTGAGTACATCATTACCCAGAGCAAATAGCCTGAAATGAAACAATCCCTGATATGACGGTCAAAATGTCTGCTGATCTGTGAGGGGGGGGGGGAATAAAAACTGGAGTATATGTTAGAAAGTGTTATAGCAAAGAGTCTCTTAAAAATGGATCAAAGCAGAAGTTGAGGTCGGTCTCGAAAACGTGCCCTCTCTCCCCATTCGCTCATACACAATCATGGCCTAATGGCATCCATTAACATAATTGCCAACATAACTAGTGTTCCGTGTCTGAGAGCCGTTCCCCAACTATACGGGGTAAAAAAATACAGATACAGAAAGATGAGAGGAGATGAAATTGAGCCAAACTGGGACCATCCCCAAAAACATATTGTGGGTGTTCAAGCTGGAATCGCCTCCTCCTCACCCGCTTTTCAAAGCTACAGCGCTTTGTGGAGACCCCCTGGGAAGACTCTGGCATCTCAAGGAATGTGATGCCAGTATGTGTGTGTGTGTGTGTGTTAGAGAAAATTTTTTGTATGCAGCACAGATAGCGGGTGAAAGAGCAGAGAGCTTCCTTCACATGTTGGTAGCTGCCTCTGCGTTCAAAGATTGGGCCCCGACGCACCAAACACAACCTGCCAGGCGAAATGAAATTCCCATTATTTTTAATTAATCCCTAATTAAAATATATTACTCCACAGATTCCACAAATCTCTCTTAATATGCAAATGTGGCCAATTCAAGGATATTTACATGTCATTAATTAAGGCAAGCACATTCTCTTAGTCTAATGAGCTGTGGCCCGGGTCTGCCAAGGAAAACTAAACACTGGGCTCAGGAGTGAGTAAGCACAGCCACGGGGGGATGCCGAGTCTCTGTTGAGTCAGGACTATCAAACACTAATGCCGGGGTGAAGTAGACAACAGCTCTGCTTGGGCTCACAGGAAAAAAATCCACCCTGAAACAGTCTGACATCATTAAAAACTGCTACCGGTGACGGAGCTTACATCTGTGTGCTTTTCTTTTTTAACAGCTGGCGTGTGATCTTCTCAATCCTGAGCATAACTGGCCAAACGCAGCAGCTGTAACATCAAACTGATGCACTTCAGCAGAGCTCTTTGGTTGCTATATGCTACAACTTCATGTACTTACATCTGCTGAAAGTACGGCTTAAACAAATAACAGCCTTTCAGCGCCGGTGAACAATCTTATGTTACTCTTTGATTTTGTTTCAGCTCCTTACCGAGGCCCCCTTTTTTACGACTACGTCAAAGTCTGAATTTTATCACCATGACGTAGTTTTTCAGGGATTTTTTTTTTTTTTTTTTTTGCATTTTTTGGAAACTTTAAGATCTTGAACTAAATTTAAAGGTGTGAGTTGGAACAGTGTTCGGATGCATAGCAAAGAGAATATTAAATTACTACTCTGAGATACAACCCCATTCCAACACTGGGAATGCCCCACAACACAGGACAGTATACGTGTTTACCACTGTGGACTATGTGAATTGGCATTGTCTTGATGATATAAGCAACACCTTCCCTGCTCCAAACCCATATTTAGGTAAGTCAGTATTAATAATGCCTTCACCATCTGCACTAATGCACTTGTGCTATCATCACCATGGATGTTCACTTTTGAACTGTGGTGCTTATGTAAAATTCAAACTGAACGCTAATTAAAAAAATTACATTAAAATGGCTCAATTTCAACATTTGAGATGTTGTATTTACAGGTCACAAATAATATTAGACAATCACTGAATTCTTTCTTTAAATGGCAACCTGTCTGCAGCGTACTGCCTCTCTCCCAGTGACATCCGAGACAGGCTGCAGCCCACCCATCCCCCCTTCCCACGCCTCTGAATTGGATAAGCAGGAAAGGAAATGGATGGATAGATGGATGGATTGCTGGCACATCTACTGTATGTCACTCGAGTTTTGAAACCATGCTCTTGCTGCACTGCATGTCAGCAATTTGACACCTTCACTGTTTACTCTGTATTCAGGAATTTAGAAACTGAAGTATTTACACCACAAATACTGTGTAACACATGTCCTTCAAGTTTTGCCATGAAAAACTGCCATGAAGCAATCTGAGATGTTTAGGGAAAAAAATGGAAAAATATTCACAAGTCACTGAAATATGCAACAAGGACACGCTTCTTCATTACAGGCCTCATAAAAAAATGAAATCACCTGCACCTTGACCAGAAACAGCACTGAAATTACACTAATGCTAATGATCCCGTAACATATTCAAATGCTTGAAGGGCAGACCTTATCCAATCATCAAACATCATAAACGTTTATACAAAAATAATAAATGATAACACGCATACACAAATGAGAGGACACTTGAGAAGCAAATATCAATTAACAATAATAATTACTGCAACTGGATAACAAACTCACATTCTGGAAAGACCTTTTATTGCTCATGTAAATACCTCCAACCCCTAAACACTCACCACCCTGCAAACACATGGCCCCCTTTTTTGTGCTACTGTGACGTCAAAGCCAATTGTCCATTAGTAGTTTAAAGTCAGCCCT
This sequence comes from Copadichromis virginalis, assembly GCF_057382275.1. Classification (NCBI taxonomy): domain Eukaryota; kingdom Metazoa; phylum Chordata; class Actinopteri; order Cichliformes; family Cichlidae; genus Copadichromis; species Copadichromis virginalis. The sequence continues at coordinate 19,877,814 of NC_140635.1, forward strand.
CAGGGACCTCCTAACAGCATCGAAGCCCCAATCAACAAGTCACTGGTGTGATGTATTTATAAAGTAAATATCCAAGCTTATTGGATTCTTCCTTTGACCACCTCTTCATCAGGTCATTTTGCCGAATGTAGTTGTTTTCGACTTTTTAAACACTTGCCTGCTTTTACAAAATCGTAATTTCATACTTTTGTGTTATTTTACTTATTTTACTTTAACTGCACACCAGTGCATGAGGAGCATCAATCCCAACACCAGCTTCTTAATAATTAAAGAGAATATGTGTAGTGTATCCAACCATTTCCCCAGTTGTTACATGGATACTTTTCATGAATATCATGTTGTATGAGGTGATTTGAAGGAGAGTGAGGAAATGAGCTGGGGTAAGATGTACCTTGCTCATCTCCTTGTTCTCCCCTTTTCCAGCTGCTCTAATTTGACACCTTGAGCTGGGGGAGGGTGGGGGCGATGACGATGGGGCGGTGGGCAGGGTTAACTAGGTGGGGGAGTGCAAAGACATAGCGGAATTCATTAAGAATAGCAACCTGTCTCTCCCTTCAACCTCCCTCTGACGGTAATGATATCCGAGGTTAGCAGAGAGCACACCAGCCAGAAGATGGGAGGAGAAACAAAGACAGAAAGAGGGAGAAACCGAGAGAGTGGGGAGCTCCGGAAAATTAGAAAGACCTCAAATACATCTATTTCCAGTGGAACAAGTTCATGGTTCAGCTCGTACATCGGGCACTTGCACTGAACCATCTCACTGAGGACCCTGTTTGCCTGGTTGCTTCTGAGTGTATTTCTGCATCCTGTTAACATTCACATGAAATGAAAGAGGTTTCAAAAACTGTTATTTTGCCTCTGACAGTCCTAATGCACTATGATGACATACCAACAACCAACTGCAGACCTTCGAAAAACCCATTTACGCCACACTTTGTAGGTTGGATGGAGTGCAATCAGACCTTTTCAACATTGTGATTACCACGTACTGGCACAGTAATCTGTGGCTGAGGAATTGGCTGGCTAATGGCAGTTTCACATCAGCCATCTATAGGGACCTTGCAGACAGGTAAAGTGGTAGTTGCAAGATATTGAAATGGCCAGTGCCACCTGGGATGAAAGGCCTTTAAAAAAAGTATTAAGAACTTATTTTTTCCCCCCACTAGAAGCAGAGGCACTGAGTGTAAGTCGAGCAGCTTTATCTCTGCAGTGACTTAAAACATCAAACACCTCGCTTTCCCTCACAGCCACCGAAGCTGCAGCTTGATTTTAGAGCTGGAGGGGGAAATGATTGAGGGGTGAGAGGGGGAAAAAAGTTTCAAAGCTGAGCTGAAATCCTCGCTGAAACAGTGTCCCGAGACCTTTCAAACACTCATTTCCATTTATCTAGCAGCGACATTTTTCATGACGTACTCTCTGGCAAACTATCTGACTCATAAATCCAATTCAAGCCTATTACTGGAGAACTTTTAAAGCTATCCTTCATTAATGTTAATGGGGGTTTTTAGTGGAGGCCAGTGGTGGTTAGGACTACATGGCTGCTTTCCCAAGCTTGTTTAACAGGCTCCAGACAGAGATGGATGCTTCTTGCAGTCCGATAGGCTCTCAAAACCATCTATCACCCAGAGGACCCACCCACAGAGCTGGCGTTCCATAACAAAGGGCAGGCAGGAGAGCTCCTGATTGACAGCTTTATGCGTGTGGTGGCTAGTCAGACAGCAACGAGGAGACACGGTATCTGTTTGTGGCCTTGGCGCTGGCCCCCCTTTCTGAAAATGAGTTGTGAAGAACAGAACAAAATAATGAGTGAGCAGGGGAATCGATCAATATGCCGACACGCGAGATAAATGAGAGAATCAAACACACGCACACACACAGAAAAAAACCCCATCCCTAATGCTGCTGAGTAGGTACAAAACTAATCAGGCAAATGAAGCTGCCTGAGCAACATAAACTGTGAATGGAGAGCAGTGTTAAGGCATAAACAGTTATTATCACAAAGATCATTACCCTTACACCTCCAGACTCACTAATTACCACGGTAAACAGCCATACTCTAAAAATGTATGGCTGGAGCATGCAGTAAAACCCGCTGCAACATGTAAATGCAGGTACGAGTCACAAATAAAGGGCTAACGCGCTGCTCAAAAACACTAAAATCTATAATAACATATATTTTAAACAACGTTAAAAAAAAGGGCCAAGTGATTTGCGTCTGTCACAGCTGCAATCATTTTACGAGAGGCCACAGTAGCTCTCAGGGTGTATATATTCTCGAAAGGCAGGCCAAAAAAAAGGAAGGGGGTGGGGTGTTTCAGAAGAGACACACTAAATTTGGACAGTAAGTAGTATCACCCCGTCTGCGCGGTACACCGCACATTCGCAACGCCCCATTTAACCGCACACGGCGCTTCCCTCTACTGCCTTCATTTGCATACTTCAGAGGGGCCCTGACGGATGAAGACGGATGGGGCAAAATCAGCCTCACTGAAACAACTGTTTTATCAAGGTTAAACTATCCAAGAAGCTCTTAACCCCCACGCCTTTATCACACTACAGCTCTCCCAATATCAATCTATCAATATGATCTTATCGGGAGGGAGGTGGGAGAAGACGCTCTTCATAAACTCAAGTAATAGGAACATAAAGGAATTTTATGTGTTTAGGGGAGGAGACTGCTAAACATGGTGCTGAAGGACATCAATAAAATCCAATAAAACAGGCTGCAAGGTGGTGGCAGCAAAGCCAAATAAAAAATATTAGAAGAAGAGCTGCTCCCCTGAAGGCGTGAGAGGCATGCGCGGAGTCACGGGGTCGTCGCTTCATATCTTGTGAACGACTCGTGAAAGCATCGGCGAGAAAGCACTAAAATCCTCCTTTTACAACATGGCGTGGGCGAACCTGCACATACTGTCATGCGGTCTGCCTCAGGGAAGTCTGAAAATAAATTATCCATGTACGCTCACTCACTGAAACTTATTCAATGAAGTGGTAATAAATGCATGTCTAATATTACTTGTCTTTGTGTCACGTGACCTAGTTTAACGTAAAAACGAGAGGTCTTGTTAGGTTAAACTAACACAGTTTGCCTTCCTGTAACAGCAGAGGCCATGCCTGTGTGTATGTGTGCACATAGAAAGTGAGGGATTTCGAAAGGGTAGTCCATAAACCTAGACATGAAAATAAGAGTAATTAATAATGCACACAATGGGAAGATTCCTATAATTCTTCAAATGAAGTCAAGCTGACTACACCCAGAGAGTGACATCAGAGCATCTACCCCTAACCTTCAGGCCTACCCGTACCTATAAGGTAACTTAAGTGGTAATTAGACTTATACTGGAGGTTTTTGCTAGCTTTTACTGCCTGTGACGTTTATTCACACAGATATGTGAAAACACAGATGTGCAAGTTAATTTATCATGTCATTCTTTTTATCTTCATAGAGAGACAGCAACAAACGGCTGTTCACGAACACCAAACAAATGAATAATAAATACATACAGGTATTTTTCTTTTTGTAAGCTACACTTTTTATTGTATGAGATGCACAGTTTCAGTGTTTGATGAACACTTATTTACACATATTCGTAACAACAGCGTGCACATGTAAAGTACCCACAGTATCAAAAATGTACACGTAATGTAATGTTCCTGTAATTTCTTTCAAAATTTTTATTTAGCTTTTATTTAAACAGGTATTCCCATTGAGACTCGTTACAAGAGATACCTGTTTCAGGCAGGTACAATGTACAATTGTACCAGTTAAATGCCATGTCACCTTTCATTTTGAGATCAGCTACTACATATATAATTTGTAAGGATTTGAATGTTTAAAAATGCATTTTAAATATCTCCCAGAAGTTATACAAATGTCAATAATCCTAGTAACCAAGATTATGATTTTAAATATTTCCTAAATAATGTCGTAAACTGTAAGTATATAGTTTATATCCTTCGTTTTATCCAGAATAATTGCATCTAGGAAGAGTTAGGGAACATACATACACTGTGATCATCAGTGCCAAAATACTAAAACTACTAAAGACCAATAAAAACTACAAAAGACCATTGAAAGCCAGCAAGTCTTCATCTTAAAAGCACCAACAAAGAGCAAACCTTTGATTGTAATTGGAAAGCTTGTCCAGCAATTGTGGGCTGCTGCTCCAACTTAAAGTCAGCCTTACCCACTAACCATGATGGTGGAACAGTTAAAATGCAGTTCTTCTGAGGATATGAGAGACCCAGAAGGAGAGTAGAGACAGGGAAGATTTGAAATGTACCCAGGTGTCAACCTATTCAAATAAAAGGATCTTCAAATCAGTTCTGTATTTAACAGGTAGACGGTGCAGAGAACAGTGCAGGTGTGATTCTTTTCTCTTTTTCTGGTACCAGTTAGGAGTCCTGCACCAGCTGCAGGAATAAGATGTTTATGTTTGTTCCTCCATACTAAGTGCGTGAACACCTGAAACTTTTGTAACAATGCCAAAAACAACCTTGCGGCATGATGGCATCCAGGGTGGCAGTATTGCTAAAACAACACAAAAGCATCACACTGGCAAACTGTCAAACAAAGATTAAAACGATATAAACCTTACACAAGTTATGTTTCGATAGGCTCCAGCACAAGCACTTCTCAGGTGTCACTAGCACAGCGTTCACACCACATTCGGAGCATTAAGACAACTTTTATGGCCCAGAACAGCTGATGCAATTACAAACTGATACAGAAAATAACAAATTGCTAATAGCATAAAAATACCCATAAACCCGCATGAATATACACAAATCATAAGAGCAAACTACCTCCTAACTTTTAATCTTTTGAAGGGTAAAAACTCCGTTAGGAGCGGCTCGGTAATAAATGAACAGAAGTATATAATTTGCTGATTATGCTCAAGTAGAAAAAAGAAAATGACAGCAATTAACATAATTTCAGTAGGAGTTAACTGTCCAGAACTAACATCGCCAAAGGCAAGCTGGCAGACAGAAGGCACAGTGGAAATCCACAGCTTTCACTCTTTGGGTAGGGGATACAGATTTTTTACTGTACAGGGAAGCAGCAAGGAAGCATCACCGCATTATCAATCCTCATGGCTGTTACTGCGAAAATTGGGTACGTATTTAACCAAACAGAAAATGGTTTGGTTAGTTTTCACACTGAAAACATATAATAGCAACGAGGCAACGGATATCTACACAAAACAGATTAAGATAAAACTTTGAGTCAAACCTGCTGACGATTGAGAAAATCGGCGCTGCTTCTAATGTAATTTGAGTTTAACGACATTTTATATGACACGAGTGGCATTAATGTATTTCTTTCTAACAAAAAAAAAAATCTTTCACTCTAACACCCTTTTTTGAAAAAAATCCTGCATGTTGAGGTTTCCCTTTTTTGCCTGCCTCCTTCAGAAGCAGGCTTAAGGGCCCTTATCTTACTCTCAGAGATGGTATTTACACTGCCAGGTGGCTAGGCCAAGTGCTGACCTGTGCTAACATCCGTGCTCTCGCCCCACTGTGCTAAATGCTACCTGTGGTGTCACATTTGCCAAGGGAAGTGATCCAAAAACTGCAGGAACCCCGCGTCTCTATAGGCCCCACGGAATTAGCAGCAACAATCCCCAGAGACAGCCTGCCTGCCTGTTTCTGCCCCTGCAACACACACTGTGACACGCGCGCAGAAATAGTACATACCGTACACCGCACTGAAGATTGCCAGCAAGAGACTGTTTGATTTTGCAGCCACAAAAACAACTCTTTGTGTGGCTAAATTTATCATCGCTCTCCGCCACAGTATTTGTGTCTTTCTCTACAGTTCAATATCTCTTCTCTGCTTTTTTGTGTGTGTGTGCGTGTGTGTGTCTGCATTGTTCTTTGTCTGTGCCTTTCCTTCCAGCGAAGGTGCCGAGGTTACCAAGGCTCATCTGTGGCCCCTTTTGTCTCTCACGGCACAGGCGAGGTTTATTAACATAAATTAGAATAGCTCACCGAGAGAGTACCTTGTCGCTATGCGTTACCCACGGCAACCTCTCCTCCACTCTCAATCCACCTGAGCATGTGCATGTGTGCACGGTTGTGTGCGAGTGTTTGTGTGTGACATAAAGAGAGAGAAAGATAGAGCGAGAGAAAGAGAGCACACACTCCCCTGCATCTAAATGTGAAACTCTGAAATGAGGGAGACACATCCACACCCATCTCTCCCCTGTCCTGATTAAAATAAATGGTGCTATCTGCACTGCATGACTCACTACACCATGGCATTACTATCAGTAATTGAAACATCCAATCACTACTGAGCCATCAGCCTCACTGCTCTCCCCCATCTGACTTTGTGGCACCTGATTGAACGTCACACTGTATGGGAAGTAACACAATATATGCCCACGAGTTTATCCGAAGAAATGTTGAGGAGAGACACAAGAGTACCGCATCGAGTAGCTGTGTGTGGATGTACAGTACATATTTAAATGTGTGTGTGTGTGTGTGTGTGTGTGTGTGTGTGTGTGTGTGTGTGTGTGTGTGTGTGTGTGTGTGTGTGTGTGTGTGTGTGTGTGTGTGTGTGAACCACTCAGCATCCTAAGCAGATATCTAGTGAGAGTCAGGCAGCCTCATTGATTGGTGTTGATTCCATCTGGGCAGCGAGCAGCGACTGACAGTGGATCTAAGCCGCTGCGAAAGGCAACCATTAATCTTGGTCCTGTTTAAGCAGCATGTATTAATTTGTGTCATTTTTACTAAGTCAGCCAGGGAAGAGTGCTTGCCATTTTATGTTTGACTGTTCATCGAAGTCAGGGGGTCCTTTGTACGACCCCAGCATGCTGCCTACACACCACTTACATTTTAGTGGCAGGGTGCCAGGAAAACACACCTCCATCAAGAAAATCTGAATATGTTATAACTTACATTTTTTGGCACAAGAAAATATATGAAAGGTATTTAAAAAAAAGGCCAAAAACCCCCCAGTATAATTCAAAGGTAGGAGTGTATGGTTAGAGCCCCATGAACATATCAATAATAAGATCTGCAGGTGTTTCAACACCAACAGTATGAGGATATATGCGTTTGCCAGTCACGCTGCGTGAAGCAATTCCATGAGACTGTGGAAAATCCAATCAAATCCAAACAGCACCAATAACAAAAACAATGGGTGAGGCAATTGCAGTTGCAATAATGTCACCAGAGCTGTTTTGTAGACACTAAAAGCTGCTCTAGAGACAAACATCTGATAAAAAAGAAACTCCACTCTGCCATAGAGCAAATTTCCTCTCTAAAGCAATTTTATATTCGATAAGTGGGAAGGCATTCTTAGCGTAATGGATCTGAATATGATCTCTGTCAGAAAACTAAGAACACAGTCTCGAATAAAAGCCCGGCGTGCAGAATGGTCAGCGCTGCTGCATCAGATAACCAGACTGAAAAGTGCAGGAAACAAACTATAGAAAGAGACGCAATGAATTCATATTTCTCTTGGATAGGTGAGCCGATAGCTCCGTCTTTCTGTCCCTATTGCCCTTTCAGCGAAGGTGAAGCAAACAGACGTGGATGCCAGTTTAACTTGTGACTACGTAAAGAGGACAAAAACAGTGGAAAGGTAAACACACATTATCATTGTTTTTGTGTGCTAAAGAGGGCGAGAGGTCTGTAAAAATAAGGAGTGAAAGCAAACATAGAACAAGCCCAGCAACATACCTATATCTCACACACAGACACACACCCTTCCCATACATCGACACACAGAATATGACCATTCTACAGCCAGATCTGTTATCACGGCTAATTACAACTCCCACCTCACATATACAGGGCTGTAATTAGCCTCTTAAAACATGATTAACATGTCTCAATTAAGCCAGTCAACATTTGCATAATATATTAGCTGTCCTAATTGCAAGTGAGTTTATATCAGAGGACAGGAAACAGCAAAAATACTTGCTGTTGCCCCTGAAGTGAATATGTAGTGAGCATAAATATGAATATAGAGGAAATGCCAGTGAATAAAAGGGAGTCCGGTCTATTTACACATGTCATAACTCACTTCAAAAGCAAAGATAAACTGACAGTCAGCACATCCCCTCTCCGACTATACTTATAAAAATATACTACATGTTTATTATTATTCACTTAGACGAACATTTCTGGTAAGTAGAGGAAGAGTTTTCCGATAAATGCATAAATCAAAGCCAGGCAATATTTTTCTCGGGAAAACTTCGCACACATTTTGAAGTTATTTATTTGAAGTTATTTATGAGAGAACAGGCAGAGTCCTGTTCAGCCTTATTTCCGTGGAAACTAAAACATAGGGGGATAAACTGCTGCTTCGGCACTTCCAAGCCGGGGACAGATATACAGTCTCCCAGCTAGCGGGGGAAACCAAGGACATAGCCATTAGTTTCAGGACAGCGCCACATTGGAGACTAATGCCTCCATCTGTCACTGGAGATGAGAGGAGGGTAACAAAGAGAGGCAACACTAACCCCTGAACTCATCATGGACAGCCATGTCAATTAAATACTGAAAAACTGCAGGACTGGGAGCCATAGTGACCAGTTTATCCACGGCTGAATTGAGCCCAACCAGTACCTCTCCAAGTGTTTAACGCTAATGTTACAGAAAACGGTAATTTGACATTATCGCCGTGCACCTTTGGGCTTATTTCAGTCAAGCAAAGTAGATCTGACACCACTTATTTGATTAGTAATTAGTGAACAGTCAAAGTCAGGATCCATGATGCTCAATACTGCTATTTACTGCTATACTGATGTTACTGAATATGATCACTTATTCGTTTCACTCATTTATTTAAGCAAAATGCCAACTCTTGTTGGCTTCACCTACTGCATTAAGAAGCTTTGCTGTTTTTCATGGTAAATAATACATATTTTCAACAGCTGATCAAACAAAACAAAACATCTGGATATGCTGCCTTATCCCATCTGGATTTTGCAGTGATGGCATTGGACAAATATGTCATCTATTGGGGACTGACTAAGTCTACTGCTCAGTGTTACACGTTTTTTTTTTTCCAGTGCTCTGCTTCCTTAATTAAAAGCTTGGTAAACACAAGTTGGTGCGTTTTCCTGCACAGAGATGCTGATGGAGATTCTCATTGGTATGATTACCAAGCTAATGCTAAGTATGCTATCAGTTGCTACTCATCTCACCTGGTCATTTACAGGCTGCAGTGTGTCCTCGTTTTGCTGTTTTGTTTCAATCCATTAGACTGTTTTTTTAAGGTTAAAACAAAAACAATCCCATATAATCTGAATTACACATTGGCAGCCACCAGTTGTTGGGTTGTTAGAGACCATTTGGTCCAGCCGGTATTATTGGTTAAACTATCATATAGTTTCTAAGAACTCTAACTGACAACATATAGAACCAAAAATCAGCTTTTCTACAATGTAAAACATTATTTTCATAATAAAATTAGTAAACTTTAAAGTTTACCTCAAACTGCAGTAAGTTACAGATTTTCTCTTGCTTAATAAACTACTCTGAAAACAAAGTGTTATGCTACCAAAATGAGGTACAAATAATAACCCGACAGTAAGTCGCTGTGCACCCACCTTTACCTGACATATTTTACAAAAGCAGGTGCAACACATTTATATCGCAAGACAAAAATCAAGTCCTTACATCATTTTGTAAAAAGTTTATAAATTCACCAGATAACAGGACTTGAACCCTTTTTTATTTATTACTCATCCCCAAAGTAACTATCCTTTGCTCATACTGAGGCTCATTAGCTTTAACCACTTTACCTTTGTTAGCTTCTTTAAAATAACCATGTTCAGGGGGGATTTAAGTGTCTGATTAAAGTTTGTTCTCACTAAAGTTTTTCTGATTGTCCCCCCAAAGTGCACACACCACTTTTTGCCTGTGCCACTGTGCCCAAGTTTTACATGCAACGAATCAGGTCTGGACTGAGAACACTGAAAATCTGTGCCTGGCTGCTTGATCTGTGCATCTCTACTATCAAAGAGTACTCTTGAGCCATCAAAACAAAAGCCGCCTTCTTGACACTGAAAGAACAACATTTGCTCAAGAGTTCATGACACCTCCAAAGTGACCAGATCAACACCACTGTGAATATCTAAATTGTGTGTACACGTCCAATTAGCGGCACATGCATGGGGAGATGGGGGGGTTGAGAGCGGAGGGTGGCACTTAGCGGGATGGACTGATTCAGCAGGTCTCCAGCTTTGATAAGTTCAAGCGGTGTAATGCATTATCCGTCTGATCACATTAGTCATGCAGGAGCTCGCCATCTGACCCGAGCCTGCATGGGAGTAATGTGAGGCTGCTGACAAGAGTGGCCTGACGAAACGGTCGCAGGCCCACAGATAGACAGAGAGTGAGAGAGGGAGAGCGTAGGCCTGAAATCTGACACCCAGAAACACTGACTTGGTGGCTGGCTTCTCTTACTTAGTCAACCTGTACGTGCCAGCTTGTCTCGCCGTAATGGTTCCACACAAACAAAGACGCTCTCCGGTTCTCTTCACAGGATGTGAAGCAAGCACAGGAAAACAAATTCTAAGTGCTCTCAGGAACTGCAGAAACAATGATGATAGTTTAAAAAAAGAAAAAAGTCGAGAGGGGCCAGAAGACGGGCCAAACAACCCCGGTGTCGAAAGGTATGACTGTAAGTCGTAACACAAATCTCTGTCGCTGCTTTTCCATCGGCCAGCGTGTGAACCTGAGCTTGTTTAAGCTTGCTAAATACTCTAAATCTGTGACACAGGAACGACCCCTGCGCAAATAAACAGGGTGTGGGGGTGTGTGAGGTCATCAGTTAAGGCCTGCTATTGGCATGTGCTCCTGCCTTGTTTGTCAGCTGCTTGCCAATGGACACCTCACTGCTCTAATGTCCCATATTGCTGCTGTCAACACTCGCACCACAAAGAAGAGGCGCGTACAAGACACACACACACACAGACACGTGAACATGCAGCACCTATAGATGACGTAAAGAAGAAGGAGAAAAAACACTTCCTCTCTTCAGTTAAAGGTCGAGGAGAAAGCGTTGCTTCAAATCTGCCCTGCTGTACTCATCGCCCCCTGCTCGCTCTTCTTCTCGCAGACACTCTCACTGCAACAGTGTAAAAAGCAGGGAGAAGCTGACTCTTTATAAAGAATATAAAAAAGGCTGACAAATTACAGGCTGTACTCCGCTCGCATACACTGCACTCAGCACATTTGGCTGTAAATGCCATGGTGAAGGTTTGAGTCATTTTCTCTGTCACTGCAGTGAAAGGATTTTCAGTTTCGTCTGCACAAACCTCCTATGGGCGAAGATGAGCCGCGGCTCAGCTCTTCAAACGCAGACAGGGAGGACACAGAGAGGCAGCCATTCACTCTTGATTCCCTCACAAATTGCTTGGGTTATTCTTAACTTTTTATACGTCGTTCTGTCGCCATCAAAACAATGTAGCTATTTAGAGCTCGCTGATTTGTGGTTTGGGAGAAATGTTCCCCAGCCACATTTTAAGTAAAAATAACTGATCCGATGCATTAAAAAAAAGAGAGCGAGAGAGAGAAAATGTAATCCACATTGAATTGAATTATGTTCCTTTTCCAAACTTGGTGCTAAGCAGAGGGGAGGGCAATTTGCAGTCTGGGGGGAGCCTCTCTCGTCAGAAGCCCTGTGAAATCCTGGTTGCCAAGAACGGTGGGAAGAGAGGAGAGGCAGGGGGGAAAAGCCAGGAAAAGGTCCAAGTCACTTTGTTCTTCTTTTTGGAAACGAACTCTGGTTGAACCCGGGGAGACGCCAGACAGTTTACAAAGAGCCAGGCATTACTCTCTCACTTTTCCAAGCCTTGCAATTTAGAAGCAGGGCCCCAGCCTGCTATAGCTTCTTCCTCATGGGCTTCACGTTTTAAATGTGACGAAAATCAAGTGTCTACACGTTCTCCCTTCATTTTTTTTTTTTTTTTTTTTTGGAGGGGGGGGGGGGGGGGCTGTGCCAAACTCTGACTCATAAGAGTGAAGCTTCAGTGAACAACAGTTCATGTTAAATTAATGAAAACGGCATTGCCTCCATACAGCACAAGCCCCGTGTTTATTCTCAGCTGTCTGCATGGCTGCGACGCGACAACCGAGCAGCCAAAGTGACAAGGCTCTCTCAATAATCTCAGACAGCTTCAAAGTTGTGTTCACAGATAAGGTTATATTGGATCTTTTGTTTTATTTCCTCCCCTTCAAAAGCAGCGCTCTGCCACATCCCTCAGAGAATAGTCACAGGCTTTCATCATGTGAGGAGCTCTCCTTTTAATCTGCTGTTAAGAGAGTAATAATTCACACATTCTTTTTCATGACTTTGACCCAGGCTGCGAACATAAACAGAAAATCCCCCTGACCTGTCTCTGCATGCAAAACAGCTCACTTCAGCAAACACCATCAAACTCGGCCAAGGAAAACAGAGAAGAGAGGAGCGAGAAAGAAAGAAAGAAAGAAAGAAAGAAAGAAAGAAAGAAAGAAAGAAAGAAAGAAAGAAAGAAAGAAAGACGGTCCCAAAGAGGCCCAAATGTCCAATGACAGCGAGCTATCCAGTGTCAGTGAGGTTTGTGAAAGAAAACATGATGTAAATACATATTTACTGGTTTGGGAGAGTCAAGTCTAGATAACCGTGACCTCTGCTTTTCTTTAAAAATGCTTCAACGATCAAAAGAAGACACCAAAAAAAGAGAGAAAAGAAAACAAGTGATGCTGACACACAAGGAACTGGCCATAAAAGTGACCTTACCTGTTTTCTCCTTTATTTCACATAAGACGTTGAAGAGAGCCGGTTTCATTCTGTGGCAGTTGAGTGCATGTTTTCTAAAAAAACAAACAAAAAAACAAAAACAAAGGAGGGATGGGGGGACAGGACACCACTTTCCAAATCAGTATTCAAACAAGTGGCAACACAACTGAACTTGCTGAAATCCCCGAAAGGTTACATTTTCCCAACATATCTCAGCTGATTGCACTTCAAAGCATGCAAATATATAAAACTTACAGGAGCCAAAGCATGGGAAAAAATATATTTGTTAAAAAAAATCAATCCATACTTTGTGGGTATAATTCTTTTGAAAATAATTTAAATGCACAATGCATGACTTCAAATCTTTGGAAAACACAGATTTATCCTATGCAGCATCCAATAAAATTCACTCAGGTACTACAACTTGCCTCAAATGTTTGCTATATGTATATTTTATTGCTAGTGCAGGCTATAGAAAGGGATCTGCAACATGTTATTACAGCATAGGATTACAATGTAAGCTCCTTTGTAACAAGGCAGAAGACTCTCACTTTGACTGAGGTGCCTCAGTGCTCCACAGCTAAAACACACCCCCGTGTCAATCTCATATAGCCACGCAATCATTTATAGTTTCGATATATTACCTTAAAAAAATGACAGAAAAGTTTTTGCAAAGAATTTACCACGAATCGTGACAAGTTTTTGGGGTCTTTCTTTCGCTTTCGCGCAGTCACGGCACTTCGGTGGGCGTAATTGCTTTCATTTAGAGGCAGTCTTGATCCGAACCACAATGTTATGATCTCCCCCCCCCCCCCCCCCCCACCCCCTCTCCATCCCAAATATTTCCATTTTCACGTGAATAAATAAAGTGTTTTGTGAAGCCTCACCTCGCCTGTGCTTCGTCTAAGCTTTGGTCTGTGATGGTCATTATTTGCTGTAATATATCTCCGATGTCCTGCTTTCTTCCCTCTCCGTCCGTCCCTGCCGTGCCATCCTGCATATGCTGCGCCAGGCCGGGGTGTCCGGCCATGCCTACCCCGTGGGAGTGCATCAGCCGAGGCTGCTCGTCCATCCTTGACCACGGTCCCTGCTGCCTCCACTCCAACTTTTAAAATTTTAATATCAAAGAGGGGAAGAGAGGAAAAAAGAAAGAAGAGAAAATATCCTCGGAAATTCCTCTGGATTCCTCGGTGTCTCTCTCCCAGCCCACTCCTCCTTTTTCCTTGGTAAGCTTTTCTGGATTTGGGAGGAGGGAGACTGACAAACCCTCTCTCTCGCTTTCTCTCGGTCTCTCTCCCAGCTGGTTTAGGTGAAATCTGATCTGAATCGCTGCTTTAGGCTTTGGCCACTCCTGCACCGCTACTGTAGGGAAGGGAAAAAAAAACAGGATTGAACATTAAAGGCTCCTAATGTGATTAAAAGTGGAGAGCGTTGTGCTCCTCTTATGAAACCTCCGATATACTCAAGAGCTTGATGCGCCAAAACGCGCTAAAGACTCAACTTGCCTTTGAAGGTTTTGGATACAAAGTACCACCAACTGTTATTGTTTCGCTTATGTCTGGTAACTGACTCATAATCAGAGTGTGGATGAAAAGCCTCCGCCCCTCGAGCCACGATTGGAGAAGAAGAAGCGCGCAAGTCCCACCTCGGTCCTCTCCGAAAACGTCAATCATCTTCCTCGGGAAGGTGGGACACTGTAATAAACATAAAGAGATGTGACCGGACCGGGTGGCAATACAGTGATGGATCGAGGGTGCATATGTAGCCTAATAAATAATTGTGAGTGGCAGTGGAGCTCTGACCCAACAGGACAGCATGGTGGTGCTCGGAAAAGACACTCTGTCATCCGGACTATATATTTTCCTGCTGAATATTTACACCCGTGTAATCAGTCAAAGGAACAATAAATCAAGATGAATTTATTAGAGCATAGAGCAGTTTGTGGAAAGCGTTTTACAAGTCTTGAGTTGGAATATTGGACCACAAGAGTCGTAACAGAAAGCGGTCTAACTAGCAGCCTTCCTCCTTTGGAATCCAACACAACAGCCTACTTGTGAGAGCAATAAGAGCTAATGCTATTTAATAATATAATATATAATAAAGATTACTCCAACCATCAGTTACCCAGTAACAGAAAATAAATCTCATAAAATATCTGGATAATTGATTAAAAAGAAATGTGATCATTTTTCCTATCAGTTTACAGCTGTTGGGGAGTAATACTGCTGGCCAAAATAATTATTTTTTATAATCTAAAACCGCCTCAGTTTATTGAGATGGACTTTTAGGCTTTTGCTATGTAGGCAGTTCAGTATTTCTCACCCTTTCCTGTGTTGGTCAGTGGTATCCTTCATTCCTACTGGTAGCTGCTTCACCCACCTGCTGTTATGACTAGTTTAACTTGGTACCTGCGCACTTCATATTGCTAAAGGTTATTTTGTTAGTCCAGAACGTAGGCTGCTACCGAATGAACTAGCCCAGCTTTCTGTCATTGGATTTCCATTTTAAATCCAATTAAAAATTGCATTAATTAAAAATAAAGCCCTGCATGGGGAGCTCCCTGCTGAGTCGTTATTCCAGCAGTTGAAGTCTCTTATCATCTGATCAGGGTCCATCTGTGTTGCACACACAGTCCAGAGGATGTAGCATCCAAACAGCCCGTCAGGACACTGAATCTGTAGTTTGTTTTAAACAGCTGCCAAAAACTCAGTTTAATACCTTAGCTTTCTCAAAACCTCAAAAGTTCACACAAAATGTGTGCATGTCGGTCGTGTATCAACAAATGCCCTTATATCTGACCGTGTTCGTACGTTGGGTGTTTGGATGTGTCTTCATCCAAACACCTTGTGTTTTGAAAAATGCGAGGGCTTGTTGAATAAAATGTCAAAATTGTGGAATAAAATGTTTTACACGTGGGAAAAAATACAAATATGTAGTCTAATACTTACACAAATACACTGAGAGCTGAAAACCTATAATTTTACTCCTATTTATTTATTTACTGTTTACAACCACAACTCAGCCACTCAAACGTGCCCCCTCAAGTCACAAATTCACAAATTTGCACACTTTGACTTTTGCAGCACTTCTTGTGGTAAATGTGTTGCAAAACTATTACTATTATTTTGCCTGTCATCTTTATGAGTTACTAAACTTAACTGACATTCCTGGTCTCAGGTGGAAAATTACTGATAGTTTGTTATTTATTATTATTTTTATTTAGCAATTAAAGAAGAGGGCTTAAAAAAATCACTATGAAGTTGACACAGCAAATGAAACTATCAATATAAATTTTTTTTGTACCTTTCTTTAAATGTGTTTATTTTTCTTCCAGCTCAACTTTGCCATTTGAAGCCTGTGTGGATAGATTCACCTTTGAAGTGAGCCTCAAGTGGTCATTTGGTGAACTGCACTTTTTTTGGCCCCAACGCATTGGCTTCATTTTGTTTTTAGCGGCATCACACACGAAACCTCGCAAACTTTAAGACGAATACCTGCTGCTGAGAGAACTTTGGCTCTTTGCAAGGCTACTGCATAGATAGCATGCTAACACTAAAGTAGTCAAGAACCGAGAGGGATTTTAAAGCTGAGTGTATGCCGACCCCAGCCCCGCAGCCAGAGCCTGAACTTCGACAGGTAACAAAAGCAGTCATGTTTGTAGCCTCCATTTCTATCCGAGCATGCTTCTAAAGTAGAATCAACTTGGCTTTTTCATCTTTGTCTTGTGTTGTCAGCTTTGTGTTCATACCTACATGAGACATTATTTCAGGTCATTTTACGGAGTGACGAGAAAGTAATGCAATGAGTAGTGTAACAAATTACTGTGGTGAGTAATGTAATGTGTAATACATACTTTTCTTGAGTAACAAGCTCAACATTGGGAGCCGGTACAGTAGGAATGAAGACGAGCAGATGCAATTAAAAAAGGGCACTGTATCTGCTTTGTCGTATTTACTTTTTGACTGTGACAGCTATTTTCTGACATGTCATAGACCCAATGATTCATCAAGAAATGAATCAGATGATTAATACATCATCAAAATAATTTAGTTGCTGCCTTGCAATAGTATTTCTCCCATTAACGCCTGAAAAATCGAAATTGTAACGTGGATAAACTGCAGTTCTGTGCCTCGGAGTGTGGTCTGTTCTTCTTCTTTTTTTTTACTGGCCGGACAGAAATCGATCAGTCAGTTTTCTCATTACGTGCTGAATAGGGAGGTAGAGTAGTAATTGTCACAAGGGGCAGGGTGAGGTTGAGGGTAGTGGTGGTGATAATGTCTGACACTCAGGAGCTGCAAAGACTGCACAGCACAGCCTTGAAATGGAAGTCTCCAGTCCAGCAGCCATTCGGCTTTATTTTATTCCCTATTTAACTGTGTCATAACGTTGGAGGGGGCCTCATATTTATCTTGTAAATCTTCTGAAGGGAGATGGTGGTTCAGCTGCAATCGTGCATGCTTTAAAGTGAGAGAAAAAAAACCATTTAGGAGTCAAGACAATTAATTTTCTTTTCCTTATATTTTTTACTCCATCATTCAGCTAATATAAAACCGCAGTGTCAGGTTGGTTCTTCAAATCCCAATCTGTGTCAACCCCCCACTCATCAGTCTCCTAAGTTCTGATTTACAAATCAAGGCAGCATTGATTAGCGTGAAATATGATCGAAAGAGCTCATTCTGTTCACTCTAAATTCAAATTTATTCCACTGTAAGCCAATAGACAAAAATGACCTTACTGCTCGGATGCCGTTAGGAAAGTAAACTCTGAATAGAATAAATAAGACCTCATTTGTGGCTCTGATTGCTGTATTGAGATAAAGCAGCATTTTCAGCCTTAATGAAAGAGAAGAAGAAGGGGGAAAAAAATCGTCTGACACTGCATATTTTCCCTCCATTAAAACCAAATGTGTTGTTGCAGCATTAATATTCTCATAAAAAGTAGAGTTTGATTATAATTGCAGATGAATTTTGATGTAAAAATGTTCTTATAAACAGTCGATGTTTTCTGCAGAAGTTGCAGAGTTGTTTTTTGGAGACTAAAAATGCTAAGGAGTTTGATATTCCCAACAGAAATGTAAACTAGTTGAATTTGTTGGCGAAGCTGCTCTGATGAATGGAAGAAGACAGATCGTACCAAAGATTATAATGCATCCGGGACTGGAACTTAACTACGGCATGAACTATAAATAAAAATAAACAGTGGCGTAACATTTTAGAAACTCCCGTTACCTCTTGAAGCGTCCAAAACCCCCCACAAAACTTTATGCACTTTAAAAGCCTGATAATGTGTAATAAACCATGTATAACATGGGTAATTTAGTGGATTACACACTTCCAGATATATTCGCCTGGTTTACCAAACCAGGTGAACCAAATCACAATATTTCGAGCTTCATAACAAACCGATGCTGACTCCACAGCACATATTCTCTTATCTGGACCAGGGTCAAACAGCTCCTCCTGGAGAGAGAGCTGCGGGTCAGGGCAGGGTAAGTTATGTATGAGGTAGGAACACAGCGCGGGAAAGCAGCAACTGCATGGCACAGGAAGTAACCTTGATGAAAAATTCAGTTGTTTGCTGCTCCTGGCGTCCCTCAGGCATGAATAAAGTGAGGCCCAGACAGAGAGAAAAGACCTGGGCTCAGCTTGAAACTACTCACCGACCCACTGCTGAGGAGCACACACACACACTCGGCTAGCATTAGGAGATGGGCACGAATTAAACTTTAATCACGCCTCAAATAGATTAAGCGACAGGAGCCGAGTCAGCATTTCCAAGCCCCTGCTCTGCTTCAGTTGACCATCCTCCTCTGAACTCCTACTAAATTAAATACCCACCCGTTCCAGTTTCTTTGCACCTCAGATTAACGATTAAGGAAATTAAATACTTAAACCAGGAGTCGACAACAAAAGCTGCGCATGGTTAATGTAATATTATACATAAATCCTCTGAATGAACAGCTTCTGTTTCTTGGATTTCGACTGCAGACGAAGAAGAAGAAAAAAAAAACTAGATGCGTAAGGATGGAGATGCTTTTGAACCCTGCAGCAATCTCTTGCATCTTTGAGTCAGTGATCATTTTTACTGTGGAAAAAGCCGGATGTGTTTTTGTGCAGCCGAGGCTGGGTCAGGGTGAAGAATGACTGATATGAAGGGGTTGACCTGTCACACAGCATTTGACTTACTATCCTTGGAACAGGATAAAAGGGGAGCCAAATGTCAAGTGATACAAGTGACGCATCCTCAAACGCACATATCCGCACACAGAGAGGGATTTGGAGATGAATGGTTTATAATAAAAAAGCCCCAAAACCCACCAGCGATTCTGTGGATGGCATGTAAAAACAGTAAGATGATCATTTTCATGAAAATAATAGTCACCGGTGGCACTCGCAGTGCATGTCAGCCACAGGATTTCCATGCCCTTTTTTTCCCCTGAGTGTGTCTGTTCTTGCTGTAGGGCCCCTGTAAGCCCTTAGACCTCTTGGCAAAGCGTGGGTTGTGCCTGGTGGGGGGAGATGTGACGGATGCCGGAGCCTCGGAGCCCGCTAGCTACTCTGTGAATTTTCCCAGACTCATTTGCATTCATAAAGAGCCTATTCCTTGTCACAGAGTGTTTTCTTTTTTAGAATGCCTCCAAAAAATCCCGTGCGACTCTTGGTGGGAGTGCACCGGGAAAATCCGACTGTCAAAGACGACAAGACGAATGAATCCCTCTGTCAGACGCGTGCGGCTTCGACGATGACAGATGGAGGAGAGCTGTCCCTCCGTCGATCGGCAGGCTTCATTTTATAATGAATAAATCTGAATTTCGGCCCCTCCCGTAATTACAAGCGTTGCTTTATTTGACAGCTCTATGCGTTTGCTGATGGGGGTGTGATTGTTTGTGCGTTTGGTGGGTGGTGGCACCGACCAGGTGACAGCTTGATCTCATTTTTACATGGGCACAACTGCATTGCATTGTGTAGCGTGACTCTTGCTTTCCTGTGTTTAGCACCAGTCACCTAGAACGGTAGCTGGGTGTAAACATGCTAGTCATCGCAGCATTTCCCTCCCTCCCCTCACCTGCTCTGCCGTGAGCAAAATGTTGCAACGTTTGAAAAGTTGTTCTGTATGCAACCCTGCACTCTGACCTCTTGTGGACGAAGGGCAGGATCCTCATAAGGAATTCTCAGGCCTGGTTTCCCCGTTCTTTGATAAATGAATCCTGGTGGACCTTTTGTGTGTTTACAGCTGTTTCATAAAGCCATCACCACCATTGACATCACCAGCATCGAGCACTTAAGTTGGGGTCAATCAAAGAGAAAAGTCACAATCAGAATGAGGCGCATGATCATCTAATTAGTGAGTAGGCCTTGCCATGTTTCTTTTCACGTCATGTTGAGGCAGACAAAAAAGAATAGGGGTGTTCTTAATCTGCTACAGCATTTAGATGGGTGGTCGACATCTACATCTTCCACATGAACACAAGGACTCGAGGTGTACTGTTACCAGATGGCTTCACCTGCTGATTGTAGCTGATTGGTGCGTTATTTTTTGAAATAGGCAAATTGTTATATCGATCGAATACCAAATAAATACAGGGCCAGTATTTCTGACAGTTTCAACTTATTAAGGGAGCTTATGTAGGGAAGAGCAGTGTGTCATGACTTATGAGATAAATCATCGTCAATTTGCAAATTCTGAACACATTTTATTGACCACTGAATTACTGTGATTTTTACTATCCACAATAATGAGTTAACACACCTTTTGGCTTTTTATGTTTGGTGAAACTGGGTTTTATGGATACCTGGGATATAAATGTGCCTGTTTCTTGAGCACTTTGGGTCAACCTCTGTTGTTTAAATGTGTTATAGGATAAAAAGATATAACCACAAAAAGGGTCAGACATTTTTCATAGTGCATGTCTGTGGTATATTTTGTCATTTCCAAAAACATAATTAATTTACACACAATTTAGTGAGCTACATTCTGAACTTCGAGGGTAGACGCATCGATCATATCATGCTAGTGTTGACACAATAGCAGTGCCAACGATACTATCGATATTTGGATCGATCCGCCCATTGAGACAGCGATAAGGTGCAGACCAACCAGACCAACATTTAGGAGTACACAAAACATAGGAGAACAAAATAAAATGATGTTGCCCACAGGTGGCAGGTGGTCCACTTGGCCTATTACCCATAATCTGACTCTTCCTCAATTGCACTCAGTGCTACCACGGGCCTCTAAAAGGCACTCAAGATGCCTGGGTGGGGGCTCTTTTGGCCTGAACACCCTTGGGGAGAAAACACTTATTAGGATATGAACTTGTTTTCCTACACAGTCTTATTTTCTGTCGGCCTAACCAAAGGAAAGACTTTCACCAGTATCACCAAGGCAACACCTAAAGAAAACATCAGCCTTTAAAACATCACAAAGCTCTTTGTTTGAGTGTATTCTTTTATACACGTGTGTGTAAATATGTGCTGTTTGCATAGGTAATGAAGAGGACCTGCTTTACAGTCTGAATACGGGCGAGCTAGCTTACTGCTTTTAGATTATATGCCACGTAGCTTGTTCAGCTGCAAACTCCTGCAAGGATTACCCTTAATTATACTGTTCAACGTGTCATAAGTTAGTTTGGATCCAACTCAAAGTGAATATTCAGTCAACATGAGCTGGAGCTATGGGTCTGTGTTATGTTAGGCCAGTTCAAAGTTGTTAAAACATGGATTTGGAAGCGTGGTTTGTTGTTTCCCTGCCAAAACGTATGCATTAATCTTGGAAGATTAATACTGTAAATCTCTTCTGCTTGTGAAAGTATGAGTTGGACAAAAAGACATGATCAGTCAGTAAACCTGCAGACTACAGACAGCCCTGCTGATGTCATGTGTTTGGACCTCAGTGATCAAAGACCAGCAGTTTATATTAGTCAGTTTTTCCGAAGCCACAATACCACAAGTGCTTAATTGTACATTTTTTATTAATATTTTTACTGTTTCGGTTTTTTCTAAATATAAAACGAAATAGAATTTGCTGTAATTGTGATTTAAAGGTCTTGTGGAATTATTAGCACATAATTTACTGTCTAAATGTAATTTGCTGAGTTGTTGTTTGTAATAACCTTCCTCCTTCAATGACAGAAAATAAAAAGGCTTTGAAGAGCATTTTGTTTTTACCCACAAAACAGCCGAAAACAACAGAGCAAGTTGAATGTGAGCAGCACAGATTCTCAAAAACCCTCAAAGAACACGGTGCAAGTGGAGGATGATAAAAAAGGAGAACATCTGGTGAGCAGAGCACAGTGCCAGGACAAGACAAAGCCATGTGTCTGGCAATCATATACCTACACACACACAGGGAACACAAACACACATGCACACAGACCCAAACATTCATTCATGCATGCACACTCAAATCTGCCTGCCCCCAAACTTGCAAACAAGCAAAAAAAAAAAATCCCCCCTACACACAGACACACACACATACACACCCATACACCTTCATTGTGCCAGCGCTCATGCACAGCAGGGTGCAGTTAGAGCGAAAGAAAAAAAGTAGGATGTGATTGGAGAGTCCACTGTTCAGGCAAGACTAATCTGCATACTCAGAGGCTTAGAAGTGAATATGCATGAGAGAATAAAATGATATGCCTTGAAGCAGACCACCCGCTCTCTTTGGATTACTGTACCCACCTCCGAGCCTTTTATCTTCTTGTTGGCATGCAATCAAGCTGATTTAGTGTGCACTTGCTGATGGCTTTACACAACAGATAGGCCTTATAAGGTACATAACCTGTTGAGAAAGAAAAAAAAAATAATGTCAAGAAAAAGGTTGATTTGCGCTTAAAATGTCACCAAAAGTGGTTAAAAAAAATACTTTTGCCCATATGTTTTTTGGCCATAGTTTTTTTTTATTTTTTATGTCTGATTCAGTTAACTGTAAGTAGATTCAACCATCTGCAGACAGAGAAGCAAAACAGAGAAAATGAATATTTGGAAGAATTGCACAGTATGAGACACAGAGCTCTGATGACCCATCAAATATTGAAGAAATGTCTGCTGGAACAGACTTTAGACAGACTTCCTCTAAGACTGTCCCTGCCAATGAATGAATATTTCATTTCAGAAAATAAAGTGGCCCTGAGAGGCACCATTACCAAACATTCTCCACGTTTAGCTGAAAGTTAGGGTGAAATGATAAGAGCCGTCCATGCATAACACAATCTGATGGGGTAATGCATTGGCATCACATTAGCATGACTGTATTTGACTGAATGACTCTGTGTGTGTGTATGTGTGTGTGTGTGTGTGTGTGTGTGTGTGTGTGTGTGTGTGTGTGTGTGTGTGTGTAGGTTTTCCCAAATGACTAAAATGAGAAACTGGAGAACTCAAATCACATGGCTTTTCAATTTATCATCTTCCTCATTTAGTAAGAAGAAACAAAAGTCAAAGATGTTTAAAACTCACCTCGCATGCAGTTAGAGCTGTCGTTCGACGCTTTGGGGCAGTAATCTAATTTTGAAGAAAAAAAGCATGCAATATGTTTGAACTATGGGCAGCACAGTTGTGGAGAGGTTAGCGGGTTTAAGATTGGCCTTGTGATGACCTGTCCAGGGTGTACCCCGCCTTTCACCCTGTGTCTGCTCCAGGCTCTACTGCCCCTAGAGTAATATGTGCAGAGTATGGTTCAGCAAAGCCATGTTGGATTAAGCAATATCCTACCTGAAGAAGATGGTGTAAGGATGACAGACAGAAAAGCATACAGTGCTTAACAAATTTAATAAACCACCACCCAGTGTGAGGTTTATGTCCTAAATTAACAGTACTGGTAATTTGCTAATCGCCCAAAAAAATTTTTTATGTTACAGTCTGTGCAAGCTATTTAATCAAGATGATAGTTTTAATACTAAAATATAATTATTATTATCCATCAATTTTCTAATTCACTGTTTTACAAAGAAGGAGAAACTAACTGTAGAAAAGCACAAATTAATTTTTTTTACTTGCATTCCTGAACCGAAAAAATAATTTTATTGGTTAAATATTAAGCTTTAGCAATTTATGTCTTCTCAGACAAGTCCAATGTGCTCAAATTTGGTTATAAAAACATGAATTTGGTTAAATATCATTTTAAACTATTTGGTTATAAACTTGTTTTTGACAGATTTCTAAACTATTTGTTTTCCTTATTTTTATGACAGGTGATCTAATAAATTTGTTTATTTATCTTCATAGCTGTGCTTTCTATGTGCACTTATGCAAACGCAAATGGATGCTGATCTTTTTTCTTTTTTTTGCTGGATTGTAGGTCCACTCTGTCCTCTCTCCGAGGACGTGAAGTTAAAAAACAATTTTAAATCCTGAGTGGTGAGACCACAGGAATGTTTTCTGCTTTCAATTCATCTTCGCTGAGTTTAAGTGTCGAGAAAGCGGTGGCATTCCTGCAGCTTGTTTGTGTCGGTCTTCTTTAATTGTACAAAGTTCAATTCTCCACATTCACTATCTTTGACTAATAACAAGTCCTGCAGCATTCTTTTAAGCAATGTTGCGCTGAAATTGTTGAAGTATTTGACCATGCACCTTCCACTTCCACCTTTTTAAAAACACCTCATGTATAGCACTGTATTTATGTAATTCTTTTCACAACATCAGAGTCACATTTTTAAACATACAGATATAGCACATTATTCTTTTGTTTGCATCACTTCCGTGACCACACAGGACCAAACACCAATCAGTCTAACATGCGTGTTTATGGGAAGGAAGCTGAGCGATTCAGCTGGGGTTCAAACCAGGAAACAACTTGCTGTGAGGTGACCATTTTAACCACTATGCCACCAAGCATGCTACCCAGCTGTTCCCAGTTAGCATGTATAGTTGTGCTGTTTTTAAGAACTTCACAAGTCTTCCCGTCTTTTGCGTACGCCATCTGAACTAAAAAAAAGAAAAGAAAAAAAAGAAGGTACGTGGGTTGCAATAAAATCACGTGGGGCTATTAAACTATCATTTCTCAGTTTCAGTATTTGACACTTTCACTTTGGTTTAAATCATTAGCAAATAATTGCATTTTGTTCTAACACATATTTTACACATACTTTATTTTGGAAAGAGGTTTGCACACTCCTGCTGAAGGAGCTTGAATTTCCTTTCCACTGGATGCTACCCGTGCCACTTAATTCTCTTCCATTACATTTATTTAACAGCATTATTTACTAACTCCTTGGCTGAGGGTTGTTTAAAGTTTACATATAAAACAAACAATCACCTTATAAATTATGCATTATAATGGAATACACTACCTAAGCAAACCAGTGTTCAGTGCTCAGACGGAATCGAAATGAAGTGGTGGTGCAGCTGCATACAGTAGGATTCAATTGTGAGGGAAAACTGGACGCTGTTTTGCCCTTTTATGACTAAATTTAAGTGAAGGGAGATTGGAGGAAAAAGAGAACCTGTAGGAAGTCACACAGCAACTCATCACAAACATATTTCATGTGTACAGCAAGCTACACTGCATTGCCGAAAATATTCAGTCACCCATCCAAATAATTGAATTAAGATGTTCCAAGCACTTCCATGGCCACAGGTGTATAAAATCAAGCACCTAGGCATGCAGACTGCTTTTACAAACATTTGTCCAAGAATGTGTTCCTCTTAGTGACTTCCAGCATGGTACTGTGATAGGATGTCACCTGTGCAATATTCCAAAGCCAGCTGTTAGTGGCGTTCTAAAAAAGTAGAAGTGATTGGGAATAACACAGCCACAAAATCACAGAGAGGGGTCAGCAGAGTGTGCAGACAACCCCAGACGTCATGTGGCCTTCAGATTAGCTCAAGAACAGTGCGCAGAGAGCTTCATGGAATGAGCTTCCATGGCCGATCAGCTGGATCCAAGCCTTACATCACCAAGTAGAATGCAAAGCGTTGGATGCAGTGGTGTAAAGCATGCCGCCACTGGACTCTAGAGCAGTGGAGCTGTGATCTGTGGATGGACAAGTCCCTCTTCTCTGTCTGGTAATGATGAATCTGCATTTAGCAGTAGCCAGGAGAATGGTACTTGTCTGACTGCTTTGTAAAGTTTGGTGGAGGGGAATTATGGTGTGGGGATGTTTCTCAGGAGTTGGGCTCAGCCCCTTAGTTACAGGGAAAGAACTCTTAATGCTTTAACACAGCGGTTCCCAAACTTTTTTCGCTAGGCCCCCCCTTTGTTTTACAAGAAAAATGTTGCCCCCCGCGCATACACGCACGCACTAACACATCCTCCAACCACACACACCCATATTTTGCTCCATTGCGGTTTATTTCACACCTCAAACATTTAGTAAACAATTAAGCAAATACAAATAATCTGCAGGTAGTAAGAAAATAAACTACTAACACTTTTACGCTACGTCCGCGCCTACACGGGTATTTTTGAAAACGCAGCTGTTTCGTCCAAACATAAACGGCGTTTCGAATCACCAAAAACTGAGATTTTTTAAAACTCCTTTTTTGCGTTTAAGTGTGGACGAGGAATACAGAGTTCGTTACACAACGTTAAAGGTATGTGCCTTTTTTTCACGTCACGCTGTGCGCCACGTTATTGTTTACATGAGATGAATTGCAGAATGGCAGATAGTCAGATTAACAGCATTTTGTCTCTATCTTCAGGTTTTACACGCTTACATACACACACGCAGTTACTGTCCCTCCATTTAGAAAGGCAGAGGTGTCACGGTGTAATTGTTTTACATGTAGTTGTAATAATATTCGACATTGCTATCAATACATTTTTTAAAAACTGCCTCTCTGTGCAAAATGGGTTTAAAAACATAAACAACTGTGGGATGTCGTCTGTGAAGGTCCTCAGTCATCCAGGTCATCGTAGTCTAAGGAGCTTGCAAAGAAAAGCGTCTGGACTTCTTTAAGTTGCTTGAAGATGTTTCACCTCTCATCCGAGAAGCTTCTTCAGTTCTAAGGTCAAATGGCGGAGGGAACTCAAAACTGGATTATAGTTGGTGTCGTAAACCACCGCCTCTGTTCAAAGATGGTCGCTCACAGTGGACATAGATGGCTTCATTCACTCCTCTTTCAAACCATCTGTCCACTCTGTCCAAACTGTGAACACTGGCTCTTCTATGTTGTGCCATACGTACCTCCACAGGACAAGACTCAGCAGTCCATCTGCATCTTAAGGATAAAGGACACTCTTTCGAGGATGCCAATGTTCACATTGGTTCCCTCCCCAGACACCTTAACGCCCACTCACATCCTGGGCCATCTGACCTCAGGAAATCGCATGATAAGGTGAGGCCAGGTTTCACAATGAGCTCACCCGAAACCCTGGCTGATTGGGACCCACACCCAGTTTCACACCTTGGCTCAGGTGATTAGAGGATCATCAGGGGTCCTTTTGTCCCTCTGTGGGGGGTTACTCCCACTAGGTTTAAATCTGGGACTCTCCACCATTTGACCTTAGAACTGAAGAAGCTTCTTGGATGAGAGCTGAAACGTCTTCAAGCAACTTAAAGAAGTCCAGACGCTTTTCTTTGCAAGCTCCTTTGACAACTGTGGGATACCGTTTGTCCGTGATTTAGACAGGGGGAACAAATTGCGGCAGGATCAGCCTGATATTATTTGTATCCTGCTGTAAATTTCCATAAACACTCCTAAACCTGTGGAAAGACTTCCCAGAAGAGCTGAAGCTGTTATAGCTGCAAAAGGTGGGCTGACATCATATTAAACCCTATGGATTAAGAACTCAAGTTCATATGCATGTAAAGACCAATGATGAATACTTTTGGCAATTTAGTGTACGTATGACTTAAATAAACAGTAAACAATAGACAATAATTACAATGCTAATTAGATTCATTATCATAACCAGTTATATATTCACTATTCATCATTTTGGTTACATTTAATAGACAGCAAAGTAGAATAAAAACTGATGTAATAACAACAACGACTGACAGTGTCACACTAGATGAGACATTCATATGAGTCATACATGTGAGATAACCCCAACTACAATAAGACATGTAGTCACCATCGTCTTAACATAGAAGGTTGGAGTGTGTGGTACAGGAGCAGCAGAGTTTTAGAGCGACAAGAGCATGCACACGCTTTGCCCAACATCCTGCCTTCAATCATTTTTTAGTGCGTGTTTGCATTTAGACGCAGTCACTGACACAAATGTCAGAGCGTGCACGGTGTATACCGAGAGGAGCAGTAGAGGTCATCGCTGAGTAACAACACCTGCAGAATCTCTGCTTCCCCTTCTACCCTTGAATTCTCCTGGCACAGAAAGAAAAGACAAAGAGAGGGTGAGAGCCAGAAAAAGATGTCCACAGTGTGGAAATAGTTAAAGCCATAAAGACGTACAGTACCTCAGCCCTGACCCCATGCCCTCCTAGGCATCCCTCTGCGCAGAATTCTTATTCCCTACCAAACTGACAAAGTGTTTTTAATCTTTTCTTTCCCTCTCTCCTGGAGATTGGGGAAACAAAAATCAATAGCTCCTGGCAGGCGATCTAGCAGGCTGGTGAATTACAGGGTCTATGCTGCAACCACAGCGCTGCATCACAGGGACCTTGGAATGAGAGACCTTGGGAGAGACATCAGAGACACAAAGGTTGCAGGGTCACTCTTGGTCCGCAGTCTGAGGAGAGAGGTATTTACTGCCTCGGCCAGCTCGCCGCTATGAAAAATAACTGCCACTCAGCACAGAGAGGGATGGCTGAGGTGAGAGAGGGAGACAGACAGGCAGGGAGCCTGGTGGTGTTTGTATAAGCAGCTTAAATGTTGGTAGCTGCAATAAAATGTATAACACGCGTTATGTGCTATGTGCCGCACAGGTATGATGTCAGGCTGGAGACTAATGCTTTTTTCCTTCTTTCACACAAACAGGAAATGATTCATTAGCGTTTGGTGATTTAGAACGTGGCAGCGCTGGCCGATCAATATGCATGGGCCCATCTGTCAATACGTGATTTCTGCTGGTAATTAGCCGATGTGGGCCAGTGGTTGTGAATATTGCCTGGCAACTGACAGCCTGGTTGTTTCTGTCATCACTTGGGGGGTGCACAGGTGGTGGCAGCTCACAGTCGATCAATAAAATACTGTGTTTCAAGGCCCAAACCAGCTTCATAAAGACATCTACTGTGATAAAATATGGGGTTTAGAGGCGGTTCCAAATTTTCATTTCGATATAAAGGAGGGTCCAGATTTATGGCCAAAGAGTCAAAGACATTCAGTTATGAGACACAAATAACACCAATGAAAATTACAGGTTTAAATGAATGTTTCTGCAAACGTACATTTCTGTATCCAAGGCACTATTGAGAAAATGTGTCAGATCACTCAATTATAACTGCTCAAGACAGCTGGCAGCAAGACAATTAAGAGTGTGAAAATGATAATGATGATTATGATGGAGATTTTTTTAAAATTGCTTTGTTTTCAAAGCAGGAAGAGCTTTACGGGCATTATGTGCAACCCTGAGTTTGTAGCTACAACTGATATGAATTTCAGCATTGCTTCAACTGTTGGCTTAAAGTAAATCTAATAATTACCCTCCTATTATTCTCCACCAAAAACTATGCATCTCTAAATCTTTTATTCTACTAAATAATCACAGAGCATGTTCCTTTAAAGGCTGAGGGAAACATATTAGGTTACATTTACCAACCAAATAATTTGTCATGGAACCAACAAGCATTTGTCGCAAGTCAGCCAACACAACCACATTGACTTGAAGAATGGGATGCCATCCCACAGCAGTATGTGACCAAGCTGGTGACCAGCATGAGGAGGAGATGCCAGGCTGTTGTGGCTGTGTGTGATCCTTCCACATGCTACTGAGGCCTCCGGCTTGTCAAATGAATAAATTATTAAATTAAATTCCAACTCTCAACTACTCGACTCTGCTGGTCAACCCACAAATCCATTTTCCTCACATATGTGGCACCAAGAGGAAATAAATAGGCTTTCCAGTGGTATAAGATTTATTACCAAGAAGCACTGTTGCAACAAAAATACAAGAAATAGTCACTCAAACTCAATTTTCCTTACTTTTTGTGCTAAGTGTATATACCGTTAAAGTGGTCAACATTAAACATCTTTAAAGTTTCAACTGATGAGGTCAGCTGAGGCTTCAGTTCAAACACTTCATTTCTGGCATTTTTTTTTTCAACCCTTGGATCTGAATGATGTCAACAAAAGCTCTAGCTATGAGCAGAGAAGTCGAGAAATTTACGAGGGGTGGCCAACCAGAAGAAAGCTGCCTTAAAAAGTGAGTGTGTAGGCCTTTTGTTACACAGGACTGTGAAGGTCCATCTGGTAACCACCAGTCATGAGGAAAATGTATGTATTTCTTGACCCGTTGTGAGTGGTAGTTGCTAGCATAAAATTGGTTGCAAAGAGGTATAAGGTGCTGCACCAGAAACTTCTTTTCAGTTGCGTAAGTCAGTGACAGAATACCACAGTTTGTTTAGTTTGCATGGAATATCCCGACTTGTCTGCACAGACTTCCGAACTACTCACTTTCAAATTACAAGCTGCACCTTTTGAAATGTGTTGGTAACGGCAGTAAAGCAAACAGGTTGGCATTTACATGCAAAGCACGAGCCAGCAACCAAAACGCTGACAAGCAGGTTGGTGCACCCCCCTCTTTAAGACTGATTTCATCTAGGGACAAACAGCAACCATTTGCGCAACATTTTTGGAGTACACAATTTGCCCTAGTGGTGGTTGTTAGCTGAGGGTCGCTGGTCTGTTTCTAGACCTCTGTGTATGTGCCTTTAGCAATCAGTTTCACAGCAACTACTTGCAACCAGTCAGAGAAAACATATTTTTCCCTAGCAGAGGTTGCCAGGAGGTTGCAGACTGGTTGCAGATGGTTGAGGTGTTAAAATGGCATTTTTCAGGCAGAGTGGACTGATTGGCTGTACAAAACTAAAAAAAAAAAGAAAGATATATTTGAATTTTTACTCTCAAACTTCAGCAAAAAGAATAAAAAATAGCACTGGAAATAATAGGTCAACTTTAAAAATTTAAAGGTGGATTCACAAGTAGGTATGCTGTGCACAGACTGCAACATGATGCAAAAATGATCACCAAGAGACACAAAATGCCTACACAGGGAGACAAAACAACCATGAACAGAAACAAAAATGATTACAAAAGACAGGGCTGCTCTGTGCCTCTTTCAGTGTGGGTGTCTTGCACCTAGTATGTAGGAGGCATTGCTGGCCTCCTGCAGCTACGGACCCATTGTCTTATAAACCATCCACAATCATCACACACTGTAAAGCGGGGCTGTAGGAAAAAACAAAAGTGACCAAAATACTCGTGTTTTTATTACTCTGTCCAGAAACTGTACATACCATAAGGTCATGTCTTAAATAGTTGAATTTCTTGAGCTCCTTAACACCTAATTACCCAGAGCTAGCTGTCAAATTTAGATATATTGATTTCATTTAGGCCTCAGTTCGTTTTCTGCTACACTTGTAGCTGCAGTATAAGGAGCTTATTGAACGGTGCTGCCTCGTGTCAATAAAACAATTGCATTCGTTGAACTCTAAACATGAAATCCAGAGAAATTTACATTTGCTCTTAAACTGTTTATCTTCAGCACAACACCTGAGCTGTGACATATGTTATAATCCTTCATTTAATCCTCACAATATGTGTCCAGGTTCATAAGTTCACTCAGAAAGAAAAGCCAACAAGCAGGGCTGGTGTAAACTCCTGCAGAAGGATGCCTCTCTGTCTCTCACTGGCATTTGCATATTAGAGTGTTTTCTGGGGAAAATGAGCTGTAGAAATTAATTCAGGATTAATTGGTGCCTTTATCTCGTTAGGACAATCTAATTTAGGGGATGATGGAATTGTTTAGACTCCCTTTTGCATAATTGGATTGCGGTGAATGGCTGTCATTACCGTCTTTTTAGCATCGTCTGTGGGCCCCCTCTCTCTCTTGCAGGCCCCAGCCTCATAAAGAGCAATCATGTGTTACGCCAGTGTTTTGCTAACCCCTGGAACACACCAAGCACTCTGCAAGAGGCAAGCATGTGGCTAACCGCGCAGTAGTGATTAACTCTCTTTTCAGAGCCATTAGCATTACAGCAAGCAGCACACTGTTGGGGAGATTTCACATGAACACATAGGCGCACGGCTAACAGCACAGCGATCATCGCCTGTTGGAGACAGCAATTAGTTTTTAGTCTCAGCCCCTGTTATGTTCTGTGGTTTGTGTTTCTGACAGCATTACTTGATCCCCCCCCCCCCTCTGGAGGAGCTGGACGTGACATCTCAAAAATCTCTCAATGCTTTTTGAGAGGCTTTCATTTTCCTTTCTTTTCTTGTCCAGTGCATTTCCGACACATTTCACCCTTTCATTACTTCCACAATATCTCTGAGACAGTGTGCTGGGTTTTTTTCAACGTGGGATGAAAATCAATAGTAAAGGAGCAGAGCTCATGTAAAAGATCACTCACTGGAATACCTGATCTTCTCACTTCAACAACATTGATGTAACTATGGAAACAAGTTCTCAGGATGAACAGGGATATGTCTATCTACTGACAAAAGGCTTCTTTATGTCTCTCCCAGCCAGTTACCCCATGCCACAGCACAAGAGAAGCTTATATCTGGTGCACCCCCACTATGATACTGTCATAATTTTTCTGAAAGCACAAATTGTTTAGATATTATTCTGCGGCCGCTCTCTGGTAAACAAGGCTGAGTGAAATCTAATCTATGGTGCTGATACTCAGGCTGTGCCAGGCTAATTGAGTTGATGTAGTCTGTCCTTCTAGGAGCTGGTCATACTGTAAAGACAGACTCTATCAAGTCATATAGTTCATGTATTGTACTTACTAGACGTGTCTTGCTTTTATATTGTCACTAGGAGTGTCACGAGTCTCCAAATCCAAACAGTTTGGTTCACACCTTGAGGTTTTAGACATTGTTTAGGGGGGGAAAATATCTTTTTTTTATCATGTATTTTCATTTCATTGTTACATAAAGCATCTCCACATGGCAAAGGCCTCACTCACACAGGCCTAGAGACCACTTGGCAATTCACTGACAACCTCCACTAACCAGGGAAAAATGAAACTTGAAAAAGCGCTACACAAAGCAGAGACAGAGAAACAGTGGTGCACAAAAGGCACAACTTTTACTTTCATAGTGAACAATTTTCGTTTCACAACAGCTCGACTAATAATCAGAAAGTGCTTCCAAACAAGTTGTTATCTTTTAGATAAACTACAGGCGCCCTCTGCGAGTAACCAAAGCCACTGAAAGCAGATTATTAATATAGCACTTCCGACCAGTTTCACCTAGCGACAGCAAGCAACTTCCCACAGCCACTTGCCAACAGCTCTGGTATATACATTGTTCTCTAGCAATGTTTATGGTCTAGCAGTGGAACCATGAGTGCCTTTAGGTCTTTGTGACTGAGGATAAGCAATTGATTTGACTATGACGAAATCAAAATTTGCTGGTTTGAAGACAACAACTTCAAGCAAACACTCACAACCAGTGGAGGAGAGCTCATTTTTCCCTAACAACCAGTGGTTGCCGGAGAGTCACTGAGCAGTCTCTAAACCAGCGTTTAACACAATAGTGCCCAGCAGACTGTTCACAAAGCTGAGGGATCTAGAACTCAACAGCCGTCTGTGTGCATGGGTGTTGGACTTCCTCACTGGCAGAACTCAGGTGGTGAGGGTGGGTAGATGCGTCTCTAACAGCATCACCATCAACACAGGAGCACCACAGGGATGTGTCCTCTCGCCACTGCTCTACTCCCTCTACACTTCAGACTGTGTGGCCACCCACGGCTCCAACACCATTGTGAAGTTTGCTGATGACACAGTGGTGTTGGGCACCAGCTCCAACAACGATGAGCGGCCTACGTGGATGAAGTGAAGAATCTGGCAACATGGTGCCAGGATAACCATCTCCAGCTGAACGTCGGCAAGACCAAGGAGCTGGTGCTGGACTTCAGAAGGAGTCCGCACAGAGACTACAAGCCCATTACCATCCATGGAGCTCCAGTGGAGAGGGTCCAGTCCTTCAAGTATTTCGGTGTCCACATCTCCTCAGACCTGATATGGTCTGCCCACATTCAGGTCCAGACCAAAATGGCTAGGCACCGCCTGTATTACCTCTGACAACTGAGGAAGTTCAGGGTCTCACCAGGGATCCTCAGGACCTTCTATGCAGGTGCTGTGGAGAGCATCCTCACACAGAACATCACATCCTGGTTTGGGAACAGCTGTGTTAAGGACCAAAAAGCTCTTCAAAGAGTGATCCGTACACACCCGCCCTCTCACATCATTCATAAGTGACTGAGACAGGACTCTCTTCTAGACACTCTAAACCCACCGGCACATTGTACATTTTAAATTCTTTTAATTTTAAATATGTTCATATTGTCTATTTTGTAAAATGTTCAGATTGTCTATTCTTATTTAATTCACTTAATGTACAGAATTCACCTGCTTGCTGCATACATGCTACTACTGCACATTCACCTAATGTATATAATATATAAGGTACTTTCCACTCTCCCCCCTTTTGCACAAGTCGAGGAGCGTGTCAGGTTACATTTCACTGTGTGTTATACTTGTATAACTATGCTTGTGACGAATAAAGAATCTTGAATCTTGAAACCTGTGTGACTTGGGCCTAACTAGCATGAGCAATTTCTGCACCACTATAATTCATGCTAGATGTAGGCAGCTTCTTTCAATAAAAATAAGAATAAAACTGTCTTTTACCACAAAGCTTGGCTGCTAACGTCTCTACAGTTAATCGCAATCATGATATCCTCTGTTTATGTCAAGATCTGTAAGCTGCAGATTGTGTGGAGCTGAATGTGGACCCAAATGGAGACAAGACACTGAGGACAAGAGAGAAAGGGGAACGCTAAACAGCCTAAAATAATCCTGACTTACAGTTCATCTGCCATGGCTGTCACATAATCCTTCTGCTTTGTTTGTGTTATGTTCATGTTGCTGCATTTAGGTTTTACAAAATCTCCATGTTTTATTAGCAACCTATTGAAAGCTTAATAGCAGTGGCAACTTGTTGGGTGGGTATAGAGGGGTAAGAAGTATCACAATTTTTTATTTTCTAAATAAGGACACAGATGTCAGCAGATCCTTGGAGGGAGATTGCTGAAACTATCTGAATGGACGTGAGGGAATCTATAAACAAGTGGAAAAACCTGAGGGACGAATACATTTGCCTCCGGAAAAAAACGAGGAAAAAAAACTGACCACAGCAAAGAGGTGGGGCCCAGGAAGGAAAACAATTGCAGCATTTTATTTTTTTAAACTGGTTGGCGTCGCATATGAAACACTGGGACACCACCACACAGTAATTAACTCGTAATATATCACACACAAGCATAAATGTGGGCAACAGCATCAGCCCCTTAGGTTACATCATAGGCTCTCCAAAGGTTCCCTGCAGAAGTCTCAATCAGGCCTTACAGGCAACCGGCTAAGACGCAGCACATCAACACGGACTGTAACTGTAACAAGGAATACTCCCTATAAGCTTTTATGTGTCCTGTTAAAAGTAACTAATGACATAGCTGTCACAAAAATATAATATCAGAAGGCATTTATATGATTACACTAGCTGTTTTTCCGAGCTGGTGCAACAGGAAAAACTTTTCCAGTAGTATTTTCTCCACTTCGGTTCGGGACGGTTGTTTGCCAAGGGCACAAGTGAAGAGTTGGTCCTGGGGAGGCCTAGAGACCACCAGAGAGTCTGCAAACCCACCCACCCCACATAAGCATAGTAAACGTTGTTAGAGAGTTACAAACACACTCACAGAAGTGTATTTACATTCAGAAACTACTCTTTTTTTTTTTCTCTGCAGCTGTTGTTCCCACACGGATTCAATTTATTAGCGGACCAGCACTTTTAAATTGCAATTGTCTTATTAGATTTATCCACGTGAGG
Organism: Copadichromis virginalis; assembly: GCF_057382275.1. NCBI lineage: Eukaryota > Metazoa > Chordata > Actinopteri > Cichliformes > Cichlidae > Copadichromis > Copadichromis virginalis. The sequence continues at coordinate 19,913,511 of NC_140635.1, forward strand.
TCATGAGAGTCATATTTTTGAGTGGCCTTATGAGTAGATTGTAAAAGGGAGTGAGCAAAAAAATGAACTGTTTGGCCCGCGGAGGCTTGCCATGCAAAAATAAAATAAAAAAGCAACAATAATAACATAAAATAAAGGGGAGACATGTGTTTGCGAGCCATCTCACTGTTAAATAACAACCCTACCCTGGCCACGCTGATAAAAACTGCCTGGCTCTGCCACTGTTCTTACATATATCAACCCACGCTTCCTCTAACAGTGTTAAAACTGTCTTACCTTATGTCTGCTGTCACTCTCTCTGCCCCCCCTCTATGTTCATCATGCATTCTGTGTCATGTTTTGATGCATTTTAGCCCCCCTCTCCTCTAGTCTGGTGCCATTTCCATTCTTTGCATAAATGCAGTCTAACAGTATTAAGTATTCATGCGTGTTGGGGAAGGTGGTGCCTGTCCTTCAGGGTAAGTGTCAGGCCTGTGTGCGGCACAAGAAAAGCCCCGGGGAGAGGAGAACATTAGGATCCATCAGCCTGACAGACAAATCATTCTCTCATGTAAACATAAATATGAGGGTATGTTTCCACTGCCATCCCACTATCTGTTGCTAGGCTACCTTGCATTAAGCAGTGTAGCTGTCCCTGTTCATTTTGCTCCAGGGATTCCAGCAATACCATCATATAACCTGCTGAGTCTTAATGAGAAGGCCTGCTCATATGAGTGGATATGAACATGGCGAGATGTGAAATTTATTCAAAACGCAGGATTTCAGCTGTCTGTCAGCGCAGAGGCGGCGCGGAAATGTTTATGAAGCTGAAGTGTTTTGGAAAAAAAGAAGCTTTGAGGGAAATATTTCTCTGCCTTCTGCACAAACACACCTGACACAAGAAAAGGTCACAACGGATCAGTGCACGCTCACACGCATGCGCGCGCGCACCGACGCAGCACGCACGAGCACACACACAGCAAACAATATGTGACGCCGAGCTCCATAAAGGTCATTTGTTGTGGAGAAATCACTGATCCCCAAATGCATTAACAAAGTCAATTAACTATTCTCCCACAAAGAAGAAAGAAGCCCATCTCCAATAAAAATAGAGCGCGCAGCGTCGTCCGGGTACCCCCACAATTACAACAACTGCGTCCCCAGATAATTAGGTGCGCTGTAAATGGGGGGGGGGGGGGGGGGGGGGGGGTAGAGAAAGACAGTAGAAGGCAATGGTCACTGTGAAGAAAGAGCAAGGAGATGAGGGAGAGGAGCGCCAAACAGCTGGTTTGAATAGATTGTGTGTGGGATGAATTAAAAAGTTGAACCTTTCCCTGGTTGCATTCAGATGTCTGCCTCCTGGTGATTAATCATGGCCGTCAGGACCTGTAATCCTTTTCAATGGGAAACAAATGCAGCTACTGTCCTCTCTTTTGCAAAAGCGCCCAGGGCCCAGGGCCACAAGCCCGCCCGCCTGGTCACAATACCTGAACCACAAGAGGAGGCACCCAGGGGAGCACGGATGTGCGGACACACTGTAATCTGCTCCAAACATGATGGGATGAACAAAAACAGTGGATTTCAACAAAACTGTGGCATCCTTCACTGGTTGTCTACATCCTTTTTGTATCTCACAGTCAATAGTTGAGGCTTTTGGCGCAGCTTCAGGTCCGACTGGTTGAACATAACTGAAGCAGCTATTTTTTTTAAAGCATCTTTTTTAGCTGCAGGATCCTCTTTTTGAAACAGAAGAAGGGATGTAAAGGGGCTTGCGAATGGTGTCAGGGCATGTGACAGGATTTCAGATGACAGGGGAGTTTTTCTCTCTGACTGATATCGGTCCTCTCCGCTCGCAGCTGCTTTAGTCAGTGAACTTCATGTCACGCTCCTACATGGTGGTAAACAGCTGATCTAGTTTCGAAAAAGACAGTGAGAAAGTCAAGAGCCAGCAACATCGAGAGCCCCGGAGAAGAAAGTATGTCATCAGCATAAAAATAGAAGCCCGCTAACGAATTCCTAATCATATCCCCCGTGTCCTCGAGGGGCTATGCTAAAGAGGTTAAAACAACGAGCCGGTAGATGAGAATGTGTGGCGCATTTGCTCGAGAGATTATTTCCTGGCATTTCAAAGGTTTACACAGTTATTGATTGTTAAATACACCATTATCTCCACAGAATTGCACAGCGTGACTATTCTCTGTGCAGCCGTGTATCCTATCTGTAAATGTTAAAAAGTGCAATAATTGAGAGTGATTCCTCCCCGGTTTCTAACACCAGATAGGATTTGAGGGCTGCTCTGCGCCTCCTTCGCCAATCAATCAAGCAAAAAAAAAAAAAAAAAAAAGTAAAAAAGATAACTCGCAAGCAAAATGCACCGCTCAAAAGCGTCGCTCTCGACTTAAGCTCGGCTGAATCAAGTAATGCCTGTGCAGCGTTTTACGAGTGAATAAATCGAATGCCCCTCAAAAGAGAAGGCCCCATACTGATCCTAATGGTGTATGTGACCTCTGAGTAATCACCTGAAAAAAACTTAGCATTAAAAAAATCCATTGTAACCAACAAAAGGCAAATGTCAGTGTTCCCACTGTGTGAAAGAGTGCTTTTATATGTGTGAAAGGTTGTGAGGGTAGTAATTCAGTGTGGCTGCAGAAGGTGGTGCGTGTTGGCAGCGCGGCAGAGTGTGGAGAATGGGCCACGGCCAGCCGTTTCCAGAGCCTTTGTGTGTCTCTGTTTGACCAGGCGTCTCCTGGTCCACAGGAGCACAGCTTCAACACATCTAGCAAAAGAACAAAGAGGCCATTATCAGCTGTATCTCATCTCCACCCTGCCTCAACTCAATGACACCCGGGGACAAACAGCGGCAGGGCCCGGCCGCCCAGCTTTGCCGGGGCACTCAGTTTGAAGCGGACACTGAAGCGGACTGGGAGGTCCATTAAGCACAGAGGCGACGCCTTAGCTGTGGACAAACATCAACACAAAAGCATGCAGCGCTGGTTGCCAGGGAGATGCGAGAAAACAGAGTGCAGTGCAAGTGGTGACAAAGAGAAGGAGGGGTCAGGCGTGATGGGCCGCTGCCAGCTGAAAAGCCTCTGCAAAGTGAAACACAACACCCTTTTTTTTTTTACTTTGGGTTGCAAACATTGTGAAAGCTCCATTCACCGACACTCTGAGGAATCACTGTGCCAACAAGTCAGCTGCAGAATTATCTGCTATAATGAAGGGTGTTTGGTAATGAGAGTGGGATCTCTTGGTTTTCATGAGCAGGTAAATATTGTGCACATTTCAGTCTTTACACCATATCACAAAAATGCCAGTGAATCCTCAGATCAACATGGGACAATGCTCAGGAGGTTAAAACACATAATGCACTGCAGATCTGCTGTGAACCTGACAGACAAAGGGATTTAGACAGTTTAGCAGTTATTTGTAAAAACCAAACATATGTGCATATTTTGACTCTCAGTGTATCATTCAAACACCTGAACAACGCACTGGAAGATTTCTTTTTAAAAAAATGCCCATATTTTATATTTTCACATAAACCGAAAGGTTAGCTAGTAAGTTGAAAAGTATCCTCATGATTTCAACAAAAGGGCTTAAAATGTCTAAGCTTTTGGTCACATAGACCACTAGAATATAATGATACACTATATGTACATTGGGTACACAATGTTGGAACACACCTTTAAACCTCTGAACTCAGGTGCCACAGGTATATAAAATCATATACACTGGCCTGCAGTCTACCTTCACACACATTGGTAAAACATTGGGTCGCTCTGATGAGGACTGACAAGAACAGTGGGGCAGTAACTGGATGTCACTGTCACTTTGTGAAATTCCATGATCAGCTGTGAATGATATTATTGCAAAGCTTGGCAACTCAGCCACAAAGTGTCGGATTGTGTAAAGGTGCATGGTGCATGAGCATACCTAATGGTCTGCTGACTCAGTAACTGCAGAGCTGCAAAACTCCTCTGGTATTAACATCAGCACAAAAACTGTGTACTGGGAGCTTCGTATTATGAGTTTTCATGGCTGACCAGCTCCTGGAGGTGCAAAGCCTAGGTGACCGGATCCCCCGTACTCTGCTGAACTATTCAGACATTAAGCTAAGTATAAGCAGTGGAGGTCGGTGTGTAAACGTATTTAGCTGCGCCAAAATAACTACAGAAATCATTGTCATCCTTTCAGACACTAACAGGAACATAACTCACTACACGAACATGATGTTGTATTGAGCATGACTTAAAACTAGCGTCGTCAGGGAGGTGTTTAGTGAGGTCACAGAGGAAGAGATCTGAGGGTGGAATTTCTACAGAATTTTATACAGCGGATACATTTTTCACCATCACAAGAGTCGCCTCCTGTTGGTCGTTGGGCAAAATGCAGTTTGTGGCACTTTTGCGTTGGCTTTGCTTTTCAGACCTGGATGCAGCATCTATCCTTCAAGTTTCCAACTCCTCTGACTTTGTTAAACCACACATTCATTTCAGCGTAGACTGCTACAATGTTTCTATTTGTGTGCATAAACTGTGAAACTGCAAATGAGTGTGGTGAAGACAGTGTAGCTCAAACTTGTGCTATACAAAAAGTCTGTATGCATTAACTTACAAAGTTGTAATGAGGAGGTTGATTTGAGCACTACACATTCACGTTTTAACAAACGAAAGTACACACAATTAAAGTCTATCAATGGATAATTGATCATGACAATGTCTTTTTTCTAATTGCTGAATTTTAGGTCATTTGTACCTTGAGTGATTATATTTTCTCGCTGGTTTGTTACAAACATGCATGAAGAGTTGAGGTTTTGTGTTTAGAATATTCAAAACTGTGTAGGCCAAATTAATTAGGCTACGCTGAGAAGTCAAACATGCTTGAAGTTTATTTTCGTAAAAAATTTGCCTCATATTCTGCCGATGTTTCTTGCTTTCAGTTTTTATTCAGGGCAGACCGTACGTGGTGATTTATAGTGTATTTCTGCATCACAAGCTCTAGCTGCTCAAGCCTGCTTTCTGACTCTTTTTCACTTACAACCAGCGAATAAAACCTGTCGATACAATCATCCCCTCTAACCTCAGAATCTGACAGCATGTCTACTAAACACTTTTACTATAAGGCTCGGAGAAGGAGCTCATTTCTTTCTCTCTTTCTTTCTAACAGCGTCTTTTCCTCTCCTTTCCTCCTGTACTGCTTGTGTAAATAGCTCTTCCTTCTCTCCACCTGCCTGAGCTGCTGTGGCCTTGTCTGAATCCTCTGAATTCCCAGTCCACTGCAGCGTATCCGGCTGGAAACACCACAGATGCCAGCATTTGGTAAGTTTCATAGAAAAAAAAAAACAAGGAAAGTGATGGGATAAAGATGTCAGTTATGGCAAATAGAACTCTGTCACACTCCTGTAACATCTCTGTCACTGATTATCAGACCGGAGATTCAAACTCACACTCTCTCCCACACACAAAATGCCGGCCTCGTAAACAGAAGCGTATGATGAGCTCTAAAAAAAAGGGAAGGAACGCACAGCATTACAGGAGGAAGAGGAGAGGAAGTATAAGCAGCCAAAGCCCCACTCTCCAAAACTCAGAGTAAATAGTTGTAGCAAGACTGCTTAGCAGATTCATCCATAGACTGTATGGGTGCAGCTAGAGATAATTGCTAATTATTATACGTGTTGTGCATTTATAGTCTAACATACGGAAAAAAGAAAAGAAAAAAAATAATTTCACTCACACAACTAGAGCACAGAGGTCCTGAATTATTTGCTAGATAATTGTAATGAAAATGCTTCACATGCAGATCAAGAGTTCAGCTCAGTGATTGGAATTAGCTGAGCTGAATGCTAACATGGAGCTAACAGCTACAGCTTCTCATTTAGGCATTCATCTGTTAGTCAAAGTGACCACGCCCCTGGTAACGGTAACTAACCCATCACCAGGGGCCTAGAAACCAGTTGGCAACAATCTGGCAAACATCAATCATGAGAAAAAAAGTGTACTCTCTGAGTGGTTGCTGGCAGTTTTTGTGAAACTTATTGCTAAAGGCTGATTCACACAGGTGACCAGTGACAGGCCAGTGACGCCCTGGTTACTACTGGTTGCTAGAGAAAAAAGTGTATTCTACAACTGGTTGACGAATGGTCGCTGGAGGTTACTTGATGACACTAGGATGAATTTGGTTGAAAAGAGGTATACTGTGTTGCACCTCGAAAACATCCTTGTTATTGCTTTGGTAGCTAGCAGGTTACCATGGTCACCAGTAGTTTGAATGGAAAATGCAGACTTCTCTGCAAATGCTCGTCAACTAATCGGGCCAGTCACTTTCAAAGCAGTTGCAGCAATAAAGCACAAATTTCGGTATGAAAGAAACATTCTCATTCTGGTTTGCATCAAACTTTTTCAAGTTTTGCTACTACTCTGAGAGTAAATGACGGCTATTTGCAGACAGGCCAGTATCTTCTGTGCAAACTAGAGGCAACCCCACCCCACAGGGAGGTTTTTGGTGCAGCAACCTCTTTGCAAATGATTTCACATACTAGAGCCAGCAACCTCTCCCCAGCCGATCTGGAAATATGCTTTTTTTCCCCCAGCAACCAGAAGTTGCCAGTGGGTTTCTGACTGGTATGACTGAGGCCTTAAACAAGTGAATTACTTATGAATGGGGGGAAATAGTTAAAAAGCTTTCTTTTGCACTAGTTTTTAAACTTTTTTATTTCTGTTGTAAATTTGAGCATTTTGATGGAGACCCTGGCTCAAGTGGCTGTGAAGAATGGACGGATTTAGAAAGCTCTAATGCAGCAGAAGTACAGATATAATCTTTTTATTTTTATTCTTTTTAGTCAAAACGCCAGCCCTAATTCTGCTAATTCAGGCATGTTAGGCTAAGTAGCTGAAATCTGGAAAGTGTTTTAGTAACCCGACCCCAACACCGACTTCATATCTAATTTATTTCTCTATCCAGGTTCAAGCAAAGGGGGGACCTTAAGCGTTTGGATTGTTTTTCTTGAGGCCTTTGGGGTGCGAGATGAGGATCACAGGGTGAGGAGTCAAGGGGAGGACAAGGTGACTGATTGAGTCGAGGCGTTAGGTCACCATCAGGCAGCTGAATGAAACCCAACCAAGACCCTCCTCGCAACTAACTATGATCAAATACATCATGCGGCTTTTTCAACACACGTGTCCAGCTGGACGCGATATTGCTTCCACATGTGCATATGGACCCGGCTACGCAGCAACACACAGTAACAGGCTTATCAGCACACAGCTCACAGCGGAGCGCTGACAAAAGCAGCATTTTGGCGGAATAATGGATGCGTGAAATCAATCTGCGAGTTTCAAAAGGTCATCATGTGCAAAGGAAGCCCTATCATCTGCACAAAAAGAGCCTCAACAACGGGACATTAATTGAAAACGGATGAACACGAGTTGTTTTAAAATTCAAAACGTGTGTGCTTTATACATTAGCCGGATAATTAATGTGACGCGGCCGTCACAAGTCGCCACTGGGACGAGAATTAATGGACGGCAATCGCTCCATTTCAAAGAAAATGTATGGCGGAGTACATGATTTCTTCTCCGCAATCTTTAAACATTCATCCAGAAGTATTTTCAATGTAGAATTCAATTATGTAGAACACCTGAACAAACAATATCTCACACCCAATTATTCAGCGCCCTGGAAACCATCGGCAAACAAATTAGCAATGTTAATGTGAGAGAGAGACTTGATATTTTTGACTGCGTGCATGCACAAAAGCAGAAGCAGAGGACACCCCCACCACCACCCACCCACCCTGCGTGCTACCAATTCTGGGCTATTGTTGACTGATGAATTAAACAGGGTGGATTTCATTTGAGAGCAATAAAGGAAATTTCAGGTGTCAACCCTCCTGCTCGTCCTCACATTAGAGTGCTCTTTAGACTGCGATCAGTGTTTTCATTATTGCCAGAAGCTTCCAGGTCATAACAGCAGTGTTTTTGACTACAGACAGACATATTTCAGCTTCACTTTGAGCAGTCCTATCCTGGTTGACATTTCAGCTTCCAGACAGAACAATGAAAAGTTACCATGAGAAATCTTGGCAAGGCTATTGCCCTGTGTATTGATTGGGCAAAGGCCCAACATCCTCTCACTAAAAAGAGATTAAAATATCAGACTTGTCTAAGACATTTATAGAGTCTATGACCTCAGCCAATGCTAAAGTGGAGTACATACATCATAGTCCATCTCTGTGAGCTACACGGACTCTCGAGTAGCACTGACAGAAAGAAGAAAGAGGGTGAAAACTCAACTGCACCTTCACGGGCTAATGCAAGGAGCAGGGGGGTAGGTTTAGCTACAAATCGTGGGTGTAAATCAATCGTGTTGCTGTTTCATTAAAAATTCACACCACGTCGTTGCATGTAAATGTTAAACACTGTGAGCTGTTGTCTCAGATGCTTCTCTTACACCTTCCTCTTTGGTTAAAATGGATGAGAGAGATTCTGTGGGAAAGGCGGGGAGACAAAAGCTTGAAAGATGTGCGCATCCATTCACAGCTCCAGAAGACCTTCATTACAGAACAAGCAGGTCCTGTCAACGTCTTTTCATTACACGGCCCCATATATCCACCCCTGGTGTCCAAACAGTCCGCTCTGTCGCCTGTCAAGGAAAGGCACTCTCGGGGAAAGTCCTCCTATCTCCCTGATCCCCCTCGCCACGCCTGATTCCAGACTGCGAGGCGGGAGAGGCCAGGCAGAAAGGGAGGAATCGTGTTTGCCATCAACAGCTCAAGAGAGTAGCATGGCAGCAAGATTGATGACACCCTCCCCGAAAGTAACAAAAGAACTCCTGTGCACGAGGGCCCGCTTATGGGGCTTGATAGAGTTGTCATCCTCTTAATAAACAGCTCTGATATGTCAGCGGCAGTGGCAGCAGGGACTATACCAAGCTCACCCACCAAGCCACGAGGCAGGACCACCCACTGGCATCACAGCACTCTCACTCCAGATCTGGGGAGAGACAGTAGCGGTACCTCCAGATGGGAGGCCTCTGAGGGAATTAGCAGAGCAATTTGTTGAGAAGAATAAATAAATGACAAAACATTAATATCATTGTTGTGTCACAGAGACTGGAACGAGTGGTATTTGTTGATGATTTTAAGCTTCGTGCATAGGAAACAGCAACAGGTTTTTCTCTGTTTAGAGCAGGTACAAGTAAGAGGCCAACTGCTTCACTCCTGGCAAGAAGAAACTGGGCATTAGCTCGATGCAGCAACTTCCTGATGCTCTTGCGCTGCTAGGCACCTTGAAATGATCTGTAAGCAGTTGAAATCTACGTTAATCCCAGTTAATATATGTATGCAATGTTGAAATGTTCACGCTAAAGAACTACAGAGTATCAAAGAATTTATTTCGAATAGGGGATAACACAAAGTGCTTTACACTTTGTTGCTATCATTAGATTAGAAAATATCAACGGACAATGGAAATGTTTAGCTTAGCCTAGCTCAGAATAAAGAATGCTAGCTATTTGGTGCTGCTTGCTTTTACCCTGGGATTTCTAGGACTTAAGTACTAAACAATTAAGATTAACATATATGTGACTCAGCATGGGGAAAAAGCTGAAGAAAGAAAAAGGCAGAGAATCCCGGCTGTGCATAACACTGCTTGAAACCAATGGTTTCTGGGAACCTTTAGTTAAACCTTTAGTTTTCTTCTTCATTACTAAACAGCAGTAATTCAAAGATTACACAGAGTTTGACTTATTCAATATAAGAATTTATAGAAAATAAACCAATGTAGGTAAATGAAATCTTTTGTATATACTGTTCTGGAAATTTAAAAATCTACATGTGACAGAACGTACATTTTGAAATGTAAATTATGCCACATATTATACCAATTACATGTCTTTTGTAAATAGAAATATAAAGTAGCAGCTGGTTACAGATCAAAGAACCCACCAAACATCTTTTTGTTCCAAAAAAATTCTCTAACATTAGATTAAAGATGTAGTATATGTTACATGGTGAGCTTACACATAATGCCTTCATGTTTTTTTCTACAGTATTACACAAATAATAATACTTTTTGTTGCCACTGAAGGCAACATTTAACTTTGTGTTTTGTTCTTACAAGTAAAAATGATCAGCACAGCTAGCGAATCTAAAGTATCTCTTTACAGAAATATAGTTTTTCTAAAATAATTAATCAGATAAAACATTTAAACTTTTAGCCTTGATTCGGTACAAAGTTAGAAAACTGAATTTGACATGAAAGCCAAGTGCTGTGGACATCTTAGAAATAAAGCAAGTAACATTACAAGTCTCTGTCGCATATTTTATAAAATATTAAAAAAACAGAACAAAGCCGCAAACATGCCGTGTCATTTTGAGGAATGAAGATGACAAAATGGCATGAAAATGGAGCAAAAGAAATCATTTTATATAGTCTGCCATGAACAGTATTCACTTATTTTTCACCAGAAATGTTGTTGTCTCTGTCACGATTCAATCTGCAGCACACTCCCCACACGCTGTATAATACCTAGTTAAAGCCAGCAGGGTGTGAAATGGTATTTGGAAATAAATGAAACTGACTATGAAACAGTGGAGTTGGGAGATATTGCCGTGTCAAAATGACAGACAAGTGCTGGAATGGAGCAAAAAAGTTATTATCCCAAAGAACAGCAAGGGTGGATTAAATATAACCCATAATACCTCTCACATTTCTGCATTCATCCTCACCAGAGGGGAGAGAGCATGGACAAAGATCTGGCGGAGGCAAAAATCCCAACAGCAGCCGTGCTCCTGAGCAGTCAGAAGATCTCCGTGCTGCCGTGCCAATAACTGCGATTGCAAAGTGTTTGGTTATTGATGTTCCATATAAAGTGTTTTGAAGAAGCTTTAGAGAAACACAATCCCTCGAGGCTACTCCTGGCCTGATTTACAGCTGAACTGATGAGTCACAGAGGACACGCTGGGCATTGAAATAGTGACAAGTATGTTGTGAGCCTTATTAATTTTTAAAGTAGAGTGTTGTCCTGTGGTTAGCGGAGGACATGGTGATATATGGCGATAGAGGGAGCGCGAGGGTTGGGCCTAATTGTTAAAAGGTTGAGTGGGGTGAAGGTGCAAGGAGGGTGGAGGGGAGTTATTCATCAACCTCAGTGCTGAATGACGGAGCTGCAAACAAGAAGGTGAACACACCTTGTTTTACTCCATAAATCTTCTTGCATTTAATATCAGTATAGAAACTCTATTAGCTATAATGAACCTAATGTAACTTCAGTCTTCGGTGTCCTTCGGTTATATTGCAACAGGCCAGTCTGAATTTCATCATGTGAGATCTGACATACAGTCCATCAAATGAATTGTGAAGGTTAAGCACACAGAGCTGCACTGTCTAAAAAGATATTGCAAGTGCTTTGGTTTGTATGTTTTCTTGTTAAATACATTTAGCATCAAGTGCAATCTTAGTTACTGACTGATTTAAATAAGCAGCTCTGGACTCAAGAGTTGCTAAAGGACGTTTTAGACTGGTAGCTACTGCCCTCTGCTGGAATATCGGGTGAATTTTGTGAACAAGGATTAATTCTTTCTATGCACATTTCATTCACTGCCATTTGTTCGTTAAATATAAAGGAGAATTTAAATACTTTGAAGGTAAAGTCTTGGTTTAGAAAAGACTGTCGTATGAGAGGTGTGCATTGGTGGGCCGGTCTTATTGTACTGCTACTAATCCAGTTAAGGTAAATGAGGTAAAACTTTTTGGTTAAACTTTTAACCATCAACCTTTTTAAGGATTACTTTTTATAATTTGAAATCTATTCTGATGCTGGCGGGAACTGAGTAATTTTTTGCACTTGAACGGACCAACCAAAGGGCGGTGCGTTCAAGTGCATTACTATTATTCAGGAAACTGTTACTGAGAACAAAAAAGTGGATGTACACCATGAAATATCTTATATACACAACACACAAAAAAAGATTAAAAACATTACTAGTACCAACATTATGAAATGCCAGTTACACTTACTGGGCACTTCATTAGGTACACCCCCTCCCCCTTCCCCTTTGAATTCAAAGCTGCTTAACTCTTCATGACTCAGATTCAGTAAGGTGCTGGAAAGCTCAGAATTTGAGGTCCATAATTATATTTTAGCATCATACACCCATGATGTGAATCTCCCATCTCATCATATCCCAAAAGTGCTCCATTGGAGGTCAAAAAATGAACGTTAACAACAATATTTAGGTAGGCTCTGATGTTTAAACAAAGCTAAGGGGCCCGGTGTGTGTGAAAAAAATATTCCCAGCACCATTATACACCAACTGCAGCCTGAACCGTAACCATATGAATCATAATTGACATGGATGGTTCTTAGCTGACAGTAATGGCACCCAGTCTGGCCTTCTGCTCCTGCTGCTCAAGATTCAACATGTTTTGGATACTATGGTTGTAACGAGAGGTTATTTGGGTTACAGTTGCATTCCTATCAGCCCAAAGCGGTCTGGCCATTCTACTATGAGAACAACAAGACTTTGGATATTTTCTTTGTAAACTCTAGAGATGGCTGCGTGGGAAAATCCCAGTACATTAGCAGTTTCTGAAATTCTCAGTCGAGCCTGCCTGTCAACAACAAACACACCATGTTAAAAGTCACTAATAAGTCACTAATATCACCCTTCTTCCACATTCACTTAACCACGTCTCTATCCATAAATGTATTAATTTGCTGCCATGTGATTGGACGATTAGATATTTCTGTTAACACACAGTTGAACAGGTGTAGCCAATTAAGTGACTGAAAGTATTTATTGCAAAGAATTAATTTTTATTATGTGAAATTTGGTATTTAGGCACTTTTATGAAACGGGTTAAACAGACACTTTCAAATAATAGAATACATCATATTTTTTTCCCTTAAAACAAATTAGAAGAGAGACTTCTGTGCCCCCCCCCCCCTCCCAATAAATAAATAAAACTCTAAAAAACAAATGATCTCACCACTAAAAACAAAATCTTTGGAACAAGAAATAATACCACTAAGCATATAGCGCTCTATTTAAATCCACACTGTGCTCTGAGGATCATAGGGGGATTTGGGGAGAACTTCTATCTGTGTTCTGTTTTCTAAAAATTGCATTAGCTGCCTAATTTTGTTATTCAATTTATAATTTATACCATATGCCATATTTGATTTTCTATAGATCTGCTTACTGTTATGACGCAGAGACAGTTAAAGTTTTAGCCCCACCTCCTTCCCCAAAACAGACAAAAAGAGAAAAATGGTCACCAATATTACATCTATTAACTAAAAAAACGGCTCTTTTCTATTAAATTATTATCTACTGATTATTTATTCTGAGGTTTCTATTTACTAAAAGAAGCCAATTTATGGTTTTTGTTGTCTGTTTTTTGGGGTTGCCTGTTGCAGAATGATTTTCCTCCTTTGGGAGGTAATAAAGTAATATTTTCTTGTGTTGTATTGCATCACATCCTATAAGTTAGTACGAGAAAACCAGTTGGGAAAATGAGGAAAAGAACTGTGTCATAGGGATAGTACTACTACTACGTTCTTCTTCTCTCCTCTTATCTAAACATCCTCACTCCCTCACCGTTTTAGTGCAGCTGGCTTGTTTTTTCAATATTTATTTTAAAAAGTCATATACACCACCAAATACATTCTCCAAGGGATTAAGGAAGCTCTTAGATCACACACTGAGTCTTGATGAATGAAATATTAAAGCTGGATATTGTTTACTGATATACATCGTGTAATATGTTGAAAACAACATGATGTAACAGCAGCCACTGGAGTCTAAAATCATCAACCCTTTGAGGGCTGGATTCAAAACTCAAAGTAAAGTTTTTAGATCACAGGATGATCCAACATGCATTATAATGTGGCCCCCATGTACCTGTAATGCACTCCTGACATGTCCGGGTGGGCATGCTCCCGGGAGATCTCCTCACAGACGTGGTTCAAGGCAGAGATGATCTGCTGGATAGTCTGTGGTTCTGCTGATACTAAAATACTACCCAAAGGTTCTCAGAGTTGGAGTCAGGTCTGGGGGACCTGAGGGCCAGTCAGCGACATCAGTACCTCCATCATCCAGGAACTCTCTGCACAGGATACTGTTGGCTAAAGCATGGAGTTCTGTGCGACCTTCCAAAGATATGCCACCCTGGACCATCGCTGACCCTCTGCTGAATCACTCATGTGGGACTCATGCTCCAGACTCCTTTTAATCACATGAACCTGCTCTCATCTGTGAGGAAAACAGGGTGAAGGTGGTGGACCTGCTAATTATGGTGTTGTCTGGTGACCGCCAAATGAGCTGCATTTTGCTGTACTGCGACCAGAGATTCCTCTAAATGATGTTATACTCTCCTGCCACCCTCAGGGCACTGGATGTTATTATGTAATGCACTGGCATTGCTCCTCCTGTCCACATATCGTTCCTGCTGCTGGTCCGATGCCCTTCTCCTGATGCCTGGGCTATCTCCTGCTACCTCCTCTGCACTCCTGAGGTGTGCTTGAAGTCTGCAGACCTTGTGTCTGCACATATGAATGTGCCATGCTGGAGGAGCTGGTTTACCTGTACCACTAGTAACAAGGGCAGTAGCAAAAAGGAGAACTAGAGAAAAATCCATCAGCAGGGATGAAGAGGAGAGATGATGGATTCACTGGGTTATCCTTCCTAACCGGACAGACTAATATGCCTCAGTCTCAATTGTGTTATCCTGTAATGATTAACTGTTTCTTCACTTTTTGAGCAGTCTACAGTTAATTGATCCCCTAAAAAGGCTTTAGTGACAGTAAAGGTCCATTTTTAATCAATCTTTTCTCGTCAAGTAAAACTGAATTTATTCTACATGGGGAATAATGTGTCTCTGTTCATGAGGGTTATCCTCTTTAAATATTAGAGCTGAGTTCACAGAAAACTCACAACAGACTGGTGGAGCAGCTTGCATTGTGCCTCTGGGCAAATGTGACAACGATGAATCTGTGAAAACTCAAAGTGTTCTGTCTGTTTGGGTGCTGAGATCTGCTGAACATGGGCTGCAAGCTTTACAGCACTGTTGGGGTACTTATGACCTAGTTTCCAAAATGAGCTGATACTATTAAGAAAAATTCGATTCAGAACTGAGGACTCACGCTGTGACTTTGTATTTCAAACACACTGTGCCAATGTTTTGCAGAAGTCTTTTAACCAAAATTATAACTGAGACTTAAAATACAGAATGAAGCTTTTTTCCTTTGACACAGTAAACTTGACCAAAAATATTATATTCCTGAGCTTTCGCGTCCATCTCACAGTATTCACAGGTGTTTCTGCTATGACTTTGTTTATCATTGCAGACGGGATTGTGTAAAATATTCTCATCAGTCTAATGTTAATGATTTTCAACTTGTGCATCAGGTGTATTCAGAAAAATCACAAAGATGCTTCAGAAACTTTAGAGACTCCAAAGGGAAACCGAAGTTTTCCAGCAACCCTCTGGTCGAGCAAAGGTAAGGAGAACTTACCTTGCAGGTCTCAGGAGGGTCAGAGTAAGTCAGGCTTCAGGAAGCCTCCATCAGTCTCACTCATCATCTTCACTCCTCTGAAGCTCCAGCAGGTGGTGGTGTACACCAACTAAATGGAGCAGAACAAGAGGATCTGCTTATGATGAAGATTTTAAATTGTAGTTATGTAAGAAAACTGTTGTTCTTGTTTAAGGAGCTAGACGCTTTTGAACCAGAACAAAAGTCTGAAGGGTGTAGGAAAGGGTAAAGAAGTCTGGTGGTTAATGTGGTCAATTCAACACTTTGGATAAGGGACACAACGTTCCCAAGAGGTTAGCAGGATTTCTGGTGTCAGAAATAGCTGCAGGGCATTTCCTCCTCTCAGTCCACAGTCCCAGGTGGTGCAGGTTGGCATTCAGCCCCAGGTTCTCAAGAAGTTCTCATAAGAACTTTCATCATCTGCCAGGACAAAGTCTGGTCTGAGCACAAGAGGCAGAAGGGATGGACAATGATGGACAACAGATGACAAAACATCAATTTCCTGATAACAATGTTGTGCTCTTTGGCTGTACACAGTATCCTCGTGCTCACCCACATTAACCACAACAGCTGACCTTTTCATGCAGCGCCACCTTTACATAAAAGTTCAAAGTGAGCTTAAAGAAGGGTCTCTCAAGGATTTAGTTCTAAGGTTAGATCTTTGTGTGTTTTTTCCCCTTAAGGGAGAATGGTTATTTTTTTGATTGTTGGCCACTCTTTTGCTATCACAGGATTGGCATCTTATTAGAGCGTTGAATGATACATTATTCACCTCAAAAAAAATAATTAAAGATGAAATTATTCGCTGTTTAAATAGTGGCCAAGAGAAAATAAAGTATTTTGATAAAGAAAGGTCTTCAGCTTCTTTGAATGTGATGATTTGCTGATATAACCATTTACTGATATGATATATTATTAGATATTTGGACATGATGCAAATGTCCCAACTTTTCCATTATTTTCACTATCAAAATGACTTAAAATGTCAAAAATTAACTAGATTTCTCACCACTGATCATGTAGACCACCGCAGAAATCACCAAATGTGCAAAAATCTTTTGTGAAAAGTGCTTTTAAGTAGAATTTACACGTCAAACAGCTGGTTTTTAGCAGCTCCCCTCCTGAGCCAAAACATGCATTCAGTTAGAAAGGCACGCCAAGGCCAGTCGTTCATCTTCTAATTCAAAAGAATGTAAAGGTAAACAGGTTACCTGTTTGGTAGTTTCTGCATAATATTGCTGACAAAGGCACTGCAAATTCAGATGGGTGAGAAATTAAAATGAAACACCGGCTGTTAACACCTACAGTGAGGTGGCTTTGTTATGCTGCAGGAAGCAGTTAGGGTGCATGCATTGGTTCAGTCCTTATCGTCCCCCTTGGAGGGAAAGGTCACTTCAAATCAATACAAGGTTGCTCTGAGAGATCACCTTTATCTTGTGATGAAACATTTCTATCCTGTTGGGAGCAGTCTCCGTCTGGACAATACCTCCTTTTCAAAGGAGACGAGGGGCCACTGAATGGTGTGATGACTATGAAAATGTATGCAACTACAGCCTCAGGACATGGCTGCCAGGAGGTCAGAGAGTATTTGCAGTAACTGTGGCATTAAGATCTTTTAAAATAATCTGCCCAGAGGGTCTTTTAATATACAGCTTCTATCTGATGCTTTGCCAGCTGTGGCTGTTTTATCCAACTGTAGAATGAAAACTAAACTAATAAAAACAACTGGTAAAGAGGCGCATGATATACATCTGCACATGAGTGTATCATAAAGAAACTTGAAAATCCAGTTGAAAACCTCACTGCACCATCAGATGTCTGGTTGCGGGATTACATAACCTCCCACTAAAACCAGTTCGTTCATGGCACTGATTTCCACCACTCGGTGGCGTCTTGGACCGGAGACGCACCTGGCGGTGTGAGCGGAGCTGAATTGCACATTTTGCCCGGCACTGCAGCGTGTTTTCAAAGAGTTTGCCAGCCTCCATGTCAGGCTCCTTCTTTCTTTTTGTCTCGCTTCAGCTTCAGATTAAGCGCGAAGATGAGGATGCCCTCACGAGGGGGAGACTCACGCATAGTAACACGCGGCTCAGCTCCGGGTAGAGGGCGTTGCGGCTCTTCTTTCAGCCCTCCCCCTCCGACCAATCAAAGGCCAGACCCCGCTCTTATAAATTCTCCTGGATCCGGGATCTCAGTACCGGAGAATGAGAGAGCCACTAGTGAGACATCATTCAACAACACATTGGACCTGCCAGTCCTTTAGTTTTTATTTCAATTTTCTCGTTTCTCGAGGTAATTCGTCTTTATTTTTCCTACCTTTGTATTAGTTTACCTCCCGGTCAGGCAGCTCTTTGTGTGAGACTTCCCATTGTTCCAGACTTTGTGCAGTAACTTCTTTCTTAACCCGAGCTTCTGCCTTTCTTTGATTGCTTTGTATGGATGCTTCAGTTTATTTTTCCTAGGTGTGTTGATTTAGGTGTAGGTCAGAAGGTAATGTGTATGAAACAGGAAGCAAATGATGTAACATTGCCTCACCTGTTTTCGGCGATCAGCTACTGCGTGGATGGATGAGGTGTGTTTAGCGGAAGCCGTTTGTTTCCTTGTGTTTTCCACGGAGTGAGGTGGCATCTGCGGCGTTAAATGTAATCTTATCAGTAAACACGGATGGTGTAAAGTCGCCTTTTCTTTTGTGGCCAAAGCAGAAAAAATAGGAAAACGCTGGAAATGTGCCTTTTTTAAAGGTCTGTTTTTTTTTCAACCCCCCCCTTTTCTGGAAGAAAAAACAAAACGATGGGGCTGCTTTTGTGTGTGTGGGGGGTTTTTTTGCGCCCCGAACCCGGTTATGCAACATGTGATCCAGAGCGCAGCGCAGTCTTGTACCTGCTCTCATCTCCCCCTCTTCATCCTCAGGTGTATTATAGTAGCAAATAAGATGGCTACGTCCGCCAGCGCCAGTTTGAGTAAAGCTGTCAAGCAGCAGTACATGGAGCTCCCTCAGGGGGACAAAGTCCAGGCCATGTACATCTGGATCGACGGAACCGGAGAGGGGCTCCGATGCAAAACCAGGACGCTTGATTCTGAGCCCAAAAGCATCGAAGGTAAGCAGCATCTTCCTGACGCAGTCGCAGAAAGCCAGAGATGTTCTGCAGGCTATCACACTGCTCTGCTCCTCTTGTAGATCTTCCTGAATGGAACTTTGACGGATCCAGTACCTACCAGTCCGAAGGCTCCAACAGCGACATGTATCTGATCCCCGCAGCCATGTTCCGCGATCCATTCCGCAAAGACCCCAACAAGCTGGTGCTGTGTGAAGTCCTGAAGTACAACCGTAAACCTACAGGTAAACGGAGCTCCTCTGTTTTTGTTTGTTTTTTCATTTAAAAAAAAAATTGGGTGATGGATGGTGATGTGCGTGTAAGATCATCATAAATGTGACCACTTCAACGAGATAATGGCTATAAAATTATTTGAAAATCTGATAGCTGAATATTAAAACTGATAAGCTAACGCCAGACGGCCGGTGATTTTATTGGTCTAAAGGTGTAAAGTGGGCGGGGCATACCTTTAAAGGAGAACTCCGAGGAAGAGGGGAAAGGAGCCCAGCAAACTGTTTGTCAGCGTTGCTAAGCAACTATTTTGATAAAGTTGTGACATGACATAAACTTAGATATGCTTTGACCCAATGGTTCTTGGTATGAAGCTAGTTCTAATCAATTTAATGATTATTGCAGTCATGGTTGAAATATGCCACCCACTCATTACGTCTCATGAGCCAAAATTTGAGGTGTGTACATACCAGAGATACAGCATTGGTGATTATGGCAAATGAATGGGAATAAATGTGGAATTAAAACATAACTGAAGAATTGTTCTGTAGATTTACACTCATTTTATTTGAGATGAGAGAAGCTCACAATTACAGATCAGAGACCCTAAAAATATGCACTGTCGGTGGCCAAAGTGTTTTAGAACATTGTGTAATTTGCCATGTTGGTCTCTGCAGAAACCAACCTTCGGCTCACCTGTAAGAAAGTGATGGATATGGTGGCGGATCAGCATCCTTGGTTTGGCATGGAACAGGAGTACACCATCCTTGGAACGGACGGGCATCCATTTGGCTGGCCATCTAATGGTTTCCCCGGACCACAGGGTGAGAAACTTTTTTTTTTTTTTCCCCCCTCAATGAATTAATGTGCACGGATACATGGATCCTTGCCTGGATGATGTAACACTTTCAATGTTTGCAGGGCCATACTACTGTGGTGTTGGAGCTGACAAAGCTTATGGCAGGGACATAGTCGAGGCCCATTACAGAGCTTGTTTGTACGCTGGAGTCCAGATTTGTGGCACAAATGCTGAAGTGATGCCTGCTCAGGTAATTAAAGAAGCCAAACATGAATTTGGATTTGAAACCTGGTTTTTCTGGTTCTTAAGAGACAGTTAAAAGTATCACTTGTAATGCTGAGCTGTCTCTCCATGTGCAGTGGGAGTTCCAGGTCGGACCTTGCGAAGGCATTGACATGGGCGATCATTTGTGGGTAGCGCGCTTCATCCTGCACCGTGTCTGTGAGGATTTTGGCGTTGTCACCTCATTTGATCCCAAGCCAATCCCTGGAAACTGGAACGGTGCTGGCTGCCATACGAACTTCAGCACGAAAGAGATGAGGGAAGACGGTGGATTGAAGTGCGTGGCAAAAGCTTCATGGACTTAAGTTCACGTCTAGTTTAATTTATTTCTTTAAAAAGTTATTTTTGCATTTCTGATGTGACACTTGTCATTCCTGCTTTCAGAGCTATTGAGGATTCCATTGAGAGGCTCGCAAAGAGGCACAGCTACCACATTCGTGCCTACGACCCCAAAGGGGGGCTCGACAACGCCCGCCGTCTCACTGGCCGCCACGAAACATCAAACATCCACGAATTCTCTGCAGGTGTGGCCAACCGTGGTGCCAGCATTCGCATTCCTCGTAATGTTGGTCAGGAGAAGAAGGGCTACTTCGAAGACCGTCGCCCATCAGCCAACTGTGACCCGTACAGTGTGACCGAGGCCCTGATCCGCACCTGTCTGCTGAACGAGGAAGGAGATGAACCTGCGGATTACTAAATCCACAACTGACTCCGACTGTTTCTCCCCCCCCCTAATTTCTTTTAAACTAGTACTGTATTTTTTTTCCTCCCTTTCTCCCTCTGAGATGATTTTTAACCCACATTTTTAATGGCTTAAAGTTGACTGGTCAACTGAAAACATGACAAGGTGTTAGATCCTTGGTAGTTGTGAGCTGGTCATGGCAGGGTATGCCTTTCCCCTCATCTTTAGCAGGGATTGGCTTTTGTAACACTGTTTTGTAACCCATGTCATATCATTCCCTGTTTTGTCAGTGACTAAAACGAACTAAAGCACATGGACACTGCAGAGTAGCGCTGCTAAGACTGGACAGCATTTGTAATTGAATAAATCTGACTAGTTAGTGTACTGTTAATATGTTGAACTGCCTTTCAACTATCCAGTCTTCATTGTTACTAATTCTGTCATTTTATCAAGTGTCTACTTTTAAATGGCAACATTTGTCTTCAGAGTTTTGACACACTGGGTCATCTTTGTATCGTACACTTTGTAGAGGTCTGTACCCAGATGTAAGTTGTGCAAATGTGGTGGATCTGTCCATAATGCCGTTTGTAGATTTCCTCAAGGAGTTTTATCCTTTTGTTAACTGCGATATTATAATGCGCCTGATTTGGTAAAACATTACATTTACTGAACATGGTGATTTTTATTGAAACATTTAAAACTTTTATTTTTATCACAACACTGCTGTGTGACTCTTTGACTTCCCACACTTTCAACCGACTTGCTTCCTTGTAGAAGCTCAGACAGGTAGTGGTGTACTATAGCTGGTTAACCTCATCTGTTATTGCCTACCTTAGACTTTAAGGGTTGGGGGGGAACTAACATTTTAGGACTTCCGGTTTAACAGGTACATATCAAGACCAAGGTGTAATGATCCAAATAATATGGGTGCCAGTCGTTGTTTACAGCCCAACTATTAACCCAGAAAATTGTATAAAAAGCTATGAGCTTGCCAAGTTCCAAAGTGTTAGGAGTATAAATGGAGACCGGAGGACTCAAGTGCCAAAAAATATATTGCTTTTTGCCTACAGGTTCTATATGCAGATGCAAACATTGTTTATACAGCTTAAGTTTGCATTGCAGACCCAGTGGCAGCTTCTATCTTCTCATCTAACTTTTAAGAATAGTGTGCTTGCCAAAATATTGAATAATCAAAGTTGTCCAGCTATGGACAGCAAAGCATCAAGTTTTCATTGATAAACTTAGTTTAGACTGGAGCATTCATAAAGCTATCATGACAGTGTGAAAATCATGATTGATCCAAAGGTTTCTAGCTGCAGGAGGAGCTCGGGCTGCTCTTCACACATTTGTGCAAGCTGTTAAAACAGCTGGCACTGCTGTGCTGTTACTGTGAGTGTTAAAAGGAAATACACCAAGAGGAAACACTAGTAATGTTTCAGTCTGGCTGATGCCTTGGCAGGAGCTCAACAGCAGCTTTGTTTGGGCTCGTTTTTAGGATGGAATGAGAAGTAACTGAAAACTGGTGCACTCATGAGACAGCTATTAACTCCTTCAGTGAAACAGCCAGAGGCCAGTCTTCCCAGAAGTGCTGTGTCATTTAACAGTCAGACAGCACCGCAGATTGTTGTGGCTTGGATGTACTTTGTCTGCACACTGTTATTAACTTAAGAAACAAACTAGAAAAACAAGTCTTTCCTTTGAGTTTAGAGGATGGCAGGTTTGGGGTAAATTTCCACTAGTTGCAAATTTCTAGGTGCTGCCAGTTGATGCAAAGTAGTAAATTCAGCATATTTCTGGTGTTTACATATATTGTTTACCCTTAAGCGTTGCGATCTGTAGAGAACACGTATAAATTCAGCTGTGTTCAAATCCAACATGATGTCAGGAAAGAGTTGGGAATCTGCACTATACAGAGAAAATAACAGGATGGAAAATAAATCCTTTTTTTTTTTTTGCGCTAATATAATGAGACAAAAGAGTGACCCAATTTCCTAAAAAAGCACACAACATGGTCATTTGACGTGACAGAACATTTACTTCTGCTGTCCTCTCCTTTCTTGGGGGTAGGGAGAGGTAGGGCTTTGAGACCTTTCCCCTACATCCCAGCTGCCCTTACAACACAATGCTAGTCAGATCCCTGATTGGCTTTGCATGGCGCAGGTTAGCCAATCATAATGCCGAAAGCAGGTTTACTCATATTTCAGAAGACGGTGAATGGCTTGAAGCCAAGACATGTACTTTGTTTTTGTCTTTTCTGGGAAAACACGAAACCTCTCCACCCTTTTAAACGTTGTTTTGTAGAAGACTTTTCTGAGTTCACTGAGTTCGTAACAGAAAACCAATAAGGAAAACATGTGCAGGATGTAAAGTTTGAAGGGAAAAACAAGTATAAACTGTGCTTTAAAACTTTAGAAGATAAAACCTTCCAATCACTAAGTTGCTAATTGGGCATTGAACTGTATCTTTTATTGTGAGTTTATTTAGAGACTGTTGTGCACTACAGCTAAAAGTGTGTGTGTCTGTGTGTGGGGGGAGGGGGGGGAGTCATGAATTTATTCTTGCCATTTAAGCAAAAGGAGAACCAAAACACCAAAACATAGAGCATTCAGTTTACAGTTTTAATAGACAAGCAAAAGAAGGCAGACATGAACAAACATCCAGTAAAACACAAAGAAGGGTGCAAAAATGAAAAACACTGCATATCAATATAAAATAACCCACAAGCAAGACAGTCAATAAAATTATGACAAAAGCTTCGCTATATAAAAGCTTGCCTATAAAAAATGGGATCTCAGACTTAAAAGGCAATCACTGATTCAGCAAACCTTATCTCCTCAGGCAGCTTGTTCCAAAGCTGAGGGACTTGTTGACAGAAGCAAACAAACATTCCCTGACTGGCACACACACTGCAACAGTCCAGTTCTCCCAGTAAAACTTCATGCTTTCCCAGAACCACACAGTGACACCATGTTCTCCTACCCAGACTTAAATCCCATTTAATTAAAGCACGTCATTTAGCACCAGTCCCTCCCTTAGCTGTGTTCCCATTTGCATATGTGACAAAAAAGAAAACTTGATCAGTACGCTGTGTTCAGTTCCTTTCCTCTTACTCGACACGTGCATGTTGCCATGTCGTAAGAGGATGCTGGGAGTTCAGTGCACCGCTACAATCTGTGAAAGCCACCTAATGGCATTCAGTCACCATCTAAATGAGTAAATCCCTTCTACTTCCTGGCTTTGAAGCTCAATTAGGGGTGTTTCCATTTGCATGCAGAATCCAAACCTCCTTCTGCCTGGGAAGCTCAAACGATGGGGAGACACTGGACAAAGGATGGAGCGGGATGCTGCCCTGTTGCTATGGCAACCACCGGAATGTACAGGCTGGATCGTGGCGGTTCTTGTGTGGAGTGCCAGAAAACCCCCCACACATCCATGTTATGTAAGTAGGGGGGAAAAAACATCAAATGGGGTCTCATAAATGGAGCTGCGCAATAGCCCCCTGGCCAAACACAGCTTTATGATGCTGGTCAGCTAGCAAGCACTCACAGTATGGCATCAATAAATGCAAATAACTCTTATTCCATATTCACAGTGACACTTTCTGAGATCTAATGTAACAACGCACGGGGATCTGCAGGAAAATCGGTCATTGTTAGAGGTTACTGCTCTGTTGTCAGTGCATGCACAGTACAATCCTACTCATTTCTGTTGTGGTGTTGTGTAACAAATCGCACTGGTTCAAACCAGTGCTGGCGCTTCTTGTAGTCAGTGCGAAATGGATGGAGAGCTCCCTGTATCATAAAGTCATGGCTCTAGAAGGACGAGAGAGTGATGAAATTTGCAAAACAGCTTCAAAAGAAACCAATGCAGCTTTTTGTTTTATGCAAAATGCATCTTAAGAAAGCTGCAAGAGAGGAGATGTCAGTGGAGGACACATGTGTCTCCTGGCTCATTTCTTGGCGGGAAGCATGAATAATCCTATTTTAGAGAGAAATATACAGAACAAGAAAAATTCTTTTGAGTGTGAGAAATCATCAGAATTTATATCTTTGCAGGGAATAACTCCATCTTTTCTTTCTCTTTCTCCCACACATTCACTAAATATTCACTCTAACATACATTTACAAGCTGTGCTTACAAGCGCTATCAGAAATAAACATGCAAACTCATCCCTGTCTTCATGAGCAGAGATAACATGCAGCTGCATATTTTGTCCAGCTGCACTTATACTCAAAAATTTGGTATGTTCCCACAGACAGGCTCTGTGCACTGGCTACAAGGATCCTGATTGGCTGAGCACTCTGGTGTGATTGGACTTATGTTAGATCCCCAACAGCCACTCAAATTTACCTGGGCTGTGATTGGTCACGCCATTACATATGACACAGTGACACAGTTTTGGCTGTGCTCTGCTGCAGGAAACACAGTATGCTTTTGTCTCTCGTCGATGGTAAAAACATGAAATAGATGGAAGCATGATAAGAGAGGAATGGGGAGGTGTGTTTGCAGTCTTTTTGTAGGTAAAAGTGTCAAAGGCAAACATATTAATGTCCACATTTAAAGTAAAGAGAAAAAAATATATATACAGTGCTTGCACGTCCATCAGTTTATTGCTACTCTTGCTTATCTACCTGTAAGATTTAGTTGGACTTCAGGGTAAAATATCTGCACTTTAATTCTGCACTTGAGTACTTCTGCTCAGTCATCCAGCATCTGTTTAACTTTTCTTCTTCGCTGTTGCTAAAAATTACTGTTCATCCATTCAAGTGTCAGGAACGTGTTGAATTCATAATTAAACATCCTGTCACAAACAGTTCTGAGCAGTTTCACCAGAGTTCAAACTGTCCACACTTCCATGGTTTGAAAAGAGGGCTGAGGAATGGCCAAATGCCAGTACTCTTCCACCTCAAAATTCACAAGGGTTGCTCCCCTCCCCCAATAACTCCCTGCTGATTTATCAACAGGGGGTTGTCCCTTCTTTAACATATAAAACAAAGGATGGCCGGCAGACCCCTACAAGTTCCTTTTCTTGGTAATTTTCCATTTAGTAATAAGGCACGCAAGGAAAAAAAGCTTCCATGTGCTACTGAAATTTGGGGACAGGGACAAGTTTTTTTAAAATGACAATGCTCAAAACAAAAAAGCACACACCACAGCCTGCATTGCATATTATACAAGATCCAAAGACATTTGAAGGGATCCTGGACATCCTTTAAGGAATTTTGCTGGCAAACTAACAGAAGACACTCATCAGATCTGGGATCTAACCCTCATGTTTACTTTTTTAAATAATGTAAAATAAAATCTTAAGTCGACTTAATAATTCATTTCAAAGAAAACTTTCAATGTGTACATCGCATTTTGTGTTTTCCAGGAGTGTAAAGAAGTGATCTTCAAGCTGACAGTTGCGTGGCAGTCACTACCTCAAACCTGTTTGCTCAAAAATTTGACTAACAAAAAAAAAAAGTGTCTCGTTCACATCAGCCAAACACAAGCTTATTGAAAAGCAACACTTCAAGATGGCTCAGCCAAAAACACCCTCCTTCACACCCTTTCTCCTTGTACACATTTGTAGCTATTGTGTGTATTAAAACCAAGCTGAATCAAAGATAAAAGATTTCTCGCCTTTCATCCTCGACTGATTGTCACAGGATGAAAGGCGATGTATTGCATCACAGGGCTAATGCAGAGAGACAGACAACCATTCACACTCGGTCACCAGTTAACCTATCGTGCATGTCACTGGGATGTGGGAGGAAGCTAAAGTAGCCTGGGAGAACATGCAAACTGCACTGACCACAGTATGCTGAGAAAAAATACTCTCTAATTCTAGCATATGATTTGCTGTAGCTGTTGGAGTTGGGCCGGATTCAACCACAGAGACTCCTTTATGTGTGCTCCAAAGCCAAAAGCATGTCGCACAGTGTTGACAGTACAATGCAAATACTGGCCATTTACAAAAATTGATCGAGAAAGTTTCTCCCGGAGGAGTTTTTCACAATGAGCGAGTATCTGGAAAGAACACCAGCAGATCAGAGGACTATGGACAGTTCTGAGGTTTTAAACTCTTGGTTTACTCCACCACAACACAGACATTCTTTGTCTTCTCAGGAAGGGAAAAGAACACACGCACAAATATAAATGAGCATAGCCCACAGTACCAGTTGTTCCACTTATTTTTTATGTTGCCCCCAGGTGACAGTACACAACTAAAACAGGAAGACGTGGGTCTGCAAAGCTTTGCTTGGCACCTACAGTCCACCAAAGCACTAGCTGAGCTTTTTACCATGTTAATGGGAAAAGTTGCTTACACACTGGAAGTCCAGTGGTTTCACATCTAGGGATTAGTAAGATCACTCTGACGGTCATGAGAGGCTTATTGTGGAAGGATAGATGACAAAATAAAAGCAGTGCTTCCAAAGGTTACAGTTTTTATTCTTTTCTTAAAAACAGAATTGCACCTATAACACATTTATGGGTCATATAGTTAAATAAAACCATCAGGGGAAACTTATGTATGATATAACTTCTAACACATTACATACAGTTGAAATGGTGAAGAATCCAAACAATGTGCAGCTCTTTTGCAAGAGGTCAAAAGTCAAAAATGTTCAGAGCCTGAGGTCCAGTGTTTAACATTAGTTTAAAAATGCTCCCAGTAAAATGTGGTGGAACAGAAACACAAAGCAGCCTGAAATACAAAGTACAAAACTGTAAAAAAGTAAACAACTTAAGTAAATTCTCAGACTCACTCGGCCCTTCTGGGCAAGATCAAATTACTATTTGTAGAGTAACACTTAGAGTCAGCAGGTTTGAGCTTTAAAGGTTGGGTGAGACGGAGAGGCAGATGACAT
This sequence comes from Copadichromis virginalis, assembly GCF_057382275.1. NCBI lineage: Eukaryota > Metazoa > Chordata > Actinopteri > Cichliformes > Cichlidae > Copadichromis > Copadichromis virginalis. The sequence continues at coordinate 19,940,967 of NC_140635.1, forward strand.
CACTTAACATGTAAAGCTTTGTGAAACTGTATGTGTATAGATGTTTTCAGGTAGTAAGAGCAAACAATAAAACCATAAACGTCTTGAGAAGACAGATTTCCACCATAGTAAGCAGCCCTGCATCCTGTGTTGACCTGTAACAGCCGAGCACACTCATAAGACTTCCTGAAAAGCATGTGAAACTCGAACCTATGAAAAATCTTTAAATAAGCTTATCATAATCATCTACATGTCTTCTATGTGATGCTGGCATTTCCCATAGCGCTTACTTGTTTGCACTAAGCTGGCTGATCCTGCCTGACAAACTCTATGTGCTTTTGTGCAAACAATAATCAGGTCACGACTAATGCAAAAATTGTACACCCTCATAAGAGAGAGTGTTGTTCAAGGACTCATTTTTTTTTCTTATATAGGAAATAAGAAAGCAACTAGAAATACTTGGCAAAATCGCTTCTCTATAAAGCTATATACCAGCAAAGGGAGTACATTCATTTTCCGTTTCCACTTTTTACGATTAAGATTGTCTCATTCAGATTTGGCTGTTTTTGAAAGACACGCTTAAATTAAACAAGACAAAGTATTAGAACACTTTAAGAGGATGACAACCTCAATCAACACAGCAGGAGCTTGGATACAGAGTCAGAGTTTATGCAACATCACTAGTATTGCTATCAGCTTATCAGATGGATAACAATACTAGGAGTAACTAAAGTACCTAGAAGAAAATCTGTAGTATCGTTTAACACTTCTTTACTTCTTCTATTTATTTAAAGCTGATTTGTTTCATACAAGTTCTTAAAACCAAAGCCTGAAGAGAATTTAGGTCACAGTTTCAGGACACTATTTTAAAAAAAACACCCCTTCAGCAAATATTAAAATACTATCCAAAAGCTTAATAATTAAATAAAGGGGACATGATGTGTTAACTACTTATATGTGTCCCCAAAAGTTGATTCTGCTCATCTGGACGTATCGTTTTCAGTGGGAGAAACGTTTCCCCAAGATTGTTTATAAGGTTGGGAAACCTGCAGACAGCTGAGACTGAAGAAGTCACTTGGATGAGTGACGAAACGTTTCTCCCACTGAAAACGTTACGTCCAGATGAGCAGAATCAACTTTAGGGGATTTACTTACCTGGATGATTGAGCATGCATCGAGATACTTACATGTGGTTTCTCAAAGGAGTAAGATTGATGAGATGAACTGACTACAACGGCAGTTTGAGCATTCAGACATTTAGCAAATAACATGTAAAAAGGGCGTTATAGTGTTCTGTGTGGTGGATTATGAACTTGAATATTTAAGGTTTAAAAAGTGAGCAAAACATTAACAACAAATATCACAAATTTTTCTTTCCAAAGGTAACAACACAGACTAAAAACTTCACACTTATCATTTGAGTTTACTTTACAGTAAATACTTTGCAGGAAGTAAAGGGCAGTGTAGGACTACAGGAGTTTGAGAAGAGATGTGTCCAGTGAATTAAAGCACAAGAGTTCAAAAGAACTTCTATGGTGAATAAAATGTTGACTATATTTAAAAATATTTACACTGCACTACCTTGAACTTTTTGGATCAGGGCTGTGTCATAAAATATGACTTCAACTTCTACAAAGTTTTAATATTTTGCTGAACAGCAAACTCCAGGGCTGAAACAAACAAAACACGGCAGGGCAATTCCTCAGGAGGTGTCTATAAAAGGTGAATGTACACACTGTGGCATTGCCCACTGTGAAATCTCGAGGTGAGCATTTTAAATATGGACGTTAGGGTTACACATGACCGTGACACTCATACAGTAGCGAATCATTAAAACCTGTCCTTTTTGACTCTTGTGGGAACCATGATTTAGAAACCGAATGACACGTTGCATGCAGCAACTCATGAAACTAGCAATTAAGACCATAAACTAATCAGGAAAGTTATTACTGTGTTTACTGGAAGCTGAGGGTCCGTTTTCCCGTACACTTCTACATAACCAGAGTTCTCTTTGAAACCAGAATGCAACTTTAATGCCCTTCTCTGCTCCCTTCACTTTTCAGACCACAAAGCTACATCCATCTTTTATATACAATCTATCCTCGAAACTGGGTGAATACCAACAGACCCAATGTTAAAGGTTTTTAAGAAGAAATAAATATTTTCTCAGATTCAAAGTTATTGGAATTCTAACTCTAGTCCTGCCCTTTGTCTTTCCATCCTCTCCCCCTGCATCACACACCCAGGAGATAAAGGATATTAAGACCGGGCAGAATTTTGCATAAAACAAACAACCTGGTTAAAGTCCGTTGTTGGTTATAATGAGGCGAGAGCAGGACCTGAAGGAAGAACACAGAGGTAAAACCCAGCTGCTTTACTCTATGTTTTTTGTGCGTTCACCTGAGCAGCTCTTTCTCTATTGAATCCTCATCTTTGTTCATAAGTGTTACAAAGTGTATGCTTATTCTTCCAGGATTTCTGTTGATCTTTTTCCACCTCCCTTTAAGCATACATACACAATGCATGCACAACGCACACGCATGTCTCTGGCGTCATAAAGCCGGGGTGTGTTTTTTAAGTAAGCTCAGTGACGGTGCTCCAGGCTGCGGAGATCAAACCACAGAGTCAGGCTGTTTCTTCATATCTAAGTAACGCGGTACATGTCTGACCTGAGGCTTTGATTACGTGCACAGTTAGATGGAAAACACAATATTAAACATTAATTTATTTAATCTTGACTGTGTTTGTCTTGGCTTTTAAAAGGCAGATACCACAGTTTGTGTTACATAAGATGACGTGGTGACAGATGACTTGTAAATGACTGAGTTTAAAATGTTAAAAGGATTAAATGTTCTTCAATTTTGAACTTCCTTTCATGGCTGATTGAACATGAATTCACACGAAATCTGTGATTAAATGTAGCAACAGTTGGCAAGCCAGTTTTCCTTGTGACCATCTGACGCAAGTTTTCTTCCAAATTCTTTAAAATCTCTAAAACTGACAAAACTTCCGAAAAACTTCTTGAGTCACTATTTAAAAGAAGCTGAAAACAATGTTGAGTAGGAGAAAAGACGAGCCCTATTGCAGGTAACTTCCATGTAGCACAACCCATCATTGGTTATTCATTCTTTCTTTGATTGTGATGGATCACAGCCGAGTATTATTAATAAAACCAATGCATCACACCTTATGGGAACTGCCCTAGTTAGTCATGCTGGGGTGGATAATTTATGGCAGAGTATTGACTCTGAGTCATCCTAACCAAAGAAAAAGAGCAGCACAGGTCTAAACATAAATTTTCTGTGTAATTTTGTTACATAAGTAAAGTCTAAAATTGAAAAAAAGTTCAGTTTAAAAACAACCACATTTTCATTTATTATTGATTATTTGAATACATAAACCTTTGATTTTATATATTTCAGTTGCAGTTGCTTCATGTTTATTAAGAGTGAAGAATCTTTTTTGTGAATGTATTTAATGATGTTTTTATTAGTTTTCCTGTTTAGTCATTTACATTATTATTGAATGGAGGACATATGTCAGAGGCAAGATATAGGAAAATCACTATCAGTATCATTTTTAGTTTAGATTTAGTTAACTATAATAAATATGTGTGATGGTTACATTCAACAAATCCAAAAAATGAGCACTTGGAACATCCATGAGTAATGGCGACCTGCACGCAAATTGTGTAACCCTGTGGATGTTTGGTGTTGTGCGCGGGCAGACTTTACACACATGATTAAAAGTGTAAAAATACACTAACCCTTTGTGTTTAGATCTACTGGATTTCGTACCCATTCACGTAACTGTCCCGTCTCTTGCCATTCACTTGTACATAATGAGAAAGACATTTTATTGTCCATGTGAGATGACACAAAAGCTCATAGCTTAAATGGTGTTTGTAATTGGATTGTTATGCAATGTTTAAATTGTGAAAGCAGTGCATTCTGGCACAGCCTGTTATCGTTTCGGTGTTTTGGCTCTTGATAATATCTTGTTTATGTGTAAACTCAACACAAGTTTCAATTTTTAACAGCTTATATCGTTAACTTTACATTACTGCTGCATTCATTTAGCAAATTAAGGTTACACTTAGCAGTCAGAGTATCTTTCTGCTCGCACACAGTATTTTGTAAAGTGTGAAGAAAACATGGTTTTAAATTGGAGTTAGGAATGCTGATGTCTGTTTGTTGGTCATATAATTATATTATGGAGAGGTATATTTAGCGATAGCTTAACTTTTCATCATGTAGTTTCACAAAGTTGAAGTTTTGGCAATTTTAGTTAACAAGCAAATACTTTACGAGCAAATAAAAACCATAGCCTGAAGGAAACCTATCAAACTTAATCAAATATTAATAAGACTGACTGGAATACAGCCTCAGCTATGTAAATGTTTCCTCACTAAAATAAGATGGCAAACACTAAACCTAATAAATGTGTCATGTCAATGACATTAACATTTGTCTCAGAGCACAACAGCACAACTCTGTGAGGATGTAAAATTCATCAAGTACACCTTGATTCCTGCCTGGATTCCCGTTTGTCTTCAGAACAGCCTTTGCACAAACTCAGTATAATTCAGATGCTCCATATTGGCATCACAGCATCACACAGTTGCTATGGTGTTTAAAGTTGGTACTAAGGGGCCCAAAGTGTGACAAGAAAATATCCTTTGCACCATTATAGCATCAACAGAAGCCTGACCAGCTGACACAAGGTAGGACAGATCCATGCCCATCCAAATTTTGCAGCAGAAATTCATCAGACTCATCAGGTCATACATCGTTTCTCTAATGCCCTATTGTCCAATTTTGGTAAGCCTGTGTGAACCGTAGCATCAGTTTCCTGTTCTTGACAGGAGTGGCACCTGGTGTGGTATTCTGCAGCTGTAGCCTATCTGCGTCAAGTTTGGACATGTTGCACCTTCAGAGGTGTCCGTCTGTATGACAGTACCTTAGTTAGAACAAGTGGTTATTTGAGTTCATGTTCCTGTCCTATCAGCTCAAAACACATTAGCACTGTGGCTCATTTTCTCTTTTTTGGACCATTTTTGTAAACCCTAAAGACGGTTTTGTGGGAAAATCCCAGTCAATCACCAGTTTCTCAGTTACTCAGCCCAGCCCAAATCACACCAACATTGCCATGTTCAAAGTCACTTAAGAGGTCAGATGCACAGCAACTTAAGAAAGACCAGCAAACAGAAAAACGCTGCAAAAGCACACATTACACAACCAAAGTTCAACCTGTGGACCTTTGTGGACTTTATGCTTTATTGAACTTTTGTTTTCTGTGCATTTAGAGGGTTTTTCTATTTGCAAGTGTTTTCTTAAGGCGCAGTGTATTTGACCTTTCAGGGCCACCGTATATATATTTTTGGTCATTCTGATGTTCAGTTTGAACTTCAGCAGGTCATCTTGACCATGTCTCCATTGTCTAAATGCTTTGAGTTGCTGCCATGCAATTGGTTTGTTAAATATTTGCATCAACAAGCAGTTGAACAGGTGTTCCTAATAAAGATGAGTATATAGATACTTTAAAAGGAATATCTAACAACTCTGACTTCATTACCCAAGAATAGTCGCATAAAACAGTATTCAATGTGATGTTATGTAATTTCATATAAAAAAGTGCTGGACTTACAATGTTGTACTTTTTAAAAACTGCAGCAAAGATTAAAAACAGTAATACCAAAAACTTATATATACAGTCAGTGATATAAAATGTATTGATGTTGGCATGAAAGAAAAACCTGTCTCAGTATAATTCTCTTGTCTCAGTCCCCCATCAAGTCCTCATACACAGATTAGTTGGTGGTGTTGCATAATTGTCTGCAGTGTGTCAGGGCCTGCAAGTCATCTCATCCAAGCACACACATACACACACACACACTTCAGAGGACCTCACATTGCTTTCCAGTAATTTCCTGGAGACTTACCCAAAACCAACCAAACTTAAACTAATCATTTATCCTAAAATGAAATGGTTTACAGAACGATGACCTGCTTTTTCCATCAAGCGTAGAGGCAGGTACTCACATTTTGATTATGTAAATAAAAGATATAACATAGGCAGCAGAAATGCACACATGTCACAAGCACAGGGGCGTGCTGTTTCTACGTCTTTCATTCTGCGTGCTGCTTTTACGTCACTGTTTACTTCACAGAACTGTGTCAATTCTCTCCGAAAATGTAAAGATGAGGACAAAAACAGTAGATAAATTGCTCACTAAGCACTTGAGGCTTGTGTCTAACCCAGACATTTAAAAATGATTGCACAAAAGCAGTGCCCTCTCCACCCCCCCCCCCGTACCCCATTTAGCTTCTGTAAGATTAAAGGCTGATCATGTATCTGATGGGGCCACAGCAAGTTTCTTACTGCCATTAGTCTGCTGCAAACGCCTAATCCCAGCAAATCCTTTATTTTCCCCAGTACATCCAACACACACACACAATGCCAGCCTTAAATGAGGCACAACAACAAGAAGGATAAATGAGTGAAGTAGGACCAAGGAATTAAAACTGCTGTGTCGCTGCTCAAAGGATTGTCATCACGGAGAAACAATTTTCTTCTAATCCACGGCCAGTAATCAAAGCAGACGACAATGACGCATTTGCCCACGAGGCTGTGTTCTTGGTGTCCGTCTGCAACCTGTTCAGAGTAATAGGATCACCGCAGTGGAGGGCAGGGGTTTTAGGGAGGTCACAACAGTGGGGGTGTAACAGGCTTCTGAGACAACATTGTTTAGACAGATGCATGTCTCTCAACGGTGAAGCCAAGAACAGAAACAAGTGTGTACAACTGATACAGAAGACTGAATGTGGATCACGTGTGCAGTTTGAGTTCATTTAAACAGGTTTTAGGTACTAAAGTCAAATCATGAGTAAAAACTTTATAGCTATAAAACTTATAACCTTTCTTATAGAACTTAAAACACTTCACAAAAAGAAGATTTTCAGAGACACAAAAACATTTTTTAACCTTAAACATAATTCGCATCAATATTTATTCATAGCAAATAATCAAGTTGGGATGTGGGTTTTAACAGACTTTCTCTCCCCAGCTTATGACCTTGTTTCCAGAACGAGATATCCGTGCTTTAGAAACAAACAAAAAACAGAACAAATTCTGAATTTGAAAATGAGGGCAGTAGTCTGTTTACAACTCTGTTACATCATCTCTGCTTTTACAGCACTGCGTAAGGATGTTTTTAACTTCACTTGAAATTCACATTCTTCCTTATTATCATATTTGGGCTGTTCAAAAGCTCTTGAACTCCTTTTTCATATGTCTTATTTAATGACCTTGTAGTACCATATCACCCCATTAGAGCACTTCGCTCTCGCACTGCAGGCTTACCTGTTGTTCCTAGAGTATTTAAAAGTAGAATGGGAGGGAGAGCCTTCAGTTTTCAGGCCCCTCTTCTGTGGAACCAGCTTCCAGTTTGGACTCGGGAGACAGACACTATCTCTACTTTTAAGATTAGGTTAAAAACTTTTCTTTTTGCTAAAGCATATAGTTAGGGCTGAATCAGGTGACCCTGAATCCTCCTTTAGTTATGCTGCAATAGGCATAGGCTGCTGGGGGACTCCCATGATGCATTGAGTTTTTCCTTTTCAGTCACCTTTCTCACTCACTATGTGTTAATAGACCTCTCTGCATTGAATAACACTTGTTATTAATCTCTGGCTCTCTTCCACAGCATGTCTTTTATCCTGTCTTCCTTCTCTCACCCCAACCGGTCGCAGCAGATGGCCCCGCCCCTCCCTGAGCCTGGTTCTGCCGGAGGTTTCTCCCTGTTAAAAGGGAGTTTTTCCTTCCCACTGTCGCCAAAGTGCTTGCTCATAGGGGGTCATTTGATTGTTCGGTTTTTCCTCGGTATGTATTATTGTAGGGTCTACCTTACCTTGATTTGGCGCTATATAAATAAAACTGAATTGAATTGAATTATTTTGTAAAGCGCTCACTCTTTTAAGTGAGTCACATGGTAAACTACAAATAAGCCAGTTTTGCACCCGACTATCTCACTGTGAAGGTATTTTGCTGCAGGTTAGCAGCAACGTAGTGTGATGAAACTTTCCAGGTCACGGGTGATGGGAAAGGGGCGAGACGTCCTCAGTGACGTATCACAGTTTTTAATACCTTTGAAAGCCCCATCATCCTATTTTATGCGGAGTCTTTAAAAAAAATGCAATTGAGAAAAAAAATAGTAAGCTAAAAATCAAACTAAATATGATATTTTTTTCCTTGGTTTTAATATTCTGACAGCATGATTTGATGTCAGCGGTTTACCTAGCTTTAATTGTATTCCAGCAGCACTTTCGCTGTGTTGTAATTTGGTGTTTTGGTGATAATATATTCCAAGCTGACAAATGTTTAAAGGCCCAGAGGTTCTAGTGTCCTTTATTGATGGAAATCCTCCGAAAACATCTGTTAATCAGCTATCAACCTGGGAACAGCTAACCTGACAATCTTTGCTATGCTAACAACGTCATAAACCATATGGTGGAGGGAATTATGTGCTGAACAGCTGCTGAGTCAACTGACTTCCTGAAGCCACAAGTCAGGGTTGACCTAAGTTCACAGTGAGGGCAAAACTCCAGTATGTGTCATAAGTGGTGGTGTGATATGTTTGATCTGCAGTTTTTATGTTAATCTGATAAGCTAGTTATTTTTGTCATATTAACCAACAACACATCACATACAGTTTTGCAGTGCCTTAGCCACAAAGGTGATGTCACTGGAAATACTGGAAATAAGAATGTACACAGTGACGTGGATTACCCCGCCATTTATTGTTCGAAAAACCTAAATCTGTTTGTGACTTGCTTGTCCAACACATCCCACAGATCTGAGGAATCTGGAGGCCATGTCATCATGTCAAACTTGTTGTGCATCTCAAACAATTCCTGAATCATTTTTCCTTTGTGCCAGGACCAATTATTCCGATGAAAGAAGCCATAGTCATCAGGGAATACTTTTCCCATGAAAGGGTATACATGGTCTGCAACAATGCCTAAGTGGGTGGTATGTGTCAAAGTACATGTGTCCCAGCAATACATTGCCCAAAGCATCACACTGCCTCCGCTAGCTTGCCTTCTTCCCCTAGTGTATCCTGGTGCCAGGTACCTAGTGTTCCCCAGGTAAACGTCACAAACACACCCAGCCATTCACGTTATATACTCCCTGATCCATTTCTGATCGTCATGTGCCCGTTATTGGCGCTTTCAGTGGTGGACAGTCGTCAGCATGGACACCCTAATGGATCTGCAGCTATGCAGACCCATACCTAACAAACAACAATACACTGTGTATTTGGCAGCCTGATCTACAGTTATTTGCCTGTTGGATCGAGTCACAGGGAACAACCTCACTACCCATAACCTTCACTCAAGGAGCCTTGAATGCCCATGACCCTCAGTCACCACTCTTTGTTTATTGGACCTCTCTTAGTAAATAAGTTGTCTGCCGTTTCTGTTCTAATCATCTGGTTATTAGTTTTATCAATTATTATTGTTAGGCATGCATATCTATAGCTGTGTGAATACAGATAGGCTGTAAAAAGTTTAGTTTGTAGTGTTGTTCGTTTTTACATGTGGGGGTGGTTTTGATAAGAGTTAAACTTCTACCTACAAACCTTCTAGACTTAAAGCATTTATTTACACCAACATGAGTTGGTGAATGTCTGATACCAACATCACTGATTTTTTTTGCTTAATTGTATTTATTAAATATTTTTTAAAGTTTAACTGTTAATTGTCATTGCACATCTGACTCTTTTTTCCCCATCTAAGTGTCTCTTTAGCTCTATAGACCAGTTAGTGACTACTAGTTGTCAGGGAAAAATAAGCATTTGCCAACCGGATAGTGAGCTAACAAATCTACTGTGCAAACTACTGTGTTGCTGTGTTGTAATTTGGTGTTCCTGTAATTATATATTCCAACCAGACAAATGTTTAAAGGTGCAGATGTTCCAGTGTCCTTCCTTGAAGTGTTTTTTATTAATAGGTTAATCAGAACAAAGACTTGAGTAGGGAAAAAGCTAGCCTGGCAATCTTGCTATGCTAACAAAGTTATAAATCATGTAGTGGAGGGAATTATGTCCTGAACAGCAGCTCAGTCAACCGACTTCCAGAAGCCACAAGTCCGGGTTCTCCCACGTTCGCAGTGAGCCAGTGTGTGTCAGTGGTGGTGGTGTGATATGTTTGATCTGCCTTTATGCTAATCTGATCATCTGGGTATTTTTGTCTGATGATGCTGTTATTGTGTCATATTAGCCAACAACTGTGTCATACAGTGCCTTAGCCGCAAAGCATGACAGACTACAACTTCAACAATATAAGCATGCTATCTGCGACAGCCTTAGTGTTGTCACTGGGATGGGCCTGAATACGGGAAACGAGAATGTAAACAAAAAGTGATGTGGATAGTCCTCACCATTTATTGTTTACGAATCCTAAACCTGTTTGTTTGACCCGTGTTTCATTTCTTTCGTGGCAAAATCACTTTAGGCTTGTATGGATCAGGATACAGGACACACGTCACTCAGCAGGTTTTGACATGCTTCTTGTTTTTCTGCTCTAGATGCATTGGATGTTTTTGGTAGATGAATTGGGTCACCATCATTAACCACCATAAAAACAGTACATAAATTAGTATTTGAAAAATATATTTAGGCTCCAATCAAATATGACTCTATATTAGCTGGAAACTGCCAAGTGAGCATTTGCCAATGAGCTGGCAAGTGGTTGCTGGAAGTCTTTGTGTAATCGATTGCTAAAACCGCAACCGCCTAGGCAGTGAACCCCTAGTAACCAGTGGCAGCCAGTGGGAAAAATGCTAAGTTGGTCTCACAGAGTTATTGCAAAACTTCAAGTTTTACTACTGCTCAGCGGTTAGTCAGGGAGCGGTTGCAGACAAGTTGTACCTTCAACAAGAGCTAGTGGTAATTGATGCAATCAGATAGCGAGTAATTAACAAGGAGGGTTTTTGTGCAGTTCTTTGCGACTAATACTTCCTGGCAACATATTAAATTTGGCAGGTTTTTCTGGTTGCCAGATAGCTCCCAGCCTGCGTGACTGGGGATTTACATTATATTCCAGTTAAAGGGATTGAATTCAAAGTTTAGCACTAACCTTGATGGTGCTGGACCGATCCAGGCCTGGTATTTCAACAGTAAATAAAGAAAGTACATATCACATTGATAATCACTAATGTGAACAGCTAGCAGGTTTTTCTGCAAGACAACCTGTGTCAACAGTGAATTGAAACAACTAAGATTACAAGGTCAGTAGACAGACCACAATCTATGTCACAAATATTTGGCTTTTCAAACAGTGCTCTCAAGAGAAGGGGAAAAACTGCTCTACCTTTAAGATAAAGAAATCTAATCAGTTTAGCAGTTCTTTAATGCAAACTTAATATGTATGTTTTCTGCTTTAATACTGTTTGTAGTTAGTACCTGTCAAATGGCTTACACAATATTCATAATAGCTATGAGAGCAAAGCAGTCCAATAGTCCAGAGCAGCCTCCACTCCCAGTTCATTTCATCAAACAAAAATGGTTGTCAGTGTGAGAACCACTAAGAGGCTCCAGACTTAAAAAAGAAGGCTGAAGGTTGAATCGTTCATTTCCTTACACACTGTACGGGGGTTTTGTTTTCTTTTTTTGCACCTGTTAGTTTCTGCTTCTCTCATCAGGAAGTTTCAGAAAATTTTCGTAGCTTTTGCTAAACAGACTCTCTTTGTACTAAGAAACAAAGGCTCATATTTTGGAAGAGTATTGGAAAGAAACATGCTGAGATTGCACATACAACCGAAATTTCAAAAAAGTTGGGATGCTGTGTGAAACATAAATCAAAACGCAATGCAATAATATGCAAATGTTATTTTAAATTATTACATTTTATTAACAATAGAGAAAAAAAAAGAAAAGTTTTAGCTGAGAAAATTCACCATTTTAGGGAAAATAGTAGCGCCTTCTGAGGCACTAACAGCTTTAAAAAAAAAAAGTTGGGGCAGGGCCATGTTTACCACCATGTGACATCCTCTCTTCTTTTTGCAGCTATCAACAAATGTCTGGGAACTGAAGGAGACAGTTTCTGGATTTTTTTGAGAGGAATGTTGTCCTATTCTTCTCATCATGTTTCCTGATCAGCCAAATGTTGTCAGTTGGTGAAAGGTCTGAACTGCCTGCAGCCCAGGTCAGCACCCAGATTCATATGCTATGAAGCCATGCTGTTGTAACAGATGCAATATGCAGTTTAACATTGTCTTGCTGAAATATGCAAGTTAGGGTTGGTTTAGGGCCCGGATGGCTTGGGGATAGAAGCTCCTCTTGAGTCTCTCTGCCCGGATGATGCAGAACCTTCTACCGGATTGCAGAAGTTGGAACAGTTTGTTGCCAGGATGGGACGGGTCCTTCAGTATCTGCGCTGCTCTAGTCCGGCATCTCCTGGTGTAGGTGTCCTGAAGCGGGGGGGGGAGAGAGCAATCCTGCAGCAGCGTTCTGCTGTACGGATCACTCTCTGAAGAGCTTTTTGGTCCTTAACACGGCTGTTCCCAAACCAGGATGTGATGTTCTGTGTGAAGATGCTCTCCACAGCGCCTGTATAGAAAATCCTGAGGATCTCTGGAGAGACCCTGAACTTCCTCAGTTGTCGTAGGTGGTAGAGGCGCTGCCTAGCCTAGTATGTTGCTCTAAAATCAGCATAGCATTGACCCCTGAAATTCACAGAGGTTATGTTCCTAAAGCACCTGAGAATTGTGAAAAACCACAAATTTTGGATGAAGTAAAAAAAATACCAAGAAATGCCATTTTTTAGAGGTTAAACCGTGCATATGCATTTGGATGACAAACAAAACAGAAAACATGAGATCACTAACTGAAACCCTCAAGGCGAGGCAATCTGTTATGATGTGGGTATGCTGGACTGCAACTGCTAGAGATGCAATAAGGAGAGATGAATGGCTGAATAGCTGATGGATGGGTACATGGGTATTTCACCATTCCAAGCCACGTTTTCCTCCAAAAAAAAACAAAACAAAACAAAAAAACTGCAGCACTAACTTATAAATGTTTGCAGAGGGGCTTTCTGCAAACATTTATAAGTTAGTTTCCAAGGAAAAATCTGAGAACAACTGATGTCACAAACTCTGAACAGCAGTTTTCAGCATTGATGCACCTTTTCAGATATGCAAACTGTTAATTTCATAGGCACTTATGCACCCCCGTACCATCAGAGAGGCAGGCCTATGACCCGATTGCTGATAATAGGGTGAATGCTCCCTCTCCCTTTAAGTCCAGAGGACGCAGTGTCCATGGTTTCCAAAACTGAATTTTAAATTTCAATTTGACCATGGGACAGTTTTTCTTCTTTGCCTCAGTCCATTTAAAATAAGCTTTGGCCCAGAGAAAACAGCAGAATTTCCATGTCACATTTAATGGTCTGTTACTGTTTGCTATGCCATTGGTGGATGGCACAGTGAAGTGTGGTCACAGACAGAGATTTCTGGATGAAACAGTGATTTCCAAGAGAGAAATGTGTCTGTTTTTAATGCCTGAAGATCACGGGCATTCAGGATTGATTTTTGGCTTCATCCATTGCGCACAGAGATTTCTCCAGATTTTCCAAATCTATCGTGTACTATACTATGTACTTTAGATTATGAGATATTCTAAGTCTTTGCAATTTTATTATTTAGATTAGATTTAGATTATTCTGAAATTCAACTTTGATATTTTGAAATTCAATTCAGAGACCGAATAAGAAAGTAGCAACATTTGATCCGTTTCTATGCTCTATTGTGAATAACACTTAGATTAAGGTTTGCAGATCATTGCATTGTGTTTTATTTATATTTTAGACGCCATCTCAACTTTTTTGAAGCACTATTGTCAAACTTAGAAAACATTCATGGATATTAAAACTCTTTTACATGTTGCATGACTTCTAATCAATGCACTTAGATAAAATCAGCCAATGCAGGTAATCCAATTCAACTTTCAAGGGTTCTCAGATACTAAATTAATGGGATTAATGGGGACATGGGATTTTTTAATTATGAAAGATTAGCAAATCTAAACACAGCAGTTCTAGGGTAAACAGCAGAAGCAGATGGCATTACACATTACAAAGAAATCTACCAGGCCTAATTGGCCAGTGCAGTGTGTTGCCGGTTGGCGTCATATGGCATTGTGGAAAAATTTTATCCAGTTAAACCTTTTTGTTCAATGACCCTGCATGTTTTCCCCAGAGGACTGTGAACTAGAGACTGGTCGCACCACCAGACTGATCTCAAGGAAATGAATGAAAGGGTTTTGTAAAGCTGGACTGAACATTGCTTCACTCACACGCTAAGCGAGGTTACACAAGAGGACACAAAGAGAAGCACCATGCATGCTCACTGCATGCATATTAGAGGAGGAGTTATGCAGCACAGGATGTAAAGTTTGCGTGGGCATATTGGTACTTTTGCATGTGTAATGCCACTTGTTGCCACTGGAATCCAAACTAATGGTCACAAATTTTACACAATCTCTCCTTCCAGCTAGAGAAGAAAACTAAAAACTGTTTAAGTCGATAAGACTATAAGTGATGGGTCTCAGTGTGGTGGGTCCATTACAGTAAACTACAGACCCACCTGCTCAGATTACAGACAACTTTTGGTACAGCTCTGTTACAAGACTGAACACTGGGCCAAAATCATGAGGAGAGTGAGACATGGGTTACAGCAAATGTTTTTGCAGACCAGATGTGGCCCAAAAGTCACAGTACACCTGACATCCGACTCACAGAGGAGCAGCTCTGGCTGAATTTAGGCAAACAGAAACTCCCTGAGTCAAGGGCAAGTACAGGTCCAGAAAAGAAATCAATTATGAGTCAAACAATAAATGCTGTGTGAGTAAATATGTAAGAAAAAAAAAAGTGTAGAGAACAAAACTTTGTATTGAGTTTGTACAGGAAGCCAACCAGCTGAACAAGCATGTGGCATCTCTGTACACGTGGAAATAGAATAGAAAAAGCTAAATATTATAATAGCATTCAGTGAAGCTCATTAAACTGATACAAACAGCTGCATCAAACTACATTTTATTTTACCAAGTTTTATATATATATATATATATTTTAAATTTCCATTACATTTTTATGTGCCATTAGATGAGTAGAAAAGAAAAAAAGACACTCAAGATAAAAAAGATACTCAAAAGCAGGCCGAAAAAACATGTTCAGGTTTAGTGTACATGGTGTTTGCACTATTTGAGTTCTTACCGTGAGCAGCACAACTTGAAGTGTCAAGGATAAAGACCAGTACACCCACTCTGAACTCTGAAGCTAGGGATTGCCCTCCAGTGGTGAAAGGAGAGGGAGTTTCTCAGTAAATAGGGCAGAGCAATTATCCATACCTTACTGCAAGTATTCATACATCAAGAGAAAATATAATTATATAATTGCACCGTTTTAGCAAAGAGCATGATAAAACTATCTTTACAGAACTTTTAAAAATTAGTTTTGTTAATCAGATATTTAACAGTGCAGTTTTGTTTGGTGTCTCAATGGCAACAAAAGTTAGTGAAGTTCGGGGTTTTTGTTTGCTGTAATTGAAAACATAAATAATGTGGACTCATTGCGCACATCTGGATTTCCTCTGGATGAATTGGGGGGGGGGATGAAAGTAGTCACCCAGAAGTCACCAAAGACTTTAAAGCTCCACACAAAATAAAAGACACATTCTTCCCCGGTAGCATACAGTATGTCTGGAAAGCAAATACCTTGACTTAGATTCACTTTTCTTCCTCTTCAGCATTTTCACATCTTCTTCTGGTTCCCTAAAGACAGTTTTCACAATAGCATACCAAAAAGAGGTCATTACTAAAGCTCCACCAGTCCTTTTGAACTCTCATATTGGCATTTTTGTAAAGGTTTTATTGTCTGCTTTTTATTCTTTTCTATCTTAAAACGTGTCATTTAATCACTTCCCATCCACGCAATGCTGCTAAAAAGACACTCAGGTAAGCACACACTGCTGCCCTCCAGCCGAACAATGTGTCCCAGGTTCCCTGTCATACCGTGGGAACTGTTCCTGTGGAGAGCACTACATTGTGGCAAAGAAATTGTCAAGAGGGACAGTGGGATAAAACAGGAGCTGTTCTTCGGCGTGGACCCAATTCATTTAGCTGACACACAGTGTCCTGTTCGTGTAACATCACCCGTCTCGACCTGAACTGGGCCGGAATGGAAGCATCTGATTGTTCCTCTCTGGGGTGCAACCGCAACTACAGACTGAAGGCACTATTATTCAAGCCTCTCTGCTATGCTGACATTTAGCTGAGTCATCTCAATTAAAGCCTGACACAAAAGACAACAAATAGCCTCTTTATGTTTCCAGGATTGGGTGGAAATCTCTTGAATCGTTGACAATGGCACCTGTTTTCTGTGAATGCATTTGACAGGATGTTATATAATGTATATATGGGGTCAAGCTCAATTTAACTTTTCCTTTTATTGGAACTGCTTGTCATTATTAGCAGGTTGTGATTGTAATTAATTTTTAGAAGTTGTAACAAAAAAGAAGAGGAAAAGGTGTGTCATTGAAAAGGTAGCTTGCTGTTATATACAGCTTTTTGCTTTTTCAGTATATATAAGTATAAGAAAAGGAAAAAGGCTCAAAATACAACAGGCACTTGACACTTTGAGAATTAATAATTCAAAAAATCAAAAGATCAAAAGATTGTAAAAAGGTTAGTAAAAATGTTCCTTTGCAACATTATTACAAATGACACAGTAATTTAAAATTACTATGCTGCTTTTAATGTGACAATCCATCTTTTTTATTTGTTTTTCTATGTAATGTGAAACAATTTGGTACAACCCTAAAAACTGAAGGCACCCGCTTTGTCACAGTCTTTCTTTTTTTAACAATCACACTTTTCCAGTTAATTTTCTAATCATTTAAGTCTATATAATATAATTTCAGGCCTGAGCGCATATGAGGAGTTTTGTTTTAAACTTGTTTTAAAATTTCAGACAACCCCCCCCCCCCAACTTTCACTGCAGTTTGACTCCTGAGTTAACTTTGACCTTAACTGCTGGTGTGCACCCTACTCTACTTGGGTCAAAGGGAGGTTAATTAGACAGCATGAAAAGGTGCCAACAGCCATGCAGGAAATTAAATAAGCGACTTTGCTCTTTGAGCTTTGGACTAAGCTTTAACTGCAGGAGCACTGAACACAGATGTCCTGCAGAATTTATAATGAGCTTGTGGTGCAGAGAGGTACACGTTCTGCTATCAAAAATGCTTTGAAATCAGTCGATACCTGGTAATCATATTATTACTCGGAAACACTGGATGGAAATCCATACACACTGTGTTTCCCTCTCAGATGTATCTTTGATTTCATGACTGTTTCGCAAAGCAGCCAATAAATGTTGTCAATAAATGCCCAAAGCCATCATAAGACAAAGACCCAACCAGTTCTGACACCATGAAATTCAGCTCGGAAGCCGATTGTTTGAGACTGTATGATAATTGGGGTTGGCCTTGTTTGCCATTTATGTAAGAGGGGCTTGTTTATTCATCATGAGTTCAGCTTGTACAAATGCCCCATCAGAGCTCAATGGCTTCATTATGGTGTGAGTGGCTAAAGCCTCTTTCAAACTTCAAACATAAGGAGCCTCCCGCTCAGGCAAACTGGCCCGATGATCTGCAGAAACTGAAATGTAATCATTCTGCACAGGCTAAAGCGGAACAGTGAGGAAATTTGAATAACATGAGGCCTGCTGTCTATTACTGTAACCCACAGTGTTATGCAAGCTCTATTCTCCTTTACATTTGATCATCAGTCTGGGGGACACATGAGCACATTGTGTTCCCAGTGCAGTGAGGGCAAAAAATTGTTTCTTCTGCAGCCATAGCACCGCAGAAATGTACAAACAACTGGCTGAGGACTTGTTTCATTTCCACTGACCTGTTAGCAGAGCTTCCATGTGTTGTATGACTCCAAAGAGAAAAGGGCTACACACACAGCTGGGTCATTGTTCTGAATGGAGGGGGCCCAGAGTGTGCAAAGCCTCTTTGGTAGCGTATGGCCATAAGCCTCTTTGACTGTACTCTCTGCACTGGCAGACTGTGAACCAGGTGGAGTACAAGCATCACTGTAACACCATAAACTGCAGGTTTAAACCCTGCAGAAAAAGTTCAGTACACATTCCAGCACAGGCTCAATATACTGTTTTATTTTAAGTTTTATTGTTAAGCTGTGCATGAGAAGCTAATGCACATTCCCAATGATGACATGAAAGGTGATGGGGATTATCTCAGTGAGGAAATTGGACAGGTGCTCTTCCCCTAGCCTGACTTGCTGAGCACACTGCTCTCCCAATTGGCCAATTCCATCCTGTTTTGCTCTGCAGATCATACGGGTTCCCAGTAGAGTCAGCCATGCCAGAAAAGAACATAATCCTCATGCAATGAGCTGCTCTGCAATCACTTTGTTCTTATTATTAGGGTTTCTTTGCACCAACAACGACAATGAAGCTCTGGCAAGCTGAAATGTGCTGGTACATCAAGTCACGTTGTAATGTTTTAGCTTATGGTCTATGACAGGAGCCACGGACGTAGGGGAGAAATGACAGCGGCCATTCATCGCATGCTTCTGTGAATGCAGTGTCTCTTTACGGCTTCTTGATTAAGCTGATCTCACCATCATGCTGGCTGTGTCACATGGCTTGCCATATGCCAATCACCGGGTAAGTGACACGGACACCGGGCACAGTAATCCTGGCAGCCCTCAAAGCCCTTTGAGCTCAGCTGAGAGGGAAAGTGCTCAGCCCCAAGTTATGTGAGAGGCACACACAAGGTTAAGAAAATGTTGAGGGGGATTTATCTACACATTCGGTAAATCGCCTATACACTCTGTTTCAAAGTCACAGTTTAAATCTCATCCATAACTTAACTTTGATTTTTTTTTTATTATAACCCAATGATTGCATTGATTGAACTGGTTAGATTTTCTCTTGATTAGTATTTATATTTTCAGGCTTTTTAGTTTAGCTATCTAGGCTCTGCAGCTCTGCACAGGGTTCCAGTTTACATTCAGTGCTTTGTTCATCCTGCCCCTCCTGTGTCTTGACAACTCCTTTTCATGTGTCTTGTATTTTGTGAATTCCTGTTTTATTTTGTTAGTCTTTGTCTTACGTGCGTTTCTTTAGTTCTGCTTCCCATGTCTTGTCTTCCTTGATTCTTGCCAGCTGTTTCTCAACCTGTTTCCCATGCTTGTTATCCCATATGTGTCTGCATCTCTCTTGGGTTTTTTTTTTTGTCACGTCCTCCCTCATCTCTGTTAGTGTACTCGCAGTCAGTGTGTTTTTCTTGGGTTTCAGTCCATTTTGTTTAATCCGTGAGCTGCCAGCAAATGAAGCTGAGGGATTTTTCGAATTAGTCCTGTTTTTAGGTCCTAACCTGCCTGCTGCATGACAAAGCATCACATCAGTTGTTTATGATGTATTCAACATTTTTTGGAGCATTGGGGAGAGCAGTTGTTTCCATTCATGTTGCCCTGCTTTCATTTGTGTGGCTCTCTACACATGCGAACAGGTACATCAGGAGGCCAGTGAAGGTTCAGCCTTTCATGAGCCCTACCATCTAGACTGAGATGATGCAATGGAAAAATCATCCATCCTCTTATCAATGAAATGTCACGTGGGTTTGAAATATCCACGTGGAGGATGCTTGAAATTTTAGGGGATCACTGAGCAGCTTCCATTAGAAAAAATAAGAATGTTGCCGCCTCTTCCTGCCTGTGAATACAATACTTACTTGGGTCGTTTCAGACGGAAATGATTGTTTACTTCAAGGGTTTTCTGGGAAAGGTAATTGCTTACTGTGTGCGTACTGTTTACTTTGTTGTGTAATCAGAAGCAGGTAAAACTGCAATTCTTATTTACCGAAGCTTTTATGTAAACGTCTTTATCCTAGCATTTGTGCTTTATATCATATTGAACACTTCATTTCAAATTATATATTTAATAATCAGTGTTGGGAAGGTTACTTTTAAAATATATCCCACCACAGATTACAGAATACATGGACCAAAATGTAGTTTGTAACATATTCTGTTAAGTTACTCAATGAGAGTAACGTATTCTAAATACTCTGGATTACTTGATATATTGTCATGCTTTTTACAACATGAATGTACTATTGCTGCATGATTTATTACCATTACTGAAGGTTACTCCCTACTGAGCTAGCATTGTTAGCTGAGGTCAGTTCATAGACTGCAGACTTGATGGATAGCTTTAACAACCTGCTCGCTGCAAATAATCATGTGCAGTTCTGAAAGATTTACCAACTAGATTTTTAAATCTTAACATAATATGAGTAACAGTAGGGTGGACATTAGGTAATGCTGCACTTTTTGCAGTGATCTTGTACAGAAAACTATTTCTGTATCAGTAATATGTTTTCTTTCTGTCTCCTTTCAGAAAGCACATGATCATTTGCAGCTAGCAGGTTGTAACGCAGCCTTCAGTAATAGTAATAAATCACACAGCAATAGTACATTTAAAATACTGAAGTGGGACATAACCCAGGTAGCTACCACAACTAAAACAAGATAGTTGCAGCAGGGAAATGTTTTTTGTTTTGTTTTTTTAGAAAGAACTCACTTTCAGATGTTTCTTTAGGTTGGAGGTGGAGTCTTTTGACGCTATGTGTATTCCATTACTCCCCAACACTGTCAACAATGTAATTCATTATTATCGTTGTTATATTATGTCCTTAAACTCCCTGAAAAGCCTTCAGTTGATCCAAAGTACTGCAGCAAGAATACTGACAGGGACTATAAAGAGAGAGGATATTTCACCTCTTTTGGCTTCTCTTCATCGGCTCCCTGTTAAATCCAGAATCAAATTCAAAATCCTGCTCCTCACACGTCTTGTATAATCAGGCCCCATCTTATCTTAATGACTTTATAGTATCGTATCACCCCATTAGAGCTCCTCCCTCTCAGACTGTGGGCTTACTTGTGGTTACTAGAATATTTAAAAGTGGAATGATTGTTGGGGTTTTCCTGTGTTTTACATTTATTATTGTAGGGTCTTTACCTTACAATATAAAGCACCTCGAGGCAAAACAATTTTCCTGAGCAGTCAGTGAGGTATGTTGCCTTCATTCTACATTGCAAAAATGAATTCATAAGTAAAGACAAATCCAAAAAGAAAGCATTAGCTTAGACGGGGAAACATGATCACACACAAGAACAATTGGTGATAAGAGACAGGTGGGGAGTCACACACAGGTGAAAGCCATGAATATCAGGTTAAGATAATCAATGAATACAAAGGCCAATAGTAAAAAGAACTTGAAATGAGAGAAAATAGCTTTTAATGTAAAACAGGAAGTAATCAAAAGACAGCTAACTATAGTGTAGTGGTTTACAGATTCGTCTAACAAGTCAAGGATCCCATTTTGATAGAAAACAGAAAAAAGAGAATGATTTAAATCCTAGAATGTCAAGCACTTGCACAGAGAAAAATGTTGATGTCTGTTGGTTGGAACCAAACCAGCAAAGATTAAGAATGTGCTGTTGTTTGCTAACAAATTAGCAAGTATGAGCGCTAAAGGGGCAGAAAGAGGGACCATGGCAGAAATTGAGCATATGCAGCATGAAAAAGCTGCTCATTCTGTAATTAAATGTAAATATAACACTAAACCCTATTCTAAACCCACTGCTCTGAGTCAGTCCTAGCTAAAAATAACATTTGAATGCCTATCCTGTAAGACATAAGGTATAGTCTACCACAGCGGTCCCCAACCCCCGGGCCTCGGACCGGTACCGGTCCGTGAGTCGTTTGGTGCCGGGCCGCGAGAGTTGAGGCTCAGGTGTGAAATGTATGGTTTTCAGGGTTTTTATCGGTTTTCAGCATTATTTTGTTATCGTTTTTGTCGTTAACTTGGTTTTCCTGGGTCTTTTCACGTGTGTTATGAATAAATATTCTTTTTTTCGGTACTGGTACTAGTTTTATTTTGTTGTATTTATCCGCGACACCTTAAAGGCCGGTCCGTGAAAATATTGTCGGGCATAAACCGGTCCGTGGCGCAAAAAAGGTTGGGGACCGCTGGTCTACCAGGTCATCCTCTCATTTGAAGCTGGCTTTCTCGTGCTGATACATTTTTAACAGTACAAACTTGGGAGGCAAAAGTCCGCCACCTCCATTGTCCTAACAGCGTCAGACTTCTAAGTAAGCACTATGTGCACATGCTGAAAGCAGCCTGAATTCATGAGTCAGCTGTGATGATGCCATGAGTCAGGGCAAATGAAGGAAACAGCTGCTTCCCTGTGTCACCCGACTGTTCTTTTCCCCCCACTGTGCAGCAGAAAATTTGACAACCATCTATTGCCCTTGTGAAGCTGTAAGCACTTGAGGTCTGCACTGACTTCATTCACACATGGAAAACCACAAGCTGCATTATTTACAAGACAACTGTTTTTTTTTCAGTTCTGAAATATGTGCAGGACAAATGCAAGATCAGAATGTTGTTTCCTTGCACAATGTGCAAACAGAATAAATCAACAATAAAATAAAGTGCTATGAGGATATGAGATACAGACACAAAATTAAATATGAGGCATCAAGGAAGATAAATTCATGAAGACAGAAAAAAAGTGGAGTGCTGGGTTTGAACTCTGATGACAGTAGTTTTTTGGGTTTTTTTGGTTCATTGTTTGGACACCTTATAGTGACTGGTTTCTAATTTCATGGGATTTCTTCATCCCTTCATTCCCGCATCTTATACACGTGCTTGTGAATCACAGGTAATTGGAAGAGAGAGGGAAGTTGCTTTGTTTGTTTGTTTTACGTGACTATCTACCACTATCTTGCACTGAAAGCAAATTAGAACAGGGACAGCATTGATTTCACTGCCTGCTGTTCAGGTTTGAACATATTAACTATCAAGGTCATTTCTCCTTCTACTTCATGTTATTTGTGCTCCATTGTGATTGTGGTATTAAAATCTATGCAAAAAAAAAAGTGTCGTTCCAATTTGTGCTTCCTTTTAAGATTCATAACTCTGCACTAACAAAACAACCAGTGTGAGCAAAACATTAGCAAAGCAGTCGCTCTAATTGTGTCTGGATAAAAAACTTAATATATTCGGGTAAAAAACATTTGGTAACTGAGAATTTTGGCAGCCAATGATTTTAGCTAGAGTCTAATATTAACTACTAATATGCTCACGGTGACTATGTTATTATCTTGGGCAGATATTGTACTCATAAACCAGTAGCATATGAGGGCAATCAGTGCAGGCAGTGCTTGTCCAAAGAAAACTAAAAATAGTTATCAATTAAAAGAACTCTAGTTAAAGCAATCTCTTTCCTTGTATGTCCAACAGAATTGTCATTAAGCTTCTCATGGTTTTGTGTCCATTCTTTTAATTGCTGCCATCTTTTTGTCACAGTTGCCTTTTGTCTCTGAAAGCAAGCTTAACTCCACTTCCTCTGAAATCTGTAGTTTGCATTGTTTTTAAGGTGTGTCTGAGTCCTGTTGATGAGGTCTGAATCTGGGTAAGCTGAAAAGCCAGCAACTTTGCAATATTAGCAAGTAAACAATGCGTGTGTTATTTTTCTTCTACAAGATAATTTTCCATTTACTAGTCATCTTAGCCAGCATGTGTGTAGAGGAGTTTTTGTAAGTTCTTTAGCACATTAGTGAGGAAAACCTTGATGATGAAGGAGGACACCAAATCCTAGCATGTGCAGCTTAATGAAACAGGCAAGTTGCACCAGACTGGACCAACAATTTCAGGTTACAATTTATGACCCCTGTAATCTCGTTGACTAGCAACTTGTAAGTCTCACAGTAATTCATATTCTTCTTTATCATCTATTTTAACTCAAAAAGGGATGATAATCTACGAAATAAACATTATGTTGTATTTGCTAAGATACTGGTGATTACCGTTATATAATGATTTCTGTCTCAAGGCTTTTATAGGACGTGCTTAATCTTATTTCGTGCATTAAAAATATTTTTCAGATTTGCCAATTTTTAATGCAGCTGTTCACAATGGCCACATAATTTCACTGGACAATTTTTTTTTTTCAACCAAACTCGATTTTTCGCATTCAGATAAAGGGAGCTGACCAATCAGATCACTGCATTTGGCAACAAGCGCACTAATAACTCAAAAAGCTTAACTGGAATTGTACATATGATAATAAAAACAATCTTATTTAACCTCAGACACGCAGCTACACGCTGCTGCACGTCAGTTGGCTCTCTAAAATGACAAAAAGAGCTCAAACTGACCCCGAAATATGTATGTGTGGTTGTGATACTGCTACAACTCGCCGAACCCAGAATATCCATATCTCCCTTTTCTTGTTTAGAAACATGGCGACCAGCACCTCATGTCTTAATGTTGACTTCATTTTTCCCCCACAGTTTTTCAGGATGAATTTGCTGCATAAACGCAACACATTCGGTGTAAATATATTTTTCACGTTATGTTTGCATCCAGAAAATTCTTAATTTAATGTTGTTTTATTCACAAAGTGTTCAGTGTGTAACAGCCTTTTAGAGCAGATCTTTTGAATTGTTTAATCAGGACAAACAGGTGTAAATAATGGCTATTTAATTAGGGTATGCAGCATTCGTGTTTCTGTGTTTTCATTGTGGCTCAATGACAAGGCTTCATTGAATTACCTGAATTGAACAGTCATTGTTAACGTGATTAGTGACACCTGTGCTTCCCTCGATAAATGCCTCAAAATATCTGCTATAAGGTCTTTCATAGTCACTGCCATTGAGCACCTGTCCACCAGGTGCATGGTCACCTGACACATTTATCTTATCACCTGTTCCAGTTTTCTAATAATCCACACCTGCTTCTCATTATCGCATCAGTCCATTAATGGACCAGCTGCTTTCCTCTTACCCACGTTTGAACCTGAACTTGATCCGTTCTCAGCATGTTGTTGTTTATCATTGTCATTCTGTCTTATTTCTTTTTCGTCTCTAAGTTCAAGGCTGGAGCTGGACTTCTTTTCAGTATGCGTTAGATGTCTTGTCCTGCAATGTCCTGGACACGTCAGCTGTCCATCATAGGTTGTTTTGGATGACAGATTTAAAGGTGACTCACCAGCAGCTTACTTAATGATGTGGCAGATGTAAGGTTGCTTTGTAGCTGTAGGTTGTTTCACTGCAGTGCCCTGCATGTTCTGTGACTCCCCTTGTTTTAAAAGAAAGCTTGCAGAGAGCACATATGTAATAGATTGTAGTGCACACAGATACACACCACAAGCTGACCAAGGAGTTACAGCTATGGGGGGAGGGGAGGAGATTATGTTTTATTATACATGCCATCACTAGCTGTAATCCACTTTAACAGGGCTTTGCTTGCTGACATGCTTTAGATAGGGCACACAACTGAAAGACAGAAACTATCCACTCAAAGTCATGCCTAAAATTAACATTGTTAACTTGTTAAACTTTAGCCCATGCGTCAGTTATGACCACACAAAAATGACCATGTGGATTTTGAAGCTGAATCATCAACAGTGTAACTATGGGAATGAACAAACGAGAAGTAAAACAGTTTAACAGAAGCAGAAAAACCTCTCTTTCTCCAACCACTTACTCTCTGTCCTTTTAATCAGCCAGTGACTAATCTTACTGACTTTTTATTACAATGATAATAATGATAAGGGGTTGAACTCCCAAAGTTGGAATCTTAGGTACATCTTAGGCCTCTGCAGGGTTCTTGTCTATATCAGATGTTGAGATGTTATACAACTAACTAGCAGTGAGCTAAAAGGACACATTCTTTGGATTTATCCACTTGTATCACCTTATAAAAGCATCATATTGTGTTTGATTTCATGACAGTAGCATTTTATTTATATTAGCAAACGCTGAATTATGCATGACACATACTGATCGCTTCACATTGCTTAGCAACCACCTAACCATGGGGTAACATGGCCTGTTTTTTAACTTTCATGCATCTATAACACCTTATAACTTCTATAGTTTTAATTTCAGAGCAAAAACATCTCATTTATGGATGAAAAAAATGTAATGTACATTTCTATCAGCCACTTAGTTACAATATGAACCACATCTTTTCTCAGCAGTGTAGGAACTGGGCATGCAGTATTCGTACTAATATATCAGTGTTTCAGAGTGTCAGGAGGGTTTTGCATAATTATGGGAAATATGTGACGAGATCAGCATAATCGCTGTCAACAGACTCATGTTTTAATAGTTTAAAAATACCTGTTTATGCTATTTTCATTAAGTCCCTGGAGAAATGAACCAAGACTGCATAACTTCACACATCTCAGTGGCTACGTAACTGGCTTTGAAAACAACTGTGATCTTGTGAAGCTGACATGTGAATTCTGTTGAAGTAACTATGGTTGACATTAGTTTACCGTTCCCACTTACAGTCAATATTCATAGTCTGTTCGCAGTGTTATACTATCAGTATCACGCTCTTGGTAATCAGTTGCTTTGTCAACAGTCAGTTCCAATAAAACAGAACAGCATTTTTTGGAAGGACAGAGTGGTCGCGTGAGCAAAGGAAGCCACGTAAATCATATTTACTTTTACAAACTTGCCAAGTAAAGATCCAAATGAGGCCAAGTACCTGGTAAAAGACTGTAATTAAATTAAAACTGAGAACACACTGATGCCTCAAATATTTGCTTTAAAGTGGCCGGCCACCAGCTGCTTGGTTGGAACAAGTAGATGCACAAACCTTAGTCTGGGTTGTGAGGGTATCTCAACAAGATCTTGTGATAGATCCAGAGGAACAACCGAATGGAGGGAGGGCAGTAGGGACAATACTGAGGCTGTCCCCTGTAGGCCTCATACCAGATAAAGATCTGATTATTCCCTCCTTTTGGCTGGCTTTGCAGAGTGGACAGACAGTGGACTCTGTATTTTTTTTTCTCTGTTGAGCAGTGTGGACTCTCCTCCAGCCAGTGCCCAGCAATTTAAGGGAAGCTGTTGTTTTGGAGAGCCACTGTGGGAAAGTCATTAAAGTGTAAAGCATCTCTCTTTTATTTCTTTCTAAAGGAGTCCTGGAAGAGGCTTCCACTAAGGCGGTGGATGTTAATGAGTGCTGACACAGATCGGCCACCCCCACAGTGCCGTGTGTGCCGATAGCCGCTGCCATGGCAAACGGATTCTCTGCAAGAAAAACCAGCCTGCCGGACGCTCACTGAAAATGGCTTCAACTCCTCCACAGGTGGCCAGTGTCTACATATACCAGCAAGCTACTAAATCAGGCCTTTTGTTCCTTCAGGAAAGTGTCTTTGACTCGCTGAGGTGGTGGTTGTTGGTCAGTACTGTGCCATGTGCTCCAAAGATCAGCTTGTCAGTATTTATTTACAGATGATCAAGAGAATATCTGATACCCAAAACATGACTCTAATTTATAATTTAAACAAGGATGATTCCCCCCCCCTCCCCCAAACAAAAAGTGTCCTCTCACTAATCATGTCATCATTATTTCATGCAATATATAATTAAGTGGCACAGTAGACATTGCACAGGTAATCAGAAAAATACCTCTCATCCTTTCTCCGGTGAAATGACCCTCATTAACAAAGCATTACAAAGCCACAAAACAGACCTAACAACATGCTGCGATCAATGTACAAGTAGCAGTTTGCACTGACTCTAAGGCCAGAAGATTGCCTGTACTGCAGAAAGCCATGAGGGCAGTTCCCTTTTATGCAACCTTAACTGCTGCGTATAAAACAATAAGATGTGGCAAACACTGAAAAAATAAGCTGACATCAGTCTAATGTTGATTTATGGAGTTTGACAGTGACACTCAAATGTAGAGCAGAGAAACCGGTCTGAAGCAGTCTGCTGGGGAGAGTGGTGTTTTTCATCGTCTGCATTTCTTTTAAAAAGAGGGGCCTCTGCTGGAAACAAGCGGTACCACATGTTGTTTACCAGCCATTTTTTTTGCACCCCAGGACATCCCAATACAGTATTCACTTGGCCCATTCTGTTCTGTAACCAGAGCATGTTAGCTGTCTCATTAAACATAATCCTTAAATACAGACTGTATTCTCACGTGACACCGGGGGTGCAGTGCTCGCAGAGCTCTAGACAGCACGTGAATATCACCACAGTGTGTTATTTTGACTTGCATGACCCATGAGTTGAATATTTGCAGAGTAATCAGCCTTAAATATCAGCATGCACACACAGCACTGTTCTATTTTCAGTTTGTCTATTGATCTGCTTGGTTAAACAGTCGATCGCAGGCTAAAGGATAACATTCACAGAACAGTTCAAAGACCCATACCGGAGGTAAAGAGACACTGTCCAAGCTGTGTGCATACCTTGGACAGTGAGTGTGTGAATGGGTGGATGATTGTGTATAGTGTAAAGCGCTTTGGGGTCCTTAGGACCAAGTAAAGCGCTATACAAATACAGACCATTTACCATTTTACCATAGCAGCCAAGCATTACTGAAGCAAGTGAAAGCAGCATTGATTGGCTTTGTTAATGGCTGGATATAGGAGAGAATGATTGATTTGACTGCTTCTGCACTGATGCTTTTCACGCGCGTTCTGCTCGTCACTAGAGTTGCTGTGCTTTGTTTTGTTCTTCTTCCCAGTACTGCGCCGTGCTCCTACTACTGTGTACGTTTCCTTTTTGCCAGGGCCCACGTAGATTTGTGAAAAGCCAGGTTATGTAACAGCCCCGGCCACTTGAATATGCTGCCATTTACTGAGGGGTGAATGGAGGAGTTAAGAACAGCAATGGAGCCATTGTCAGGGTCATTGGTATGCAGAACACTGCGGCATTACTATTAGGACCCTCGTCAGTTTTGATGAAAATCTGCTGTATCTTTGCCCCCTGATCTGTGAGGCGCTTTCTTCTCCGTGTCGCCCTCGGACTATTCCTGTTGGAGACCAACTGAAACAGCCAGGCAGTCACGAGGCCCGCCCATACAACGCACTTGGAGAACCAAAACAACCTTATCCTATCAGCACCGAGAATAAAGTCAACTTTGATATGTTTTCACGTTAAATCACATGCTGAAAGGTACTCAGTGCACAATCTTCAGTAAACACTTGACTTGCAAGGTTGCACAAGGCCTGAAGTATTTTCTCAAGTGGACTAACTGAACCTTTGAAGGTGGCCAGCAGCAAAAGTCATCATTTTCTCCTGCATTAAACCTGATTGCTTTATATTCTGAAAGAGCAGTCTGTGATATCATTATTGACATGGAGAATAATAAGAATTCAACATGCATTTTCATCCTTATGAAAATAACCACCCTCCTGGTTCATTTTAGTCTAAACACAAGGGTTCACCCAGCTCCTCCATCTTCCCTCTCCTCCCTCCCTGTCTGTCTTTTGGAAGCGGAGCGAACTGGGTTAGGGTTATATAACCGATGTCTGTTCTCATAGATCCTCAGCAGCTCGTCTTCCCCTAATCTTTTCAGCTTGATTACACCCTCCTTTCCCTCTCCTCTGCCGACTCATTCAACTGAGAGCCTTCCCATGCACAAGCACATCCACGCGGGAGCGCACGAGCAGTGCATCAGGATCCGCCACGCTCTGGTTTGGAGCGGATGGGACGCTTGTGTTTTGCAGGTGTGAGCACGAGTGTGTGCAAAAGCTGTTTTATCGCTGTGCCACATCTTGTCATGATGAGGAAGAAGACGAAGGCTTCGTCTGAGGTCAGCTGTGTATGCTCAGCAGTCCTGCCTCGTTTTAGCATCACTAACAATCAGTATTGGTCTGGTTGATGTTTGTGAGGGGAAACAGTTACATTTTTACTGTGCTCGCTTAATATTTGACATACCAACACACAGCGGAGCTGAAAGAAAGCAGCTGGCAATGGATGTGTTCTCACAGTTTATCACAGTGGAAACAAAGCAATGTTTCACAATGTGTCAACATTTACTACCACTTGTTTACTGTGTGCCTCTGCTTCTATGAATGTTCTTTCACTTCAGCTTTCTGACAGACTTTAGACATACTGCTTTATTCTGATAAAGCAAAAGTCAGCAGTCACAAGGTACACATGCAGGATGGAAAAAAAGAAGAAGAAAGAAATCCAGGTCACAGGCTGAAGGCGATGTGTCTGCTAAGGGTGTTTATCATTACCCCTAATCTGGTACGAAGCACTGATGCAAAATCTGTCCAAGAATTATATCTTGATTTCAGCAATAAGGAAGACTTCCTTCTTATACTGTGGAGCTGTAAAACCACTATCTGGCTGGTGATGAAAACCCCAAACGAAAATGATCCACTTTTTATAGCCTCCCCATATTACAGTGGACATTGACTATGTTGAGGAAATCACGGCTTTAATCACTATAAAAATGACTTTAAAAGCAGTCTGTGTGGACACAGGTGACTTCAAGGGTCAAAGGGTGATATCCATTTGTTTTTTTCATGGCATGTAAGCTGAACTAGTGCAGTTAACGTGACCGTCCCATTCCTGAACTTTGCCCCCACAGGCCATAAAAATGTGAATATTTCTACTCAGCCTGCAGCTTTGCCACAAACCCATTCACCTTCAAAAGGTGGTAAATCTTCCAGCCTTCAGGTGGATAAAGGTTTAACGTGTTATACAAGTCTCTTCACTCCAGGCCAAGAGGCAGAAGATGCTGGGAACATGTTTGACAGAGGTCCGAGGGAAATGTTTGGGACAACATAAACCTGGAGTGGTTTTCATGTTTTTGCAATATACCAACTGTTCTGCCGCAGGTTTAATCACAGAATCCCATTATACGCAGTCGATGCATGACTGACACGACGTCTTGGCCGAAGTCCTCGTCTGGTTCATCCAGTAACTGTGACCAGCCTCAACCAAGCATCTGCTGCTTCAAACTCTTTCCAGCACTTTACTTCACTGTCACTGTAAACGTATGTGTCGGTGCATCATTCGAAATGCATTTATTAGAAAACCAAAGTATAATGAGATTTTTTTTATTTTTGCTACATACTAATGCCTCAAAATCTCTTTAGGGTTTCATTAGTGGTGCTGACAACCCAAGACTCACTGTATCAGGAATTTAGCAGAGGTATTGAGTCGCTTTTGGAGTCTGAGGAAAACATCCTGGGTCTATTTTGTCATCTGTGAGCTTCCACGGAAAGTAGAGCACCCCAGATTTGTGCCTTGATCATCCTGTGTGTACAAAACGGGAGTGGGGGCAAGCGATGGTCTGCTACCCTGATTAGAGGTGATTATCAGGTGAGATTGCCAAAAACAGTTTCTTGTCACATTTTCATACTCTTTCTAGGAATATGATGGAGACTGCAGACATTTGTGACAGCTTCCTCTACTGATCTTTGAATGCCAGTAATTTTTATGTGGATTCAAATTCACTTAAATATAACCCACTATAAGACTGGTTAGTGTGATTTCCACAGGAGAGGCTTGTTATGAGCGACTGACATCTCTTGGCTTGTTGTAAAATGACAGCCGCTTTTCCGTAACCTCACTGAAACGCACACATGTGGTTGTAGCGACCTCCAGTGGTAGCAGCTTTGAGCGCATACGCAAACACTTAGCAGAAGAGCCAGATGGACCTCATATGGAGTTCTTCACTCAAGGCCATCTTGATCTAATGTGTTTGGGTAGATGCAACATTTCTGGTTCTTCACAGCAGATTTTCAGCCAGGCTGCCTGACTGAAACACTCAGTTATTCAATCAATTAGTCAACTGACAGAATTTAACCACAAAAAAAGGTAAATAACGCAAAAGCTTGCAGATTTGACCCCCTGTTCTTTACCAGCGTAATTTGGGTGTCTTCAGGCTTTGCACTGCTGCTGGGAAAAATAAAACAAGCAAGGAAACTGGGGTGGACACTCACCTCTATTTTCAAATGTGCCATAAACTTTAAAAAAAAAAACCAATTGTTATAATTACTATATTAACAGTAATGCAGGTCATTTTTAGTGGAAAAAGACTACACAAGAAATATAAACTTGAAAAGTATTTTTTACAGAAAGAGCCTTTTTATTTATGCCTTTTAAAGAAATCACATTGGGTTAGGGTCCTTTAAATTAGAGTCTTGACAAAAATATTCTATCCTTTACATGTTTTTTTTGTTTCACATTTTCTATAGGTGCTACACAATTTAAAACACACAGACAACATTAATCATTCACATCAGGGTGTTTGCATTCCCGTAACCCATTTTCTGAGCATGCAAAATTAAGCTTGACACTCTAATTTAGCATCAGAGGCGAACTCTGAAGGAACACCAACTGGCTTTTTTTTAAAAAATGTCAAACAGTGTCTGTTTGTCTGTATGTATGCAACTGCTACCTCATACAGACTTCTGAGCACATCCTGCATGCATTTATAACACAAAAAAACACAAAATCACTGAGTCTTTCTTATCAATGCTGAATAGAAATCTGGAGCCAAACAAAGGCTTTCCGCAGAAAACTGCTGTTGTGCACTTTTTTATAGCCCTCATTAGTTTGATCCTGATATCTCAGTCTAAGGCAACTTTTCCTTTCAAAGGAAATCAGGGGTTGAATGTCTACTAGGCAGATTTAAACTGACATGAAGCCATCACAGTGACGGGGAACAGATGCATTTTATATAATTGGAATATCTAAACTTCTTGGCTTTCCAGTGCTGTCAATGTTAGGTCCATAGGAGGAAAACATCTCCTGTGAAATTCCTTTGTTCACATTTAGAAAAGATGCTCTTATAGCACTCTAAAAAAGTAATGAAATGCACGCTGAGTAAGAGGAGAAAGAAATCCTTGCTCCGACTGCATTAGGAACTACCGAGTAAAGCTCTGATCAACATGACCTTAAACTGATGGGGTTGCCTTCGATTAAAAGTTTAACATGTTATAAACCGCCAGATGAAAAGAGAGAAACATAATATTCACAGCATTGATGATGGTATTCGTTACATCAAACTACAGAAATAATGACTTCGAACGACACTGTATATAGTTACACCTGTATACATTGCAATTGGCTATTGTGTGGTGCAATCCCTTTGCATTTCAAGGGAATATTGCTTTGGCACATGTATGAACTATAATAGCTTACACCCCCAAAACAAGCTGAGCACTGAGCATGGCACACAAAATGCCAAATGTCATTAAATGCGTTTCCGTCCAGTTTAGCTACTGACCTTTCACGTGTAAAGTTTTCAGAAGAAATAAATAATCAGATGTTTAGTCTTTTTTGTTAGTTAGCCCTCTAAAGTCACTGCTGAGAGTTGAGGTTTCCATTAATCAGAACAAGAGTGAAAAAGAGTGTTTAAGGTTTCAGACTCTTTGACTTCTTCATGAAATCAGTTCATAATGCCCCACGTTAAAAACAAAGACCTGTAAGAAAACGACACGAGAGAGGTAGGAATTTGAATTCCGAAACCTTTGATCCACAAATACTTGCATGCTATTTACCAGTTGGCACGGCAAGAAAGTAAATAAATGAATAAATAAAAGTGTAACTTTTGACACCTTTTCACAACTAGAAATATGGCAGTACGTAAACTAGAGAATACAATCACACCCAGCAGCCCCTCTGCCCAGAAGGATATTTACACTACTAGCATAGACTAAGAGTTTCTGCCCTGCTAGATGACCACTTCTTCACGTGGTAGGTTGAGCTTCACCTCCCCTCCTGCTGCTGCGGAGGTTGAGTAGACTGCGGTGGCAGAAACACAAGACGGGCCGTTTGTCTCCATGGTGAAGAGCTTGCAAGGTCCCGGCAGGGCTGCATCAGCATCAGGAGCCTCTTTTTCTGAGCTGGATGCCTGGGATGATGCAGGGGAGGATGTGGGGCTCAGCTGCACAGCTGTAGTGTCCTGCAGCGTGTGCTCGCTGGTCTCTATTTCAAACGCTGCCCCGCCAGCCTGCCCGCCGTGTCCCATCAAGCCAGCCCCTCTGCCCCCAACCTTGGACCTTCGTGAGCTGTGTGGAGGCGGGAGTCGACTGCACACGCAACACGCTCCGAAAAAGGAAAAGGCCACCAGCAGCAGGATAGGTCCGATGATGATTGGGGGGTTGGCAGAAGGCATCAGTGTGCTGAAGGCGAATGCTCCCACCAGGGTGATGTTGAGTCCAGCCAGCATGATGCATAGGCCACAAGCACAGCAGAGTGCCGGAGAGGGCAGGCCATGAGGGCGAGACTTCCTTTTCTTCTGGGGCTCCTTTTTAGGCACAGGGGTGCCGGTGTTTCTATCAGCGATGACCATGGTTTCCCCTCCAGGCTCTCTGGCTTTCTATCTTCTATCTTTTTGTAGATACACAAAATAAAGGAAAATAAGCTTTTTTAAGTCATTACAATGGCACTGGTGTGCACATGTAGAAAAGCTCTGTCAATCAGTGAGCTTTGATCTGTCACCTCATTGTGCTGCTACACCTACAGAATACAGACATGAGAACAGATTGTAAAAAGTTGAGTGAGCAGCACTCAGGTAGTGGTCATCTATTGGTGACACCTGCATAACATGTGAAGACAGCTGGCCACTGAAATCTTCCTAAATCAATTACACTGTTTAAAAAAACAAAAAAGGATCTAAACAGCACCTGTACAACAGCCGCATGGACGGGCAATTCACTCTAGATGGCCTAAAATAAGCTCCGTTAAAAAAAAGGGAAGCATGAGCCCATTAAGAAAAATCCTCAGTGGTACTTAATAACATGTCTTTAAGATGGCATCTCTATTTATTTTCTCTTAAACTGTGTACAGTCACCGTGCAGCTGCTTCATTCATGCCACCCAAGCCACTAGAGGAAAGGCTGTGAGTGTTTAGTTGCAATCAAATGAGCCCTTTCATTCCAGCATGCACCCATTCAAGAGCAGACAGGAGACCTAAGCAGAGGGGATGTGTGAAAAATATATTTTTGTAAATATGTGTCTGTAAATGTGTGATATATCGCAGTTGGCACGTTTATAAAACGGGTTTTGCTTGAGAGGCGTTTAAATGCGCCTTTACTTCCACTGATGTTGCATTTCTGCAAAAATTAAACCATGAAAGAAGGGGCGAGACACTCACCCTTTAGGTTGATGCACTGAAGGTCTTTCCATTGTTTGATCAGCAGATTTTCACCGCGGTTACCGGTCTTCTAATTAAGGGGCGAAATAACTGAGACGCTGAAAGGGCGAATCAGCACCAAACGAACGATTTTCATCCTGTTCTCGTGGCTTCACAGTCCTGAGGGCACAAGTCATGAAAGCCCTTCAATCACTGGCTCAAGCAAACACGCACAGACACACATACACGCGCACACACGATTCAAGGCGACCGACAAGATAAAATCCGAGAGTGGAAAAAAAGAAGAAGAAGAAACAGGCAGAAGATCACTTAGGTGAAATGGCATTTCTTAGGAGCAGACACACCGCGCGCTGCTGCTCCAGATGTGGACCGAGCAGCACGTAACACCTGACAGGTCAGCCCGAACCGGAAATGGTGTTCCAGACATCTCTGTCTGTGTGAAGCTGTCATATTTTCATTCATTCATATCTGAACTGAGCATATTCCCTCCGTCGCCGGACCGCTGGATGCGAAGCTCGTTCCCGAGCCACCCCTGTGTGCGCGAGCGAGTGTGCAAGTGGAGGAGGGAGTGATGAAGGTGAAAGCTGTTGCTCTCTGCCTTCAGCCCACACCGCAATGTTGCTGATTCTTGAAAAAGGCAAAGGATTTTAATTTATTCCACAGCTCTCTCGAATATAAAAATGTTTTATCTAAAATTATTATTTATTTATGCTGTGTATTATTTTATAATATAATTCAATATGAATATTTTTCTGTTAAAATATTTATTTATTTAATATTATAATTTAATAGAATAGAATTTAATATTATAATTTAATAGAAAAATAGAAAAAATATTATATTCATTAATTTTGTATTATTTTATGTAGCTATTTATTATTTTACTATAATTCAATAAGAATATTTTTCTATTAAAATATTTATTTATTTGTTTATCTATTATTTTATATTATAATTTAATAGGCAAAAATATTGTATTTCCTTACGTGACTATTTGTTATTGTATATTATTTATATGAATATTTTCTATTAAAATATTTACTTGTTTATTCATTTTGATCTTTTTTTGATCATGTAGCTCATGATGATGATAATGATCCAGTGTCTACATTGTTGGCTATCAGCTAAATTAACTGGTAATAAATCGAGGATAGCTATTATTAGACCAACTTTTGGCTTGCTGTGGTAAAAGATGAGTCATCAAAACTCAAAAGGGTCACGACCTTTGCAGTAAGTCAGCTAGTTTGCAGCTACTGAATCTATACATGACCGCAAAAGTGTGTTAGTAACAAAACAGTCCTTTAAATGTTTTAAAAGGGTTTAAACCTTCTTGTTGCCACCCAGGTTATTTACTTATCTTGTAAAATATGGACTATATTTGTATATGCAGTTCATTACGTGCTCCTCCACTGTCTAACTCCCAGACACAGGGGGATTGTGGTGTTGTGATTTGAGGTTTGACAATCAAGCTGCACCGCAGACTCCTCGGGGCTCCTGTTGTGCACAGCTCATGAACACAGCTCGGCATTATTCAGCCTCACAGCACGTTACACTTTTTTTGTTGCGCTTTCTGCCGGTGCTGTCCTGAATATCAATGTATTACGTTTCACTGCGGAGGGGGTGGGTGGGTCGCAGGTCACTGTGTGCACGCCATGGATGTTGCCACGTGTGTGTATGTGCATTCATTTATTTGTGTGTGTGCTACTCATGGAAATCACATGCAGGGGAATTGAATAATATCCAAAACCCATCATCGCTTAATGACTGTCATAATTTTATAATTGGTGGCATAGAGCATTGTACCATGATTAGAGGAGCTGCACAGGAGTTGGACTATTGGGCCTAATTTGCTTCACTCAGTGTCAGGATGTAAAATAGAAAAAAAACTCCACTAATGATCACAATCTCTGGATGTTTATTAGATGACATGCTGTTTTATATATACATATATATATATATATATATATATATATATATATATATATATATATATATATATATATATATATATATATATATATATATATAATGAGGTGATCTCAGCTAACATGATGAGCTGATATCACATATGAACAGGAAAACGAGATTTATAAAGATCTACACAGCAGAGAGATTTACACAGCAGTACTTTTTTGTACTAAGTGTGAAGGAAGATCAATACAGAAAAATTAAACTTCTTCTGCAGAAGTTGCAACCTTCTGCATCCGGCTTCCTTCACATGGAGCGGCCAGTCTTGCTACGTGATGACCTCATGGCAGATCTTGATCTGAAGGCTTTAGTTTCCGTCTCGATAAGACATCCGGCATGTCCGCAGAAGTCCTGCAAAAGACAGACGGATCAGTCATGAGGGAGGCTTGCGTTGTGTTCGCTGAACTAAAACCTTTTCCTTGATATAACTGAGATTTTAGATGATCTGCACTACGTAATTCCTCATCTGTTAAATAACTGAGCCAAACAGTGCATCAGTGTGTTATCTGGTTTGTTTTTCTTGTTTAAATGAGACTATAGTGCTGAAGTGTGACTTCAGTTGTCTGTCTTTCAAGATGCTACACATTGAAAAGTACTCTCTTTCACAAATGTCAGTGAAGACCTGAAAAACTGCTTCGTTTTGAAGGTCAGTGCAGACTCTGCTGTCTGTTTGTTGTCACACAGGACAGCGCATGAAATGCATGATGACATGATTGAAATATATGTGGTAGCGCCATTGCCATAGTAACAAAATTAAAAGTGAGTGACTTTGAAAAGGAGGTGATACTTGGTAATGTTCACTTTCAAAAGCCCCCCATTCTCCTCTAAATTGCTTGTAGTCAGCCAACAAAAAGCCCCACGTCATTATGTAAGGCGTTTTGTTGATTCTTTTCTTGACAGTTTGGCTATGGTTTAAAAAAAAATGTCTTTAACTCTCAGAAATAATAAAGGTAACCCTTACCTGTCTGGATAAACCTAGTTAGAAAGTCATTCAAATGGAAAAGTAGAGACTGAAGTGCTGAAAGGAAGTCAACATTCTCTAAGTAGCGCATGTCATCAGTGAGACTGTCACATAGTAACATTTCAGTGTTTTTTCTCGATCTTACTTTAACACCTTAGTGTTTATATTATAATTTTTAAAAATAGCAAACAGTTAATTAATATAAGGCATAAAGAGCAACAAGAACTACCAATCGGGCGACACAGCAGATCTGTACATATCAAGATTCTGAGTAAAGCCCACGATAGTACTGCATGTGAGATATACTGCACTACTATGGAGCTGCTGGCTTGTGTATTATCACAGCTCTCAAAGGTTTTTGTAGTTTTTCCAAGATCCATTCATTCCCAGATTAGATTCTTATAAGTCTATCAACATGCTGACTAGTTTCTGCAAAATGTGATTCATACTGCAAAGCTTAGGAAATTAAAAGTACTCTTATATCCAGGAAACATAGCATTACAGTCACAGGAACTATATTACAGATAAGGTATATTGAAATGCCTTTCTGCTGTACTGTGGTACCATTCACATCCCTATTTTGATCATGTATAATTATCAAAGGAGACAGACCCCTCATCCGGGTTGGCTTCAGCTATTGTTCCAGCCTCCACAAAGGTTCCCATACGACTCTTAGACCGTTCCAGATTAATCTGACTGTGAGTCCCTGGCAAGACAACAAGAGAGCATGGAAGCATTAAGTGTAACAGTACATGTTTAACTAGCATGTGAAACAATGAGCACTAGATCATACTGAGAAGGGTTATACAGAGGGGAAAACACTTATTTGGATTGTATAGTCACATATATGTATATAACATGGGCCTTAACAATTAAGGCAGATAGTTTTAAATGAACGCTTAACTTAAACTAAAAAGATAATAACAGATACAGGTGTGGTTAAAAGTTTACATACAATCATTCATTCCTCATGGGCATGAATATCATGGTAGTTTGGGCTTTTAATGATTTCTTTGAATTGTTCTTTTTCCAGATTGGAATGATTGTACAGCGTACATGTACTTTTCCGTCGAGCTTGAAGTTGATGATTTTGGACCCGGGGCTTCTTTCTTGGTCACCACTCTCTCAGTCCATGTTCTCGTAACACTCACTTCACTGAACAGTAACACTGGTGTTCCAGCAGTTTCCAGTTCCAATGTTGACACATCCGAATAACTTGCATTTATGAAAATTGCTTGAACTGATTATGTTGGAATCTGTGGTTGTCTAGAAATCACTCCAAGAGACCTTTTCAACTTGTGTAAATCTACAATTCTCCTTCTTAGATCTTCACGGAGTCCTTTGGACTTTGGAGTGAGTGCTATCAAACAAAAAAATTTTAAGCTGGCAAAGATGATCGTGATCGCGATGACTACTGAGAAGTAAACGGACCTTGGCCTTGTCAAGTTAAAAGACAGTGCGCATGTAAACCTATGATCATAAGCGTAGGTATAAGCAGCTCATCTAAGTGCAAGAATATAGCTTCAGAGAGGGAATTTTAGGACGGGAATGCAGGCACTCCTGAATCTTTCTGTGATTTTGACCTTCACATATGATTTCAATAAGTTTTAATATGCAACATTTAACTCAAACTGATAAAACGAAACAAAAACACATAATTTGCAAATGTTTCACTCAGTCTGGTAATAGTTTCCATGTTTGAAGTCAGCATGTCAAAAACATGAACCTACTTTCACTGGAGCACAAACATGCACACATGCACAGTTGGCTGCACAGCGCAAAAACTGTATGCAGACAAACGTTTCCCCTGGCTCATATTTGTTAACAATTAAGTGAAAAAAAAAGCAGTTAGGAAAGAAGGAAATTATATTATTTTTTTTAAGCGCACTCAGTGAGACATTAGACAGATGGCTGAAGCGCTCTCTCTGATAACAGCCTGAGCACAACATCTGCATCGCTGCTGTCAACTGCAGTGTTTCTACAGGTGTCTGAGTTTTTATCAAACAAATAAGGCGCATAGACTCAATGCAGATCAGTATCAAGTGCCTTTGAGTGTTATACGATAGCATTATTAACTCACTGGCTCGCTCCTTCATTTCACCCACCTTCTCGTCTCAGTGTCTCAACTGGCTGATCAGGAGCAGGATTGGCAGGCGCGGGGTGCACTCTGAAGTTCGCTGAGGATTTTAGCCAAAATGCCTTTTATTGTTATCGTGAACACACTTACAAATAATAGCATCGAAAAATATACAGGTATATATCAAACTGCTTACCAAAGGATGGAAGGATGTGGTTGACGTTCAGCCAAGCTTTTATGAAGGGGTAGATTGCTATTAGCAGGCCTGGAAAGCATAACAGTCCAATAAATTTATTAATTAAGGCCTGGCTTTACTCTAGTTCCCTTATGGTTGAAAAGCAGCAGATTTACTGCAGTGTTAGTGCAGATAACTGTCACCACGAGAGAGGAAAGCATTTGGTGCTGCAGATGCAATGAGAAGCCTCATTAAAAATGGGCATAAATTGTAATAGTGTATTAAAAAATACAAATTCAATCACCTGCATGGACTAATTCACACCAATCAGTGTAATTTATTTTGTTCAGTTGTTTGAAATGCAATCTCACTGCCTCCTGCTCCCGTGAGCCTTAACGGCTCATAAAAATAACAGTTTTTAATAGAAGTTTCCATACTTGGAGACTTTGCGGAGAAACAATAAGGCTGTTTGATGAAATATCTATTCCCAAACTGAAATCCACTCGACAAAGCCTTCAGATTATTCTCAGTGCAGCAGCTACAGTGTGCGATGTTTCGTTCAGTTCGACTCAAAGTACAAAGTAATATCTGAACCGCTGGGCTCATGTGCCTCTCTGTGGCACTGTGCTCCAATTCAAACGTTATTGATTTCCCTCTATAAGCCAAAAGATCTGGCATTACACCCCCGGCAAGTCCTGAGGGTGGCTGTGATGCATGTTTGTGCTTAAAATGTCATGAAACTGCGGAAGGAGTAAAAACAATCTGCTGAGAACACTCTGTTCATACTCATTAGTCAGCCTATGTGTTGGAGGCAGCATCGCAGCACACAAGCCCCAAAACACATAATTAGATGCTACTCAGCTGCACAAATGCTGCCAAAGCGAATGTTTCTGTCAAGCGGCTGTGCGCAGTGTTGATTTGTCAGATTCTTAGTGCACATTACAAAGTCAAATTAGTTACTGAAAGATGATCAACTCATCAGAGAGGATGTTTTTTGCATTAACTATGCATGCACTCTGATGCCGTCGTCCTGTGATTGAAAACCCTGCCCTTTTGCTCCTTCTCTCCAGGAAACCGGTAAAGACACTCCTTTATCTTGGCAGCCCAGTTCCTCTGGCTATCAGCTGGCTCCAGTTACAGCGCTGTATCAAATGAATGAGGGATGGAAAACTGACACTGACCGCTGATCTTTCACCTGAGTTTTTGACATTTCATTTAAAATAGATATTCCAGCGAGATATAAATGTGCGCTCCCTCACTTTTTTTGGCCTTCTTGAATTGGATTTTTAGTGAATTAACAAATTAACTCACTCACAAAGAAATGCACTGTGTAATAATCTCTCCGGTGACGCACCATAATGTTTAGATACAACTATTACCTAAAACCTTCTGTTTAACCTCTTAATATACAACGTATCACTGGTAAACCCTCCCGGGCCAGGGTTGAATTTTATTTTAGCTACATGCTACATGTTAAATCAGAAAACTGTCTGAAATGTTGCATTTTAAATTTTGGCACTACAGTTTTTCTTTTAACGGCTTTTCCCACTTGAGCCTCTTGGCCAATATATCGATTGGACTCTACCCCTAACACCACATGGGTCACCAGATGACCAGGTGGCTGTTAAAAGGTTAAAAAAAATGTGAAAGCCACAGAAATAGAGCATAATAAAATACACTGTGTGGTAATAGCAGAAGTTTTAGCATCAAAAACTGCTTAAAGTACCTGAAGTAAAACTACTAATTTTGCAAAACCTTAGCCAATATTATTGTATTAATAATGTGTATTAATATGTATCAAATGATGTGTATAATATGTTATTCTGGGGGGCACAGAGAAGGCCAAACATATCATATGGGCTCTCTCAAAAGTGTGTAGTTGGACATCACACGGACTTTGTACTCAGTTATAAATTTCTTGCATGAACCTCTGTTGTATGAAAGTTCAGGGCTGCAGTGCATGAGAGACAACAGATCTGTCATGACCTCCTGAAAAATGTCATAAGTTAAAAGTTACACACAGCAATAGCAAAAAGCAGGTTTAATAAACAAATGTAATCCAAATATCCAGAATCGGCTTATTACCCTCCCTATAACTGCATCACCTATAAAATCTTAAGACACACTCACCGAGGCCCCCCGCTCCCAGGAAGATACCTCCGACTGCATCAGCATCGCATTCCCTGGATACCCCAATGATGATGCAGCCCGCCACAATGCTGAGCAGGGCTGAGCCTACCCGTAGCCCGTGGTACTCTCCGGTGCTGACAGGGTTCATTCAGCACGTGGATGCTCCCCGCCTGCTCCCCCCACCACATGCACTGTGGAGCCCCGACACTGTGCTCTGCTTTAACTTGGGCCCTCAACTTTAATGTCCCCGAGCCTCACCCCGCTTCGTCTTTCACTCTCAATGATGTAGAAACACTTTCTCTAGTTAAGCCTCAGTCACTATATTCTGTTTCTTAAGATACCTCATGCATCTTTAAAGATAGAGCTCTGGTT
Source organism: Copadichromis virginalis (assembly GCF_057382275.1). Classification (NCBI taxonomy): domain Eukaryota; kingdom Metazoa; phylum Chordata; class Actinopteri; order Cichliformes; family Cichlidae; genus Copadichromis; species Copadichromis virginalis. The sequence continues at coordinate 19,983,659 of NC_140635.1, forward strand.
TCCATTGACATAGAAAATTAGAAAACTAGTGGCTCTGACTCTTTTGACTGTGAAACCCATGCTACAAATCTGATCATAGTCCTCCGGCATCAAGTATCAGGGCTGCAGCAAATACCCTAATTGCAATTCTCAAACTGTTAACAAGTCTTGTAGAGTTGCAATATGCTGAAACTTAAAGGCGAGGTATGGCAGCATGACTACAAAGGCAGCACAGAGGAAACTGTGACAGAGAGACAGTTAGATTACGCTACTTTTCTGATTTGCCTGTGAGCTTGAAGGGAATGTGTAATGAAAGGTTCAGAGAGTTCTCCATGTGGTGGGGGCCTGAAGCCATCCACAAAGGCATGCAGTTGCCATAGGAATAGCATATCCATGGCAACGGGGGAGGAAGGGTGGGTAGGGGGTTAGAAGGATTAACACCGGTGAGTAGGGTAACAAATGAGCATACTGGGTGGAAGAGAAACTGTGACACATTTACTGTTAAGAAAGTAAACTCCATCTTTTCTGGATGATTGCATGTATTTTTAATCAATGCTGGTAATGCGGGTCCTATGTGTGTGTGTGTGTGTGTGTGTGTGTGTGTGTGTGTGTGTGTGTGTGTGTGTGTGTGTGTGTGTGTGTGTGTGTTAGTGACACAGCAATTAATGGCTGACAATAATGACTCTTGACAGCCTTTGTGGCATGTCAACCTTTAAAATCAAGCTAACTTGCAAGGGGCTGCAAATCCCCAGGAGTGAACCAGCCTTCCAAAGAGATTTATCAAGTCCTTTGGGGTCATCCGTCCCCCAGCAGACCAGAACATAAAAATGCCACATTACACCAGAGACTCATGAAACATCCCCATCATGGTGTCGCAGAAAGTGAAGGAGCAGTTCTGAAGGACAGAGATGTAGTTTCTGCTCAAGGTATTTGTTTTTTCTTGCTGTCCCCCAGCAGAAAGAGAAGCACTAGAAGTCCTGAACCTCCTGATGTTTACAGATTCTGATGGGCTAACAAACTGAATAATAATACAGAGTCCTGTATACATCTGATCATTCATTAGGGAAAATAACCACAATTGTCCATGTATTTCTTTTCTGATTATACAATTCACAGAGAGGTTGGAGTCAACTGAGCTCTTAGAGGGTGCAAGGCCATACACTATGGACAGTGCTGGGGAGTAACGGAATACATGTACCACCGTTACGTATTTAAAATACAAAATATGAGTAACTGTGGTGTTCAGAATACAGTTACTTTGTTGAAATAAAGGGATTACATGGTGGTCTTTTCCTGTTTCATATGTCAGGCTATGCCCTCGCTATTTTTTGTAATTCCATGCTGGCAGTGCTGGGAAGGTTACTTTTAAAATGTATTCCATTACAGAATACAGAATACATGCCCTAAAATGTATTCTGTAACGTATTCCGTTACGTTACTCAATGAGAGTAACGTATTCTGAATACTTTTGATTACTTAACATATTATCATGCATTTTACAACTACGTGAATGTACTATTGTTGTGTGATTTATTACTATTACTGAAGGTCCGCGGCTCCGAACCGTAGTAAAGGGACCTCTGACTAATACAGTTCCGTGTGGGGCTCGTAGCCGAAAAATTGTTTTACTTTGTTGTGTGGGTCAACTCTGCTTGCGAGAGACAGAGAGAGGCATTGAAAGGCTGCTCCAACGGAACTTATTGTTTCAGAGGAAAACACCAACAAAGCAAGTTTTAATAGCTTACTTACAACTGGGCTTGTCAGGCACTCTTCTTGGCTGCAGTGGTTATTATTATATTTACATGTTTCCAGCTCCCGTTTTTGCTCGATGACAACTTGTACTTTTCGACTCTCCTTTTTCTCCCTCCCTCGCTCACAGACACATAACCAGTCCATTCTCCCTGCAGCACGGACTACACTGCCCATGAAGCTACATTCTGCATTCTGCCTATTAGCTTAGCACAACAACAACAACAACAACAAAAAAGCGCTCTCTCACCCAGGAAACACGCAGAGCGTCGCCCTGTAACCATGGCAACCGTAACGCTGCCGCCTGGAACAACAGAACGTAGCTGTCAAACAAAACCGAAACAGTCCTGACCCGCCACAATATGAAACAGGAAAGTACCGCCGTGTAATCCACAAAGTAACTGTATTCTAAATACCACCTTTTTAAACGGTACCTGTAACGGAATACAGTTACTCATATTTTGTATTTTAAATACTTAACGGCGGTACATGTATTCCGTTACTCCCCAACACTGCATGCTGGTGGAAACCCAAACAAAACACGCATTAAGAGGCTCAAATGCCAGGCACTCTTTTTGGCTGCAGTGGTTATTATTATATTTACATGCTTCCAGCTCCCGTTTCTGCTCGTTGACAGCTTGTACTTTTCCACTCTCCTTTTTCTCCCTCCCTCAGGCTCACAGACACATAACGGGTATGGCAGTCCATTGCGGGTGACCATGGCTCAGGGGGTTGGGAAGCGTATCTGTAACCGGAAGGTCGCTAGTTCGATCACCGGGCTCTCTGTCCTAGTCGTTGTGTCCTTGGGCAAGACACTTTACCCTACCGCCTACTGGTGTTGGCCAGAGGGGCCGATGGCGTGATATGGCAGCCTCGCTTCTGTCAGTCTACCCCAAGCTACAACCATAGCTTGCCTCCACCAGTGTGTGAGAGTGAATGAATAGTGGCATTGTAAAGCGCTCTGGGTGCCTTGAAAAGCGCTATATAAATCCAATCCATCGTTCTACACTGCCCATGAGGCTACATTCTTTAAGGCGATGCCTGTAACACTCTGCCTGTTGCCTTCATTTTAAAAAATATTTCTTCACGTCATTATGAGACACGAGATTGAGACACAGGCATTTGAGCCTCTTAATGTGTGTTTTGTTTGGGTTTCCACCAGCATGCAGTGTTGGGGAGTAACGGAATACATGTACCGCCGTTACGTATTTAAAATACATGAGTAACTGTATTCTGTTACAGGTACCGTTTAAAAAGGTGGTATTTAGAATACAGTTACTTTGTGGATTACACGGCGGTACTTTCCTGTTTCATATTGTGGCGGGTCAGGACTGTTTCGGTTTTGTTTGACAGCTACATTCTGTAGTTCCAGGCGGCAGTGTTGCGGTTGCCATGGTTACAGGGTGACGCTCTCGCTCTGCTTGTTTCCTGGGTGAGAGAGCGCGTTATGTTATGTGTCTGTGAGCGCGAGGAGGGAGAAAAAGGAGAGTCGAAAAGTACAAGTTGTCATCGAGCAAAAACGGGAGCTGGAAACATGTAAATATAATAATAACCACTGCAGCCAAGAAGAGTGCCTGACGAGCCCAGTTGTAAGTAAGCTATTAAAACTCGACTGTACGCTGTGTTCCTGTTTTCCTCCGAAACAATAAGTTCCGCTGGAGCAGCCTTTCAACTCCTCTCTCTGTCTCTTGCTAGCAAAGTTGACCGTATTAGCCAGAGGTGTCTTTACTACGGTTCTGAGCCTCGGAATAATTTTCTATATGAGATCGTTGCAAAAAGCGCAGCCTTACCTATTGTCCACCCTACTGTTACTCATTTTATATTAAGATTTAAAAATCTAGTTGGTATTGGTATGGCGAGTAACCTTCAGTAATAGTAATAAATCACACAGCAATAGTACATTCATGTAGTTGTAAAGAAGCATGATAATATATTAAGTAATCCAAAGTATTCAGAATATGTCACTCTCATTGAGTAACGTAACGGAATACGTTACAAAATACATTTTGGGGCATGTATTCTGTAGTGGAATACATTTTAAAAGTAACCTTCCCAACACTGACCATGAACAATGTTGCCCTTTTATCTATCACAGGGCTAACACAGGGAGACAGATAAACCATTCATGGTCATATTGACACGTCAGCTAACCTAACCCATGCACTGTGGGAGGAAACCGGAGTAAATCCACACAAGCTTTCACACAAGAGAGCATGCAAACTCCACACAGAAAGGAACAGCCAGCTAGATGAGTCACACCCAGACTGTCATATGTGTTATATGAATGTTAACATATGCACATGCAGTAACAACATTACGATAACAGTTTCAACTACTGTATTTTTATGGATTTGGAAGAAATTTATTTAAAAAAAAAAAAAGAAAGAAAATAGCCTGCGTTGGCCGGGAATCGAACCCGGGTCAACTGCTTGGAAGGCAGCTATGCTAACCACTATACCACCAACGCCTCCTTAGAGGAAGGCTACTCAAATTCACTTCAATCCATATCGATTTATATGAACTATATGTATGTTTATATTTTATATGTACTGCATATTATGGCTTTTCGTAGTCTGTCTACAAATATTTGCCGTTCTAGAAGTGTCTATATTTGGCCATAACATGGGGCTATTTTATTCTATTTTTTCGCCGAACCAAATACATCCATACTGCTGACACGGCTTGTTTTCACACCGTAATAAAATCGAGCAGCAAAATAATTTTCCCAAAGAAGGGAGAAAAAAACGCAACTGTGGCCCGTACGGGGATCGAACCCGCGACCTTGGCGTTATTAGCACCACGCTCTAACCAACTGAGCTAACCGGCCACTTACCAAAGCTACAGTGGTACACTATATATACTATATACAAATGACTAATGGCTGGGCCCACAATACAATACCAGTGTGGACAGCCAGCCCCAAGGTTTTTACTGTCTTACTTAAAAACAGGCCTTCTGATTAGGACTTATTACGGAAGAGGATTAGGGCCACTGGAAAAAAAAAGTGGGCACTCTTTCTTTTCCAGAATTCTGAGATTAAAGTCAGAATTTTCACATTTCGACGTTTTTCATAAAATATCACTTAGTGACACAAGCTAAAGACCATATGTAGCCACAGCACAGCATGCCCACCTTTATCATAGGCATATACAAGGTTTGTGCCACAGACCTCGTGGCGCAACGGTAGCGCGTCTGACTCCAGATCAGAAGGTTGCGTGTTCAAATCACGTCGGGGTCAAACCTTTTTTTGTTCCACAGTAAAACGCACGCTTAAATTGTAATCTTCTGTCTTACAAGTTGCTACTTACCGCGTTTGCACGCGTGGTAAATATGAATACAGTTTTTTTATCGACATTAGATTGAGTGCTGCAGCGGTGAAGATTCTCACTCTGAAGAAGCTTTGTCTTATAATCCTAAATATCATCGCATTTGCATTTAATTACGTATCTGCGAAAGCGATATTGGCAACGTTAACAAGGAGAATTATTAATAGCAATTCAAAATAACAAAGTAAAACGGTGGGCTCGTCCGGGATTTGAACCCGGGACCTCTCGCACCCTAAGCGAGAATCATACCCCTAGACCAACGAGCCAGCTCGAAATGCAGCATCGTCGTAATCCAACAAAACCAACAACAGGTCCTGAGCTCACAATTAGTAGTAGTTTAAAAATTAAAAATCTTTATGTTACGTGTAACTGCAGTTGTTTTTGTTAGCTATAGATCTCTACATGAGTTGGTAAAAATAAAGCAAACAAACAAATAACAAACTGTCGTTATTGTTCGGCCGACTGGCTAGTAAAAATGGATACAGAAAGTGTAATGCTAGGGCCACGGGAGGATTCATCTCAATACAGATAAGTAAGGCTCATTAAAAAGTGTTTACCAGTCCGACTAACTTTACCTGATTTATTTTACCTCGAAGTTTTTGCAAGCAGCTGGCTCATACTCTTACATAAACTTTATAATTACTCAGCACCACATGCATTTCGGGTCTTGGGGTGGAGAAATCCGTGCATTGAATCCAAAAAGGAAAATCACATACCTAAATCCACCATGCTATTTTGCCCTGCAGGGTCGACAGCGCCAATATTAACACTCACTGGTCTCACTTGGCTAAGCACTAGCCTGCATTAACCAGTGACCAGGCCTACTGGTATAACCTGTTAGTTAAGCATTATGTAAGAGTGACACATCAATGCTGAACTGAATGTAAGTGAACTGAATTGTTTATTGTCTAAGGAGTCTTGGATACCATATTCAGCCTTGCACTGTAAAATGTGGTAGTTCTCAAAGCTGACCAAAAAAAGGAACCTTGTCTGGCTGTGTCACCTTTGTCATGACTGTGTTACAACTCTGAGTTGGAGGACCACAAAGCAAATTTGGCCTTTACTGAACCCCTCATTTCACTCTCTCTAGCTCTCTGTTTAGAGTGTCAACTCCAAATTTTTGAGAAGTACCTTTTTATACATGGGGATACAATTAAACACAAGTTACCTCAAGCAGCCAACAATAATAACATATTTTAACACAGCTGTATATAGCAAGATGTGCCTTCTCTCTTATTGTGCTTTAGTGGTGCCTTTCCAAAAACAAAACAATGAAAAGTTTGTTTGTTTTGTTGTGTTAACTAATTATTGTGGAAGGTAACACAAGCAGGTATTTAATAGGCATTAAAATGTTTGATTATATTCAGTGCTGCCATCTTCGATTGCTAAATTGGTTTATCTGCTTCTCTGACTTTCGAAATCAGATAAAAATTCCAACTGCGAACTCGGAAAAACTCGAAATTTCTGACTAACTAACCGACCTAACGTGTCGGTAGTGATATCAGTAATACTGGGCCTGTACTTACTTAATATGGGATCATATCAAAAACAGCGCTATTTTCCTATCATTCTACAAATTAATAAAGAAAACAGAAATCAAAATGTTAAGGGCTGTTTTAATGGCATTTATAGTATTCCAGTACAGTTGTATTTATTTATGGCAGTAGTCTATACAATTATTGCTGTACAGTGAGCCATTTATACATGTTTCGTATATGGTGTTACATATGCAAAGTTTGCATTATACTGAGTTTACTGGCTTATTGCGGAGAGGCCCGTGTCACGTCTTTTTCTCAAGGTTTTTAAGGGATAAATACAAAGTTCACTTTATTTAAAATTAACATTATGAGCCAGAACATTACCACAGGCTGCTACTGTGTGTAGCAGTCAGCAAATCTGTCCTCGGCATTCGGGTTTATATATCTGCTGTCATGTGACCTGCGCTCAGCCATCTTGTGGAAAACGAAGAGAGAGAGAGAGCCCAGAGAGAGCCACACAGCTCGTATACAAACCTTGTGCTGTCAGAACAAGCGGAGGTAAGACAGCCAAAGTTTGACACACTAGCGAGGAAAAAATCATTCGCGTTAGGTAGCCGCCACGTCAGGGGGGCAAATTGCGAGGATCTGGGGCGCTTGGGGTTGTTGGTTCTACCACCATGTTTACTTGGCCTTGCAGCACCGGGCCCCAGTGCCTCCGTGTGCGGGCCGTTTTGACAAGGAAAGGTAGTCGTCGATCTAGGCTGCTCGGGAGGCCGCGTGGAGCTAGTTGGCTAACCCGTTAGCATGCTAGCTATAAGCATTGGTGATTGGATGGGAGGGGGGGATTAACTTATTCCGGAGCAGTGTTACACAGTTTATGTGAATTATAAGCTTTACCTACTCTCTTGTGATAAACTAAAACAGTGTCAGTACACGCGTCTGCCTTTACTTGTCACACATATACGATAGCTAGGTTGGGATTAAACGTTGCTGGCTAATTAGTTAGCTAGCACGCTGGGATAACCACCGTTGGCCATCGTCTTTCTGGATAGCAAAAAATACTCTGCACCAGGCAGTAAAGCGCTTCTTTAACTACAATTCTGCCGCCACCTTTCCGCACGTCTATAACCCCACTATGAGCATTTAACAGTCGCAAAACATGCTGGATAATGACAGTCACGAATGTGCAGTGAATGCTTTAAATATCCACGTTAGGTGTTTACAGGACTTGCTAGTTTGCTGCGTTGGCTAACGCAGTGCTGGCAGCTGAGGGTGATTTGCTGAACCTTCCTCAGTGACCATCACAGCGAGCATTGCAAAGCCAGCTTTAACATTATTCAGCAACATTAACTTCACTTAGTACGTAATCAAGGCTGGAGTTTGACTACTGTAGTTTTGTTAGGAGTTAAACGATGGACTCGGTGACTTTCCCGAAAACTTTACAGGAGTTTAACGCTCACTCGTATTTTGTACCATTTAAGCTGCTTAACAAAATTGTAACGGTACATTGACTTCATAAAACTGATAAGTTATATTGCTGTGTACAGATTACGCGTTAATAATTTCAAACACGCCGTATCGTTATATAAAGCCGGCCAATCAAAGGTCTAGCTTTAAAGTGTGCCTAAACTCACAGAAGAGACACCACAAATATCGCAAGCCCCCCTCCGGTTGCTGTATTTATTGCTGTAACTACCAACTTACACGTGGCTTATTCAGGCTTCCATATGGTCAAGGCTATTGTAAGTCTGCTGTCGCCTTTTGTGCCTGATGTTTGAGGAAGGCCTGTGCCTTAGATCTGTGCTTCCAGGTTAAGGGTGAAGGGAACGTCTTGGTAGTAGGGACACTAGCATAAACAAACAACTAATGATGCTGGCATAACATGATTATTTTGGGGAGAGTTGTTTTTGCTGAAAGAAAGTCCATCTCAGTCGTCAATTACAGGTGTCTGCCACAGCCTCCTTGCGGGCTGAGAGATGTCCTAAAATAGCTTTAGCACATTGAAATTGTACACTGGTTGTGTGCTTGTGGGATGGGCTACATAGCCTGAGGAGTTGAAATGCATTAAAGCCAGGGACAAACCCCTAATGTGTTTGACATGCCTGAGTTTTAGTTTTCAAGATTTTCAGCAATTAAAGTAAAAACTGTATATACAGGTGCAGACCAGTACTGCAGTTCCCCTGTCTGTTTATGCCACATGCAATTTTGGAATACCCATTTATATTTCCAAGTCAAGACATGCACATATCCAATTTTGAATGGATGCAGTAACACTTATAAGCAGTATTAGGCTGCATGACTGTCTATGTGTTCTTTTTTGCTGTTGTTTTTTTGGGGGGCGGGGATGGCAGATGTTTGGCACTAATCCTTTACCTCCATTTCCACATTTGCAGAACTTCAAGGGAGAATGGCCGAAACCCAGACACTTAACTTTGGACCAGAATGGTAATTGAACTGGTGTGATTTAATAATTGGTGTGGATGAAGTGATTTTTAGGTTGTGAAACTGGTTTTCTGCGTGGGCCTAGTGCAGGTTTTCTCGTTCATGTTGAGACCTGTTGCTTGATTGATGTTTCTCTGTCCGTTATGTTTTTACTGCTTTGTCTCTGTCTGCAGGCTGCGTGCCCTGTCTGGAGGAGGAGGCAGCAGTGGTGGTGGTGGTGGTGGAAGCAGCAATGCTATTGCCTCTCCACCCCTCTCACCTGCATTGCCAAAGTATAAACTTGCAGAATATCGCTACGGGAGAGAAGAAATGTTAGCACTTTATGTAAAGGATAACAAGGTGGGTACGTCCGTAACGTCAGCGTTAGATGTTGACGCAAGATCGTAGCCATTGGGATTTTCATACAAAGTGTGTGACTGCCAAGATTGAATTTCATCCCCCATATTTTGTTGTGCTATAATAGTCTTTGAAAATTGAATGAAATGTATCTTAATTGTGAAAACTCGTACTGTGCGTTTGTGTTGTCCAGATCCCTATAGACCTACATGATAAGGAGTTTCTGCCCATATTGCAAGAGGAGCCCCTGCCACCTCTGGCACTCGTGTCTTTTACAGAGGAGGAACAGGTATCAACCAGATCAGAACAATGACATTAATGTCAAGCTGGCGTGAGGCCAATTGCAATATTATTATTTTAATGGCATATGCATTGTATTTACTAATTTAGCTTTATAATACAGAGCGGATACAAAGACAAGAGCTCAGACTTGGCTTCCCCTCCGTTTGCTCCCCTCCCTTCTGTTTGTATTTGCAGAGAAATTTTTCCATGTCTGTAAACAGTGCAGCTGTACTTCGGCTCACAGGGCGTGGAGGTGGGCTGATAGCAGGGGCACCAAGAGGCCGAAGTACTTCAAGGGGTAGAGGTAAGAATGTATCTAAGCTCATGAATACATGAGTAAGTTGTGTTTCCTTTTATAATTTCAAGGAGAAGTAATATGTTGGATCTAATCTCTAGACAGACAGGTTTAATTCTTTGTTGGAGAAATGAGGCTGTGTTCTTCCAACAAGAGTGTTTTGAGCTACCACTGCTTTGTTACCAAATGCAGTGGTCTAGGGCTGCTCAATTAATCGAATTTTAATCACGATTACGATCTGGGCTTTCAACGATCATTAAAAATGACTGAGCCGATTATTAGCCCCTCCCTAATTTATCCGCGACACCTTAAAGGCCGGTCCGTGAAAATATTGTCGGGCATAAACCGGTCTGTGGCGCAAAAAAGGTTGGAGACCGCTGATTAAGAGGACCCGAGGGAAGCTCGGAAAGCTAAGCAGAAGTTATTTGGAGAGTGACTGCCGTTGGTTGAAAAGAGAGTTTAAAAAAAAAAAAACTTCAGTGGTGTTGCACACTATTTTATATTATTTTTTTAAAGTCATTGTTAACCCTTTAAAGCCGGTCAGAGCAGCACGCTCCGTTTTGCGTAACTATTTTTAAATCCCTGTAGAACCTGAACCACGTAAGCTAGCGCAATAATTTGTTTTGCATATGAAACCGGAGGAGTTGTACTTACATCTTATGCCATCAGGTTGTCCTCGGTCACGGTTTCGTTCCACATATAGCTTTGCAAAAATTGCATAAAAAGCGCTTGCAGGAACAAAAACATAATATTCCAGAAACAGGTTTTGCCGTTCCTATCAGCTGTTCGTAACACTTCCCACAGTGAAATGATGCACATGCTGTTTTCTTTGCAAATTTGCATCATAGGATTGTTTTTTGTTTTTCCTGCAGTATATAAAAATTGCTGTATCTCCAAAATAAAACTATGAAGACACTCAAAATAAATTTCCTGTGGTGGGAAACCATTTTTTGCAACTTTATTGTATTTAAAGTTTTGAGGGATAAACCTCTTAAATTTCTCCAAGTAGAAATATATGTAAACAAAACAAAAGCGATTTTCAATTTTTTTGTAGTTTATTGCACTTTTTTGCAATTTATGTAATTACTATGGACTTAATGCATACATATTATTAAAATATGGGCTATAACAGTTGTATTGATGTATAGCAACTTGAAATGCTCCCACAAATGGCACTACAGCATGTAAAAAAAAATAATATAAGCTCTGGTGGACTTGGTTCTATAGTAGGTCTTAAAGGGTTAAATAAATATCGTCAAATAATCGTGATCTCAATTTCAGTGAAAATAATCGTGATTATCATTTTTGCCATAATCGAGCAGCCCTACAGTGGTCTGATTGGTCAGATCGGTTTATTTGGAGCTGAAAAACTGAGCTTGGTTCAAAAAATAAATCCTGCAAATTTGTCCAGGGAAGTTAAAGGCCTTTAGATGCCAGTCCAGAAGCTCCCACACGTTTAATCAGTGAATCAGTATAGAAATGTTTTGTCACAAGATAAAAGTGATCCCTCTTGACAACTTTTTATTTGATTTCCCTCTATAAAATAAAGGAAGTAACAGAACCAAGTGCCCCCACAGTATAACAGACACATCTGTGTGTAGTTGATGTGTGTATGCAGTTTCAGGAAAGTCATGACAACTGGATACAGTTAAAGTGCCTTTAAAACAGCCTGGCAGTGTGTCCAGAGTTTGAGACAGTATAGTGTAATACTAGTATCCCGTAGGTGATGTGCTTACTCAGCAAAATGTTGCCTCGCACTGATGTGCCCTAAAGGTGGAAGATTGTCTCTGAAAGCAGACGGACGTTTGTTTAGGCGTAGTCACGATGCAGATCTATTAAAAAAATGAGTATTTTCTCACACCAGAGTAAAATAAATTACTGTTAGTCAGCCTTGGAGCAAAGGATATACATTCTGCCTTCTGCTGAGCATAAAGTGTTCATCTGTGAATCCCAGATTATTCCAAAGGAAATTTGTAAAATTTCCTGGTGTAAACCGTTGACTGGAGAGGTGGGTGTTGCTGGTAATTCTCAGCTTTCCATCTACATGGCTTTTCACAAAATCAGTCTACCTCTTCTTTCGCTCATCATTCTTGGAAATTGTAAATAATAAGATGAGGCATTTACATAATGATGGCATGGCTTGCTTGCAAACTGTAGGCTGCAATAAGGATCGGTGTAATATTTCAAGATTCTTGCATGCTAATGCACTCCAGTAAAGTTGCAGTGTTAGACAGAGGTCATGTTAAGTGTGTGGCAACAGTATGTCACTATGATTTCACATTGACCTTTGACTTAGTTCAAAGACTTAACCTTTTATCTGTAATAATTTTCTAAAATATAACGTGTTAAGAAACAAACGTCTTTTATAGAAACTGCTATGTTACCAGCTACCAGAGTTTGGTCTTGAAATTCAGATTATTTATTTACATATTTTTTTTTAAACAATTTAAGGCCCTGATGTCTGGACTGTTGATCTTTTGCTGTCGACATGTTCAGTTTTACATACACAGTGTGGGCGAGGTTAAATATTAATCAGAAATAGCTATTAATATTCATAAACAAAAGAACTGTTTTTACTGGCATTGGTCATGTCAGGTATACTTTTCCTGAACTAATACTTTAAAGTTTGATCAAGAGGTCACGCTATAGCTATATAGATAGGCAGTTTAATTATAAATAGAAAGTTAGTCAGTGACACAAAAAAGTCTGAAAGTAAGTTATTGTTCTTCACTAGAAGCAGTCAGTGCGCCCCAGGGTGGCTGTGGCTACAATGTAGCTTGCCATCACCAGTGTGTGAATGGGTGGATGACTGGTTGTGTAAAGCGCTTTGGGGTCCGTAGGGACTAGTAAAGCGCTATACAAATACAGGCCATTTACTATGGCAGTAAAACATTGCAGAATACTTCATCAGCCAAACTGATTTGTCCTTGTTCAAGGGTGTTGTCTGTGAGTCATGAGAGAAAAGATTCAATTAAAAATCTCAGGAGCTGCTTTCTTGTACACCTCTGGATAAAAATGTGAATGGAGAGTACACCATCATGATTCAGCAGATTTGGGTTTATGGACCATGGTAGAACTCCTGCTGATGAATATAATGCTGAATGCAAATAATTTGCAAGAGGAGTTGCTGGAGTATCTTAGCGGCATTTGTTCCTTTATAACCGTGTTAAATATCCCAACCAAAGGAAAGCCTGTGGAATATGATTATGAGCAACTGAATCTCATTAGTGTTTGTGATTGTTTTCAGGTCGGGGCAGAGGAGATGGAGGGTTTTACCAAAGAAGTTTTGACGATGTGGAAGGTTTTGGTCGTGGAGTAAGGGAGATGCATCGCTCCCAAAGCTGGGAAGAAAGGTATTAAAATGTTCATCTTTTTCTGTCAAAGCTTGACGTTTTTTTTCTTCCTTTTGGCATAACAGTCATAACTTTATATAATGACTTTCTTTCTATCAATAGGGGAGATAGAAGGTTTGAAAAACCAGGTCGAAAAGACCCAGGTTGGTGTCACATTTTGCTCCTCAAATAATCAATATGTGGTGATCTTTTGGGGCGAATGAACTTAGCTTATCTATTTGTTGCTTTGTTTTTGTGACAGATGCTGCTCCAGGACATTTTCAGATCAATCACAGTAAGTGTGTTTATGCAAGTTGAACTTTTGACCAATAGGAAGTTGAGATTTTTGAAGAATGTCGATGAGGCATGAGTTTGGTAACACAAATTATGATCTCATTGTCAATATAATCGTTATTTACCTTTCACTCCATCGTTTTCAGTGCGAGGTAATTATGAGGACGGTGGAGCAGGACTCCCGAGGAAGCACGACTTCACGCGTTCAGAAAGTGAGAACTGGCGTACTTCTCGTGATGATCAGAATGGTGAGGATGATGAGGGGGGTTGGCGCCCGGCAGGTTCTCGGCGGGACAATGACCGGTGGTGCCCCCCAAGCCCAGGTGGGCACTGCACAGTCCACGTTACCGATACATTTATCAGAGATAAATGTATTTGTGGTGACTGCCACTGCCTGTTTGAGAAAAAAGTTTTTTGTTTCACAGCCAAACTGCTGGTTGGTTTTTGGTATTCATGATAGCGCACAAAGTTGAATTCAGTTGAATTCTCCAGCTCCACCTCTTTCTGTATCATGGGCGTTTTGTTAGCTTGGCTGTCAGTAATTTACTGCTTCTATAAAGTACCAGCCAACAAAGCGTGCTAAGAGTGAGATGAGTGATTCTTCACCATTGATTCTTTATTTTAAACTGCATTTCACTTGCACAGGCAAATGTATTACTGCTGAACATCTGCATGAAGTTAAAGTATATCATGAGTAAAATGGTTTTCTCATTATTTTCCAATGTTTTTTTTGTATTTATTTTGTCTCTCCAGATGGGCCTCGGTCAGCAGGGTGGCGGGAACACCCAGACCAGCGTCGCCGTTTCCCATTTGATGCAAGAGAAGACGAGCGTGGCTACAGGAGGCCAAGGTCAGGCAGTGGCAGCCTTGAAGATGAGAGGGACAGCCTGCCAGAGTGGTGTCTGGAGGATGCAGACGAGGAGGCGGGCACCTTTGACTCATCGGGGGCATTTCTCTCACTCAAGGTGATTTCAGGCAGAAACCATTATACTGATAAATGGAAAGACTTGACTATCCTGAACTGGCTTCAAAACGCTGATGGCTTTAAGGGATATGTGTGCCAAATTTTCAAAAGTGGTTTTTTTTTTTTTTCTTTTCCCTTCATAATAGCAGAAAGCCTCCAAGGAGCCGATCTTGGAAGAGGCAGAGATTGAATTCAAACCCTTGGAAGTGTGTGAAGAGGGCCTGGAGGACGAAGACTGCCAACCCAAGGAGACCAAAGAGACAGAAACCGAGGCCAAAAGAGAAGCTGACCGAAAAGGTCAGTCACGGTTTTTACATAGAAGTACATCTAAATAGACTGTAAGACTCACAGTTTTGTAAGCACTTTGGAAATGAAAGTCTTTTTTATGAAGCGCACAAAAAGACTGGGCTGTTTCACTTTTGGGAAATGGCATTCCCCGAAGCCAAGCTCAGCCTTCAGGGTGATGGCGGTCTCTTACTGTATGAACTTCAATGTACAGAAGGGGGGAAAAAAAATCTCTTATAGTTCGAACATTTTGTCTGCAGTTTCCAGAACCAGATTTTAGTGTGAGTGCTGCAGTATGACCAGTAACATAAGATTCCAGAAAAATACTTGTCATCAGTCAGATTTCAGTGATTTATAAGGTCTTGCAATATGAGCCTAGCATTAGTGGACGAGCATGTTGACTGGAAACTGGTTGAGATGTACTAATGCAAAAATTTCATATACATCCCAGCAGTTGCTTAGATTAATATACTTTCAGTCAAAGTATTGTCTGTAAGGAGAAATTGTGGGAGTCTTTCAGCCACAGTCTCAAGGACACTAAAAAACACAATGGATTGCGCTGCAGATGCTGGCCTGTTTTGTGCTTCAACCATTTTTCTAAAATAAAATGATGGCTGTTTAAAGGCGTGATTCAAACATGACAAAAGAATGTGGAAAATTATGTGGATGTGATACAATATCAACTAATCACTGTTGACACAACGCACACATTTTAATACACGTTTTTTAATATTACAAAACCTAATTATTATTTATGACAATTTCATATTGTGATTTGTAATTTTTACTTTAGAGTTGGCTAGAGTACCAGAGGAGGCCCCACCTGTTCCTCCAACTGTCTCAGAGCCCCATTCTCCTGCTCAGTCTTTGTCCCCAAACCTGCCTAGCAGGACAGAAGACCCTGAGAGGCCAGCTGAGCGACAGCCACCCCTGGAACTCCCCCCAGAGCCCTGCAAAGTCCCTGTGCATGTCCCCATGTCTAATAGCATACTGGAATCTCTTCCTATGACCCACATTTCTACCACCCTTACAGGTGGGACTTTTATGCAGTTTCACTGTAAATATTACTTATTTTTTCTGCATGTGCCAAAAATACAAACATTTTGTTTTTTGTTTTTTTCCATACAGAAGTTTCTGCTCCATCACCTACTCTCCATATACCACAGCAAAAGCCCATAGAGGTTTCTGTGCCAATGAACAATCCTTTACCATTTCCTTCAAATATAATGTCACCTTTTGGCAGGCCCAACACTGTGTCACATGACACTGATGAAGACGAGGGATTAAAACACTTTGAACAGGTAATTATGTAAACTTTTATCATGAAGGTGTGTCAGCAGGACTGTGGTCATCAACCAGAAATCCACAGTCATGAGATCAGTTATAATCTTGTTGCTAAAGGAGAAACTATATCAAGAATATTATAATACCAGACATTTGACTAATTTCATTAACCCTCTGGGGTCTATGGACGCGCCGGTGCGTCAAATTCACATAACCAATTTAAGATGACGCAGCAACCCAAAGTCTCCATTTCAACTTGGGTCAAAAGTGTGGACTTCAAACTATATACCAGTTTTTAAATTGTGTCGATGGGCCACGTAGAACCAGAGTTATGAAGAGTTTTTTTCTGAACAAAACAGTGGTGTTTACGGCAGGAAGAAACTGTAAAAACAGCGTTTTCTAAGGACAGCGCTACCAAACACGCTCCGCTTGTGAGTGAAAAAAGAAAAATCACCCCTTCCCTATTGGTGTTAAAGCGTACCATGCTAGTCAATCAAAAAAAAAAAAGATATGGTAACATGTGGCACTTGGTTGTTTAGGAAGAGAGGGAAGTTTTAGGAGTGGCACTGGCAAGAGAAAGCGGGTGAGCGAAAGAAAGAGACAGAGCAAGTTTTCATATGTGAGACATTAGTGACGTTAATAGTGTTTGGAGGCTATAGTTAGTGTGTTGTGTAGTCATTGTTTTGTTTTGTGTGTCAGTTATACTGCTAAATGTCACAGTTGATCCAAAGAAGCCACAAATGGCAGATTCCAGTGTAAATGCTGTCTCCACATGGAAGAGAGGACTGATACCCCTCCTGTTGTCAGACCTGCAGGGTTTAGGCCTGTGGAATTCTGTCTTATAGTGGATAGAAACTTTGGAGTTGCATAAATAATTTGCGTGCCTTCTTATTTGATGTTGCACACCTGATTGTTCTGTAAATAGTTTTAAATGGTTATAAGATAAGATAAGATAAGATAACCTTTATTAGTCCCACACGTGGGAAATTTGTTATATAAAAAACACCTGAGACCTTGGCTGCATTTTTAGGTAAATAGTACCATATAACTTTGTCGTTTGCAGAACTTGTGCATAATTTTTAGAAATTTGCCATTTCTATTTGCATTTCAAGTTATGAAAATGATTCGTTAAGCATATTTGTGGTTTGTACAGTAAAAAATAACTTTTTTCTATTCAGATAATTTTTTTGTCTTGATTTAGATCAATTGTACTAATATAGTATGTCAAAATATTGATACCAAACAATGCAAGATAAAAGGTTTTTGAAGGCGAAATATAGGTAAAATCAAAAGTAATCAAAAACGGCCAATTATTCCCTGGACCCCAGAGGGATAATGATCAGGTTTTTAAAAGCAACTCTTTGCTCAGAAAGAAGCTGTTATGTTTTGGGTTTTTTTTAATCATCTGAGACAAGGCAGTCTTTTGTGTCAGTTTTGATTTGGCTTAGGAGTAATTTTAATGCCTTTCTTTAAAAAAAAACAAAAAAAATCCTTTCCAGGAGGCGGAAAAGATGGTAGCGTACCTACAGGACAGTGGGGTGGATGATGACAGACTTGCAGCAAAGACTTCAGAGAAGCCCAAGCCTGCAGGCCTGCCCCTGACCCATGAAGCTGCTCTCAAGTGGTTTTACAAAGACCCCCAGGGGGAGATACAGGGTAAGCCTGGACTTCATCTGGTCAGAGTGTAGCTTAGATTGTAGTTTTGTCTTAAAAACAGACTCCTGAATGTTTTCTGCTGTCTTTTTGTGCTCCTTTAGGTCCATTCAGTAACCATGAGATGACAGAGTGGTTTCAGGCTGGGTACTTCACAATGAACCTTTTGGTCAAAAGAGGGTGTGATGAAGTATTTCAGCCTCTGGGAGAGATCGTGAAGATCTGGGGCAGGGTACCATTTACTTCAGGTTCTGCACCTCCACCTCTACAGGTAAGGATCCTGCAAAGTGTTCTCCATTTGATTCTTAAATGTGGAGGGACTGTTTTTCAAATCAGAAGTAGAATCAGTACTACCTTTTATCCTGTAGGTGGTGTAGTAGTCCCTTTTTAAAATAGAAGGGTGTGTATAGAAACGCAAGGAAACCACCTTGTATTATCTTTTAAAGCACAATATAACATGAACTCTTTTTGCCTCTCACCTAGTGAGAGGCAACAGTTCAAGCCTCCCTGTGATGCTGAATTAGATGGGCAGCTAGAAAGAGAGATCGGAAGCTTTTTAATGCTTTGCTTTTTCTCCAACTTGATTTAAAAACATGATTTTTATTGTAATTCTTTTTTCTTATGTTTTGAAGGGAGATGGGGATCAAGAGAGGTTGAAGAGGCACCAGGAGCTCACTGCTCTTAACCTTTACCAGTTACAGCAGTTCCAATATCAATACCTCCTCAGGTATGCCAGGCTCAGATTTAACACTACATCAGCAAATTCACACAGCTCACTTTGAAGCAACAAATTGGCAAAGTGGTTTACATATGAAGTATTACTGCCCAAGACCTGCAGACAGACTGTGGTGTGTAAAACTGGTAGAGTTCCCGTTTAAGTTGAGACATTATTGCTTATTTATTCTTGCTTTCTGTGCAACAATAACTTATTTCGATTAAAAATACTAGTTTTATTGACTCAACACTTCATCAAACATTGAGTTGGTTTAAAAAAAAAGTTCCACTTTAGCTAGTGAGGACAAGAAGATTTATGGCTGCAGTGAAGGACATGAGAGGGTGTGGTGTGACAGAAGAGGATGCTAAAGATAGGGTCAGATGATCTGCTGCGGCGACCCCTAAAGGGAGCAGCTGAAAGAAGAAGCAGCTGGTCCAATATTGATTTGACACAATGCATAAATATCAGCATCTGACTTTGTTGAATGTCATCTTATTTATCAATAACTGCCTTGCTTGATGGAACTGTGAACTGTCCACATTATTTGTGGTTTTATTTACCAAAAAAAGGTTTATGGAATGCTTTTAATGCCAAGAGAAACAGGAGCTCCCAGACAAAACCTGCAACACAGCAGGGAGAACAGGCAAACTCCACATGAAAGGGTTGAAAGTGTTCAAACCCATGCTGCTTTTGCTTTGATTCCACACTACGAAACCCCCAGCCACTATACTGCTTTTTTTCCTAATCACTATCTACCCATCTTCCTCCATTTAGGCAGCAGTATGCTCAGGCCCTGGCCCAGCAGAAAGCTGCAGCTCTTAGCTCAGCTCCTCTTCAGCAGCAGCAGCAGCACCAACAGCAGATCAACCTGCTTCAACAGCAATACCAGGCTCTTAAGATAAGGTTGATAGCATCATTATTATCATAAGTATTTCAGTGTTTAAAAATGTTACCTCTAGAGACATCAAGGGAAACTGAATCCATTAATGTGTTTGCTTTATATTACTGTAGAGCATCTGAGAGCCTCCTACCTCCTGTTACCCGATCTCTGTCTGTACAAGACTCTGGTTCTGTGTGGGAAATGCAGAACCCGTCTACTCAGGCTTCCTGCACAACTAACCTCCAACAAGCTTCTCAGAGCAGTGAGTTTCTTACTTTAGTATCTTGAAGTGATGGAAATGTGTTTTTGTGGCAAGTGTAATGTATAAAATTGAATCATTTTCAACAGCGTGGGATAGCAGCAGTGTATGGGATTTACCCATAGACTCCATGGCACAGGCTCCAACTATTGAGCAGATGCAACAGTTTGAGAAGGCAAAGAATGCAAAGGTGATTAAAAATCTTGGTCTACGAGTGTTTTACAGTGTCTCTACTAACCTCTAAAGATCTCAGAAGTTTGGAATACAGCAATAGAAGTCTGAAATGTCCGACTATTATTTTGAGATCACGTTTCTGTGAACAATGCCTTAAGTTCATTATTTTTCTTTGTGTCAGCTGGAGCTTGAGAGGCGTGAGGCAGAAATGAGAGCTAAAAGGGAGGAAGAGGAAAGGAAACGGTTGGAGGATGCCCTGAGAGCTCGACAGGAGGAGGAACGGAAACGTTTGGAAGAAGAGGAGCTTGCACGGCAGAAACAGGTGGAACGCTTTCATAGAAGCACTTAAAAATGGAATGAGTACATGTCTTAGTGGCACTGGGCAAAAGACAATCTTTGAGGTTTTCTTATTCACACAGTGTAAGAGGGGGCAGACTCTTCTGCACCTCCGGCCTCTCATTTCTGTCTTTTAAATAAATTCTAACCAATGAAGGGAGTCTTAGGTCAGTACTGTAAAGAGTGAAAAATTCACATGGGCAGCAAAATTCAATGTTAAAGTGGGTTGAGCAGACTTTTTACCCATGAAGCTAGAAATGCGGAATTGACTTTTACTGTATAGAGGGAAAGACGTTTTCCCTCTAGATTTCTGCCTGTTGAAGCTGTAAAGTAGAACCCATTTCCTGATCGTTTTTTTGTAGTAGAGACAAAAAACAAAACAAAGGGCAGTATTGATGTATCAGGTGCTTTATACAGATACAGTATGTCAGAGTTGCATTGTAACGTAAAAAAGGTGGCACCAGCTAGTTTGTAAGCAGTGTCGCTTGGAATTTGCTAAGCATTCATTGCTTAGCAAATTCTTAGTAATATTGTTTACAGACTAGCTGTAATCAGGCTTTATTCATGTTGCGTTCCAATGACAACAACCACTGGGTAGTCAAAAAAAAAGATATCAGTTGGGTTTTTATGTTTTGGAGTCACCCTTTGATTTGTTCATTTGGTGTGAGGCTTGAACTGACACAACATTGTGAATTTTAAGGAGGAGGCACTAAGACGGCAAAGGGAACAGGAAGAAGCACATCGGAGACAAAAGGAGGAAGAGGAAAGAATGGCACAGGAGGAAGCTCTTCGAAGATTAGAAGAACGGCGGAGGGAAGAGGAGGAGAGAAAGAAGCGAGAAGAGTTCCTACGCAAACAGGTAAGGGTACAAAATCATGTCTAATAATTCCTCTTCTTGAACCCAGCACTGAGCTTATTGAGTTTTTGTATCTGCTTCACCAGGAAGAGGAGCGCAGAAAGCAGGAGGAACTGGAAGCATTGCGGAGGCGTGAGGAAGAGAAGCGAGCAGAGGAAGAGGTGGCAGCTGCTGCAGTGGCAGCTGCCCTGGCCCAACAACAGGAAGAGCAAAAGAGGAGAGACCAGGAGGCCCAAAGACAGCAGGAGCTGCAGAGACAGAGACAACAGCAACAAGAGGCCCTCAGGAGGCTGCAACAACAGCAGCAGCAACAGCAGCAGCTTGCACAAATGAAGGTATAAACATAACCCTTATTTATTAAAAATACAGAGTACGAGATGACTTTAAAGTTTACAAAATGCCTTATCCTGGTCCACAGCTTCCATCCTCATCAAAGTGGGGCCAGCAGTCACCAAACACTATAAACCAGACTCAGAATGCCCTGTCATTGGCTGAGATCCAGAAATTGGAGGAAGAGAGAGAACGACAGGCGCGGGACGAGGTAAGAAGAGTGGACCAGTTTAATTTTCAGTGAACTGCTGCTGTTATGTGCTTTTCAAAAGTGTAACCTGTCTGTATACACTATATTAATTTTTTCATACACTGAATTGCCAAAAGTATTCACTCACCCATCCAAATCATTGAATTAACATGTTCCAGTCATTTCTATGGCCTCAGGTGTATAAAATCAGGCACCTAGGCATCACCAAGTGCAAGGCAAAGCATCAGATGTAGTGGTGTAAAGCATGCTGTCACTGGACTAGAGCAGTGGAGATGTGTTCTCTGGAGTGATGAATCCCGCTTCTCCATCTTTCAATCTGATGGATGAGTCTGGGTTTGGTGGTTGCTATGAGAACGATGCTTATCTGACTACATTGTGCCAAGTGTAAAATTAGTGGAGGGGGATTATGGTGTGGGGTTGTTTTTCAGGGTTGGGCTTGGCCACTTAGTTGCAGTGAAAGGAACTTTGAATGCTTCAGCATACCAAGACATTTTGGGCAACTTCATGCTTGCAACTTTGTGAGAACACTTTGTGGATGACCCCTTCCTGTTCCGACAAGACCTTCCACCAGTGCAAAAAGTAAAGGTCCATAAAGACATGGATAAGCAACTTTGGCGTCGAAGAACTTCACTGGCCTGCACAGAATTCTGACCTCAACCCAAGAGAGAACACCTTTGGGATGAATTCGAGCAGAGTTTGCAAGCCAGGCCCTCTCATCCAACAAGCCAGTCTGACATCACCAATGCTCTTCCGAAAAAAAAAATGGTGCAAAATTCCCATAAACACTGCTAAACTTGTGGAATATCTTGCCAGAAGAGTTGAAGCTGTTTTACCTACAAAGGGTGGGCCAACATCATATCAAACCATATGAATTAAGAATGGGACATCGCTCAAGTTTGTACGTGTGTGAATACTTTTAGCAATAATGGTCTGTCATCAGTACTTTGTTTCTTGTTATTGAGATGCTGTTTCTATATATGTGTGTATGTGTTTATATGTATATTAATACTGTGTTCACTTCACAGCATCGACGTCAGCAGCAAGAGATCCTTAAGCTACAGCAACAGCAGGCCCTGCAGCAGGCTCAGCAGCCTCATGCCAAGTTGTCAGGTTGGGGTAACATGGCCAAACAGCCAGTTGCCACCAAGTCTTTGCTGGAGATTCAGAGGGAGGAAGCCCAGCAGATGAAACAGCGGAAGGAGCAGCAGCAACAGCAGCAACAACATCCTATTGTTGCCCCACAAACACGCACTCAAAACAGAACTGTATGTGACACAAACAATAACAAAAGATATTGTTGACTGAAACAGAATAAGAGCTTCGTAGAAAAGCAGAGCTGTTTATGAGTCGTTAGTGGAGTCAGCATTTTAAGGCAGAATATCATTAATAACATCCAAAATATTGACAAATGAAATTTTCGTTTAAATCCCAGGAGGAGTTCACAAAATTGTGATTTGATTGTTTTTTTGTTTTTAAATTAGTGATTTTACAAATCTGCTGTTTTATGCCTCTGCACGAGCAACAGCTGTGATCAGAGGTATACCTCAGATGTTTCTTCAGATTTGGCACAGATGTTTACTTGAAACCAGAGATGAACTGATTAAAAATTGATGGTCGGTTTAAGCAACAGCTGAAGAATTCAGAAGCCAGTCGGGTGAAACTTTAATTCGTTCTTTTGACTAATGTGTTCAATCATCTGTGGCATCATTATGATCTGCAGAAACACTTTCCTGGCTGTAATGTAGAATGTCTTTCTTTGTCCCTCCCTCCCTCCCTATTCGAGGCACTTTAACCACAAGGCAGTAATTGTTGTTCTTCTGGTTTTACGTTTCACTTCTGCTAAAAGGAATTCCAGCAACTACACCAGTTATGATGAATCGGCAAATCCGCAGATTTTCAGAATCAGCAGATCTTCGCATAATCTGTTTGTTTTCTTACTTTGTAACCAAATATTTGCAACTCATCCTTGTTCTGACTTTAAAGTTGTGAAGTTTTACACTTTTATTTCTTAAGAAATCAATCTGTTTGGGTTCTTGAACTGATAGATGGACAAAACTATCACATCAGTCAATTTCTTTGGAAACTTTAAGTTGTCTTTTACCATTTTTAGGCATTTTATATACCAACTAATGTACTGATATCTCATGAATGTAATGGGCCAATTAACCTGAGACGTGTCTGGCTCTCTTCACAGACTTCTCTGAGTAACTCTGTGTGGGGGTCTGTTAACACCAGCAGCAGCAGCAGTAACTGGAGCTCAGACTCCAGCAGCATCTGGGGTGACACCCACAACTCAAATATGGGTTTCTGGGATGAGGCTGTGAAAGAAGTTGTCCAGCAACCTCAACAGACCCGAAAAGGCAACGCGCAGAAGAACAATAAAGGCAACGCCAACCTCAGGTATTTATTTAGAGTGACAAAACTTTACAAACCCTCTTAGTCACGGGCTGTGATGAATAGCATGATTTGCAGCGTGAGGGATATGATGAGTAACACGCAGATCTTAGTGACTTACTTTGTCTTCCTCTTTCATTTGTTTGTGCACATGAAGTAACTCTTTGAGTGGGCGAGCCAATAAGAAGGTGGAGGAGGAGGAGAAGCTGCTAAAGTTGTTTCAAGGTGTCAACAAGAGTCAACAGGACACGTTCATGCAATGGTGTGAGCAGACTCTGCACACCCTCAACACGGCCAACAACCTGGATGGTGAGTCTTTAAATATGATTTACTAAGTCATCCCACCAGGAACTATTAATGGGCCCTTTCTGGAAGCCAAACACAAATATTCTCCTCCTCCTCTCTGCCAGTTCCTACGTTTGCATCTTTCCTCAAAGAAGTGGACTCTCCGTACGAGGTGCACGACTACATCAGGGCCTACCTGGGGGACACTCCCGAGGCCAAGGACTTTGCCAAGCAGTTCCTAGAACGTCGTGCCAAACAGAACGCTAACCAACAGAAACAGGCACCACAGAAACAACAGCAAGCCCTCAAGCAGCAGCAGCAGCAGGTGAGCAGGACTTACAAGAACAAGGGTTGTTACACCAATTGTCACTTCCTTATATGACTTGTAATGAGGTGAAAGTGATGTTTCACTTCACTATGTGGCTTTTCTGGCTGTATGCAAAAACTAAAACTGTTGCATCACCCTTTAGATGACCCCAGAAAGATGCCATCTATAACAATGTTTTTTTTTAATCAGCTAATTTATAAATCTTAAGTCATAGCAAGTGCCGACATGGCACTTCTTTTTTCTTTCTTTTTTTAGCCTGCTCTTTTTAAATAATAGAAAAAGAGATTGTCGAAAAGGTGAATTTTATCACTACATCAATGTTATGAAGGATTAATCCATGTTGCTTTTACTAAAACATGAAGGCCACCTTTCGTCTATGTTGTCTGTAGTCAGAGCAGCACTGCACCTTTTGTTTGTATAAAACCTGACACGCGAATGAAAATCATTTTTGTTTATTGGAAGAATAATCTGAGTGTAGTGGTTTCTTTGAACTGTAAACACAGTGGGCACTCTCACATTGTTTTCCACCACATTACCACAAATGAGGGAGGCAGAATATTAGGAACACTTTTAAATGCAATGCAGTCCAGAACACCAACACCTCCCAATGTCACATCAATATTGCGCATTAATAGTGTTGTTTACAATGGCACTAAAAACTCAGTGTCATAATTTTGTAAAAGTGGAATTTATGTCAAAGTGCTTGATCATATTAACAGGTTTGGTTCTTCTACCATCAGGGTTGGGCTGATTTTAGTAAGTTGAGTTTTTTATTAAAAGGTAAAATACAATTTAGTTTATCAAATAGCCAAAACATCAGAGAATTCAGTTAAATATGTGAAGCCTTGACTGTATGATCATGCTTACATACAGTCACTCCTCCAAAGCAAACTCCCATTAATTGAAAAGTTTGATAGCTCATATTTTTATAAAAAATATATATATTTGTGGATTAAAGTGGACTGAGTGTAGTATATCATAGTTTTACTTTTAAGATGTTATTTTTGAGCATCCAGGATTTTAATCATACTATAATCTGTAAAATTACACTTATGAAGCTCATGCAACACTATGTTGTGGTGACAGATGTGTTACTTTGACACCTTTGTCTGTTTAACACACCTTTGAGCTGGCCTCTTTCTAAGTAGTGAAGAAAAGTGGGGCATCCATTCAGTGAACACATGTCTTTTGGCTATATTTAGAAAATGCAAGGCTTTCAGTGAACTTTTTAAAGCTAACTGAACAATCATCAGGTGTCTGGCTTGTCCCAGCTGTGCAGTCAGATTGTCTGTCGGTAATGTTGCTTTCAATTTTCTTGATATTTATTTATAATCACATCTGTCAACCCTGGATATTTATTATTTGGTGATTTGTATATATTGTGCTATTCCTTATATCTTAACATATTGTATTGTTAAATAGTCTAGTGTGTTTTTGTTAATGTTACTGTACTGGAGCAACTGTAACCTACATAATTTCCTTAGGGATTAATAAAGTATGCTGATTCTGATGATAAAAGTAGTTGGGGTAGAATTACAGGAGTAGTTTGTTCCTTGATCAGAAGGTGGCGCTGATGGAAACAATTATATGTAACAAAGGGCAAACTGAGCTGTACATGACACCATTACACCTTCCGTCACCCAAGTTTATTGTTTCAATTACAGTAGGTTGCATCAGTAGCCTCGTGTGTTTAATGTCTTCAGGTGGAAACTTTGACATGAGGAAAAAAAATAAATAAAAGGTGCATTTTTTTGTTTTGTTTTTTTTTTTAGGCTCTGCTATTTAGCACCTCAGTTCGTTTGTGACAGTTTTAACGCTGTCACTGGTGGCAGTTCCTATTATTTCACACTTCATTTCCCTCCACAGTGAATTCGAAGCATTAATGTTAGCTCTGGTTTCATCATTATGTTCAGCGATATCTAGTGGGACTGCGTTGAGCCTTTTCTCTGAGAGCTGAGCCGTCTTTTAAGTGCAAGTTTCTCTCTTTCCAAGGATTCTGTCTGGGGTGGAACAGGATCTTCATCAGTTTACCAGTCCAACCATACGAGTGGGCAGCAGCAGCGCTTTGAGACAGTCACCTCAGGGAAGAAGAAAAAGAAGCAGAAGATGGTCCGGGCAGACCCCAGCCTACTAGGTTAGGACAAACATCCATCTGAAAAATGATTACTTTTTTTTATGTTTCATGTGCTAATTGAGTTGTTTCTTTTTACATTTTCAGGTTTTTCTGTGAATGCGTCATCTGAGAGATTGAATATGGGAGAGATTGAAACTTTGGAGGACTTTTAAGGGACTGCAGCCAAGCAAACCCCCCCACCCCCACTGACTGTATCCAATTTGAACAGCAGCTGCTTTACCCAAACCCCCAACTGCTTCCTCGACTTTCACCCTTTATTTTTCTGTTTCCCTTTTATCAGGAGTACACTGGCCATTGAGGCAGAGCGTATTTTTCTGGTGCAAATGGACCTTTGATCTAAAAGTTTAACCCTAAAGAGAAACAGACTGGAGCAAACAGTCGAGGGATACCCCCAACCAAGTGAGCAAGGAAGTCAAACTAATGGAGAGTCTGCTGATTTGCTGACATCTCTTCAGCTGCTTCATCCAAAATTAACAAATTTAAAATTTGGCCTAAACTGTATCTCATTGTTTTGTTTTGTTTTCTATATATATTTTGAAGTGTGGATACATGAATGGGGTAGCTTGGGAAAGATTGGAGATTATATCCATTGTTTTTTGTTTTTATTTATTGAGTTCCCCCCTACACTTTAGTTCCCCACCCCCCTTCCTCCCCTCCTCCCTCTTTTTGGCTGGGTGTTCATGGATAATGACAGCAAAGTAGAGCCCAAGGATTCGTGCCCACTTATGTCCTGTTTTAAGGACAAGTTCAAAAGTTCCAAGTAGTTATCTATTTCTTGTAAAATACTAGGCTGTTTAAAGAATAAACTTTCAATTCTGCATCTGTATTATAATATATGAAAATGATCTGCTGGAGTCATACTTTTTTATTGCAGTATGAAATAATAAAACAGTCTGTGTGGGCTGTTCACACCTGTGTCTGAACCATTCAGAAAAACTGCAAAATATGTGTGTAACTGATTTTTTTACGATTAACCCGGTCACACTGCAGGAAACCACATTTTAGACATCCTGTTCGTGAAAAGCTCGAAATGTGTGCATGGAAATTTCATCAGTGCCAGGTGATTAAGAGGGTCTATTAATGAAATTAAATTTAGGAACCATGGGACAAGTTAATTATCTATGCATTTAGCCATGTAGACAAGGCCAAGATGACCTGCTGGTGTTTAAGTATAAGAAGGGAGAAGAAAGATGACTACGCGCCAGAGAGAGAAAATAACAGCTGAGGCTGTAGCATACACTGACTTGCCACAGTGTTTGGTACAGTTGTTCAACTGTTCATTAATACAATCACATATACCACATGGACAAGGTCAAGATGATGGGGAATTAGTGTGACTTGCACAACTGTGAACATGACACGATTGTTGATGCAGACAGGCCGGTCTAAGTATTTCAGAAACTACTGATCATCTGGGATTTTCCCATACATCCATCTCTGGGATTAACTGGGAATGATCTGAAAAAGACAAAAGAAAGCGTGACTTCGGTAACTCAAACAACCAAGAAGAGCATGCACAAAATAACCTTGAAGGAGATGGGCTACAGGTTGGATGTTTCGAGCAGCAGAAGACCACACCAGGTGGCGTTACAAAAGCAGATATGAAGATATGAGGCTCTCAAATCTGCAGCAACTGTGTGATGCTGTCATATGAGGAATGTTTCCAGCACCTTGTTGAATCTACTAATCTAACTGAAGACAGTTCTGAAAGCAGATGGGAGTTCAACCCAGTACCAGTAAGGTTTAGCTAATAAAGAGTCCATTTAATGTATTTTGCGTGCAGTAAACCAGACTTTTGCTCCTTTATTTCTTTCAATTTTTTCCCACATAAGCAGTTTGTTTTGTTTTTTTTAAATCAAAACTAACACTTAAGCCTCGAAAGTACAGTATCAAAAACAGCTTACTGATATTGAGGAAGTAAAACTGCATTTTCCCACAGTGCTGGCGCTAGTGTTAGTTACATGGTCAAGTCATATTTTTAAATCCACAAAGGGGAAATTAAAAATTCTCCCATAAACAACAAAACATTTTTTAGCACGTGCTCTGGAGAATCAACATGTGATGAGGAATGGGCTTCCCAAGAATGACTTATCAAAACACCACCGACTTATAGTGATCAGCCACAACACTAAAACTATGGCTGAAAAGAATAACAATCATCTTGTTCCAATGAAATGTTTTGCAGAAGTTACTTTGGCTGTGAATCTCTCGGCTACATATTACCACAGACCAAGATACACCTAAAGCACCTGCCACAACACAAAAACTGCACAAGAGACTTGACAAACAACCCAAGGTGTTGAACTGTCTTTACCTCCCCAGACTCAAGTTAGGTGCTCTGGTACAAGTTCAATCAAAATCAAAATTTATTTATATAGCACATATTAAAACAACAATGTTGACCACAGTGCTTCACAGTCAGTACTGTTCACAACATACATGATGTCCCACAAGCCCCAAAGGATCTGCTACCAAAACCTTGTTCAAGACACCACAGCCCTAGAGAGTTTTATTTTTCTGTTCGCAAGGAGATGACTAAGATTTTAACATAAACACAAAATCTTTGAACATAAACATTTTTAAAGTTAGTGTAAGTGTAAGTTTGCAGACAGGAAATACTGGAAAACTTGCAGTCAGCTCCAGCTTCCTCACGAGCAGCTGCAATGTTGAAGGGGAACTCTTTTGTTAATGGGCCTAAAATCTAGTTTACAAGCGACACAGGCTAAACACTCCAGTGACAAGAGCTTATTTAGGTAATGCAAATGCTGAGCGCCAGACTTCCCATGCTGTGAGCTTTGCTACACCTACATGGCCCTGATACCCAGCCTAGAAGCAGTTCTGCATACTTTCACCACAAGATTGGTGAACCTGAAGTCAGAATTACTGAGAGCACTGATGATAGGAAAGAAGCTGATTGGACAGTGATTGGAAGATACATCCCAATGTCAGCCATTAGTACCAGATAATAATCTGTGGTCGAACCAGTGGAAATGTAGGCCGGTTCTCAAATGACACTCAGGAGCCTGCTGGTGAGAAAGAGGAAAATGACCCCATCAGTACAGTTTGGGTTGTTAAACTGGTTCTGTTCTGAAAATGTGAAAATAGTTCCCTTGGTAATACTTAATAATTTAAGCACTTAGCATCTAATATTTAATTCAACGGTATTAAATGAGATGCACCTGCTGACGATGTCATCATAGTTTGTGCTTTCTATGATAATCTGATTTTGTAGTTCCCAGAGGAAGCACCTGTCAGGTTTGCATCCAGCCAGAAACTGATCTGTGTTGTGAAAAAGCCCCTAAAACGACAGAGATGTGCAGTGATTAGGCTTGTTGTGTTGTTCTCAGTGACAAAATCAAATCAATCTTCAAAAGGGTAAATAGGAACTGAAATGTCCTCATGCTACGTTGCCAGATTGTTGGCTACACCCATGAGTCATGGTCAGAAATTTATATGTGCTCATCATTGCCATGCGTGTCAAGATAATTTTGGCCTTTTCTTGATTTCTTTGAACTATTCTTTTTCCAGGGCAGAATGATTGGACAACATACATCTTTAGTGACTTTACAAAACAAGAATCGGGTGGGCAAGTTTGAATTTGTTTTGTATTTTCTCTAATCCTCACAGAGTCAAAGTATATATACAGGCTTAAATATATCTTCTGCTTGTGCTGTGTTAGTGTCTGCATATCATTGGATGATGGTAATCTTCCTGCCCCTGGCTATCATGAGTCTTGGTGAGACGGGTTTCCATGCCAACAGCGCCCTTGTAGCCTCTGGTGCCAACAGTAGCGCAAGTCCTTGGGTGTGATTGTGGTCCGCATCTTCGTGCCCGGAGTAGATTATGGTTTCACCTGAAGACGGTCTGGTCTGGCCGCTTCCGATCCATCGGGTCTCACATAGTCTGAGAACCTTGATGCTGTATCTTCTCATCTCATTGGCCACCTGCGCTGACTTCCCACTTTCGTTCAGGGTTCTGATGTTACAGGTCCCTATCCTGGTCTTGGCATTGGTCGTAAGAAGACTTGTCGGCGAGCTTGCTTTCACCGGCACGCATCATGGGCCCCACTGAAGAGGAGTCTTCCTGTCCAGGCAGTTGTCGGGATGTACTTGTTGTTGCAGTTTCTGTAGCATGGCTTTTTTTTAGAGGATGGGCTTGCTAGCCCCACACCCAACCCTCCTCTTTTCTCATCCTGGATTTGGGACCAGGCAATGGCGGAGTTGGCTCTTATATATATATATTCTCTCAAATCTTTTAAGAAGTGTGCTGAAGGTTCTACAAAATCTCTTAACTTGACAAGGCCAAGGCGTATTTACAGAAATTGAGCTATTTGGCTACAATGACCAGAGGTGGGTTTGGAGGGGTAAAGGTGAGGCTTTCAAATATAATAACACTTTACCAGCTCTCCAGCATGGTGGTGGTGCTCTGGGGTTGTTTCGCTGCCAGTTGTATTGGTATATTGCACAAAGTGGATGAAATAATAAAAGAGGACTACCTCCATATTCTTCACCTTCACCTCAAACCAACAGCTAGACGGGTGTTGGGGCTTCCAACAGGACAATGATCCCTAATACACATGAAAACTGTTTTTTGTAAATGATAGAGCAGACCACAAGTAAACCGACAGAAATAAAAAAATGACCTCACTGGTAGGTCGCCTAAGCAATTCCTGCAGCAGGTGACTTAACAGGAACGGAAGAAAAATATCACTGGGCCATCCGCCTGAGCGTACATGTAGAAGCTGGTATTTTATGAAGAGTCCGCCAACTCTTTGAAAGTGCCAGTTTGCTGAAGCACCCCTTTAAAATACTGTCCACATATTTGAAGCAGTATCAACAAAGATACTGTCTTTAGATTTTCTCAGTACGTAGTTTATCACTGACATCCTCCAGTTTGCAGTCAGATATTTCCTTTAAGAATTGAATGTCCAATAGAGGCCTGCGTGATGTGACCAGGCCCGAATGTTTACCTCTCACCCCAACTATGTGACTGGAGTTGTGGAGTGGGTGGGCCCCCGTGATGATGTGTTCACAAGGTCCACACTGTCCAGAAAATCCTGTGCACACCTAGTTCCACCCACCATCCCTCTCTCTCCTGCTTGCTTTCCCCTCACCTTTCTCCCTTCTGTGCTCCCCCGTACTCTTCTCCTGCTCCCCTCACAGACTCAGCTATTCGTTAAGAGACTCTGCTTGAGGAGTTTTTGGAGACGCTCGTCGCTTGCAGCCGCCATGGTTCATAACAGCAGCAGCATCTGCAGAGTTGCCCTGCTGGTACTCTTCAGCCTCCTGGTAGCCTTCGTCCATGCAGGTAAAACCTCTAGTTCTGAGTAACATATATATATATGTATGTATATTTGTGGAATACATTTGTGGAATACACAATAAAGATCACCTGGTTGCACAGAAGTTAATGGAGGTGGAAATGTTTCAGAACGAAACATGCAAAACCGCAAAGAAAGCATCAGCCTGTCGCATTTTAAATGTGGGCAAATTAATTTCTTACATTTTTTTAAGTAGGTCGAGGTGATTTCTTTACAGACACTGAGATAATTTCATAATCTCCATAAAGAAGAAAGTATTTTCTTTTATTATAGCTGAGCTTTTCTTATATATGAGTACATTTTTAGGGTTTTTAGACAATGTTGCCTGCGTTTCTCACAGCTCTCAAACAAAAAACTTTGTGTATTCATGTCATTTTTCCCACAAAGGCACACTGAGGGCCTGATGTGTGTGTCGGCGGCTTGATGTAAATGATGCAGTTGTGAGAACTGAGAGAGCTGTGAAAGCTGCTCTTTGACGAACAGGATGACTCAGTTGCTTTGCCTGATGTTCGTATGAAACTCAAACCCGCCGCCCTCTCACTCGAGCTAAGCTGAAGTGATTCAGCGTAGTGCTGGTTTGGATTTTGGTACCTCTGGAGTGCATTTTATGTGCGTGAAGAGAATTTAGAGATGGTAAGAAGAACATTTCACACAAAAACTGTTGGTTTTCTGAATAAGGGCTATTTTGGATTGACAATCTGAAATAGCCCTTGACAGATTGCCACATCACTGCTCTTTCTTTCACTTTCTCTTACCTCTGCCAGTGTTTCCTTGGAATATATCTCAGATTCACTCGAGAAAACCTCGGGAGACTGTAGACTGGCTCTCAGGCCTAGAGGTCAGAGTAGCAGTCAAGAGGGCAATGGGGCAACAAGGTCCTCCCTGTCTTGTATGGGAAAGAGGCAAAGAAAAATGTGTGACCTGTCACCGATTACACAACACCTACATATATTGTGAAAGACAAGTCTGCAGGAGTTATGACTTGCCTACAGCTTTTTACATTTTGTGGGCTGTTCTAACTTTGGAGGGTGCAGTTGCAAGGTGAAAGCATGTCTTCTATGCCTGCCAACACTGACGAATGAATGCTTTGTTGGATCACAGAGCAAAAAAAAAACTCCCGCCAGGAGGTGTGCTAATAAGGCCAAGTCGTCATGGCTACAGGTTGCATCTCTGCTGACTTCATATATAAATTTGCAGTGGCACGACTGCATTGGCATACAGCAGTGTCGTCAATTGTTGTCACAAGTCTTGACCACAACATCATCCAAGATGAGCGTGACAGGCAGCTTCATTGGTTGACTCAGCATAGGAAACACACAGAGAAATGTCAAATAAGAAGTTTAAGCAAAAACAGTGTGATAATTACTCACATACACTCAGTGTTAAAAATCGTAGCCTTGACAGTGGTGTAGTTGTGTAATGTGAAAATGGAAAACAAAGTCTCTTCAGGCTGTCCTTGTTTCAGAGTAAAATCCAAAACACACACCAATTGTTTTTCAAATATTTTACTGTGGAAAATGTGTCCACCTACTGTGGTATTTTAAGATGGCGAAGCGAGGGCACACAACACCACCGGTGTCATGTCTGG
The DNA here is from genome assembly GCF_057382275.1 of Copadichromis virginalis. NCBI lineage: Eukaryota > Metazoa > Chordata > Actinopteri > Cichliformes > Cichlidae > Copadichromis > Copadichromis virginalis. Next base: position 20,017,168 of record NC_140635.1, read on the forward strand.
GCTGCATTACTTGTGGTTTTCGATGCTCTGCCAGGTTGCTTTACACATGCATTCGTCTGCGTGCTTTGTCACCTGTCTGACTTGTGTGAAATCCTGAGCAAGGAGGCCAGGGGCCCCAACAAATGGGCCTCTGTGCTTTTTAGTGTCTGAAATCAGCCCTGCCCACAGCCTGCCAAACGCGTAGCGAGTCTGTGCTATATAAGAAGAAAGGCTAACGTCTGGAGTTGTGTATCTTTAAAAAGAGAGAAACAAGCAAAGATTTTTTTCCACCCTGAAAAACGCGATGTACACATATGCACGCAGTGAGCGCTACTACTGTGAGCAGGAAACTGCACGTAAATGACAGATGCAGCAAATATGTTACAAATTAAAATTCATATATGTAATTTCATTTGATTTGTTAGAAGGTTCAAAAAACAAAATATCTTTTCCTGGTTCACACTTCACATGGTTAAATCGGACAGACAAAACTGTCATTTTATATATATAGCACACATGTTAACACAACTCAAGGCTGCTGTTGCTGTTTGTTGCTCTGAATGCTCTGTGGGCTTAAAATGAAAATAACTTCTTTCTAAAACTCATTTTTATTTTTAGAAATGAAAACTCCTCATAGCACTGGTGCGTGCTGCTACTTTCAGAAAACAGTGCGAACTTGCTCTAACAAAAAGGTGAACAACAAATAAGATGTCCAACGTCAGAACTGTTTCACAGGCACTTCATTATATATATATCAAAATGAACTGTGCTGGTTTTTTAATGGGAGTAGTACAAACTGTGCCATGATGTGCCATTGCAAAATGCAGCTCTGTGAGACTCTGTAGGTATACCTTAAAAATCATAAATGCTTTATAATGAATTATTCCATTAACTATGAACTAATTATGCACTCGTGTATTGCAGTTTAACAGCTAAATGTTGTGCATGAATGGTTACAATATCAAAAACTCTAATAATATAAATCCAAACTTGACTAATTATCACAATAACAATCACCACGTTAATAGAGATTATAATCCATTTATAAGAAAACCATTGGAGTGGTCATGTGAAAGAACTGTGAGTCCAAACATGCTGAGGCACAGACAGTAGATAATATTTTTTTTCTCTAGTGGCTCCCTGACTAGATTCAAACCCTACCTCATGGAAACAAACCCAACGGAAAACATGTTATTATTTTTTTAACCTTCTTATTAAATCATTCTGTCCAGAAGGTGCAGCCTTTCACACATAGAGAATATTTAATAAACAAGTTTGTTTGACATCCAGTGCCCAGCCACTGGCTGGCTAGAGCCTGTCCGGTTGTTACTGGTTGCAGCCTGCTGCCCTGCGTGACCGCACAAGCTGCCTTTTGTGCCCTCGGCTGAAGGCCTCATTGATGCCTGAGCTGGCCACAGGCCCGGGCCTCCAAACCTTCAGCCAGCTACAGGACAGGAAGCTGCACACAACTCTGAGTCAATACTGACATCAGGCTGCGTATCAGAATTTCAGAGATACTGCCGCTAACAAGACATGATATGATGTGCACTAGTTTCAGTAATTTTGTCGTGTTTTCCCTTCTGTTAGCAACTAAATAAGGTGCATTTGAGCCTGAAATAAGGATGAAGGAGCTTCCTGAGGGCATCAAAGGCCACAAAGTAAATATGTAGGGTCAAATAGCTGAGTGTAAATATGTTTGCATTACGGTTTTTTGGTATGCGCAGAGTTGAGGACAGAATAATTGAATCTGTGAGGGTCTGAATGGGTGGGCTTGTCTACATCGAGCTTATTTTTTAAGCAGAGATGATGATCAGTTTTTCCCCCTCTAACTTCTAAAAAACATCTGTACAGCTGTTCGATTGCCAAAGCTGTTACCAAGCCGTTAAAGTGGTTTAAACTCTCCAAGTGAGCATTTCCTAAACTCTAAAAATTGGTTAGGAAACACAAAAAATTAAGTCCAGAGAGACATCGTGTTTTTCTGGCTACTGCAGCAGTGTGAAAAGTCTCAGGGTGACTACATGCTCAGAGCAGAGGAATGCCAGACAAAGAAGATTTGGGATGGAAGGAGAAGAGACGACTGAAGTTGAGAGCAGAGTCGGCAAATCACTTCATCTCCTACAGGATGTTTGTTTGTTTGTTCTGTTTAAGATTGGCTGAACCCTTTTGGGGGAAAAGAAACATGTTGAGAGACTCTACCTGGACCTCAAACGGATAAAATGTTCATCTTCTACAAAGAGATCTTTATACCCAGACCTGAGCTGTTAACCCAGTGAGACAAGAGAGACGCTGTTGGAGTCCTTACAGAAAGCCCCATGCATGCAGTTTTGCATCCCAACTAACACAAAGACAAGCAGGTCCGTTAGCAAACCTGGCGCCTCGTCAGTGAAAGACTCCATCCATCCATCTTCATCCGCTTTATCCGAGGCCGGGTCGCGGGGGCAGCAGCCTAAGCAAAGAGGCCCAGACCTCCCTCTCCCCAGCCACCTCCTCCAGCTTATCCGGGGGAATACCAAGGCGTTCCCAGGCCAGCCGAGAGATATAATCTCTCCAGCGTGTCCTGGGTCTGCCCCGGGGCCTCCTCCCGGTGGGACATGCCTGGAACACCTCACCCAGGAGGCGCCCAGGGGGCATCCTTGTCAGATGCCCGAACCACCTCAGCTGGCTCCTTTCGATGTGGAGCAGCAGCTGCTCTACTCTGAGCCCCTCCCGGATGGCCGAACGTCTCACCCTATCTCTAAGGGAGAGGCCAGCCACCCTTCAGAGGAAGCTCATTTCTGCTGCTTGTATCCGCGATCTCGTTCTTTCGGTCACTACCCACAGCTCGTGGCCATAGGTGAGGGTAGGGACGTAGATCGACCGGTAAATTGAGAGCTTCGCTTTTACACTCAGCTCCCTCTTCACCACGACGGACCGGTGCAGCGTCCGCATTACTGCAGCTGCAGCCCCAATCCGTCTGTCGATCTCCGGCTCCCTTCTCCCATCACTCGTGAACAAGACCCCGAGATACTTGAACTCCTCCACTTGGGGCAGGAACTATTCCCCGACCCGGAGTGGGCACTCCACCCTTTTCCGGCTGAGAACCATGGCCTCAGATTTGGAGGTGCTGATCCTCATTCCTGCTGCTTCACACTCGGCTGCGAACCGTTCCAGTGCGAGCTGGAGGCCCTCACCCGATGAAGCCAACAGAACCACATCATCCGCAAAAATCAGAGATGAGATTCTGAGGCCACCAAAGCGAAAGCCCTCCGCCACTTGGCTGCGCCTAGAAATCCTGTCCATAAAAATTATGAACAGAACCGGAGACAAAGGGCAGCCCTGGCGGAGCCCATCACCCACCGGGAACGAGTCCGACTTATTGCCGGCAATGCGAACCAAGCTCTTGCAACGGTTGTATAGGGATCGAATGGCCCGTAGCAATGGGCCAGACACCCCATACTCCCGCAACACCTCCCACAGGACACCCCGAGGGACACGGTCGAATGCCTTCTCCAAGTCCACAAAACACATGTAGACTGGTTGGGCAAACTCCCATGCACCCTCAAGTATCCTGGAGAGGATAAAGAGCTGGTCCAGTGTTCCGCGACCAGGACGAAAACCGCATTGTTCTTCCTGTATCCGAGGTTCGACTAGCGGACGAACTCTCCTTTCCAGCACCCTGGCATAGACTTTCCCAGGGAGGCTGAGGAGTGTGATCCCCCTGTAGTTGGAACACACCCTCCGGTCCCCCTTCTTAAAGATGGGGACCACCACCCCGGTCTGCCAGTCCACAGGTACTGCCCCTGATCTCCACGCAACATTGCAGAGGCGTGTCAACCAGGACAGCCCTACAACGTCCAGAGCCTTCAGGAACTCGGGGCGGACCTCATCAACACCAGGGGCTCTACCACTAAGGAGTTGTTTAACTGCCTCAGTGACCTCGCCCCCGGAAATTGGCGGGTCATTCCCCTCATCCCCAGACTCTGCTTCCTCCTCGGAAGACGTGTCAGTGGGATTAAGGAGGTCCTCGAAGTATTCCTTCCACCGCCTGACAATTTTCTCAGTCGACGTCAGCAGCGCTCCGCCAGCACTATACACAGTGCAGGTAGAGCACCGCTTTCCCCTCCTGAGACACCTGACGGTTTGCCAGAATCTCTTTGAGGCAGTCCGAAAGTCTTTTTCCATGGCCTCTCCGAACTCCTCCCACACCCGAGTTTTTGCTTCAGCCACTGCCCGAGCCGCATTCCGCTTGGCCTGTCGATATCTGTCGGCTGCCTCCGGAGTCGCACAGGCTAACCAAGCCCGATAGGACTCCTTCTTCAGCCTGGTGGCTCTCTTCACCTCTGGTGTCCACCATTTGGTTCGGGGATTACCACCACGGCAGGCACCAACCACCTTGCAGCAGCTTCGGCAATGGAGACGCTGAACATGGTCCATTCGGACTCAATGTCCCCAGTCTCCCTCGGAATGCTGTTGAAGCTCTGCCGGAGGTGTGCGTTGAAGAGCTCGCGGACTGGGGCCTCTGCTAGACGTTCCCAGCACACCCTCACTACGCGTTGTAGTGCCACGTGCACTTATGGACACTCTTATGTTCGAACAGGGTGTTCGTTATGGCCAAACTGTGATTAGCACAGAAGTCCAATAACAAAGCACCGCTCGGGTTCAGATCAGGGAGGCCGTTCCTCCCAATCACGCCCCTCCAGGTCTCGCTGTCGTTACCCACGTGAGCATTGAAGTCTCCCAGCACCCCCCCCCCCCCCACCCCCCCACCCCACCCCCCAGGGACTCTAAGAAGGCTGGGTACTCCGAACTGCCACTCGGCGCATAAGCGCAGATGACAGTCAGGACCCGTTCCCCGACCCTAAGGCGCAGGGAACAAACCCTCTCGTCCACCGGGAAAAACCCCAACGTACCGGCAGCAAGCCGAGGAGATATTAGAATACCCACCCCAGCCCGCCGCCTCTCACCAGGGGCAACTCCAGACTGAGACAGAGTCCAGCCCCTCTCCAGGAGACTGGTTCCAGAGCCCAAGCCATGCGTAGAGGTGAGCCCGACTATATCTAGCCGGTACCTCTCAACCTCACGCACTAACTCAGGCTCCTTCCCCACCAGAGAGGTGACATTCCATGTCCCCATTGCCAGTCTTGGCAGCCGGGGGTCAGTCCGCCAGGGCCTCCGCTCCTGGCCGCCACCCGGCACACAATGCACCCGACCCCTATGGCGCCTCCTGCGGGTGGTGGGCCTGCGGGAGGATGGGCCCATGTCTCCTCTTCGGGCTGTGCCCGGCTGGGCCCCATGGACTAAGGCCCGGCCACAGACGCTCGCCCTCGGGCACCCTCCCCGGGCCTGGCTCCAGGGCGGGGCCCCGGTAACCCTATTTGCCATGGGAGACCCTACCAGGGGGCAAAAGCCCCCAGACAACATAGCCCCTGGGATCCCTGGGACACACAAACCCCTCCACCACGATAAGGTAGCGATTCAAGGAGGAGCAGTGAAAGACTTCAGTAAGAAAACATGCAATCATAGCTGATGCAGCACATCAGCCATGTCTTTTCTTTTTTTTTTTAAATAAAAGCTATCCTTGTTGTCCTTTTTCTGCAGACACTGTTTTAGACACTGCCCCAGCAACTAGGGACAACCAAGACACCGTGTCTGGAGATGAGCCACCCAGCGACACCACCCCCAAAACCCACTACTTAACAGACCATCCCTCCACCATCGACTATGATGATGCCACAGAAGTTTTCAACGAAGAGGAAGGTAAAGTTGTCCCATTTTTGACTGATCAACATGCACACAACCACCAAATAAATTTTCTTTCCTAATTGTGTGTGTGTATATATATATATATATATATATATAAATAAATAAATATATATGCCTGTGTGCAGGGGCCATGGGGCCAGGGGCCATCACAGCCATAGTTATAGCAGTCTTCCTGGGAGCATCTGTCCTCCTCGCTCTCATCGTCATCACACTCAGGAAGTTCACCGCCTCCTAGAGGAAACACATATGGTTTATGTGTGTGTGTGTGTGTGTGTGTGTGTGTGTGCGTGTGTGTGTGTGTGTGTGTGTGTGTGTGTGTGTGTGTGTGTGTGTGTGTGTGTGTGTTGGTAAACCATGACTGTTTGTGTGCCTGTGTTTCTCTGTTGCTTCTCAGTTCCATCTTTGAACTCCAGGCTCGACCTTTGTGTAAAACGTGTCTTTTGCTTTGCTGAAAATTGTGGCAGGGTCCTTAACTGACTATTTGCAGGTTTCCTAAATACTCAAATTGTTGCTCAAACACGTCCACTTGTTGCTGAAGGAACCATCTTAGAAACTGGCTGGCTCTTCCAGTGCAATGCTGTAGCACATTTGTCACTTGTGGGTTGTTGTTTTTTTTTTTAAACATGTTGTTTTCCAGTCATTTCAATGTTTCGCCTTTCTTCAATACATGATTTTGCTTCTATGTTAGCAGGAAGTGTTTGTGGTTATGTTTGTCTGCGTCTTACTTTTCCAATCAGTGAGAAATATATTTGAATTTTTTTTAGCCGTACATGGAAGGTTTTTATTGGTCTTTCTCAGTAATTGTACCTGAGTAATTTTCAAAAATATTTCCAAGGTGTCACCGTGCAAAAGTTTTCAAGTTTGTATTAAACCATTAACAAACATTTGTAGAGTCAAATTAAGAATAGAACATCTTTAAAAGGGGCTTTTTCAATGAAAGTAAACAGACGTGTTGTTTGTACCTGCAGAGCAAATATGCAGTTAGTGCTTGGATGAATGTGCCTTTTGTCTTTGCATGTTTGTGTGGGTTTTTTTGTCTGTCTTTTTTTGCAGGAGGAAAATTAGTATAGTATATTATGAGATATTTTTCTGTACAACCCAGAGTCCTCAGTCATACAGCTGGATGCTGCCATTTTATCATCAAGTCAAAAATTATTAAATCATATTTTAATAGTTTAATGTGTGTGTGTGATTGCACATGATTACTGAATTAACTGTAATTTTTTTTCTTTTAGACATTATACATTTTCGTGTACAGTTACAGACTGTATATAAAAGATGCGCATTTGGGTTTGAAAATTGAAGCCAATTCATTTGGGCTTTAAAGCTGTTTTCTTTATATTGGCCAACAGGGCGCCATGTATCTGATTGCTAAGATGAAGTCAAATTATTTGGGTTTATAAGGAAGGGACCCCACTGGTCCCTCTGTGTTTGACTTCAGTAAACACTTTCCTGATCGGTTTGTACTTAGCTTTCGCTCATATTTACCAAAACATTCACTTTGTAAATTATGGTACCATTTAGATATATAAGCATGATGAAACATGGTATAATCCGTGGCACCTTGTGACTAAAAAGTCATAAGTACCATATGGGCAAGCAATGTCCTTCAGTTCTTATTCACTGCTTGCTCATCACATTTAGTTTCAAAAACTAAACAAGGCAACTGGAAAAAACCTCCTTGCTCAATGCTTTTCATAAAACCAGACAGTGACTCGCATCAGAAATTATTCAATTTTAACTTTTACTATAGAACTAATACTGTTATTTCTTCTTAATTCAGAATATTAATTTTAAAATGTGATATGTGTCTTTAGTAGTTAGTAGTCATCCTGTACTATAGTATATCGTCTTTCACTTCTGATGTTTAAAAAAAAAATCGGGACAGATGAACAAATAATAAACAAATAATAAATGAATTAAGACACACATCATGTCTTAATTTATTTAAACTAAACAAAGCCAAAATTCAGAGGTACTTTGTGAAAAAATCAATACTGAGTTAACAGAGTAAGTAGATAACAGGTGCTGCAACTCAAATACACTTTCAAACTGATCAAATTAACTCATCAGCTGGTGTGTGCTAACTCAGTGACAAGAATTAAGGGCATTTTAGGAAGCAATGATTTTAGGAAAACAGCTGTTGCTTTCCATCAATCTTGAAAGATTTATGAGGCCATTTTCAAACAATTTGAAATTCACCTTTCCAAGGAGAAAACATTAAAGACAGTTGCCAGTCTTCCTCACAGTGGACACCCTGGCAAATTCACCCAAGCCCAGACCGTGCAGTGCTCAGAGAAACTGCAAAAAACTACATGCCTCAGTTAGCATGTTAAATGTTAAAGTCCATTAAAGCAGAATCAGTGAAAGACTGAAGAAGTGTTGCCTGTTTAGACGGGATGCCAAGAGAACCTTTCTCTAAAAAGAACATGGCAGCACAGTTCAGAACAGCATGGCAACGTTGCAAACTCAGCATATCAGCAGAAACAGTTCATACCAGCTATGAAGCACGGCAGTGGAGGGGTGATGATTTGGGTTTATATTGTAGCCACAGGCACCTGTAGCCACTGAGTCCTCAATGAACTCCTCTGTGTACCAAAGTATTCTGGAATCAAACGTGTGGCTATATTTCCAACATCTAAGGCTTGGATGAAACTGGACCAGGCAACAAAGCAAATATCCTGAGGAGAAAAGAAAGAAAAGATTCACGGAGTTGTAATAAGCCCAGTCAAAGTCCCAACCTCAACTCAAATGAAATGATGAGGCGAGGCTTTTAGAGCGCGTAAACAAATGCCCACAAACCTCAACGAACTGAAGCAAGACTAAAGAAGAGTGGGCCAAAATTTCTCCACAACAATGTGAGAGGCTAAGAAAGTCATACTGAAAACACCTACTTCAGGTTATTGCTTCCAAAGGTGATTCTTGAAGCTACTGAATCAGGGGGCGTACTTAGTTTTTCCCACACCGTATCTGCATTCTAGCTCAGCTTGTGTTGAATAAAGACACGGTGTAGTATGTTATCCGCTGTTGTTCATTTGTGGTTGTATTTTCTTAAGAACTTGGCAATGACCGGATGACTTTTTATGTCCTGAAAACATTAGAACTGGAAGAGGGCATACTTTTTTCACATGACTGCATACAAAGAAACACATTTACAGAAACAAAAAAGTGTCATATGATTTCCCCAAAAGTGAAAGCATTTTTTTTCCCGAGTTTAAAACTGAAAGCACAATTCGATCTCTTCTCACGTACTTGAATTTAACTATATTTCTCTGGTGACTGATGACGGTAACTTCAAGCTGTGAAGTGTAGCTGTGGGCACATTCTCACACTTTAAATTCAGTTAAGTCATCTCAGTACATGAAACCAGGAAACTCTTAAACATAATCACAGTCTAAATCTGCTTCTGCAGCTTCTCACAGACTTAAAAGGAAAAGGGCTTTGAAAGCAGTGTTCAGAAATTTTCTTTCACATAGGACAACTCATAGCGGTACGTTTACTAATAACAGCACTACTACTGAAATCACAGTATTGGAGGCATCTTGCTTTATTAATAGTGACTGCTGAGAGACTGTAAACAAACTAGTTGTTGACCTAAAAAAAAGAAAAACCATGCAGGGAAGTCACATGGACAAGGCCTGGTCTTTATATTCAGCATTAAAGTATTATATTTAATTTTGATCAAATGTTACATCTTATATTATATAAATCTACATTCACATTATATTCATATCTCTTACGATTCATGCAAATCAATTTGTAAATAATGATGGAAATTCCAAGTTTGAGGAAACAAACCGCAAGAGAATGAAAAAAACTTGTGGTATTAGGCAAGATTTTTTATCAATAACAGTTTCCTCAGCTTGATTCATTTTCAGCAGCCTGTGTCTACATCTGATATGTGTTCTACCTTGTAGCGTATCCTTTGCTAAGACTGCAGAACTTAAGATGGTAAAGTTGGTCTGCTGGTCACTAGGTTGGCTTACCACTTTGGTTCAACTTAAAATTTCTCAACAGCTGTTGGATTTCTCCAGTGTGTCCGACTAGCTCACTGCTACTATTTTAGTGAAATATATCAAACAACGAGGATGGATTTCTTTAAAAAGCCACAGATGTTCAGATTTTACTAAGGATAAATAACAATAACACTTCATCTTGACGTCAAGAAATTTGTGACTTCTCTCACGATCCGACTAGGAAATCTTTCACTTGTTGAGCAAATGTGCAAGTACTACAATATTTACCATATTAGGTTTTAATTTTTAGGCGATAAATATTATGTCCCCTAGCCACACAAGGGCTGGTCTGGAGTAGGGATAAATGGAGAGGGTTGCATTAGAAAGGACGCCCGTCATAAAATCCTTGCCAAATCAAACATGCAGATCAAGACTAAAACAATAAATACCAAGAAGGCCACACATTTTAGTTAGGTTCTGGCAACAAAACCATTTATTTTGATTTAGGGAAAGGTCACACTTTGGGTTCTGGTCACAGGCAGGATAAAAGGTGGATGTAGCTGACATGATGCCACCCATTGGTTTCTTAAGTCCCATTTTGAGCAACATTGCCATCTTGGTTGCAACCCCCCCTCCCCCCAGATGTGATGAGGAAAGGGTGGGTCTGACTGAAACCGTCTCTCCCTGGGTCATGACTTGTCATTCGCAAGTGGTTAGCTAATGACTTTGCAGTTTCATATCACTGACAATCCTCCATTTTAAAACTAGGAATGACCAAGATTTTCAAATGAAACTTCATCTTCTATTCAGTATGACCCAAAATGAGTGACTGAGATCATAATAGTCATGTGCCCATGTTTTTATACTGTCTAAATTTTTTATATAACCTTTAACCAAGCCTTCAGGAGCATATCTGAACCAATAACAGGTACCTCTTGTTATCTCTCACAGCGTAAACCAACCCAAACCTAAAACTGAAAGTATTACAAGACAAAATAAACTTTTCTGATTTAAAGCACCAAAGCCACACTTCTTAAAGTAGCTACTGGCATAGATTAGCTGATAATGCAAATTAGCTAGTAGTCTGTGTTGCGTAATTCTAACCTTAAAGGCACATTTACCTTAAATTGCAATGTGGTGCAGTGGATTTGTAATATCATAGGCCAGTCATGTAGCCTTACAGGCCTACAACTACTCAAATCAAACATCAACATGAAACGGCTAAGTCACAGCACGTAGATTTTATCTTTTGTCCAACCCAGTCAAAGTAAAAAAAAAAAAAGAAAGTCCATTATGATAGAGAGGGGTAAGCAGCCTATCAGGATAAAGCCCACAGTCATTTTAGGAAAATATCTTGCCACTTAAACATAAACATAATCATCGTGAGTGCTGCTGCTAGTTTCTTCAGATGTTTACACAAAAATAGAGTTCCAGCAGACGTGCAGGGCAGGTTCATGTTACTTTGATTTTAAACAGCTATAATGCATATTTGAACACATGCATGATGTGTGGCACAGTCAGGAAGTGGTGATGAAACAACAAAGGTTTGAAAAGGAGAAGTGCGTCTGGCACCGCGCAGACAGTCAGACACACTGAAACTTGACTGGCATGAGGTAAGAACACAACTAGATTTCACATTTTCCACTACATGTTAGCTGGTCGCAAAAGAACGCCAGGTTAGATGTTAAAAGTGCTGCAGTTACATGTAGATGATGAGTCAAACGTGAGGAACTTAAATTACAAGACATATTTCATTTATTTATCTATTTTTAAATTTTATTTACTTATTTACTTCTAATTAATGCTTACGTTAAAAGTCAGGTTTCATTGTATATATAATGTGCTTTTTTTATCTTCATGCAAATTATTTTGATCTGAGTGCAAAGGGCCTTCAGCTTGCTCGCTGTAAGGAGGGACTCTGCAGCCAGCGACACGTAGTACACGCAGTCAAAACCTGCCTGTTTTTTTACATTAGGTTTATTTCAGTTGAGTGTCAACTCGATGCACAGACACTCATGTCAGAGATGTATTTGGGATTTTCCTGTAAAACCATGGCTTCACTCAAAATAGAACAGGTGTCAGGTTTGTCCATCACAACCTGACACCAACGCAATGAAGAGTAGAACATGTGACGAACCACCTGTTCATTTGTTTTCAACTGATATTAAATCAGTAAACACTCCGAGGTAAATGGGAATATTGTTAGTGTCCAAACAAATAACCTCAAATAGAGAACCACTTAACTGTGCTGTCGCAGATTGCAAAACTAATACAATAACAGAAAGTCATTTCCTTTGAAATCTTGATCATAATATATTCACAATTTGTTTCTAAATGTCGAAGTAAAATGAAAGTTACTCCGGCCTGTACTTTACTAAGACTACCATTGCTACTACTTTCATGAGAATCAGGAGGCTAAAGGTTAATAATGTTCACGGTGCTCTTGTTTGCTATGTTGTTTATACCAGAAACAAAAAAACAAGTTCACAGTTCCTGTACCCACACAGCTGAGAGGTTTCTAGTGGCTTGGTATAGTGGTGTATCATACTGCCGTTTCTGTGTGGAAACGAGTAACAAAAACAGGAAAGACAACTTAAACTGTTCTTTGAAATCCTGGCAGAGATGTTGAGATAAAATTGAATCCAACTGTTATATTGCAGTGACATCATGACCAACAACATGTCAGTGAACTGCAGTAAAGAGTTCGACCACGTGGATGAAGTGATGAAAGTTTTGGAGCTGGTCTTCTATATTCCTATATTTGTCGTCGGTCTGATTCTCAATATTGCAGCGCTGGCGGTGTTCTGCGGCCTTCTGCGAAAAAAGACTGAATCTGCTATTTCTGCTATCTACATGATAAACTTGGCTTTGATGGACTTGGTTCTCCTGTTGATTCTTCCCTTCAAAATGCATGCCACTAATCACAAGTGGCCCGCCAGCTTCCACGGACTGTGTTCAATTTTGGAAGGGCTTTATTTTTATGGGATATATGGAAGCATATACATCATTATGTGTATAGCTGTAGATAGATGGGTGGCTATCTGTCATCCGTTTAAATCCAAGCAGTTGCGTTCACCCAAAGCAGCTATGGCAACTTGTATAGCCGTGTGGATGCTTGTGTCTGCATCAGTCATTCCAGTCATCTGTAACTTCAGGAAAAGCAAGAGCAACACATTTCATTGTTTCCACGAGTTTTCACCGGAAGGCTGGAAACCTCCCATCATCATCAGTGTGCAGGTGTTTGGGTTCATTGTGCCTGCACTGGTGGTGGTTTTCTGTTCAGTTCAGATCATCTGGACACTTCAGCAGTCTGGTCAGCACAGCCCACAGAGCCGGGCCTGTGTGAAGATCATCTACAGCGGGCTGTGCGCGTTCCTGGTGCCTTTCACTCCGAGCCACCTAGCCATCTTCCTGCAATTTCTGGTGAGAAACTCAAGGCTCATTTTATGCTCATTTTAAGTGTAAAGAAACTGAAACAACAGTCCAAAGCATATCACCTTAGGGTCCATTTAGTAGCTGTCCTTTATCACATTTATTTCAGCAGGTAAACATTTAAAATTTTGATGTTTAAAGTCTCGAACTCCTTATAATCCACTGGGTAGCCTGAATCAGAAAAATATAATGTGTACTGAACCTATTTTATAAAGAAAAAAAAAGCTTATTAATATTTCAGTTAAAAACATTTAACTTTCTGCAGCTTTTTTACTTTGATTTGAGATTTATGTTGAGTAATCATCAGAAAAATTCAGGGGGGGGGAGGATGCTGCAAATGTTATGACTCAGCAGCGCTTTTTATGTCAGTAGCACATGTGATATGACAAAACAAGCCTAAATGGTTGTAACCACTGGGGTATTTGTTGAGGGGTACTTGTGTTTAATTTTGATACTTGCAATAAAATTCTTCTTCAAAAGTTGACGTTATTAGAAATTATTAGAAATTAATTATCAAACTGGAGAGTATGGCAAGTGCGTAAGCATGTGTAAGTACTGCAGATATGCACAGAGAGGATCTTCATAGGAAAATTCACAGATAGGACCTGCGCTTCACACTGCAATGCTACCTCTGCTACAAACCAAAAGTGTCACACATGATTCTTTGATGGTAAACTGTTTCCTTAACACACATACTTGCAGGTGCATCAAGGAGCATTTCAGGACTGTGGCACCAAGGCCAATCTCAGCCTGTTCATACAGATTGCTATGTGCCTGTCAAACATCACCTGCTGTCTGGACGCCATGTGCTACTACTTTATTGCCCATGAAGTGAGGAACACCAGACACAGCTTAAGGATGTCAATACTGAGCCAAAGGAGAGCCACCAACAGCACTTCTGAACGGGAGAGAGGCGAGTCAAGTTGAGACAAAAACTGTCCCTAGAGGATCACTGATGTGATGTTATGTTGTGTTAATATAGCAAAACGAGGCTAAAACCTTGTTTTGTATCAGAGCAGTAAAGCTGGAGACAAGTCAATAGTGGACCCAATAGCTGATAAGCATAGTGTCACGCACTAAAAGTAATTAACCTGCTCGTAAGGAAGCAGGTCAGAGTGTAATCTAAATTAACCACACAGCTGAATGCAAGGCTGTATGATCTGATCCAGCAGCAGGAAGCCAGTAGGCACCTCTCTAACCTCAAAGCGCTCTAATGCGTTAAATGAAGGCTGCAAAACAACCCATGAACTAAAAAGCCACAGTCTGACATGCTTTAAAAAATCATTAAAAGCATGAAAAGGTCACTCAAACCTGCAAACCAACAATGAGTGAGAAAGTGACAGGGACAGGCAGCATGACTCATTTTAAAGAACTAAAAACTGATACTGGCGGGCAGTTCAAAAATGCCTTTGTGATATTATCTAGGACTGAAATCAAACATGCACAAAGACGGCTCTTATTAGTCAGAATTCTCATCAAAGACAAAATAGATTAATTGTTTCAGACTAAACGAATTTAACAGATGCATAATTATTTTTTTTATATTCAAAAAAGGTAGCTAACCGTAATAATAAGCATATTTTAGTCGTGAATCTCTAATCTATGAAATGCAGATTTACATAAAAAGTAAACAAAACGAAATTATGCCAATATATCTAATTAATTACAATTCAAATATGCATATTTCCTTGATGAGTACACAGATGAATCAGGGTTTATAAATCACATCCACAGGTATAGCTTTAAACATATGAAACTAAAAACGAAACATTAGCAATAATTTCAGTGGTTCATTTCATTTTTTAAAACATTAAATAATACAATGGATCCTAAATGGTTGTAAAAAATTCTCACTGCAAAATAAGTAACAATATCATCTATATTTATTAAATAATAATTAAATGTAAATACAGCAACAGTCAAATATAGAAATAAACACGGCCTGAGGAAGAGTAGAGAGGATTTTTTTGTGCGTTGTTAATAGATTTTGCATTCATTTTCTGTCTTTTAAATCTCATAAATTATACTAAAAAAATATAATATAAAAAAAATATTAAAAGTGACATTATTATAAGAGAGGACTAAAGCATTTATGATTATTGCATTAAGTGATCTGTTTATAGTTTTGCAGATGAAAACTGACTTCGTATGCTTTTTTTGCTTTGTTTATAAACTGATATTGTTAGCTGTAGCATTTCATATTTAGCTGTACTGAACTTTGTATTTTATTTTTAGATTGCAACCTTAGGTGCATAATAGTTTTATTGAAATGTTTAAAAACCGTAAGTATGTAGTCCCGGCCATGCGTAGGTCACTGCTGAAAGAACTGTTTTCATATTACTGTTTGGGTTTATGTGAATGCTGTCACATGAAAAGTCAAATGGAAAGCTGCTTATGAAGCACACAGAGCTGTCGCTGACCATATGTTGCCGATGTTGAAGGGTCATTTTGTGTTTTATGACAGCGTGCCTCACTTGTGGCTTAACCGTACCATAATGTTGTATTTAATGTATATATCTTTCATAAAAATGTGTGAAAAGCTCTCTTTGAAACCATCATATGCTGGTTTCATTGCATTACCTGCATATTGAAACTTTATTTTATTATAATTTAAGTTTCTGCATTTTGTACTCAATTGTATTTTTACTTGTAAAATACTTTTGTGATCCCTGCATCTTGAGCCAACCCACGGAGTTTGTCGGTCTGGGCTGTTTTCCTTTTCTTCATAAGTTTAAAGTCAAAATAAAAACAATGTGAAGACAAAAACAAAAAGGATTTATGAGTGAATATTATGAATATTTATCCTAAATATTTAATTAATGAAATGCAGCCGGAAACTAAACTTTTACCTAAATATTGCATTTTTGTAACTATAGTAACTGCTGAATATTTAAAAATGTACACTATTAAATGAGACATTGTAAAGTAGGCTGATCAAATCACAAAAGTATTACTCATCAGTTTTGAAGGGAAATAACCTGAACAGATTATGATGTTTAATTGATAACAAAGCTGCAGATGAAAACTTTCAGATATTATCACTGTATTTTTGTTCCATTTCGGTGAGAATGCCACAAAGGCAGTGTAATGCTGTGTTGGTTCTCCTACTTTTATCAGTACTGTTCAGCCAATCTCCAATTGATCTAACCCACAGCCTACACAGTGATTATGAGCCACCGAAACTGTTGGTGAAGAACATTCAAAACATGACCAAGAAAGTTTGATAATTTATTCTCAAAGCAGCAAGATTTTACAAGAAAAATTGACTGTACAGCGAAATACAGTACCCAAGACAGTGAAATATGACAACAGATCACAGATCTCTCTCTCTCAACAGAATCAGATTTACTCCAACTTATACATCAGAAAGACAGCCCAAAATCTTTTCCTTTTTTAAGCTGGGACGAAACATCAGAGAACATTATAATGCCAAGATAGGAAAGATTGGGAAATGGCAAGAGCTGAAGACAACAGGCAAATCTGAGTGAAGAGGAGGAAGAGCAAGACAACGTGAGTTTTTAGCCTTTGATATCATCTACAGTAAGTGATCTAGACTATAAAGCGTTCTTTATAAATAATTCATATGTCCTTAAAACCAAGCTTGTAGCATCCCTGACTGCAGACTTTGGTTCCTTCTGTCCTTCTACAGCACTGCTACTAATTACAGTCTAAAGCCGTTTATATCCAAGGAGTAGGAAAGTGTGAGAAGAACAAAACTAAAAGGCAAACAAGAAAGAAATGATCATCCACAAAACAAGTTGATCTCAGATAAAAATCTATGCATGTAACAATATGAAATTAAGAAGAAAATCAATGTACAGAATATATTGCTTAGTCAAAGTTATATACACCACTCATTATGATATCAACCAGCAAAGTAATATCTTAACTACATGAGGTATGTTTCGCCATCTTCCGACATTCAAAACAACAACAAAAAAAGTAACTAAAAATAACTTAATTGAAAAAATACGAGGACAAGTATAAAAATGAAATGAAATCAAGTCCATTGATGTAAATGTCACAAACTTACATGCACAGGTTAACACGTTCTGCACGACATGACAAGCTACAGATATATCGAAACAAATCTATAACATTATCCAGGAATCCGTTTAAATTAAAAAGACATTAACATAGTACACGGACATTTCAAAAAAATAAAAGCATAAACAAAAACATTCCAACTGGATCTGAAACTAAAACTACGAGACAAACGCTTGCTCTTAAAGTGCAGTTTAACGCTTAAGGAATTCAAGAGGTATGGTTTAAATTGGCTTCAGTGTTGGATGGCTGTGATTTCCACCTCAGATTTAGAACCGGTCGCAGATCACAGTCTCGACCACAAAAGTGTTCTCAAAGTGGCGGATGCTGTGACAATTCTTGGTCTCACGCCTCTCAATACCTGGAAGAGGAAAACACGACGCATTTAGAAAATCTGTTCAGAATCGAAAGCGGACATTTGTTCACATGCTTTCTCAAGCTACTCTGCCTACAACGTCCATTTTGAATCAGCAGAAGCCATCCCCACAAATCACGTCCATATATGTACGCAGGGGGAAGTTTGTTGCATCATTTCTGAAGCTCTAAACCCAATCAAAGGCAGCGACGACACAGATATCACTCATCCGAATCACAAACACCTCCACAGAGTGTGTGGATGTGTCCACTGCACTACAAGTGACTCACATAGCAGGAAGTTCCCAGGCTGAGCCCACACAAACACACACACACACAATAATATTCAGGCTCACAAGCTGGTACAGCAGCATGTTACACTGCAGACGCACTGTCTCAAGTGTTCAAAGGAAGACCCTATATGGTCCCCGTTGATATTTGCTTTTCTGTCACTCTCTCTTTACTCCTACACACCAACTCTGGACACTGGATTCCCTGTGACTCAGTGGAGGAACATTTTCCTCCTCAGGTACAGAATTTACAGCAAACCAGCACACGTCACTTGACTCAACATCTGACAAGAGCTGGTGTGAAAAAGAGGGTGACGAAAAGCGGAAGCAATCCTGCACATGTCACTACATTATTTAACATTTCATATATACTCCGAACAGACTGGAAAAGGAAGTGAATATGTCAACTCACGTTGGCGCTGGCTGCGGCGTCTGAGGCGGTAAGTTTCTCTGCCGTAACAGAGCCTGTGAATGAAAGGGCCCAGCTGCCTCATGTTCCTCACCCTCCCCGTCACCATCATCTCCTCCTGGATGATGTAGGTCTGAGGAAGGTACGTCCCTCTCTGTGGCAAAGAGACAAAAATGAATCACTCGACTGATCGGTCTGTGGGAGGAACGCTGCCAACAGGAAAGTGGGAACACACTGTCCTTCACTCTCAGACAGCCATTTATCTCTTACAACCACAAGTGGCATTAACAGCTAATCCACTGCGTGTCTCACCTTGACATTGACGAGCAGCTCCCACAGGTTGCGTGGTGGCATCACTAAGGTTGTGTTCAGCTCGGTGATGTAGCATTTGTCCAGTGCGATGTCGTGATAAGCTGTAAGGCCCTGGAACAGAGAAAGAGAGAAATCGTGTTATGCCTTAATCAAACGCTTACAAACAAGTGTAATGAGAGGAAAAAACACGCAAAGACAAACACCTACCCTCTGAAAGTCGTGGATGATATCGGCGGGATCGCTGCCACCAAAACGTGGCACGGGTACGCTGATCTGCTCGTAGTTGTCTTCAAGGTAGATGCCGACGTTTTCCTCGAGTTCTTGCCGCCCCCTCAGAGGAGCATACACAGAGTCCTCAAAGATAACCCGACAATGGAACAAACTGTCTTCTGGGATCTGCTAATGGGATGCAACAGAGCTGTGTCAGCATATGACGTTTACTTTCAGCTGTGTGATTTTTACCCACTGTGTTCAGGATGTTATTTAAGAAAAGAGGGGTAATTGCTGACTAACCTGAGGTATATAGTAGTGGCGATAGATAAAGACAGACGCCAACACCAGTCCTATCAAGAAAA
Organism: Copadichromis virginalis; assembly: GCF_057382275.1. Taxonomy (NCBI): domain Eukaryota; kingdom Metazoa; phylum Chordata; class Actinopteri; order Cichliformes; family Cichlidae; genus Copadichromis; species Copadichromis virginalis. Next base: position 20,036,261 of record NC_140635.1, read on the forward strand.
CTGCCAGGCCCAAGGCAAGGCAGCACAGGCCGGTTGGAAAAGGCTTCTTTGGCCTGACTGGGTGAACCGACTGCCCCTGTAAAAAGAAAAAGCAGACTGGTTAGAGTTCAGATCTTAGATCTTATCCTACATCCTGGTTCTTTTCATAGTAGTGTGTGAAAGTTTTTAAGAGTAGTTTAAATGATGCACTGCAACTCTGAATTTGCTTTGTGCAGTGTGAAATATTTGTATCTAATCCTATCACACTCACACTGCTTTACTTTCATACCCAAAAGCCAAATTTGTAACAGAGTTAATTTTGAAAAGAAGCAAGTGCCAAGTTGAGATCTGGTAGACGTACGACGGACATGAATAAAGCACGCCAGATGCCCACCCACAGTCTCTCAGTCAATCTGCTGCCTCTCCCTACTACTGTTGCTATGGTGAGCGGAAGCATGCTCTGACGAAGATGCTGGCACGTGGCCGTCTGGGTCTATTCTTAGAGGCCTACTTCCACGCTCCATATTTGCAGATATTAAGTCTTAACTCCCTTGGTGGGAGTTAAAAATGAGGACAGTTGCGTAGAGCAGGAGTCCCTCAGAGGCGGGCGTATTAATAGATCTACACACATTGGCTCTGACGCCTAGCCTGCCATAGCAGCCAATGGAAATCCACACAGCCTTTCACATCCTTCTGTTGACGTAACGAGCATTGGTAAAATATGTCTGCAGAAGTGATAGGTGCGTCATCTGTGCAGTGTGCTAGGGGGGAAAAAAAGACGAGAAGCTTTATGTGAACATCCATTATGTGCCAAATATCTAATTATGTTCAACTCTGGGGATGAAGTCCAGAAAGGAGGCTAAGAAAAGCTGGTGACAGATCTGACTTCCCACTCAGCTAACGCAGGTACAAGCCGTTCTGCAAACCCCACTTTACACAAGCAAGGAAAAAAAATCAGTGTTTGAGAAACTACATCTATGTAGTTAAATTACATGTTTGAGAACTGGAGACTGAAAGTGTTGCAGAACTGAAATTGAGACAGAACTAAACTCCTCAATTTTTTTGAAATAAACTCTGAATTTTCCAAGTTTTATCTCCTCTAATATATTCATCGAAAGCAGGAGCTATAAAACAGCTAGGTCAAACCGAGACTGACTTTTTATACTGCTAGTTTCGGGAGGGTTAAGCTGCCTTTACACACACACTTTGCTGCTTGATTACTACCGCTCATTCTCATCTGCTCTCCGGCACTACCTGCAGGACACACGTGGTATAACACCGTGACATTACAGACTAGTGCAGTATCCACATCTGACAGCTCTATTGTTTCCTCACAGCGACAAAAGAATAAACAAGCCCAAGGCTATCTGTACGCTGACAGCGAGAAGCCTGAGATTTTTATCTTATACATGCACACTTTATGAACAACTTGGTAAAATGATGTCCTCTTTCTGCCAATTGCCCACATGTATACAGGACTGCCTCTTCTGCAGTGTGCCTCCTAGCTGTGGCTAAACAAGGTGATGTAATACCAACATCCCATAGGTGGGATTGCATTGCAATGCTGGGGCTGTTCCCTTGTTGTAATATTAATGCACAATAAAACTTTTTTAGGCTCAGAAACACTACCACTGCCTTTATTAACCTTTAAGCTTGTAGATAAGGGTGTAATTATATTTTTTAAGAAAACAAATGCAATATCTAACTTTAAGCAGTCACTGGCTTTTCTTTATAATCATGTTAATCACATAAAATCCAATCCCATTAAATGCCATGATGCATGGACAAGGAAAGCGAAACTAATTATATCAAACTTTATTTTTTTGTAAGCTATAGCCTATGCAGAAATAAAAATCTACTTATGCTATAACGAGACAAAGGACAAATGCCGCAGCATGAAACAAAGACAAAGTGTGCAAACTCACGTGAGCCTGAGGTATAATGATCTTGTCCTCATCGTTGTCTTTTTCGGGCTTCTGCGCCGACACTGGCTGGAAAGTGATCTTCACCATGTTTGTTTGCTCAGTGTGTGCTTGCTTTGTCTCCTGTCTGATTCAGTGCGCTGGTTTCGTCCACCGGACCGGGAAGATTATATAGCGCCGGACCAGGCTCGCCCCCGGGCCTCGGTGACCTCACAAGAGCGTCTTCTCTGACGAACAAGCAGTGTGTGGGTCTCAGGGAAAAGCCGCCTCGCCGCTGTCAAAATAAGAGCCGCTATCGGTCTTCGACTTTTAGAAAAACGCTAAAAATAACAGACTGTGAGCTTAGTTGCTTCCTGGTGAATATAATTAAACATTTAAAGCGGCTTTAGTGGAAAAAATGCTAAATTTACCTCGATTTTGAGGATATTTGGCTACCAAGTGCCCTTATTTTGAAGACAAGCGCCCAATATGGAAGTGCTTTCCGTATTTTATTTAAAGCTGAATCTTCTATTCTCAATGTTCTCAACACTACCATCCGGAAATATTGTGATGTTTCAAACTGGCTGATCCAGCTACTACACTGCAATAAAGTTATCAATAGGTCAGCACTACTTAGTAGTAAGAGAGATAATGCTGCTCAGATGTCCATAGGCTCATCAATGCATATATAATATTTTACAAGGTGTATTACTTGGTTAATATGCCATATAATCTAATTTATATGAATGTGGTCACAAAATGTACTTTGTAAGACAGATTAAGAATCTATAATACGATTCTAATATACAGTAACAGTTACTAATATATAGTAACATTAAATTATTCATTTCTTTCTAGTGAACATCACAAGAAATATGCTAATCAGTAATATATGCACATTTTTTACAGCCATGGTGTACACACAGCTCTCATCTCCTTGCCTCAGTAATCATTACAGCATCTATGAGTCACTACAGACATAAGACTTGCAGCAATGAATTAGACAATATAGGAAATTTGAGCTGATAGTTAGTGATAGAAGCGTGTCCTTAAAGGGTTACAACCCACACCACAGCAAAGTGAAGTCCTAATGCAATAGGGATGATCTACTCTCCACAGTGTCATCACTGTTTTCTGGTCTTGATAACTTTTAAAGAGGTTCCAGGCGCTTTACACATAAGAGTGGTCCATATTCTCCGGGACCCATCTAGTACTATAGATGGGGTGATGCCTCACAAGCTCCAAAAGACATGAATGTGTGGACTGGCAAACATACGGTCTATAGCCCTAGGAGCTGTGGCTCAAGTGGCAGAGTGAACCCCAAATTGATGCTGATCTGAATGTGTGTAAAATTTTAGAAAAAGCACATACAGAAAAGCATAGTATGGATGTGTATACGTGAGACTGAGTGAATGAGACTTGTAGTAGAAAGCACTATGAGTGCTCAATTTGAGTAAAAAGGTGGCTTTGAGGCGATTGTTATGATTTAGCACTATATAAATAAGTGTTTACTTCTTCCCACTCCCTTTCAACATGTAAATTAATCAGAACGGTAGCAATATTGAAATGTATTGATTTTTTTGTATAGTATTTTTTTTCTCTCTTATTTTCTTTTCTATATGTACCTGTATATTGTTTACATGTTTGAAATAAATTACCAATCAATCAATCAATCAATCAATAAATAAATAAATAAATAAAACTGAATTTAATATAAGTAACATGTTTACCAAAATTGATTGAATGTGGTCAAAAGCTAAACCTCCGGTTATGTTTTGCTTTTCCAAAATAAAACTATTTTCTTTCACCCACTACAAACTAAAACCTTCAGAGTTGTTGACATTACCTTTGCAGCCTCTTTGTCCATATTTTGCACTCTTATGTCTGCATGCTGCTCCATGGTTAAGACATCGTGTGTGACACAATTTAAAGTGACCACATGTGTTGGGGGGTCGTTGCTCGTTCAACAATTCACATGCAAATGAACCCACTGCACACAGTGCATTCCCCACCCCACCCAGTTTCCTCCACTCTGTGCTCACTGCTGCTGGGATCGCCCCGGCCATCTGTCCCACTGACGGCCTCTAACGGCTCTTTGGATTACACACCAACTAACCAACCTCCAGTCTGGTCGGCTCCTGGCAGCGCCTGCAAAAACATGGCCCCCATCAGCAGCAGCAGCACACACGGCCTGGACAGAGTGGATGATTGCGGTGGGGTCAGACCTGACAGAAAGGTAAGATCCCATGTGAGGATTCAGAGCTACTTTGAACTGGGGGAAAAACAACTCAGTTTTCCTTACTGTTGTAGATAAGAAAACCTCTGGTTGAGAAGAAAAGAAGGGCTCGCATCAATGAAAGTTTACAAGAACTCAGAGTCCTTATCGCCGACGAAGACGTAAGTTGCTGTTGTTTATGTAGCGCCATTGCTCAACAGCAATTAAACTGATGAGTGTGTTGTGGCTAAGCTAGCTTGTGTTCCTGATGTTTGTTGCTGCAGTTACAGTCAAAGATGGAGAATGCCGAAGTGCTGGAGATGACAGTGAAACGAGTGGAAGGCACTCTTCAAAGGCGTGCTCAAGGTAAACCGTACATATAAACCTTATTTAACTTTATTTACTTGAGTGTACAGTATTAACCATAAGCTTAATTTAAAAAAAAAGAGACATATAAACAGTAATACAATTTACAAATCATTCTTCCGCCAAGTAATATAGTTCTTTATAACTAGTAAAACTACTGATTAATTCATTGCTCTTGGCGGATTAATATTTTAATCAACTGTACTGTGGCCGCCACAGGTGCGCTTCGACCGTGGCGCAGCCAATCAGAGCACAGAGTGTCTGTTAGTAATTACACGTTAGAAACTAAGGTTTAACGGTCGTTTCCATCTGTCTGTCCACAGAAGCAGACGCTGTACACCGGGAGGCCTGTGAGCGTTTCGCTGCCGGATACATCCAGTGTATGCACGACGTTCACACATTTGTGTCCTACTACCCGGGGATTGACCCAACAGTGGCAGCGGAGCTGTTGAAGCACCTTCTGGAGAGTATGCCACTTAACAACAACGAGTACCACCGAGTGATGCTCCCGGACATCGTAGCGGACAGCCCTTGCTATAGCAGCACTTGGTCCCTGTCTGAGAGCATTCACACAGCCCTGGTGTCCCCGGCACCCTCCACCACCTCCAGCGACGACCTCTGCTCTGACCTGGATGAGACCGACTCAGAGCAAAGCCAGGTTTCTTCTTCTGAGGAGGCAGACGGTCAAGAAGCGTTGCCCTGCCTAACTTGCTCTAAAGCTCTGTGGAGACCATGGTAGACAATTTAAGGTGGAATAGGAGTTTGGGTTTTTTTGCCGAAACAATAGCTTGGGTTAGAAATAGGCCAACACTGCCTGAATGGGCATCAGATAAACTCTTCGTAAAGATATTCTAATATATCTTTACAGAGCTTAGTGACCTTGTTTGGGCCTGCTGACTTATGTAAATATGTACTTGTTCAATATAACTGCTGTATAGAAAGTAGACCCCCACCAGAAATGCACTAATATGAGTGTGTGTAAATTATTTCCTAATTAGGATCTGTTGAAAATTCTATTTATACATGTCAGTTGACTGCTAGTAGGCTACCTCATCTAAGTTAAGCTAAAACTTTTAAATAAATATTTTAGGGGGGAAAAAAAAGACTTGTACTCCATTTGTGCAGCAGACTCTTCAGGAGAAAAAAAAACCTCATTTCACACACAAGAATCCCACTAACCACCCACCCACGGCTGTTTCCAAGATATTTGTTATTACTCTGCAATTGTGGACCATTTGTGTGCACAGGCTCTCCAAGATCCCTTAGCACGTCGTAGGCATTTGTGAGGTGTGAAATGAGTAATCCACTCACTCCCTCCTTATATAGTCCTGGTTGAGAACTTGACAAATGGAATTTATAACTCTGCTCGACTCGTTTTTTAAATAACGTGGGCACATAACCTGCACAGTCATGACTCTGGAATAAGTTTGGCTTTGTATTGCGCTGTGATATCCACAAACAGTCATCTTTTTCTTTCTTTCTTTCTTTTTGCAAGTTTGGAGTGGTGCACAAGCCTGTGGAAGTGAACATAATTTTAGGCCTGTGAAATCTAAGCATGTCATCTCGTAGCAGTGGGTTAGGCTGCCATTGCTGCTGACTTTCACAGCTCGCTTGATGTCAGACATCACTTCTGTGGTCTCAGTGAGAGCCACAGACAGTGTTCTGCATCTGCACCACCTAGCTCCTACTGCTAGGCATGAATAAGAAAAGCCAGCAATCCTAAAACAAGTCTATTCATATGCCACGTGGAGTGTGAGTCACGTCTTTACACCCCACCCCCGACTTAATAGGGGACACTGGTGAAATGAGAAGAAAAGGACTAATACACTGTGCATTGAATAGTGGAGCATTCTCCTATTTAGCAGATAGAGTAGTAATTATACATCGAGGTAATACAATCAGGTAAGATTTCGATCTGCTTTTGTTGTTCTTTGTAATCCCCCTTGCTAGAAACAAGATCGACACACTGTTATAATAAATATCAAACGGTGTTACCATACGATAAAGTTAGAAGGCCTATATTTTAAACTTTAAGCATTGGTATTTTTATAGTTGTTTATTTATGTAAAAAGGTGATATTTCGTTTTAAACCCAGCTGTGACCACTTAAATTAATAACAAGCTTTCTCGAGTGCAAGAAAGCACAAGTAAATTATCATAATTCAAATTATAAACTACTAAATGACGACCCATACATCCTTGTTTTGGTCCTATTATTTGCTAAACTTGATGTAGTCCGCTGTGTTGTGACCAGACCATATTAAAATATCACCGTATTAAAATATCACCGAAGGTATAGCTGTCCGGGGGGGGGATGTTCTTTCTTTTTCTTTTTTTTTAAGCATGTTCGCACCTCACGCTCAGTTTGAAGTAAGTATGAAGGTGTGAACAAGGGTCGCTTTGATCAGGAGGATCTGCGCAGAAGTCTGTTGTTTCGGTGGTTGGACAGACAGACATTTGCATTGCGAAGGTAAAAGTGACGACAGAGAGAAGCATGAGTCTTTTTACTTTAACATTTAAATATGTATAAGACAGGCGGCAGCAGGGGCGTTCCCAGGATTTTTAAATGGTGTGGCACAAGGGGGAACCCATAATAAGGCAAAGAGGGGAGGGCACAGGTAGTCAGATTATTTAATCAGAGTTAAAAATCAGTGTAGGAATATGCTGTACAAAACATGGGGCATGATTTCCATCCGACTTAAGTAGCTTAACAGTGAAGATATAGTATAACAAAAATATAGTTAACTAAATGTGTTCATTGTGTGGAATGACACTTTGCAGAATTATATTAAAGCCTTACTTATTTTGCAGATAAATCATATGAAGTACAAGACAAAACATTTGTATCCAAAATAAAACTGTACTTTATTCAAGTAAATATATCAGGTTACTTTGCTATCCATATATTCATCCAGGGATTTGGGGCACTAAGATTAACAGAATTGTAATTAAACTGCATTTAGGGCTCTGCAGACACTGTTGAGAAAAACTGTAACAAGCTAAGTTTAAGATGTCGGAACATTCTTTTTTTTTTTTTTTTTTTTCCAGTCTGCAGAAATCATCCCGTCTCTTCCTTATTCGTCGTTGTTGGACTGGCAAAGAAGGTGCACGACACACTTTGCTTTAAGTTATGCAACATTTTATTTTGAGAAAAGTTAGCAAACATAGTGGAATCATTTCCTTTAAAAAATAAGAAAAACAAAAATAAAAATGTGTATGTCAGTGTCTGTTTGAAGACCACCCCCCCCCCCAAAAAACTTGAACAAAAATGTTCAAGTTCCCAAAGAGACTCAAACAACAACGTAGGCTTCAAAGTGAAAAAACTCTTCAGCCACCTGACGTCCAAGCTGCTTTGTAACAGTGAAATTACCCTAAAGTCAGCCTGAAGTGTTTGTTCTGAACAGTAACGAGCTTCAGTCTGTTCAGGATGTTCCTCTCCTTGTTTATGATTGCAACATCAGACCACGTCGAGCGTCATGCAGCACACTTCAAAACTGGGGAAAACCACAATAATCTCTTTACAATAACCACCCACCCTAAACATGCAGCTCGGTACTTTTCAGTTTGTGATGAGCGGCTTTCCTAGTGTTGATTATGGAATTCACATTTTCAAAATAGAGCTTATAATAAATAATATTAATTCTTTTGGTCCAGTTTGCTTTTTAAACTTTTTTTTTTAATACTATAACTTAAAAACACATTGACTCATTTATAGAGAAACAGTTATCAGTTATTTTATGTAAAAATATAGCCTATACATATGCCTAGAGTCAGAGAGTGTTGCAAACACCAACACAAGCTTTGAAATATATTAAAAAAAAAAAAAAGAAATCTTTAAAGTGAGTGTCACAGCTGAAAAACAAAAATGCTGCATTTCATCAGAAACAGATGAAAGGAAATCTGCTGAATGAAAAAAAAAAAAAAATCTAGAGCTGCTTTTAGTGACGTGTCACCAAATGACAGAAGTGTAAAAAGTTTGAAATGAGCTTTTTTTTTTTTTAAAGTATGACATTATGTGAATCAGTGTAGCATATGTGCCTCACACCCCCAACTCAGTGCAAACTTAAATCAACTCCATCACTTGATCAGCAATGCTTGTACTACATTGGACATCTTTCCCCTCTATGTTTAACAGCTGAGATCCCCCAATTGAATACAGGCATCAGCAGAATGAATATCAGACCCACAGGAGTCTCATTTACATTCTTCTTTATCCAACCCAGTGGGAAGAAATATACAATTTAAGATTCAAAAAGTTACCTTAGTATCAGATTTCTTTCAACTATAAATACTAAACTGCAAAGTGCACTTGTGCTCATTTGGTGTCTGATGTGTATGAATGACAGAAGTGTCGTTGCAACTCGGGGAAACGCCACGAAATACTGAATTCATCAAACACCACAGAGCCACCGAGAGCAGCCCCCAGCTGACTGATGTTTGTTTGACCTCTGTGGTGGTGCCTGGCATGCGAGCACACTTTCTCTTTCCCTTTATTGGGCTCAGCATCTGGTAATCAAGTCTATATAAAAACCATTAAGAGCCGCACGTGGCAACATGCTACAAAAGGGATGACGCAACAAACAGGCGCAGTCTTAGAGACCAGCAATTCCTCAAGCAACAACACAGTGAACAATTAAAAAGTAGATTAAAATATAATGTAATGAATCTACTACACATGTTCACATTCTACAAAAATCTGGACTGTTTTATCCAGTTTTCTTGCTGGCACCTACACAAGAAGAACTCACAGAACAGCAAGAGAGAAACAGTAAGAGCACATTTAAAACTGGTCCCTCTTCAAAGGCTGTAAGCCAGTGGCTAACAAAGTCACTCTGGACACTTTGAGAAGCTTATTGTGCCGCCGTCTGTGTTTGACAGTCGGAGGCCGAAGGAGAGCCGTGGCAGGATATTCCGGCGGTCTCAGATTCATCGAGGTCTTGGTACGGCTGATCCTGTACCGCCGTCGCTGCCTCTAAGGCGTCATCACACCAGGAGCACATCTGGAAAAAACATGTTCAGGTGTAAATGAGGCATTATGTTTACATTAACAGTGGATATCTGAACTGGAAGGGGTATTCAATTCTACCTTGATATCTATGGCTTTGGGTAAACCTCCCTTCTTGATCCAGGGGTGAACCTCGATCAGCTCCTTCTTCTGCTCTTCAGAGAAGCGCGGTTGGCTCTTCTGCAGCTGCCTCAGTTTCTCTTTGTCTTCTCTCAGCACCTTTTCAATATCACTGCAGACACATTGAAACGCACAGACACGGTCACGATTCAGCTCACACGTGTGACAAATGCTCAGATAAACAACACTGGAAGCTTCGATTTGCATGCTTATGTTGCACTTTTGGATAATTTATTACTTTTATGTTCGAACAAAGTTTCGCTGTCAGGCTCCTCACACCCAACACAGCAGATCTCTTTTGTTGTGAGGATTCCATCTAGTGGTCAAAAGTCTTACTACAACCATCAGGGTTGGAGCTTCTGTGTCATGATTACAGATTGCAGTTTCTCTTTTCCTCCACATTTACAAACACTGAACACAAAAAGTTTCCGTGCTCCCTCTTACACAGAGATGATGCAACACAACAGGAAGATGAACATTTGCTACCACAGTTAAGGGAGTGTGTGGTAGATGCATAAAGAGTCTGAGTATATCAAGTGATGCTGCCTGAAAAGGGTTCATTGAAAGTATCGCATCTTCTTTCTCTGGAAGATGTGGTAGTCAGTCAGCATCCCAGTAGATGCCTTGTAGACTAGCACTAATCTAATCCTATTAGAATAAGGATGCCAGAATTTATATTGAATATTTTCTGGGCAGTGGGCCTTTTCTGTAATTTAACACATTTATTTATTTGTACTGACAGATTTCTTGCATTTAAATGGTAAATGGCCTGTATTTGTATAGCGCTTTACTTAGTCCCTAAGGACCCCAAAGCGCTTTACACTACATTCAGTCATTCACACACACATTCACACACTGGTGATGGCAAGCTACACTGTAGCCACAGCTGCCCTGGGGCACACTGAGGCGAGGCTGCCGGACACTGGCGCCACCGGGCCCTCTGACCACCACCAGACAGCATCATCATACGACAGCATCATTTCTTCATCGTGCAGGAAAAAAAGGAGTCTCACTGTTGACATTGCACTTCTTTTTATATTAAATGGGATTAAATGTGTAGTTAAACATCTATTCAGCCAGTGGTTCACCTGAGATCAAAGCTAGCTAGTGATGAATGTAAAGCAGTTTTACAGGGTGGGTTAAAACTGCGCATACGCTTTCCAATGGTGGGGACTCGGTTAAACATGTTAAACAGTCTTTTAGCAAGCTGTTGCCTTCAGGCATCCCACACCAAGTTTCCTGCACACGCACACAGCCTTATCACTAGTGCATTACTGAGGAACCTTCCATTACAAACAGATGGTGAATAACTACCACACCACAGTGTCTACAGGGCCATTTATCCTACTCCTCACTGGCTGAGCCCCATTCTCCCACTCACTGCGAGGCCAGCTGATAGGTCATCATGACCTTCTCATCTGTGTTAGCCATGAGCAGCCACAGCGGGTCCTGCAGTACATACTTTGTGATATGGTCGCTCTGCTCCATTCTGCCGCGTCTTCCATCTCTGCCGCTCATATGACCTTTGACCTTCTGGCTGTGCAGCGATGAGTCCACACTGCCAAAGTATTTGCTACTGTTGGTGCTTTCTGAGAGGAGCCAAAGAGCAGAGTATTGTTAGAGGCCAAGTAAGTTGATGATCATATGACAAATTATGTAGTTTTAAAAGCTTTCCATTGGCCTACCTAATAACAGGACATTTATCATTGAGGGGACAATGCTTATTTTACACAGGCTAAATATTAATTTCGCAGAGTTTTGGAAACCTTTCACTTCCTACCTCTACCACGCTCACTCTGTACTGTGTGGTTCTCTTTAATGATGAGATTTCTCAGTTCAGTTCTTGACACTTGGCTATACAAAGTCATCACAGCATTTCCATCTCCTGCTCTTTAAACATCAGCGGTTCTTTTTCTCAAGTCTAAACTGATTTAATTTTTTTTTAGCAGGATGCTTTCTCAAGTGACAACTCGAACCCTCGCTGAAGTTTTTATACTGTGTGTAAATTGAAAGAAAACCCTCAGTTTTTAACTTGATTTTGTTAGCTTTGCAAAGTAAGAAGTTAAAGCACATCATTCCACAGCTGTTGTTTACATTATGGATCAATAAAAGGTCAGCTTTTCAGGTGGGCTAATAATACTAACTCTGGTAATTTTTGTCTTTCTTTTGAAATAATTCTGTTATTGTATGCAAACAGAAATAATTTATGCTTTCTAAAGAACGCTACTGCGTTTAGAAATGTTAAACATTGCTTGCTCTGTTAAAAAAAAAAAAAAAAAAAACTTGGACAAAAACTTCAAATCTGTATAGCAATCACAAGTTAAAACACATGGTTATAACTGTAGGACTACCTGAGACTCTGCTGGCTGACGTCCTGCCCTCAGATGTCCCGCTATTCGAAGTGCCGCTGGCTGACGTTCTGTAGCCCATGGACCCTGAGGTGGCTGAGCCGGTGCCCGAAAAGGAGTCCTCTTGGAGGATAATGTTCAGCATGTCACTGGATGAAGAGTTGGCATCGCTGTTGTTAGCGTCACATTGCGAGCTTGTCTGCAAAAACAAATATTGAAGGAACACCACATCAGAGGAGCAGGATTCAGGTCCTCACACTGAAGCATTCATTACACTCGCAGACGCCGTTTCTCTTGCCGTTTTACATCCTGCCTCAGATTTTAAAGACTCACCTGGGAGCATGTTTCTGCTTAATCATAAAAAACTTCTCAGCAAACACTCGTTGGTTCACAAGGACCGAGGAGACCAGTGTAGTTGATTTAAATTAGATACATGATCCTGATCCTTTTCCAGCTAATTTAAAGTGAGGGAAGTCAATAATTCATGAATGCAATATGTATATTATAATTAGAAAAGCATTTGCAAAATACAGAAGATGGCTGCAAACCACTTTTCCTTTCTTCATTATATCATCTCGGTACAATACAAACGACAATACCCCCTTCCACATGTTTAATTGTGAATCAGGTTCCCACAGCTGTGGAGGTCATGCTAAAATCAGTGTATGTGCAATGGAAAAAATACGAAGGTGAACCATTTAGAAGTAGCTGCATCAGTTTAAGCGTGGTCTGATCTTCATCAAAGTAACAATTCTGAAAAATGCATTTTTTTTAAAGGACTAACACACAAATTAGTGTATCGTCTTCAGTAATATGAAGCACATAGTTCAAACACCCACAGTATAGTAGACCCATGGGCTACAGGCTTTAAAAACCCCACTGGAGATATCCAATCCAGTAAGTCAAACCACACTGTTGGCATGTGTGAAGAGAGAACTTGACCTCTGCATTGAATCGCACTTGTTATTAATCTCTGTCTCTCTTCCACAGCATGTTTTCTATCCTGTCTTCCTTCTCTCTCCCCAACCGGTTGCAGCAGATGCCCGCCCCTCCCTGAGCCCGGTCCTGCGGAGGTTTCTTCCCGTTAAAAGGGAGTTTTTCCTTCCCACTGTCGCCAAAGAGCTTGCTCACAGGGCGTCATATGATTGTTGGGTTTTTCTCTGTATGTATTATTGTAGGGCGACTGTTGTTGTGATTTGGCGCTGTGTAAATAAAATTGAATTGAATTGACTTATTTAAAAAGGTGAGAGATGAAGGATGGGATCTGCAGCAGGACGCCAGCGGAAGCTGATCTTACCGTGTGCCTCGACTTGTCAATATGACACTCTATAATGCTTTTTTTGAACTGAGGAAAGTTAGGTTGAATTGCTTGGGGGAGAACATACACGCTATGTGCGCTGTACGGTAGAAAAAAGATCATGATTTGAGTTTTTCTGGGCCTGGAAATAAACCCACTGCAGAATAACTACAAATAGAGAAAAATCTGTCCAGTATCCAGTCAGACCCCAGAGACACAGTTAAATGAACTCAAGAGAGCGCTTCACTTCAGACATCTTGTGAATCTGGCTAAGCTGAGGAAGAGAAGTCCAAAATTTGGCAGAAAAATATGCTCTTCAACCCACAGCTACCAAAAACATTTGAAGTTTCTTCTGCCAGAGCATTTCTGACCAGTTAAACATAGCATTTTGGGTTATTTTCCTTCTAGCACAACAAATACTTAATGGCTGTGTTGATTGAAAAACAGAGAAAACTTAAATTGTTCGTGTTTTGGTGTTTGTAATGGTCAGTTAAATAAAGATCAGTTCTCATTTTATAACCAATTATTAAAACTGGATTATTCCAAAGGTGCACATACAGAATACTATCCTGTAATTAACTTCCTCAAGAGGGCACGTGCCTCCAGGTTTTATTATGCTTCTTAGGCGGTTTTCATTGTCATGCTTCAGCTAAAAATCAGCGTCTACTGAACAAGCAATAATAATACTCATAAGTCATGAAAAGGAAAACAGTAACTGGAACAGTTGACATGGAATCGGGAAGAAATGGGATTTGAAAAGTGCGGAGGTTTTACGATGATTTGCCTACCTCGTTGCTGAAAGCACTCAGCCTAGAGCACACTTTATCCCAAGACAAACGCTCACAGAAACAGGCTGTACCCCCGAAATACAACGGTCCTGGAGGACCAAGGAGACTGAGAGATGGCTAAAGGGTGTAAGGAATAATAACATGATTAACACACCCTGGGCCACATTTAATCGGAGGAGTTTTTACAATAGCAAAACAGAAGTTATTTAGTGGAAATAATTTTGGATAAAATCACTGTCATAACGCCATTAAAGCCCACAAACTGAGATGCATATATAGTGAACTTTATGGGGGAACATGCCACAGCCTATAAAGGGAGCCCACGACGTTAAAATTCTTTGACACTGTGGGCTGCTGACAGATTAAGAAGGATCCAACAGGACAAAGGGAAGTTGTATTTCCTTGTTTACCTGATTCAGTTCCCTCTCCTTAGGCTGGCTGCCACTTGCTGTTTGCTCCCTCTCAGCTGCAGTATTTCCTCGTCCTCCAGAGGGGAGCATCGCGCCGTCCTGCCTGTCCACGTTCAGTTCCAGCTCCAGCAGGTTAAGGGGTGAGCTGCAGCGTGACTGGAATAAGCAAGGAGAGGCCTGGCCTTCAGCTCCTCCAGACTGTGGCGTTGAGGACCGAGACTGTCCTTCAACGGAAGGCTTAGGGATTTCCGAGGATGGTGGGAAGCAGAATGATGGAGTTGAGCTGCCTGCTGCTTGAGGAGGAGTGAAATTGGTCTGAACGTTGAACTGAGTCTGACCGCTGAAGGAAGGTGGGAATGGAAAGGCAGCCTGAGCAAAAGGCAATGTTTGGGTGGGGAAGACCCCAGTCTCTGCTTGGTACACTGGCTGCTGTGGTGGAGGACCGGGGCCCATTACAGGGTACAGGTAGTTAGGGAGTACTAGAGCCACAATGGGGGTGACCATGGGGGAGTTGTAGGGAGCAGAATGGATGGATGAGGGGCCAGGAGTGGCTTGAGCACCCTGGCTGTCCCTAAAGTTTTGTGTAGTGGTATCTGTCCGTGGACCTATGGACTCAGCTCTGGGGTAAACCTGGAGAGGGTAGCCTGGCATCACGGTAGGGTAGGCCATGGGAAAAGCCGACTGCGTTGCCTCAGAGGGAGACCAAGATGTCTGGTTAAGGCTGTAGTTTGGAAAAGAAGGCCGCTGCAGCTGTGGTCCTTGATGGGACGCTGTGCTGTCGGAGGACTCGACCTGTTTAGCCCTCTTTGATTTGGTCTTCTTATTCCGCGTGCTTCTCCGTGTGGTTGGCTCTGCAAACGCTCCACCCTGTTTGGGTCGAACAGCAGGTGCAACTAGACGATCAAGGAAATGAAAAAAAATATTTTATTTAAAGTTTTCATGAAAATTTTCCTCACGCATTGTCCGAGTGGACAATTTACAGATTCCTCCTATGAATAATAGGATAGGAGAGAGTAAAAAATATTGTTGTAAATATCATAAAAGTTGGAAGCAGGTGATCTAAACCACATAAAAACATCCTTGCTGCACCGAAACATATATACTGTGCAGTCATAGCTAGTGGAAATATAACAGATTAAGGTTGAAACAGGGAGCCAGTCAGTAAACTGTAGAGAATATTCCTCATAATATTTCTTTGTCACTTTTTTTTTTCTTCAAAATAAAACTCCTCTAGCTTTGGGATTGATTTCAAAGTTAGTTTGTGTCTGTTACTCTATTTCTAGTCTTTTTTAAAGCTGTGTCACCATCTCCGAAGATGTTTAATCAATGGAATGAGTCATAAATTATAAATAGAGATTAAACAGGTTATAAATAGACATGGACGTAAATTGCAGTGAGCCAGAATTATCCTTCCTGTGTCAGTATGGGGTTGGTGTTTAGTTGTACCATCGCTGCCGATCTGTTCTTTCTGACGCTCCAGGTACTCGGAGCAGTTTGCTTCGAGGGGGGAGAGTCTGCGAAGCTCTCTGAAGTGACACAGAAAGGCCTGCTCCTCCTTCTGCGTATGTGCTGCCAAAACCTGCTTGGTCAAGCCCAGCTTCTTGTAGCACTCTCTCTCCTGACTGGGAGGTGAAAATGCACACGGAGGAGCCGCAAGGTTCTGGATGGATTCGGCCACTTCCCCTGTGCCCGGTACGTCCTCTATGATCTCTGCATGAATGACAGCAAGAGAATAACTTTAATAAGCTGTAAAGCAACAGAAGGTGGGGTTTTTAATGCAACACAACATTTTATTATTAAAAGCGACAAAGACAAAAGCAACATAGAGAAAACAATGCAGTAGCCTACACTGGAACATATAATGACACACTGAAAGAAAGGCTCACACAAATTGGGAACCACGTTCAAAGCCAACAGTCTGTAAAGCAACTGCACAGTTAAGACATTGCAGTGAAGTACAACAGTTACAGCCAATGAATATAGAGAAATTGGGCTGAGGTATTAAGATGAAGCGGTGCACAATCAGTGAGAGTTTTGCTGCATTTTTGCATAAATAGCTCAGTTCATTTTCAGTCGATTCACTCAGTACAGCACATAGTATGCGTTGCGATATCCTATACTACACGTGTTGTACCTCAGTCCTCTCCTTCAGAGAACAGAAGCCATAGACATAACTGTTGGTTTTGTTATTCTGAACTAAGGTGGATTATTATGTTACATGTTTGAACTGCAGAGTAGCTTTGCATGGTTTCAGTTTAAGATAATCCTTATTTAATTCATACTGGGCTTTGGTGCAGACAATCGAGCCGTTTTAGCTTTTTGCAGTTTTTCCTACTGACTGTCTAAACTCTCTGTAACTGAGTATATTTATGGCAGTCTAGTGTGTTAAACTGCCATAGTGTGTGTGCATGTGTCTTTGTCCCCCCCCCATCATAAACCTTTGCAGTTATTTCAAATAGGACACAAACCCACTTCATACATACTGGAACTTGAACTGAAAATTTGCCATTGTTTTTTTTTCCTGTATTGAAGGTTTTGCTGATAAACTACAGCATCACAAACACACAGACACACATAAATCAGCACGTACACATACAGGCTGCATTTACAGTGCTGTGAGAAGCCATTTTCCTCTGATTTCTTCTATTATTGAATATTTTTCCACACTGAGACGTTTCAGATCTCCAAGAGGCAGAAACGGATTTTTTGCATACATGAAGTAAAAAGCACTAAAATATCCACAGTAATAGGTTTAAAAAAAAAAACAATCTGTTGCATCCGTTACAGTCGCCAATATCACTCCAAATCAGTGATTTTTCAGTACTCTGTAGTGCTCTTTAAACAGAAATAAGCTGAAGAGTGTGCGATTCACATCGAACAACATTCTTTTTGTCTTAATAATCAGATACCTGTAGAGTTCCAGTATATTAAATATGCAACAATAGAGGGAATCTGGTTGGAGGTCAGTACTTTTTCACGTCACTGTACCTGACTCGGGTTGAGGTTTCTTGTCCCCAACATGCACTATGGTGCTACTGTAGCTACACTGGCTGGTTATGGACACCACACTTTCTGGTTTGTTTGGTACAGGTAGGGGCCGCGAAGTGCCCACTACCGCTGTGGCTGCGTCAGTGGACTTTTTATCTTGATCGTCCAAAGCAGAGAGACCAGACTGATCCTTCAACAAGGATGATTCTGCCAAAGAGAACAGAGAACAGGAACTACTGACAAGGAAGTGGTATTGTAGAAGAGTCTGATAGAGAAGTTTAAAGGGAAGAGTCTGAAAGCCTTAGAAGGCTGTAACTTTGCATGATAAAAAAAAAAAGGTAAGAGGTTTGTGTTATTCTTATTTTAGATGATCTGAAGTAGTGCCACATACCATTAGACAGCTGCATGCTGCTGGATCCCTTCTGTTTGTCCTCATCAGAGTTTGAGGACGTGGTGTTAGAGAGAGACTGGCATTTCCTTTTCATGGTGATGGGAACATTACAGCTCTCCAAGTACCTACAGGGATTTTTCAATCACAAAATTAGTATTTATGCTGATAATACCCGATTGTAAAAGTCAAAGACAATCAAGAACTTTAGGAACTCTGTAAAGGTTGAATTTTATAGTAACAATTCTTTCCAATTCCTCCCTGGTAAAACCATGAATGTGGACAGTAACAGAGAAATATGATACAGAGAACTTGCTGAACTTTCTTTGTATCCATTACGTATTACAGGAACATATAAAGTCCCTCTACATGGGATGGGCAATGCTAATGGCTGGCATTTTCTTCTAATGAGTCATCTCTGTACCTGATAACACTGTCCAGGCAGCTGATCTGCTGGTAGGAGTATACAGTCTGATCATTGAAGGCCAGGTCCTCCTGGAAAGAGGCTCTGCTCTCCTCCATAGGTGATCCCGCCTCCTTCCAGTTAACAGGAGCAGCCAAGTCTTTGGGTCGCACCACGGCTTGGCTCTTCTTCTGTACAGACTCTGCAGCAGACAAATTAGGCATTAGTGTCTAAGATTAATATGAAATCACATCATTGTATCAGCGACTGAACAATTTGCAAAAAATTAGCTCTGCAACCTAGCAAATATGCAGATAATTATTCACTGGACTTACTGGCATTGCTTTTTTTGTTGTCTGGCTTTGCCGTCTGCTGCTCTTCTCTCTTCTGAAGATGAATTCCCTTGCAGATTTCTTGAAAAGTTCGCTGGTAATAGACAAACAAGAGTCAATCATTTACAATCTGCTCAGACTTTTCATTCAAAATAATAATACAAGAATATTAAGACTAAATTCATATTAATCTTGGCTAAATTTGTTTCATAATCCTGAGGCAAAAGTGCTGTTACCCTGACCACATGGGTAAGGATTCACTGCAGTGAGCTGTAACAGTGACCTAATTCCCTTCCTTAGTCACTTCTTCGCCATATAATCAAGTGAATAATTTACTTAGTGGTTAGCAGCAACTTGAGGTTCAAGATTCTGAATAGTTTCACTGCCAACTGTTGAATAATCAGACGTCCATAAAGAGAAAGTGAGCATGACTCACTACTCAGTGCTCTTTAGACTACAAGCCACATTTACCTCGTCACACATACAGTGCTTTTTTTCTATACAACTCGAGAGCTTCATATCCCTTACATGCAGGGTAAGACTTGCCAGTGCACCTTGCCAGTGCATGTATTTGGACTGTGTTTGATCTGCGACATGCATGCACACGTGCCTTGTTTTCAAGGCTGCTGAACTCAAACTCGGATGCTAAACTAAAATGTCAAACAATAAATGCAGTGCATGCAGCGTTTAAGAAATAATGCATGTTTGTGGGTTTACTCACAGGTCTGGCTTTGCCCCTCATGTCCTCTTCCTCTTGATGCATCTTGTTGTACGACAGGCTCTCGTTAGAGGAGCCTATTTCAAGAAAGTGGTCGTTGCTGTGCAGACTACCATAGCCGCTGGACCCACTGTTATGAACAGGCTGGTTACATAAAAAACAAGACAAAAGAAAAAGATTAAACAGGAACAAATGAAGAGATTATTTCCAGGGACAGAGAGGACATTGCACCTGCAATAACAGTAACTGTTAATCTCCTTCCCTCGATCAATCCTTAGTCTGTGTAGGGTCTTGAAATGTTGCTCTTTCTTTTACCTTCCAACTGAATTTTTTTCCTTTCAGCTTATAAAATTTATATTAGTTTTGTTTTTTTCCTCACCTGTAGCAGGAGCCGATGGATCTGCTCAGTAATCTCCTGGACGTCAGAGTCCATGGTCTTCACCTCTTTGACGCCTGAGACTGGGCCCATAAAAATGTCTTCATTCACGGGGCCCCTGGTAAACAAGCACATCTTACGTGAAGCAGTTTTGTCATCCAATTAAGAACTTGTTTCTATAATGTCACATATGCCGTGGTCAAATATTAATCTAATATCGATTTAAATGTATGTATCAACTTGTTTAGGTAATAAATACTTACATGCGGACTTTGTGTCTCCCAATAACAAAGGAGACTTTGCGGCTCCAAGGATTGACAAAACTGGACCAGCTGGTGTCTAAGATGATGTACTCTCCATTTCTTGCACAGAACCTGATGGACGAGTGGTCAAACGGTTGGCCTGCACACTGGAGGACTGCAGAGGAAAAACAAACAGATTGAGACAGGCGCTGATTTCCCCTGCTTACACTGGATGTTGATGTTTCTTCTGTCAATTTTGTGTGGGCTCACTCTTTCTGTGAATAGCCAGCATGATCGGGCGGTCACTGGGATGCAGGTGGCAGAGGACTGGGGTGCCAATCAGGTCCTGTGGGAGGTACCCAAGAAGAGGTACTGCCCTGAAACAAAGTGCAGTGTTAGCAGCCAACATCACCAAATGTTTGCACCTTTTTCAGAGATCACTTAGTTTAAATTCAGCAGTAAAAGCATTCTTGGCTTACCTCTCATCCACATCCTGGAACACACAGCTTGGAGAGTGAGTGGTGGTGAAGATCTGCTTGTCTGTTGGAATTCTGGGTGCTTAAGGATAAAAAAAAAATATACAGATACAGTTCACTTTAATTTCTATAGCACCAAAACACAACGACAGTCTTCTTAACACACTTTTTAAAATTGTATGATGAAGACCTTACGGTGTCAGAGAGAAAACCCCAACAATCTTCAAGAAAAAGGGAAGTTTTAAGTCTAATCTTAAAATTAGAGAGGGTGTTAGTCTTCTAAACGCTGGCTGGGAGTCACTTCCACAGGACAGGAGTCTGAAAGCTGAAGGCTCGGCCTCCCATTCTACTTTCAGAAACTGTAGGAACCACAAGTAAGCCTGCAGTTTGATAGCAAAGTGCTCCATTAGGATATTATTGTACTAATAGGGCTTTTAAGATATGACTGATATCTCGAGACCTTTTATAGGAGGAGAAGAAATTTAAATTCAGCTCTGGATTTAATAGGGAGCCGGTAAATAGAAGCCAAATTAGGAGAAACATATTCATATTCAATATTTTTACCATCATAGCCAGAGTGGACCCTCTCAGCCAGAAGGAGGCAGCAGAACTGGTCTTCAGTGTGCACTGTATCCTGGACCTTCATCAGGTAAGGCGTCATGCGGAATGGATAGTACTGCAGGTCACCCTCACACTCCTTACCACTGCTGGATATTAGGCAAAAGAGGTAAAGTGAGCCAAACAAAGATGAGACTGGGTACATGAGTCAAGTATGCACAAATACCCTCTAGTTTAATCGCGTTTGGATTTTAGAATCTGAACACATGGGGGCGCTCTGTGGTCATTTTCCACCCATCAGTAAATAGGAGTGAATGTTTGTGTGCACAACTTTAAATAGCTGTTCTGTTTAAGGTTTTAGATCTCTGATGTGACCCCATAAATCAGACCAATACTCAAAAATATAGTTAAATAAAAGAATTCTTTAAAATAAAAGATTTAAAGAATGCTATAGAAGTCTGTGGAACATCCTAACAAATGCTAAGTGTGTTGTTAATATGTAAATGGTCTTTAACGCTGGCCTGGAAAAAGCAGCTGTTTACAGGTTTTTATGCATATGATGTCACAAACTCATTGAAAAAGCATCTAGCCTGGATAGAAAGTATGAATATGAACTAAGAGCAGGTACGAGCAGCAGATGGCCCGACACTGCATTTGACCCAGCACCCACCCACCTGATACGACAGAAAAAGGACTTCTCCTGCATGCAGTCAGGCGGGGACGACTCTGAAATGGGAAGAGAAACGTTTTAATTCAAAAGCAACACGATCCAGCCAAATGGTGGTGAGAGTCTGGTCTCCTGTAGGTGTCCAATGGTTGATTAATTCCATCAATAAACATCCTTTGGAAGCCCAGCCCTGCACTTACTTTAAATGAATTTAAACATACATGGTACACCAGCCAAAATAATTCCAGGCCTAATTGGGAGAAAGAGTAAATGATTTATGGAGTATATTTAGTCTTATTGAGCACTTTGTGTTACAAGCACCATATTCCCCACACACAGGGCTCATCTGGGATTTAAATGCAGGACCTCTAAAAGGGTCTTTGTGCGTAAACAAGATTTAAGGCACCACACTGACTGGTGAAGCTGGCCATTATCCGTTACACAGAGTCTCTCTGGGAAAATGAAATGAAGGGTATTCATTATCCGATTTCAAACTGTGTCTTGGACATTTGCACGTTTTGTTCTTTTGTGGACTTTTAAAAGCTTCCCCATTTGGCAACCCATTATAATTTCCAGATTATGCTTTAACGACTGAGACAGCTCGATCTGTTCCATATAGCTGAGTGAAAAGGGGTAAACATCAGCGGTTTTAAATGGATAACTTGAATCCATTGAACATAAACTTAATAAAGTACCTCTAAGCCTCTTCATTATAGACTCTCAGATGTTTTTCTATTTCTGTGAAGTCTTTATATAGTTCTGGTACTTGTAATGGATGGTCTGACATCATCCTCTTATTACTTGTCTGAATTTAACTTAAACGCTCAAAAGCTAAGCCCTCTTGGATAAACCCATATTTGTACTTATTTGGCTTTTCTTTTGCTATACTGTAACTGTTCTTGAAACTATTGTATTGGAAATCTGTCCTTATATTAACGTTGAAATCCCTTCTGGTGGTCCATAAGAACAATTACTTCAGAGATCTCTGTCGTCACCATACCTGCTCCAGTGCACATGCTCCAGGAGGGCAGGCGATAAGGCGTCGTGAAGCTGTAAAAGACGCTGACATCCTGCGGTGTAAGAAACTCCACAAACTTGGTGTTTCTGAACACATCTCTCTTACAGTTGAGGATGGAGGCAGCCTGGTCAGAAATGTAGACTATCCTTCCAGTGATAAGAGACACGGCAACTGCAAACATATCCTGTTGAAGACATGAAATTGTGGTTTGAGGAAAAAAATAATAATTACAAGACTTTTTCTTTGCATCTTTGTTATTGTTTAAGAGCACAAATCAGTTTTAAAAGCTACTTCAAGATCTTACATTGTTTTTGAGAGTGTACTCAGAGGTGATGCTATCGATCTCCTCTATTGTGTATGAAGACACATCCAGGCCTGAAGGCTGACTGTCATTGATCATCAGGAGCTGGTAATACTCCTCATTGGCTGAAAGAAGAAATATACACAGAACATTTTTGTCAGAATATGCTCAAAATATAAGCTCAGAGTAGATGAAAACTAGCAAAACTAACAAAATAGTATCAACATAAGACTACCAAGACAGAGCTGATGTAATAGTCTGTAATCCTAAACCTCAGTGCTATGCTGAAATGCGTCGCAAGTAAACATCTGCCCACCCATTAACATCTGCAAGCATTTCAGCAGGAATGAGGTGAGCATTTACAGATCATTACCTGGAAACTGCCTACATAAACATTCCCTCCTGCTCAAAGTTATGCCTTTATTTCTTTTTGGGTTTGGCTTTGAGCAAATTCTGTAAATTGCGCAGAGGACATTCTTGTGGCAGAAATAGGAGTCAAAAGCAAACATTTACACACGAATGTTAAGTGTTTCAATAAAAAAGTAGCTACTAAGAAGGAGGAACAGACCACAGAAACAAGAGGAACTCAGACTGACGCTTTTAGACAGTACACACCTTCCATCTGTTTCACACAGCGAAGTGCATACTTCAGGGTGTTCAGCGTGGTCGACTTGTTATTGTGTCTCTTGTCAGCAGGCAGGTGAAACTTCAGCTCTTTCAGAGTTTTAATCACCTCCTTCTGCGTCTTGGCTTTGGCAGACTCCTCGCTACTGCAAGTTGCACACATACACGCACAGCGGCGAGTCAGACAAGGAGAACAGTCCCTCAGAAAGCGATTAAATAACAGGCACAATAGCTGGTTGTGTTATTATGTAAGGTGTTCTTGTGGCCCAAAGAGTGAGAATGTCCCGTGAAGTGACAAGAAGCTTCTTCAGTTATACAGCAACAGGTGGTGGATTTACCTGCAGCCGCTGGTTGAAGGGTTGTCCTGCTCAGAGCTCAGCAGGCTGAAGGCGTTTGAACTGCTCGGTGGAGATGGACTATGGGAGTTCGAACTGTGTGGGAAAAGAGGACAGGGACAGTTTAGTTTAACACTGCAAATGAAAGTCGACATCATCTTTATTATTAGAGTGCTGGTGTATATGCTTTGCGTGCAAGGTAATAGATTAAAGTGATCTTTTTGTACTGTAAAGGTGGGCCAAACCAACTCATAATTAAATAACTAAACAACAGGAAACTAACTGTAAAAGAGGTAACTTTCTGTGCATATGTTTTATATTTTATATGCACTTCTTGTCAGGGCTCTGTGTGTGAGCAGGTGAAGATGTGGATCCAAGTGCAGGACTCGGAGACGGAAATGTAACTGAAAACCACAGCTTTATTGCTGGCATCAAACAAAACATAAAGTGACCACTGAGACCACGGATAAACAGAAACATGAAACTAATAATCATCATCACCACAAGCACTACAAGAGAATAAGAAAACAATCCATAATGCACAAACACACCAAAACTTAACAACTCAAAATACTGGGTCAAACACTTCTAGAGTGATTACATCACCCAAAAGAATATTGGATATCTAATAATAAAATAATAAGTACTCTATACTCAAGTTACCTAACATAATGACATGTAACTCTTATAATAAAGGAACAAGTATACTCAAACTCACAACAGGGTTTTTATACTTGAGCTAAAGAAACCTGCTGTTTTCTGCCTTTGTGAATGTGAATCAGTGATCGGTGTCCCAGCAGCAGCTTCAAAATAGCTGGGTTACAAAAGAAGCTCTCTTCAACTGTAAGTATAGTTAAGGTTGGTTTTCCCTCTGTGGTGACCTTACATAAATCTGCATTGGGAGTGCAGCAAAGGGGTTTGGGTCTTTACATTTCTATATGTATTTTAGTCATTGTTCATGTGGTATCCAACTTTGAACTTAAAATATTTTACTCCTGTAGTATATTAGATCAATCTGTCTCATATGGTTAGGCCAGTTTGTTAAATGCTATTTCTGATTAGAGTTCTGTTTTGTTGACCTTTTAATGTCCCCATTTATTTCTTAAAGAGTCTGTTTGAATTATTATGTATTTTTTTGTATTATTTGTGTCTGATTTTTTACTCATGGTTTCCTTGGTGATGAATTTTCTGTTAGCTCTTGAGTTTCTATTGTGACTTTGTTATTCCTGCCTCAGCATGAGTTCATGTGTTTAGTAGTTATCCTTTGGGTTCATTCCCGTTTTGCTCTGATAGTTGGTCATTTCCTGTGCCCACTTTTATTTTTACTTCCCACCTTATCTCATTGGCTTGATTTCATTCAGCTGTGTCTTGTTGCCCTCCTGTTTCCACTTCCCCGATTACCTCGTTATGCATAAATAGTCATGCCTTCCTCTCAGTCTCTGGCTCAACATCTGTTATGCTTCTCAGTGTGCGGTCCTGTGCACAATTCTGTGATTACTCTGGATAAAACGGTGTGCTTTTTTTCCTCGGTCTGTCTTCTGTATCTTGTGTTAGAGCCCTAATTCTGCACAACCTGATGTCGACTGATGCATCTATACTGTACATGTATGACCCAAGGTGTTAACCTACAAGCTTAACACTACACTAAGGCTACGTTCACACTGTAGGTGTTAATGCTCAATTCCGATTTTTTGATCAAATCCGATTTTTGTGTCTGCTTGTTCACACTACAAATAAAATGCGACAGCAAACGCGCTCTAGTGTGAACGCTCAAAGCGGCCCGCATGCGCAAAAGAAGACGTCACACACAACACGCTCTGTACACCCAGAGCAAACCATATTGTTTGACTGATGGGCCTTAATATAAAGACTTCGGACTTTAGAATTAAACTAATCAGATTATACAGTACATAAAATATACGTGAAAGTAAAATGTTCACGTTTCCCCAACGTTGTCTTCCCAACAGTTTCACTAACATCTACACTTATTGGCCAGGAAGCGTTCGCGATGTCTTCTCCAGAACTGATAATTGGCGTCTGTCTTGTGTCAGTGACGTAAAAGACGGATTTAATGCGACATGACCGTTCAAACAGCAGTCGCTTTCTAAAACATCGGATATGTATCGGAATCAGTACCACATACGAAAGTGACCCAGATCGGATTTGAAAATATCGAATTTGTGCCGTTCACACTGTCATACCATGATCGGATATGGGTCGCATAGGGTCCAAAAAATCGGATTTGATGCGCTTTCGCCTGCAGTGTGAACGTAGCCTAATACAATAAAATCAACAGCGCTCGAGGACACTGACTCACTATCACGCAGCTTACTGTATATAACAAGCTTACCTGGCCAAGAATAGAAATAACCTTTACAAATAGCCTCTCCAAGCACAGGTGAGTCTCTAATTCTGCTAAATATAGACTCCAGCACCCACAGCTGGTTTTAGATTGGACAGCTTGAGCATGTATTAGTGTGTGAGACTTAGAAAGTGTTTTTGAAAGCAGGCTAGATTGCAAAGGAGCACTTACTAAGTCTGTGTGCCACTCTCTGAGCACCGCAGTACATAGTTCATTTTAGTTTCCACATAGATGTTGGCAGTAATTAGAACCTGAGCTGTGTCGCAATTTTATTATTATTCTGAGTTAGCTTCAAATCGTGCTCCATGAAGGACTCAAAGGTATCAAATATTTTCAATGAAAAAAGCTGTCTCTTAATTGGGCTAGGTAATATTGCAATTTCAGTCAGTGCTCAAATTTCCATGCCAATGTAAAAAAGTGAAGCTAATTTTGTGGAAAAAGTACTCAAGTACAAGTATCTCAAAGGTGTAATTAGTTATTTTCCAGTGACACAATATTTGAAATAGACAGCATTGGTGTAAATAATTTACCTAATAACATTTTATTCTTTAGACCCTTGGTGGGTTTTTTGTTTTTGTATTTTTTACTACGACATGCACCTATTACACTTTGATGCTGCATATATATGCATTTTTTAAACCCTCTTTTTCTGAATGACCTACATATATATATATGTGTGTCAGCTGGTATTGGTCTGTCACAGATTAACTGGTATCACACCACAGTGCAGGCAGCAAGTAATCAGTCAATCCTACTATATTTGTATAGTACCTCCAAAGCAGGTAAGTGCAGTTCAAAGTACTTCACAGAAGACTGACGTGGAAATTAAGGCAGGACCAGGAGTAATAAAACCTCACAAATATGATGCAATAATAAATTTAAGAGTAAGCTACCAAAAAGTTCATCTCACCATCATTTTCCCATTTGACTATAACTCTATTAGTATATTATATGCATTAATACATACAAACACAGTATTGTTAATGTTAGGGAATGAAAAAGGAAAATATATAATGTAAATATTTAGTATTTCACCACACTAGTATCTTCAAAAGCAACAATATGTTTCTGTGCAATTTGCAGGCACCAGGACACCAAGCTGTACCAAAGAAAAGGATATCAAAAGGCAGCAAAAAATAAAATAAATGTACTCATTGATACTTTTTTGACCAATTTGATTTAAAGATAAGAGCACCTGTTCTGTTGCAACACTACAAAGTCAGAACATAAACAAAGCAGCCAGTCCACTGCACGTATTAGCCAATAAGCTTGTCTAAAGACTATTAACAGCTGTCTGAGAAACTAACTCACCTGAGCTACAACTCAGCAAGCTACTATGAATAACCTCCTTACCTGACTAAGAATAGAAAACATCTTTACGAACAGCCTCTCCAAACACAAATAGGAGTCTAATCCGGTCAAATATAGCCTTCAGTACTCAGAAATACAACAGCTGGTTTTAGACTGTACAGACTGACCATGTATTTGCGTTGAGCAGCCTAATTCACATTGTGGTAGTAAGTCTGTAGGTCGTTTAAACTAGTTACAATAAGAGCGTGCTCAAAGAGGCTAGTCTGCAGCAGGGACACAAGGTGACAATCAGGGCAATGCCATCCTGTTTAATTAGGAACTGCACAATGACTCTGTGGTTTTCTTATGTTTCACAGACATGAATAAGGCCAGCGTAAGTGGGCCTAAAAGCAGGTTTTAAAATGAACAGTTCTTTACGTGAATGAATATAAGTGGAAAACAACCCCAGTTTGGGCTTTCTGGGCCAAACTGAGCCAATCCTGTTTAAGGTTCAGAGTATTAATGGAAAAAGAAGTCACATTTCTGCAGCAGGTGTTAAAACAGATTTATCTGCATGTTTGTTTAAAATGTAACATAATGGTCCAAAACCACAGAACTGTATTTTCTACTATGTGCATACTGGCAAAAGTTAATTCAGATGAAATGTCAATTTTTAATCATTTCACCCTTTTATTACCAAAGAAAAGGATATCAAAAGGCAGCAAAAAAGTAGTTGCTGAATAACTAACAGCCAAACTATTGTCAAAAATGACTAATTTAAATCTGGCCACCGTTAAATTAATTGTTTTAACAGGTCAAAGTCACAAACATAATCAAGTTTAGTGATTACAGATTAGGCAGCTGCAAAGAAGCAACTCACATGTTCTACTAGGTAAACTAACTGCTTGACAACTCAGTCCTGTGGCTTGGAGGAGATCAAAATAATGGCTTCAGTTACCGATCGGAAAGGGCAGCAAGGTAAAGTGATGAAAATATTACAAGTGTGGTGTCCACTTTAATGGATGATCATTTTTCTTTAGGTGGGTCTTTGCTGGGATGCAATGGTAAACACCATGTACTCTTAGTAACAGGTTGTAGTGGGTGGTGTTACCTCATACAGACTTATTTAAAACTACTACTTTCTGTACAGGCTTTGTTCTCCCTACCTTTTATGAGGTTTTCTTCCAGGTGTTCTGACCTCCTCCCACAGGCTAAACATTTTAGGCTAATTTGTGATTGTAAATTGGCTGTAGGTGTGAAAGTGAGCATGTGTGATTGTCTGGATCTCTGTGTTAGACCAGGGGAGTACCATGTCTCATCTCACTCAAAGTGATCTGGGACAGGCTCCAGATGAACACACAGTGAGAGGGAGAGACAGAGCAAACAGTATCCTGGCAAAGGCAGAGAGGAAGAAAGGGACAGAGAGCGAGAGAGGAGAAAGCAACCCAGAGGAAGCAGAGATTGTAACTTGGAGTATGGATCATTAAATTCCACAATTAACTTAAACTTCAACATGTTTATTATTAATTCGTTTTTGGGAGTGATTTAATGCCCACTGCCCATGGGTACAAAGAGACTGATATTAGTTTTCCTACAAACACTGGGGCATATTGGCATTTGTGTGCTAGTTTAGCTCACTGGGTAGAGCAGATGACCTATATTCTGTAAGGCTAACGCAGAGACCTTGGGTTGAATCTGCTATTTGCGGTGTCTTTTCTGGCTCTTTCTTCCAGCTTTTCTGTCCTTTCTCCACAGTCATATCTCAAAGAAGGCTAAAAAGTTCAAGATAAATATGTATAAACTGTCAAATATCAGTGGTGCACTGCACTGTATCCGCTATGCGATACTGACTCACCTGAACTATAACTCGGCAAGCTGCTATGAATAACCTCATCACTTGGCTAAGAATAGAAAACATATTATTTACAAAGAGTCTGTCCAAACACGATTAGAGCCCAATTCTGTCAAACATTGCCTTCGGAAATGCAACAGCTGGTTTTAGACTGTACAGAGTGACCATGCGTTAGTGTCGACACGCTGATTCACAATGTGGCTCTAACTCTGAGTTATTTCAATTAGTTAAAAAAAAAAAAGAGGCTCAAAGAGACTTTAATTTTTACACTGTGCACCAGAGACAGGAGGTGATGATCAGGGTGAGGCGGTCTTGTTTAAACTGCAGAGCGACAAGTTTTTATGCGCATTTGAGAGACATAAATAACCCAGGGAAGCCATAACACAGGTAAGTTTACACTGCAGTGCGCTTAAAAACAGTGGCTCATTCTCTACGACGACTATAAAGCTATATGAACTATATGAATAGTGAGAAAAGACAACAAGAAATGTGACTTAAAATTTTGATTTTCTTTTTTAGGGAGTTGATTAAAATAGCAGTGTACGAGTGATATCCAGTTCTGGCACTACATGGTAATTATTTCTACAGAGGAGTATGCAGACGTGACGCACGTACTCCTACACAGAGAGTGATTGTAGGGATGCAATTTTCTATTCAAAGCCTTTTGTCAAACAGTTATTCATTCACTGATAGCTGTGCAGATTCTTTATATAGTTAAACTATTTACTCCAAAGAAATATATTTTAGACCCATTTCTGACTGACTTCCTCTTTGGAGTACTGATGGAAAGTAAATATCTTTACAAACGGAGATTTTTAACCTTTTTATGTCTAAAATCCTGCATACATACATGGAAACACCTGTCCACACTAAGCGATAAATACTTATAAAATATATCTTTTATATCTTTCATATTGGTGCATTTTGATACATGTCCTACACATTTGATGCACTGTGATCCAGAGTTGTTAAAGACTAAAACGTGAACCTGTTTCTTACTTTGGACTTTCCCTTCCTTCAAATCTGCGTGCTGGCTTATCTCTGTATGTCTGGTAGATATAAATCTCGACAGAAATGTTAAAAGCTGAAGAACTGGTGGCAGTCACCCACGCTCGCTAAAATGTGGGGCTGTTAACTGAGTTATATCAGCCGACAAAGATTTACTTTTTCTCAGAAGACATTTTGACTTGTCGCAGGAGAAAAAGGACAGGTGACATAACAGTGGCTCTTCTGGATTTGGCTGTACGAATAATTTCACACCTATGCTTTTAAAGGTCAAATGTCTGCTCCTACTCTAACACATATAACACTATTACTTGAAGTACATTCCCCTCCTTGCTTCACTCTCGAGCATCACAGGTGGATAAAGTGGGATATTAAAGGGGAAAATTGAAGGATACTCCTGCAGGTCTCACAACATGAAACTGTCTAACAGACCAGTGATGGACCTGAGCCTGGAGCTACAGGCTCAGAGAGAGTATAGTGTGTATTTATTCATTAACTGCTTTTACTTTTGTCCCCTTTTCATTAATTTTTTGCTTCAGTGTATTAGAAGCATGATTTGACTTGAGTTCTTACTCTTTACACAAAATATGGGGTGAAATACCAGCCACTTAAGTAGGTGCACATGATAACCTGCCTGTTCGTGCAAATATCTAATCAGCCAATCACCAGTTCAAAGCTTTAGACATGCAGACATGGTCAAGATAATCTGCAGAGGTTCAAAGCAAACATCACAAAGTGGAAAAAAGGTGTTGTAAGTGACTTTAAATGTGGCATGATTGTTAGTTAGGCTGGTCTGAGTATTACAGAAACTGCTGATCAGCTGGGATTTTTCCACACAATCATCTCTAGAGTTTACAGATAATGGTCAAAAAAGAGAAAATAATCAGTGAGCAGCAGATCTCTGAGTGAAAATTGTTGGTTGATGTCAGAGGACGGCTTCAGCAGATAGGAAGGCAACTATAACTCAAATAAGCACTCATTACCAAGGTATGAAGGCGAATGAATGCACAACACGCTGAACTTTGAAGCAGATTGGTTACAGCAGCAGGTTGCACTCCTGTCAGCTAAGAATGAGAAACTGAGACTCAAATTTGCACGAGGTCACCAAAATTGAACAGAAGGAAAACGACTCCCAGTCTGACAAGTCTCCATTTCTGCTGAGACATTCAGATGATTGGGCCATAATTTGGAGTAAACAAGTGAAACATGAAAGCATGGATCCATCCTGCCTTGTATCAGCGAATCAGGCTGCTGACGGTAAATTGTGGGGAGTATTTCCTTGGTACACTTTTGGCTGCTTAGCATCAACTGAGTATCATTTAAATACCACAGCCAACCTGAATACACAAAGCTGAAATCATCTCACACTGGTTTCTTGAACGTAACAATAAGTTCACTGTACTCAAACGACGTCCACAATCACCAGATCTTAGTGCGATAGAGCACCTTTGGTAAGTTGGTATCCATATCATGGATGTGAGGCTGACAACTCTGCAGCAAATGTGTGATGCCGCCGTGTCACTAAGGACCAAAATGTCCAACCCCCTTTTGTCACTTAAATTTTGCTATTTAAATGAGGAAGGTGAATGAGAAAGAGCAACAGATGCAGGTAGCAAGGTACTAAACACAGAGAAAGACGGAGTATTTTTTAGATGCTGAGGGAAAAAAATAGCAAAAAAACTGGTACAAAAGGTTAAAAGTTCAAATAAAGAGAGCGGCGTGAGTAAGAAGAGGGAGGAAAAAAAAGTAATAGCATTTTTTGAGGGAGGGAGCTATTGCATGCGAGGCGCATATGGACAGGAAGAGGAGCGGTTTTTAAACAAATAAAAAAAAAAAAACTCCATAGTGAAAAGATCAAGTGAGGTAAGCCAGTCAAGGCTGAAAGTGAGGCAGTATAACGTCAATGCCTTCCACTTGGCCGGCGCCACCCAGTAAACAAAGACAAACATTTTGTTGCCATAGAAATGTCAAGGAGCTGGCGAGCATGACACAACCCATCTGCTATTTTTTCCACTGCTGTAGTCATGCCTTGGGCAGGCTGCACTGCGTCTGAACATTTTTTAAATCATGATGAAGTCACGTCTGCACGGTTGTGGAGAGGCAGGGGATTTTAAATTTTTTTCGTACTTTAGTCATTTAAAGTTTTCTTTGAGAAATGCCGTAACCAACAACTCTTCAGATACTAAGGCTGTGATGTGACTGAACATTAAGTTAAACTTTAAGGTGTGCCGTGGACAGTAAGCAAACATTAACTCTCACTCAGAGTGAGAAAAGTGAACATTAGAACACATCTGTAAACATAAATCCAGAAAAACACACAGCATGCTACCCTTTAAATTCTCGTGAGGATCATCTTTAAACATAAAGCTGAAACCACCTCACAATTCATGAAAATAGCCTTTATAATTAAACACTAACCACACAGCATCACAGTACAAGTGTTTGCATTTCAACCTGTTTACTCCAGAACGAACAGAAGCGTGGAGCACATGGACGTATCTTGCCAAAACATGTTTTTTGTGTGTCCTACATAGAAATCAGCTCATGTTTATCAAGTTGGATTCTTTTATAAAAAGTGCAAAAAACAGACACCAACTGCTCCTAGTATGACTCACTTCTATGCAATGTGAGCTGGCAATGAGATCTAGTTTAGGGAGTGAGAACATGTTTGCGGTGACACTAAATAATGTCAAATTAATCCTCATTTGGCAAAAGTCCCAACGTAACATTTTATGACAAACAGGATGTGTACAATTACATTTCAATTGGGCTTCTGGGGCGAAGAGCACGACAGCCATCACTGAAGCCTTGGTTCACTCACTCATCTACATGCATTAGCCAATGGGGGCGGATGCATCAGCCGCTGCTAACTGCATTTATTATGACTGTGACATGTTGATGGTCAATTTTTATGCCGATTGTTGTCACTCATTAGCAAAGGGCAAACGTAACTACGTAAGAGGAAAAAGGAAAAAGGAAAGAGCATAAATAACCCAGCACAGTTTTTCCCATGAGGAAAGCTGGTGTTATCTTCGGATTGGCATTTTTGGCATTTTCTTTTTTATCTAATGGGGTCTTGAAAAAACATTTATCAGCTGCTACGGTAATTTGTAAGCACAGACACAGACTGCTGTGATCATTCTTTTTGTTGAACTACCTGCAGATTCCCGAGATAGCAACCTCGGGTCTTGACCCCATTTATTATCTCCTACTGCTGGCTTGTCAGACCAGCCAAAGACTTGTCAAAGACGCAGTACTTTGGTTGATTGTCTGTATGTGCTACTATGCAAAGACGAAGCGCAACCCTCATAATGGTTTTATCATTCCCACAACCACCACTGACCTCTTATTGCTCTCAGAGGATTCAAGCAGTGCCGAGTCCTTGCTGTTGCCGGTGGAGCTTCCCATCGACTCGTGGCCGTTGCTGTCGTTTCCATGACTTTCATTGCCGTGGCTTTCATTGCCGTGTGATTCGGTCCCACTCCCGCTCGATCCGCTACTCTTCATCTCCACATCCTCCTCGGGTAGTGACCGAGAGCGAGCGTTCTTGCGATGGTTGTCTGGTGAAGCGGGAGGGTCCTGATCGCTGCTGTCGCTGCCCTCAGAAGGGAGGCCCAGGTCAGGCCTACCTTGGCTGAAGGCACCCATACGGTGCAGCTGTGCCATGGAGCTGCACCCTGAGTCCCTCCTTGGGATAGAATTGCATGAAGTGGACGCTCTGCAACTCGAGGCTCCATCCTGATCTTCCAAACCTGGGAAGCAGTAGGGCTTGGAGTCTGAATCTTCTGACATCAGGAGATCTACACAGGCCTTGTTCCAGGTTAGTTTACTAGATGATAAAAAAAAAACCAATTACCCCATTTTTACAAGGGTAATAGCCGAGGGAAATAAAGAAGAAGTGGACTGATCTGCGGAGAGAAAGAGAGTACACATGTTAGTAATGAAGTAAAACTTGTCCATTCCACATTTTATGACTGCATTATATGTAAATAAATGGGTAATATATGATGGAATGAAGTGATAGTGGAAAAAAAAAACCCTGAGTCAACTAAGTTTTGATGTGCTATTATATTATTGTTAATGCCAACAGAAATTGAATTCAATAGATGCCTGGGTGAAGCAAGGTCAGTCAAACACATGCTTGCGAGATTGGTCAGGATTACTCCAAACCATACGCAATTTGCATTTAATTAGTCAAAACATAAAGAACCCACCAGCATTTCATTTGCAGACAACAACAACATATTTTTAGAAAGTCTTTGAGACACAAATCAATGCTGCGCCCATCATTCAAAAAGCTGTCTCGTCGTTGTCTGGTATGAAATCAGAGCACATTGTGCTCTTTGACCCCTGACCTGTGAAGAGCCCTGCAGATTCTTCTCTGATGTACTGTAAAAATGGCTCTGTGGTACAGACAGCGTGGCCTTTAAGAACAGCAGGCCTGTCCCATGTGAGCCCACCAACCCTTTCAAAGGATCTTTCACTCTGGGACACATGAAACACCAGACAAGCTGAATGCCATCATACACTGCAGGCCAACAGTGAAGGGGCTTTGGCCTGTTTTCTGTGGTTTTTTGACAAACTGTGCAAAATCTGTGCTCTTTTAAATAATGATGCAGTACAAAAGCCAGATTCCCAAATACTGGTGGTTGGAATTACTTCTGGTTACAGTAAGTGACGCAGAGCTCGGTGAGAACATCAACAGTGTCGTGTTTGGAGTAAACAAGAAAAAGGCCATGGTGATGGCTATGATCAGAAGAAGCGGCTAAAAGTTTTTTCCCTCAACAGGCCGTTTCTGGAAATTGATTTATCAGCAGCGAAACTCTTTCTAAAGGGCAGCACTTTGAATCACAGCTAAAGACTGGAAATTTACAAGAGAATTTGCACAGTCAAATCAGTCAGGTGAGAACCTTTGTGAGAGTCACGTGTATGACATGTGCAAGACCAAATGGTATAAAAGGCAGATTAAAAAGGCAGTATGTGCTGCTTCACTCTGTAATGATACAGAATTAAACTAATTACGCACAGTGATGCAGTGTAACCCATGGTTTGTATGATTGCTTTGGTGTGCAAGTACTTTTCACTAAACTAAGTTCAAATATTGTTTTTTTTTTCCTTTTAGTCAAAGAAAGATGAATGTTCCCAAAACATATATTCAAACTTGAGATTTACAGTCATTCAAATAAAATCTTATCAGTCACTCAGTTCTGTTTCTGGGCAGCATGTTGAAGTTAAAGCCACACTGTGCCCGTGTTTAACCTCTAGTCTTGGATGCCTTCCAGGAATAATCTCCCTCGTCACTAGAATGCCTTTCCCCAGCCATGCAATGGAAAATGTCTATATTCTCCTCAGCCTGAAGACACACGGCAGCTCTATGCCCTCTTTAAGTCACTAAGCCCGGAAGCAGAAGTGGATTTAGCCTCACAGAGTTAGCTTTTCAACGTCAAGCCCATAGAAGTGCAACGACTTTTACGTAGGCAGGTGTTTGGATGTCACTAATGTTTGTTGTCTATTGATCTGGTAATGACCTGTTTGAAAGGTGTGTGTGTGTACAGTATGTGACAAAAAAGTTGCTGGCTTGACAAAAATGTGTTTTTCATGTTGTTTCTGATGGGTTTTTAAAACTGCAGATTTGTCCTACTTTCTACTCACGTTGCACCTGATCGATAAGTTCGACCATCATCTGTTTGTCTTTTACTTAAAATAGAACACAGGTCAAATTAGACAGAATGACTGACAAGAATTGAGCAAGCGCAGAGGGATTTGATACTTTTCTTAAAGCACGATACAACTAAAAACACAAGGACCACACAAGCAGCGCGACTCAGTTTCTCAAATTCACACAAAAATATTATTAAAGATACAAAAAAAAGAAAAGAAAACAGAAAAATTTGGCTCATTGAGCAGTTTAGAGTTCAAGGCGAAGGTTGCAACACTGACCTCTTGACTTTGCATTAAAAACGTTATCACTTACTAAACTTTTATTGCATGTGTGCACGTGATTGTCTGCAAATCGGGCTGGCCCATCGATTGCCCAACATCACACAGTCATCCTTACTTTGTCAAGGGTACTGAGGTATTTGCATTAATAATGAGCAGCTCTGTTGGCCTTTTCAAATGGCAGAAAGCAGTTGGCAGTCAGCAGCCTGCATATCCCTGACATGCTGTGAAGTAGGCATATTCTCTCTGTGAACTGGGTCAACGTACAGCCAAATAATAGGGACAATTAAGGGACAAGTGAGCAACTTGTGTTGTAGTTTTTAGACTGCTTGGCAAGCTTAACTGGAGCAGTGAGTTTGGCAATGACTTGTCATCGCTGCAAAGTGAGATGAGCTTTGTGGCTTTTTTTCAGTCTTTCCTTTCACACAAAAAGTCCATCATGATGCACAGCGGACATTATAAATGAAAGAGTTTGTTAAACCCAACATAGTGTACATACTGAACATTCTTCACTGACTGCTGACCAGTTCGTTTTAGTTAAATGGATGGGGTTTTTTGCAGGCGCTGCTGCAGAAGCAAAAAATGCAAAAGCAAGTCTGGTCCAAAGTTGAAGAGCTGACTGGCAATGTTTCTAACAGTCACAAAGTCCAGGAGTTCGCACTGGTTGCCAACTACCTACCAAACATTGACCTCTATCGCTCATTATCATGCCAGTTGGCTCAATACCAGCAGACAGTCGGTTGAGAAAGATACTAAGAGAGACAGTTACCAAACACGAGCAGGATCAGATACTTAGAAAAGCTAAGAGAGAGAAAGTTCATCCATCCTCAAAAATATTCTCCTTGGACTAGATGGACTGCTTTAACTGTCTGTTCTTCACTTTGTTAGGTATTCAACTGCTTCTTAATGCAAATATCTAATCAGCCAATAACATAAGAGAAGTTCGATGCATCGTCAAGACAACCTGCTGAAGTTCAAACTGAGCATCAGAATTGGGGAGCAAAGTGGATTTAAGTGACTTTGAGCATAACACATTGTTGGCGCCAGACTGACTGCTCAAGGATTTGCAGATAGTGGTCAAAAAGCAGACAGTTTCCAGTGAGCTGCAGTTATCTGGGTGAAAATACCTTGCTGATGCCAAAGCTCAGAGGGAAATGGCCAGACTGCTTTGAGCTGGTTTGGAAGGCAACAGTAGCTCAAATAACAACTTGTTACAACCAAAGTATACAGAAGAGTAGTCATGAAGTCAATGGGCTACAGCAGCAGAAGAGCACACTGAACACCACTCCTGTCATCTAAGAGCAGAAACTGAGGTGGTGGTGTAAAGAATGTGAAAGCATTTTTGTTTTTGTTTGCTTTTTGGATCAAGGCCCCCATAAAATACACTCCATCAAATTCTTATTTGGATGGAAGGCTAAGAATGTGAACAGAGACCTGTCACATGTCTGAAAGTAGGCTACATAGTACATGATGGTCCAGCAATGACAATCCAAGCTACTCTGGCAACACTGAGAAGTTTATGTAATTTATTGCTCTACACTACACTATTTTGTTTATGGAAGCTGAGGACTTACTCAAAATAGATCCCCCTCTCTAATTTTTATTTGCGTAAAAGACAATTAACAAGAAAGAGTCAATAAACCCATGCAATAAAAGTCATTAACGGTGGTTCATTTTCAGCATTTACTCTTGGCCTACCACCTGTTAATCGTTTCTCAAAAAAGCCCATGGATGTCTGTTTCTTCTCTGTAGTCAAGGTTACCCGAGGCCACTTCAGCATTTTTGATTGTTCCTTTTTTCCTGTCATTAACTGGGTCTTTTCCATCCAGTTGAGCTGCCAAGGAAGCAGAGGAGAGAACGAAATGGATTTCCTGTTGCCCATTAAGAAACTAATCATCATTTTTAACTGGGTAAGCTCGCAGGGACCTTGACTCATACTCGTCCCTCACGTGACATTTGTGCAGGGTTATCTTTTGGTTATCTTTCACCAGCTTTGCATAATCAATACACACAGGCAGTGACACTATTAAGCTTGAGTTACAATGCAGTTCTTGTCAAAGGAAGCGGTCAGGAAGCCTTTATATCCTCCACTGAGGTAAGCAGACGAGGTAACAGGTGACAAACAAGGTAAGATCAGAAACATAACGCAATTACAGCCTCTGTATTAGCAAATCTTCGCCAACACTTTCAATCCATTTAATGCAATCAGATTCTTCCGGGAACACGATGCTCACTTGGCCTTTCTGAATCTTCAAGGACAAAATGTCCCATTTAGAGCTTAAAACGTTAAAACTAAGGTTGTAATTAAGGTGGCAAATTAAGATTTGATTACATGTGTTCAGCCCCCTGAATCTATTCATCGCTCTAGTCGTCACCGCAGTTTTCCTAGACGGCTGGAAAAACAGACTGTCTGCAACATATTTCCAGATAACCTTGGTCCTTCTTAGAGTTTTTTTCTGTTTTGTTGCTGGTCTTATTCAGAGTTACCAGAAATATTAAAACCTCCTGCTGCTGACTTAAAAAAAAACCCAACAGACTCATTGTTTAAAAAGTCAAAACTCTTCCAACCTGAGATCCTAACAATAAGACTTAATAAGATCCACTATGTTAGGTACAAATGTCACCGTACTGGTAATACACTGTGAGTACCAGCTGACTTCCAGATGTTTTAACTGCTACCTATACAGGAACCTGAGATTATATCATAATAACTCTCACCAAAAAAAACAAACCATATTACCCATTCCTTACTGCATATTGCATGCTAGACTTGAAATTGAATATGAAAAAGTCCATAAGATCAAAAATGCTCTAGCTTTACAAACAGCTCCATATCAAGCTGTAATTTTATTTCATAACATTCATTGATACTCTGTGCCATCTGCTCACTACGTTCCCCTTCGTGTGATTTTTATGTAATTCATCTTTTCTAGGGGAAATAACCAGCACCAGATTACAAAACTGTGCCAAATGAAAGACGTTCTAAGGATTCATTCATAATTAATCTTTACACACCACAACTGCATAATTAATATGTTTATTACACTTTAATTGGACTCAAAACAACTCGTATAACTGCACAGAAGTAGCTGCAGATTTATGTGCATCGTGCAGAAGGAGTCCATTACATTTCCATTATTATCACACAGGCAGTGTTTCTCAAAGTGTTTCTGGCACTCTGCCCCCCTCATGATGTCTGAGAACCTCAGATTCATGGGGTTGCCCTTGAAACAATGATGCAATAATGACTTTAGAAGCTTAATATAAAAAATAAACACCACTTCAAGATATTTGTCCAATGATTTGTTTTTGTAGGCAAAGTTCTTACACCATCATTTGTGTTACCACAAAATTTAACTGCATGTTTAAATTAGCAGATGGAGGCTGAAAAGCCTAATTTATAAACTACCTATAAGTACTAAAAGAGAGGCTAAAGGATTTAGTCTCAAGGAGTCTGAAGTCTTATGGATTTAATGTGGGGGTTTCCACCAGTGTGTGAATGGTGTGTCTTGCACACTTTAATATGATGGTATGTTTTTACTTTAGTGTCTCAGTTCTTACATGCATGCAAAAAGGTGCAAAACAATGACTTGTATGCACCATGACTCCACTCACGTGCAGACATGACTGCAGTCGCTCTTTGGGATTATTTCATAATTCCCTGACCTACATCTGTCCTTGATGACAGCTCAAAAACTTGCGGTAAATAAGACTCGTAGTGCGCGCGCGCACACCTGCAGAGACCACCTAAGACTTTCTTTGCTGTAGACCACCAGAGTCCAAGCAGAAAATTCCAACTATTTTCAGCACGACTGCATCAAAACTGCTGCACGTTTGCTTTGGCACCTTTCCCTTAGACTGTCCTACAGCACTGTGTGCTTTAAGATGTTTTTAACTATTTATCATAACAATAAACTCCGAGTGACATATGGTTAAAAAAAAGAGAAAGAAATCTGCAAATTCATCTCCTGCTCCACTGCGATTGTGGGCAGGGAGTGCTGTGCCAAGGCAACCGTTCTTATTGCAACAGTAAAACAAAAATGCATAAATGAGATCTCCACTGAGCCCTATTTGCGTCACTCATCTTTCTCCTCCCTCCTCAGTCACAAAGGGCAAGGTGAATACACCCAAATTAAGCCTTCCACGCAGACACTTCTTCCATTAATTATGATCCACATTTGCATGCCGCATTTTGACTTGTCTTTATCCTCTTTTAGCAAAATTAAAAATCAGCATTTACTTTGTTTTCTCTCCAGTCTCCCTTGTAAGGACTTCTGTTGCTGCTGCTGCTGTTGAAGATGAATGAATGCTTTCATATAAGGATTGTCTCACTGTAGCGAATACCAGCAGCCTGACTCTGCCTATTCAGAAAAGCGTGGCGCACAGCCCAGAGGTTTTCTAATAGGAACTGCGTGTGAACTTCTGCCATGTGCTGCTGCAGTAGCCTCTTTATGTAAGTCGTCAGGAGTTTTCATGTGTCAGTGACACTACAAACAGTGCGCCATATGCGACTCTGCCATCGCTGCCCTATGCATCTCCGCCGCTGTGAAATACCTGCCAGATTAAACCCTTATGTTAAAGGTCCTCTGAGCGCAGGCCACCACCGGTATTTCACCTTAAAGTGCGGCGAGTTTCGTTCCGCTCCCGCTGTTACATAGGCACAGCTGGTGTCCCGTTGGAGTCTCCTGACCCCCACGGCAACACACAGTTATGCAACTTTCACCTCCCGCGATCCCACAGCAGAGCCTTTTTACACATTCAGAGCACAGCTGGATAAAAGTGGAGTCGGCTTCACCCCTACACGTTCTACAACCCGGAGAAGCGCTGCAGCGTCTTACGCACCAAAGAAAGATAGAAAAGAGAAACTCCCACCAACCTGACAGAAGGCTGATCGTCTTTAGCTCCGGGTGTCTCCGGGAAATAAAGGCTGGCCTCTGGTGTAGTTCTGCGGTTGGATCCGTGCTGCGATGATTAGCGGGTCCCGACAGCCCTGCGTTCGTCTCTCAGCGATGCCCTCTACCCCGTCCTGATTCCCACTCACACCGGGACTCTGCCCTGGATCTCCAGCGCTGGCAGTGACCTCATTTCGACAGCTATCCTCCAGCTCCTTCGCTCATTGGCCCACGAACCTGTCGGTCTCTACGTCACGGCGCTCGCATCGAATCAGCGCCAGCCGCCCCCTCACGGGCGGGGCTCCAACCGCCGCTCCGCACTGTGATTGGTCCCCCCTTATGCCACTCCTTTTATATAAGTGTGTCACCGCTTTCACGTGGAAACCCACGGCTACTGCCGGCGTGAGAGAAGCGAGAGCAAATCACTACGACGCAGCTGCCGGTGAATGAAGCAGTGGCGATGGTTGGCTCACAGCGGCTCAGAGCGGCCGACTGTTATCTAAACGGTTATACAAGTGTGCGTATGACCAATGTGGCTGAAGTGCGCAGTCATTCGCCTAAGCAGAAAAGTTCCTTGACTCTCCTAAAATAATGTGATATAACCCAAGGTCTCATTGATCGCGGCTGTTACCTAATTACAGTCACCCTTACATAAAAAAGTGGGAACTTGTCGCTGAAGCTGCTTCTAAGATATGTCGTAACACAGAACTGTGCAAAATCATCTGACGATGACGTATCAAGATATAAAGGCAGGTTTTGTTCTTTTTTTGTATTTGTTTGTTTTTGTTTTTCCTGTTTGCAGACTAGTCACATAACTCAAGCAGTAAAATTAAATAATAAATGATAATTATATTTTGGTGTGACCACCGTTCCTCTCAGAGTTGTCGTTCCTTCAGGTAGGCATACACACAGGTCTCTTCACTTCTGTCTCTTCATATAATGACAGGATGATGTTGAGGTCAGGGCTCTTTGGGGAGGCACACTCTCTGCAGGACGACCTGTCCCTCTTGTGGCTGAATGTAGGTTTTTTCTGCCTTTTTTAAAAAAAAATTTTTTTAGATATCGTGGACTTGGATACTGAGCTATAGGGGAAAAAAAAGAAAAATAAAAAAATAAAAAAAATAAAAGAACAACAACAACAACAACAACAATAATAATAATAATAATAATAATAATAATAATAATAATAATAATAATAATAATAATAATATGGTTGTCTGTCCCTGTGTGTTGGCCCTGCGACAGACTGGCGACCTGTCCAGGGTGTACCCTGCCTCTCGCCCTATGACAGCTGGGATAGGCTCCAGCGCCCCCCGCGACCCTGAAAAGGATAAGCGGAAGCGAATGGGTGGATGGAATAATAATAATAATAATAATAATAATAATAATAATAATAATAATAATAATAATAATAATAATAAAGTGTTGAGGTGGCTCAGGAGATAGGGCAGGTCACCTATTAAGCTG
Organism: Copadichromis virginalis; assembly: GCF_057382275.1. NCBI lineage: Eukaryota > Metazoa > Chordata > Actinopteri > Cichliformes > Cichlidae > Copadichromis > Copadichromis virginalis. The sequence continues at coordinate 20,078,923 of NC_140635.1, forward strand.
AAGGCTGGGGGTTCACTCCTTGTCTTCTCCAGTGCCAAATGTCCTTGAGCAACATACTAACTCCAAGTCTCTCTCTGATGTGAATTTGTATGAATGGTAGATAGAAAGCATAGAAACAAGGGAATGTGGCATGATTTATATAAAAAAGTGCTTTGTGTGCTCAGTTAGAATAGAACAGTGCTATATAGGAACCAGTTTATTTCTTATTTAATAATAATGCACCTAAACATTTTACAAGTCCTCATTTTTCACCAGCCATTTTATTAGACACACCCATTCAACTGCTTGTTAACATAAGTATCTCAGTCATGCAACTGAGCACATTTAAAGCATGTGGACATGTTCAGGATGACCTGCTGAAGTTCAAACTGAGCATCAGAATGTGGAAGAAAGGTGATCTAAGTGACTTTTAAACATGGGATGGTTGCTGGCAGCAGATGACCTACTCTAAGTATTTCAGAAACTCTGATTTTCCTGGTTTTTTTCCACACATCCCTAGGGTTTACAGAGAATGGTGTGAAAAAGAGAACATTTCCAGTGAGTGGCAGCTGCGTGAAAATTTCCTGCTGATGTCAGAGGTTAGAGAGGAATAGCCAGACTGCTACAAGTTGACAGGAAGGCAACAGAAACTCAAGCACAGACATGTTAGAACCAAAGTATGCAGAAGAGCATTCTCTGAATGAACAGCATGTCCAGCCTTGAAGCAGATGGACTAAAGCAGCAGAAGTCTGGGTCTGCTGTCTGGGTCTTCTGTCAGCTATGAACAAGAAACTGAGGCTACACGTCACAAAACAGAAGACTGGAAAAACATTGGTGATCTCGATTTCTGATGCAACAGCCAGACGAAGAATAGTATGAACATTCAGAATTTGGCATAAGCAACATGAAAACATGGACCCATCCTGCTTTGTATCACTGATTCAGACTGGTAGCGGTGTGATGGTGTGTGGGATGCACTCCACAGCCAATCTGCGTATTGTCGTTAACCATCTTTTGATGGCTACTTCCAACAGGTAGCACACCATGTCACAAAGCTCAACACATCTAAAACTGGTTTATTTAATATGACAGTCATATCCAACAGATCACCTTTAGGATAAGTAGGAACAGGAAATTAATCTCTTGGATGTGCAGCAAACAAATCTGCAGCAACTGAGTGGTGCTATCACATCTTTATGAATCAAAATCTCTGAGGAATGTTCCAGCAACCATAGGAAATCTGCACCATCAAGAAATGGGGATTTTCTGGAGGTAAAAGGAGGTCCAGCCCAGTACTAGAAAGGTGAACAAACTGGTGGTACGTGTAGCTTGTACTCATGCTGAAAAGACTCTTGTAAATAAAGTATATCTATATACTGGTTCTTACATAGTAATTAGTCCATTATACAGCAAGACATGATTCAAATTTTACATACATAAATGCATAAAATGTTCATATTGCCCAGTAACAACTCTTAGCACAGTCAGGAGGAAGCAATTCAAAATCATCAAAGTTAAAATGTCCCTTCAGGGGTCTCTTTTGTACATCGCTTGTGGTTGTTGACTTGTCTTTTGCCCCAAAGTCTTAGTGGTCGAGACCAACATTCATGTTTACCCTTCGCTTTTGCTCCAGTTACATTATAATTTAACTTGTAAATCCTTACAGTTAAACACATTTTGTGGTTGTGTTGATGCTTGCACTGTGATATTATTTCTTCCTGTTCTGTGTTTACAGTAACGTATCACAGGTTGACTGTGTGAGGCAGTGCCAAGTTTTAAATGTGTAGCATTGGAGTAGCTGGTGTAGCAGGCACTTACATTTGTTCCAGTTGCCACTAAGTTGTGTGTGTTCACTTGACTAGAGGCAGGAAAAAATCAGTCACATAGTGGCTTCCCACATTCTTCTTAGTGAAGCTTGGTGACATATTGGAAGTCTTTTGTGTTAACTGTCTGTGGGTGTATCAAACAGCTCTGTGATTAATACTGAGATCTCAAACTAGGTTGCATGAATTTACCCGCTTTTTTTGTTACTTGCACATTATTCATTTTGCAGTATGCTTGCCATGAGAGTAGAGTATGTTGCCTATGGCCCATATTTATGTACAGCCAGTTTGTTTTTCTACAGTTTGCTCCTGTGTGTGATATCGACAACCGATTATGTTTCAGTGAACTAATCCAACTGATTTATGTGAAGCTATCTCTCATCCTACACTGAACTTCTCATCATGTGTAAGAGGCTGGAGCATATCCCAGCTAACCTCAGCATGAAGACAGACAGACACATTACACACACCTACAAGTGGTCTGTAGTCTCCACCTGGCCTGCACTTCTGGAAACAGAAGCAGCTGGAGGAAGCCCACACAGACAAAGGGTGACACGTGCTGCTCATCTTTTCACACAGAGTGGCTAACCATAAAGCTACCACGCAGCACTCCCTCATATTCCTTTTGTAGTACAATTTAAGCTAGAAGGCCACTGATCATACATGCATTCACTGACGCAGGTAAAATGCAATACGAAGTCATATTTTGCCTTTATCAGCTGCTCCCTCTAGGGGTCGCCACAGAGGATGATCTGCCCTCTGGCATCTCACCCTTTCCCTAGCATCCTCTTCTGTCACACTAACCCTCTGCATGTCCTCCTTCACAGCATCCATGAACCTCCTCTTTTATCATCCTTTTTTTCACTTGCCTGGCAGCTCCATAACGTGTCCCGGGTATCCACTATCCCCCCTCTGCTCATGTCCAAACCATATAACTTTGTCTCAAAATGACTGAGTCCCGCTGATTCCCATCAAATTCTGCCACCTGTCTTTTTATCAGTGCCACTATCTCCAAACCATACATCATAGCAGGTTGTAAACATTCCCTTTCTGCTATCCTCCTGTCACAAATCACCCCTGACACTCATCTCCACCCACTCCACTATCTTTTTTTACCTCTCTTCTGTGCTGTCTGGTGTTTTGAATGGTTGGCCCCAGGTATTTAAACCCCTCCACCTTCACTGCCTCTGCTCCCGCAGCTTCACTGTCACAGTGCTAGTGCTAAAAATCCTACTGGTCAACAAACGCCGCACCTCATGCACTATTCTGACCTCTGATCACCGATTCAGAGACGTACTGTGAAGCACCAAGTTGGTGATAGCACAAGGTATAAATAAGGAAGCACTGTAGAAGATCTCATCCCATCACAATTTAAAATCTGAAAGTTATGTTGTTTTGTATTCACAAATACAATCAAGAAGGTTTTGAACATCTATGATTGTTGGACATCATTGATCTCAAGATTTGTAAAATGATTGCGTGGTGCACACATTTCCAAATGAGCCAGCCTGGTCTAAACCCTTTAAATAAAAACCAATAGAGCACATAAAAGTTTTTTGAGGTATACTTCTAAACTTTTACTGAAACCAAATCAAAATAGTTGTGGTCTAACTTCCGGTATCATTCAGTTCACCATTATCTGGGTCCACAGATCATCTGTCTGTGCTTACACAGAAAAACTGTTTCCATATAAGGAAGAGAGCAACAGATGGCAGAAAGAACTAGTCAGATTTGGCTTGTGCCGCGTGGTTTGTGCTGTGCAGAAGGCTGAGCCGGGCAATGCGAAAAGGCGAGAAAGTGGGCGTGCCAGACATGTGCAACCTCCCAAAAACAAAGATGACACCCAGACTCCAGTCACATCCTCTTTCATTCACACATTCGTGCATGACGAATGTAAAAAGACAGAAGGTCGATTTATATTTACGAAGAAAGAAGCTATTCAGAGAGAAAGTCTTTCCATTTAATCCATACAGTATAAACTAAAGATTGAAAGTAACAAAAAGTAAAGTAAAAGTAAAGTGACCCTGTGAAAACTCAGATAGACTCCCCACAATCCTGCATTAGGAAGATGGAAGAAAATAGATGGATGGATGATTAAAGTGCTTCCAGTGCCACTGCTGCAGAGCTCCTAAACGTAAACCTACTAATCCACTGCTACGCAATCAGTGACGCAGGCATCCTAATATTTCACTGAACTGGGATTAGTAATACCCATGTAAACCGCTGATGGCTGACAAACATTATGAGACATCATGATGCAACATAAGCAGCTCCCTTGTTTGATCCCTGGATGTAAAAGAGTGAGACTGACGCAAATCAGCCCATCGGTCCACGGTGCTGTCAAGGCCTCCATAAAAACAAGGGCATCCCCGCTATGTGGGGGTGGTGTGAGACAGCCACTGCATGACCATCACAATCACTCAAGGCAAACAGTGAGTAATTTAGGATCATACAAGTTACTGTTGTAGGCATGTGATAATATTCTATTACATAAAGTGATCTAAAGGAATCCTGATAAGGTCAAGAAATGAAGTCTGACAGTGGCAACTTCCTGAGCTCCTATGGTCAAAAGTGGCTAATAAACTTCTAGCTGAGCCTGTGGAAGATGCTGAGACCCGAGGTCATGTTTTGTTTTTTAAATTTCAAAGACTTTTATTGGTAAATAAATCAAGTATATGCAGAGAGTCAGGATTTACAGTGCTGACTCTTCTTTGTAACCCCTGTAGTTCTCTGTGGAGATCCATTCCTGCCATATCAACGCTCCAAGCTGATCACAGTTCAATGATTAACCCCTGATCCTTGGTCCCATTAAGATCTGGGTAGTTTTCCGGTCTGAGATATTATTTTGCAGATCTCCGAGCCTCTGTGGTGTCATTCGTGCCCCCATGATGACATGGTGTTCCACGATGCTTGAAAACACACAGACTGTAAATTTAAGCAGGTTATTTTGTTACATAAACACAACATAAAATGCTAAATTTGATGAAATCCGGTCAACTGAAACTTCCTTGATTCATATACATTCAGTTTAAACCGAGCACATTTACCTTAATAATGAATTGTTTGAATTAATTAACCTTTGATTTTAAATATTTGACTTGCATGTTAAATAAAATTGTTATTTTGAGTTTATTGAGGGTGAAGTTTTATGTATGTATGTATGTATGTATGTATGTATGTATGCATGTATGTATGTTGAGCATATGCTAAACATTTATGTGGCAATTGAAATTGGGTTGTCAATTTATTAGGGACACCTCACTGACACAATTGCCTTTCAAGAAGGTTGTTGTTTTCTTTTTTTATTAGTTCTAAAATCATCTGATAGTGCTTCCTAAACTTTGTGTTCACTTTGGTGAGCTCTGCCGCATCGCATTAAAAAGGTTCCTGGTTCAAACTTTAGCTAAGGCATCTCTTTATGACATTTCCATGTTTCCACTGCGCCTGTGTGGAGTTTCTCCATTTGCTTCTTACTACAGTCCAAAGACAGCTCAGCAGAATAAAGTGCTGTATGACGGAATAGTTTAACGCTTACCATCAGACTTGAAATGCCACTCCATGTCAGTCTTTGAAGGCGACAGGTTGTGTTGCTTTTTAACTGCACTGTATTATACAGAGAGGTGTTTCTGTTATCAAAAGGACCATCCATGTAATGAGCTACACTTCAGCAGCACCTTAAATTTAAGTCTGAAATTAGACCAGTTCTCCAAGAGGGTTAAAAATGGACATTATAACCTTCATGAAGGAAAGTTTATTCAGGCAAAGCTGCATCAGGTTCGACCAAGTGCCCCAGTTTAGCCACCTGTGTGCAAAGAATAAAGCAATGTGATACAGTAAACGACTATCAAATAAAAGCAGTGAATAAGTTGAAAGCAAACATACACCAAAGCTATCAGTATTTTTATTGACACTGTGCCCAAGGTCCTGCTGTGGTCTCAATTGATAACAGTTATATTTGCTTAATGTAGGGCAGTAAATGGAGACACAAATGCATCTAAAACGAGTCACTTACTCCTTTAAGTCATGACCACATCTGACAAAAATCTGTCTATTTAACTGACAGGACAAACTCATAAAGCCTTCTTTTGTTTATCCCCCAGTTACAAACTAAATAATATGCTAGGAATTGATTATTTATTAACATGTATTTAACCAGGAAGTGAAACTTTTAAGATCAAGTGTTTATTTTGCATGAAAGATTCTAGTAAAATCTCAACCTGAACTAGGCCTATGGATGCTGTGGCAGCAGGAGGAGAAAGAATCGTACACTTCCACAGGACTAAACTGTCGACATATCCTCCCAGTCCGCCCACTCTCACATGAAGTGGAGCTATTTCCACAGTAACAGCAGTTTGAACTACGTCACTAGTGCAGATCCAGAGAGTAGAGGCAGATGATGTGGGAAAATTTTACATCAGCGTACATATATTGGCAGCACTATGCGGCCAGCTCCCACTCACACTATTTTTCACTTGAGTGGTCCTGATACTTTAAGAAAATTCAGCTGATGGTTAATCAGAACTTATAGATGTGTCTTTTCAGAGGTTTAATAATGACAAGACTACAGAGGAGATGTCAGAGAAGGAAATTCGGAAAAGACTTGATAATACCGCAATGCTTGAAGACACGTGAGGACACTTGTGACAAAAACACACCGTCATCTATCAGCTGGTGAATTACACCCACTGCCACTTCATTAGGTACACCCATTCAACTGCTCTTTCACGTAAATATCTGATGAGTCAATCACATGGCAGCAATTTACTCCATTTAGACATGGAGACATGGTCAAGATGACCTGCTGAAATTCAAACCAAGCATCAGAATTTTGAAAGAAAGATGATAAACATGGCATCGTTGTTGGTGCCAGACGGGCTGCTCTGAGTGAATACTGCTGATCTACTGGGATTTTCCCACACAGTCATCTCTAGGGTTTACAGAGAGTGATCAGAAAAACAAAAATTATCCAGGGAATTAGCTGAGTGGAAATGCCTTCTTCATAGGGGATATTGTGTTGGCACACTTTGGGCCCCTTAGTTCCAAATGAGCATCATTTAAACACACATCAGCCTACACGAGTATTGCTGCTGTCCATGTCTATACTTTTACAACAACAGTGTATACATTTTCTAATTGCTGCTTCCTGCATGTCCCAAAGCTCCAATGACCTCAGTCTGGTTTCTTGAGCGTGACACAGAAACAGTCACCAGATCACAGAATAATACAGCACCTTTTGGGTGTTGTGGAACAGGAGATTTGGATCATGGATGTGCAGCTGATAAATCGACAGTAACTGTGTGATGCAATCACGTTAATAAGGAACAAAATCTCTGAGGACTGTTTCCAGCACCTTATTGAAACTGTGAAACAATTACTTAATGCAGCTCTGAAAGAAAAGGGTGGTCAAACCCAGTACTAGCAAGGTGTGCCTACTGAAATGGCATGTGAATTTATACATGAAATATACTTCATTTCCCAGACTGCTCTTTGTATATTAATGGCAGGTTGCAAATTTGCCGTTCTTTGTCACAGACTGTTGTTCAAAGACAAAGTGAAAGAATCAAAAATCGTTGTCATACTGCTTGTAGAGGATGATATGCAGAAGCATTTGATTTGCTTTCACTTATCATTTATACAATACATCCTTTGGAACGCTACTTATGGCTGTAGAAACAGCATACAAACTTTTGGGCTGGCATGAAGCAGGGAATCGAACCAACAGGAAGACGAGCAGTCCGACCATCTCAAATCCAAGCAAACAGATTTCTGAACAGAAATTTAGCAAATATATCGTCATCCCAGCAGCAACATATGAGCAGCTTAACTATTTTTAGTCATTACCATTTTTGCTGCCATATCTACAATCTGCTTCTCTGATGTTTCTCATACCATTTATGGTAAGTTGGAGGTTAAAAATTTGATTTGACCACCTGAATTATATGTAAGGTTTTGGACCTAATTTAAACTTTTTGCCAGGAGGGCATTAATCTATCCCCTTCTCTCAAACTGTCTATAGTATTTTGTTTTTGGTACACTAATTAAAGACTAAAGGCAGGTCCAGTTTTTTTTTCTTTCATTACTGATCCTTCTTTATACTTTTCATACATCAGCACGTCTCCATTCTACAGCTGGTCAGTCGGAAGTGAGTCAACCTGTGGGCATGAAGGAATCCCCCTCAAACCAGTCCCCAGTGCTGCACGAGAAATACGCGCTAAAAGCAAAAAGTCTTCTCCTCGTAGGAGGCATGTAGGACTACTGCACGTTGTATCCAGTCCAAAATAGTTGAACACTCCGAGTTACTCTTATGACTGTAAACGTGGCATCCCCTTATAGTGCTCAGAGCCCAGGCTGCCTCCGCCTGTGAACGTGCTCCCTCCCACACGCAGTTTGTCAGTGAGGTGTAGGCGGGTGTCGATACACTTATACGAAAGATATGCAGCTCTGCAGCAAATGTGACGTATGCAACAGTTGGCACCGTCTTTTCGTCACAAGATGCATTATAGCTGTTGCCCACAATCACTAAATCTGCTGTTGGCAAATTGCATCAGCCAGCTCAGTGTCATGCCAAACTGGTGGGCAACTAATTTTCCCCATGGGAGCCACACTGAGGGACTGGGACTGTTGTGGAAGACCGCAGCAATAAACTTGTTTCTGCTCATTATTCACTTTATCTCTTTATAAACTCTTTATAAGCTTTGCAGCTCCCCGGTCAGCTCGAATGACTGAGATCAGGTGCTCATTAACATTTTGAAAGTGGAACAAAGTTGGTGATGCTGGGTGGATACACAGCTGTTTGGTGCTGAAGTGGGGCCCTCAGTATTTGTCTTTCATTCTGACTAATCCTCTGAGTGTGATTTCTCTCCATTTAACTGCTGTGTTTAAATCCTTGCCCAGCAATGAGACCTCCAATTGTCTTTTTGTCATCTCTTCCTCTGTCCTCTGCCTGACTGCCAATGCCCACTGGACTTGTTCCCCACTCAAATCAAGCTGCGCATATAATTACTCTGCATGTTTAAAAGAGCAGCTAAGTAGAGAGTTAGACTCTGTGTGTATTTAACCTGGCTTTTTTATAATTACATTCAAGAAACCGTCTGTTCTTTTTGTGGCTGCTCATCTCATTCACTGCTCCTGGAGACTGGACCAGGAATCACACACACACAGACGAGGAGAGTCTGATTGTTTGGAAAGATTTATGTTCAGGGGTGGATACTAGAAGATGTTTTCATTTCTAAAAAAAACAGTCAGTAAACATAATTGTTATGTTAGGAGCATTTTTCTTGCTTTTCTTATAACCCCTGACTGGCTCTTATTTGTCATTTTGGACACTGATGTGTCAAGGAAATGTGTGCAGATTTATAATCCTAAAAATATATATATATTTTTAAGATTTCTAGTCTTTAATTTAGTAATATTTCACGCCTAACCGTCAAACATTGTAATGTTCTACCATAAGCAAGGCTAACAGCCCTAAAATGGAAAGATTTACTGCACCAGAAGCCTGTAGACCAGGGGTGGGGAACTCCAGGCTTCAAGGGTCGGTGTCCTGCAGGTTTTAGATGTGTCCTTGACAACACAGCTGATTTAAATGGCTAAATTACCTCCTCAACATGTCTTTAAGTTCTCCAGAGGCCTGGTAATGAACTAATCATTTGATTCAGGCGTGTTGACATGGATGGATGACTAAAACCTGCAGGACACCGGCCCTCGAGGCCCGGAGTTCTCCACCCCTGCTGTAGACCAATCCCAACATCATTAAATCAATCACAGACAAGAACAAACAGCATTGTACTCCTTTGTATTTTAAGCAATTTATAATTTAAGCAATAATTTTAGTCACTAATATAGCTTGGAGTCTACCTAATCAAGCATCTTTACTTCTGCGAGTGTTTGGAGCTCAAGATTAAGCCGTTACAAGCTCTAAAAAAATGTATTCATACCCAGTATTTCACACCATGTCAGAACAACAGTACTTTCTTACTTTTTTGTTCATGGACTACAGCAATCTGTATTTAAAAGTATCACAGCCCGGAAGTGTTTTTATTACACTTTTACTGCACCAGCAGTTCTCCCAGCGGCGCTGAAGCGAGTCCGACCTTCAGCTTAAAACCTTAAATATAAAAGATGGGCCAGACTCGATGTGCGCCCACACTGTCAGATCACAGGACTCACCGTGTGCTGGTGCACTATTGCTTCTTTGTGACTTCTAAGTAAATGCACTCATTAGAAAAGTGGAGAAAAAGGTGCCTCGGTGTCCTTGGATCTGCTGCCATCTGTGAACAAATTCCCTCCCACATACTGTTTGACAGTAATGTGTAGGTGGGTGTTGTTTTCTGCTGTAAACCCATTAGAATTTCTCTAAATGCGACATGCCGCTGGCTCCTATTCAGTATGCGCCGCCTTACCCACCACAGCATACATGTGCCAAACAATAGTGTCATTCAGAAAATCTTCACTGTATTTTAATTATCTTTTAAAGCAACAGATGAGTTTGCCTTGTTATCAAGCAATCTACATCATATTCTTATTTTAAAACTATCCTGTGGCATAAAAACACTTAAAGATACGACATCTGCACACTGGCTTTATTCCGAGGGGCAAAAAGTTGCACTACAAGTAAAAATTCCATTATAAAATAATGATAGTACAACACAGTCTGACTGGATAAAACAGTCATGTCTTTAATGATCGTGTTCAGTAATCACTCACAGCTCAGGCTGGAAAAACTAAGTTAAGTCTTGAATTTAGTAGTTCAAAGAAACTTCTCTAACAACAGCATCATTTCCTGGAGATGCTGATAAGAAGTGCACAATGAGTATTTGGGGGATTTCTTGATTGTCCAGTCTTGCTCAGCTCACACCACAGCATCTCAAGGTGGTTACAGACCAAAATTGTTGTTTCTTTTTCTTTAAACCATCTGTTCATTTATTTGTGCACCCCAGGTCAATGTCATGTTGGATGACCCAGTCTGTAGCATAGCGCCCTGACATTCGCCCCTAATATTTCTTGATTTAATTTTAGCTCCCTCAGTGCTAAGCCAATGGTGCTTTGCTGTTTGTATACAGCAAACATAATCCTCCTAGAAGTCATATCCAAAATAATAATGAAAACACTTGACTCCAAGTTTAATTTGGAACACATAGGACTCTATTATTAGTTTAGTAAGACTGCCTTGGTCCATAATTACAACTCAGAAGGAGATCCTGTCAGCCCTGAAAAGTTTTCAACCGTTTTTCTGGGAACTGCATTCTTTATCTTGGCAAGAAAGCCGATCATAAACAGACCGACCACGTGGAGAGTTCTGAATGAGCAGATCAGTCTATGTTAGCTTATTTGTAGTACACATTCAGTTACATGGTATTTGCACCATTGTGGTGCACTAAGAGCCTTGTAAATTCTTACTTGTATAGCTGTGATTGTGGGCAGTTTGCTAGGCAAATATCGCCCTCTGCAGGTTCAACAGGAAACACTCAGGTGTAACTTTTTTTGTAGTAGCTAACAATTACTAACTATAAACAGGCCATTCAGGTAATACAATCGTTTATTTTTCTATAAATCTGTGCAAAATTTAAAGCACACAATAGCAAGATGGCACCCAACTGTGGCAGCAATATTTTAGCAAATAAATGAGAATCTAATACATTAACATCCAATCAGCTTTCTACTAATACAATCATCTCCTCTCACACAAAAAAGTGCAGATTAATTTTCTTAATGCCACTATGGCCTAATCTCAGTTTCAAAGGGATAGCCTCAGTTCCCTCAAGCATTCATGTTTGTTGGTGTATTAGTGGGAGGAATAGGTGTGTGTAACATTCATGTTTGATTAAAGTTTAAAACTGAGATTTGCAGTGTTTTCATCTATTGTAATACTGTGGTTGACGACTAACATGTCAATAAATCGGGAGGCAACAGGCACAGCCCCGTCCATGAACGATACTAGATTCTGCTAGTCGATGACAAAGAGTTAGTAAAATTCTAGATGTCAGTCGTAACCACAGGAGTGACTCCGTGAACGAGCAATGTCGGACCAAGGTTTCGACTCAACAGGTCCACCTGATGCAGGTAGGCACGGTAACGGCTTCTATCAGCTGGGGGGTGTGGCAAATACAAGAAACGCACAGCTGGCTGAGGGACACCATGACGGCAAATCATATCATTGACGGCACAGATGTACTCATCTGTAAGTTGAGAGGCATTATTGGGATATGTCTGCTTACAGTCTTCTCTCTCATCTTCCTCATTCTGTTCAGCCCTTTCTCTTTGCCTCTGCCAGTGTAGCGCCACCACCTCATCCCAAGCCACCATCTGCACCTGAGCTGAGATCCTTAGATCCCTAAGCATACCCTGGAGCTTTGCTTCCTCCTTTTCTTGCAGACTGTAGCCAGCCTCCATGCACAAGAAGAGTCGGAGTCTCGCCTGGTTCCAGGCACGGGAATCGTGAAGCACACAAGCCAGCTGGAGAAGAAACAATGAGCAGATGCCAACATAACTATGGCTGTCTGGCTGAAGAAGATTCATAGGCCACACATCAATGAATGGCCCGGCCACACCTCTGATCTTTCTTCCTGACCCTAAGACTCTGTCCCGGTTGAACTGGTCGAAACACCGAGCCAGAGTCACATTCTTTCCCATTTTTACAGCATCAGCAATCACAGAGATGTATTCCTCTTCCTGGAGGTCTTTGGGGTCCTCAGCACCTCGCAGACTGGGAAAGAAGGGAGAGCGTTGCTCTCCAGGGACTTTGGTTGGACAGACCGTATCAAATCTATGGCCTGTAGACAGGAGAATATGACCTTGGAGGTGGTCATGAGGAGTGCAGTCATCATAGAAACCCAAGACAAGGGTGTTGGGCCTCATTCCACCTAGAATCAAAGACTTGTATCAACTGTGCTTTGAATAAGAAAAATATGAATGATAAAATGATGTATTATATTGGAAATGCTGCCATAACTACTGCTCAGTGACAGACAGGACCTAATCCTACAACAGTAAAGGTAAAGCCACCTACCAAAGCCTGAGATGAAAAGCAAATTCTGAACGCCGTGTCGGACGGAGTCAGCCAGGGTCAGGTTGACAAACGCTTTGATTTTCAAATGATCCACTAAACAGAGCCAGGAGTCATATCGACTCTGCAAAGGATCAGAGGGCAGCTCATCTGCACACACACAGAGGCACACACAATATAACAAGAATCAGACTTTCATAGGGAAAACAAGCAAACTTCTGTTTTAACACTTTTCCCTCTCACTGTGAAATCTCGTTAACGTTAGGATTCATTAAAACTGATTTACACTCAGAAATAACAGCTCTTTTCATCAAAGACTATCACTGAGGTACAAATATCTCCCTCTAAGACCTAAAGTACTCAATAATCCACTAGATCGGGCTCCAGCGTACACATTTCTTACCCAGCAAGCCCAGCTTTATGTGTCCAAGCACATAGAGGCCGCTCTTCTTCAGATCATTAATGAAAGTCATGAGGCCTGTACAGCTGCGAGGGTTTGCAACCATCAGAAGCACCTGGGGCCTCCAGAACTTAACATGGTCCTTTCGCACATCCAACATCAACAAGTACTTACGCACCTTGGTAATTACAGAAAATAGCAAATAATGATTAAATATAAGTGATTCATGCATATTTATGTCACATTTGTGATTCATGTGAGTGAAAAACACTTTATGCACCTGGTGGAAGATGAGGGCCTGGCTGATGTAGCCCCAGTTGCTGATGGGCCCCAGGTAGTGGATAAGCATCAAGAGCACCAGCATAAAGGCTATGCTGGCAAATGCATAAATTGCATTGATCAAAAATATCATGACCAGGCAGCCGAGGATGCCCAGAGTGCAGGTGTGCCATGTAAAGAAACGGAACGAGGGTCTAAATATAAAACAAGAAATAAACAAAAATGAAAGAACATGTATGAAAATGTTCCATTTTGGTTTTACCTGTGCAAATAAAATCTAAAGCAGAAAGGTAAGCCACTGCCTTATGCTGCACTGTACCTGAAGTTTGGTGCAGAAGCCCATTCAAGAGCCAAACAGGCCAGGTTCACAGCAGCATACACCAACAAGAAGAAGATGGTTACAATACCAGCAATGGTGTTCAATTTACCTGCAAATAGCACCATCTAGTGGAGGCGATTGGAAAAAACAGGTTTTAGTGAAAATTCAGAGTGGCTTTAGCAGAAAATCTCAAACTGATATGCCATTGAGACCAAAAATTCTCCTGTTTTAGTCCAGAAAAAAATCCAGTCAAATGATACCAAGTGAACAGGCTTTGACATGCACCATTAAAATGCAACAGAACAATGTTTGCAACAATAAAACTCACTATACGTCGACTATGATAGCTTTGAACCCCCGGCTGCCTCGACACCACAAATTTAAACAGCTACACTGTATCTGAATTTACAGGATAAAATTTAAAATACAAAAATCCTTTCACTCGAGCTAATGAGCTGAAGTTAAGCAGCATGGTACTGTAAGAATTCACTTATTAGTTTGACAACATTCAGCTCCGTCTCCCTGCCAGAACCTTTCAAGCTGTGAGTCCTCTTCACTCGACAAATGAGCGAAAATCTGAAGCTGAGCACAATGATGCTCAAAGTCTTTTTGCATCGCTGAGCAGCGGCTGAAGAATGAGCAAAGTTAAATGAGCTATCAGTTTGTCTGCTCTTGATTTTTCCTTCCTCTGTTCCAGCTTTCATTTACAATCATCTGCAGACAGCACTGCACCTTTAGCAAACAGTGTATGACGTCAGTGCTGATGCAGCATCACTACACACATCCTAATTTATTTTTCCCCACCTGTATTAGAAACAGAAGACAGGGTGGAAGTGGAAAGATTTTCTTTTATTTTTTAAATTACTTTTCTTAATATGCTATTACTGACTTTTTCACTAGTTTCCTCAAATTTTATTCAGGGTCCATAATTCAGACCAAGAGAACAAGATCCCTTCAAAATGTGACTTGGACACTTTAAGTCTGGTTAACCTTTGAATCTGAGCCTTCTGCACTTTGGCAAAGCTACAAGAAGCTCGCCAAGCTTCGCCTAGTCACAGTTGCCACTGTAAACATGTTCATGCATTTGAGGGCGTCTACGGTTTGATGGCAGAGCCATACTTGGCAAATGGGCAATAAGCTGGTCCACTGATGTGCATGACATTGGTCTTAAAAGTGTTAAGGTACAGACTGAGTAGCACTTTTGGGTCTGTGCAGAAATTATTTTGCAACTTCAATCGTGTCTTCAAGAAGGCAGATGTTATCTGCAAAATCGAGGTTCTGAAGGATAACAGCTGCATGCTGGGAACCTTCTCTTAGTGGGGCCATCAGTACTGCAAAGCGTGTCGAGTGTAATGATATAACTTTAAAGGTGCAAGTGACTGTAGGGGGGAAACTGTACTCCAGCAGGGTCTTCAACAATATATTACAACTGATCTTCAAGGCAATAAAGCATGACTTTGTTAAGAGATGTATTCTAAAACACTTCTTTAGCTGAGAATCAGAGAGGAGAAACACACAGTTTTACTTGTTGCTTAGCAAGGGCAGCTCTGAGCTCTCGCACGAGAGTGAGGGCTCAGGGACTCGCACTCTGAGACTGCCCTGGTCTTTATTTCATACATCAGTGGGTGTTTATTCCTTACATTGGAATGTGGAGGTAGGTATATATATATATATATATATATATATATATATATATATATATATATATATATATATATATATATATATATATGTGTGTGTGTGTGTGTGTGTGTGTGTGTGTGTGAGACCCCATAAACGACTTCCCTAAACCTGCTGGTCTGGAAAATCCAACAGTTCATCTAAATGTAAAAAAGGCACTTAGACTAAAACTGACATAGCTACGTTTAGGCACGACCTTTCCCATGCTCCCAGGATGTGGGTGTGAATGCCAGAGCACTCTGGAATGCACACAAAGCCTTTGCAGACTATTAAGGATCGCATATCCTATCACTACTATATGTAAACTTATATTATTAAAAGATTATACTGACTACTAAGTACAATTTTCTATTGACAGACTTCCTTACAGGGGCCGTGGCCTCTTCCAGGACTCTGGGTTGTCAGAATATGGGCCAATGTTGATCATACTGATGTACTAGTTTGAGCAGAAGGTGGTTGTAAGAAAGGGTGATGGCAACTGCAGTCTTCAAGAAGGGTGAGGTTTCCTCTTGTTAGTACACGGACTATACCTGACAGACCTCAACATCAGTGGAGAGAAGTTTTAGAAAGCAGTATTTTCCAAGTGTTGGGTCTTCCTGCACCTTTATATGAAAATTTCTTCAGTTTTCTTGCCAGAGAGCTCAAAAACTAGTTTTCAAAGTGATGAACAGGCTGCAAGACAGGCTGCCGTCTGTGGTGATGTGAATGAACTCTGCAGTGTTTCCAGTTAGTAGTTAACGAGCATGTCCTACGAAGAGGTTATTAGCCACATCTGCCACCCAGCAGTCTTTTCGTGCCATCCTAAATGTTTCCAGGAGGAGCCCCATCACCTACAGGAACCTACTGAAGATCTTGAGTGTCACCCGCAATCACTGACTACCTCATGATGGCCATGTGATGCTTTAACATGTGACAACTGGGGCTGCCTCGCTGTGGGACACAGATGTTAAGAGGTATTGTGGCGGACCATCTCTGACGCAAGAAACTGATTGAAGAGGACGTTAGACTGCAGAAAGAAAACCTGTGTGTCATGCTGAACTGAGGTGTTTGGAAGGACTTCATAGTATAACCAAGAAGAATTGGAGGATGATGTGTCTGCCCTTTACCATTCATCTATTTTCATCAGGTATTTTGAATTGGTTGCTGTATCCTAGATTACTGGGTATGTGTAAACAATCAGTGTAAGATGGCTCAGCCTATAAGCTAATGAGATATCTGCTTTCAAGGCGAGACTGTCTAAACTTCAAACACAGAGGAAAATGCAAACATATGATGTGATACTGATATCCTACCTGCACAAGCAACCAAGAGACAAGCACTGAGACCCAGGGGTTTCCACTTTGAGAGGTTTTCCTTGCCAGAGCCAGAACACCGCCTGCAGAGATTTAGACAACTAACAAAAGCAAAGTCTCTCTGTCTGTTTCGCTCATCGTCCCAAATCCAATAAATAACTGAGTCACACGAGGACTTTTTTTCCTTTTGAGAAAGTCAACACCGCGTGCCATCTGTTGTCAAACGAAGCTTTCCAGATTAACATGTCTCCACTTGGAAAATGACACATGATGAAATTAATAACAAGTGACAATTTCTCACATTTGAGATGGAGACCCAGCTCAGCAGATGGCTGAATATTAAAATGTCGACTCAGCTACAGAAGACCAGATGAATTGGATATGCTTTTATATAATCCAGATCAACACTTCACAGCCTGATCATTAGTAATTAACTCCTTTTTATTACAGGAAAGGTTAGCATCCACATCTGATGGCTTCTTATAGGAAATTGTTAATGTTAGAGACAAGAAATCCAAATTACAATCATCAGGCAGCAAAACGCATGCTCAAGAATCTCACCAAACAGGTCGTCTTTGGACAGGGCGTACAGCACCCTGGAGGCTCCAATAAGGTTACTCATTGCTGCAGACAGGGCCGAGGAGTAAATGCCAACTGTGACCATGGGTGGCAATATATTAATGTCCCCCAGGAAGCTGTAGTCTCTTTGGAGAAGATAACTAGGAGAAATTGGGAAAATATGACATGTGAAACTAGTTGTAAAGTCTAAAAAGTTTATTAAATTTTAATTATATAGTTCTAATTCACAACAACAGTCACCCCAAGGTGCTTTATATTGTAAGGTAAGGATGCTATAACATTAGAAAGAAACAATCAGACGACCTCCTGTGAGCAAGCACTTAGTGACAGTGGGAAGGAAAAAAATTTTTTTTGTAAAACAGACAGTTTTGTTTTCACAGATCCGACTCTGAAAGCAGTGACTGTCAACATCTTAAACAAGAGTAGTTGTTTATACTTGTTTCAGAGTATCTGTGTGTGTTGTGTGTCTAACCGGTCACAGGACCATGCCGCCAGCAGACTCAGCACATTATATGTGATGAAAGTTGTAAAAACAGCAGCAAGACTTCCTCTCGGGATGGAATAGCCAGGGTTTTTCAGATCACCTGAAGGAGGAAAAATAAATCAGCATCCATGTTGAACACATTTAAACATAGAAACATTAAGGTTTGGCCAAACTCAGACCTTTCCCACATTATACACGGCGTGCCGAATCTGCGCCTGGATCCAAGAAAAACCTGCAGTTCTAGAGATGCGTTAGTCAACCCATTATTTTGCTCTGCAAGCAGGCGATTACCTACAGCTTAATACGTACACTCTCACAGCATATTTTTCCATTTTTCCTTTCAGGCTGTCAACAGTTGCTGGTCAATACAGTGCTGTGAAAAAGTATTTTTCCCCTCACTGATTTCCTTGCATGCGAGTCACATTCGCATGTTTTATTTCAAACAGAATTTAACAATAGACAAAAATAACCAGAGTAAATACAAAATGCAGTTTAAATTATTTCCTTTATTAAGAGAAAAAAATGCTATACCACATAGACCCATGCAGATTTGATGAATAACTTAATTTGATGATCTGTGTGACAAAACGAAAAAAATAAATTTGGGAGGAAAATACTTCTACACACCACAGCAGCTTAAAAAAAAAAAAGTGGTAAATTTTAAAAACCAAATGATTAATATCAAATAAAGTACAATAACTACAGGCTTTTACTCTCTGGCCTATGGATCCTCTGACAGGACTTTCTTTTATGGCTTTTGCGAGAATTATAGCACTCAGCATGTTAAACTTGTTGTTTTCATCATTCCTGAAGTGACATACAGCTAGAGAAAGCCACCACTGCTTTCCCTCGTCTTTTTTAATGAAGTTTTACCTGACATGTTGGACCCTGCCATGATTCCAGTGCAGCCGTTGAACATGACCGCAAACACTCTGGTAAAACTCATCATGGCACCAGTGGTGTAGTCCACCGTGTAGGCGGCTAGAGGGAGTAACAGGAGGCTCGACTGTGTCATTTATACAAACAAAAAGGATGTTTGAATGTAAATGTCAGCATTTTTTACTAATTCAAAGCGTTATTGGAAAACTGGATCTGTAATTGCATTTTTCTGTCTCCTTACAAAGCAAAAACTAAATAAAAGCCAATCAACACATCTGATGACGTGTCCAATGCTTACAGAACAGGTTTCCCTCCAGCGTGTGCAGCCTGAAGCCTGTATAATTGGCAGTGCTCATGCTGGTGGTGTTCACTGCAGACGTGTGTGACAGAGTCACCACGGTGGGCCCCAGAATGAAGAAACTAATGAAGATCGAAGCCAGGACCGTCATGACTACGATGAAGATAATGAAGGTGGCTTTTGCATAGATGTGGGCTCCCACCTGTAATCATAAGCTGGTAAAGTTACTCCACTTAAATATTAAATATCTACACATTGTTTCTATGCATGAATCAAAAATTCAGATATAAATATTAAAAGAAAAGTATAGCTTAAAAAATAAATTTGGAACAGTAATAATTGTTGATTTAAAACATTCAAATTCCTCAGTTCTTTATTTGTTTAGCTCTCATACAATACAGTAAATATCTCAATAATCTTAGAATATATCTAAAAGAAGGGCAATGAAAAACTCCAATCTCACCAGACACACAATGAAACACAGGAAAAGCAGGGCGGTGCCATAAAGCAGAGACCACCAGTATCCCGACGGCAGCATATGATGGTGACCTGCAGCAGCTGCAGCCCCCTCTGAGTGACAGTAAAACAGAGTTAGTGCATAAACAAGCCAAAACATCTACATGTCCCATCTTGTCCTAATACACTTCACCTTCTGGGACCCCGAAGGTAGATGTAATAGCCTCGACCAAACCCAAAATGTAGAGAGCACTACTGCAAATGTTGGCAAAGAAAAACATGATCCCAATGCTGCCACCAAACTCTGGACCCAGGGCTCGGCTGATCATGTCTGGTGGTCCAAGTTGAGGAATTTCTGACTTGAGGGTGGCAGTGGAATAATTAGTTTTCCCCTGGGGGGTCTTAAAGGACTGAAATGACCTAAAGTGTTCAAGTGTCATGAACATGGATGAATGCTCTAAATTAGAATGAAAGTTTCTTCAATGCTTCACTTCTAATCTCCTGAGAAAGAATACAGTGGACCATCATTACAAGAAAAGAGAAAGAGCTAATGGTCTACGACTGCTGGAACTGATCATGTTAATAAAGATGTATTTTTTATTGCATCTCAGGACTTATTTAAATAGTCTTCGATTGTCCAGTTTTAGTGAGGCTGTGCAAATTGTTGCCGCTTTCTGATCTTGCGTTCTTTTTGTCCTCCGTAAACCTTCGAGATGGTTGTGTTAAAAAAAATAAAAATAAAAGAATCCCAGCAGCAGGTTTTGAATACTCAGACCAGCCTGTCTGCCACCAACACACATGCAACATTCAAACTCACTTAAATCTATTTTGTTACCCATACTGATGCTCGCTTTAAACTTCAGCAGGTTGTCTGAACCATGTTAAGTTACTGCCAAGTAATTGGCAGGACAGTTATTTGCTGTCGTAAGCAGTTCAACAGGTGTACCTAATAAAGAGGCTACTAAGAATATAAAGTTTGAAACAATATTTAAAGGTAAGCCATTGCATCGCTTAAAACCTAATTTATCAATTATTGGCAGGCTTTAGGATTATCATGTATTATTTAATTTTGAAAGCATCTGTGACCAAAATGGGAAGGACTTACAAGGGATCATTTCTTCATTTAGAATAAAAAACATGAGTGGGCCAGTAGGAGAGCAGCAAAGCTCAAAGGAATAATACTGATTTACTTTTGACACTGGTGTCTTTTTTTATTTGAATTTTAACCATCTTTTATCTAGCCTGCATGAAAGTACACATGGACCAAAGCTAAGACACGCTTTAAAAGGTGCACAACTCAAGACAACTTGCTGCCATCACACAATTAAGCAGCCTAGTGTGGCTGCATTCTCTTAGCTATCTTTTCCTGAATATGAATGACATCTCTTTCACGTCTTCCCTTACATAACCTCAAGACATTTTCAATCACAGTCAAGAGAAGACCTTTGACTGCAGCCAGATTCTAAAATATAAAATGCCAAACACTTGGTCTCAATACTTCCCCTTTAAGAGGCAGCTAAAGACCTGAAAAGAAACAAAGGAGATGCCTGTGCAGCTAGAGGATATACAGCAATAAAGCAAATCAGAGGGAAAAAATAAGTGTGTTAATGAATTCATAAACAAGGTGTGATTTGAAAGGCCACTTCCCTTTCTAAGCAATAAAAGGATACAGTAGGCACCTCCAGCATCTAGAGCTCCATTGGTGGAGATTGCACAGATGGAGAGCACAGTCATTGTGATGATGAAGTAGGCCACCAGGAACATGGCAATAAAATGGTACAGCCCTGCTTGGCCCACAACAAATCCTGTAATAAGCAAGTAACAGCACATCTTTCACTGAACATCCTTTTTTTTTTTAAATCACTTTAAACCTTTGAGCATCACATTTAAAAAAAATAATAATAAAAATGATTGAAACAAGTTTAAAATCTATCAGACGAGAAATATCAAACATTTGCTGCAGTTTGAATACTCACAGCTTGCAGTAGTAACTTCTCCAAACTCAGCGCCCTGATTCATAAGTACGGGTTGGACTGTTTTACAGGCTGACGTGATAACTATCAGAGCCTGACTACACAGCTTCAGTATCAGTCTATTTTCTAACATGTAAGCAGAATTTTCCTCAAACAGTGAGCGTGCAGTGCAGAGTGGAGGCCCGAAGTCTACTCAGATTCAACAGATCTTTGAATAGCGAGCCATAATCACTTCAGCTGCATTTGTGTCACTGGGACTAGATTACCGTATTTCCCGATTTACCTTTTTTACGCATCCAAATAATACAAAACGCTGCAGCCAGACTTCTAATATGTTTCAGTAAGCAAGCCCAGATTATTCCTGTGTTACTTTCCACCTACTTCCACTTGATTTCAGAATTTGAGTTCAAGTAGTCATACTAACCTCAACACCATACAAAGTGCTATGGTCCAGACTCTCAAATTCTTGCTTTTTGCAGGATTTGCTAACAAGCTCTGAATTTAGTAGTTAGGGGGACTGGGAATAGTCTCCCACTCCAGCTACGTTTAGGTGACTGTGTTTAACCTCTCTGTTTTTAGGATCTGCTTTTTACCTGTGTTTTTGTTTTTAAAATATGGTTGTGTTATTTATTGTCATTTTTGATTATTTACTACGATTTTTCTTTTTGTATCTTATTTTGTTGAACAGCACTTTATGACTATATGTCTGTGGAAAGCATTTAATAAATGTAATCACTGAAAGTGCTTAACCAACTTAGTAGACAACCCAGTGTAAGGTTTATGCCACAGCTGCCCCACATTAACAATATTGGTAATGACCAAAATCAGCTTTTACATTTCTGTAATGGTTAATCCACCAGTTTACACAAGCGATTTAATGGAAATATTTTAAACACTAAAATTAAATAATTATTGTTCTCCATGAAGTTTCAAATTACCTTTAGAAAGTAGAAAATAGTAAAGCACTTTAAAAAAAAATTAAGTTGCCAAATTACAGTTATTTTCTTGCATTATTGAAAGACAGAAAAAACAGAAAAAAATAGTTTGCGGTCAAATGTTATGTTCAATTGATTTCCTATTCAGTCATTTTTTGTTTCAAACAAGTTTTTTCAAACAGTTCAAAAACATTTGTGTTTTCTTGTTTTGTATAAAAGGTGTATCATATATCATAATAACACACACGGGTCTTCAGACAGCTGCTTTAAAAAAAAGGTCCAGGCATTTGTAAAAGCAGATGAATGAGCAAGGAAGGGTATGACCATTAGCACAAGGTTAAGTTTAATCAGCCCACATCTCCCCTGAATATCCATTAAAAACACCATCTAGATGATTAGTTGGATGACCTATAAAATCTTGAGGCCCAGGCTATTTTAGTGAAATGCCTCAGGTTTAAACCCCTAGAGGCGTTTGGTATTTTATAAAGTTGTTTCATAAAACAACTTTATGGGAGTTTTTTGTTTTATAAAGTTTCTAAAGGAGAACAAGCCGAGAACCAAACCAAATCAATTCCCTAGTTTGCACCTGTGGATCCTCACAGAGGGCCATAGCACAGGTGAGGCGTTGATGTCCAGAGAAAAATGAGGAAATAAGAGTTAACCGGTGATATTACTGAACTAATCGTCAGTATCAAGTTAAACTCATTTTTAATTGTCCATAACTGATGGAAAAAAAATGGGTGTGGGGAGTAAAATATCTCCATATTCTGGAGTCGGACATGAAAGATTGAAAACCACTTATTTGGCTACAAATAATCCACTGAACACGTGTCAGGACTCATTTTTGTTGAGGTAGAGACTTTATTTTTCAGTCTTTTTAAGATCTCCTGCTGATACTCACCAATCCGCAAGAACACAACAACGCTGAACATGGACAGTAAAGTTGGAATGACGACTCCAAACAGCACCCCGAGCTTCTGAGGCGCCCTATCCTTGGATCGTCCGGGGTGTACCCCTCCTCCGACCCCGGTGCGTTTAGATCCATCAGACGGCTCGCCGCTAGTGGTCAGTCGGTAGTGTAATAAAGGCGTTTTTTCTGACATCGTAGATTATCAATAATAAAGGTAAGTGCAACTTTATTTAAATAAAAGACCAGTTCTATATTGTTGTTATGGTGAAACGTGCCATCCACGTCGAGAGCCGCCATTTACCTCCACGCCTCACCTGCACGAGCCCTTCACCTTGGGCAGGTAATTTGCTAATTGGAGACAAAAATGACGTTGCTTCCTGCAAGGGCTCGTCCAATAATGTCCAGTCTCGTCTCCTTATAATTAGCTTCTTTTTTGTTTTTATTAGACAACAATCAATTAAAATAAATTAAATGATTAGTAAAAAACAAAAAACAGTCTTTCTGTGTTTCGTCTATATTATAAAAGTCCTGTATCACAATTATTTTGAATAATGTATCTTTAAATGCAAAATATATGAATTCTATCGAGAAATTTTCCAACAATACGGAGATTTCTTGTACTAGAAAAGCAAATAATAATCATATTAATAATAATAATGCTGATAATAATAGCAGCATACTTCTTTAGCAATGCTCTTATTCAAAGGGTAAACAAGATAAGATTTAAAAGTGCAAAGAGAAAAACACATTTGCTTTCTCCTAAAAAGATATTGCAGTATTAGCAGGGCTGAAGAGCAACAAATATGTTGGAATAAGTCTCATTCTGTTTACATTATTAAGCTGAAAAACATCTGGAACCAGGATTTAGATAATACAGATGTTGTCTGAAGGCATCATAAAAACGCTACATGGCAGATTTTAGCCTGTTGTAGGACCTACAGGCTTACAGTCGTATTTAAAGCATCTCCACTGTCCTGCAGAATGATACAAAGATAAAACTAAAACAAACAAACATAAAACGCCTCAATATCATACATTCATTTTTCTTATATTCATATTACCCTGGCTTTGCTTTATCTTAATGACCGACAGATAGTGAAGTATTCACTCTCTTCTGGCTATAAAAAACAGAACATCCATAACAGTGACTTCTGCGAAAAGGTGACGGAAAAAAATGTAGATCAATCCAGTTTTTGCTTTGATGGACCTCCTTCGTGAGCGACCCCCAGCTGCAGTAGTGAAAAGCTGCTCCGGTGTCACCGGGAATTGGTGCACTTGTGCTCCAGGCCAACCATGAACCACTCCAGCTTGGCTGAGATCAGCAGGTTGTAACTCATCAGGACTGTTCTCAGACTCTGAGTGCTTCGAGGAACACAAGACAGCGATGGAGTCACCACTGCCCCCTGGTGGTTGAAATAGGAAACACAGCAATGATGTGTAGTTTTTAAAATGGAAATAGGGAAGAGCATGAAGCCTGTGAAAATGTTCGGAGTCACCTGGAAATGAGATTGTTGTTGAACTGGGCTATTATTGACAGTAGGTGGTTTAATGACTGTCATTAATGAGCCTCTGTGTGTTTTAATACCACATTCTATATTACCGAATATTATAGTTAAAAAGATCTTTTATTTCCTATTTGATGACTATTTTTGTATTGTAGTAGCACAGCTGATTTTTTCCCCTGCTGTTTAATTAAACTTTAATTTAGTTAGTTCATTATCTGGAGCATCCATCTTTTTTATGGATGATTATAATTGTAAAATGGACCAAAAGTGTTTACCACTCGCTTTATAGAAAAGCACAAACTGACTCTAAACAGCATAAAAATGAAAATTAGATTAGATTAGCATCCAGATAATGGTCTTGGAGGCAGAGCTGTAAATTAAAAAATAACACCCAACTAAGACTGTCCACTAAAAGGTAAAGACGGGCTCACAAATACGATGATAAAATGGGAGATTTGTACAGGATCAAAGGAATCTTTAATAAGGAAGGCTATCAGTCCTATCGGTCCTCTGGATGCTGCATAGTTGGAGCCAGGTTGCTCCTATGACAGGACCGAGCACTAGATCCAAACTATTTAAAGAAGAAGCAGGTAGCAAGTATCCTGATTGAGCGGGCAGCACACTTGTGAGAAGCACTTTATGAGGCTTGAACACGCTGAAAATTGAAAATACTAGCAGTGCTACTCCTCAGCCTGCTAGCACTTATGATATAAATTGGAAAAATCGCAGATGATTTTCAGGAAAGTTGAACGACTGACTTTGACCTTGAGGTCAATGTCACTGGGATTCAGACTACTTGGAGATTTCTAGCAGATACACCAATCTCAAAATCCTACGTTGCCTCATTCATGAGTTATCGCATTCACAACCTTGGGTTACCACACTGCCAGCCTAGTAGGGTGACGACAATACACTGTCAGCCTTTTACATCTAACAAGAAGACTGTCAAAGGTTTGACATGCTTTGTCGTTTCTTTGACATAAACAAAGCAAAATGTTATTATTATTTCAACTAAAAATAATTATTTCTATATTTGTTAGTGCTGTACTAAATTTTTTATTCACTTTACACCTGATTGGATGATTAAAAATATGAGATTCATGTCAAATATAATTTCTTTTTGGGTGAACAGCAAACCTGTGCTCACGCACATTGAGCTTAAGTTTGTGGTCTTGCCCTTATGACTTCTGAGAACAACTTTCTCACTAACAAAGTATGCGCTGTTATCTTCTTCATGTCCTGAGGAAGGAAAGCTCGGGTCACACAGCATAACATCATCGCTTCCAGTGCACGGAGATTCCAGAAAGACTCACAGACTTACGAGAAACCAGGATATTTCCACGCCAGAGGAAGCTGATAATGCCTCTGTATCACATGCACACCAGTGGTAGAGAACCCCGTTACATGTGTTCCCTCACGATGTGCGAACTTGTATCAACACAACACGTGTCGTAATGTGTCTGATGTGCTTGAGTGACAGAGACACTCAGTCAGCTTTTGGATTTGCAGGTGAGAAGACATGCAGACTTTAGTTTGACAGTGAAAGCTTCTAAGGAGCTGAAATTCTACGTTACCTAAAGAAAATATCTGAATCCAAGACATTCAGAAATTTTGTGGCCAAATTTACAGCTAGTCTACCATTTGCACTTACACTGAACGGCAAATCGGTGCTTACTGGGAGTGCTTATGAGCTTGTTTGCATGCAACTTGTCACTGTGAGTACGTCTTACGCTCAGCTGAAGGCGGGTGAGGATGAGCAGGTAGTTGTTGATGTTGTTCTCCAGTCTCTGCAGCAGCAAAGCGCCACATCCTGCCGGTCTGAGGCTCCTTTCAGACTTCACACCCTCGACAAGAAGCCTTAAAGATGCAACTATCTCTCCTCTCTTCTCCCGCTCCTGCAGTTACATGCACATTCAGAAAAGGGAGGAGAGGTAATAAAATGTTTGGCAGCACTTCATAATAAAGCCCATGACTTATGGTGCAATTTTCGATCGTTTTACGTGTAATTTTTCTTGATTTAGGGAGTAATTTTCAGTACCTAAAAATACTTAGAACAAAAAGGTTTTAAAGGAAAGAATAAACGAATTATACTTTAAGTATTTTGCTTAATGTGAACCTTTTGTGTATATCAGCATCCTAATGTTTCCCAAATTACCCAAAGTTGACGATGAACCCTAAATGTCTATTAGTAATGTAAGAAGGGGAGGTTAAGATATTACATAATGCAGCCCACAGCCTTAATGAGGAAGCAGTGTTTGTCTTTTCCTCAAAAATAGCCCAAAGGTATCTTTCTCCATATTATATTGACAGTGTAATCTGGGCCTGCTTTATAATAACCCAAAATGTGTTCACTGCTAAATGCTCACAGTGCAATTTGTTCCTTAATTAGTTTAAATCCTCCAATTTGATACCAAGTTGTTCTGTTGTGCCTATTGTGCTGAACATTACACCCTAAATTCAGACAAAACACACTGTGAATACTGGGAAATTACACCATAAGCTGTGGGCTGTTGTACAAAGTGCTACCAAATGTTTTACTCAAATCTGCTGCGGTGGAGGATGGATTCATATGTGTGCCAGCATTACCGATTTGTGTTCCCAAGATGCTGCGTGAAGCTCAGTGCAGGGTAGCTGAACCTGTGTGGAGAGGGTTGCCGAGCCATTACAATTACTCTGCAACGGAGGAGACACGGGAGAGACAAGTGACAGAGACAAGACAGACAGGTGGACAGGCTGACTACAGGTAACAACAGACAACAGGCGGATTAGATACAGCATCCAGATGGAGGTTGTGAAACAACCCATTTCTTTAAAATAAATTGATCTTGAAGCCAGAGAGGAAGGCAGTGACATTCTTACCAGTGCACTGGACATCTCGGGCACAATATTCAAAGCCTTTCTGGCTGCTCTACTGCACACAAACTCTGTGGACTTGGTCTCACTGTCCCACACTTCAGAGGCTATCATACAGAGCAGCAGAAGTCCTGGATAAGGTCAGAAATACATGCTGAAAGTGAGCCGTCCCAATAAAGTTTGTAATAAAAGACTCATAAGTCAACCTTTTGTACTCACTGCTTAAAGCCATGCCCTGCTTGGCTTCTCCGTATGAGTCCACATTTGTTCCATTAAGAGATGTGCCCAGAAATTGAAAATGTGGAAAATGCCCAGAGTCTGCTGTGGTGTCCTGTTTGTCTTCTCACCACTTGATTTCCCACCTTCTCATTCAGTAGTGGGAAGTGCGAGTGTTATCTAGCCTGAGAGCAGGATGTGCTCCAACTTCTCTGCTGCGCAGCACAACAGAATGTTATAAACTGAAAGTGGCATTTTATTGATATCAGCGAGACTATTTTGCTTCTGAGTTGGCTGTCGTAATACTCGGGGAACAGCATCGTTGCTGGAAAACAGGTTAATGATCTATCATTGTGAAATAATCCATTGACACAGCTGTCCTGAAAGATATTTACTTTTCGTCCAGGTTAGCGCTGGCCAATAGAAGTCACAGCCAGGGTACATAAACGTCCCCAAACTGTCCTAGGGAGCTAAAGGCGCCAGCAGGTGGGTGTGTGTAAGCACCGTGGGTGTATAACCTGTGTGTGATGACATAATGCATGCGTGACTTAATGTGTTTAGAGAATTTGAGGCGCCCTAAACGCCCAGCAGATTGCAAATGTTTCATTTTTTTTAACAAAAGCTTATAGAAAGACACAGCTTGTAACTTCTAAACAGGCTTGCGGTCTTTGCAGGCAGGACAAGGTGACATCACTGGCAACGTGATTACCCACTCGAGGATCGCTTAATAGCTTGTAAACATGACAGAGAAGGAGAAGTGAACAGTCTGCACCCGGATGCATGCAATCACCCACCGGGTTGCGCTACCTTTTGGGTCGCAGCTGGAGGACGAAGCGGTGAGGCTCCAGTTCAGCTGCCATGTGAGGGTTAAGGTTAAAAGGAGGCGCATTAGCTGTCAACACACATGGACAGGAGACAACGTGGGGAGTGCACCATTCATCCTCATTTTCAGTCACACGCGCTCATCATCCTACCACCTCAGTCTGGACATTGACTGAGCCCCGCTGTCTTCACCTTCCTGCACCCGAGCTATTTTTGCGTGTCATGATTAAGACGCACGACGCTTAATATGGGACCTTAAAGTGTTTGCGCGCGCGTGTGGTGGTGGTGGTGCCACATGCGAGCAGAGAGGGAGAGAGAGAAAGAGAGAGAGAGAGAGGGATGCAGAGCATGACCGAGCATCAACACTCAGTCTATGTTCTGTTTCCCCCCTCCAAGCTTCCCTCTGTTTCTGCAGTCGATCCCGGCCGCTGTTAATTAAGACGAATGCGCGACGCCGATCCGCATATGATGAGCGGAGCGCCTGGATTTCTGCACACGAGGAGAAAACTGCGGTCTGTAACATTGACGGTACCCGCATTGCATCACGGACACGACACCCGGTACCCCGCTGTCTCCCTCCCACCTCAGCAGGCGCAGATGAGGAGGCTGTAGCATCTTATCATAGAGTTTCTTTGACTTGTGCAGCCGCGCTCTCAGGCGGCCGGCTGCTGTTGCTCATGGTCTCCAGATTCAGCCAACAGCTGGCTGCTCCTCTGTGCGCCGTTCTGGAGGCGCAAAGCCGGTAATTACGCGCGGTGCTGACAACTTTGGCGCGGCGCTGTATGGAATGCGCACCAGCAACAGGCCATTCTCTGGGATCTACTGAGATTTCCCTTCCTGGGAGTAAAGTGCGATTTTCGGGAGTCATCTGCAATCAGATCGCCTCATCGACTGAGTGAGCGCTACAACCTGTGGCTGTGCGCCACTTTATTTCTGTCAAAATCCTGCTAAGGCGCAATGGAAGGACAGAGCTGACGGTTTTGAATACGTAGCCCGGAGAGCAGGGGGAAAAAAGGGAGAGAGGAAGACAGCAGCCCAGGGAAAAAACGTGAGTGCACAGCTGGATTAGTGTCTCTTTTCTGTCTTTTTTTTAAAGTATCAAATGTCACAAAATGTTCCAAAGTTTGCTCATTCCAGGGTCAAGGGCAAATTCTAAATGAAGGTCTAACTGGGCTTTGGTGTATTTGCTGGTGTTCAGGTTTCGTTTTGTCTTTATTTCTTCTCAGTTTTCTTATTCTCTATCAGCTGTATCAGCCAACAGGAATGAAAGACAACTGAGAAACTTGGCACACAAAACTGAAGGGGCACAGGTGGTTGCACATCTTCATGTTGCAGAGGAATGACTCAAGGTGCTTGTGGCAGTGTGGCTGTATCACACATCTATGCCAAATGTTCCATAACAAAACAACTTTGCCAGTGATCCGTATGTATACACCACCTAAACATTCATTTAATTCTAATGACAGGCTTTTTATATAATACGGAAGAGCGTCTTACCTCATGTAGACACCGAGGATCAGTGGGTAAGAAACACATCAATCTGTCTGTGGGTTTTTTTCCCTCCTGTATGCTGGTGCCACACTGGCCTCCGTGCACAGGTGATAGATTTCTAAAAACTCCTGTAGAAATGGAGAGATGTGGGTCAGTGTGCTGGTGCTTGGGGCTGCAGAGCACCCAGTTTCTCTGCTGTCAGGACCACAATACACACAATACCTCTGCCCGTTTATGAATGCCAGGTCCTTGATATAATGATGCCAGTGACACATATTGCTCTCAAGGTTATAATGCAAGGCCGAGTTGGAAGCCCACGGTGCATATGAACACGAAGAGCATGAACAATTGTTTTTTGTGAACGTGTGTGTTTCTGTGCGTGTGTTTTTTGGTAAAATGCCACAGTGGTCTCTGAGGGCCTGGTTCATTTTGGTGCCTGTGGCCCAGCACTTTGAACCGGTTGCCTTGCCAATAGCCAATAAGCTGCAGCCTTTTGCAGGACTGTCAGCCAGTCAAACTAGTCCCCACAGGAAGTTGTGATGTTTTTTATTCAGGATGACCTGAGACTGGTTCAATTTTTTAATGTGAGAGCCACAATTTCAAGAATTTATTAGCAACCCGCCATTTGGTGGTAAAACTTTCTAACAATGCAAGTAGCAGTTTAGAAAAGACTCTTTGGTTTGGCTTAAAAAAAAGTTTTAAACGTCCTGAAACCAAACAGAAAAAAATATTGGCAGACATGAAGGTTTGTTTTTTTTTTTTTTGAAGCAGTGAATCCCTGGAACAGTGGTTATCGTTTAGGTGTGAGGCCCACTTGGCAGCACATCTGTCAGGGCAGTAGATTTCACTGCCAGTATGTAGCACCTCTGAAAAGCCTTCCAGTGAAAGCCCAGAGAGATGACTGCTTGCAGTATAATTACACCACACATGTGGGAAAAGGAAATGATCTGAATGTGTAGCAAGTCTTCTCGTGTGAGCATTTGGAGGTGGATACTAGCTCTCTTGAGACACGCACAGATGGGTGACAAATTATAGGAAAAACATGAACACTTGTGCGGGGTTTTCTGTCTCAAATAGGCCTTTGTGTGTGACCGTTGATTAATCTGCACAGAGGAATGGCAATGAGCCTGTGTTACTTTACCTAACAGAAATCTGTGCATTTTTCTGTATTTTATAATTGAAGAAATTAAACACTACTTAAAATATAGTCAGTACAGTCCTAGTAGTTAACTTTTTTCCCCCAAGTCCACTTCTGCCTTTAGAGGAAAAGGTCACTCCAAAGCATGTTAAAACATCACATCAAGAAACATTTCTATTTATTTATTTACTTTTGGATTGGATTTCTTTTTGAATGAAAAAGCTTTGCAGAGAGAAATGCATTTTAGTTTCCAGCACAATATGAGGCATTTCCAGCTCGCACATTTTTCACATAAAAAATCTCTTATATTTTCCTCATTTCATCCTGAGAGTGTGCTGCCTTCGTGCTTCAAAGAGTCAGAGAGTTACTGTCATTTTAGCTCAGATTGCATCAACACGAGAATGTTTAAAAATTTAAGGCCACACAATACAGATTTCTCATGTGAAACTCAGCGTAATTGTTATGGGAGGCGCTAAACGGGCTGAGAAAACAGTTGCATCTTGTCTGTGGCTCCCAGAGGAGATTTCTAAAGTCAGTGAAAACAACTTTGATCATGTCATCAGGGTTATGTTCGGTTTTAGCACAAAAGAGTGCAACACCAACGTAGTTACCCCGCAAATGATGGAGGGCTCAATTACACACACTAATGAGTTGCTTTATGGGAATTCACTTTGACCTTGCTTCAGTTTTGCCCACTTCACTTTTCATGTTTGAGAGATATTATCACACATGCTGACTTATCTTTTTAAAATATCTATGAAGGATTTAATGCAGTCAGATGCTGTGACATAGACCGACAAACAAGATCCTCTACAGGCTATGCCAAAAAGTGATTGCTGGTATTTAAACTGATGTAAATGACTTGCTGACCTGTAATCTCTCAAACATATCTCTCTTGAATGATTTCAAGCCATTTTGAGACACAAGGTAGTCAGTAATTTTTATATAGCCTTGAAAACGTCTCATTAAGATAAAAAAAAATCTGCTTTTAAAGAGACAGCCGGCCAAAATACAGGATAAAAAAACATGAGTGAGAGAAATAGGTATTTGATCCCCAAGCAAAACATGATTTAGCACAAGATGGAGAAACCCTTGTTAGTGAGTACAGCTATAAGATGTTTCTTGTAGTTGCTCATCAGGTTTGTGCACATCTCAGGAGGGATTTTAGTCCACTTCTCTTTACAGAAGCTTTCAAAGTCTGTTAGGTTTCTTGGCTGGTCTGGAGACTTGCTAGGCCACTCCATGACCTTAATGTGCTTCTTCTTAACGTACTCCTTTGTTTCCTCAGTGGTATGTTTTGGGTCACTGTCGTGCTGGACGGCCCATCTATGACCCATCGTCAGTGTTGTGACTGAGGGAAGCAGGCTCTCGACCAAAGGTCTATGGTACATCGGTGCTAATTTTGACAACAAAATTTGATTAAGTTCAATCTTTTACTTTTAGTCCAGGTAGTTAGCCCCCCCAATTCTGCTTTTCAGGCACAGATAAAATGTGCGTACCTAACCTGGAGATTACCTCTGACCAGATCACTTTCACACTCATCCCGCTTTTGTACACTACTTAATTAGTTCTGATTGGATTTCATCTCTCCAGAAAAGTTTCATCTTGTTTTTATTCATTGACACAAATGTCAGTACATTTCCATCCCAGTTTTTGTGCTGGTGCATTTGTTTTTATTTAGTTATCGTCTTGTTTTTATCAGAAGAAAAGGTCATTGATAAAAACTGATCAAAATTATTGGTCAGTAAAATGAACACTGTTGTACATGGCTCTGTCCTTTGTCCCCTCAATGTAACAAAGTCGCTCTGTAACCTTAGCAGACAAACAGCCATACAGCAGAATGTTTCCACCTCTGTGCTTGATGTGGGGATGCTGCTCTTTGGGTCATAAACAACACGGAGGATCGAGCAGATGCCAAACAGCTTGATTGTGGTTTCATCTGACTTTCTCCTAAACCTTCTCTGGATCATTTATATGTTTCTTCCATTTCCAAATAATCACACCAACAGCTGTCACCTTCTCACCAACCTTCCAATCTGCTGGAGCCAGAATTCCTGCTGGGTTGGGCATCACTTATTTGACTCAAATGTGTATAACACCTTCAAAAATTCGATTGGTTACAGCCTATTAACCCCAAAATATAAAAAAAATATACAAGGACATTAACCGTTTTAAAAAACAAAACAAAAAACAACAAAACACCAAAAATGACTTTTTTGTCACAACACCTCGTCCTGACAGCCCTGCTGGGATATTGTAAGGACTTCTTTCTGACACTCATTGAGCCATAAAGCTAAGCCCACTACATTACTCATCACACTTGATCAATCCAGTGATGACTCAAATCAGGAGCAAAGGAGAGCTGGGTCGTCCATGATGTTTGTCCGAAACAATCTCGGCAGAGCCGCAGGCTACCTGACGCCCTCGCACTAAAGCACGAAAAAATAAAGCAGAATAAAATGCGAACATCCTCAAGTCCAGTAAGTCCAAAGAGAGACAGACAGCAGCGGCAGCGGCAGCACAGTGAGAGTGGAGGAGGGAGGCGGTGTATGCAGTCCAGCCTCACCAGCGCTGCTGTGACGCTACAGCCGGCCGTGGCTCTCAATCCGGTGCACCCACCTCGCTTTGCACCATGCAGGAGGTCTTACGATAAAGAAACCTGTTACTCTCTGCACACGAGATGGCAGGCGGCAGCACAGAGTCTTCCTCCTCCTCCTCCTCCTCCACAGACTGATTAGCGGGCGACTCCTGAGAGTCTCGGATTTCTTTTTTGTGGGGGTCTTCAATGGGGATATTGCCGCAATGGTGAAGGACAAGGCCGAAAACAGGACGCTTCAGTACCAGCAAACTTTGGTGAGTTTCACAGATCTCGGTTTGAGTCGTGTGGAGGGCTTTCATGGATGCTTGTTTGACTGGAGGACGGGCGCAGCTGGTGCCTGTTCAGCCGTGTCCTGGATGAGAATAGCAGGAGAGTGTGCAGCTCCTGTGTCCAACATTTCTATACAAAACCAAATAAGATATCTATTTTTTTCTTTTAAAATATGAAGAAAGGGTTTCGGTGTGCTCTCCCTCCTGTGATATGTAACGTCACTCGCTGCTCTCCAGTCATTCACCTTGATCCACAGGTGTTGCATCACTCTCAGCCTCTGCCTGCACCGACCCTCCTAATTAATCCCAGTCAATTCCGATGTCACCAAACCACGTAAGATTAATTAGTTCGGCTTGCAGAATCTCATGTTTGCCTATCTATATTAACCTCATATGTGTCCTAATTGCTTATTATTTAGATGTTAATAACCTTGAAATGCACATCAGAGCCTGCTGGGTGCTTTTGTATTCCAATCATGTCCTGTATTTTCTTATCTTCTCCATTTCTCCTGCACATCTTGGTGTCCCCAGTAATGCCCCCACCCTCCCCTCTTTTATCTTCCTCTCAGCCCTCCTGTCTGTGAGAGTGGCCCCTTGCACATATGAACTAAAAGTGGAGTGTTTCTGAATATTAATTTCCTCGTGCACTAGTTTTCCTCACTTATGTCATTTCACTTGGCTGACAGTGATACCCTGGAGCACTTGAAACAGTGATATTCAGATAAAGGGAACGAGAGAGACAGACAGATTGGCAGGGAGTCAGTCAGGCAAAGCAGTGGATTAAAGTGTCACCCTTCACTGATTTGTGAGCCTTGGTGTGCAGTTGTCTTTTAGCTTCTGGTGACATGTTTTTTTGTCTCGCGTGGATTTGCACATGTGGACTTGAGATCTGTTGGTCAGTCTGTGTTCGTGCAGCGGCATAGGTGTTAAGTGGTACAGAGGTGTTTTTGCTGTTCTTGTTTGTGTGGGGGATCGATGCCGTGCCGTGTGCCTTAGATCAATAGTAATGTAAAATGGCAGTCGGTGTCTCTGAGGATTGGAACGTGCCATCTATCCCCAGAACCTCCTCTGGCCATAGGACTGCGATCAATGGCTTTATCATTCACTCCCCGTACAGCAGTCCATTACCCCAAAAATAGATATGTGTGTTTCTCCACATGCTTGCCATGGTGCAGTGTGTCTCGCAATGCTTCCTATAGGTACAAAGTGGCAGCGCTATTCATCACATACTTTCGTGCAGGTGAAACATCTGTGCTTCTCCCGGGGAAAACTGAGAGATGGATACAAATAAAAAAATCTGATAAGTAAAGGCTCGCAGTGTTTCTTCAAAGTGTGGCTGCAGTCTAAAATTGGATTCTAATGTTGACAAAAGGATCTTTTGTGTTTTATTGTTTGCCATCAGCAAGATTCAGAGGATTTTCAGTAATGCTTGGATTTTGGCAGCAGAGGAACACGGGTGCTGTAGCAGGACTGAGCAGATGACACGGAGCAGATAGAGCGATATGGAGATCTGTTTGATAACTTCTGCCGGATGAGGAAGCGCAGAAACACCATCCCTTCATTTACACGTATTGTAGTCCAAAAAAAGGCTTTCCCCTCCTGTATTTACACTATACTGGCAAAAATCTTTTAATACACCGAGCAGCAGTTTTTACAAGACAATGAGACAAAAAAAAACCCTTTAATTTATTACTGCTGTTGGAGCTGGAGCTTTTACAGCCTCTCAGCGCTGCTGTGACAATCCATTAAGAAAAGCTGTGCTGGGTATTACAAACTTGTCATATAAATGGTACTAACAACTGAATAATTGATACAATTACATTGCAGATGGCCATGTTTGCATTTCTTATTAGAGCCACCCCTAAAGTAAACTGACTTCTGAGATGTAAATAATACCCACTGATATATTGTGCACCGATGCTGCACAAAACCCTAGCTCTTGGAAATTGCTTTGGAAGGAATTCACAGTCTTCACCGATGTCTCTGAGCTTATTATCCAAAGAGAAGAGCAAAAACTGAGAAAAAGAAGTTATTAATAACCATTGAGACTTTCACAAGAAGGAAGCATGAATGAATTTGATCATTTTAGGCAGTAGCGGTTGTTTTCTGCAGGAGGAATCTGCGTGTGACAGTTTGAAAGCAAACAACAATTTGGTGCATGGGTCACTGGCTTCTACAACTGTCAGGTGCAGTGGCATGCTGGGATGGCGTGCGGCGGCTTTCTGCCTCCCCGCTGTCTCGTGGGACGGAGGAACGGAGCAGGTAAAGTGAAGAAGAGGCAGGTCAGAGACTGAAAAGAAAAGAGACAGACGGTGTTGTGGTGACTTGGTTGTCGAGGTGTTGCCGCTTCCATCTGAAGCTTTTTCAAAGGCCTTTCTCAGAGGTGTGGGAGGTCTGAATGTGTCATTGGGTTTGCGTGTGTTTTCTCTTTTCAGAAGCGTGGGCAAGTTTGCTCTATAGGTCCTGCATGTGCAGTTAGTTTGTGATTATACGTGAGTGTGTGTTTGTGTGGGGGGGTATGCACTGCACCTACGCATATGTCTGCCTACGTACACAGTCTTAAACGAGTGCGTGGTGAAGTCGTTGTCAGAGCAGATGTCAGCAACAGCCCGTTCGTGTCCTTCCCGCAGCAGGAGGCTTTTATATTCCACTGCTGCAAGGATCAAAGTCCTCATCCAGTTGAGAAGGAGAAGCCAGCCGCGCTCCACCGGCACTATCACCACCAACACCACCACCAGAGCACTGCAGCGCCACAGAAATATACAGCACCTACTGTACACATGTTGAAATGTATGTGTATGTAAATGTATGTAAAAATGTATGGAAGTCTACACAAGGTGTTTTTTTTTTATTTGTGCCTTTTAGCGATCCAATTCTTGCTATTTTAAAATCACTTTCAGCGTGTGTGTGTGTGTGTGTGGACGCTGACTATATAAAGCAACATTACTGCATTTTTATGTAAAGAGAGCACACAGTGGCACACCAGGAAAGAAATCCATTTGATATTTTCCCAGCGAGACCGAATTTTAGCATGTGGATTTCAAATTCTTGTATAGATTATGGAGATTTTCTCAAAAATGTTCCTTTATTTAATACAAAAACCCAACTTACGTGCATCTTTTTCATACATGCATCCATACAAATACGGTGCTAACACACTATTTTCATAGCCTGTTAGTATGCACAGATTGCCTCTAGATCAGCAGCGAGCAGGCGCTCTGTCTACAGAAAACTGGACTCACCAGTGCGAGTCTATTGCCTCTCTTCTTTCTTTTGTATTGTTTGGTGCAAAGTGTCACAGACCAGTTGGGTTGGTAAATATGAACATGCTGCTTGCAGTTTACTTGTGTCACTCTGAAGGATTTCTGCCTTTTGGAATTAACAAAAGTGTTACCATTTCTCTCAGTGCCATTTGGTGCAGCTAGCTTCAAAAGTTGCCTTTGCGCTCTATGATGAGATCTCTTCAGGATTCAAACACTGTGTACATTTATATTCATATATTTTCAGCCTCTTTCTCTGTTGTTTTTGCACACACACACACACACACACACACACACACACACACACATACACACACATAAAAGCGCTGTCTCTTCAGGGGGGTTTAGTTGCTCTTAGTCAGCATTCTGTTCGTTCTCCCACACAGACGCTGGCTCGAGTCCATTTCAGGTCCTGTCACTTCCAAATAGTGCTGTTACCTGCACACAATTGAACAGGCCACTGCAGAGACTGTAGACAGAAGAAAATCTAATTTTAGGCGCTTCTTAAAATAGCCCATGCTCATTGTACTGTGTTCATGAGCTAAATGGTATCCATTAAAAGAAATGCATAGTAGCCATTAAAAATGTTTAAATGGTTACATGCTCTGTGGAACAACTTCAAAGTGGATGCAGGGGACAGTGACTTAAAACTCAAATAGTGAAATGTTGACAAACCAAAATTCATGATTAGCAATGTGTAAAACAAAGCGGTGGACGAGTAAATGTGCTCAGTAACTAAAAATGCAGTAAAGGTCAATGTCAGAGGCAATATACATTTATCCTATGATAATAACGGCATAGTTGGTTGATGTGGCTAACTAATTTAACTAATTTATACTGTATACTGTTGAGCAATACTGAAAGCACAATATCAGGCTAAATGTGTAACTGTGCTGACGGGTGGGTGATTAGGGTGTACGACAGGTCCTCAGCTCTGATTCCAGGCCACCTGGATAT
Organism: Copadichromis virginalis; assembly: GCF_057382275.1. Taxonomy (NCBI): domain Eukaryota; kingdom Metazoa; phylum Chordata; class Actinopteri; order Cichliformes; family Cichlidae; genus Copadichromis; species Copadichromis virginalis. The sequence goes on from NC_140635.1 coordinate 20,117,324, forward strand.
TTTTTGTCTTAACGTCATCCCACTGCTCTCTTTCCTTACACTTCCTGATTTTCTCCCTACTGCAACTCCCCATGTCACTGGTAATATATTCCTTTTCCTTTCGGCTTAGGAGAGATTGCCGCCTGTGTGGAACGTACAGGAGGCGGCACACATGACAAACACTTGCTTGCTGTGAAATCACTGAGCTGTTACTGCTCTGTTCTTATATTAGTGCCGTCAAATGTCATACAGATTTTATAGTAGAGAGCTGGCAGGTTAAAAAAAACCTTTGTGACAGATCTTAGCCGGGTACGATCTATGGATGTAGTAATAGCTTCAAGCAATATTTTCATGACTAAATATGAATTATCTCCATGATTTCTAATATTCAAATCAAAAACCTGCTTTTTCATCCCCTGAAAGTTCAAAACCCAAAGATATTTAGACTCATATAACACAAAGGAAATCAGCATTTTCTGACATTTAGGCATCTGTTGATAGACTAATCAGTCGAGTCACTGCAGGGTTGAACTTCAATCAAATCTAAAAGAGCAAAATGAATAAAGTTCAAATAAATAACAACATCAAGGCTTGGCTGAAGAGGTACCGAAGTTTGCAGGATTGACAGTTCAATATGAGAGAGGCCCGAGGGAACCAGATGATTCCAATTGGATGGATCGTGTGTGTGTGTGTGTGTGTGTGTGTGTGTGTGTGTGTGTGTGTGTGTGTGTGCGTACACCATGAACAGATGAACGAGAGGCATTGGGGAAAATAATATATGAAACACAGTGCAGTATTGAATTTTTGCAGACACCTGACTGCTAACCACATGATGCTGACTTGTCCGTCGTTTTGGAAATGTTACATTCACGGTGACAATGTAAGGTCAAGTGAATAAGGCCTCAGTCACACAGGCCAGTAACCCCCTGGCAACAATATTACGGTTTGCCTGAAGATATCGTACAACTGGTCGTGAGGGAAATTGTGTTTTGTGACTGGTTGCAACTGGTTTGATCAGTACAAGATTGACACGTATCACCTGTAGTTTGCATGGAGTATGTTGTTTTGGTCTCCAGTTATTCTACAAGAGCAGAGCCATCAAGAAAGTTTCATTCAAATTAAATGGCTCCGTCCTAGCGGTAGTGAAAATGCGAAACATGTGACTCCAAACGGAAATGGTAACCATTTGAAACATGCTTGTTGCAGCAGTAAAGCACAGCTTTTATTTTGAAGGGGAACATACTCCGTTTCGCGTTTCCACTCAGCTAGTAGTTTGCAAGGTCCTCCGTACAAACTACAGGTGACTGCAGCAATCTGTTGGCTGCTGAGGAGGTTTTAGGTGCAGCACCCGCTTTGGCACCAATTTCACCTGGTGACAGTTTTTCACCTCCAATAATCACTCACTAGGGAATCCATATTTGTCCTTAGCGACCTGAGGTTGTATCACGTTCAACTCTTAAGCAACGTGTGCATGACGTCAACTACGTATACAGAAGCTTTTAAGTATAAAACACCATTAACGACAAAAAGAATGTACACACATTGTTGATTAAAAGTATCTTTTAACAGTTTGAATTGCACAAATCAAATTTAAATGCTTAACATTTAGTTGCATATGCAAAAAACAAAAACACCTCTCTTAAATAAGTCTATGTTGATGTTTGAGTCTCTCTCAGTCCTTCGGCTGTCTCCCATCCCGTGTTCTGCTTTCCCACCGGTGTGACTGAAGTGTATTTTGTAATTTTTTTCCTCACACGTGTGCACAAGTCTGCTCGACTACAAAAAGGTTTTCTGCTGCGTGGAGCTCTGACTCACGGTTAACTATCCTAAAAGCAGCCTCCGCTACCTGCCTGAATGCAAATGTAGACAGTCGAGTGAGTCGAATGTGCCACTTCCTCCTCTAATTCAATTTTCCTGTCCCTGGAGGCTGCAGGGTCCAGATTAGCTCGAGTGCTTTAGTCCTCTTGTTGTTCTCCTGCTCTCATCAATACACACTCAGCATGCGCTTAAGTAATCACACGGCCTTGACGGTATGTAGGAGTTTAAGGGTCTAAAACATCCGTCATTCACAACAGAAGAAATTAAAATCACGCCATGAATATGTGTTAATAAAAAGCAGCAAGGATGGAAGTTTTTTGATGTTCCAGCCTTCATCATTACAGCGTCAAATATTTGTCCTTGGTGTCGCCTCATGGTGAATAAATTGTCTCGCAGCGCTCCTGATAATTGCTGAATCATATAGGACGTTTTAGTTAATCTGTTGTTCTGGACTCGCACATGGTCGGACTTAGAAAGGCGGGAGAGTGTGGTGTAACAGTAAAGTAGGGGGTCGAGCGGGAGAGTGTGGTGTAACAGTAAAGTAGGGGGTCTTACGCAGTAGAATGTCGCAGGACAAGTGGTCCTCGCTTCTTGTTAAAATGTTGGTGGCTTGATTTGAAAAGCTGTGCTCACACTGCCAAAATAGACTGACTACTAGACATTTGAAAGGACGTGGGCATTATAAAGCTACAGACTGAAGCCAACACTTGCTGCTGTGTGATGGACGCGATGAGGGACTGATCAAAGTTGAGGAGGCTTCAGTTTTTTAGCAGCATTGCTTTAATACTGTAAAGCTCAACGAAGCGCATTTATTCATGTTCGCAGACACACACGAGTCCAAATATGATGTTCATGAGTGCTAGAGCAGCATTTCAGTATAGCTAACCATGCCTGGCTGTATAATAACTTTGCTGCTTGTAGTGTTAATCAGTTTAGGGTAACTCAGAGGACAGATTTGGGCTTTTTTTTTTTTTTTACAACCATTCACAGGTGATTAAATTTCAGGTGAAGCCAAAAATTAATTAACAAATTTAATGCTGATTATAAAAATCAACTGTAAAACTAACAATAGGTTTGTCGATGCTCGCTTACGGTCAGGCCACACAAGTCAAGTGCTAATGGGTGATTTTGTTGTGTATAATTGGCTAAAAAAAGTCACCACCTGGATTATGTAGTAATTAGATAATTACTACAGTGATTACTGTTTTGGCTGATAACAGGGTTTTAAGCTTAACTGATGCAGTGTGTAGCTTCGCATTTCATTCTCATTACATATTCTGTGGTTATGAAAAAGATGTTCCTATGTGTCAGAAGCATCAAATTATTGGTTTTCTTTAAGGAAAAAAACAACTAGAGAGATTATTGAAACTAAAGCTGGATTAAGAACTGTCCAACACGTTACTAAAACCAGGAAGGATAGTGGAGAAACATTACCTTCGAAGACGTTAAGAAACAAAACCTCATGAGTCGTCGTGATTGATTACTTAAATGTTTCTAGAAAAACAGTACAACTGGTGTTCATATTTAATAGCGAAAGTAAGAACATTTCCACATGCACAGTCCAAAGAGAACTCTGGGGACTGGGACTAAATTAATTATCGGTGACGCTAATTTGGAAAGCAAAAGGTCTTCAGTTTGCTAGGGAGCGTAAAGATTGAACTCTGGATAAATGGAAAAAGGTCACGTGGTTCGATGAGTCCAGATTTATCCTCTTCCAGAATGAAGGTGCATCAGGATAGTCAGCTCCTGTCTGTAGGGCCGGTGTTTGATCAGAGGTTGTTTCAGTTGTTTAGGTATGTAGTTCAGCTACATGATGGGTGCAAAAAATTAGGTCAGCTGACTACCTGAAACATACTGAATGACCAGGTTTTCCTCCATCAGTGGACATTTCTTTCCCCCCTGATGACACTCAGATGTTTAAGATGACAGTGCCACGATTAACTGGGCTCAATAGCAAAAGGGCGGTCACACACACGAGACCACAGAGCCAAGACTTTAAGCCATTTTGCTGCAGTGGTCTAACTCTCCCCTAATCAATTCAAATCACCAAGGGCTTGGTGAAAAATTCCTGCACTCTGAATGGGAATAAATGTAATATTGCATAAACTCATTGAAAAGAATCTATGGTGAATACATGCCAAAAAAGGAATGAGTGTTTTCCGCTTACAAACTTTCTTCACATTGATGGGAGAATGTCTTAAATCGGTGCTGCAGGCTTACTGGCACATTGTCAGCACATCGTAATATTATGGATACTAGACAGTAAAATTCTGTTTTCACTTTCTACTGAAATTTTTAAACAAAGTTTCAATCTGTTGCTGATAGAAGCAAATCTACCAAGTGTCATCACATGAACCAGCTTTGCAAAGGACTACATTGAGTCATGCCCTCAACGTTTTGTGTTCTTTACCATAAACGGGAGTGGCAGCTGAAATCAGTCAAAAACTCAAGTGCACAGACATAGTGTCAGGCTGGTGAACACAGTGGAACATAAAACAGGCATCTATGGATGCACGAATAGAAACTGTTTGCGACCAAAAGTATGCAATAGAGTAAACATTGGACTCCATTGTGATGTTTTAGTCATTGGTGTTTTGTGCTGGTGAAGATACTGGTGAAGGTCTCATCCAGAAATCAAAATACTTATTTGGGCTGCCAGGTTTGGTTAAGCCAATAGAAAATAAAACTTTCAACTTTTACCTGAAATGAAATATTTGAAGTGCGGGTTCAGGTCAGGAGATTGCCAGGCATCCCAAGTGTCTTTTAAAGGTTCCAGGTAGAACCAAGTGCAATTGGGATAGCCAAATTAACCCTTAATCATTAACCCTATTGCTGCCAGTTAATATTAGTGAAGGCTTTGTGAAACCCAGAAATGTTCAGGATTATGCGTGAATCATATAGAGCATAGGTGTCAAACTCTGGCCCGCGGGCCAAATTTGGCCCGCAGCCTAATTACATTTGGCCCGCGAAGCCAATACCAAATTACTATTAGAGCTGGCCTACTGGTATTATACAGCTAATATATATATTGTTTAGTATTAAGCTTTGCTTGTTCCATATTCAGTTTTTCAGCAAAACTTGTTTGAGTCAATAAGAAAAGATTCATTCTTTTATCTAGATCTTCAATAAATATTAATGTTAGCCCGCGACTTTGTTCCAGTTTTGAATTTTGGCCCACTGTGTATTTAAGTTTGACACCCCTGATATAGAGTTTTCGTTTTCGAACCCTTCTCCACAGAGACACCTGCTGGCGTCTTTTGCTATTGTTACATTTTGGCTGTGCTGTGGCAGGCAGGAAGTGGGTCCAAATACAGGACTCAACACGAAAAAGGTAAACTTAGAATGGCAGCTTTATTCGCTGGGAAAACTTCTCCATAAAAAAAAACTAAAAAAAACCAAAACAACCCAAAACCCTGAGTAAGAAACTAAGAACAAAAAACACCAGGAAAGTAGTACAGAACAAAGCTAGAAACCAGAACCATGAAGAGACTTAAAGCACATAAGGCGGTATGACACAACAAAGGGCAAAGGAAAACACAGGGCTTAAATACAAAAGGGAGTAACGAGGGAATGGGAAACAGGAGGGAAACACAGCTGGGACTAATCAGACATAATGAGACAAGAGGAAGCAAAACTAGATGCACTGCACACAGGACAGGGACTATCAAAATAAAACAGGTGACAATCACAAAGACAGACGTGACACAGAGACATGACTGACTGGGGAGACAGAGGGAACATGGAGACAAGAGTGACTAGACGTGGAACACAGGAAAGGCAAAGTAACAGAAACCTAAATCCTAGGAACTACAAATAAACATGAGCAAAAAACATTAAAAAGACCCCAAACCTTGAATAACAATAATGAAGGAATATAAATTAACCAACAAACACAAAACACTGGGTCACAGACCCAGTACCCTGACAAAATGCCACTATGTTTGTTGTGATAACCACACAGGTTTTGTGGGAATGAACGTTGTCTTTGTAGGTATGCTAAACGTAGTCCTTGTGGAAGATGTGTCCTGTGCGGTGGATTGAAGTGTGAATGAATGAGTCATTGTGCTGACTGAAAATGAAGATCAATAAGAGAAAATCAAGTAAAATATGTCTAATGTCTTCATTTGTCATATGTGCAGATTTTTATTCAAAATTTCATTTTCTGTTTTTCACTTCTCTCTTAGCAAATTAAGTCACATAACTGAGTTGTTGCAAGTCTACGCAGGAATTTTGTAGTTTTTGCTGAGATGAAAGTCATGGATATACCACAAATCCACTTGCCAATAAACTAATACCATACCATACCACCTTTATTTATAAAGCACTTTAACATAAAACCAGAGTTCACAAAGTGCTGTACATGCTAAAAGCATAAGTAAAGAAAATTAAAATGAGATAAGATAAAATAAATAACTAAAAAACTAAAATAAATTCAAACATGTCAAAACAAATTGAGTCAACCCCTCTAATCAATGCCAAAGGCTTCAGCGAATAAATATGTTTTAAGAAGACTTTTAAATTCAGAGAGAGAAGAGGCCTGCCTAACATGCAAGGGTAGATCATTCCACAACTTTGGAGCAACTACAGCAAAAGCACGATCACCTTTAGATTTATACTTAGTTTTTGGTACCTTAAGGAGCTGCTGATTGGCGGACCTAAGGGAACGGGGAGGTGTATATGGTTGTAGTAGCTCCGAGAGGTAGGGGGGGGGGGCCAGGCCATTAAGAGATTTAAAAGCAAATAAGAGAATTTTAAAAACAATCCTAAAATGTACAGGTAGCCAGTGGAGTGAAATTAAAATTGGGGTAATGTGCTCAAACTTTTTTGTTCCAGTTAAGAGACGTGCTGCAGCATTTTGCACAACCTGCAGGCGCCTAATGGACGCATCACTAACCCCAAAATAAAGTGCGTTACAATAATCCAGCCTAGAAGTAACAAAGGCATGGATTACTGTCTCAAAATGCTGTTTCGATCATATGCCCTTGGAACAAATGATTAGTGAGGTATCTTTTGACCTCTACAGCAGGATCACCAGTTGCATTGTGGGTAAAATGAGCTTCTCTAACCCGGCTGTCAAAAAAATTCCCACAAACTGTCTCTTGCTGTGGTTTCTGCTAGTGATGATGATGGCTTTTAAGCTTTCTGGGAGTTTGCGGTGTCATCAAGTTTGCTCTACACTCTGTCAGTCAAGCCTAGTAGCAGCAGGTAAGCTACCTGTCAAAACCGTGGTGAAAAAAACCTCACTGAGCTCTGGTGATGTGACGTGAGTTTGGAGCAGTTTTTTTGAAACATCTGCACTTTGTGAACTCGACACAGCATTGAAATGTCAGTACTGAGTGTCTCCTCACTAGTTGACATCAGAAGCTGCTGCTGGAGTACTTGTGGGGAAAAACGTCTAATTTTGTTTTTAATTCATTGCATCACTCTAAATTTTAATACAATAGTAATAATGTTTAATTTGAGGTATGTTGCTTTTATTGTGATAAGGACAGAGGAAGAAGAGGCAGAAAATAGAGGAGGGCAGTATCTGAAGGCAGGAATCTGCTGCATGGGATATATGCAGCCTAACTGCTGGTTAGCCGTGTTTGTTATATTTAAAATAGTAAAAATTAGTAAATGTAACACTATTCTGTTCTTTTAAAATAAATGATTTTCTGTTACAATCATAGGTGTGTGTTTTGTTTTTTTAGTTCAGAGTGTGTTCATGTTTAAAAAAACAACTTTTTAATATGACATAACAGCCATGATAGTTGCCTCTGACTACTCCGCTCCACTCAGGCTTTTGCTGCTATTTAACCAATTAACTGACACCACCTTATTCATTGGAGACGTGCCTTCTTTCTCTCTGTGAGCACTGTGATCAATGAGAAACCAGTCAATACCAATCAGCAGGAAGCAGGAGCCGAACTGGTTTTAAAGGGTTCAAGTGTGGGATGCTAACCGACTGATGTAGATACAGAGGTTAGCCATGTAGGAGTTAAGCTGGTTACAGATAACAGCTCATTTAACCCACAGGGTCCCACCTGCTGCTCTCACCAGGGGGCCGTGCTCCAGATGGCCTGTGATTGGTTTCACACAGGCCGAAGTAAGAAGCACTAACAGGCCCTGTTTATACTCCCAGTGGGAGTTTGTCTGATGCTCATGGCGGATTTGTGTGCAACCATGTGGGTGCATGAAAATTTATTTGCCACCTTATAAAAGTCAGAGAGAATTGAGTTTCTGAGTGTAGTGATTAACATGGAGACGCTACTTTTCTGGTCAAGATCTTTAGACTTTGACTGATATGAGTCATTTAATTTGGGAGGTACTAATCTATTTGAATTTTATCTTCTATCTTCTGTGTCTAAATGCTTTATGTCTAAGATTCATACTCTGATGTACACAGCAACTCGGGGTTCAGTATTTTGCCCATGGACACTTTGGTGTGCGGACTGGACTGGACACCCCTGATTCTTTTTGATTACATTAAATTGAAGCTGTCCACACCGCCCCCATTTTGTCAGTTTTTGCAGCACATTGTTTCTTTACACTCATGCTTTGTTCTTTTAGAGGTTTCTAGTGCAGGTGTTCAGCACATGCATGAACAAATATTAAGTCTCCATCGTCACTGAGCAGATCAGAAGCTTTTAGCAGTGGGGTTTCTCTCGCTGGTAACTGAGAGCATCATTGGCACCTCAGCTATGATTCACAGCACTGCTGCTTCCTTATCAAAGGACACTGAAGAATTGTAAAAGCCAAAAGAACAATTCATGTGTCACAATCAAGCACCAGCCTCCAGAGCTGAACAAAGTAGCAAATATGGAATTGGCAGAAACTGCAGTTCCTCCAGTTAAGTTGCTGAAAAGGATTTACCTTCCCAGTACATTCACCTGTGGCTGACACCAACAAAAAAACCCAAATACAGACTCGACCCATTCATGTCACAGAGTGCAGAGTTGGACACGCTAGGCTTTTCGGCTAGCCAAGTAAAAACAAAAAGTTATGTGATGCTAGTACAAGGTATATTATTCAAGTGTCTCTCCCCCACAGTTAAGGCTAGAGTAGTAGATATTTAATCTTTATTATCCGCTCCACTCACAGTTGGAAACGGAGTCATGCATGCCACTTAAACCACTAGTGAGTGGAGTCAGGTGGAGCCCCCTGTAGTTTAAAATTGGTCAGCTCTCAGAGAAGCCCTCCCCCTGTCTGTCTGTAAGGCCTCACTCTTTTGGAACATTTTCATGAAGCAGAATTATCTGAAAAAATATTACAATGATAAAACCAATAATAATAAAATAAAATAAACAAACAAACAGCAACCCCCCCCCATAAAACCAGACGATGCCAATATGGTCACGAATCATCTTTTATACAGTCTGTGGTCATAGTCATTGGCTGGAGGTGACATTATCACACTGTTCTTTCTAAAAGGCAAAAATCACCCCAATGATCTTGAAATGCAGACTGAGAAAAACGTGCATGTCATTATTGCATGATTGTAGGACATGCTGAGATTGATGTGAAGTTGTGTCACAAAACCTGAATACGAGGTTTTTTAAAATATTTTTCTTCATTGCACTTTCCAGACTGAACAGTGTTAATCTCATTCGATAGAAACAGATGGAAATGAATTTTCAAAACAATCTTACACCCTATATTTTATCAAAATGAAAGCTTTCATTATCTGGAGTTTCTCATTAAGGACAGAAATTGATTTACATGAACAGTTCCATTTTCACCCCAAATAATAGTTTATCATAACTGCCCCCCACCCACCCCTTGTTTTTCTAACATTTAGCATTCCACACTGCACCTATTTTTAATCTATCAACCCGACAGCATTTTTAACCAGTGGCAAAACATTTTCCACTCTGTTTATATCCACAGCAGCTGTTACTGCTCGCCATCCAATGGGCCAGTTCCTCTGAGAATTTTGCAGCAGTACTTAAATGCAGTCCTGCCTGAATATGATACATAGCGGCATCATGTTTGATTTCCAGCAGGTTAGGTTTTTTTTAATAATACAAAATAGAGTGAGATGGACATCTGACAGCATAGTTCTCTGCACGTCAGACTGAACCTATACAGCTGCTCTGCACCTCCTGTTCATGCGAGCAGAAAGACAGTCTGGAGGAGTCGTGATGCCCATCTCAATGAGAGGAGGAGGAGTTGAGTGGGACACAAAAAGGGAGGTGGTGCATAGAGCAGTGGAGGAGAGATGTTGCAGGTTGTAGCATAGAGAAATCTACAAGAAGCCTACCAGCAGGTCTTGAGGAATCACGAGTCTCATCTTAATGAGACATGGTAGGAGGAAGGAAAAAAAAAAAAAAAAAAAAAAAAAAAAAAAACCTCAAATCTTAATACTCTACAGCTAATGTTGCTAGTCAAGCACATTTCCTGACATGCAGTTTTTCACTACTGAAAGCAAATCTGCTGTGTTATACAATGCTATTGTACATTTCAGTATAGATTTTCCAAGCATCTAGTTGTAATGCAATCTTGCTGCCTTGTCAGCAAGAATCAGGAAAACAGGGTGGCACCTTCATCATGTTACTGGCTTGACTTTGTAGAATATCTACCTCAGCGAAAGTTAGTCACCTTCAAGCAGTGATTTGAGACAAAACCCAGTTGTTCAGCATGAGCTTTTAACAAGCTTTTTATTAAAAATGACAGCCAGAAATGGCGTGCCAGTGGAAGGTCATCCTTTCAGTTTAGCGTTCAGTGCTGCTGTGGTCTTCTCAGTCAGGATCACTTCACCACTTGAGACTAGGCCCCTCTGGCTCTGGGAAACTTTCCTTGCTGCAGATACTGCTCTTCCTGCAAGGCAGGCATTTTTTCCTTTAAGTGCTGAAAAAGAAAATCTTACAGAAGTGCATAAGTGAATATGTAAAGCTAAAAATTCTAGATGCCATTTCAGCTCTTCCAGGGGGAAGCCTTTCTACCTTTGATTTAAGCTTGCAAATGCCAATTTCAGTGCGATCTACCTTCTTGAAGTGTAAAAGCTCTGGAAAGTTTTGCTAAACTTGCATAAAGCTGCAGTTCTGTAAACTTAGGGCAGAATGCCAGGCAGTTTAAGTATTAGACTACAATCAAGATACTCACGCTGTCGATGACAGTACTGCTCACAAGAGTCCATGCTGGTTGGATAGCAAACAGCTGTGGTGCAGTGGATGAACACCTTTTTTTTTAAAAAAAAAAAAGAAAAAAAAAGTACATTTGGTCAAGAAAACAGTTTCTGTAAGGGAATCCAATTTAAATAAGCTCTGCTGTACCCGGTCTTGCTGTGGAAAGAAGTCATTTGGATCCACAAATGTAAACATCTTTATGACAAAACGTTTGTGGTGCGTCGGGTACTGAAGCCCAGAGGAGCCGTCCACACGAACCACTGTGGTCAGGAATTTGTCATCATGGTATGGACACCTGCAGCCAAGAAGAATCCACCTTAGCACAAAATACAAAAACTGTACAAAGTTGTATCTGATTGCTTTTATATACCCATTAAACAGAAGGTCCCACTGTGGCAGGCTGTCAGGATTTGGATTGGAAGTGGCCCAGCAGTGCTCCAAGTTCAGAATGATATTTGGGTCGGACCTTGCCAAGATGCGCACCTCAACATAGACGGGTTCCCGTAACACTTTGGTGATTGGGTAGTCTGACGGGGCATAGAAGGAGCTGTACGCTGCCACTTCTGCAAGTAGAGTAATAGTTTTAGTGCATACAAGTTCATTTCTGTACTGCTTCTTAGGGGTTGTGTCACTCACCCTCCACACATCCTTTTGTGCGGCACTGTCCACTTCCCAGTCTGAGCTCCACTCTGAGAGGTCCTGCAGCAGCAACCGGTACGGGAGGAGGAACAGGGCTCACCTCCAGGATGAGAGCCTCTGTGGCTGTGCCGGAGTACCGACACTGGAACAGTAGCCTGTTGGCAGAGCACAACTTTGTGCTATTTAAGCAGTCAAAGGCCTACTTAAGTTTCAGTCCCTTTAAGAGTTAAATCATAGAATGAATGGAAATCAACTACAGGCCAATTGCTTTGTAGTGTGGCACGACAACAGAGGCACTGGTTCTAGATATTAGTCCAATAGGATCGACAGGTTCTCTTTCAAGTCCAGCATGTACCCACTGAACTGCTTAAGCTTTTTGGAAATTATACCTTAAACATACACTATCAGAAGTATGAACCTTTTAGGGATGGCCGTCATTTTATTTACAGCACATTTAAACAAAATTTGACTGGCAGTGCTTTAGAAACAGTACATTTACATCGCAGCTGCCAAAGGAGAAAAGTTTACAATACATGAAGCTAAAGGGGGTTTTATATAGAGTTGACTCAAATAAAAATTAATCAGTGCTTTTGTGTTGTCATTGTGTTCAGAATTTGCCAATTAATGACTCAATTCCCATTTGACAGACTCACTCAAAATGGCTGTCCCTGGTGATTGAGCCTTTTAGGCCAACTCCTACTTCATATGAAGACGACATGTGGTTTTCATAAACAACAAAACCATCCTCCTCCTGTGGGAAGAGGGGAAAAAAAATGACTATGTTCAAGTGATGAATCCGATCAGATTGTATTTTCATATTAAAAGCTGTCTAGATAACCCTCCACCTACCGTAACTGTGGTGCCACATGCTGTCACAGGGAACTGAAAGATGGCAAAGGCAGAGGTGCTGTCGACAGAGGTACAGAAGACATCGTCAGTCTCCAGCAGGTCGATTGAGTCCAGCTCTATAGGTGGCAGGGTGGCATCTCTAGCCACAACCACCACAAACTGGCCATCCCTGGTACACTGCACAGTCACTGGGAGACAAGACAATAGATGGGTGAAGGTCTGCTCAGTTTCACATGTCCACCAACAGGAAAAGAAACCTCACCGAAGCATAAATACCTGTTTTCCCATAGTAGCACCGTAGCCCATCAAAGCAGCAGTTCATTTTTTCACATTGTTCAGGGGTCAAATCTGGAGTCCCACACCGGAGCTTCTGAGCCTCCTCTACCAGGCATTTATCAAGAGGAGCTGCAGTTGGAGGGACATTTGACTGTTGTTGAAACCACTGAAAAGAATGAGAAGTTTGAGGTTTCTGCAGAGGAATCTTCCAGGAATGCTGCGCAGTAACACAACAAACACAAACAACCACAACACTAAACAGCAGCTTGAAAAAATTCATTATGGTGTTAATAACTAACTACACACTGGCCAAATCTACAACAACCACATCTATGGCTGGGATGCAGTCTTTATATGTGATTGATTGTGTGTAGTTCGCTATGAACACCGCCTCTCATTGTTAGTAGTCAATTGTGTGCCAGCCCTGCAGAGTTAATCAGCTGGGAGCTGACAGGTGGAGCTTATTGTCTGCTCATCTGTCTGAAAAGAAGTCATTACACGACTGCTGAGTCAAAGCTGAGTGATTTTTTTTATTTATTTCTAAAGGAGAATTAAAGAGGAAAGCTGTGAATGGAGTTTCTATTTGCAGTCAGTGAATTTTCCACAGCTGGGTCTGTTTACTCAGAGCTTGAACCTTTGCATGTTTACGCTGAATGTATTATTGTGACCCAACACAGTATTAATTTTTAAAGTGGAAAACATGCTGTATCACACTGACATTTTCTACACTGCCTTCCTCTGTTACTGCCAGTGTAAAAACTTTTTCCTTTCCATCTATTCAGATGTATGGGCGGTACACCCAGGAGCTGGGTGTGTTTGCCAAGGAGGAGGCGGCGCGCCTACGTGATGGAGGGGTGCGGGATGGCGGTGGCATGAGGAGGAACGCCAGCGTTCGTAGTCGTGCTGATCTTCTGGAATATGAGAAGGACCCTTGTGCAAAGTGCCAGTGTAAGTGACGATCACTCTTTTAACCCCTAACCCACATATTGATTCATAAACCACGTACAGACAAATTTGATTTTAGGTGGGCCAGACCAGTAAAACAGTTTCTACAAAATGTTCCAGTTTTTCTATTTTCACCTATTCAGTTTATCTAAATGATATTTATGTATCACTAGTTCACAACAGTGACTTCAAGTCACAAAGACACTGCAGTACAAGCTACTGTTGTACAGTACTGTGCAAAAGTCTTGAGGCAGTCCTCATTTCTTTCTATTTTGTTGGGAAAATGGGAAAAAGGTGCAGCAATTTATTAAAACGTGCAAACGTGCCTGGAAATACAGTATATCATTCAAAAACAGAGTTTGTATACTTCTAACAAGCTTGAAAGTCAATATTTGGTATGACCATATTTATTCTTCAACATAGCCTGAACTCTCTTAGGCAAGCTTTCTTGTAATTTCTTCAAGTAGTCTTCAGGAATAGTTCTCCAGGCTTCTTGAAGGACATTCGGAGCTCTTCTTTGGATGTTTGCTGCCTTTTGTTCCCTTCTCTGTCACAATGATCCCGCACTGCTGCCTGAAGATACAATGGTGCTTTTTAAGTTGTCTGCTACGTGTAGATACAACACTTGTTCGTCCCTTGAGTTTGGTGCCTTTTTATCCTTGGATGATTCATAGGTCAGTGTTGAGTGGCTTAACAAAACAAAACAAAAAATTTCCTCTGAAAATGGTCAGCTACAAGAACTGGAATGAACTAAACCGCCAATGTCAATATAAGAAGTTTGAAAGACCTTCAGAAAGCCTGGATTTAAAAAAATCATAGAAACACATCGGTATGGTGTAGTGTGGGTAATGTTTTTAAAACTGACAATGATTTAGACTTCAGAGTTTGGACAAACACTGTCAGCTCATGATCTGCTACAACAATACTTTGTGATTAAGAATAAAACCGTCCTTCTCTCCTGCTGGACTCTGCAGAACTCGTTGTAAGGCTGAATGTTTGATACTCCCTCTTCAGACTCAGGCTTGCAAGGAGAAACTGTGCAGGTAGTGCCTGAAGGTCAGACCAATGTAGTGATTAACTATAGTGAATCGTGTGTGTGCACACCCCTAAAACTGTGATTTCAGCTCTCCACTGAGCGTTAAAGTCGTGTGAAAGCGACGAGTTCTTGAAGTACAGCACAGCAGCTACAAAAGATGGAGAAAAAAGGTCCTACATATTTATGGTTTCCTGATAGTATTCCTGATGGTGTCGGACTTTTACGTCCGATAAAAGTTCCTCAGTTTAACAGTCCCAGCCTGGCAGTGATCAGGACAAAAACTCAGAACTGAGGCTGATAAACGTCTTAGAGAGTAACACCCCCACATAACCAACAAAAACATCATTTGCATTAAAAAACTAGACTTTCCTTACAGAATAGATCATTTACATGTCACAGTAAGATTTTCTAAAAGGCTCATTTTGAGTGTTTTTCTGCTCACACCATGCTACCTGCATGCGACTTGTATGCTTTATAAATGAAGCCCAAAGAGAAGAATTAAATGTGTCTGATCTGAGCAACGACCTCCAGACACCAAGGACTGTCTCAATGTCAAAGGCAGGGACAGCGTCCTCTGCTGGCAGCCAGTGGCCCAGATTGTGTTTGTCAGTGTGTGAGTGTATCCGATTGCTTCACTTTGTGTTTACGTTTGTTTATGTGAGCAAAACGCTGATCTGAGCTGTCAGGTTATTTTATGTCTAGTCTTCCCAGATGACTGCAGATAAAGGAGTGGCACCAGCAGAGAGCTCCACTTGAGACCGATGTACTCTACAGTAATGGAGTGTTATGTGTATTTCTGTGTGTATGCGTGCATCTTCCAAATGTGTTTTGAATGACTGTGATATTGCTTTTCAGAAAGTCACACTGTATTTGTCATTTTTCAAAGCTTACAGCTCTACAAATGAACTCATCGTATCTTAATCAATCCAGGCGAAACCTTACAGATAAATACGTATCTTAAAGCTGGAGTGTCTGTCGAGCGAGGAAATGTTTTAGTGTCTACTTCAAGTTGAGTCGACCTTCTTTCCAGAGCCTTGTACTACAAAGTGAGTTTAACACAGCCAGGGGATCTTTTTGTTATCTGAATTCACTTACCCTAACACAGGCATTCGGGATAGGCAGCAACACAAGGGTAACGATCTCACTGAGCTAACCCAGGGTTTCCCTGCATATACACGTGAAAGAGGTGGTGTTGGCAGCATCTGACCATTCACAAGAATGGCTGAAGAACTTAAACTATACTATGGGAAAAATATGACGAGGTTAAACACAGCAACACAGCTCCTGCAGACAAATCAGCAGTGTGAGTTTGCGTGAGAGGAAAAGCACTTTAGAGTAATATTGTATTAAGAGTGTCTACTTTAAGTGCTTTGGTCAGTAAGGTTGGAAAAGAGCTGCTATATTAATAAAGTGTAGCCTATTTATAGCCAGGAAAGAAAGCCAGTAAAAAAGCATAGTGTGTGAGTTAACAGACCTATCAATAACACGGTTCTGTCGTTAAGATAAGGGAGAGTGGGAGACTCTGATAGATTATAACGAGTATTTGATTAAATTGATGTTTAAAAGATAGTTTTAGTTTTTGTTCTTTTAGCAGCAGCCTCAGTGGTGTTTAACAGCCTGACAGTAAAGAACAAATATAAAAACTGTACTCAAACTTAGGCTTAGTTTACGTGCAAGTCGAAGATGAGGTCAGCCAGAACGTGTTATATTATGATGTCAATATACCCAGTAAGAAGTGATCCACAACTCATAGTATTAGGAATCCTGGGTTAACCTGAAAGTTGCCTGGATAAAAGGAAACCATGCCTCGTAGTACAGACCTCTGCTGTGGCATTTTGGTTGGTAAAATGAAGAATCTGATTATTCAATTTATTGATTTTTGTAATTTCTGATTTTGTGGATCAGATAAAATACATTTTTCCAAAGCAGTTTATATTATAGAGTAAAGATCCTATGATAATAATAATTCTTAAGGTTTGCTTTGCTGCATTTGCATTTATTGCTGACACCATCAGCACTTGCAGCTGTAGGAGAACTTTAATAAAACTGTCTGTGCCCACTCTCTACAGTTTGTGTCAAAATTGTTTTTTTCTGCTTAGACTCCAAATTTGGTAAAGTGTGAACATGCAAACAAGGGCCACGTTTTTAAATTCACTTCGACTTGCACTCATATTTGTCAAAGCTGATGTTTTGACACTTTGCGGATCTGGAGCATTCAGATGTGTGTCTAACAAGATGTCACAGAGAGACGGCACGGCTTTTGGAAGTATTGAGAAATGGTTCTCTTAAGTGTTCCTGTGAGTGGCTCAAAGATTACGGCCATTAAAATCTGTTTTTCAGACCTTTTTCTCGTGTATAGAGGTTCCTCCCAATTCTCTGAATCTTTTCATGATACTGGCACTGTGGTGCAGTGGTCTTAACTCACAACAAGAACTATCCTGTGTGGACTGCATGTTCTCCTTGTGTCTGCATAGGTTTATTACTGGTGCTCTGCCTTCCTCCCACCATCCAAAACATAGACGATGGGTTAATTGGTGATTCTAAACTGGCCATAGATGTGAGGTGGATAGAGGCCTGAATGAATGCATGGTTAAATGTGATCATAGTGTAAAAGAGCTGTAAATGTTAGCCAGTGTCAGTCCACTGTGTACAGAAGATGAAACTCCTTATCAGTATAGCAAACTGTTTAGAGTGGCCAGATCCTCCTTATCTTCACCCATGAAATAAGTAACAATAAGGACTTAATAAGGCAACATGATTGATTATTCCCAGTTTTTGTTGCTTAACCTAATTTCTTTCAAGATATTCCCCACAACACAAGCTTTAGCATCACATACCTTTTCAGTCTTTTGTCTTTATTTTACACATTTTTTTGGAAACAGCATTATAAATACTTAAAAGTTCCACTTGCAGTTTACCCGATTGTTTTTCAGAGGGGACACAGATTTATTGAACTCTATTAGTAACTGGGGGAAAAAGTTATGTAAGCCAAATAACAGAAAATAAAGTGTTAAAATAAATAATCACTCTCAGGGATGACTCTCGACAAGGCAATAGGAGGGAAAGGCAGTGTTTGTTTTTACTCGTGCTTGCGTAAGTGAGCCAGCGTGGCGGCTTTCCAGTATCCATCTCTGCCTCTTTGCCCTTGTGACTAGTGATCTGATTAAAGAGCAATAGATTGCACTATAGGTGAAAGCTGCACTATATCAGCACAGCGTTGCTTGCTGGCTGTAATAGAAGCCATTTAAAACAATCAGTCAGATCAGCAGCCAGCCAGAGTGATTTGTGTGTTCACTGTCTGCCGTGTGTGCTCATAGATCAAGAGGTGTTCGTATTTTTAGACTCATCTTTGGAGAGGCGCTCAGGCTGGCCAGGCACCGCTGCTTTCATTCTTAGGTAATGTGTGCTGAGAGAGCCTTCAGATTTGGTGGAAGTGGGAGTTTTAGTGCTTTCCTCTCATGCATCTGTGTGGGAACATCATATCTGTGGGTGATGGACTAGTGTGTGCCTCGGTTCGTATCAGTAGTTGGAGGTTTTTGAACAAGGCAACCTACACATGCAACTAAAGACTGTGCTGCTGAGCTACAAAACATGTACTCCCCTCACTGATTATTTTTGCCTCACAGAGTGAAATGTTGGTGCATTTTTGTAGGTTATTCCAAGGTTCAGCCTCAGTGAATAATATCACAGCTAGTGTTTCACTGTACATTCGAGGACTGTAAATCTTTGAAAAGGGCTGTAGGTGAATGATCTCCTGCATTTTCAACATTATTAATGATTAGGGTGATGCAATGCAGGACTCGCAGAGGTGGAGAAAGTGTCTGGCGTTGGGTGTGATTTTTAGTGCGGGATCAGGAGAAGACATCTGTGAACGCCACTGAGCCTGCGGATGTGAGTGTGAGCCAAGATGCACATGGAAGTATGTGGTGGTGCAGGTGCCAGAGTGTGTGTGTGTGTGTGTGTGTGTGTGTGTGTGTGTGTGTGTGTGTGTGTGTGTGTGTGTGTGTGTTGTACTTGTATAGCTGCCTTTATGAGGACCCCTACAAATTCTAAGACCATCAGTATGGGGACATTTTCGCTGGTTTCAAGTCAAATAAGGGACACTTCATACTCCAGTTTAGACGTATGAATTTTTCCCTTTTGGCTGTAGTGCTGTTTATCCATCTAGATTGCTGTTATGTGAGTTGTCCAGTTTTGCTTCAGTATAATGGAGCTAAACAGGACCTGCCAAAAGAACCCTAAAAAGAGGGTAACTCAGCAAAGCAATATAGATTAAATAAAACTACGGGTGCCCTTTTATGATTAGGGTTCATATTAAAAATACGTTTAGATTACGCACTTTGTTGTGATAGATAAGGGCAGGTTAAGAAGCTAGGGAATGCATTACGTCAGTGAATGTCCTCTTAAAGATTACGTGTGTGTGTGTGTGTGTGTGTGTGTGTGTGTGTGTGTGTGTGTGAGAAAGAGATTAAAGGGAATACATACAGAGAATCTCTGAGAATACCCCCTCTTTCTTTTTAAAAAGAGTTTCAACTGAACTGTCAAGTAAAATGACACAATCTAGAAAACCATGTCATCTCATATGTTCACTTAGATTTATCTGCTAAATATTTTTCAGAGGCATGTTTTCTTTTTGACTCTGTGTGAGATTGTGTCATGTGTCAGATTGCATGCTTATCCCATGTTCATGTGTAGGTTCTATGCTGGCTGTTTGCCATCCAGCAGGTGGCCTGGCAGCTGGACAGCCTGCCCCATCACGCACACAGTTGTGCCTCATTTGCCTCAGGAGACGCTGCATCCCATTGTGACCCGCTTCCCGGCCTAGAAAGACTGCTGCAAAGTCCTTTCATTTATCATTTTCCTTGTTTTGGTTTTTGAATAGCAGCATGCCATTCAAACAAGATTTAACACGAGCAGTTCTTTTTTTGAGCCACATCAAAACATTATACAAGCAGCATAACCACAAGATATCTTGATGTGAAATAGTAAATATTATCACATTACACGGTGGGGGCAGAGTAATGTGACTCATTGTGAACTCAGTGAACTCATTGTCATGTTCAAGAAACCAGTTCATTCATTTGGTACTAAGAGGTACCGAGTGTGCCAAGAAAACATCCCCCACACCATTAGCTCACTACCATCAGCCTGAATCATTGATACAAGGCAGGATGAGTCTTTCATGTTGTTTACCCCAAATTCTACAATCAGAACTCAAGACTTAGACCAGGCGGTGTTTTTTTTAATCTTCTGTTGTCCAACTTTGGTAACTCTGTTTCAATTATAGCCTCAGTTTCCCGTTCTTAGCTGACAAGAGTGGCACCTGGTGTGTTCTTTTGCTGTGTAGCCCATCTGCTTCAAGGTTTGACATGTTTTGCATTCAAAGATGCTCTTCTGGAGTTGCTGTTGTCTTCCTACCAGCTCTTTGGCATCAATAAGGTATTTTCACCCAGAGAACTGCTGCTCACTGGATATTTTTTCTTTTTCAGCCCATTCTCTATAAACCCCAGAGATGGTTGTGTAGGAAAATCCCAGCAGATCAGCAGTTTCTGAAAGACTCAACATCCAATAACTATGCCACGTTAATTTCAGTGCTCAGTTTGACCTTCAGCAGGTTGTTTTTAACCATGTCTGTAAATGCATTGAGTTGCTGCCATGTGATTGGTTTCATTTAAAAATGATAAATCATTTCATAAGACAGCTCAGTACTTAAGCTTTGAGCAAATGTCACAAACTGCATCGTAATGAACATTTATTTCCAATTAGTCACATAATGAGTGTCGAATAACAAACTTTTTCCTCTACAACCGTTTCCATTTCCTCTACAAACAAGCTGAACAATTAACAAAAAAGTGTTTTTGGTTTCTCACTTGGCTGTAACGCTGTCATGAAGTGTGGCTCTGGCAAATGTGTTAGTAGCACATTTTTAGCTTCTCTGGGGACAGGCACATCTATGAATGCTCTGGATATTTGTGAATTCCAGGCTTTGGCAGTGTCCGCAGACAAGCGAGGAGAAATTAGTCCAGCAATGCTTCTTTTAGCTGACCTAACCCAGAGTTATAGATTATAATGTAATAGTAGAATTTATAACCATGACCTAGCTTTTTTTTTCTTGATATTCTCATATTTGAACTGGATGAAGATAATGTGATTCTCTCATGTGCAAACGTGATAACATCTCTCTGCTCACTGCATCTTTTTACTCTTGTTTTCTTCATCAAAATACACATAAAATCACTCAAATTTTGTCCAGTGCTGACCTAAAAATGTATTCAGTTTTGTTTTGTTTTTTAAGACTAGTGCAACCCCATGATGTCTCATGCTCCCTCAACCACTCTTTTACGATTTGAACCCAGTGAATCCTGGCAGTGTCATCTATAAATATGCCTGTGCCACCAGTAAAAGAAAACTCCACTGGTAGAAACACCTTTTTTGGCAAATAATGTTTCTGAACCTAAACTTGACCACCTGAAGCAACTCCAAATCAAAACACCACCACAGGCTTGTAAAGCAAGCGCTAGTCACAAGGGGTGCATTGCTTCATCCAGCTCTCTTCTTACTCTGATTTAACCTTCACAGTGAAACAGGTCAAATCTGGAATCATCAAACCACATGAGCTTTTTCCATTGCTCCAGGGTCCAATCTTTATGTGGCAAACTGAAGCCTGTTTTCCAGATTAGTCTCACTGATGAGTGTTTTTCTTAAGTCTACACAGATGTTTATTGCCAATCCCTTCAGATCTCTTTGCAGTGTATGTGTCGAAATATAGTCGTGAGTTCCATATTTCTTCTTAAAAGATGATAGTTTACCACTATCTTTGAACTGTTATTATAATAGTTTCAGCAGTCTCCTTAGTTGTTTTCATCGTTTAATGCTGGCCAATAATTTAGTTACTCACTGTCCCGTTTAGAGTTAAATAACTTGTTGCCAGCTGAAACATATTAATTAATGCAACCAATGGGTGACTGAGTTTGTAGGACCAAAAGAAGTTACGTTCCTTGAATGCAACTAGTTGTTGTTTATTTATATAACTGAGTTATTATTTTTTCCATATGTAGTAGAGTTGAGTGATCATGTGACTTTAACAAAATATGACAATTAGTAATTTTTGTGAGCTTTTTTTTTTTTTTTGGTTTAACTAGCTCACAAAGAAATTTAGGTTACATTTACCAAAGAGAAGTCACACTTCCTCTTTAAAAGCTGGGCTATGACAGGCAAGCATAGTCCTAACAAGCTGGTTAGTCTTTGTAACAGTGAAGCCGACAGTTTTCACTCTAAAAATGTCCATCCATCCGGTTTTTACCGCTTCTCTGGTTTTGCGACCCGAACCTGGTTAGGCATATCTATATAGATATGCTAATATGCCTGTATATGTAGCAGCCATATGTCTATGCCTATTACGTTTAAATGAATGGGTGTATTAATCTTTTATTCATACCTTTTTTAACTCAACCATTCAACATCATATCACAGTTTTGAATCTTTTTCAAAAGTTTTATTATTTAGACTTCCTTTTTTCAGCTTATTTATAATTCAGTTTGATTATTTATAATTCAGTTTCCTTCTCCTCTCCTCTTTTCTCCTTGACACTGGTGTTTCTTTGAGTCGCATACAAACAAGTATATCTCTGCAGTCTCATCACACCTGGAATTTCTTTGCTTTTGATTCCCTCTCTGTTTCTCTGTGCCCTCAGTGTGTGCATCTCGCTGCCAGAAGTTCTTGATCTCACGGGTGGGGGAGGACTGGATCTTCCTCATTCTGCTGGGGCTACTCATGGCTCTGGTCAGCTGGGTGATGGACTATGCCATCGCCTTCTGCCAAGAAGGTAGGAAAGAGATGCATACCAAAAACAAGAGAGAGATGCTTGAAAGACTGGACAGACAGCAAATGTGATGCTGTTCTCACAGGGGCGGCATTAAACCTCGAAGAGTTAGGCTTCATATGAACGGCTAAGAGGTGCATTGTGAAGACAATTTAATTGTGATGAAATATTGGTTCATAATATTTAGAAATCACGGTTTCTATTCACATTTCAAACAAACTGGGATTTTACAAACATCTGTGATGTGAATAGAAACTATACAGTATTTGATACAAAAAATTCCCAAAATCTCACAATAAATTATAATAAACCAGATTATTTTTCCTGACATTTCTTTCCTAAAAGTGTTCAAACAAAACCAAAACTTGTAAAAAATAAAATAAAATGAAAAGGTTGACACATCATTAACTTTAACAAAACACTACTCAGCCATGACTGAGCAAACACGCCATCTTTTCCGCCCATGCTGATGTTTTCCAGCGCATCCTCTCTGAGCATCAGAACATTTTTGAAAAGATCTTTTTTTCAGGTACGAGTGAAAAAAATAGATGGCGAAATACACAGCTGGCTTAGTTTAGTAGCTTTCATTTTTTTTCCTCTGTTTTTGAAACTGTAAATTTGCTCGTAGGATGAAAGAGGAGTTGCTGAGGGTGAGGAAATCAAAGGCAGAGATTTGAGGTTAGAGCACAGAGAAGCAGTCGAAGAGAAGAAGAAGAGAAAAGGAGTCACAGAAAATTAATTGGGAATAGTTTTTGACTAGTTTAGTTTTGTACTGCATGATACTGAAATGAAGTTCCTTATATATGTGTGTGTGCAGCACAGAAGTGGATGTACGGTGGACTGGACAGTAACTTGCTTCTGCAGTACATTGCCTGGATCAGCTACCCTGTAGTCCTCATTACTTTCTCTGCAGGATTCACACAGATACTTGCGCCTCAGGCTGTGGGTAAGACATGCACACAGAATGTGGACATAAACATATGTATTTATATTCAAATTCTAATTCATGGTCTTATTTCTGTGTAATTGGCTCTGTAGTGCTCCATAAGGGCTCCAAGGACATGTGCTGTATGTCTTAGTGATTGCATCTGCAGGAAATCCATTAAATATAGCTCTGATGAGATGTGCATACTAAAACTATATGAATATCAATCAGCTTTTCCCCTTACTGTCTCCTCTTGCTCTTCATTTATTCCCCCACCCCCCTCTGTGTAATTGCTTTCTTTCAACTCATCTTTTCTCTGCACTGCATCATCCCACCTGGCATCTTTTCATGTCTCAGGTTCAGGTATTCCAGAGATGAAGACCATACTCAGGGGGGTGGTCCTGAAGGAGTATCTGACTTTTAAAACCTTTGTTGCCAAAGTGATTGGTCTGACCTGCGCGCTGGGTAGTGGAATGCCTCTGGGGAAGGAGGTAGAGAGTTTATTTTTCCCCTAGCCTTCACCCATTAGAGTCTTCTTGGCTTCACAAATTACAACCAATGAATTAAAGGCTTTTTTGTAGGTCTGGAAGATTTAATAATGTTCTCTCTTCTAGTCTCATTAAAGTCAGAGCTGTCAAAATAAAAGTGTGATTTACTGCTAATAGCAGTTACATTTCCCATCCAGGGTGTAATAAAGCAGTTTGAATCTGCATCTGAGCGTGGTTTAATCGTGCAAAGGTTTTTGAATATGGTAAATGGTAAATGGCCTGTATTTATATAGCGCTTTTCTAGTCCCTAAGGACCCCAAAGCGCTTTACATATCCAGTCATCCACCCATTCACGCACACATTCACACACTGGTGATGGTAAGCTACATTGTAGCCACAGCCACCCTGGGGCACACTGACAGAGGCGAGGCTGCCGGACACTGGCGCCACCGGGCCCTCTGACCACCACCAGTAGGCAACGGGTGAAGTGTCTTGCCCAAGGACACAACAACCGAGACTGTCCAAGCCGGGGCTCGAACCGGCAACCTTCCGATTACAAGGCGAACGCCCAACTCTTGAGCCACGATCGCTCTTGATAATGCTCTTGATCTTGGAGGCAGCATGCTCTGCTTAGTCTTTAAGTGTGCTTTTAGTCGTGTCCTGTCTTCTAACGTCTGCCTTTCTCTATCCTCCCTCACAGGGACCCTTCGTTCATGTTGCCAGTCTGTGCGCCGCTCTCCTGAGCAAATTTATGGCTGCTGTTTTTGGTGGGATTTACAAGGTGAGGATGGAGAACAACTGATATGCAGATGTCCCAGCAGACTGCAGCACAGCACTGTGTTTGAGGGCTTTCCGCTTACTTCTATAAAAAGTGTCATGTTATCGTCTGTGATAAAATCTAATTTATGAGTTCTCGTATGTCTGCAGCTCAAGTCCACAAATGTTTTCAGTCAGATTGAGCCTCTGATTTTAATTAAACAGGAAAGCTGTTTTTGGCTCTTTACAATAATTTTTAAAAAAGCTTGAAAAATTGGTGTGAAAACTTTGAAATGTATTTCTGTCTTCTATTCATCAATCATCATCACTAGTTGTTAATTTGACCCCTTTTGTGCTCACATTCAGCTGCAGAGTCACACATGCTGATATTTGTAGTGAGATCTGTTTAGATCCTAACTTTAGCCTCAATATTGGGGAGTGTTTGTTTCCCCAAATTTATGAGTGGGGAAAAGTGAAAGAGCCACTTCCTTACATTACTATCAGAAGCACTACAACAACAGATTCATTGTAAAGATAACTGTCACTGGTCTAAACTGTATGAAGGGTCACTACAGGTCATTGCTGCCAAAGACCAGTCAGTGACCCCCCCCTGGCAACCTCCAGTCGCTAGGGAAAAATGCGTATTTCCTGGTTGGTCGTGATGTGGTTGCAGGCATTGGCTAGGGTACTATCTGTAGCAAAGAGAGTGCTGCACCAAAACCCTCCTTGTGATTGCTTTTGCCACTAGTTGAGTAAAAGTTGCACCTTTTGAAATGTGTTGGATTTATTAATCCTTTATTTATCCAGGTAAAAAATCTCATTGAGATTAAAAATCTCATTTCCAAGAGAGACCTGGATGAAGTGATGAAGCATAATTTGAAGGCAGGGAGTCTAAAGGGTGCTAGTTTAACTAAGTTAAACTTTTTAGTGCATAACGAGAGCTCGATAACTTCTCACAAGAAGTGGTGGCCCTCCCTCACCTTATCACGCTGCCACTTCAAGACCAGCAGGGGTTTCAGAGGGGCATAATGAGTTACAAATGAACTCGTTAAATTACACATTAGAAAGTGAAGTAAGGATTAATTAATATTTAGTTTTATTTATATAGTTTTAACTCATAACAACAGTCATATTAAGCCACTTTCAATTGTAAGGTAAAGACTATAAGATATAAGATTGGTTGGGAATGGTGGGAAGGAAGAACTCCCCGATAAGAGGAAGAGACCTGCAGCAGAATCAGGTTGAGGAAAGGGCAGCAGATGATATTACAAACTACGAAAAAAAGAAAACACAAGTTAATGATCTTTAGTAGTGGCTTAACATGAACGAGAAGTAAAAAAAAAAAGTGGTGGGGGGGTTCTTAGTAGTACCTGTGCGATGCTAGCTAAATCACTGTGACTTTTATTTTCTTCAGTAATTAACTAACACAATAAAACAGACCAGTCAGATTTTCATGTATGTTGGAACTTTTTTTTGGAAACCTGGACTGTAAACGTGCCTGTCATTGAAGGTCAACTTCTATTGTTTAAATGTGTTATAGGCTATAAATCAAATGGTAATGACAGTGAACATAAAAGGTTCAGACATTTTCATAGTGCATGTTTGAGGTGTATTTTTTCATTTCTAAAAAAAAATCATTTATATAACACAAGTCAGTGGGTTACATAGTTACAAGATGCAACAAAGTATTGCACTGATCCAATACCAAGTCCCCGAGAATGAGCCTAAAGCTAAACTGAGCTAAACTACTTTATCATTTCTGTGTGTAAACTCAAACCAGCAGACGAAGAGCTTACATGTAAGTGTGTACCACGCTTTGCTGAGAGTGCCACTGATATGTGCACATACACGTTAACTCACACAAGTGGGAGGCAAATAAAGGCAAATGTGGAATAAATCATGTAAATCCTTAAGCCTGTAATTTCATGATTTATCACCTTCCTCCTTATTTGAGTATAATCACTGTGAAGGGCGAATAACACACGCACATGCAGTTTTTATTTGAAAAATCTTTGACATTTCTTCGACTTTCTGCCGTTCCCCAGGACGGACTCTCACCTCCACTCATGTGAGACTTCACCCTGAGCTTCTGTCTATTTCTCCACTGGATACTGTGATGTGCCTCTCCTCCTTGCATCAACAGCCACATCAGCGTGGAGGAAGATAGGCTGCAGTGATGTGAAGGAAGAAAAACACGTGTCAGCACAGTTAGAACGACTCAAATAGTGCAGGGACCACTAAACCTAATCAGTCTGGGAAAATGTTAATTCAGTTCACAGTAAAATCAGGATTGTTTGCTGAAGCTCATTCGCTGCTTGTTTGGGTCTGCTTGCTTTGAATAATAACTTGGATGTCTTCCAGGAGGAAGATAAAAAAAACATACATTTAAAAAAAGGTAACCACTACACTCACACATGTCTGTCCTCTTTTCACTTTTACTGCTAAAGGAAGAGCCCTTTGAAGGAAGCAAGGTACGAATGCATGACTCGGATAGTTTCTTTATTTCCAATCCCATCAACATTAATTCAAGCTGTCCATTTGAGAGCTGAGACAGATTGATGTCTTTCCATTTGTCTGCGCTGTGTTAGATTCTGTTCAGTGAACCATCGCAGAGAGGCATCATTCTGTGTTGCTTTTGCTTCGACACAAACATCTCATTTCATGATTTCAACCCTCAATCATGGTTTTTCAGTTATAGCCTCCCATCAAACTCCAATCATATATAAGTAATCTTGTCGAATGTGTGCAAACAGCAGCTTTGCAGTCAAACTGCTGCGTTTGTAAAATAAAACTGGTTCTGGATGTACGTTTGTGGCATTTGCAAATAAACGTGCACCTCTTGGGATTTGAATGTGTGTGTATTTGCTTGAATGCACTGCTCTGCGTGTATTGGTATGTGCGTGTATCTGACCCTTGTTGGACAGAATGAGTTGAGGAACACGGAGATGCTGTCGGCTGCCTGTGCGGTGGGTGTGGGCTGCTGCTTTGCTGCTCCTATTGGAGGTAAGTCAACACGACTGTAGCCTCTGATTGAACTGGATTTAATTATGTGAGACATTTACAGGAGCTAATTAGATGAAGAGAATATTTACCCCACTAGCAGCCGAAGATGCCAGTCTTAGCCAGTATATTTGTCTAAATCCAAGGTTCTCAAAGTCTGACTCTCAGTCTAATGGCTGTCCATAGGAAGGAATATTGCGCATTTCATTCATTAACAGCTTATGTCATCCTATGATACAGCAGCACATAACAAGCCCAACTCTTCTCTCCAGCTTTAGCACTTTTCTTTTAATGCTTGATGTCAAAATGCATGTTTTTAGGCTACACGTGAACATGCCATGAGGTTAAAATATTTATTAATACAGTTGTGGTCAGACATTTACACATACTCATCATGGCTATGACAGTCATGCTAATTTTGGCCTTTTAATGATTTCTTTGAACTGTACTGTTTTTTTACAGAGTGGAGTGAGTGTACGGCATACACCGTTTCTAGCTAAAAAAAAGTCTGCAAACACTCCTCTTCAAATGCTCTTTTCAAGCTTTGCTGGAGTTTTAACCTCTTCAGACCTTTTCCTCTCCTTCACGCGCTCCTTAATTGGGTGAAGTTGAGCCAGAAACTTTGCTCTATTTGTCATTTAGTTAGGAGAACTTAATTGGTAGACTGACACGTTCTGGTCTTCTCCAGGATCCCAATTAACCATATTACACACAGCATTTTAAATTGGGTTGTAACCACAAAACAACCCATCTTATACAGCCACATATAGATTAAGATATGTGTAACACCATATTTGGTCCTGAGGGTACACACGTCTTCTTTTAGGTGCTCCACTTTGATTGATTGATTGATTGATTGATTGATGGGCTTAAACCCACATGACTATATGACCCAACCTACTGTATGTATGCCTCTTTGGCTTTATATGTGTATTTGAATGATCACTTATTTTGTTTTTCTTTTTACTACTTAATACCAATCCTCTTTAACTGCTGTCGGCAACATATTTATTTTGATAGACCGCCACAGCTCTAACAGTGAAGTCAGCACTGCTGAAGTTTTAACACCTTCAGCTCTTCCGTTCTCACCGTTTTAGCAGACTAAACCTTCCTCATACTGATAAATTAAGTTGGCTTCAAGTTCAAATGTAAATCTACCGTATTCACTGATGGTTAATATACAGTCCCATGTGAAACTACATTAAAACTTTAAAAACTGCTTTTCATTCAGAGAAGCAAACTCTGTCAGCTGCCAAATGCTCATGTGTCCATGAATGTTAATGTTTCCTGTAACTTTAGATAACCTTTTGAGCATTGTTATCAACTTTTACTTGATCAACTCTTTAAATTACTTTGAAAGTGATCTAAATGATATTTTATAATACTAATGCACCAAACTATAACATGAAAACAGTGAGGAATTGTTGTACTTAGCGTTAAACATACAGATAATTCTCAAATTTGTGGTGCTTTTGGCGACTTCGAGCAGCTGAGGAGCTTCTGCTCTGCAGGAGCTGATAGGTCAAGGTCAAGGTCAGATTTATTTATATAGCACATTTCCAACAGCCGATGCTGCACAAAGTGCTTAACAATAACAATAAAATTAAAAACTACAGTGTAATACAATAATAACAATAGAAACAATAAAATAGAAGAATTGAAACAATACTAACTAATTCAGATAAATCCAAAATGCTTGGGTCATAATGTGTTAAAAGCCAGAGCGTAAAAGTGTGTCTTTAGTAAAGATTTAAATTGCTCAAGAGTTTGAGCAGATCTAATATTAAAGGGGAGACTATTCCAAAGTCTGGGACCTGCCACAGAGAAGGATCTATCACCACGAGATTTGAGGTTAGTCCGTGGAATGGACAACAATAGTTTTGAACTAGATCTCGTGGGTTTTCCTGGAGCATAGGCAGAGAGGAGCTCTGACAAGTAGGGGGATCCAATTTAAGAGTTTAAATTGGATCCTGTAGGGGACAGGGAGCCAGTGTAAAGAGGCTAAAATTGGGGTTATATGCTCTCTCCGTTTGGTACCGGTTAGCAGGCGAGCAGCAGCATTTTGAACCATCTGGAGGCGATGGATGGTGGCATGATCTAGGGATCAACGTGGGTTAAAAAAGAGTGATTATTAGATTTATGTCTTTAAATGGATGACGTTGTGTCTTAGTGGTCCTGTTTAACTGTTGGCTGTTGATACTTGTGGTGCAGCGGGGATTAGGATTATGTTTTCTCAAGGGTGAAGATCATAATCATCCACATTAGAGCCACGTTAAAATCCTCAGATTAAAGTGGTTTTCCGTGGATGCTCACATGATGAATCATACTTGGTATCACTCGGTGGTTGTTCTGCATTCGACTGCATCTTACCATCTTCTTCAACAGATGGACTCGCCCACTTATGCAAATGCTAAAATTTCCATTTTTTTCCACTGAGAACTTCAAGTACTTCTCGACCTTTGCTCTAATTGTTCATTATTAGGGTGAATTTCCATCTTCTGCTTCATTATAAGATTTTTTGTTAGACCTTATTTTCTTCTTTCTTAATTGACGTTCTTCATGAGTCGGGTTGTTCAAAAGGTTTTAATTGTCGTGTGAATTCACTTCTGTGTTTGAAATTTGCTTGCTAAATAAAGGTGCCCATTCTTTCACAGCGGTTTGAATAGAGTGACATGACTAATAAAAGCTGTAAAGAGGACCTTAAGTTATAATTATTTTGATCAATGTCTTCTCGTCTGCATCATTTGAGCCATATAGAATGGATGCTTGTGGCCACAAGCGACAAGAGGAACTTGTTTTTGGGGCGTGATTGACACCCTGTCTCATTTATTTAGAACGACTAGACAAACTCATACTGACAACAGTACAGTATGTACTGCACATTCACCGAGACACGATTCATGTAGCTGTGTGGCATTTCCAAACAAGCAAACAAACAGGTCCTGCGAGTTAGAAATCTTTGTTGGGTTTTTTGCAAAATGCTGAAAATCCATGAGAAAATAACAAAAGATTATAGCCGTGATGATCAGAGCTGAAGTATTTAATTGATTCACTGAGTCACTGAAGCTAAATATGCAGCTACTGTGGTATTTTTGTGTTTTTCTAAAATGTTATAGACTACATGAATCAGTTAAGGAAGGTCACGATTTATAGAGATCATCTGATAGTTAAATAATTATAAGGTGAAAGCCTGAGAATAGCTCTTTGCTAGAATATCTGATATTAAAATAAAGTTGAGAATTTGCTGCTTTCTTGACTGCAGTTGGGCTCTGGGAACGGCTCACTCTCTGTATGTATGTTTGTGCGTTGCAGGGGTGCTGTTCAGTATTGAGGTCACGTCAACATTTTTTGCTGTGAGGAACTACTGGAGGGGCTTCTTCGCTGCCACCTTCAGCGCCTTCATATTCAGAGTGCTTGCTGTCTGGAATCAGGAGGAAGGTAAAGTACAAAACAGAAACAGACTCTTCCAGTTCTGTTTCAAGAAAAATATCATAATATGCAATTAAACGAGTTAATTTAAACTCACCGACCCTTTCATTAGGTACATCTATTCAACTGCTCGTTAAAATAAATCTAATCAGCCAGTCACGTGGAAGCTACTCAGTGCATTTAGGTATCTAAACATGGTCAAGACGACCTGCTGGAGCATCAGAATGGGGAAGAAAGGTGATTTAAACAACTTTAAATGTTGCATGTTTGTCAGTTCCAGACTGATGCTCAGAGTACTTCAGAAACTGCTGATCTACACAATCCACACAACTACCTCTAGGGTTTACAGAAAATGGTCTGAAAAAGCAAAAAAAATATCTAGTGAGAGGCAGTTCTGTGGGCGAAAATGCCTTGTTGATGTCAAAGGTCAAAGGAGAACGGCCTGAATGCTTCAAGCTGACAGGAAAGCAACAGAAACCCCAACAAACACTTATTACAACCAAGACATACAGAAGAGCATCTCGGAAATTTACATCATGTCAGTCATTGAAAGAGAGCGCTGAAGCAGCAGAAGACCACACCAGGTGCTGCTTCTGTCAGCTAAGAACTGGAAACTGAGGCTACGATTTACTCAGGCTCACCAAAACTGGACAATAGAGGATTGGATAAATGTTGTCTAGTCTGATTTATCTTAATTTCTGATGTGACCTTCAAATCATAGGGTTAGAATTCAGCATGGACAACATGGAAGCATGGCTCCATCCTGCCTTTTATCAGTGATTGAAGCTGGTGGTGCTAGTGTAATAGTCTTTTCTCTACTGTCTTTGCGCACAACACCACGGCCGACCTGAACATTGTTGCTGATCATTTCCACCATGTCACAAAACTCAAATCATCTCAAAATTATTGTCCCTGAACATGACACTAAGTTCATTGTACTCAGATGACCTCCTTTGGGATGTGGTAAAACAGGGGATTCACATCATGATGGATCAGGATCATCAGGACATGATCAGGATGTGTAGCTGACAAACCCACAGCTACTGTGTGATGCTATCATGTCATGCGAAGTGTTTCCAGCACCTTGTTAAATCTCTGCCATTAAGAATTAATGCATTTCTGAAGGCCAAAGTGGATCTCTTTCATATAAAAGGGTGAACTTAATCGAAAAGGGAACCCCTTTCCAATTCAATTTAACAAGTTACTAGGTGTACCTAACATGGTGGCTACTTTAATGAGACTCTATATAAAATGTAATTCAGTATATATAAGTATATCTTTAAGAGGCGTGATGAGGTAAGTGGTTGTCTTTAGTGGTTCAGTTTAAAAGCCAGTTTTCATTCATAACAGATTGCTGTATAGCAGAGTGAGAACAGTCTTCTTTTTCTCAGAGACCATCACTGCTCTCTTTAAGACCCGTTTCCGTCTGGACTTCCCGTTTGACCTTCAGGAGCTGCCAGCCTTTGCCATACTGGGGTGAGTGTGTTTCTCTGGACTGGCGCCACATTAAACGGAGCCCTGATCCCCAAGCAGCTTCTGTTACTGAGGAGATCTGAGCTCCTTTTCTGCCGTTCTCCCAAGTCTTTTAAGAGTCTGAAGGTTGATTTGTATTCGATGAACGGGGCATGAAATTAACTTTTTACTCTGCTGATTACAAGCAGAGGCTCGGTCCAGATCAGAACGTGCCAAATGTGATTTGTTTGATGTATCTTCATGGAGAGAAACGATGAATTAACATCGGTTGGCTTCCTTGAAAAGAGCTTCCAACTGTGACTGACTTAACCAGGCATAGCAAAACTGTAGCTTTGTTTCATTTGTGGTAATTCTTTTTCCATGTGGCTGCTTTTGTTTTGCACCACAATGCTGTTCTGTTTTACCTTCAACAGGCCAAACAAGCCGTGTCTCTGTGTGTGTGTGTGTAGGATTGCGTGTGGTTTTGGGGGAGCTCTGTTTGTCTACCTGAACCGGCTGATAGTCGAGTGCATGAGGAAGCAGAAGACAATTAACAAGTTCTTGCTGAGGAAGTAAGTATCTCACCCCAGTCTTACACAAAATCATTAAACATTTGTAGATTCATAGACCCAACGTCCCCTTGCCCAGCTTAAAGGAACAGTTTGACATATTTGGAAATTACCCACAGAGTTTGATGAAACGATTAATACTGCAACTGCTAGCAGAAAGCTAGCTTAACTGAGACTGGAAACAATGACTGTGGATCTTTCACAGGGTACTGAAACTAGCTAACCAACTCATCTAAAGCTGACTAATGTATAACATCGTTTTTTTCATGCTCTTACTCTGAGGCACAAACTGTCAACTGTCAGGTTGATGTTTTGACTTGTGTACAAAGGAGCCAAATAAAGACAAAGCTTGTAAATCTAGGAGCTTTGAGTGCAAGGCTAGCTGTTTCCAACATAGACTGTATGTAAAAGATGGACATGGCAAGTGTCGGCTCATTTGGAAGCCTCAAGCTGAGCATTTTTGGGTGTCACCATCTGTGGGAACTCGGAAGCTATAAAATGAGTATCATGTTGTATTCAAGAGGACATAAACTAGTGACTGAAATCATAAATTCATTAGGCATTTTACTACAAGCTTAATTTTCCACTAGTCTTTTTTACAACCCTCTGTGGGAAATAGGGGGGGGAAAAGCACTTTGTGTTGTTTTTTTTTATTTTCAGACTGCACTGTTCTGTCCGTCATATATATATAATTATACTCTTTAGTTTCCAGTCTTTATACTCAGTTAAGCTATCATCTGTTGGCTTTAACTTCATATTTAACAAACTGAAATAATAACAGTATTATGATCTTCTCATCTTACTCTGCCTTAAAACCAATAAGCATATGTCAGATATTAAAGACACATCTAAAAACACAACCACACACACTGACACATTTTAGCTGGTTAAACTCTAACTAAACACAAGGATCATGAACATCCTGCCCATGTGCTCCTATGCTTCTATTTAAAATTGGCCTCACACTCTATGTCACAAAGCTAATGTAGTCCTGGGAAATGTAGGTAAATCTCTTGTATGAATTGGGTCAGTTTCACACACGTCATCGGGAGCTATTTATACACTATCTCTCTCTTTCCACACCACCAAGAAACTAGGTATGCACATACAGTGTGTCAAGCACACTCATTAATGACCCCACAGTCCATCTCTTCCTGTCAGGCGTCTGGTGTATCCTGCGCTTGTCACCCTGCTGATCTCCACACTCACGTTCCCTCCGGGCTTCGGACAGTTCATGGCTGGACAGGTGAAAAAATACTTTCACACTCCTTTGACAGTATGGAAGCATGCGATGACTGTTGTGAGATGATTGATGGTCATTTTAAATGAAGCCTACATAAAGGCTTCAAGAGGGCTTAAAGGCTATTCCCAAAGCACGGGGACAGATGTAGTCTAATCACTGGAAATCAGAAAAGGAAGACTGCAGCAAGATCTTAATTTTTATTTATATATAATTTTTTTTATTTATTTCAGCAGTGTAACTCTGTATCTGGGAGTGGAGTGGGGATGCTCCAGAACTTTTCTTCAGTATTAAAAGCAGCTGTCAGTTCAATTCTATTTCATTTTTATCGCACCAAATCACAACAACAGTTGCCTCAAGGCACTTCATATTGTAAAGTAACAATCCCAACAATCAGAAGACCCCCTACGAGCAAGCACTTTGCAACAGTGGGAAGGAAAAACTCTCTTTCTACAGGAAGAGATAGGAGAACGACAGGAAAAAAGACACACTGTAGAAGTCACATATTATTATTATTATTATTATTAAATAATTATTAAATACAAAGTGATGTATAAACACATAGTGAGTAAAAAGAGATGAAGAAGAAGCACTAGGTCCATCATGGGAAGCCCCAGCAGGCTAGGCCTATTGCAGCATAACTAAGAGAGGATTCGGGGTCGCCATACGCCTAACGATCTGCTTTTTTAAAAACAACAGTTTTGAGCTTAATCATAAAAGTAGAGAGGGTGTCTGTCTCCTGAATCCAAACTGGGAGCTGGTTTCACCTCCCATTGTACTTTTAAACATCCTAGGGGCCACAAGTAAGCCCACTGTCTGAGACTGAAGTGCTTTTTTACGGTGATATTGTAATAGGATATCTCTAAGATAAGATAGGCCTGATTATTCAGGATCTTTTGAGAAGAAGGACGTTAGAATTGATTCTGGATTTAAAAGGGAGCCAATGAAGAGAACCCACTATGGGACAAATATGTGCTCTCTTATACTGTAAAGTACACACAATTGTATGCAGTTTAAACAGAGCTGATAATAGTTCATAATTCAGTCATGTCAGATCAATTCACGCATTTATTTTACAGAGCAGTTACACATCTAATCCAGCAGTCGCCAAACAGCTATCACCACTCTTCTATACGCAGAGCTGTTGAATTTGTGTGGGAGGACTTTTTACCTGGATGTCTATCCTAACATTTGTGCAGCTTCCATAAACAGCTGCTAAATGTAATCACAGCACTTTGAATGACATTGAGAACTTTAATCTCCTTAAAATCCTTCCTCATAAAAAAATGACAAAAACGGTCAGCACTTGGCCATGAAACTGCTCGTGAGTCAGTTTTGTGGTTACTTCTCAGTCTATTGAGATGATTTTGTGTGTAAAAGGGAAAAAAAGTGTAATCTTTGGTGTAATTTGGCACATTTAAAGCACAGATGTCAAAACTTACACATGACGGAGCAAAATTGATCAACACCGTCTCCTCGCAGCCAGTAGACACTGGGTTCGGACCTTCCTGTGTGGAGTTTGCATGTTCTCCCTGTGTCTGTGTGGGTTTCCTACCAGGGCTCAAAGACATGCCTGTTAGGTTAGCTAGTGATTCTAAATAAGCAGGAGGTGTGAATGCGAGAGTGTGTTGTTGTCTGTCTCTGTGTTATCCTCGTGATGGGCTGGCGACCTGTGCGTCCTGCTGGGATAGACTCTGATGCCTCCCCGCAACCCTAAGTTGGATAAGCGGTGGATGGATGGAGTGTTTCAAGAGATGTGTCACAGTTATCAAAAGTAGTCAGTCAATTAATTGCTACAGCTTACAGTTTTGAAGCCTGCAAGATGAATTTTTAAACAGCTACATCATTTCTTCTACAGTTTTTGTGCCTAAATTTGAAAGAAAAAAATCAAAACTACTTTCAAGTGCCAAGTCTCCAGTGTACTATGAGTAGGTTTATATCAATATAGAAAGAACTGTGTGGGTGGAAATAGCCCTTTCTAAGACAGAGAGCAAATAGTATGGGTTCACATGTAATTGGACCCCTGGTTACTGAACGTTTCTTTTTCCAGGGGACTTGTATTCGAACAGAGCCTTTGTGGCTGACCTTGTCAGACTGCTAGAGTCTCCTAAACAGATCCTTCTGACGTTAGAGAGCCAAAACAGATATTCAGATTCAGGATGCTTCTTTTTTGGGTATGTCTGTGTGTGTTTGCGTTTCCGTGTGTCGATCTGTCAGCTGACGCAGCACGAGTCTCTAGTGGCGCTGTTTGACAATCGGACATGGTGCCGTCAGGGTGTGGCGGAGGAGTTTGACTACATCAGCCACCACCATGCCTGGAAACACCCCCAGGTCAACGTCTTCATCACGCTCATCCTCTTCACTGTTATGAAGGTAGGCGACGTGAAAGGCTTTTATGCACTGAAATCAAACCGGCGACGCTTTCAAACTTACTGTGACAAGTAGTTCTTGTCGATTACCTTTAGTGTCATTGAGAGCTTGGCAGAGGTCACAGCAGTGTCTCCTGCCTCTTCGTCTAATCCCAAACTCACTCTGTGATAATATCAGGGCTCTGGGAGGGTCAGACAATCAGATGTGGGACTGTTTTCTCTTTTCATAATTAATGATAGTATTTCAAGACTTCATCTGTATGTCTAATCTTGGTGCCTTGTAAGAGTTTCAGAGATGGTTAAGTCTGTAAAACTCTGTCTCCCTCTTTCAGTTCTGGATGTCTGCTGTGGCCACCACCATGCCCGTTCCATGCGGAGCCTTCATGCCTGTTTTTCTTATTGGTGAATTAAACCTCTTTCTCTTTTTTAAATGATTTCCACTGCCCTGGTGAACCTTAAACTAATGTTCTTGCTGTATTGGTGTGCAGGTGCAGCCTTTGGCAGACTTGTTGGTGAGATCATGGCAACCATGTTTCCTGATGGTATACATGCTGCAGGCAGCGTGTATCCCATAGTTCCTGGTGGTTATGCTGTAGTTGGTGAGTGACTCTATTTCTATATCGATGTTTGTTTTGAGATTTAATTAGATTAATTACATAGTTTCTTTTTGTGGGGATCCTGTAGTATTAGAATGTATCACAGCTGGAAAAGTCGTCACTGTTTTTACTACTTTATCAGTTTGGTCAGAAGATTGTTTCTAATATTACTTGTACTATGACTCTGTTCTGAAACGTACAAAGCCAGTGTTGGGGAGAGCAGCAGAAAGATTAATTGCTGAGTGTTTCAATTTGCTGTTTTAATTTTTGTACAATTAGCAGTACTGAGCAAAAGTTTTAAGCCACCCATCATTTCTTTACGTTTCACTTCCCAGCAGCCAGACTTTTATGCCATTTTTTTTAAAAAGTTGTCTTGAGCAATAGTTCTCCAAGTTTCTGTTTTTCTTTGGATTTCGGCTTTTACCCTCATTTTCAGTCCAGTCCTTGTACCTGACTGTGAGGATTGTTTTGGGGTTGTTTTTTCGCTTAACATTGACCTATGATTCATTCAAGCGTTAAACAAAGTAGCTAACTCAATGAATGAACTCATTTTCTGTCTAAAGGTAACAGACAATTTATCAAAGAATCAAATTTAAATTGTCTCTTTAGGCACTCTGTTACTAGGAAAACAAGAAAAAAACAATTTTTTTTAGTTAGTTTATTTAGTTCCGTGATAAATTCCCAAACTAACTGCGTTTGATAGCTATAGCATAGTAATTTTGCTCAAACAGGGTGATTCCCAAAGAGCTATTGCCTGAAAATTTGGCATATCTCACCATAAGTGTGTCCATAAAAGGAAGCTGGACAAGTTGAGAAAAAAGGGAAGTAGTGGCAGGCACAAAAAAATCTACAGCAGATGAACAGTCTCTGAAAATAGGAAAAGATCCAGCAAACATCTGTCACAGGACCTGAGAGATGCATCTGACTCTTTGGGTGATCCATCTGCTGTTCACTGAAGGCTCATTAGAAATGGTCTCAGTGGAAGGATGGCTGTCTTGAGGAAAGGAAATGGAGAGAAAAGGCTGAGGTATGCAAAATTACAGAGCAACTTTACTGAAAAATCAGGTGTTATGGAGTGATGAACCCAGATTTGAATATATGTATGGTGAAAGTCAGGAAAGTGATACAACACAGTGTGTCTGAAGCCATCTGGAGGCACTGTCATGATTTAGTGCTGCGTCTGACAGGTTTATTTTTTTAGTATGAAAACGATCCCAAACACACTGCCAGTACAATAAAATCATACCTGATGGAAAAACACACAGTAGAACTCAACATTGTAGAAATGGTGTGAGATCATCTTGACAGAGAGCAAAATAAAAGGCAGCCAACATTCAAAGAAGAGCTTTAAATGCCCTTCAGGAAGCCTTAAAAGCTGTTCCTGTTTTAAAAATTACAAAAGGCTTGCCTAAGAGAGTTCAGGCTATGATGAAGAAGAAAGGTGTTCACACAAAATGTTGACTCATTATTACAATTGACTCTCATTAGAATTGTATAAACTCAGATTTTGCCTTATATTCTGTATATACATGTAAATTTAAACTTTTTCTGTGGATCAGACACTCCATCTTTGCCATTTTGCTCCATGTAAATGGCTTCAAGGAGACTGACAGATATAAAAGATTTTCCCTTCATTCACAGGTGCTGCTGCTCTGTCTGGAGCGGTCACCCACACTGTATCCACAGCGGTCATAGTGTTCGAGCTGACCGGTCAGATCTCACACATCCTGCCTGTGATGATCGCTGTGATCCTGGCCAACGCCGTGGCCCAGGCGCTCCAACCATCGCTGTACGACTCCATCATTCGCATCAAGAAGCTCCCTTATCTGCCTGAGCTGGGGATGGGACATCATGAGTGAGTCTGCTGATGCTGATGCTGCTTTCCTCTTTTGCAGTGATTCTGCACCTTTTTTCACTTTTTTTATTCCATTTCCTCTTCATCTTCCTTTCGCTTATCTTCCCGTTCATTTCCTTCCCTTATGTTTGCAGGTGTCTCATTAACCTCTATCTTCTCCTCCATGTTTCAGGAAGTATAATATCCGTGTGGAGGACATCATGGTCAGAGATGTGCGCTACATCACTCTTAACTCTTCCTATCGGGATCTGCAAGAGATGTTAATGACAGGTCAGCTCAAAACGCTGGCCCTGGTTGAATCCAGAGGTAAGAGCATACACAGTATGGGTATGAGCTCATCACTGTGCTTGTGCCTCCTAATTAATTACAAGGTCCCATTAAGAGACATGTCAATGCATTCAGCACAAAGTTATGACTTATTCTAAGCCAGAGGCAACTCACATCAGCAGTACTACAGCACTAAAAAGTCCCAGACGATACCGACCTCTCTTGTCTGATTTTCTTTTTAATATGTGCTTTTTTTGTTTGTTTTCACAGCCCCTAACTAATAATTTTACTCCTCCCTTGCCATTGCCTATCCCGTGCCCTTCCTTCTCCCTCAGACTCCATGATCCTGCTGGGCTCCATAGAGCGTTTGCAGCTCCAGTCGCTGCTTTCGCTTCAGCTGTCACGCCAGCGGAGGCTGGAGTACCTCCGCCAGCTGGCGCAGGACAACGGCACGCACGATCACCTGCCCAGTCTTACCAGTGACAGCACCCCCAGCTCTCCCTGCACCCACACCCACCTCAACTCCTCGACCAATTCCAGTGCTCGCCAAGCGGTCCGCTTCTTGGTGAGCACTCAACAGGTGTGAGGCGTCCGGGGGCGCCAGGGCTGGGCTGGGGCGAAGTCTGGATTGGGTTGGGGTTGTAGCAGTAGACTAAAAGTGGATCAGCATGTGTGAAGCATGTAGCAGTAGGTAAAGGCACAGATGGAGTTTTTGGACAGCTGTTGTGGTAAGTGCTTACAAGCTGTGTGAATGTACTTCATTTGTATTTTAACATTAAAATGTGTCTTCTGTGTCTCTGTCGTCTGTGCCCTTACCTGTGCTGTCCTGTTCGTTTACGTGCATGTGTATTCGTCCTTTGTGTGTCTCCCTCGTTTTTGTTTTTGTCCTTTTTTTCCTGCGTTAATGTATTTTCCGTGTAGATCTCCACAGAGGAGTCTTCATCCTTCAGCCCAGTGGTTTCCAATGTTCAGCTTCCTCTGAAATCTGCCCTGAAAACCGTGTCTGCCATCAGTGACACAGAGACGCCAAACAGTATGTATTTTACAAAAACAAATAAATTAAAGATCAGAGTTTAGATTCAAATGTACTAAACCTTTTTTTTTGTCCCCTCTCTGAGGCTCTCAGACCCTTTCCTGTGCTGACCAAGACAAGGAGCTGCTGGAGGTGAGGAGAAGCAGAGATGTTATAGATGCATGAGTGCGAGTGTCCTTTAAGAGTGCGACATGCACTGTACGAGCGGGGATGTGTGCGCTCTCTCAGTCCTCACATATATCGTCCACCTCGTCGTCCTCCTGCTGCTGACAGGCAGGATCCACCCACAGACAGCAGGGTTTTCCTGTGTAATCTCATGCTGTGGTCGAAGCTTTTTGTATAAAACGTCTATGAATCATTGCACCCTCACCGCACAGCACATCCACTGCTGGTCAAACGGGTTTTTTTTAACATCCTACATTTTAGCATTTCTTTTTTCTTTTCTTTTTTTTAGTTTTATTTAAAGCGGTCATGGCGTCATGCAGTGTGGTTTAAAAAAATGTTTCTTAT
Organism: Copadichromis virginalis; assembly: GCF_057382275.1. NCBI lineage: Eukaryota > Metazoa > Chordata > Actinopteri > Cichliformes > Cichlidae > Copadichromis > Copadichromis virginalis. Next base: position 20,158,281 of record NC_140635.1, read on the forward strand.
CTCTTTTCAACACCTTTCAGCACAGTTCAGTCCTCAGCCACTGCTGTGCTGCCAAACGCTGTTCAAATGCGCAATTCTTTTTAAAAATCGGGTGTAGATCAATCAGAGATATAAAACGTGTCAACCTGATGGTTTTGGGTTTAAATATTTCAGTCGGTTCACACATAAAGGATCAAGCTGTTTCTACTGTTCTGGAAATGAAACATTTTTGGTTTTGGACTGGTCAAAATAAGTAATATTGAACACGCTCCTGGAAGTTTAAAGCATAGAGCAAAGCTGAATTACAACCCTTATTCAAAATATTTGCAAATCTCATAATCCCATATTTTATTCTCAACAAAAACATATCAGAGGCTTAAACTAAGACAATTTACCATTTTAATAAAAATATTGGTTTATTTTGAATTTGAAGGCAGCAACACATCTCAAAGTTGGGACAGAGTCACGTTTTCCACTGTGCAGCATCCTCTCTTCTTTTAACAACAGTCTGTAAACATCTGGGAACTGAGGAGATCAGCTGCAGGACGATTTTACAAGTGTTGTCCCATTCGTGTCTGATTGAAGATTCCAGATTCTCAACAGTCCTGCATCTTCTATATCATATTTAACTGTCTGACATCAGGCAGATCAATTCAGCACTCAGACTCTTCTACTATGAAGTTGTAATACATGCAGGATGCAGTTGAGCATTGAATTACTGAAATATTTAAGGCCTTCCCTCAAACCCTCATCTAGATGTTGCTCTAAAATCTGTACACACCTTGATATGTACGAGTTGTACATCAGCTCTAAGGCACCTCAATACCATCAGAAATGCAGAGGTTTGAATTGAGAGCTGATAGCTGGGTTCACGTCTTCCAACAATAATTTCCAATTTCAAATCGTATGATCACTTTTTTCCACTTTGTCTGAGTCCATTTTAAATGAGCTTTGGTTCAGAGGAGACAGCAGCAGTTTGGGATCATGTCCACATATGGCTTCTTCTTTGCTGTTTGGGAAGTGTTCCTCAATTTAAACATTTGATGTATTTTCTGTGTTGTGAATAAAATTTGGGTGTATGAGATTTGCACATTTCAAAATTAGAAATTATGATTGTAGATTAAAAATTAGCATTGCCCCCAGAAAAAAACCCAAAAAGTGGAAAAAAACTGACCTCAGTGTCATATCTTTGTTGTTATGTTACTCACCTTAGAGGCTGGCAGCCTGTCCACACTGTAGCCTTCCGCTCGGACCAAGACGGTAGGCTCCAGCCTTCCTGTGACACTAAATCGGATAAACATTTAAAATACAGATGCACGGATGGACAAAGAAAAGAAATGTAGAACAGGTATTACAAAAAAAAACCACAACCTTTTGTAGAGACACTTGACTGACACTCATGTAGGCCCTAATAGGCAGGTTGTGTTGACAAATGTAACCATAGTATCTGAACCCTGAAATAATTGCCAGAAAATTCAAGTTACTTTGAAAATAAAAAACTTTATTGAATCTTCTGACAATTTTTTTGCCAAATAAAATGATGGAGATGATGTAGAAGTCTCAAAAACTCACAAAAATGGGATAAAGTCTTTTCTTTTTTTTTATCCAACCATTTGAAGAAGCAGCCATTTGTTCATTAAAGAAGCTGATTGAATAAGACATTTGCTCTCAGCTGCAAAGCTCCTAAAGGGATGACACGAGATATTAAAATACTAAAATATAAGATGTTCAAGCTCCTTTTTTCTGGCAGTGCATCATATTGTATTAACCGTTGGGCTTCTTGTACAGCTTCTGTGCCCTCACCTCCATCTGTGGTGTAGTAATTATACCCTTTCAGCAACATTGTGCTCTCATCACAAAGACTTCTCCCAGCAGAAGTCAGACTGGGCTCCAATGTTGCAGTGGCGCGATGTTAAAGGGGAAAAACTGTCCGCTTCCACTGACGCTGTGTTAATGTTGTGCTGTGTTGATGCCTTCTCTCCCCGGCTGGAAGAGCCCGGCTGGGCCGGCTCCTTCTGAAAAACGAAAGCCCAAGCCCAAACGTGTGAGGATCTCCATGGCGGTAAGATTGTCTGCCGCCTAGAGACTGTTGCTTAGTAACCGTTGCCTTGCGACACACACGTAGTGAGTGCTGGACCAAAATATTTGTGGTGCACAAACCAGAGCATTAGAGTGCTTTAGCAGAGAGAGCGAGAGAAAGTGTGTGTGTTTTAGAGAGGTGTGAATGTCTGTCAGTGTTTCATCAGCTTTCACTCGGGTCTGAATGCCTGGTCTGTGCGACTGTGTGTGTGTTTTTTATTTAAAGGTGGTTGATTCTCTGAGTTTTATTGTTGTTGTCAGTGTAATTTTCGGGATTCTGGCTGCACAGAGATCAATAAACCAAAGTTTTCCTTCAGCCTCGTATTCTCATAGACTGGTAGATATAAATGCTGCACTGGTTTACAGCCTGTGTCTTTACCATACTACACTGAAGCAAACACATGTATACTAGGTTTTCAATCAGGTGTTGCGTTTTGAACATTTACTTTGTATAAATCTGTTTGTTGAAGCAATGAATGAATAACTGAATGTTGGCTTTTTAGGACTCTACCGAGGTGGAAGACTGCATGACCCCCTCAGAGGTGAGCCCTACACTAACAAAAGATTTAACATATGAAATGAGCTTTCTTTGAATTCAGAGTTTAGAGGTTCCAGTGTCCTCCTTAATGCAGATAACAGAGTGGGAGGAGCAGCAGCTTGACGAACCGGTGGATTTCAAGAACTGCAAGATTGATCCGGCACCCTTCCAGCTGGTGGAGCAAACATCTCTGCATAAGGTGCAATATAAACAAACAACTAGCAACACAAATAAAATACAAATTTTAACTATAAATCACACACACAAAAAATGTGCAGACATTATGCTCCTTCAGTTGCATTAGCACGATGCTTTTAAAATATTACGTCAGTGTGAGCTCAACACAACCCTTTAATGCCAGCTTCTGGTTTTGTCTCGCTCCTCTTCTGCGCAAACAGTGGTAAGTGTCGTAATGCTGCTCACTTCTGCTGAATACATTTTCTCTGACACCACCAGGACTTTATAGTAGAAGCTTGCATTGGTCACTGGAGGATCAGTTTCACAGTGCAGAAAACTGAATGAAAAAATGCAAAAAAAATAAATAAAACAAAGCAAACCATGCAAGTGGTCATAATGGGTCTTCAAGGGATCTAAAAATAGCAGCTGTGCCAGAAGCTGTCTGGACAGGCATGAGAAGATGACCTTTGCGGGCATATAAAGTTTAAATCAGGTATGCCTTTTATGGGCCGACCTTTTTCATTACGCCTCATAAAATGAAAATGGTCCCTTTAGTCACAGACTAATATGCAGAACAAGTCACTAACACTGATGTTAGAAAATCCATGAACCCACTCTTTTTTTCTTGTTTCTTGAAAGGCTCCATACAAATCTAAGTTTCTAGTTTTTGATGTGCTCATTCTCTTCCCTCTTGTATGAAAACACAGACAGTATGGTGCTCATTTATTATGTATTCTTTTCATCTTCCTTATATCACTGTATATAATCAGAAGGCAGAAACGGCTTCTCATGAACAGCAAACAAATTAATATTAAAAATACAGACTTATTGTTCTTCTTTTGGATTTTTGGACTTTCATTGTATAAGTAAATGGGCTGGTTCTTGTGTAGTGCTCTTCTGCTCGAACACAAAGCGCTTTATGTAACATGTCTGAATCACCCGAGCACTTTATTTTCTGTCTTAAGTGCATTCTAGCTAACATTCACGCTTAGATGAACCCATCGAGATCAACATGTTGCACAAAGATGGCACATAGAGATCGAACCACCAACCTTCTGAGTAGTAAATGAGCTCTCTCAAAGACAGCTATGTGCACTGTATATGAGCTTATTATAGTAAGATTATTATTATTTAATAATGAAAAGCACTTTGAATGAATGTGTGCTGATTGCTAAGTTCAAACTCTAAACTGCTGCTCCCATGAAATCAGCCCTTTAATGGTCCAACCCAACACATTTATCTTGAAGGTCAGGAGCGTTATACCAAATTAACCACAGCACCCATGAGCTTACCTGGTTTTACCTGAAGACTGTTGCTTCGATTCCTTAATCTCCTTTCCGAATACCTGTGATTGTCATGCATCATAAATCACAGCGAGCTGTGGTTAGTTGGTTCAGTTTTATGACTCGGGCACCGTCTTGTCTGACACAGTGTCCATGTTGAAAAGGGAGAAACATGATGCAGTTTCTATAACCCAGATCCAAAATGCATGTGAACTCCCTTTGAGTCTGTATCCAGGGCATGACCCACCTTTTCTCCTCCTCCACAGACTCACACCATCTTCTCTCTCCTTGGTCTGGACCACGCCTATGTGACCAGCATGGGACGACTGGTTGGAGTGGTTTCTCTCAAAGAGGTCTGCAATTCTGTCTGATGAAAGCTGTTTTATTTATATGTTATATGTTCCACCTCTCCTCTTTCTTCACCTCTTTTCTTGGCTCTCCTTCCTGTCTTTCTTTTTTTTTTCGGGCTGACCGCATCTCCAGCTGCGTAAGGCCATCGAAGGCTCAGTGACGGTGACTGGAGTGAAAGTGCGCCCTCCGCTGGCCAGTTTCCGTGACAGTGGGAACACCACAAATGTATCCGAGGTAACTGAACTTCACAAGCTGTGCATCCGCCACAGGGGGCTCTCTTTGCCACGGGAACCCAACCCTCCAAATGTGGAGGATCAGCCAGATCTCCAGTACAAAGAGATCCCTGTCAACTTTTTGGACGAAACAAACGTGCAGTTCGAAGCCAGCCCCGGCGACATCACAAATCCCTCGTCAGAGCTGCCGCTCCAGGAAAGCCCCTCGTTCACAGAGGATCAGTCTGAGTTTACTTTTGACTGCAGCCCCTCCCACACCGAGGAATCGGAGCTGGCCTGTGACTTTGACCCCTCCAACCAAACTCCTGAGCCAGACGAAATGGAGCAAGAGGAGGCGCCTCCGTCTCTAAACAACAGCCAATCCGAACCTGGGGGGGAGGGTAGCACAGGCCACACTGAGGATCAGTCAGAATGATCAGATCCACACTGTCGCCTCATGAATGTTGACGTTTCTTACATTTGTTGGGGTCACACTCACCTCCAAGTCCAGCCTAGATACTCGTGGTATGACAGTGAGCGAGTGCTTGAAAGATATATGAGGGATAAAGCTGGTTTTGTTTTATGTTTTTAATGCTGACAGCTAATCTCCTGGAAGGACCAAAAGTAGCACTTTCTGACCAAAAGAGTCAATATTTACAGGGTATAAAATTCAAATATCAGGATTTTTGGTTTTAAAATGTTGTTCTGCTACGCCTGCGGAAGACAATGAAGTTGAATCCACAATTTGTAAACTGGTTTCTCCATCCATACAAACATACAAACATACATACATGTGAAACCAAGAACACAGCACTCAGTAACAGATTGGTGCCCGTGAGCATACCCTGAATAATCTCCGTTCCGAGCTAATAACGACCATATTTTACAAAAAGAGTCTCATATTATATTATAGATAATCTGTAGCTAGCAATTGACCCAAAGAGTCATCAGAAACTTTGGGAAAGGGTCACTTTCACATAGACTATAGACTACACTATACTACACTATTCTGGTGGTCTTGCTGCCACCAGAGGAGTCGCCCCCTGCTGGCCTTCATAAAGAATGCCAAGTCTGATTAGAGGGCTCAGGGGGTTGGAATGAAAGGGCTCTTTGTAGTCTTTTCTGCTGTGTTAAGCTGGATTCATGGTCCAGTAGCATTGGCTTTAATTTTTCTCCCCTTCTTGTTCTTCTTTTCTTTATTTCAGCTCCTTTTTGTTAGATGCCAGCTGCTGGACAAAGAGTTTATACACATACGTGCATCCAGCTGTCAACTTGCAGCTGGTTGTAGTTGGAGATGATGAGTTTGACCTCCTCATCTTCCTCTCTTGCCTCTCTCTAGCTCCTCTTTCACTCCTCCAGTTCTTTTAATCAGTGTTTCTCTTCTCCTCCTTTTTTACCTCCTTCATAATCCATGACGGCTTGTCGCCTCCTCTTTGAAGCTCACTTCTAGAGCATCACAAGTGTTTATCTGGGGTTGTCTACTCCTTCTCAGCTCCTTGTCTAATTGATTGTGGTCAAGGGTCTAAGCAAGAGCTTTACTGAGTCTATACTTGTTTTTTCTTTTTCGTGCTTTAAAAGAGCTCAACTTTTTTATTTGAGCTCTTCTCTGAGTCGTCTCACTTGCTGCTTTTGCCCATCTTCCACAAGGCCAGTCTGCTCCTTTTGAGATCTGTTTCCCTCCTTGAGACACTTTATCTCTATGATGGCAGAGCAGAGGCCATCTCTCAGTCCCTGCACAGCTGAGTTTTGAGGGGAGTTGGTCAGTGTGCTATTTCACACTGAAGCTGCTCTCTTTAAACTGCATTAGCCCAAATCCCTTAAAGATTCAAACATACTTATCATTAAAGTCCAGGCACACAAACATTAAAATGGCCAATAGGATCCTTTTTCTCCTCTTATTTTATTGCACAAAGTACAATGAGGACGAGGATGAAATCACAGAAAAAAAAGATTTAGGAAGGTTTGTGGAAAAAAAAAACGTGAAAAAGGGGGGTGAGTCTCATCTGTGACTGCTGCTTCTGCACTTCCCTTTAGGGCTGAACATTTCCTTTTTTTGTGTGTTTTGTTGGTTTGAGGCAACAACACTTGGTTTATGCTAAAAGCAAACAAAGAAAACAACTTTGGATTAAAATACACAATTTACAAAAATACAATGATGCTTAAGGGATACAGAGTGCTTTCACATGTAATGCCTCAGCGTCAGTACATGTGACTGTAGGGAAGAGTAGGGACTAAGGTTGTTCTCTATGGACAGCCCTCATTACAGTAAAAGTCATCAGGGAGCAAAAATGTACTTTATTTATTCATTTATTTTAGCTATGGCATCACATCTGTCACCCGCCTGTCTGTCCATCTACAGGTCATAGGAATCGCTCCGACGATGACAGTATTAGTCAGATTTTGTTTCATTTAACTCTGATTGAGAATGCTACTGTTCCTGGATATTCCACAATCAACTGTAAGTGGTTTTATTGCAAAGTGGAAGTGTTTAGCAACCACAGGAACTCAGTCCCAAAGTGTCAGAGTGAGGTCAAAGAGCTCCAGTCCTCCTCTGGCATTAATATTTTTCAATTCAATTCAAATTTATTTATATAGCACAAAATCACAACAACAGTCACCTCAAGGTGCTTTATATTGTAAGGGAGACCCTACAATAATGCACACAGAGAAAAACCCAACAATTATATGATTGTGAGGAAGCATGAGCAAGCACTTTGATGACAGTGGGAAGGAAAAACTCCCTTTTAACAGGAAGAAACCTCCAGCAGAACCAGGCTCAGGGAGGGGCCATCTGCTGCAACCGGTTGGGGTGAGAGAAGGAAAACAGGATAAAGACATGCTGTGGAAGATCAGCACAAAAACTGTGCACTGGGAGCTTCATGGTGTCACAATGTGCTATGTGGCAGGCAGGATGACGGACTCAAGACAGAGAAATAAACTTAAAATGGCAACTTTTATCCTGGAAAAAAACTAACATTAAATACAAAACTAAACTAGAAACAGGAAGCAAGAAACTTCAATTAAAAAACAAACCAGAAACTGTAAACTTGGTTATGGCTGGAAAGACGGCGGGGAAACGCAAAGCATAATGAAGATATGATGCAAGAAAGAGCAAAGGAAAACACAGGGCTTATATACACAGAGGGATAACGAGGGAATGAGACACAGGAGGAGAGCACAGCTGGGAGTAATCAGGCCTAACAAGACAAAGGAAGCAAAGCAGAATACAATGACAAAAGACAGACTGTCAAAGTAAAACAAGAAGTATAACACAGAGACACGGACTTGACAGAGGCTGAGACAGAGGCATGAACTGTAGTACAGGGGGAAAAAAAAGCACAGAGAAGACATAACACAGACACAGGGAGGGCATACTGTCTGAAACTAGAACAACAAAATATAACCTCAAGAGAACGGAAACCATGAATAACAAATAATCAAAAAATCTAAATTAAATACAAAACACTGGGTCACACCCAGGACTATGACACATGACATGGGTTTTCATAGACCAGCAGCTCCTGTATGTGTGGTGTGTAGGGGCCCAATGCTTTTGTCCACATAGTGGACACTAAATATCATTAATTAGTAGGGATGGGTATCGAAAACCACTGTTTCAATTCCTTGGAGTTGTTTGCCATTTTTGGAAACGATTCCCTTATCGATTCCAGTCACCACGTTGCGGAGCGTCATTTGCCTGGCAGGAAACACGGCGCGTAAGCGGCTCAAACACTCAAAAGTTTGGTTATACTTTACAAGAACGGATGACAACAGGGCAACTTGCAATACTTGCAAAGTAGATACTTCATTTAAGGGAGGAAACACTACGAATATGCAAAAGCATTTGCTCACAAAACACGCGATAACCTTAAATGAATGTCATGTTTTTAATTCCGCTCCGGACTCGTTAATCTCAACCCAGCAGCAGCGGTAACGTTTGCACGTCCTCTCCCGTTAATGCGGCAGGTAAATAATCAACTAACAGTGCATATTATGTTAGCGCGATCTGCCTCATTACAAAACCTGCCATTACTGCGCATTTAGGTGATCATGATGAGACAGACAGACAGAGTCTGGCTCAGATGCTGGCAGTTGTCGCTGCAGTCTACCGTTAGCGTCTCCTTTCAGGCCAGGATAGACGAACGTCACAGAGCAGTGGCTAAGTTTGTGGTAAAAGGCTTGAACCCATTTGCCACAGCAGATGCCCCTAATTTTCGGTAAGTGAATGTGTTTAATTGTAGGCAGGGACATTACTGGATATTCTTGTGTAATTGCTACAGAATCATTTATGTTATACTTTGTTATTGCTACAGAAGAATATTTATTTTATTATTTTACATTTACAATTTTTTTTCCTGGGGACCCTGTGACACCCCATTGAAGAGCCGTAGGCTGTGGATCTCTTAAGATGTCATTGTTGGGTTTGTAAGGCCATGTTACTCCTAAATTTCTATCTTGTTCAAAGAGAAGATATAAAACAAAGTTCTAAGCTAATCGAACTTAGTGTTCTCCTTTTTTAAAAAGAATCGATAAGAGAATCGATAAAGAATCGAATCGTTAAACAGAATCGAAAATGGAATCGGAATCGTGAAAATCTTATCAATACCCATCCCTATTAATTAGTCACATTTAACATGAATTACCAGTTGTAATTCAAGTAAAAATAATTTTAATGAGGTAAATGATAAAACTCAACAGTAGCAAACACTACATGCAGAGGTTAACTGCATGAACCAGTAGTCTGATAAAAAAAACCACATAAACTGCTATCCTGTAATATCATCATGTTATGCCGGTGCATTATTGGTTAGGATTATTTTTAGCGTGGATTAAATACATTTACATGGCCAGAGAGGTGTGTGAGGGATATAACTCCTGTTGACTATAATAGAGGAACACCCCCACCCCAGCCCCCTGAGCAAGAATGGTTTTCTAACGCAGCTTGTTTTTAGATAACATTACAAAAACGTAGTGAATAATAAAGAAATCGTATTAGAAGCTATGTACCGTTTCTGATAGATAGATTAGGAAGCGTGTGGTGGAAACTACAACTGCCTCTATTGTAATAGAGAATCACGTCCAGCAGTACAACTCTGTGGTTCATTAAGTTTCCAGACCCACTAACCTACTTCCAACACCACAGGCTGCTTTTGTCAAGTAAGATGGTGTTAGTTTGGTCTTTTTTCTGGGATTTGTTGACAGCAAAAACACAGAACACCACCTCCAGCTTTATCTTTTATGTGTGTGTGATATGTGTGCATATATATGTGTGTGTGTGTGTATGTGTGTGCGAGAGTGCAACTTTCTTTGCCACACTCAAATCTGGATCAGACTCGTAACTTTTGGGTCTTCATGCCAAATCAACATCCTGTAAACATGATGCCAAACATTACAAGGACAGAAATGAGTGACGTACGATTAACTGCGAGTGGAAAAATCAAAACAATAAGAGAAAGCACAGAAAAACAAAGAACATTTCTAATGAGCACACGATGGTATGACTTCAAACAACTACCTATTCACTAGCGGTGGGTTTATATATCCGAGGGTCATAATGTTAAGACGTATTGCGGTGTTGTTTTATGTGTTTCGGTGATAGGCAATAAATTTACATTAACAATGCAGTAAAGGTTCAGACTACATTATTTATAACACTCTGCTGTCCTGTCAGAGCTTCATGTTGCAGCATATCATGAGGTTTGGGCGGGTTTTTTCTTCTTCTTTTTCTGCTATTAAATACTGGTTGCATCAGCCCCCGGTAGTCCACAATGAGCTGGGAACTATAAACACATCGACAAAGGCAGCTTCCAAATGTCCACCAAGCTTTAGTACAGGGCTCTAAAGAACAGTGAAGCACATTGTAATTACCATGACTATAATTTAATGCACGTGTAGCCTTGTCTGGCTTAATAAGGGCAATGCAGACTGAACTGCCTCTACATTCGTGTCTAGCGATGAAGGAACAACGCTTTGGCTCTGAGTTACAGGAATATACTGGCTGTTGTATAGAGAACACACACACACACACACACACATTTATACGTATAATACACACATATACCGTACCGTACGTGGCCTGTAGATATTAAACATCACGATATGTTACCACGTGTCTTTATGACATTTACTCCAGCCTGACCTCTAATGCAGCGTTGAGAAATGTAACTACTGTCTGAAGCCCGTGACACCCACAAGTCCCCCCCAAAAAAGGAAAAAAAACCTTGTAGAGCTACAAGCGTGTGTGTGAGTCCTTGTTACGACCTTCAAATGTTTTTTTTTCTCCTTGCAGGCATCTGTGCAGAGATTTTATTAATGTCTTAACTTTTTTTTCTTGTTTGCATTTAGGAATGTGAAGTAGTGCTTGCCATATAAGATTAATTATAAAGGAGTTAAACTTAGAGAGTGTATAAGCTCATTTGCAGCGTATCTAGTTAAGCAATAAGTCTGTAGTATCTCCCTTTATATGGCACTGGCCTGTATATGCTTTGTATATATATATATGAAAGAGTTACGCACATGCTATTGTACATAGGAGAATTATGCATTTGCAGTCAACAGCCATTGTTATTTTTCAGAGGACATGAACTTGTTTTTGTACATGAGTGAATGATTAAATTTAAAGGGAAAAAAAAACTGCATTTGAAGGGTAAACGAGCAGTCGTGTTTCTTTCTTGCTTTTTGGATTGCGGAGAAAAAATAAAACAACAACAAAGTATATTCTTTCAAAAACTCATATTTATATATGCAAGACATTCAGGCATTCAATATCAAACAGAGCCCAACCCACGTGACACAGCGTGACCCAGAGGAAACAACACTAGAAAATATCCATAGAAAACCAATGCAATAGCAACACATGACTGTTCACACACACACAAAAAATAAACGTACAAAACTTAGTGAACAACAGCATTACATTCTGATTGAACTCTCTCAACATATTGACTGTTTACAGCAGCGATAAACAGTGGAGCAAGATCAGTATGAAAGGCTTGGAGGATGAGAGACAGGAGACAGAATGAGTGCAGGAGGAAGGAGAAGAGGAGGAGGAGGAGAGGTGTAAGGATGAAGCATAATATCCAGAATCAACACAGACTCAAGGGGACAAAAAGGTGGACGACACATCACATCAAATACTCTTTTTTTCCTTCTGCTTCTTCTCTCTCTTCTTCTTCCTCATCGAATGACGCCACCCCGGAAGACGCCCGGTCAGAGAAAAAGCTCCTGGGGCTGCAGTGCCACACCCGGACCTCGTGAAACACGCTGCCTTCCTCTTCCTCCTCGTCTTCCTCGTCCTCCTCTCCAGGAGACTCGGAGTGAGAGGTGGAGTAGCAGGAGTCAAACCTGCTGCTCCTGCACCTCGGCCTCCACTCGGGCTTGCTGTGGATGCACACTTCGCTGCGGTGCTCCTGCAAAGGAGCCGGCTGCTCCTCGAGGCTATCCAGCCTCTCCTCCTCTTCCTCCAGGCACGTACTCATGGAGTCGCTGGGCAAAGTGGGTGAGTTGCTTTGTGATGACTGTGGGGCATTTTCAGTTGCTAGCCTGCCACAGGGCAGGCTGCTGTTGTGGGAGCCCAGGGGACCATCGGATGGTGGCGTCTCAGTCCGGTCCACCCCGGGCGGTGCTCCAGAGGTGGAACTGTAGATGGTGGCTTCTGAAGGAGGAACAAAGAGTCAGAAGACCGGGAAGTGGATTCACCGATGAGGTGACAGGGTGCAAAGATGAGATGTTTGATGTAGAATGATGCAAAGTTGGATACCTGAGTTTTGGCTGGATACCGTGTGAGTCTGTCCGCTGATGTGGGAGTCTTCATCATTGAAATCTTCCTCATCATCGTCATCCACAGATGCCCAAGCACGTAGCTTAGCCTCCGCGATGGCAAACTGCTCGGCCACTCCTAGCAGGAAAACAGGTCCGACAAATGAAGCTAGATTAAGGTGGCTGTAATGTCATTTCAAACTCTAAACTGTGTATTTACTAATGTTGTCTGCAATACGGTGAGAAAAAAAAGTGAATCATCTTGCTTATCTTTATCTCACAACATCTTATACGGGACAGAAACAAAGTGAGTATTCTAGTGATGACGTGGACCAGCTGATAGCTCAGCTTATACTCATACTGCAAGCCACATTGCAACCCATGGTCCTCTTCATGCCATGTCTATTAAGTTGTTTGCATGACCAGGATTCTTGCTGCCTCTCTCTGCCTACGCCCTTTCACATACACATGTTAAAGTGCAGCGAGGTCCCACAACACAACAAATATAAATTACTGCAGATGGAAGCAACAATCTTCTCTGGATGTTAATGGTCCAGGCAATACAAAAGGGAGGGGGGAGGAGTAAAGGTGAATTTCTATCCTCCTATTATTTGCTAATTTACCTGAGTGTGACATTGTCTGAGTCATCTCTGCCACCGATGTGTCACTATGAGCCTTAAATAAGAGCGTCAAATCAGAATTCCCAGGGTTACCTATTCAAACGGCTTGAAAAAATGACCCATAAAAAAGAAACTAACACATAGTTTTCTGCTTTTACTTAAAGTGACCCAAAAAATTCATTACAGAAAATAATTTCATTCAATTTAATATTATCATAACACAGCTAATTGTTTAAGTTCGCGAGCTTCGCTGTGTGGCATACGCAGCTGCATATCAGTCAGCCTCTCTCTCTCTCTCTTTCTCTCTCGATCAATCCACACCGATGGCACTGGTGCCACAGATGATGAGTCACAGCAAAACAACAGGAGCTGCTGTAACATTGGTGGCCAGTGAAGTGATTGGGGAGAGTATCTAACAGGCCACCATCTGCTGCCAAGACAAGCCGTCACCCAGGAGACACGATGGTGGGCGGAGCAAACCGCTAACATGCAGGAGTTTTAGGGCATTAGATGCATGACAGAAGGTGAGAGAAAGCCAGATGAGAGGATGCATGTTCCCACACACACACACAAAAAAAATTACAGCTAATTATCCTGTATGTGTGTTCTCGAATAGCATTTTAATCTGAATATCAAACATTCTGCTGGCCGAGAGGTCAGAAGGTCAAAGAAGTCAGTACCTGCAGCAAAACGAGCCTCCTTCTCCCCTTCAGTCAGATTGCAGTAGGAGCTGAACTGGGAGTGTGCGGCCAGTGAAGGAGCTGCAGGTTTAGGCCAACCTTTCCACTCGATGAGGTGAGCGACCCGGCCCTGAGCCAGCGAGGTGGGCTTTGTCATGTGGTCTCTCACTGCCTGAGAGATACCTGGACGGGGGAGAGGTAAAGGCCAGGGTTTCATGTTTAAATTCACAGCATATAGATGATAACGAGGCTAGTGCTAGAAAGATCATCACCATTCAAGGAGGATCTGGCAAGCGCTGCAAACTCATGAATGCCGGCAGATTTCCGTGAGTCTGCTGGAGATTTTCCGGACTTTGGAATCATTTCAATCTCCTCAAATTTCACCTGTAAAACAAAATTATTAGTTTTTAGAAAGAAAAACTAGATTTGTGTGCCACATTCAGAATTAGTCTGCCATTTCAGTATTCCCGCACTTGTTTATATTGTACAGCTTTTATTACAGATGACACCAAATCTGGCGCACAGACCGAGTTCAAGAAATAAAACCTCTTGATTTTCCTACCTCTTCCTCTGTTTTTGTCTCCATTCTTTCTCTACTCCTGGACCTCAGCTTCATCGTGGACGTGCAGAGATGGTATCACGGCACAGCGCACAAACGACTAAAAGTCACAGCTTGCGTTCACTGGTTTAAACCACCAGCCAGACAAGCAAACATCAATGGCCTACATTTACCGCACAGATGCTAAAGCCACGATAAGCCTGTGCAACCGGTTAGAATGGTTGGGGTGGAGGGAGGCGAGCGCAATTGCGGCAGTTTCCATGCGTCTGAGCAAACATATGGCGTGTGACCAGCACGGGTAAGCAGCTCCAGCTGGGCCTCCTCATTGCAAAGCTGCAGATTAAAATGATAGCGCTACCTAACTAACTCCACAACAAACACACATGGCCACACTGAGCAGATGTGATGGGTCAGCAAAATCTACAATGTGGCTTACAGTAGCCGGAGCACAAGATGGATTTGTAATATGTTGTGTTTTCAGGCCATCTGACTAGCAGGAAAGGAAACTGTGAGCACGTGCATGAGTGGACAGATATCCTTAAGCAGATTGACCTCCAAAGCGGCTAAGAAAGACGAGGCCCCTGACAGCATTTAAAAGCTCACACTGAAGTCAGCCATGAAAGTAAATGTGTGTCAGAGGCAAACAGGTGGGTAGGGACTCTGGGAGGACGTGATATGAAGGTGCAACCAGCTCTGTTCAGAGGAAAGCTTCAGCTGTTAAACACCCGTGAGACGTCACTCATGCTGAAGGCTGATAAACACAACACATGTCCAGCATGTACAGCTCAGAGCGGCTCCCTCCAGCGAGACCGACAGCTCGCCTCTTTAATCATGCAGGCACAATAAATCTACAGCTTTTACTTGAACCTGAATATCAAAGGCAGCCACTGCTGCAAATGTGGATTAGGACATATGGAAATTAAGCCTTGACTACAAATGGAGACGTGTCCAAAACTGCCTGTGACGTGAGTTTTTGTCCTGCAGTTTTCCCTAATCTGTTCTTTCCTTTAATAATTTAAAAGAAACTGAAACTGTCAGGGAACATTAAGAGTCTGAACAAGATTAAAGGGTACTCATTAAGAGTTCCCTTATATTTCTGTCAGAAATGTAACAGTGTAACAGTTTCAAACTCAGATCAGAACATGTGAGTGTGAGCCAAACGCCTCACCTACCTGCTCAAACCTTGTGTCTGCAAGGGGCAGATAGATAAGTGTCTTAAATGGGAGGGGCAAAGACTAAAACTACTTGTTTCAGAGTGAATGTACTGTGCAGGAGAAATAAGGGATATTTTGAACCATGCAAAGCGACTCTAGTAGAATTCTGGGATCAAAATATGGTCTCTTATTCTTATTTAAATCTTATTTCCTATCCCATTAATCAGCTCAAACTTATTATGGGAACCTCTAAAAAGGGTGCAGGGTAATAGACGATGATCACATCTCTTCATTTGCTTTAAATGTCTGCAGTTTTACTATTTTAATATTCGTCAGCCCACAGGCGACCACAGAAAAATGTAACCTTCAATAAACTTAATGAGCAACTATTTGTGATTTAAAAAAAAAATCCGTTTTTGTTTCTATTCAATAATAAATAATAATAACAGAAGAAAATAAATGATTTAAAAACATCACACTTGCATTTGTAAATCTTGTGTTTCATTCTTTTTTCCCCCAACCAGTGCACCTGCATATAATTTGGCCTCTCTGGAGCAGTTAATTACGTGAGGTGCTTTTAAGCGTGCGCGCACACACACGCAAACACACATCCCCACCCCCCTTTTTAGTTTTTTTTAATTTTTACATCTGACAAATGCTGCTAATTAGCACCTATGATAATAACAGCCACATGTGTAACTGCGCTTCTAATTAACTCGCTCTAGGCCTTTTTCCCCCCTCACGAGGTGTTTGGATTGTTTTGTCCACTCCCTGCAGAGGCAGACCAGTTTGCGACTTCCTGACATTAACATATGCGTGACTAAACATATACAACAGGGCTGATGTGTCGTCTGACACCTCCAGAGACACTGATTGTGACTTAGGGGACCAACAAGTGGGATCGAGCTAAGCCAGCGTGTCTGCAGCCAAACATCTTCAGCTCGGAGGACGCTGCAGTGCTCATATGTGAGGAGGGTTTTTTTCTTCTTCTGGAAATGGTGCATTCAAGCAACAGAAGCGGAACGCTGATGGCTGAATAACACATCACCCCGCCATTGATGACAGATTACGCAGAAAATAACGCAGGAGAAGTGCGGATGCTGCAGCAGCAGGTCCCCGGGAATCTCTGAAGTCTCCATCTGCATACCAATAGCTCCATACCCGCATCGGGTAAACACCAACAGCACCTGCCATTTATCTGCACCTCTACCGCTCTATCGGGGTTCGTGTGGTCGGAATCGTTCCCCGCACAGCCACTCTCGGTACCTACCTGTAAGTCGGACCGCGGCGGCTCGTCATAATGCCTGTAACGTCTCCAATCCGATCAACAGATGTCACCGCGCTGTTCGTCCTCCAGCTGCAGGGTCTGCAGTAGAGCATTAAAGCGACGCTGACGGCGGAAACATCTTCCCAACTCCAGCATCAGCTACATCTCCGACACAGACGGACGCACCATTTGTTGCTCGCTATGTGGGTTACATAGGCTGTCCGAATGTCTCCCGATGGCAAGCGTCATCAACGCAAGGCGGTGTCATTGCACCCGCCCCCCTCCATGCAGCCAAGAAGACACAGCAACCTGCAGCTTCAGTCTTTCCTAGAAACCGCACGTTTTTAATCCCCTTTCGTCTAAGGCACCAGCAGTACGCACGCAGGACGGATGTGTTGAGATTTACTTACTGCAGTAAAAATAAAAAAGGGGGTGATCGTTCCAAAAAACGGGTTTCCGTCACGAGTTTGACCTTATTTGTCCAGTTTTGTGAGCGACAAGATGAACAAATCAGACTTTTAAAAAAAAGAGCAAAAGAAAAACATTAAAACCGTGATTCGAGGTTAAAGGTCAAAACCGTGCAACCTCCGACAGTGAACTCTCTAAACATTTAATAAAAGGTCCATTCATTTGCATTATAATTCATTTACAATGTGTTTATATGGCATCATATCCTGATTTGGACAAGGCCTCGACAATAGTCACAACGACATATAACCCGATATCTTCTTATAGTTTATGTAGATGACACTTTAAAATAAAAGTGCATCATCTGTTACTCTGAAAATCAATTTGTAACATCGGGGTTTAAGTCAGGAAATGTATATTTTAAAATATACATTGGCACAGATTCAAAGTGCTGGAAACATTCCTCATTGATTTCGGTTAGCACTGACATGCTGGCATCACAGAGGTGCTGCAGATCCATGATGCAAATCTCCAGATCCACCACATCCCAAGGGTACTCTTTTGGATTGAGATCTGGTGACTGAGTACAGCGAGCTCATCGTCACATTCACAAAGCCAGTTTGTGATGATATGAGCTTTGTGCGTGGTTCTACTGGAACCAGCCATCACACTTTTCTGTTGCACCGTTGTTTCTGCTTCATTCTGTTCTGTCTGGTGTTGCGGACGATCTGATTTCCTCGTGTCAGCATTGTTCCCACATCATCATAATTAATGTTGTTCCAGGTTCAACATTGCAAGTGACCAATCACCTTCTTGTGACGTCATTCCTTTGCGACTTCGAAATACCCGCCTTCGAGTATTTCGAAATACAAGTGAAGAAGCGAAAAACCGCCGCCTGTCCGCCGAATTTGAAGTCAATTTAGGATACTTTCCTTTAATAAACGGTAAGCATTATACATATGTTCCTCACTTGGCTTGCTGTTTGTTTGCTAGCGATAGGCTACTTGACGACAGCATTAGCTAACCAGTGTTCCCCAACTTTTTGGGTGTTTCGTGGCCCGGGGGTTGGGTCAGGCAAAATTGCAGTAGCTTCCCTGATCATTTTACAAACATAAGTGAAGAGAATCTGGACTAAAAGGCCTAGACTTATGGTTGTGTGCTGAATCTATGAATCAAACTATCACCTGGAAACATAATTAACTGGTCCATAGCTGTGAAACTGGACATGAGTTCTTGATTCTATGGAGATTAACAGTAATCCAGAAATTTACAAATTTGTCCTGGTACATCGCGTAAATGTTGTCCCAGGGACATCGCGTAAATGTTGTCCCTGGGACATTGTGTAGAAGTTGCCCCTGGGACATCGTGTAGATGTTGTCCCTGGGACATCGTGTAAATGTTGTCCCTGGGACATCGTGTAATTGTTGTCCCTGGGACATCGTGTAGATGTTGTCCCTGGGACATCGTGTAAATGTTGTCCCTGGGACATCGTGTAAATGTTGTCCCTGGGACATCGTGTAGATGTTGTCCCTGGGACATCGTGTAAATATTGTCCCTGGGACATCGCGTAAATGTTGTCCCTGGGATATCGCGTAGATGTTGTCCCTGGGACATCGTGTAAATATTGTCCCTGGGACATCGTGTAGATGTTGTCCCTGGGACATCGCGTAAATGTTGTCCCTGGGATATCGCGTAGATGTTGTCCCTGGGACATCGTGTAGATGTTGTCCCTGGGACATCGTGTGATAGCTTGTAAATAATGGAATGAAAATTATTGATTGTTATTAACTTGTGAAAAAGAAGTGTAACAAATCCACATGTTATGTTCTTACACCCTTACAGAAACTGTGACTCCTTCACAATGTCAGGTAAATGTCAACTCATGTTGAATAATCAACCAATCAAGCCTTTTATTATCACATGCAATGTTACACGTACAACTGCAATGAAAATTTCACCCCCTTCTGACCATACATATATTGCTTAAACATCACATTGGGAAGACAGGTCGGAAACAGTTAGGAAGGTCAGAAAACAATTTAATTAATAGATGAGGGGAGAGGAGGAGAAAAAAGAACTACAACCAGACAAAGCTCCTAGAAGACTGAAATGGATGATGGTTGCAGCATGCAAAAAGAAAATGATATCTGTTGACTACAGCATATGCTTTCTCACAGATTACCTTGTGGGAGTAGCTGGACCAAACTCTATTGGTATTTCAAGTTTGAAATCCCTGTTTGACCAGACTAACATTTCAGATGAGGTACCTCTTGACATAAAAATCCTTTTATGTTGTCATAAAACTAATGTTAAATTCTGCTTTAAATACACTTTATTGTACAATTTACTTAATGAATCGTATTCCTTAGTTCTGTTTTTATTTATATGTATTTATTTATTTGTTTTATAAGGTAATAGATGGCCTAATCTATTTGCAGTGTGAGGTATGTTGAAAAGCTTGTTTGATCATAATGACATAGCATGTTTACGTTTTTTGTAATGTATTTGAAAACATAGGTGTATTTATGTTATTTTTATAGAATTTCCCTCACATTTATCCAATACCAAGCCAAATTACTGGAAAAATTTTGGATGGGTCCACAAGAGCACAAAGTGCATACTTTTTGAAGGTATGACTTGGACTGTGGTAACTATGTTCTTATCACAAAGGGTTTATAAGTTGCCACTATAAACAAACAGCATTTTCCAAAATTGAAGCCTTGTCAGAAGAACCTGAAAAATACCTTTCTGAAACCTTTTCTGTGTAAAGACTTGTTCAAAAGCAATGCACACAGATTAAAACATTTCTGTCTTGGCCAACTGATAAAGAACACCAAAAATTTAGTGGTGCGTGTTGAGTCTGTGGTCTTGATTTGTTTTGTACACACTATAGAAATTAATTAATGTAAACCAAACAAACAAACATTTCTTTGTTAATCTAATTCTTTTTGTTCTTTTTTTTTTTTTTTTTTCTTCGTCAATTATTAGTTTGCCCAATCTCTCATTGACGGTAAAACACAAGTGGAGGAGTACAACACTGAAATCACAAAGCTCAGGTCCCGACTTTGCCACTACTTATTTTCCTCAATAGGTAAAGATAAAATTAGCTGCCTTCTTTTTCTCTAACATTGGAAAATGTAACTTGTACTTAAACAAATTATATTTTGCAGATCGAACTAGGAAGTGCAGTCAGTGCTGGTGTGTGATTGCAGCCAAAGACCGGGTACACTATGACATGTCCTTAGCCATATAGATTGTTTATTTAATGGACTTTGTTCATTTGTTTTTTGTTTGTTTATTTCTTCTTCTTTTTTTTTTTTTAATTCACAGGTGCAGTGCCAGAAATGTGGTGCATACAAGCACATGCGTTGTTCAAAGTCTGTTTGTGGCATCTGTATCTTCTGTGAGAGTAAGTCACAATATAACTAAACAATGTCCAAAAATGTTTAAAGTGAATTTTTTTTTCGTAATTTTGCCTTTGCACACCAGGACTGTGTAATTAAAGTGGACGTTTCAAGATCCAGTTTTTACACAAAACTATTTTAGACATAACTGTGTCGTATTGTGGGGATTTCTCTTCACAATTAAATTGATATAGTGCTGTTTATATCATTCTTCTTTATGTAACAGCACAGTGCAGCACAGCAGAGGGAAAGGAGTTGTGCAGCATAGTGGGTGGCTATACAGGAGGAGCAATAGAAGTAGCCAGTGAAGAATGTCATCAGGGAAAGCATCAGGCAGCGAATGACAAAGGAAAAGTTCCTAAGGGAGAGAACATCTGCAGCAAATCGACAAGTAACAGTGAGATAGGAAGACTGACAGTCAGAGATGAAGGTACACAGACTGAAGACAACGAAAAAGAAACAGAAGTATACGGCACAAGTCTGAGTACAGATAATGCTGCTGCTGATGATGTTGACAGGATCGATGCAGATACAGAATTCCAAACTGATTCAGAAGGAACTAGTACAGTTTACAGAGTGCATGGTCGCTTATCTGTACCAAGCTCAAAAAAGAAAACCTACACAATAACAGAAGACGAGATCAAGCGCAGAATCAACGCAGAGAACATGTCAGTTCATGTTTTCAGAGGTTTGATTGGGGTAGGTATACATTTCGTGATTTTGATGTCACCTGAAATAAATCCGGGTTACTCGTATCAATGAAGTGACAATGTGGCTGGAAATTGTGCATTTGCTGCAACATATACACAATTACACCATGTAAACAAAAGCATTTAACTTTGTGCGCGTGTGTGTGTCTCTCTCTGCTCTTTTGGTGTTTGCACTTTTTCTTTTTTAGGGCCGTAAAGCCAAACTGCCCGCAATGATTCTTGACAGGCCTAAGAAGGCCAAAACTAAAGTAACAGTGTTTAGTGTTCTGAGTGAAGAGGAGGCTGGGGAGCTAGCCCTCGGGTTTGCCGGAAGATTGGCCTGCGATGTCACAACAGACATGGTCTGTAAAGGCATCGACCATTCAAGTGCTGATATGACAAAGTAAGTTAGTAAAACAATATGAAAGTTGTATCTTTTTTGGTATTATTTGTCATTTCCCCGTATTTGGGTTATTGGTGTAACATTGTTAATCTTACTTTCTAATAACAGACAGACTCTTCTCAAAATCCAACACAATCTTAAACATGAGCTGACTGATTCCTCAACCTTCAGTTTGCTGACACACACCTTTGGCCCCGCTGCACTGGATTCTGTCATTTCATTCCTGTGTGAAAAACTTGATCTTGTCTCTTAAATAATGAAACCTTTTGTGACTTTTGTTTGTTCTGTAAATCAGAATCTTGAAAATTGTTCATTGTTGTTCTAAGTTTGTGTTAACTATTTGGCAAAAATGATTGGTTCCTAATCCAAACAGCATAATGACTGTTCTAACACATCTTAAAAATGCTACAAAGAAAGAAAATTATCACATATGTTTCAATATGAATGTAATTGTGTCACACTCGGTTTGTAGTAACTTTCCTGTTTTATTTTGAGTTTTGGTATGTTTACACTGTTATTTTTATTTCCCGTGTGTTCGTCTTCCCTTATTAGTTTTACTGTATTTAATTAGTCTGATTTAATAACTTATAATTATTTACTTTCCAGTGTTTAGATATGCTCCTCGTTTGGATTATTGTTTGTTTGAGTTCTGCCTGTCTTTTCTATTAAAGATTTGGACTTTTGGACTATTAGTGGACCTCGTAGGTTTTTATTCTGTTCAATTGGTAATTGACTGGGTTTAATTTAGTGGCCTGGAAAACAGGCCGGAGGGGTCTGGTCATTTTAACCCCCTAAGACCCGAAATCTTCCATGGCATGCATTTTTAATTTCTCTTTGATATTTGGGCCGATTGGAACCCGATGAATGTAAAAAGAAAGAATTACCAGGTTTTGTTTTTTTTACCTAATTTTTGTTTCTGAGAAAAATGAGAGCCACATATGAGGACATTAATTTGAAATTTCGATAGAACAGTTGCAGTATAATGTCCTCATAACTGTATATCAGGCACTTGTTGATCAAGATTTAGTATTTTGGTCTAAATAACCCAAAATGTGATGTCCACATGTGTGGACGCCAGGCTGGAGTAAAGTGTTAGAGCTATTTATACCTATGTAAACTTTTATACACTGGTTTTTACCTGTCTTGTTTCAGAAAGGTTTAAAAGGGTAATGTCCACAGTTTATTTGTTTATTTATTTGTTTGAATTCAACATATTTTATTAAAGTAATTGAGCTTGAACACAGAAAAAACTGAATCAAATAATCATAAAATCAAATCACTTGCATATACTGAAGTCTAATCTACTCTGAGCTAATGCCGGTTTCCAACACTAATGATCGGGTGAAGGAGAGAGATGAGGGTGTGCACGGCCACTGGTGCTCTTATCCCTGTTCTTTGTGATACAATCCAACAGGAAAGCAGTCAAACCCTTGGACATTAGCCAAGTTAACGTTCACAAATATATACACACAGAGGAACTCTGAGCCCCAATGTCAGCATTAGCACAAACATGCCACTTCATACCAAATCTCAGTGTGAGGTCAGGTGTTAGTCTCATTCCATTATTCTGGCTATATTTTCTTACTCATTACTATTAAACTTATACTTAAGACTAACTATTAACAAAATCACACCCCAATAACTCTGTTATTACACTTTGTATTTAATCATAAAAAGGCTGGATGTTGAAACCTTTTACTTCTATTTTGTATGAGCCAGGATTCTCAACAGCTGATACTCTATGTCCAAAAAGTGACAGGTATCGTTTTATGGAGCAAAAAACTTAAGAGCGCATATTTTATAAATAATACCAACAATTACAAATGCAGACCTTTAATAGTAATAAGTAATCCTTTATTTATAATGCATAGCAATATAAAAATAGTAACATATGAAAATATTACAATGGGCACAGATGAATTTGTATCAAAAACAGCAACCAAGCCAAAGTAATGAATAACACACATAAATAACAACTGCTTGAGAGACCAAACAATTTCTTTTCAACTGTTCCTTGGCAGAAAGTTAAGACAGCTATTCAGCTTTAGGTTTCAATAAACAGAAGTAATGGATGCAGTCCCTTTGAAATGTCACACAAAAGTCTACTTGTGCATATACTTAGCTTTAACTCTTCTCTTTTTTGTTTTGTATTCCAAAAGGTTTTCATTTTCTCCAGAGGATGTCTCTCTTTCAGTGGTTATCGACTGTTCACATTCATTTTCACAGACTGTTGGAATGTCGATGCTGGCCGAACGTTTCTTGCTAGAATACAATGGCCTAATTTTGCGTGCATTCTCTGTCGTCTTTATTTCGTACTGGCATATACTTTTGCCTACTTGTTTTGTTTTTAAGACATTTGTATGCAGTTCATCTATCATTGGAGTAATACCCTCTGGAATGAATGCCCACTGTTTAACTGTGTCTAAAACAGCATTTAGTTTTCCAACTGCATCTTCTGTGCATTTTTTGTCTGTGCTTTCAACTACAGGAGTGTCATTCAAAGTTGATAGAGGACTTTTCAGAGAGTTTTTCATTTTTTTAAAATGGCTACAAGCCACCTTCAGGCAAGCACATGTGTTATAGTGAGAGAACGTACAACAAGTGCACTGAAGTGTTTCAGCCGATGCAAAAAAACACAGATTTCCAAACAAACTTGGCATTTTTATCACTTTCAAGTCCTCACAGTGTACAAAGTAATGCCTTTCTTTCACTGCAATTCTTGCCAAGGTAGAAATGTCTGTTTCCATGTTTGGATAGATGTCATTGTCAGCCTCTGCTAATTTTGCAAGTAACACTAGATGCTTGCAAAGAAGTCCTCGTAAGCCATATGTACAGTTGCAGTAGGACTCAACAGGGCAGACGTCATACACCATGTCTTCTCTTGACTCAGATGGGACTTGATATGCATTAACTCCATGGCTGTTCTTGACTGTAATTTTAAGAGCCCAACCACTTTCCATCAGTCTTGAAGCAGAGTCTGAAACTTGAGACAAGGGGTCAGCAAACCTGTTTTTCATGCGGCCCACATCTTGCAGGGTTTTTATGACTGAGAAGTAGTCGTCGGCCTTCCCTAGGAGCACTTCAATCAGATCATCCAGACGCCTATTCTTGTAGCCAGATAAAAACTGGTATTTCAGGCGGTGGAAAAATCTGAAAAACAGTTATTTGAAATGATTAGTAACTGTAATTGAAGGAATTTAAAGTTTTAATCAAGACTGTATTATTTTTTTAAAAATTGGAATACCTATTGCACACGTCTTTTATAAAGGAATGCTCTGTGCCGGTTTAGCTGATTTAGGCAAATCCACCTACTCTGTTTTTTGTTGTGATAACATAAAAAACGCTGCTAGAATTTAAAGGATTTGCCTAAAACCTGTTCTGGCAATGACATGACGAACCTACTCAGTTTAGCCTCTTGGATTAAAGCATAATATCTTTTTTTCAGCAATACAATTGAATGAGGTCAAAATAATAAATCATACCTTTCAATCACATTGTTTGTTTCAGAACGAGCGTGACTGAAGCGACGGCCGTAGTCACACCACATGTGGCCAATGCCTTCCCAGTGCTTCTGAAAATACTGGCACACCAAAGGGTATTGCTTAAATGTCTGGCAGAACTCTGCTGATGTGGCTTTAAAGTCGTCCTCCTAAGAGAATTGGATGCAACAGAATATATTTCAATCCATTTAACAGACCTATTGAAATCTTTAATATTATGTATTGAAGCCCTTTTCCTTTTATTGAATAACATTAAGAATTTTAAGTTATTAATAATATGTCGTGTTTTTGTATTAAGAAGCAATTATTTCTTCCCTTACAATGGCTAAGAAGGAACACTAAACCTATAAGCATATTTGGTTTCAGCATCTGTCTGTGAAAGAATCCCACTCACAAGTTCTACTGCACAGTGGGTGACACAATGATGGTCTGCACAGCTTAAGTACTTGTTTTGATAAGCAAGATAAGAAGCCAGTTTTAGAAATTGTTTCAAAAATCTATTTTGTATCTCTCTGTAACTTTTTTTAGCAACTGAAAGTTATTATGCTCTTAGTGTAATCAAGAAATCAAAATGTGAAATAGACAAATTACACTTACAGATGTGCAAGCTTTCAGCTTACAAAAGAAAGAAATGATTTCATTTCTCTTTTGGGTGTTAGAAAGCCCATGGACCCCGGACTCTGATTTTGAAAGCCATCGATTAACAGCCTGTGAATGTAAGAGAAAAAAAGTTAATCTGGAGAGAGAGACAGAGGAGCAGCTGTACAAAAAGCATAAAAGAAAGCTGACGTCCAAAAATAACTTTGTCACTCACTGGACAAGAGGACCTGTGCATTACAGAAATCAACCAGGCAAACATATTTTTAAATGTCAAAAAGAGCTTTGGGAAGCAGCCACCAGAAGATGAGTGCACTGTGGTCTTAAATGGATGGACATAGTCACTCAACATTTTATCCCTTTATATTCATTAACCTGAGTAGGTGAATATCACAATGAGGCAAATCATGACAACAGGACCCTGTTGTAAAAATGTGTTTCAGGTGCATCTTAGACAACGTGAAAAGAAAACAATGTGGTTTACCTGCAAGACATGGTACCAGCATAGAAGGATAGCTGACTCTGGAAAAACCTTCTGCAAAGCATTTATTTCCGCAAAGTCTTTGTCAACCATAAATGCTCTACAGAAAAAAAGAAAACACTAAATGAGATTAAACAGTATGAAAATGTTTTTGCTATCTCAAAGCACCACTTCAATGCCAAATTAAACATTTCAACTCACAAGTAGATATATAAAATACTGCATACAGCCTATAGGAATAACTTTAACAACTGGAAAGGAAAGTTTTTTGCAGCCCATGCTGCAGCTATAGCATTAGATTCTGGCATGTTATAACTTTTTGGAAAAGGAATTATTTCAAAATCAATAGCTGTCAATGTATTATTTACCTCGGGGAAGTTGGGAAATGCTCACAAACTATTCCAAGAACAGTTTCCAGGGTTTTCTGACTTTCGTTGCTGACAATAGCATAGGCCACAGGGACTCCATGCCCATGATCATCTCTTACAACAAGTGTGAATAAGGGAAATGAATACTGGTTAACGCAGTGCGTGGTGTCAACAAATACTAACTGTTTTGCATAGTTCTCCATGTTTGATTTCATTACAGGTGTCTGCAAAACAATCATTAGTTCTTGGTCAGATGTGTATGGTTGATAGAAGAGAACATGTTCTTGATGTTTTCCATTAAGTAAGGTATGTACACTTTGACTGTCTCCACAGTTAAAGTGCTTCTTCCTCATCATGCAGGTTCTAACACTGTCAATGTCACGTGGTGTGACAAAATGCTCTCTGTTGTGAAGATCTCTGTGTCCATGTTCTTTGGCCCATTTATGACATTCGGTTAGTATGATGGCTGGCTTAGTTCCAAGGGAAAGCAGTTCCTCAATCTTCCTCCTCAAATCACTGGAAATATTGTTGAAATGTGCGTCTTTTGGGTCCGAAGGATCATGCCCATCATGCTTATCATATGTACGCTGCACGATGACTGTGTGGTCTTTCCAACATTTGAGTACTTTAAATGAAACATAGGCCTTACAGCCCACTGCTCTGTAGCTGTTTCGACTTTTTTTCCCAGCTCTGATGCAGTTGAATTTGTAATAGTCTCTTTTCCTGTCTTTACCTGAGGCAACATTTATAATGTCCATGAAGGGTTAATGAGTTCAATTTTTCTAACACAACACTGAATGGGTCCTCCTGGCATTGTGACACATGCACACAAAGTTGTGTGTCTTTTCCAGTTCTTTTTTTTTCGTCATTCAGAACACTTCTTCTAATTATGTCGTCCATTTCTGGTGGAAAAATAACGAAGGTTTAATTAGTCAATATTCATTAATTCATTTTAACTTGTTGTGGGGTTTTTTGCAATACAATGTAAATATTAAATATAATATTAAAAAAAAATATATATATAAAATAATATAAAACAAACAGGGGCTAAAAGAAGCTAAACTTTCATATGGTATGTCTCTGGCAACTTTAACACGATGTCCCAGGGACAACATCTACACGATGTCCCAGGGACAACATTTACGCGATGTCCCAGGGACAACATTTACGCGATGTCCCAGGGACAACATTTACGCGATGTCCCAGGGACAACATTTACGCGATGTCCCAGGGACAACATCTACGCGATGTCCCTGGGACAAATTTGTAAATTTCTGGATTACTGTTAATCTCCATAGAATCAAGAACTCATGTCCAGTTTCACAGCTATGGACCAGTTAATTATGTTTCCAGGTGATAGTTTGATTCATAGATTCAGCACACAACCATAAGTCTAGGCCTTTTAGTCCAGATTCTCTTCACTTATGTTTGTAAAATGATCAGGGAAGCTACTGCAATTTTGCCTGACCCAACCCCCGGGCCACGAAACACCCAAAAAGTTGGGGAACGCTGGTCTAGAGAACACTGGTTAGCTAATGATGTCGTCAAGTAGCCTATCGCTAGCAAACAAACAGCAAGCCAAGTGAGGAACATATGTATAATGCTTACCGTTTATTAAAGGAAAGTATCCTAAATTGACTTCAAATTCGGCGGACAGGCGGCGGTTTTTCGCTTCTTCACTTGTATTTCGAAATAATCGAAGGCGGGTATTTCGAAGTCGCAAAGGAATGACGTCACAAGAAGGTGATTGGTCACTTGCAATGTTGAACCTGGAACAACATTAATTATGATGTGGGAACAATGCTGACACGAGGAAATCAGATCGTCCCTGGTGTTGCACCGTTTTTGGTTTTTTGCAGCTTTTGCACACCTGCACTTTATTATGTAGTCCTGTGTTTATTGTCTGTTATACGTAGCACCATGGTCTTGGAGGACCGTTGTCCTGTTTCACTGTGTACTGCACATGGTTGGAATGACAATAAAGCCACTTGCCCTGACCGGACGACGGTACACTGTGGTCATCTAAGGATGAACACTGTCAGTAACAATACTCAGACTGTGGTGTTGAAGTCATTCTCAGTTGGTACTAAGGCACTTTTCCCATATTTGTAGGTCTGCATGGACAAATCTTCAAAACTAGAAACTGATTGCAATATGGATCAGTAAAACCACAGTGGAGGGACTCGTTTTTCATCTCATCAAACACGTTTTGCTGTCACACACATTGACCCTGTGTTAACTTACACGTGACAAAAACAAAAATACAAACTGAAAATAAACTGGTCTGGTTTCAGATGAGAGTGGCCTTAGTTCAACGTAAAATCATCATCAGAGGCAAAAACCAAAACTCGGCTCAGCAACTTAATAAGTCCTTTATTTGCAATGTTCCATTACCTTTCCAGTTTCCGATGCAAAAGAAGCAATAATTTTTTTTTTAAATAACGAAAGCGGAAAAAAAAGAAAAAAAAAAAAAAAGGAAAGAAAATATTTACAAAATTCAAATAAAACTAATAATCAATGGATTATCTAAAGCACCTCTCTGCATCCGGACAACTGCGGTTTCTGCTGGATAAGGAGACACTGCAATTACATCAGCAATTTGTTTCTGAAAAATAAAACTGAAAAAGTTTATTATCATCATCATTATTATTATTATTATTATTATTATATATTTACAGAACGCTCCTGAAATCCTGAAACTAGTTTCCACTTAAAGTAGAAAAGGCTTTCGGATCATTTCTGTGTCTTTTTTTTTTTTTTTTTAAACTTTATATATTTTATCAAGTCAATTTTCTGTAGATTTCAAGTTTTAACGGTGATTGGGTTGTTAAGTGTCCTCTACAACAGCTCAGGTTTAAGTACAGAAGAGGTAAAAGATGAAGAGTCAGTCAGTGTGGTTCACTACTGGGGGATGGGAGAGAATGGCTTTAAAGAGGAAGCATTAAGACCACCCCCTAGTAGTCAAGGTCAAAGGTCAACATCAGCCCTCTGTGTTTCTGTCCTCTGCTAGTTTATCATGATAGGAAAGGAGAGAAAATAGACAACCTTTGCTTTAAAAACTCCGTCAAATTAAGATTAGTTCATGTACACTGTAACGTTTTGTCCACTGGATCGTTAATAGGAACACACTTCAGTCATGCTGCACACTCCGGAAAAGGACAAGGACATAAGAGCCGTGTCGGGACTGAACAAATGTTATGGCATGTTGATAAACCCCCCTCCACCAACCCACCCGCCCGCTACACTTCACGCCCTGCTGTTTCCTCTTGTAGATCAGAAAGGTTGTTTGTCATTAGAATCGTCTAGAGGGGTGAAAGAGCAGCCAGTTGGTTTGCTTTACTTTGACATAGAAAGTTTCGTAGTGATGTGGGATACTTCACACCTCGCTAATGAGTAATCCTGCTGAAACCTGCATTTTCAAGTTTGCTTTGATGAGGACACTTGCTGTGACAAGCAGGTGGAGAAATAATGAGGAAGCAGGAGAGGGAAGGTAGAAAAGAAATGATTGTTTTTCAGAGTCCATCCCTCCAAAAAAAGAAGAAAAAAAAGGAACACAATAAAGATTTATCCTCATTGAGGATTGATTCGAGTCTGCCTCTCTGGCAATACTGTCCATGACTCTCCGTGGTCGCCTGCAGAGCTCTGGCGGCAGCTTTTAGTTCAGTATTTTACTCCTTGTCAGATTCCTCTTCGGCCTCGCGGAGCCAGGTGAAGAAGCCGGTGACCGACTTCAAGGCCACGCCTTTGCCTGTCTGCTCTGCCGGGTCTTTGCTGGTTTCCCATTCGTAGAAGGCCTCCTCTTTAATGACGTCCTCATCATACAAGGCGTCGAAGAACATCCGCAGCAGGTCTGCAGAGACAAAATTAGAGCATTATAGAAGCTTTATTAACAGCTCCATTTTAAAATTGTTTCTGTTTGCATTGAGTCAGGGACACTTGAAAAGCTATAAAGAGCTAATCAGTAGGTCAAATCCTAATTAACACGTTTCTTTTAGTGATTAGGCTTTTCTGTTTCAACCCTCCAATCCAGTTCATAACACTTTAAAAAATAAATTAAAAAAAAAAAAATCACCCCAAGAATGTGTTTTCCTCCAAAATAGACCACTTCCATTTCTGTGTTCAGGGAAAATGACTCAGGCCCTCCAGCAGCAACACTACAAAAACCTTCAGTCTCATCTTTAAATCTTGATACCCTGAATACACAGCTGCTGTACACATGATGATTTTATCTGTTTTCACCCTGAACAAAAACAACCTGGAAATACAGGCAGATCTTTTCTGATAAGGAGCTGCGTTTCAGACAAACCAACAAGGTCCATTTTTTAATGCCTGTGATCATCACATAACCAATTACACATTACTTTAGAGCAGCAGCTGTTTTTTGTTTTTAACCCCCCCCCAAAAGCTGCACCCAACAGCACATAGAGGTAAACATTAAACATCTAAGAAGCTGCAATCCGTGTCTGGCAAAGGGAATTTTACAGATCCTTTATTTATCCAGGTAAAAAGTCTCGCAAACATTAAAAACATATTTTTAAAGAATGATCTGGGAAGCAAAAATGACAACATAACATTGCTGATCTATAAAAATTATTTGAAGTGGTCAACAAGGACTGGATTGATTAGAAAGTAGATACAATAACGCAAATCTATAAAGATACTTTGTAACAGTTGATTTTGTAGTTTTCGCTTAAAAACTGACTTTAAGTTTTTTCCTTTCTTTGGGGAAACATGAACTTTGTATATGCCAACAAGACTGCTTACAGTGACGTGAAGGCTTTTTAAAATAGACAGCAACATAAAGAACCGAAGCATTGAATTTCCAGCAAACAGCTGATTTCGTTACATGTCCCTGCTCGATTACTCTGAGCGACAGCTACTGTCAGCTGAATTTGAAACAAGCTCACAGGAAAGATTTCTGCTTGATTTGTGCTCTTTAAACAAGCTTACTGGACTTTAGTAACATTTAAAAAAAAAAAAAAAACTTCTCTGAAATAATTCAAAGACAGACTTGGAGGGAGCGAGACTCATCCAGAGAACATTTATCACTAATAATTTACAAAGGCCAATAAATTTGCCATCTTGTGCCATTATCTGAACCGATTTATGGTATCTTCCTGCTGTGTCTCGATGCACGATCAAGAATCCAGGTTAAACAAAAAAGAAATCTCAGAAAGCTGAGCGACATTATCAGTGGGAGGTGCATCACATCACTCATCCATGTGACTTCTTTAAGTTCCCCCAACCTTATAATCAGCCCAGCTGCACGACTGAAACCAGTATCACCGCATTACAGTAAGCCTTGAGTTCAGTTTCGTCTCCACTGACTTTCATGAAATTTGGGATCATTTGCTTATGTTGCCAAAAAGACGCAACAGCTGAGGAAACCACATTAAAATGACACTTTGAATCATTGGCGACTTTGACGCCTGGATTTAACAGATGCTTCAGTATCTAAATATTTATAAGTGAACCAATCAGATTTGTATGTTCGGCAGTATTACAGTTCACTGTAAGTGGGGAAACTCACGAGCAGGCTGCTCCATGTGCACCATCAGAGCCTGGAGGGCGTACAGGGCCTGCAGCTCTTTCTGCTCGTCGTACAGGTATCTCTGCAGCAGAGAGGCTCTCTGGCCGATCTGCTGTGCATCCACCTTGTACGGGTTGTCACCTGAAACGAAGTGAACAAGTTTTTAAACCAGAAAGTGTGATTTTTAAAAGTAAGCGCTATTAAAATTTACTATAAAATAAATCCGTTTTAATTTATTTAAAAAAAAAAAAAAAAACAACAACTATATTTTCCATACTTCAGAATTTGAGCTTGGGTCGTTGTGAAAAGAAAAAAGACTAAATCATAGACACACACACAGAAATAGAGGCAGCTCGTGGTGTATTAGTCATACTTACATATGATAGCAGACTGGCACACTGATGTCATCAATGCTCGTACAAACTGGTTCGAAGCAGTCTGCTGCTCGTCCAAGTTAGCCTGAAAATAGGAAACAAAATGCAGTTGGAGAGGGGGAACATGAACAACACTGGGAAATAAGAGCACGCACAAAATGTTCAGGTCTGAAAACACTCTGTACTGCCTCACACACACCTCGATCCAGTCTCTGATGCGTTGATTGTTGGCCTTGTCCTGGAGGAGTCTGTCCAGCTGTTTGCTGATCTCCTCTCCGCTGAGGACCTTCTTCTTACTGGCCTCTTTGGGCTCCATCTCCTCTCCCACGGTGAACTCCACTTTCTGAAATACACAATTAAATGTGTAAAAAAAAAAGAAAAAAAGAAAAAAGAAAAAAACCTGAAGACACGGAGTAACTTGTTTCTAATCGTAAATCCCCACAAGCAAAAATCTCTCTTGCTTTCATCTCTGCCCACCAGGTAGACTCCAGCTGTGTTTGTCTTTGGTGCTGTGCAGGATGTGCTGCTTTCTCGTTACCATTTTAAGCTTTGTTGTTACAAAATAGACCAATTATAGCTGCTTTAAACGTATCCTAACATTTTTAGACCACTAAACAAAACTCCAAAAGTGCAGACAAGTGTTTTATCGTCTAAAACCTGAACGTGTTGCACGTACCTGATCGGTGACAAACTTGTTGACGTCTTCATCTTTGGGCAAGAAGTCGTTCCAATTTAGCCCAGCCTCTGTCCACAAAGCCCCGACCTTATTGGGGGTCTTAAGGGGAGAAAAGGGCCAGATAATCAAATATCTGTGGCTTTTATTTCTTTTTCTTTCTCTCTTTTTTTTAACCAAAACCAAAAAACATGTGCAACACAAGGTAATAAAACGAGTGTGTTCGGTTACCTTTTCTTTACAAAGCAACTTGAGGATCTGTACCAGCAGCACGCTGGCCTTCCCCAGAGGCACAAGAGGCTTTGAGATCTCCCTGAAGACACAGATGCACTGAATTAAGCTCCCATTTTTCTTAGAGCTGGATTATAATTCAGTTTATCTCATTTTAAAGCTGGAAATAAGTGACCTAGTTTTAAATTTAGCTTAAAATCGTTATTTCCGAGAAACACCGTCAACAAAAGAATCTCTGGAAAATGATTCCAACACTATTTACAGTTTAAAAACGTCCATTTCCATCAGACTATATTCTAAAGTCAAAGTATTCGAGTTTGCTTTCAATTATTTGAAATGTGACCGCTGACATTAAGCTCTCACCTGAACAGCTGTCCCATAGGGATGCCTCCCTCGTGGAGCATAGGAGTAATAAGCTCAGCCAGGTAGAGCCAGATGTGAGGTATATCTATGGCCATGTCTTCTGCTACCTCCAGAATCTCTAGTAGCCTGCAAAAGAATCGGCTTTAGTTCCATCTGCTCGAGAACATCCATCGAGGGTAGATTTTAGTTGAAACCAGGCGGCGTTCTTCCTGTTACACGCTTACCCTTTGTAGTACTGCTGCGTGGGCAAAGTCCCTGCCTTTATAAGCTGGTGCAGCAACAGGCCCATGTGTTCCCGAGCGATGGTGCTTCGTTCAAGCGTCGACTCCAAGCCGTTCCGCACGAACACGTACAGCAGTGATGTGCTGTTGAGCTCCACCACACACTGCAATGCCTCCTACAGCACCAGAGTGACACAAAGCAATGCTGTTAACACGGTTCACTTTTAAACATGGAAGTACAACTCTGATTGTTAGAGGCAAGTCTGCACCTTGACATCATTGATGTGGAGGTATTCTTCAATGATCGCATGCGACTTCTTCTCCACTTCCTCTTCAGTCAAGGCAGGTTTAGGGAGAGATGGAGGAGGAGTGGGAGCGCTCTCACGCTTAACTGAAGAAAAAGGTAAAAATACAACTTGAAGCTCATTGTTCTTTATGTCCTTTTCTTTAAACCACATCTTTCTCTATTCAACTCTTTTTAATTCTTTATTTCATACCTGGGACGAAGTCACTACCCTTGTCCCGACTTCCTCTATCTCTGCTTCCTCGGTCTCTGCTTCCCCGATCCCTGCTTCCTCTGTCCCGACTGTCTGTCATGCTGGCGACGCGGCGCACAGATTCAGTTGAAGACCTGCCATCTCCTCCCCTCCCGCCGCGCTCTTGCGACTCTCTGCTGAAGCTTCTCTTGGTGACTTGGTTCGCTTCCCGTCCTTCGCTGCGATCAAATCTGTCAAATCGATCCCTGTTGCGGTCACTCCTGTCCCTGTTGCTCCCACGTTCGCGGCTCGAACTCGACCTAATGGTAAAAGGAGACACAAAGAGGTCATTTTAACACACTCAATCAATTTGTAATCATGTACCACTAAAATTTTTGTATTTTTTGAGACCGCAGTAGGCTCTTGTATACAAAGGGGAGGCCAGATGGAGGAAGATTAGTATTCAAGTGGTCGCCATCTGCAACCTCACAACTAGATGCCAGTAAAATGTGTTTTGAAAAACGTGACATAAACATAAAGTAAAAAATAAGAGTGCCTATGACAAGTGATAAACTAAAATTTGTGAATCAAGTACTCAACTAAAGCAGAAGCAGACCAATTAATGAGAAAATATTTGGTGCTTCTGAGTACCTTT
Source organism: Copadichromis virginalis (assembly GCF_057382275.1). NCBI lineage: Eukaryota > Metazoa > Chordata > Actinopteri > Cichliformes > Cichlidae > Copadichromis > Copadichromis virginalis. The sequence goes on from NC_140635.1 coordinate 20,193,311, forward strand.
GAGGAACTCTGCGATCAGAGTCTGTTGCAGACATCAATGACCCAGACTGTAGGGCAGAGAAGCGGTTGAGAGTGCTGGTACCCGGACGCCCAGAGTCTAGAAAGATGGAAATGAATAGATTAAGAGCCAAACCACAAACAGCCACTAAGCAATGCTGTGCTTTAGAAGAAAGCTGAAGGTCTTACCCTGGTCTCCACTCGCTGGTTTAGCTCCAGTTCCTCCGCTGCTGCCTTTTCCCCAGCTGCCCCACATGCCTTTGCCACCCGGAGCCAACAGCTGGTTGTTGAAATCCATAGCACCAGGCTACAGGGAAACAAAAAAGTTATATTCATTCTCAAGAGGCCTGAGAAAGAGCTCAAGCCTTCACATGAATTTTCGGACGTTACCTTTGTGATCTTGCTTAGGCGGGTGGTGTCAATGGGTCTGTTCTTGGAGATGGGGACTGTGTTCCACCCCTCATCCTGAGGCTGGCTGGTCCGGCCACCTCCTGGTGTGTGAGGGCCTCGGCTGCCCATGTTTCCCGTGAACCTGTCTCTGCTTTCCTTCTTGGTCATGAGCTGCTGCTGGACTTTCATCTGTTCCCTGTGCTCCTCCATCTCTGCTTCCTTGTGAATCTGATCAATTGTCTTAGGACCCTGGTCTCCTCTACGAGGCACCCAGTTATTCTGTGGATCAGAGACAGAAGACAATTAACACCCGTGAGCCACTCTGGGGTGTTTCCTGTCTGTGTTTTGGATTACATTTGTAATAGTACAAATGTTCTGATAGGAGAACCTGAGACAGAAAGCATATCCACCCTGAATAACACAGTTTTACGTGCGTCAAAGATTTTCATTTTTAAGCCCTTTGTGACATAAAAGAAAAAGGGGAAAAAATGAAATCCTTGTTCTATTCTGCAGCTTCAGTATGATCAACATAAACCGCTTTCCAGTGTTCCTCCTGTTCACAGCAAATCTCTAGAGCGGAACAAAAATTGTCGTTGCCAACTGCAGGCCAAGATGTTGGAGATGAGATACTGAAAGGGCAAGCAGCTGAATGTTATCAAGAACCACCACACCAGTGACATGGCTTGATATCCAGCAGGTAAGGAAATATGAGAAGGAAAGAACTGGACCTAGGTGATTTGCAACGTGAACACCGTAAACTTTCAAAATAAAAGTCAGGGGTCTGCTTGCTGGCAAATCTATGCCTGATGATGCCGTTCTCATGGACAGAAAAAAAAAAAAAAGTTTTTTCAAACTAACCCTTTACCCCTTTGAAACCTACCAGCAGTAACCCTTGACGCCATTTTCTGAACTGAGTACTCACTGTCTTATTTTAGCACTGCTTATAGAACAAAACAACTGGGTGCGCACCACAAGTTTGAGAGTGTGGTCTCTGCTATGTAGATAGCCTTGTAAAAAAACAAAACAAAACCCTTCAGATTGTACTGTATATAAACACTGAGATACATACACTACTAAGTCAAGTCATGATAAATGCTGGCTATCAGTTCTTTATTGCTCTAAAATGTTGAATATGATTTAACAGTTACCCTTCTGAGGTCCAAAACATCTTGCAGCATGAAGCGGATTCTTGATGAAGTCTTTCTCTCTTTAATGATCTTGTCCATCTGATTAAAATACTGATCCATGCGAGGCTGTCGGGGACACAGAAAAGAGTGAATTTTATGAGGTACAGGTACCAAATGACAAACTGTGTGTACCTAATGATACATCGAGAACTGCCTCCTCAGTTCCTCAACCCATCACTAATGATCAGTGGCCCAGACACGTGGCACAAAAACAAGGTCATCACAGGAGACATCTTAACGTGTACATATAGCGGTGTTAGTCCATGCTTTACTTACCTTTGCCTTCTCAAAGTCCAGGTCTTTACCAATAGTCGACAGCAGTCTGCAGAGACACTCGAGAGACTCCTCATCATGATTCTTAAGTAGTTTCACGACACAGTCGTGCATGATTGGCTCTGTCAGCATCTTAAGCTTAAACAGTTCACCAATGAACTTTATGTTGCCCAGTGAGCGGCGTCGAGCTTTATCTCTGGCCTCCTCCAGCTCCACCCTGAAGCGCTCACGCTCCTCACCCTGCAGGCGGATACAAGTTTGTTCTTAGTGTATGAGTCATATGACAAGTTTACTCTAAATCTGAACGGTGGTTTTGACAGTTCTTACGTCTTTGGCAGCCTCCAATTCCTTTTGCTTTTTCTCAAAGATCTCATCATCATCCTGGTCCTTCTCAAACTCTTTCTGGCAGCGGTTGAGCAGCAGTTTGCGGAAGTTCACAAAAACTCCTGGCTTGTCTGAAGTGGGGACTTTCAGCTGGTGGAAGACAACATTCAATGTCACCAGGGGGTTTTAACGCACGTTTTCCTATTCAACTGCATTTAACAAATATGTAGCTGAGAGTATGCTCCTTCAGTTCCTCAATACCATCACAAAAAGTTCAGTGGCCCAGACACGTGGCACTAAAAAGAAGTCATCACTAGAGCATGTGATCAAAGCACAACATCCAACCTTCACTAGACTCACCCCCATAAGGCAGCGGCACATGTTGGCGTAGGCCACAGAGAAGTTGGGCTCTGAGATGGCCTTCTCAAAGATGAGGTCGATGGCTCCCTTCAGCCTCTCCTCAGTGTCTATCGTCAGCTCTGTCACTTGTTTCATCAGCTCCTGAAACTTCTGTGGCGTAAGCTTGTTGAGGATGCTCCGCAGACGCTTGAACAGCTCTCGAGTCTTGGCCTGTTCTGGGTCTTCCTCTTCAGGCTCATCAACACGGCCACGAGTGACCTTTTTCACAGAGGGCTTCCAGGCCTTCTCAGCCTTGCTGAGCTGCACGTCGTCATTTAGCGACATGCTGGTGATAATTTTTTTGGTTTGAGAGCGACGGGGCCCGGATGGCTAAATGGAGAGAAACGCGTAAATATTTTAAAAAGCTAGTAGGAAAAAACTTCACTAAACAAAAAGTTTACGTTAGAGATCGCTGCCTTTGCAAACAGCTTGTCTGCCAAACGTAACATCACAACTGCTGGCATTCATTGCACTTTTGTGTCATGTCAGCTCATAATACATCTCTTTATCTCAAAAAACATCAGACAAGTACTCCAGCACGTTGTAGGAAGACAGGCACAGAGGGAGATCGTTTTACTTCAGGGCATCACGTCTCAAGTGCAAAAGTATAAAAACGGTGTGCTGACGACACAATTGGTAAACCTATTAACTATAATGCAAGTTAATGCTTAAAGTGTCTTTTAAAAACTGTAAAATTAGCTAACCGGGCCACGAGGTCCTCCCACTGATCTGCTCCCAAGGTTCCCTAAATATGAGGGAGTAAAATCAGGACCAGTGTTCATCAGGCGAGATGGGTCAGCAGGTCGTAGTGGAGTCTTGTTCACCTGCAATTAAAGAGGCAAAAATAAATAAAGGAAAAATCACCCGTGTTTTCACACAAAGTTTAAAATACTGGCAGTCGGCAGCACTACCCCTCAGCCTCCTAGTAGATCAACATATGGTATCAGTTTGAAAATCCTGACTTTGTTCTCGAGTTTTTGCATTCACAAGATTTTCAGGAAACTTCACCTCTGACCTTGAACTTTAGGACAAGGTCACTGAAATTCAAACTTGGAGATTTTTAGCAGATGCACCTACTGATGTGAATTTCAAAATCCTACATCGCCTCATTATCGCATTTACACCCGCCCACTCGCTCGCTCTGTGTGGTGACAACTAGAGATGGACCGATCCGATATTACGTATCGGTATGATACTGACCTAAATTACTGGATCGGATATCGGAGAAAAATAAAAAATGTAATCCGATCCATTAAATATCACGAAAGCACCTCGCAAAACTTGCAACGCGCCGTAACTCGCCTCAGAACGTTAGCAGTATGCATCACGTGATAGAGCGGCTGCCGCATGCGGGACCTGTCGTGGTCTGGATAGCATGTGGAGCTTCGCTAGCAACCCGGCATTTCATCTCCGACAAAGTTATCCCGAGAGAAGTAAAGCAAGTGTGTAAGTCCATCTCTGAATGTTTGTAAAGCATTCCTGCGTTAAGCTTAACAAACGATATATGGAGCGACTGCCTCTCCTGCTGCTACTTCAATCATGAAACTGCTTAACGATCAGCTGATCGGCTTTTCTGTCGGGAGTCCGTGTCTCTGGTTTGTTTTTGGCCCACTTTGCACCAGAAAGAGGAAACCAGCGGCTAAACAACAGCAGCACGTTTAAGCTTGATCAGCTGTTGTTAGAATGTATTTAATATTACTTTCTACTCGAGGATCTTTTTCTACGTAGCTGACGCTGGTAACTGTGCAGGGGCGGATCTAGCAAAGTTTAGCCAGGGGGGCCGATAGGGCGTTAACAGGGAAAAGGGGGCACAAAGACATACTTTTCTTTCTTATTCTCATTTAAAATGTCTAGCTTTTAATAAATAATTATCTGACACCCAAAGTTTTAATTTGATGCAAAATGAATAGAAGTCCATTACTGTATATAGTAACTATTAAGTATAATATATATACACCCTAGTAAGCTATAGTACTTTTTCCTTTGGGAAGGTACCATCTGTGCAGTCTGCAATTTTGTTGAAGAAAGATGTTGAATCTATTTAATATTTTAATATATTGAAAAATAATTGATTTCTGTGCATTTTTTTCACACTGCATCAAATTAAGGTTGATTACGTCGATTAAGCATCATGAGGTGGAGCGTGAGGGGTGGTTCCCTATTTTTTATTTATTTATTTTTGTTGTTGCTGGGAGTTGGAACCCTATTAGTTAGGTTGCTTAATATTTATGCTAAGTACTCTTTAAAATACCAGAATAGGGAGGATGGTGTAGGTTTAAGTTTATTAGATTGATCAGTGTTGCTGAACTATGAAATATTTTTTTTGCATACAGGTATAACAGAATAGCTTTAGTGTAGTTGTTGTTTTAAACTTGAGTATGAACTTATACAAAATGCAGCAAGATATTTAAAAAAAAACTGTTTTGTTGATTAAAAAACACTATATCGGATTCATATCGGTATCGGCAGATATCCAAATTTATGATATCGGTATCGGACATAAAAAAGTGGTATCGTGCCATCTCTAGTGACAACAATACCCCGTCAGCCTTTAACAAAGCTGTGACGGCCCGGGACAACGCATCGGGTTACAAAAATCGGGAGTTGCACGACTGGCTGAAGCGCCTCAAAGATTGTGGTGCGCTTCATGATGTGAGGTCAAAATTTACAGATGAGGGGTAAAAAAAACAACTGCCATATTCTTCAACTCAATTTGTATCGTTTCTGCGTTCTTTTACACAAAGCTCAACATCACCTACCTTATCCAGCACCACATCACTGATGATAGGCAGGCCCTCAGGCTTGTGCATACTGGCGCTGATGAACTGGCAGCCCAGGAGGAACTCCCTGTCGTACCGCTTCTTGTCCTCCGGGTTTATCGGCTTCCATTCTTCTGCACAACGTACAGGAAATATGCAAAGGCACATGATTAAAGGCACACTACAGTAAAGGCACAGCTGAAAGATGGCTGTGATAATCCACTCTGTCAGTGCAGATTCTTTGAAACTAAAATAATAAAACGATGACGGCACATGAGCAAAACTATGAGAGAAACTAAAATCACCATAAAGAGATTTTCACACTGTGCTTAAATCAAACAAGGCCTCATCCTTCCAGCATATAAATGCAGGCACAAGGAAAAAACAGACTTAAAATTTAATGCTGAAATAAATTATATTTGCCCTAAGACCAAAGTATGTACAGAGTTTTATCAGTTTAGCTTTAGGGAAAAGATTAAAACATTTAAAGATTTTTTTTAGCCTTTTAAGCTTTCAAAGCGTACCTTGTTTGTACTGGTATTTCTGCTCAGTTGGCTCAGGTGTGGCTTTAGACTTGTCAGGTTCTGCATTCTGCTTGTCCTCTTTTTGCTCCCAGGTCTCATCTGCCACTTCGACAGGAAGTTCAGCTGGTGCTGGAGCTGGAGGGTTGGCCTGAGTGGGCATGGGTTCAGAGGCAGGCTTGGCACCCTGTTCCTGCAAAAAGAAAGAAAAGATCAAGTTTTCTAAGAATCTGTTGTTTATTGAGAGTAAAAGATGGACACCCAGTTTAAGAGCTCTTTGGACTGTCGTCTGATTTAACACAAACCTCTGTGAAGGCATCCAGGAGATTCCCAATGGCCTCCTTCTTGTTAAACTCTTTCATGTTCTTTTTCTTCCTTTGCACATGTGTAGCAGCTTCAAAAGGAAAGACAAAGTGATGACATTAAAATTCAGATAAAACAAGATTAGGCATGTGACAGCCTGAGAAGCAAGGGGGGGGATTAACTGTACCTTGCATAGTAGATTCTTCTGGGCAGCTAACAGACGCAGGAGGGGTATCCTCACTTTTCTTCTTGCACTCTTCCTCCTCCTCCCTCTCTTCAGCCTCCTCTTTCACCTCCTGGGCTGCTGTTGCCGTTTTAGCCATAGGTGTGGATTCCTGAGATTGAGAAGCGTCTGGCTGTTTGTGGGGCGTAGTGTCTGAAATTGCATTATCCTTGGGCAGTTCTTCGGTCTCCTGAGGAAGGCCGTTGGGGAGAACAGGCTCTGCTGCCTCAACTTGTGTGGATTCAGGTTCGGGGGTAGAGCGCAGAACGGCGTTCTGGGTCTGTGGACCAGCAGGCTCCCGTGCAGGTGGGGGAGGCTGGGAGACTTCAGTTGCCGTTTTTGTAGCCATTTCTTCTTTATTCTTTCTTTCTTCTTCAAGATTGGAAGAACCTGCTGCTGCAGCCTCAGCTGCAGGCTCCAACTTTGTGGTGGCCACCTGCTCTTCTTTTTCCACCTTCTTCACTTCCTCTGTTTTTGCTTCTTCCTTTTCTGGACCCTTCTCAGCTTGAGCTGGAGCAGCCGGTAGTTCCTCTATTTTCACAGGGGCTTCTGGTGCTTCTGAAGACTGTGAGGTTGCATGAGGAGCATCTACTGTATCAGAAACGGTAGTGCCAACTTTATTTACTGCCTCAGCAGGAGTAGTGGTCAACGTTGCTCCTGGAGGAAGGGAAGGAGGAGACTGCTGGTCCTTTATCAGTGTGGATGGCACCTCAGTAGTAGCTACGGGGGCTACAGATTGTGCAGCTAACTCAGTAGGCAGCACTATTTGGCTGTCCACTTCCTGTTTGCTCTCCAACACAGGCTCAGCGTTTGCCGCAGCAAGAGAAGGAGGGGTTTCAGCACTAGTAGGACGCTCTGTGTTATCATCTGGACAGCGAGAGACGTGACAATAAATGATGAGAAAAAAATTTAGTCATTTCTTTTTCACAGAGTCAAACTTAAGAAAATATTCTCACCTCTTCTCGTCTGTGCAATCACAGGCTGGGCAATTTCCCCATTGACCTGTGCAGAACTTGCATCCGGTGCCTGCAATCACAAAGCAATAGCGGCCTTTAATAAATAAAATAGAAAACCCACTAGACGGGCTTTTAACAATGAGCATCAACATATTTGGTGCAGCTTGTTACAAGTTTTTTTTCTCCTCACATTTGGTGGATATTGTCTGAGGTGGTATTGATTCAGACCCGTTTCTTTGAAGGCTGCAGTGTCACTCAACTCTTTTAAAAAGTGATTCGTTTGTGTTGCCCGTTTCCCCTCCAACTAGCAATTTTCAACTTTGGCAATAGCTCAACGCATCAGTGCATTTTTGTTTGCATTTGCTTAGACTCAGCATAGTTTGCTTAGTGAAACTGACCTCAGCTGTGCTGACTATTAGAAAGTACCATGAAGACAAAAAAAAGAGAGAAAAAAAAAAAAGACATCAACACAGTCGCAGATGTACTTAAAAAAAAAAAAAATCCACAACGGTGCCTTTATGTACAGATAAATTCATATTCATTCCTTTTTAAAGTAAGAGGAAATAAAAATAAAAATAAAAAAGTGAGAGCAATCCTCACCTAACAACATCTTCTTTTGTTGTCTTTTTATAACTTACCATTGTTTTGTCTATATAAAGCAAAACGTTGGCTTCACATTGAAAAAAAATTACTTTGTTCTAAAGCAAATAGTGAAGTGAAGACAAAATGAACATGAGAAAAACATAATGAAGTTCTGAGCTTTACTGTATTACTTTAAACACAGAGTACCACATGTCAGTACAAGATAGCCAACTATACTTTAGATTTCTGATAAAAGACAAATGTACAACACCATCATTACTCTATTTAACTCAGTCACTTCAAAGTAAAGTCTTACCTGTGGTGTCGGTGTGGTGGAGGACATTACACCCGACAGGATCTCGTGCGTGATATCGCGTCCACCCTGGTTGGGGTCTCGTATTGTTATCTATTAGAGAAAAGGCAAATGACATTAAAATACAAACAATGTGCAACCATCCTGCCACTACTGATCTACAGCTGCTGACCCCCATCATGACAAATACTATTGTTGTTTTCAGGTTAAAAGGGAAAGTTCCACATTGAACACACAATACAGTGTCTCTCCATTCAACATTTTTGACCTCATTCAAGAGGTGTGCTGTGCTTTTGTTGGGACATACTACCGGTCTGCGTTCTCTCTTCATTAGGCCTTGTGACTGTGCAGGGGCTTGCTGAGGAGGCGGGACTTGTAGCTGTTGCTGGGTGGACAGCATGACCGTTGAAGGCTGGACAGATGGGGGATACTGAGGCGGAGTTGGATAGTATGCTCCAGCTGTAAAGTTGAAATGAAACAAAGAATAGAAATTACAAAATAAATCATAAAAACAACTCAGAATAAACAAGAGTTTTCAAGAGTTCAAACTAAAATAAAAATCTGTATGTACTTGTTTCATTTGATTGAGATTTTTTTTTCTACCATTGCTGATAAATGTTGGGGGGGGAAAATGTAAAGGTGCAATAGCAAACATTTGTACGTGTACACAAAATGTGGTTTCAGATATAAACGTGTACTTAAAGGCTAATTTGTGGGCTTATTTTTTATGTTTTTGATCCACATTATATATTAAGTTAACAACAAAGTCTATGAATTAATGATGGCTGAATTTGACTACTACACAAAACTTTACTACTTCTGTCTACAATACGTGATGAATTCAAACAGCCCACTTTACATTCAGTTGTGTAAGGAGGCATAACTGCCATTTGCTCTTTACATTCACATCTGTCCAGACTTTTTAAAGCAATTTAATGGGCTGGCACCAGAAGCTGGAGCCACCGATTCAGCATCCAGCCAAATTTAAACATTTACAAGTAGTATTGCTGTACAGAAAATTACTTCAAACGGAAGTTGGTTTTTGACGCTTTGTATGCAAAATTCCATTTATTTAGCTTCTTAAACAAGAAACAAATGGAGAGGGAAAAAAAGCCATAAGCTGTCATCACCACAGAGGCATCACTAGGCTACAAGCTAAAAGTTTCAGTTAAAGTTTTTCTCTGTATTTGCTACAACTACATTTAAATAACATCCATCGTCGTGTGTACGTGGCCTACACGTACGAAATCAGAGACAGGAAGACACGGTTAGAGACAGGAAGTGCCACAGAAGCCTGCTGACCACCACAAAAGCACACACACTACTCACCGGGGTAGCGCTGGGAGGCGAGAGGCGCACCGTGGAGAGAGAGACGGCCGTTCTCTCGCCCGCCTCCTCTCCCCCCGCCACCCCGCCTCTCCCTCGCGGCAAGAGAGGGCTCTGAACCAACGCAGCAAAGGAGAGGAAGGGAGTGAGGGACGGGAGAGGGAGGAAAGAAGGAGAGGGCAGGAAGAGACAGATGCAGAATGTGTTAATGAGAGGATCCAGAGGAAGCAGGGTGTTAAGAAGGTCCCATGAAATGAACAATGTCTCTACTGTACACTTACCTTGTGCTCTTGGCATATATTTAGTTTCAAATAGTACAAATTTTGAAGTGCACTACCATCACACAAGGGTCTTTATAAGTAAATACAATGGGGGTTTTAACTGAGCCAACAAACCCCCACTTATCTATACGTCGTATATATAAAATATCTGTGCATTAGTACAAATGTACTAAAGCAAATCAGTTTTTGTAGCAGTTGCGTTTCCTGCTTAAAAAGTGCAGTTCATTCATATTTAAATAGGGTTTCTGGCAACGTTAGCTCCCACACAACGCTTCTGCTGCTGTATGTAGACATGCAAAAAAGGAGAAAACTGCGGTTTCAAAGCCATTTCATGGAACCTACAAGGCAGCGTAAGGTGCAGAAAATGAACACAGGCCAAAGCAGAATTAAGCCCAACTACATGCACATACAGCAGTGTTTGGACTCAAAGGCATATTAAAAAAAAAACGAAGAAAAAGAAACACACACACAGAGACAGACATACTACAGCAACAAAGACAATTAACCCCCATCACAGAAAAAATAGAAACAAGAAAACAACCCAATCAGCCAAGCAAAACCACCCCACATTCAGGAATACTTCACAGATGAGGAATTCTGCATGTGGATGTGGTTTTAAATACGGGTTAGAACTTCTCCATTAAGTTCTGTGTTTAAACTGAACGCGTTTGTGGTTCGGCTTGGTTGTTGTGAGTCTTGGGGTTAAAAACCCTTACCATAAGGAGGGTATTCAGCAGGGCTAGTTCCAGTATAGAAGTTTGCTGTGCCGCTGGTCACGGGATACTGCTGGGTAGGAGGCATGTATGGAGCTCGGTACTGTAGAAACAAGACAAACAACAATTAAGTTTTGAGATCCTCACTCCAAAAACCTCTATTAAGAGGACTTTCAAATATTAATGTAGCTCATCGTAACAGGTTTCCAAACTGCGTCTCTCCCGTCCTCACATAGGATCACAAGCTTCAGACGAATTTCCACACTAGCGCTGGTACAGGAGAAGTCAAAACCGAAAGCAAAGAAACTGCCAAGTTTTGGATTTTTTTTTTTTTTTTTTTTTACAAAAGTCTCGTGTTACTACATGTCGTCTGTACAATTTGTGAATCTCTGAGCTTTTGTAAGGTTATCATTAAAACAGTAAAAACCAACACAATTATATACAGTGTTCTCAACTCAGCTGTGATGGCAGCAGTGGGAGATTATGACAAAATAAATAAATACATTTAAATTGTGAGGTGAACAACCTGCAGAATCGGCTGTGATGTCACCTTCAGTTTTGGGTGTGGCTGCTAAGGACTGGAAGGTGGGTATAATGAAACTCTTTAGAAGACACTTTGGATGAGCCATCAGAAGGACTCCTAAAGCACTGAGTGTTTGTTCTTCACTATTAGCGCTTTTTCAACTAGTAAGTACTTGGCACGACTCGGCTTGGTTTCAGTCGTTTTCCATTACACCTGAGTACCACCTAATGTGCATAGGGTCGTTATATCAACGTGGTCGAAGGGCCTACAGCGTTATTTGTACCCGACACAAACAACACAACAATGGAGGACATCGAGGTGAAGGTATATCCTTGTTGCCGGGTTACAAAAGTGGCCATTTTGATTTTTGTGAAGGAGATGCTCTCATGACTTACAGTGACACTATTGACCAGTCAAACAGTGGCATGCAGTCTATTGACATCACATTTTCGGATCAACGGAGAGCATTTTGGAACCCCAGCCGAGTACCAGGTACTAAAAAAGTACCTGGTAGCGCCACCTAATGGAGAACCCTAAAAACAGTCGATCCGAGTACGTACTAGTGAAAGAGGGCTTTGTGTGTTTATACACCACTATGCATTTAATCATTAGTTATTCTTAATCTCTGGCTCTCTTGCACAGAGTGTCTTTTGTCCTGTTTTCCTCCCACCACCCCCAACTGGTCACGGCACATGGCCGCCCCTCCCCGAGCCTGATTGCGACAGAGGTTTTTTCCTGTTAAAAGGGAGTTTTTCCTTTCTGCTGTCAACAAGAGGGTCATTTGATTGTTGGACTTTTCTCTCCATTGTTGCCGGATAACTCTACAATATAAAGTGCCTTGAGATGACTGCTGTTGGGATTTGGTGCTAAATAAATAAAACTGAATTCAAGTTTAAAATGAAATCTGACACTAAAGACACCAAACTGACATGAAGAATACTGCAACCTTCCAACATTAAACATACAAACAATAATGAAGAGCAATAAGCTCAACATGTTACTATTAAATTCAATTCATTCAGAAGGTAATGTTATCCAAATAAAAGTGTTAAAAAGTGATTGCAACTGTTATGATAAGTATGTATTGATTACTTGGGCTGGCTGCAGAGTAGAGCTCGTGTGTGCACTAACCTGTCCAGAGGGAATGAAGTAGCCTTGAGGAGAGCCAGCAAAAGGTTGGGATATCATCATCATTTGTGAGCCGGGTGGGTAGACATGAGCTGGTGCAACAGCTCGAGGGCCACTATTTCCCGGTACCCTTGGAGCACTGGTGGCCATGGTGGGTCGGTTCTGATAGTAGCTCTTAAAAGAACAAAAACAAAAAGATGAAGACTGCATCATATCAGCAGCAAACTTCTGGTTCTGCCTGTGCATTTCATAACAACGGTATTCCTAATTCTTGCTTTTACATTTTTCTGTGCGTTTGCTTCGAGTTACGCACACGCCGATACCCTTCACCTGGAATCTACGCACTCACAGCAACTGCACATGTGCACACTAAATTCAATTCTGGGTAACTTGGGAGTTTAAATTATCCTGAAAGTCATGACTTCCTGCCACAATGAAGTTAGCACAAGTTAACAGGGGAGGGACGAAGAGAAAAGCTGTTACCTGTAATGCTCTGTATCCACCCTTCAGCCGCACAACACATGAGCAAAGAGCAAGAAAGGGAGTAAGATTAAGGTGAAAATGAGGACCGGACACAATGAGGGGGATGTTTGAATTTGCAGGAAGAAGGGAGGAGTATGAGAGGTAGCAGTGTGCCTCGCAGTCATGATGGGTACGCTCAAACAACTACAGACGCACATGCAATCGATTCTGGACAGATCATTATAGAAACACGATCCCCTTCTAGTCCTGCAGGGCCCTACTTCTGGTAGGTTAAAGAATCACATTAAGGGCTGCAGGCACATGCAGTTTAATTCATTTTAATATCTGGTGGCAACAAGGCCCTTTATCACTGTGGGATTAGGACAAATGTGGTGATCAATGCAAAACAGTGGCGAGACGTGGGCTGTTTTCAAATGACAGCCTGCTGCACAATTTAGACCGTATCAGAAATGCTTTCATTTCTCAAAATTTTCACAATAATACAATTCATGTCTACAAACCAGGTATTTAAATAAAAAACGATCTGATGCAAGATATGCTGACTTGGTACTAAATTAAGATGAAAGGGGAAAACAAGGACTGAGGAAAAAGGAAAGAACTTTGGGGGACACTGGAAAAGAAAATGCGTAGAGTTGAATTTTCAGCTGTTTTTAATTTACATCATAGACTCACTTGCAAAACGTAACTTGCATTAAAGTTACATAATGTTGATTACACAATCTAAGGGCTTGAATAATAATTTAATGTTGCAAAAGAGCTCATTTGGATTTGAATGTTTTTTTTAAAGTAAACTAATCTAAATGGATGTTTAGAAGGGCAGATCTAAACACTCATCTTATCTTCTTTCCCAATTTGTATCTGAAAGCATGCATTACACTAAGGAGACAGAGGGGATGTGAGGAAAAGTAAGGGGTGTTAGTACCTGTTGATGTAAAGTACGGGGCCCAGTAGCAAACTAGGACAGCAGAAGAGAGGAAAGAAGTCAAGATTCACATTCAAGGACAAGGACGGCAAATAGCGGTTATAACACACAAGTCGAGGCAAAGCCTTACAGCAGAAGAAGCTATGTCAGAAACTGTTGTGAAAGAGCAAGAAAGAAAGGGGTTTTCAACCATATCAACAACAGAAAGCATGCTGTGAACAATACCTGTCTTGGCTGTGGTGCAGAGTTCATTTGTGGAGGTGGAGGGGTTGCAAAAACAAGAGAAGTTGGCTGTCCAGGGCCGTAGGCAGCCTTAATAGGAGAGAACAGAAGAGGAGGGAGAGGGGGGAAAAGGTTACTAAACTCTAAACTACCAAAATAAATAAACAAACTATGTTAGTGGGTCTCACCTGTGTCAATCCAGGGGAAGGGGCAGGATTGGGGACAGAAGTGGGTCCCGCTATAGGCTGTGGTGGTTTGTTCATTTCACGTTCTTTTATGGTACTGCATTAGGGTGGCGATGTGGTGCCAGCCTTCCTGGGGGGAAAGACGAGCAAGAAATAATGTCAAAATGAGAAGAACATGAAATTACTTTGAGCTGAAATGTGATTTTTTAACATTTGCAAGCAGGCACTGGTATTCCAGGTCTTTGTTAAAAATACTAATTACAGCCATTGAGGTTGGATACTAAAGATCACTGTAAGGAGACATGTTGAACCTTTAGTGTAGCAACATCTAACCAAGCAGCCAGGGTGTGGCCTGCAGTTTCGCCTGTGATAACACCACCACCTCCCCAATCTCGTTCCCTTGCATTTTTACAGAGCTCATATGAGGATGCAATTAGTGTCTTTCCCTCCTCCATCCTTGATTAAATCAGCTGGTAACACAATTATGTGTTTTATCTTCCATTCAAAGCTTAGGTTGAGTAGATAAGGGTTCAAATTACTTTCAAATAAATTCCTGCCTTAGACACCAATGCTAATTCGTCAGTTATTAAAGCTCACACGCACGCTGTTTTTAAGTGAATCTAAGAAAATGGATACCTCAGGTCAAAGTTCATTTACTGTGTGAACAGAAGCTAAGCCCCCCCCCTCCCTCCCGTTTGTGCAAATAAACCATACAAAACTCAATACTGACTGCCGTTTTCCCAAGAGTAAATGACGGCTGCGGGGGGTTGAAACTAAAAAACAAAAAAATGATAGAATTGCTTTTAAAAAATATAAACTGCCGTAATAGCAGGAGACGTGTCATACACCATCCACCTGCTGACACAGTGACTATCGTCAGATGCTAGCTGGTGCCATGCTTCTTTTTGACAGGGCTTCAATGCTTCCATATGGCGCGCCAGAAGCGATGGCTAACGGGCTTATGATTCACGAATAAATGTAAACGGTCTTGTATTAGCTGACATTTACCGTAAAACATTTTTTATGGCCTGCTAACGAATCAGAAATGCCCCGGCGAGGTTGGCTGGATCGTTAGCCCACAGCCGGCTAATGTTACGTGTCCCACCATCACAGACATTTTACTTAGTTACGCTACGTGGCTGAGTCCGCATTTAACCTTAATGTACACAGAGCCCGGTCAAACAGTTTTACTGTGCTGATTATAAGAATACACATTTATACTCAAAGGCCGGGAACAGTGAAGTAGTTAGCTTTGTCAATAATGTTGCAACACGCGACAGCGATTAGGTTAAGTTACAGTCATGCTATTGTTGGTTAACATTGGCTAGCGGTTAGCGGGGTGTTACAGGCCCGGCGACACCGTGTACCTGATGTTCATGGTTAACGTGGCCTAATATTTTGGCACTGAGGGCACCGACTTTAGATTCAAGACAAACTAAAGAAATCGATCCAGATCGCAGTAAATATTGATTTCATTTCATTATTTTTTTAACCGAGAACCGAAAAAGCGTTAGGTTAGGGTTAGCCATAGCTTTCCCACGAAGCCCACCGAGATAACCAAACCAAAACAGCCAACGCTGTTAATTTAGGTAACTTTAGGTTAGCGTCAGCTCTAAATAAAAAAAATACTGAACTGACGGAAAACACTAAGATAAAGTAGTTTTACCGGGACCCAGGGGAGGATTAGCCTGCTAGCTCTGCTGGTGTGTGTGGACGGTCAGGGCCTGCTCAGCCCGTGTGCCTTTCACAAAAATGCAGCCCCGCTCGGGGAACTAGCATACCGCCGGGTTTCTTCTTACCAGGAATTATAACAGTTACTGTGTTGCAAGGTAGGAACTCGGGGAATCAGCCTCGGCTCAGTCTTCTGTTAATGAAAGCGGTGGTGCTGCTGTTTCCTTGTCCTTTAACTCCAACAGAAAAATGATGCCCTTCTTGGCTAATGACTTAGCGAGCTAGCTAGCTAACCGGCAGATGGGGGAGAGTGCTAAACTGTCAGTTCGGTTTAAACCCCCAGGCGTGCAAAAGTGACAGTGCTCAAAATCAAATAATATAGTCCTTCGGGAATACTATTGACAACTCCGATGGCCCCAAGAAAAGCCTCTGGACCGCAGGTCCATGATCAAGGCGTCGATGGTGATGGATTGCCGGTTAGGTATATACACAAGTATCGTGTGATGCGGCTCAGAGAGAGGCCATAGTGCGATGTTTCTCCTGTGCGAAGCCGGTACGCCTCCGAGTCGCATGGGTAACTTCCGGGGAAATTAAAATTTGATGCAATTTCCTTGGTCATGTGATGCAGGAGCTTGACTCCTTTGATCAACCGAGGCCTCCGTATTCAAAGTGAGCCATTATCTGGAACAACACTAAGCTGATATCTTTAATTCTTTTACGGTGTTTTAAAAAAGCGCATTTGAGTACTTACATTTCCATCACAGCTGGGACATGATGTTGCTGAGTAGACTGTGATTAGCCTCTTGTTGCAGAAGATAATGAAGTTAGCTTAACTTTATTTTACTGCATCATGTTTGATTGGGAATCTGATCATTTCTATTTATTTAATGTTAATCTGTTTAATACCATGAAATAATTACTAATGTATCTGATATTAATTTTGAGTTGTTTAACAAAGCAGTAGTAAGGGAATATAGTACAGTACTGAGCAAAAGTCTCAAGCCATTTCTCATATATATATATATATGTGTGTGTATATATATATAGATATATGTATGAAATATGTGCAAGCATTCATGCAAATAGAGTATATACCATTCCCATTGTCTCTAGAATCACTGTCCTGCTTGAAAATGAAGGCGATGCCAATGGAATGCTTTCCAGGTGGTATTGCATGGTAGATCAATGGATCAGTCCCTTCACCACTGGCTAAAATGCAGCCCAAAGCATGACACAGCCTCCACTGTGTTTTACTGATGGCAGTGTACACTCACTGTTGTACCTCTCTTCTGACCTCTGTGCACACTCACAATGATTTGACGAAAAATTGATATTTGGATTCATTACTGACCTGTTGGAAAGGTTATTATAGTTAACTCAAACGAAACTAAAAACCGATATTGTATGGGGGAAGATTGTTTTCGTTTTAGTTAACACAGCTAAAAATAAAAACTAGACCTTGAAAAAAATTAACTTGTCAACTTGGACAGCTAACTAAAATAAAATAAAAATTGTTAGTTTTAGTATTTGTTAATGTGGTAAAATATTTATTGTCATTGTTGTGTTTTTATTGTAATACCTGTTCTTGTGCAGTTTTGCATACCTCAGCCTTTTCTTATTGCTTCCATTTCTTGAGCATGGTTTCAGATGGCCCTCCAGCGAGACCATTTCTAATGAGGTTTCAGTGAACAGCAGAGGGATCAACTGAGGGCCAGTTTTTCTTCTTTTTGTCATGTACAGTACAGGGTGAATATTCCTAAATATACTGCATATCTGAATAGAACTAAGTTGTGTCAAATAGGAGTCATATTCCAAAGCTCCTTTTCCCATGTTTAGGTTAATCCAACCATGTGTTTGTTCACCAGCCAAGTGTTAACAGGGGTTTCCAGAACATGCCAACCTGCTGTGAAGTCTCTATGATGGAACAGCTTCACATTGTTCATGCCACAGGATTTTGATTTGAATGTAAATTATCCAAAAGTCTTCAAAGTATCCAAAAAGCAGATGGTGCCACATTGTCTGTGCGATTCACTCAAACAGATTTTCCTCAAATTATGTTTATTTATTCATTTGCCTGCGAAGCCTGTGGAAATGCAGCTCAGCTGACTACCACGGTTAGAAACTGTACATCCATGTGCTTAAATATAGACTGGTAACAATTTGAAGGTAGCTAGTGAAATCACATTTTAATAAAATGTAGTCTACAGTTATACTTATTGTATTATAATTGTATAATGTACATTACCGGTACTGACAGTCATTCTGCTACATGTTTTTTCACCTAATGTTTCATTATTATTGAATGCACCTTCAGACAGCAGCTCTTTAAACCTGCACTCGAGCCAGTGACTCAGTGTTTTTGGTACTTGCAGTAAATGTGATAATATTGTCTTTTCTTTTTTGTTCTTTTGGTAACAATCATTAAGGGAGAAGATCAGATAAAACACCATCAGCGTTGTCAGAAATTGTGCTTTCACCGTGAAAGAGCATTGAAATGTCTTTATTTGAGAAAAGTCAGTCGTGTGTTAACAAAACATAGTTGATCTAGTGACAAATGCAGTGTAACATGCTGTTTCAGCAGCATAAAAATAGCTATATGTGGAGATGATCGTTTCACATATTGTTGATTGGCAGGACTGATGATATTTGGTGTCAATTGTGCTTCTAAAAACAAGTCTATAGTAAGATCAGAAGAGGAGACAGGAGAAACACTATGTTTGGGTAAGTGCAGGAAGTAAGTGGGTAAGATGGCTGAATCACTGTGTTGTACATCTCCATTAGCCTTGCTGGCAGGTATGGAATGTGCAAGATTTTTCCAGATCTGTTGGGAAGAGAGGCAAACAAAAACAATTGGAGAATGTCGAGTATGAATGTTATTTTATCTGGTACAAGATGGTACAAAAGTAACATTTAAATGCTAAGTAATTTCTGCAGTAGTACAAACCTGGAGTAGTTTCGCTGCAATGTCTCACTGCCTTCATGGCCTCCATGTAAGGATTTCCCAAAAACTGCTCATAGGTTGTTCCCAGTGGTACCTCCTGGAGACACTTAGTGGAGTCCTTGAAGAGGAGGTTCTTTCCATTTTCTGACTGGAACATTCTGAATGAAGGATCGGTTCCGGTGTTTCCAAATCTGGCCTAAGAACACAATTTAGGTTTGAAGCAGTTATTTAGTTTAGATTTCTATTACACTGGTTACTTTACTCATTGAAACCGACAGAATGTGGAAAAACAGAAGTCATCATAACTTTTGTAACTATTGGTTTTTGAAATGCCAAGGTCCCCCCCACTTGAGATCAAGTGCAAGTACAGTCATATAAAAAATAAAGTTTTCACAGGACTCTATGCAGTTGTGACAAACTAAGTACACTCCATGATTCAGTAGCAAGTAGAATCAACTTTGGGAGCAGTAACTTGAAGTGTTTGTGCCACGTTGCTGTGAAAGAAGCCCAAATCAACACCCCTCCACCACCAGTTTCTACTAGGTGTTTGTGCGAATATGTTTGATTTTCAACAAACGTGGTCCTGTACATTAAGGCCAGACGTTTCCACTTTGGTCTCGTCCGCCCAGAGAACATTGTTCCAGAAGTCTCTTGGTTTGTTCAGATGCAACTCTGCAAATATATATAGCTGTCCTGCTATGTTCTCTGTAGAGAGAAGCGGCTTTTTCTTTCCAAACAAGCCACATTTGCTCAGTATTTTTCTAATTCTGCTGTCATAAGCTTTAACTTGTTAACTGAGGCCTGTAGAGTCTTAGATGTAGCCCCTACAAAGGGACAATGTTAAAGTTGTCAGAGTTAATTGGCAACTATTTGGAAAAATCGGTTAAAAATTCATTGTTGTGCTCAAAACAGAATGCCAAACAAACTGTATGCAGCTTCTGTAATGAAAGGATGCTTCTCTATTTCAGACTCAGCATCTGTGTCGGCTAGAGAAGTTGAACCTTGATGTCAGATTTTTGCACTGGGAATTCAGTGCTTTGAAACAACAACAATTTTATTTTAAGCTCTTATTTCATTTCAAGTAGCTATCTTAGACTTTATCACAAACCTGCTGTTCCTGAAGGATGCGGACCACCTTACTGTGGCTTTCTGGGCGCGTCACCACAGCATGTGCAGGCACCTGAGCCAAGTTACAAGTGGCATATTCACTGATCTCCACTGGTCCTTTCCCAGGGCAGATGAGCTGGTAATCAGAAGATCTCAGATTACGAGCCCAGTCTGGACCGTTACCTTCGATAAAGAGAGGTGGAATAAAGTTTAGAAGCTGTTGTAATGTCATCGGAGCAGGTAGTGCAGATCAGTGCAGTCCTCTTACCATTGCTGTTTTCTGTCACAATTGTGTGTTTAATGAAGGCAACATCACCACCACCCTCAACCAGACACCTGTAATGATATGCCATACATCATGACTTTGGAGACAAAGAGTGAAGTTGGGGGTAAATGGCTAACCAATTAAAAATTACACCTTATCACTGCTAAAGTTCACAAAAATTTTAAAAACGATTAAAAAGTTCTGGTTTTAGGAGGAAAACATGCTTCAGCTCTTGACACATTCTTGGCTGTTTACAAAAGAAATATATAAGAAAAAAAAAACATAACAGTAGCTGGCAAGATTGAGCAAGATTGTTTTCCTCTGCTTCCCGTCTCTTTGCTAACTTTCTCCTTATACACAAACTTGTATGCGATGCCATTCTGTTTCTTGCTGTACCTAAAGGCTCCAGCATAACCGTAGTACTTCTCATCAGCGCTGGCTTTGCATTTGGCCTGGTCTCCCACAGCTTTACCGCTGCCGACGCACAGAGAACAGAACGGAGAGTTGGGCTCTGCTCCGGGGGCACAGCCACTACTGAAGAACTTGGCTGATGAGAAGAAGAGATGCAGAAAGAGTTCCACAATCAGCAAACCTCTCTTTTGTCAAGGTTAATGGAAGATTGTGGCTTTTGTTTAAATACAGATTCATCACGTGAGTCATCTAAACAAACTTTTTTAGAAAAAGGGGAGTTGCATGATTTCTGTGGGTGGCTTTAAATTTCTTTCTGTTGGTAAAAGAAGGAGAAGCTTGCAGTCACTCACTGAAGTCACAGTCATGTTCTGTTTTGTAGATTTGACCCATGGGGATGTTCCAGCCAGCAGTTCTGCCGATTCCTGTGTGGCAAGACTTCTTGCCCTTCAGAGTGTCCCAGGTCACCCCTGAACCCTTCTTTACCACAGCAACAGCATAGTATGAGGAGGATGTGACTGAGAGTGGATACGGGAAGTAGAGGTAGACATTTCAGATGATTCAACTGCAGAGAGACATTCATATAAATCTACTCTGTTTGTCACTGATTAATTTGAAATTAATCCACTTTTTAAAGGTCATCTTTCATTATAATGGTGGACACTTACAAAGCCGGAGCCACTAAAATTTTAAACAATGTACAAGCAATACCTTTGAGCTAAATGCTAGGTCTCCAGATTTATGTAAATGCTCAATTTGGGGATTTATTTAGTATTGTTTTTTTAATCTTGGTTGTTTGTAATGCCATAAAGAGACTATATCCTTAATATATAATGAAGACAAGCTCCATCCACCTGTTGTTCAAAGCTTCAGAAGTTTCAGAGGATAAACTAATAAATAAGGATTCCTTGAACTGGTTGTTCATATAAAGCTAGTTAAATTATAGTTGTAGTAGTAGAGTGGTAGAGTCCAAGGATAAAAATACAAATCTGGTCATCAGCACAACAGGTCATTGAAGTTGTGTTACAATTAAAATAATGCACTTCGAGACTTTTTAAAAAATTTGTCCATATCATAAAAAGAAGAGGAAAAAGATGAAAGTTTACTACCATCAGAGCGGCTGCACAACTCTGTGAGAGGAGACAAAATGAACAAATATTACTCATAAAAAAGTTGAAATAAGACACAGGATTGTGTGTGTGTTATTTCTTCTTCTTGTTATCTACCTTGCACATACTGCTCCACCATGACAGGAACCAGGCCACACTTTCCAGCCGTAAACACCTGACCTCCATCCACGGCCACTGCGTCGGCCTCTTTACGCTGCGGGGCGATTCAAAGCAGAGATGAATGTCACAGAGTGGAGACAAAAAATAATAAATTAACCGATTTTGATATTTCCTCCAGAGTTTACCATAATCTTCTTCAGGCACTCTTCAACTGTAGGGGCGTTCTGGCATTCAATGGAGGTGGTGTCCCCAGACACACTGCTGATGCTCCACGTGTCACACTTTGCGGTCTCAGCATGGCCCACAGCACACCATCTGATGGCAGGGGATGCATCGTCTGATGCCTGCTCTAGAGAGGGAAGAAAGACTTAGACATAAGCCAGACTGACACCTGACTAACAATTGCGTTTCTGCCTGTCTTGCTTGTGTTCTTTACCTTTTTTAAGGGAATGGACGATGCTCATGTAGTTCGCACCCAGATACAGGAAGGAGTCTGTGTTTGGGGGCACCCTCAAGAGCCTCACTGTTGAATCTTTGAACATCAGGTTCTTGGCGGGTGCGTAGGCTTCAGATGAGAAGAGGTTAAAGCTCTGAAAAGGCAGCAAGTGAGATGATTCATTAGGAAAGCAATGAGGCTGCTGAAACACAAGGAATCAGAATACGCTGAAATTAGATGTTATTCAGTGTACTTCCTACGTGGTCAGTCTGAACTTGGTCAAGGCTCTGCCAGATCAAGTCGGCCAGCTGTGGATCCTTGCGAGTAACAACAGCGTGAGCTGGCACTCTGGCTAGGGAGCAGGCTTTATAGTTGTCAATAGGTGCTCTGGTGTTGTCCTTGCACAGCAGCTCGTACGATGGCTTTTCCGATTCTGGAAGTGTGATATGACACAGGTTTTACATCAGTGTTTTTCACAGTTATCCTTTCCCATATTTTGTAGAAGTTTCAGGGCGTTTAAGACGATTTTAATCAATGGAGAAAATGACATTCTTGGTCAACGTGATTGCTCTGAAATTTGCTTTGAAATTCTGCTCAACTTGTCCTTGACTTGTGCAGTGTGCAACAGTTGTATTTGTATGTCATGCATGTTCATCAGGTCCCCTCTTGTCCCTGTCGCTTTTCAAAATGAAACTTTTAATCTTGGTAAAGCTTTTTTTTTTTGATAAATAAAACCTGACAATGCTATGATTCAGTGCTTCTTTACATGTTAGAATGGATAAAGGTTGTTGTGATACTGACCTGGCACAGTGAGATGCTTCACAAAAGCCACATCTCCAGCTCCCTCCACCAAACACCTGTCACAAAAGTCATATTATTACAGATAAAAGGTTTGGCTAAATGTGTAGACGTTTATGTTCACTAATGAGAAGCATTAAAAAGTGGACACTGACTGAAAGGCTCCATTGTAGTCATAGTAAGGCTCCCTCTGGGACCTGGAGCAGTCTCCCTTGCACAGTTCACACAGCTTGCTGCCTCTTGCTGCCCCAGGGGCACAGCTGGCATGGAAGAAGGTGCTCACAGCTGCATAACAAAAAACAAGGCCAGGGTCATAATTTAGAAAAGAAAACCAAAACACTGACAATAGAGCCAGAGTGTCACCACTGTCTCCCTTTAAAGACAAATATGAAAGTTCCCATATGCATTTTTATCATTTAGAAGTTTCATATTATACTGTGTGTGCAGAGTTTGCATCCCCTTGCATGGGATACTGCATACACCAGTTTCTTTCATGTTAGGTTAATTGTCAAACTGACCATATGTACGAATGTGAGTGTGGGTGGTTTTCCTGTCTTTTCCTGGCCCCTAACAGACTGGCAACCTTTCGCGCCTCTCACCCTGAGAGCCAGGCTCCAGCCCCTGTGATCTGGAATTGGTTAAGAAGAAGATGGATGGATATTGATTTGTTCAACTGTCTAACAGGCCTAACTAGTCTAAACAGACTAGTTTTTGAACTTCAGTAAATTATATTTAACAAAAGGAAGTGTTATAAGTGATAAGAAGTGCTGACAGGCACAGGATTTTATAATCCCTGGGCAGAAGCCAGGTCTCTCTTGGAAATGACATTTTTAATCTCAATGAGATTTTTTTCCCTGGTTAAATAAAGGACTAATTAAAAAAAGAAGCTAGGTAGCCCCTGTCTGTTTCTACTTTTCCTGTAGTTTTGATCCCGTCAATAAATTCTTGTCAGTAAAGCAAATAAGTGTGTTTAATTGTTTCTCAGGTGTCCAGTTTCTCATAAAAAGGTCTGATCTTATTGTCCTTTGACCATACATGCACTAAAACTGTCAAATGTTATTAGCTAACCAGAAACAAAAAGTCCTTTACCCTCCTCCAGAGGTTTGTCTTCAATGCCACCCCACTCAATAACATTCATGGTCACCAGAGATCCTATGGGAATGTTCCAGCCTGCAGATTTCCCCAAACCAGTGTGACATGATTTCTTCCCCCTGAGATCTCTGAAGCCAAATCCAGTGTTCTTCTTTGCCACAGCAACAGCATAGTAGCAGGTGTCCGTACCTGAATGAATGAAAAAAAAATGGATATAATATTATTGAAACAGCTAAATCACATTCAAATAAAACGCTAAACATGTTCTTGCTTGAGCTTATTTCATTAGGCTACTAACGACAGCTGATGACTAGACATACCGGCGCCATAGTCCTCAGCAATGATGGGATGGAGGTCATAGTTGTTCAAGCCAGCAGTGTAAATGTCCCCACCATCCACAGTAATGGCATCTGCTTCACCAGCCTGCCGGAGAGTATTTGCTGTATGACTGAGGTCAAGTCATTTTTACATAGAATTTCACTGGATAAGTTGAAGGCATTGGTAGTTTTTCCCCCACATTAAATACTTAAAAGGGGGGGGGGGGGGGGGGGGGGAGTTATTCATCCTCAGCAAACATGATGCAATCATTTTGAGTAAAGTGAGTAAAGCTGAAATATATAAAATCAAATGTTTATTTAATGAGCTAAATAATCATCAAGGAAAATGTGCTTGGTATAAACTGAATCCATGCCAATCAAATAAATTTTATTTGACAAGCTTCCATTAAATGTAACATTTAAATTGTATTTATGTAACCAAATGAAATTGAATATTTAGATACAATTGAAATAGTTAAAGTCAAATCATTTGGTTCGGATTTTATTTTTTTATTTTTTAACTCGACTCTATTTTTCTAGAACACTCCACAGCAGATACAGTTAGTTTATCTTTACTTTAGATATGTTTTAGTAGTAGTTCGAGTATGAACCTACTCGAAGAAAGTGAAGAAAAAAAAACAATAAAATGAAGTCATTACATTCACTTATTTTTATTTAAGTAACATTTCAGAATAAGCCGAGCACTGTGAAGCACTTCAGTTACATTGCGTTTATAACAACTGCCCTGGTCAAAATCTATTATTGAGTATTTGTGGTTAATTTGGTGCTCTGGATGTAAAAAGCGCTCACCTTAATGGCAATAATGCACTCGAGGGTGTTTTCTTTTTTCACACAGGAGAACGCAGGAGCCGCAGCGGCGAGATCTAAACATTTACGCAATTCTTGGTCCGACTTGACGCACCATTTCACCTTCTGAGGGCCGGGTCGGGCGAACGCGCTGGCTGTTAAAACACATGGATGTCAGTTTGGATTGAAAATGTGATGTCATGTGTGTGATTAAATATAGTAGTG
Source organism: Copadichromis virginalis (assembly GCF_057382275.1). NCBI lineage: Eukaryota > Metazoa > Chordata > Actinopteri > Cichliformes > Cichlidae > Copadichromis > Copadichromis virginalis. The sequence goes on from NC_140635.1 coordinate 20,218,616, forward strand.
CGGGGCTGAAAAGCTTTTACCGAGCAGTCCGAGCAGCGCCACTAGGAGGAGGGGCTTCATGTTGGGCGGTGGGGTCTCCGGATCAGCAGAGCAGAGAGACTGGGAGGCTGCTCGGGCTTTTATAGCAAACCTGAGTGGACCGGGACAAAAGATAAAAATGCCAGAGTTTGCTCAGGTTTCCTAATGTGTGCGTATGTGGGGGCGCACGTGTGTACTTTAGTGTGCAAAAGACAGAGATTAGGTTTCATGGACAATCTGAAATTGCCACATAATACGAAATAACATTTAGTCATCTGAAACAGTTTGTTTGCACAATTTGAAATCAGAAATATTTAGAGATGAGCATATTTAGGATACACGTGCAGGACCAAAAATCTTTGTTTTCAGGTGGGTTAAAGGTTTGGTCAGAGGACAAAACATTCTGCAGCACAGAGTCTAAACTACATTTAAGAGTAAAAAAACAAAACAATAACAAAAACCCCTGGAGTTTTTACTGCAGTAAAGCATTCTGGTCTCAGGACTAACCAGCCACGTGAAAAGGATTTTGGTGTCTGAATAAAAGTATATATGGCACAATGTAAAAATACTCCACATGTAAAAAGCCCTGCAATGGAATATCTTCATAGTCATGCTGAAGTTAACTTAAAAAAGAAAGAAAGAAAGAAAAATCTAAACTTTGGTTCAGAATATAACTCTGGACTGCTTAAAGTAGAGAATTTAATATACTCATGTGATGTTTTGCAGGAAAGAATGGATGTCCTGAAATAGTTGTTGTGGAAACATCTGTAAAATATTTTAATTTTTTAGTAAATACGTGGAATAGAAGTATAAATGCCACCAGACTTTATATAGCACACAAAATATTGTATTTCTTGAGAAAATGTCTTTATTTTGCAATTTGTTTTTTAATTTAATATAATTGTCTTTATTCTGTATCCAGAAGTGGCATGAAAGTTTCATTCAATATTCATAATTATTCAGCCTCTAAAATCAGAACCTGCAAACTTTTCTTTTGTTTTTTTTTTTACTTGGAAAAGTTGCAGTTTGTGTGATCCACTTGGGAGCTGTGTTTACAGAGTCAATATTACCCAATGCAAGCACTAAGGTTCATGCTGATTTGCACATTTGACCGCTTCCTTTATTCTCAGCCATCAAATGTAGAGATATCACATAATACCTCTCATAATACATTTCATGTTTAATGATGCATGTTCGGTGGTGTAACTTTGGAAGATCCAAAACATGATTCTGGATGGATTTAATACTTAATGTAGCAACATTACTGTAGTACACCATCCTTTAATATTGGATAAGAAGAAGAAGAATATTTGCTGTATCTAGAAACTACTTAGTATTTCTGGAATTAGGAGACATAATTTACCACTCACAATGAAGTAATCAAAATAAAATATTATTATTGTTAACTAATTAACCTAATTTTTACAGCTCTGCAGAGGACTGCACACCATCCTGCGTCCACAGCCAAAGCCTGTGTAAGTGAAAACTGATCTATTTTTTATTTTGCATCATCTGCTTTTCTTTCTTGCTTCTGCAGTGTTTTATTATCCAAATTCATTTTTATTCATGCAGTTTTTGTTCTGTGCTGCTGTGTCCGTTTGCAACTTTAAATGTCTTACTTGGCTGAAGCAGGTAAAACTTAAAGGAACAATAGTGTTAGGTATTTTAGTACCATGGTAGCATTTACTGGATATTGTTTTATAGTGACATTATGCAGGAAAACTCTGTCATTCAATAAGGCCCCTTTGTTTTAGTTATTTTTCTCTTTGACCCAAGAATTGATGTGTGAGAATCACAGGCTGGTACAAGGTTGAAATACCACAGAGATCACTCCCTCAGCTACATTAGTTTCTTAATCTTTTAGGAGACGCCTGTTGAAGGCCAAATGGTTTGTTTCAGATTTCACTAATGTAAGAACTCTTTGTTTTGTGCCTTGAAAATATGTCGCTGAGATAATCACAATTGTAGCTGAACTGATAAACTACACAAAGGATGCTTCTTCACCCAAGGGCAGGAAGACGCTGCCTTATCTTGGTCTGTACTGGTTTAAACTGATAAATCTGCTGTCTCATGAATTTTACCCTCTATATAAACTGTTGTACTTGTGAATAAAGTTGAGTCACTTTGGGAAGACAATCTAAAGCAGTCTCTGTTTTCTTGTTCTCCCAAGCTGCTCCCGAGCTCGTACTAACACGCTGAATGGCATGCTTGAATATTACTTGAGAATATATTTGACTGTGTTACAGACTAAGGGACATTCTCTGCTGATAGGTGAAGGTACATTCTCTGCTGATAGACGTCCACGCCTCGAAGGAAGTCGATCCACGGATTAGGCCTTGGAAACCGTTTCCTTCAAATAGGAAACCTAAAATAATCATTTTTAATAACAGAATAAGGTCCAGTGAAGATGATGAGTAGCAGAAGTAGCTAAATCATCCCTTATATCAATTTTAAAGATAAAGGTTGGACCCATCCAACTTTGAAATTGGGCCAGCCATGAATAAAATTGATAATCGGAACAAAAAGCACATCTCTTCCATGCTTCTTTCTTTAAAAAAAAAAAAAAAAGCAAAATAAGAGGGAAAGAAATATTTATGCAGATTTTGCTCCCAGCTCTAGATATAATAACACATAATTGTGGAATAGGTGATTGCAAGTATTAATATTGCTATGGTTAAATTTACTTTACAACATGAGGAATTAGTCCAGCCATCTTATCAGGGTCTCTGATACAGTATTATTCACCATCAGCTGAGAAATCAATATGATACCCCTGAGTATTGAGAAATGTTTACATCTAAAATAAACCCATTCCACAAAGAGGACAGTTCTGAGTAGGGAAAGTTTGAGTGCACATTTTTAAGGTGTTATGCTGACCTTAGAGTGGGCTTGCAGGAAGTACCCCTAAATAATACAAGCAGGGAAAGTACAGATTGTAAAATGTTTCTTTTTTTTCCAGGTAATCAGCACAAATGTGTGACTTGGAAGATAAACTAGCAAAACTGAAATGTGTCCAAAGGTGAGTCTGCAGATTACACAAGTCTTTATTTTGAGAGATTAAAGTCCTCAAAATCAAGATAAGCTTACTTTATAGACTTATCTATGAAGTAGAAACTGATCTCCTGCCAAATAAAGTTGTACCTTATCAAATAGTTGTAATACGCTGATAACAAACATATTTCTGTGCTTTAGATTATCAGTTACATTTATCGTTATTATAATTTTGTATTTAACTTTATTTTAATAAATCATGACTACTTCCCATTCTAATCAGCAGGACGAAACAGTGTGATGATGTGGGTCATGATGCTCAGAGCGCACTTCACTGGACATCTGTGGGAGATGCATGGCAGGAACCTGGCACCGGTTGACTGTCTTTCTTTGGCTGTGTTTGTGCATGCATGGTAAGCATTTGTGAGGTTTTGTAGTTCTTCTTCTCTCCAGGTCTTCAGTTCCTTCACTTCCTTCCCACAGTACGTGAGTTTTTATGTTTTATGCAAACTTGGCATCATGATTGCCCCATACGTCCAGCTGAGCCATCATACTCCAGCTTTGTGACACAGCAGAAACAGGGTCAGGACACAGCCGGGGGAAGGCGGCTGTAGTGTTTGACTGGTGGAGGAGGAGGTGGTGTTGTGAATGACGGCCTCCTTGTAAGAAAATCCATCACTCAGTGATACAGAGAGGGTCGAAGTCCAAGTAGCGCCAGGCTGCCATTCAGTTTTTGTGGAATGATTGTATTAATTGTAGGACTAAATCCCAGGAGGAGACACAGGAGTCCAGGTTAATCATTTCTGTGTATAAGCATCTCTTTCTATTGCTAGGGTGCGGAGTGTGTTTCTATTAGGTATACACTGGACAGATATTGCTCATGCAGCTGATCTGATGGGGTATTTGCTGCAAGGGTTGTTTATTTTCTTGCCCTGTTTTGTGTTATGAACCTAAAGAACTCAGATGAACCAGAAGAAATACAAATGAATGTTGTGGGCATCTGAGGTATGTAGTCTGGAATTGATCTTGAATGATTTTAGCCCTCGTTACAGTATCTGTCTTGTGAGTCTGCAGTTCAATCTGAATGTTGTGCTTTTGTTAATCTTTGCTGACACTTCACTCAGAACTGCTTGGGCCATGAATTGTGTTGTGATATTTTGATACCACGGTAGCATTTACAGGATATTGCTTTGTAGTGAAAACTGTTACTCAATAAGGCCCATTTACTAGTTGTTTTTCTCTTTCTCTGTGACCCAAGAATTAATGTGTAAGACTCACAGGCTGGTACCCCAAGGTCGAAAATACCACAGAGACGAGACCACTTCCTTACTCCCATCCTCCCTTCTTTATCTCTTAGAAAAAGGCTCGTTAAAGGCCAGGTGGTTTGTTTCAGAATTCACTAATGAAAGAACTCTGTATTCTATGTCTAGGAGTGTATTTTGCTGGGATGATCATAAATTGTAGCTGAACTGATAAACTACACACAGGATACTTCTTTGCTCACAAGGCAGGAAGACGTTTCCTTATTTGGTCTGTACCGGTTTGAACTGAGAACTTGCTGACACACGAACCTTTTTTTCCTCTATATAAGCTGTTATGTACTAAATAAACCTTTGAGTCGATTGGGAAGGCAACCTAAAGCAGTCTCTGTTTTCTTGTTCTCCCAAGCTGCTCCCGACGTCGTAACTAACCCAGCTGAATGGCATACCTGAGTGTTACTTTAAATAATTAGGAATCTTAGAAGGAAAGGACAGAACTCTGCTTATCGCTCGTGCCTTGGAGGGAAAACCGGGATGGACATTTTTTCCTTCAATTTGTCTTTCATTTGATTCTACAAAACTTTATTAATCCTAACAGAAATTAATTCATCATGGTGGTTAACTCCTGCCGCACACACTAGAATTAAACATTTACTCTATAAAAAAATCAAAGAAGATTATTGCTGTCAGTCCCATTTTTAAAGGACTTTGAGGTGCTTGATAACACACCTGGCAATCCCGTAACATACCTGTCCAGCTTTTGCAGGCAGGACCGTTTCTTGTCATAAGATCAGAAAACAGAACCAAATAAAATCGTCACACAGTTCTATATTTTTATATGTGGCTGTGAACATGAATTTGAACACCATTATTTGTCTTTGTAGCTTTGTGACTGAACTTTCTGAAGTGTAGGATTATTGCGAAGGACTGCGTATCAGAGATTATTGTTCGCTAAGTCATTCTGACTGTGCTGAGTCAGAGGAGATAAGCTTATCATCCATGGCTGTTCTCCTAGAGTACACAGAGCAGGGGAATAACAAAGTACTGTAGTCTGCATAAACGGGTGAGCTTCAAGAGCAGATGCTTTGTTGTATTTTTTATGGTCATCTTTGTTTTTAAGGTTTTGTTCCACTGTGCATGCAATAACCCCTTCAGGTGCAGGTGAAATACTGTGTGCTACTGTAAGATGTGAAGGCGTGTTCAAGGCAGGCGTTTGAGTGAGAGGCAACACTGGAGTTAACTGTGACACATAAGCCAGGAGTGATTCATCTTGAGGCCCACACATGAGTACACTTTGAGAAAGTGTCAGTTTGTAGAAAAACATCCATCTCCTCCATCAGGAATCAGAGACATCGGGCTCCTCAGTTATTCATACTGTTATTACGTCACTGATAGAAATGGTGACTTTAATTGCACCTTCAGTAGAGATTGACATTAAAGTGGAAGGAGACATATTCAGAGCTGCTTCTCTGATACCTGAACAGCCGTCATTCTGAATTATTCCTGTCATACAGTCAACTCCAGGAAACTCCAGGAGTTTTTGGGCAATGTCACCACACTGGAGTTTAAATAAACAATCAAGATGTTTAGGAATTTCAGCGATTTTTCTAAACAGATCCCCGTTTTCAGAGGCTCATAAGTGATTTTAAGACTCACAGGCACTTTCATGGCAAGTTGAGGCTTGTTCCCTCATCAATTCATGATATACTTGGCAAAAGATCTGGATTTCACTCAAGTCTGAGGGCAGATGATGTCATGGTTAACCTGTAGAGAAATGATAGGAAGACTGGAGGATCATGCTGAAGTGAGTTACTCAGGTGTGTTTTGGGAAACTGGTGGCCAGTTATTGAAAGATTTATGGTGGCACCTTGCTTCTTTTTGCTCCTGGACATTTTCAGATATTCGTATACTTTCCCCAGAATCTGTGTTTTTACACAATCTATTGCAGGTCTACAGAAAAGCCACTGAACCTCCATGCTAGGTTTTCATTCTGGGATACACAATTACATGCAAGGATCTTATATGAGCTAATTTGCATCTCTTCCTGTTATGAGCAATACTTAATGGATTTCAGTCAAGTTGTAGTAACTTGTAACTTTTTGTTGATTGAGTTAAATCCATTTCATAAAGAGTACAAAAGAAAATGTGCAAAACCTGCAAGAGTCTAAAAACTCTCCAAATATGCATAAATATTAGTGGGTACTCCATGGAGGTCATAAAATTGGGACTCCTAAGGAACAAATCAAAGGTCAACACATCAAGCACCAACAGCATCTTCACTGGAGCTCCTATAAAGTTTTCAAACTCTGAAAAAGCTCCCCAGGGGACACAGAAGACTAAAATCCCAGTCTGAGTACTGGTTCATGTGATGTCCAAACTGAACTTTATGTCTAAACTCAACCCAAAAATGGCTCACTGTTTATTAACTGTTATTGATTCGTTCTGAGAATGAGCTAAGAGGTAATCAGACAACTGGGGTCACCAGCCTTTTATGCAACAGACAAACCCTTTGAACAAACAAAGCCTGAGGGCTGCTGTCCTGCTGTGTCATTAAAATTTCAGCACCGATTAATCAACTCGGCTTCAGTGTGAAATTGATTTAGGTCATTGCTACTCGATGTGGGCTTTTAAACTGTTGCTCCTTTATTTGGAGGTACCAGAAATTCAGCAGGGGAAAAACACAATTTCTCTGACTGACTGACAAAGTGAAAAAGAAAATGCATGTTTTAAAGAGTTTCCTGCTCTGAAGATGTGACTTTGGAACACACAGTAATCTCAGACTTGCGAAACTTCTGATGGGCTTAACGATTTTTCGTGGGGGGAAATGGTTTTAGCTGTTCTGTTTTAGTCAACAATAAAATTTCCCTTCGCCCTCCTGTGTTTATTCACCCTTGTCCTTTACACAAAAAGCAGGAGGTGAAAGAATGATTGTCTCATACTGTATTATCCACACAGCGAGGGGAGTGAAACAGACTCAAGACTCCTCATCTGTTTGCACAGCTGCACACTGTACTCTTTCACCTCTGACCACTGCCCCCCACACCAGGCACTGTTAATAACAATTTTCAGGTGTTGTCCAGGGATTTTTCTTTTGGAAAGATCTCATTCTAATCTATGAGTCACAGCAGTGGTCACATATTAGTTTAAAAAGACCAGACAACTGCTTCTAGGTGGGTGTGACAAACAATATGTCAACCCATCAAACTGGAAATAATGCCTGTCACACAAAGAGTTGATGCCAGTGATGCAGGAGCAAGTCTTGTATTAACTGTGAGATTTCTTATTTGCGAAGAAAGATGTTTTGATTGATTGGACAAAATTTGAAGCCAACATTCAATTTGCAGCACATACAGCCCATTTTTTATCCAGACCAGTGAAACTCCCATTTCAGTTAGTAAAAAGAAGTTTACCTACACACTTGGCTGTGATGTCTTAACCCTTTCAGGCTCAAATTAAACTTTTTGTTGCTAATGCACAACCAAGTCCTGCAGTGGTACTTCTGAGTAAAAAAAAAAAACCTCATAAAATATGTATGTGGGGTAACCAGGTTGTTAGTTTTTAACTGTTGCAAATCGGCAACGCCTGCCTCGAGAGGGTTAATAAAAGCAGCCATGTAAATTCAACAGTATATCTTCGTTTTTCTTTATGTTAAAGAAATATTGTTTGGGCTTAAACTGCAAGAAATAAATACGCAAAATTAGACAACGTCTGGTAGCTCAGACTGTGCTCTAATTACAAAACAAAGCTTCTGTCAATTCAAAGATTTGATTTCAAAATTGCTTTTTGTGAACCCACTTTAAAAAACAACAAATTTTTTTAATAGCTGATGGAACTTTTCTGTCATTTAATTGTTTATCTGTCTCTTAATTACTTTGGCGTTGTATGAATGGCCATGGAGGAGACTTTATCAGCAAGAAAAATGAATGAAATCTAAATCTAATAAATCCATCTAAAAGTCCAAAATTCATGCCCTCCTTCATATTTTCCAAAGTCTTCCAGTGGACCAGATAGTGGATCTTTGCTGGGCTGCTTCTAGTCCCCTGGCCTTATGATTGTTACCACTGACATAGATCACTGTAACATTTTTAAGAAACATCACCTCTTTTCTTCCAGGACTGGACGCCTGAGTGAAAAACTTAAACACAGAAAAATCTCTGGGAAGGAAACAGCTCATACTCCACCACAGAAACCCCTGCACCAGTTAACACGTGCATGACTCCAAGTGACGAAACGCTACGTCCAGATGAACAGAATCAACTTTTGGAGATTTACTTACCTTGATGATTGAGAATGCATCAAGATACTTCCTAAAACTTTTTTTTTTTTTAATCTGAACAGTTAAAACTTAAAACACTGCTTATAAAATATTGGTGTCAGTGTCTTTTTGGTCTTAGTGGAATTTTCACCTGCGTTCGGGGAATTGTTGGTATTTAAGGTACGTTATCACCACCATCTGTCCATATTAAGAAACACAAACCTGCTCAGTCTGAACAGACACACAGAAAAGTCTTTAACAGCCTCAGCACAAAAAAAAAAAAATCTAAATACACCGCTCCAAAAAAATAAAATTAAATTAAAAAAAGTTACGGGAACACTTAAATCACACATTGGTTCTTGATGACAAAATATTCAGGCTGAAAGTTTTTACTGATACACACTGTAATTTGCTGAGAACAAAATTATGTAACAAAAGCCAGGGGAAACCAAAATCATCAAATCACAACAAAAAAGCTATAAATTTATATCAGAGTGATCAGACTAATCTGGCTCACTAATGTTTACAGCCTCAATGTGCCTCCATGCACTTCAGACATCTGGGTACGCTCCTGGTCAGACAGTGGATGATGCCCTGGTTCATCTTCTCCCAGATCCTGGATCAGAGCATAAGTGAGGTACTAGATAATCTGTGGGACTCATAAATATTGTTCTAGGGCCATGATACCTATGCCTTTACCACTATGGCTACACACTGCCCACACGAGGCAAGGCATCACTCTGCACCAGCAAAAGATGTAAAGTGAATCTGAGGATTTCATCTCTATACCCAACTGCTGTTGGCTAACACACGGAGGTCTCTATGCAAGGAAATCCCACTTGAGACCACCACTGCCCAACCTGTCATACTAGATAATGTTGCAGAAAACATTCACCACAACGTCTTCAGACTCTTTCATGTTGTTTAAAGATGGTCTGCTCTCATCTGTGAAGAGAACAGAGCACCAGTGGCTAACCTGCAAGCTCTGGTGTTGTCAGGCCATCACCAATTGAGCTGCTCGGTGCTGTACTGTGAGCACACGTCCTACTAAAAACTGCTGGGCATTCATGCCACCCTCAGGTAGTGTTTCTATCAGAAACATGCTCAAGTATTCCAGTGGAAGTCATTTTGTAGGGCTTTGGCAGTGCTCCTCCAGTTCCTTCTCGCATCAAGAACCAGATACCAGTCCTGCTGCTGAGCTGATGCCCCCTCTGTGGCTCTGTCTAGTTCTCCTTGTGCAATAACCCATTTACACCTTCAAGGCTGTACTAGGAGACAGAAAACTTTGCAACTGCCTGTTTGCATACGGTATCACAGAAGAGCTGGACTAACTGGTATCATTTCATGCTGCCACTGATGGCAAGGGCACTTCCAAAAAGGAGAACTAGAGGAAAATCAGTCAGGAGCAATAGTCTGTGGCCTTCCCTGCGCAGGGGGGAGTTGCCTGTCCAGTGCAGCTGTTGTCACTTCATTTGGACCAAACCAGGTGGAATGGATCCCCATTGGGAGCTGTGGTTACCAACTGAAAAGTTTAACCATCTGTGTTATACTGTGATGATCAAGTGTTCCTGTCATTTTTTTTGAGAAATGTGCATTACACATAAGATGTAAAATACTCTTACTGGTTTCACCAAGGCTCCAGGAATAAAACATGTCAAAACGTAGTATGGACACACTAAAAATGCTTAATCTTTAAAGTGAGGTGCACTACACATTTGTGTTCTCAGTAGTTCCAGCTGAATCTGAAGTTATTTACTCTGTTAGCTGTTCAAGCGTTTGGGGTTTTAACTTTAAATTAAAGCCACACAAACGATTCAAAATAATAATAATAAAGAAAAAGATGAAGCAGAACCTCTCTTTTTGTTTTCTGGTGGTTATATTTCAACATCAGCATATTTTCTTGGCAGCATATAAAAAAAGAAAGGAAACAATGACTACATCGAAATATCAGTCTCTCTAAGCCATCTCTGTACAGTGTAGGTGTGACTGATGAGATGTACCACCTTTTATTCATTCCCTTCTGTATCAAAAGACACATTTTCACGACTTTGTAATTTTTGGACCTGGCCTCTTAGCGCCCCTGCCTTCCAAATAATTACAACTGTTTCAACAATGACCGAGTGAGAGACCAAATTTGGGTCAAAATAAACAAGAATGAGCCTCCCTTTACCTGTCCCAGGTAGAGAAAATAACAAGAAGAGCTAGAAAATAAACTCTGACTGATTTAATGTCCTTTCTGAGAGGTAAAAGTCTCTTTGTACAAGTCCCTTGTGGCCCATCATCAATTAGTGATCTATTATTTGTGTTTTTTTCTTCTTTTTTCATTTTTTAATTGAAGACGAGCTATATGATATATATTCTGTTCTGATATGCCTCAGTGTTGAAAGCTAAATGAGGCTTGCCTCAGAGCAGAGTATATAGTTTATTAAAAACATTAAAGACTGCTGGCATCCATTAAACCTTACTGGCCAATTGTAGAGCACTACAAAGGTATTAGGCTGTCAGTAGAGACGTCAGTATTCGGACTAGTGGAGTGGCGGTGAAAGTAGCCCATCCACCCTTATCTGTCTTGGCAAAAACCAGGGCCACCTCCAGAACAAAAGGTTATGGGATCAAGGCCAGTAACATCATCCCACATCATTGGTGAAAGGGTGAGGTCTACCAGAGATACAGACAAGCGAAAAGTGAGTGTGTCTGGAAGGCTAGTTCCTCTCCTGCACAAATACAGTCTCCTGTGGACACAGCCCTGCCTCCTGCAGCGTGATGTCATAGTCCAAGTGGGCGAGCTTCCTTCTGGGGAAGTTGGTGACGAGTTCGAAGCGTTCGTTAGGATAACCCTTAGACTGGACGTGTCTTACCAGGGCCTTAAAGAGAGAGTATAATTTGGAAGGTAGGGGAAAAAAAGATTTAAAAAAATGTTGCCATGTTTATTAGGCATTATAAACATGTACTACTGTTTATTTTACTTGAATATCAGTGATTTTGGGGTTCACTCACCAAAAGTTTTGCTTTAGAAGACAATGAAATTTGCTCTCTCTGTCCATCAGGGTAGCGGAGCATCAACCTGGCTTTGGGACCTATTAAAAACAAAACAGTTACTAAGATGATGCTGTCAGAACTGAAAAGCCACTATACTTAAAAATGCCAGAACACACTGGTCAAAAAGCATAAAAAACACACATCACATAGATAAACAATGGATTGATCTTTGAATTAACAGCTACGACTGTGTGCGCTTGCATTAAACTTGCATTCTATTTAATGGTCAGCAGAGGGCGACTCCTCCGACTCAGTCCTATAGCAGCCTTGTCACGCTCCGCTTTCACACTATTAAGCTGTCAGTAGAGACGTCAGTATACGGACTAGTGGAGTGGCGGTGAGGGTGGCAACGGGGGAAAATGCTTGGCTTGAGGTTTTATGACAGGACTTTACTAAACAATAGGTGACGTCACAGAAGCTACATTCATTGCTTTTTCTGTCTATGCTCCAGAACTACAACCACTAGAAGGTACCCGCACACAGATATTACACCAGACTGTAATTAGACAAGATGAGTGAAACCACTAACATACTTATCACTTGGGTCCCGCCAAGTAAAAACAACACACAACCACCACATTCTGCAAGGGATGTGACTGTAGAAACCGTCAGAAAATCTAGTGCTTAGTACCAGTCTTCACTGGTCATATATGGTACACATTTTGATAGAAATCTTCACACACACACTCCAGCAATAAAACTAATGCTAAATCCAGCCAAAGGGACCAAATAGTACAGTAGGATTAAGGGTCTGTCTACATTCAACTGACTAGGACTGACTTCACGGCCATCATTGATCTAAAAGGAGTCAGTCCAGCAGCACCCACTTATGTGTTGGCATAAGTGGGCTCTTAAGACACCTTAAGGCTTTAATACCCTGAGCACGTTGAAAAAAGCTAATTTTTTGGATCCAAACTTGTGGTGTAACGCAGATGCACACTGAAAGCATTGCAGTTTGCAGAAAATTCGCCTGAAAAAAAAGTGACGTGAAAAAGATGACATTAACATCAAGCGATGATGATGATGGTCCTGATGTTTCTAAACACGAACATCATCAAATTCATCATGAGAAGACAGTAGTAGGGACAATTTCATGGTTTGATCAAGGAGCTGAAGCAGCACCACGACCGCTTCTGTAAATATCTCAGGATGTCAGCGGGACAGTTTGAGCTGTTTTTGAAAGAGTTGGAACCACAACTGAGGAGGAAGAGAAATAATTTCAGAGAGCTGATTGACCCGGAGCAGTGTCTAGCGCTGTGTCTGTGGCTAAACAGCATTATTTTACGATTTCCATATCATTGTATATTCAGTACTGATGCACTTTGAACTACAGTGCAGTAGTCTGTCTGGGCAGATCTGTTTATTTTTCCAAATGTGAATAAAAGTCACAAATTCATGCAGTGAAATAAGTTGACACTGAAGAATAGATGAGCCCTAAAATTAACTTTTAGTGCACAAAATATTCGGAAAGAGTTTGCACGTCCGCAAAGGCCTTTAGACTTTTGTTTTTTTAAAGCAAACTTGCTGCTCACCTTATTATGATTGCATCGAAAACAGACATATAGACACACACACACGCACACTCATGAAACCTAAAATACTTTTCATTTGTCGTACCATTGTCCTCAGGACAGTCCACATCACAGGTTGTGGTGGTGCTGATCTTTGAAGTTCCTGCGCTTTCAGGTAGTGGGGCGCAGTGATTCCCACCAGAGTCTGAATCAGGCTGGGGATGACGAGGCCCGGGAGCCGAGGGCTCCAGGTGGTTCTTTTTGCTCTCCTCTTTCTTGTGACTGTGGTTGTTTTCTTTGTACGGTGATTTTCTGTAGGAAGAAGTGGAGCTATCAGGATGAAGACGCTGCTGGGCTGCAGTGGCTGCAGAGGGGGTCGCAGTGTGTTTGCCGGTCGAACTTTTCTCTTCATGGGGTGCTGGCGTCTCGCTGTCTGAGCCGTCAACAGAGAAAGGCCCTTCGCTGTCAGAGAAAGGCTCTGCATCAGATTCATCGTCTGATCGAGGAGAATCGGGGGGTTCGGGGACATTTGAGGACTCGTAGTGGGTCTCTTGTAGAGAAGCTCGGATTGCTGCCTCCAACTGACTGTCTTCACTGGCATCGATTAAACTTTCCTAAAAGATAAAATAGTGTACAATTGTTTAAAAAAAGTAACAAAGATCTGAGTAAAGCAACACAAAGACTTTAAACAATATGGATGGCTGCGTGACACTGACAACATCAAATATCACAGCACTAAAATATGCTGATACTGATCATAGCATGACATTTATCCAAACCCTGAAGCTCTGATGCAAAATCCTAACAAACATCCCAGATGCCTCTGAAACTGATCAGAGGTGTGACTGAGGAAATTCCAACAGAGCCACAGCAGGAGCGAGGAGCTCTTATTAGAGCAAAAACATAGAGGGAATTAGAGGTGACACATGAGATGAGAGACCCACAGAGCGAGCTCGTTTGGCAGGAGGTGCGTGGCAGGATGGCCCGTCGAGCTGTCCGTGCTCTGCCAGGAAGCCAGTTGCCTGCTCCAGGAACGACGCCACATCCAGCTGGTTCCACTCCACCATTTTTTGACCTGATGTGAACATGGTTTGAACAGAACCGATCACCAAAAGCAGGAAATAATTAAGTATTTAATTATAAGAAAAGAGAGAGAGAGACGCACACATCAGTTTGGATCAACACTGCAGATTTACACAGTTTATTGTGACATAATAGCCAATTGTGTCGCTTTAGTATTGCTTTAATCCCATTTCCTGATATGAACACTGTTATTCAAGCTACTTGAAGACTACTGACATTTAAATTATTTTTCATAACACTATTAATGTCTTACAAAATGATGCATGCAGACATCATCTTCCTGTGCATTTATAATAAAAACTGCTTTTGTAAGCCTCTCAGAGTGAGAGCTGTACTTTAATCTTGCCAGTAAATCACATATTTGTTTGTTTTCTTGATCAGCTGGAAACAACTCAATGGTGTGAGTGTGTTCGTACATCAGCAAACCCTCATCATCAATCAGCCCTCCACAAACACTCACCTGTGCGTGGATCCAGGATCGAAATGTAGGGAAACTTGTTCAGCTTATAGAACTGGATGTATCTTTGTCCCTCTTCACTATCATGATATACCTGCAGAGGGAGAAAATGAACGATAGAATATAAACTGAACTTAAAGTGTGCCCACACTGCATAATGCAAAGACGGGTGGACTGCTTTGGAAAAGTACCTCCCTCCCCAACTCTCCATCATCCACCCATTTTCTTCCACTTATCCAATTCAGAGTTACAGTCAGGCTCGAGCCTATCCCAGGTGGTGTACACCCTGGACAGGTAGCCAGTCTGCCATGGGACTAACACAGAGAGACTGACACACTCACATTCACACCTGCAGCCAATTTAGATTTACCAGTTAACCTAACATCCATGTCTTCTATGGACTGTGTGAGGAATTCAATTAAATTCTTTTCTATTTATATATCGCCAATTCACAGCAACAGTCGTCTGAAGACACTTTATTTTGTAAAGTAAAGATCCTACAGTTATTACAGTATATGACCCCTTATGAGCAAGTGCTTGGTGACAGTAGGAAGAAAAAAACTTCCTTTTAAAAGGAAGAACCCCTGCATTTATGTTTCATTTTAACATGAAAACTTTTCACCAAAAGGCTCAAGCTGGGACCATCTTGAGGCTAACAGCTGCACCACTGTGCTGCTCCTCTCCATAGCCCATTATTTTGAACTTTTACTCTCACTTTAAGCCCTTTAGAGCTAACAGGACCAGAGTTTTCTACTTTTTACTCAGGCACACCCCACTTCAGAAACAGAAAAGCATAGCCTCACTCACCAATACCAACCAACCTTTTACCTCTACGTGGAAAACTGCTTCTTTTTTTTTGTCTTTTGTTGTTTTTTACAGCTCTAAAAATACACTTTCCCATCTAGGGCTGCTCAATTAATCGAATTTTAATCACGATTACGATCTGGGCTTTCAACGATCATTAAAAATGACTGAGCCGATTATTAGCCCCTCCCTCATTTATCCGCGACACCTTAAAGGCCGGTCCGTGAAAATATTGTCGGGCATAAACCGTCCGTGGCGCAAAAAAGGTTGGAGACCGCTGATTAAGAGGACCCGAGGGAAACCCGGAAAGCTAAGCAGAAGTTATTTGGAGAGTGACTGCCGTTGGTTGAAAAGAGAGTTTAAAAAAAAAAACTTCAGTGGTGTTGCACACTATTTTATATTATTTTTTTAAGTCATTGTTAACCCTTTAAAGCCGGTCAGAGCAGCACGCTCCGTTTTGCGTAACTATTTTTAAATCCCTGTAGAACCTGAACCGTGTAAGCTAGCGCAATAATTTGTTTTGCATATGAAACCGGAGGAGTTGTACTTACATCTGATGCCATCAGCTTGTCCTCGGTCACGGTTTCGTTCCACATATAGCTTTGCAAAAATTGCATAAAAAGCGCTTGCAGGAACAAAAACATAATATTCCAGAAACACGTTTTGCCGTTCCTATCAGCTGTTCGTAACACTTCCCACAGTGAAATGATGCACCTGCTGTTTTCTTTGCAAATTTGCATCATAGGATTGTTTTTTGTTTTTCCTGCAGTACATAAAAATTGCTGTATCTCCAAAATAAAACTATGAAGACACTCAAAATAAATTTCCTGTGGTGGGAAACTATTTTTTGCAACTTTATTGTATTTAAAGTTTTGAGGGATAAACCTCTTAAATTTCTCCAAGTAGAAATATATGTAAACAAAACAAAAGCGATTTTCAATTTTTTTTGTAGTTTATTGCACTTTTTTGCAATTTATGTAATTACTATGGACTTAATGCATACATATTATTAAAATATGGGCTATAACAGTTGTATTGATGTATAGCAACTTGAAATGCTCCCACAAATGGCACTACAGCATGTAAAAAAAAAAATATAAGCTCTGGTGGACTTGGTTCTATAGTAGGTCTTAAAGGGTTAAATAAATATCGTCAAATAATCGTGATCTCAATTTCAGTGAAAATAATCGTGATCTCAATTTCAGTGAAAATAATCGTGATTATCATTTTTGCCATAATCGAGCAGCCCTATTCCCATCTTTGCTCAATGATGGCTAATTCACCTGATGGCAATTTTAAACACGAAACAGAATTTAAACACCTTTGATCATTGAGTACTGCATTTTCTAAAGACTATAATCTACATCTTACAATATGACATGCCAGCAGTTGTCTCGCCCCACCCACGAACGAGCCAGTCGTTTGCCATCTGCTATAAGCAGCATGTGACTGCAGTGACACCTACACACAGCAGACATGCATGATGGTCTCAACTGCTCGGAAGCAGGCACATCTGTTCGTTATTGTAGTGAACATGTAGGCTTGATGTACTTTTTGGCTTGGCTTGCTGTATTCATTGCAAGAATTAGGGTGGTATTTAAGTGCTCTGGTAGCATAAACCAGAGGTGTTGATTGTGGCACTGCTACACACTGAGCTGCAATTGAAGTTATACCATTGTTAAATTTTGTCCATACATGGGAAAAATATAACGTGCATCATAGAAGTATATCCTACAGGTTTAAAAAAGCATTTTATACCCTGTGTAGAACAAAAAACCCAAACTTTATAAATGCATGTCTTTGGTCTGTAGGAGCAAGTACCCAGAGGAAACCCGCACACACAAGGAGAACATACAAACTCCATGCAGAAAGGCCTGAGCTACCCAGTGGATTCAAAAGCAGGACCTTCTTGCTGTGAGATGATGGTGCTAACACCTAACTACCAAATTGTAGATGGATGGATGGACTAAATAAATTCCCTCACGAATAACGCCATGCATCACAGAAAACACCACACTGCGCTCTTAAAACCTCATACCTGCCAGAATATGAAGTGTTCTCTGATGATGGTCTTCACTGAATCATTACTCCACACATCTCTGTTCAGACACTGGCAGGCAAAGTCTTGAACATTTTGAATGTTGATCATTAGCCATTTGTTTTCCATCTGTCCGCAGTCTTTAGCCTATAAACGTAAAGAAAGACATATGGAATTAGAGGGAATTCACGATTTACAAAGACAAATATACTTTATGATGGAAATCATTAAGTCTGCAAGTTTTGATTTAAACGCAAAACATATCTTTTGCTTGGTGGAGAACAAATAATAAAATTAAATAAGAAAAAAGATTATTTACAATGAACTGAAACCTTAATTTCAACTGGAAATAGTTCAAAGACTACAAATCAAATGCTGAAAGCGAAAAATTCTGTTCTTCATTCTTGTGTGTGTCGTTATGTGTAATTCTGTGTGTACATGAAATTTTTATTGAATTTTTTTGTATGAATTCTGATGAAAAAAAATTAGGGGTGGGGTCGTGTTAACAATCCATTAAAAGACTTAGTGACTGTGACTCTGAATATTGTGGTAAATACTGTCAACATATAGAAAAGTTTATAAAGTTTTAAAATATGTCACATTTGACCTCTGACCTCTCCTTCAAGGTCAATAGAATGATCTGAAGGTCAAAGTGATAATAATTCTATATAGAGATATTTAAAACTATGGGGGTGTCCAAATTCATGGGGTGCACCCTCCTGAGGCCGCATTTGTAGGCCAATTGCGTCACAGCGACGTGACGAAGGCTGTCCAAATTCGTAGACTCCTCCGAATTTAGCCGACAAATGTGTCCTCCTTCTCTCCGAATTTGAAGGATGGGTTGGGTGTATCCATCGTCGCCCACAATATACCAGAATTCATAGCGCGGCCCAGCCAATTCCAGTTTTCAACAATGGCGGCCACTACTAAGTTTTTAATATTGTTCTTATTGCTCTTTCTGGGTCACAAAACAAACTTTTAACATATTTTCAGGGGAGAATGTAGCTGTGTAAACTTCAAATATCTGCTCGCTTTATCAAGATATCACATATTTGCAAAAGTTGTCTGACGTGTTCGGAGACGTCTGTTATCCACCAGCTCGATAGCTAACTGGGAGCTAAGCCGCTAGGTCACTAGAGCCGCCGAGAACGGCAAACTCCCGGCACATCATTTTCAGAACACCACGGTCTTTCGCTACTCAGGTTAAAAATAATATAATATACTTAGATAACCTAAAAATGTTATTGTTTGGCTTTTTTCGGTGTTTTATTTGTTCATGAGTAAATCGGTTTGGCTGAAATTAAAGTTATTAGATTAGGTAAAATAAAACTTTATTAATTCCCCGGGTGGGTTCCTACTTGGTTTTCACACAGCTGAATAAACGTCAAACAGAAAACTGATTAAACAGACGTGTGAGATGGTCGAGAATTTACACCAGTGTCCTGTTATATTTTAGATAGCAAGGAGCAGACAGCTGAGTTAATTAGACTCCACAGAGACAGCGGTGTCGCAAATCTGAAGGCTAGACCGTCCAATTTCACAGCCGTTTACTTCCGGCCTACCCGACCTTCTGAGGACCCGGCCCACGTAGACTGCGAATGCCAGGTCCTCAGGAGGATGCAGCCCATGAATTTGGACACGACCTAGGTTTCTTACTGGTATATTTACAATGTAAAAAAAATAAAGGCAATGATCTTTTGGGATTCTCAACATCACATTACTTTGACCTCTGACCTCTTCTCCAAGGTCAAATAAAGTCGAACTTTTATCAAATCTAATTTTTCTTTGCAACTATGCTAAAAATTCTACTGTCTTTGTTTATATCGGCCTACATTTAGGAAATGATACTGGTACATATTCTAAATACTTATAAATATCTATTTTTGGCACCAACTCCCTAAGTCCCCTTAATGGTGGCATATTTTGGCCTAAAACCTGTATATATATCATCCAGCATTTCCCAGTGTTTCTTTAGGTGGGGGTCATGCTGTTTTGAAGTAACTGCCCATTCAAAGCAGTCAAACTAGTGAGAAAAACATAGTGTGTCCTTTCCAGAAGATGAGAAAATTTCTGATTTTAAGCATTTGATGTTTCTTCCACTACAAACAGTCAAATTGGTGTTATGCCAAATCATTGCAATCTGCTTTTACACAAATTTTAGTCCTCCCAACTTTTTTGGGAACAGGTTTTTGCATTAGCGGTGTGCGATCACAAGCAAGGAAGCATGACATTGCAGGTTTTCACCATCTACCTACTCAGTCATCATCTAAAATTTGGCTGAAAGTTCACACAGGCTGAATAAAGGTGTGGGGTACAGTGTCCTGTGAGTGACTCCTCACCGTCTCAAAGCTGCCTTTGTGCATGAGCTCAATGGGAGGACGGAAAAGGTCTGCCAGGGTGCTCAGTTTCTTATCCACTGTTCCACCATTACGCAGCTCCTGTTCCTGGCGGACTAGGAACAGAAAAACATTCATTCACTCATTACTGGAAGTTAAGATGCCACAACAGAAATATGAGACAGACTTTTAATGGTGATTGTTAGGAAACAGCACTACCACATTTTATTTGCTTTAACTTGTACATTTTGGAAAATACTCACTTGTTTCCGTCTGAAAGTCTCGGAAACCATCAAATATTGATCGAGCAGGTCTTCTTCGCTTTGGCACTGAATATATGTAATAAAAAAATAAATAAGTAAACAAATAAAAAAAATCATCATCATCTTTACAGACAGCTGGCAGTCTACATGAATATTTCTTTGCCTTAAGCAGGACTGACAAATAAAAGCAACAACATACCTCCAAAAAGGGGTTCTGGTTCCACCAATATGTCCTGCTTCTGAGGAATTGGAGCCCGCACTTCACTGAGGAAGGCATGAAGGCAACATATACAGAGTTATTTATGTAGACAAGCAATCAGCTGTAAAAGATCTGTAATCATATTACAAACAATCAACATTTAGTATGATAAGGAAGCAATGAAACGAATGCTATTTTTCGTCTCATGTCAGCTTGTGGTAAACACAGATTCTAAGCTTGGATAAACAATCAGCAGAAAATTTGAGAAGTTTCCATTTTTGAAATAAAACATGACCAAAACAGACAAACTAACTCTGTGGGTTTTGTTTTACTTTTGTCTGACCTAGGCTTGTGGAGAAAAGTCACAGCTTACTCTGTAGAGGGCGCTCTGCTGCTTGACGCTGCAGAACTGGAGCTGGTGCTGGGCTCCTCTGCAATCCCGCCTCCATCTAGGAACATGGTCACTGCCATCTCCAGGTTGTTGTTGCATGCTTCCAGCATATGTTTTCCTACGCTCTCTGTGGCCCCT
Source organism: Copadichromis virginalis (assembly GCF_057382275.1). NCBI lineage: Eukaryota > Metazoa > Chordata > Actinopteri > Cichliformes > Cichlidae > Copadichromis > Copadichromis virginalis. The sequence continues at coordinate 20,239,398 of NC_140635.1, forward strand.
GGAAGAGAGTTAGATATGTAGGCACTAACCATGAGCACAATGCGTTCACAAATGTTTACAGATTAACAAATAACATTGAGAATTTCATAGTGGCACATTGTATTTCAGAGCCAAATATCAGCTGACCGATATTTTCAACCAGCAGCTATAAGGTATTTGCTAATATATCCGTATTGGAAATCTCATAGATGCTGATAAATAAAAATGAATAAAGTCAAAATGAACAAAATGCACTTCCACCGTGTTATGAGTGTTGATGTTGCATAGTTTTCCCACTAGAGGGCACTCTGCTTTTTTTCTGATGGCAACTTAATTTTGAATCACCGCAAACAACAACCTGCTAATCTAAGCAGAGATGGGCAGAGTACAAGGAGCAATCTACCACTTCTCATGACAATAAAAGTTTATTTTTAAAATGCATCGTCATATTATCTTAGCCCCCATCTTAGTGGCTGGGGTCTTTCTGTGTGGAGTTTGCATGTTCTCCCCGTGTTTGCGTGGGTTCCCGCCGGGTACTCTGGCTTCCTCCAACCGTTCAAAGACATGCAGCTTGTGGGGATAGGTTAATTGGATAATCCCAATTGCCACTAGCTGTGAATGTGCGAGTGAGTGTGAGTGCGAATGGTTGTCTGTCCCTGTGTGTTAGGCCTGCGACAGACTGGTGACCTGTCCAGGGTGTACCCCGCCTCTCGCCCTATGACAGCTGGGATAGGCTCCAGCGCCCCCCGTGACCCTGAAAAGGATAAGCGGAAGCGAATGGGTGGATGGATATTATCTTAGTAGGGAATCATAAATAACCACACATCACAAATATTTTTTTGTTTTGACTGCCTAAACAAAACAAAATATTGGCTGAAAATCAAATATTGGTATCTGTGCTAAAAAAAAACAAACAACTTTATTGGCCAGGTCCTAATTACATTAGTGTGATAAAACATTTAAAAAAAAAAATTTTTTTCTATAAAAGACTGTCAAGCAAACCAACACTGTCACTAAAAACTGCATTAATGTTGCCATAAGTCTGCTTTTGGTCTGCGAATAATTGGGGTCAAGTTGTTAACTAAATGCAGTCTATTTTGGTTAATGCAGCAATTACCTGTGACAATTTGTTGAAAATCACATATCTGTTGCTGTGTATATACACAGAAATGAACATTTAACAGTTACACTCAGCAACCTTCCTGTTCATAATTCAACTTTAATTGAATTTATTAATATATCACAAAAACAGTTGCCTCAAAGTGCTTCATACTGTAAGATAGACCCTACAACAATGCATACAGAGAAAAACCCAACAATCATATGACACCCTATGAGCAAGCACTTTGGCGACAGTGGGAAAGAAAAACTCCCTTTTAACAGGAAGAAACCTCCAGCAGAACCAGGCGGCCATCTGCTGCAACCAGTTGGGGTGAGAAATATTACCAGAATACAACCAGTGATCAGCCAGTTCAGTCCTCCTCGAGCTGTGCTGACGACTCATTCAGACCGATGGCAACATGTTAGCAATCGGTCTACGAGAATAAATTAGACGCAATTATTCATAAACTTCCAACAATCTCTCTGAAGCTGACTGCAGTCAGTCCAGGTGAGACTGTTACTGTTTGCAAAAAAGTTACCACCTATCAGGCAACCCGTGCAATCACCAATGCCATAAACATTTAGTTAGCACAAGTTGTGGTCACAGATTAGAAAAATATGAAATACAGCCATTATTTTTATATACAAGGAAGCCGCTGTCCTATTTTTACTCATTTGAGTTAGCCATTAGCTGTGAATTAGGTAGTTGCTTTGTCAAGCTAAGTGTCACCAGTGTTAGATAGTTTTTCAGTTCAGTTGATTTAGTTTAATTTTGCTTGGCTAATGTTATCTCGGGATGATGGTGCATTAGATCAGCCCCCTTGTTTGCAGTATTCCCAGGGTATTTAAACTTGTTTAATACAATATCAATATTTAGCGTCCCTGTATTCACACAACATCACTACACAAAATATCATCATACTTCGCTCTATCAATTTTTCCTTAATCCCTACTTGCTATATTACAATGCTCATGTTTTTCTGAGAGTGGTATATCACAGTCTAGGTATCCATCTTCTACTTGTGAGGTCACATAAGGCTAGAGCCTATCCCAAGTTTCATAGAAAGGCAGGGCACACTGGACATGTTCCCAGTCCATCACATTCACACCTAGAGCTAATTTAGTATCACCATTAAACAAGCATGTCTTTGAACTATTAGAGGAAGCTGGAGTACCAAGGATGGATTCCAAAGCGGTACTAACCAATGCACCAAGGTGTCACCAGCATCACATCAAACTCGTGACAGTGAACCTTTTGTCCGCCTTTTTTTTCTATTACACTGGATCAAGTCTTTTTTCTGCTTTATGCAAACCTCACCAATAATTTCACAACACTGTCAGCAGTATGAATAAAATCATATAACTGGGTGAAAGCAAAGCACAGAGGGTGGCAAACAGCAACACTGACCTCATTAAAAATTCTTAAATGTTCAAACTTCTGTCATATGCTATAACTGTTCCACATAAGGCCCAAAGTAAAGTTATAACCAGCTCACTAAACATTATGAGTACATACACACGTGTTTTATTCACTCAAGGGATTAAATGCCATTTATTATCATGTGACAACATAGTCTAGTAGTACTTGGTAACCTTGGAATATCTTAGTATTTGATTACTTGTTTTTCCGTATATGTGGTCACAGAAGCAACCACATGTCACTTTGACAATGGACACATTTATTTTACCTTTTATATTTATTTTGATTTTAAATGGGAAAAAATGCTTTACTTGTTTTACTGAGTTTCCCCAACTTTTAGGACAAACAAAGCACATCTTAAACTAACGCTTTATCACTATAGTGAAATGAGTTAACGCCAAACAACCCGCATGACAGTTCAGTTTCAGTTCAGAAAAGGTTTAGTGGGCGGAAATGCTCCGCATATACAACGCGATGTTTGGTAAATAAACGGAAATGTGCGAAAAAACCTGAACAATGCAAAAAGCCTTAATGACACACATGGCGGCAGTCCACAACGTCGTGACAGTGATTTGGACACTCCACATCTGAATGAACCTGATTTATAAGCGGAGTGCCGCGGGGCGACGATGAAATTCTGGTCTGCACTGCGCATGTCCGTATAAAGTAGCAGCCCCTTAACAGAGTCTCCCTCTTCTTTGCCGCTTAATAACTTAAAAAACACCGTCCACTGTGTCAAAGTGCTGATAAACTATAGATAATGTCTGCGATGACACTCGGAGTCCTCAGGTTGTGACCAATAAATAGTGTCTGGGGCCACAGTCAGAGGCATAGTGACAGCAACAACATGAAGTCTGGCTGGTGGTGATGAAGAAGGGAAATGTTGAACAGCCGACCTCCATTCCACATTATCGAGCAACACGCCACGCAAAAAAAGAGCATACAAACCGCTCTAGGTTAGCGAGATTGTGTCTTTAACGAGCACTAATAAGAAAAACAGACATTTTTAAGTGATGATTAAAAATAAGTTTCAAAGCTGGCGGCTTTAAGGTTCATTTTCCGAGTCTTTCACTTGAGTTTAGCTGATAACTGCCTGTGCTTTTTCCCCTCTGCAAACCACTGGCAGCGCAGGAGCAAGAGCAACACTTAACGCCCGTTTTCTCATCTGCGCACGGATTTCAAGATTTACCCGGCGAGGGAAGTGTTCCTATATGAGCACAAAAATCCACTGAGTGAAATAAACGCTAATTAAAATGTTATTTTTACCTGTTATTGCTGTGAATTGTTGTATTAACCCGTTCACCCCCGGAGCTGAGGTATCTCCGAGCGCCGCCATCTTACCGCCACAAACAACAACATAGATGAGGCGCATGCGCAAAGTCGTAATTTTTCCCCTGCCCGGCGCGACGCGGACCCCATGCGTAACAATAGTGCTGCATTCTGGGTCATGTAGTTTTAATGATCTAAAGTCAATTACCGTTGATGGCTTATTATGTAAAAAATACGTGTTGGAATTTTATACAGTTTTTTTACATTATATTATATTATATTATATTATATTATATTATATTATATTATATTATATTATATTATATGCCCTTTTACATTAGTAATAAAAGTTAATAAAATTTATCTTTATTTTCCTGCTGTTTTGCTAAAAATATAAACTTTTCTTTAATTCATATTCAGAAACTGAGTTACATTTTCTGTGCTGTAGACACAGAGTTATTCATATGATAATGTTGTGTGTAGACGGCTATATTTCATAATTCATAATTTACCTGGTCATAATTCAGTAAACATATCTACACTCATCTACACTCACCAGTCACTTCATTATGTACACCTGTTCAACTGCTTGTCAATGCAAATACCAAAATCAGCCAATAGCAGTACCATAGCAGCAACTCAGCATATTTAGACATGTAGACAAAGTCAAGATTACCTGCTGAAGATTAAACCAGCCATCAGAATGGGGAAGAAATGGGATAGTTGTTGGTGCTAGACAGGCCGGTCTGAATATTTAAGAAGGTGCTGATCTGCTAGGATTTTCCTACATAACCATCTCTAGGGTTAATAAACAATACGTCAAACCTTAAAGCAGATGAGCCACAGCAGCAGAAGACCACACCGGGTGCCACTACTGTCAGATAAGAGTTCGTACGGGCAAATTGAACAATAGAAGACTAGAGCTTAGATCACCTCATATTGGTTTCTTGAATATGACAATAAATTCACTCTGTTCAAACTGCGTACACAGTCACCAAATCTCAATCCAATAGAGCACCTTTGAAATGTGGTGGAAGTAGAGATTTACATCATGGATGTGCAGGTGACAAATCCGCAGCAACTGTGTGATGCTGTCATGTCAATATGGACCAAAATTTCTAAAGGATGTTTTGAGCATCATGTTGAATCTGAATCACAAATAACTAAGGCAGATCTGAAAGAAAACAGGGAACTAACAAGGTGTATCTTAAGGTGTAACTAATGAAATGGCAGGTGAGTGTATCTAGATTTTCAAGGAATTAAGTTTGTTTAAAGTCAAAGTCCATTAACTTTAACTTAAAAGAAATTCATTATGCTTTTCCTTATTGTCAGATACATACATAATGCATGCAAAAAGACAAATACTGCTAATAACCATGGCCAACGTTTCGTATGCAAAAGCAGTCCCTATGAGGCCAGACTTTGTGCTCCCCATCACACCCTTTATATATATTTTCCTGTTCTTGAGTCTCTATGATGACTCACGATTGATGTCCCCTAAAATGTGAGCATAGCAAGCCCCACCCACCTGTGATTTAAACCGTCTGTTTGCTGGGGGCAGCCAATAGGACGAGTTCTAATACACAGGAGACCCAAAGTTTGGCTTAAATGGCCATGCAGCTAAAACAGCTTGTTTCAGACAGATGATGAGCTGCGGGGTTTCATAGTGTGTTGTTATTGTTTTGGCTGTTAATGTAGCAAATCTAATTTATTAAGCAGCTGTCATAATAAAGGATCCTTTAATACCCAGGTACATAATCATTTGACGGTGAATCAAGTTTCACACTGTGCTTTATGAGACTCTTTATCTTTGAAATTAAAACTAAACAAACCCGCTTCTTAAGTAGTGTCATTTTATTGTTATTTGCTTCATACATTCAGTTTGAAAACGGCATCAACCAAGCCCAAAACCTGAAGACTCAGTCCTAACAACAAGGAGCAAACAGCAATCTGAACAGCTGCTCCCTCAGTGACCAGTCAGAGTCATGTCATCTTAAGTATCTCGCACAAATCTGTTGTGCTGCCGGGTGAAAACAAAACAAGAGGAAAAAGAATGTCACTTTACAAAGGGAAGGTGATGGTGGAACTGACTTTCTACATCATGGCATGTCCAAACTCTATTTACAAATACACAACGTGATACTTTCAACCCCACTGGCCAGTTTCAGTCAAGCTGAATATAAAAATAACATTACATTCATTTCAATTAAGCAAGAACGTCAGTGCTGATAGTCTGATAATTGTTCTACTGTTAATTTATGCTCACGATCACAAGCAACTGGATTTAAAAAGGCTGTGATCATAAGCATAATAAACAGCTGTTCTACGATAGAAACCAACATTTCAGCGTGGGTTTTAGGCTACAGTGGGAGATTTAAATGCCAACTCAGGGTACTTTTAACGATTCAAAGGTTTCCAATGAATCCAAATAAAATCAGGTTATAATTATGAGTGCAAAGGGAGCACTTCGTTTAGCACTTCTCATTTAATGCACATAAATTTGATGCTTCTCTACTGTAATCATGTGTGAACTTAAAAGCCCTGAGGTGGGGAGTTCATATTTCATATAAAAGATGCATCGCATTTTAATTGTACCAGGGATAAAACCAAGTGCACTCAAGCATATACAGGAGTACTATATACAGGAGACCCAAAGAGTAATCTATTAACTTTGGTTCCAGGCAGTCATTGTATTTTTTGATCTGAGAAAATCCTGTATTAAATGTTGTCAATAAATACACAGAAATTCTTTTTTTTTTGGAAGCCATCCTAAATGCCAAATGAATCAATGCAGTGTCTTCACACATCTGCTGAATGTAGTTTAGTAGTTTATAAAGACTGTCTGTACCAGCAGCATTAATAGTCTATCTTACATTAGTTATCATGAGATCAAACCAGCCAGTAGAATGTAAATGAAGGAAAAATCTACATTTAGATTTTATCGGTTCAAATAAACTTTATGAGCATTTTTTTTAGCCAAAGAAATCACCAAGCTTTAATCTATGAAGTATTACAGCCACATTATGAAAAAAAATATTATCAATCATTTTGAGAAAAACAGTCAAAATGTGGAGGTTACAGTTGTTTCCAGACAAACTATCATGGTTTTTATACCCCCTGCGTTAGTAAAATCGAGTAACAAGGAAGGAAATGATTTCTTTTAAGGACGTTGAAAAGTTTATACAGAAACACACAAACTCAGAAGAGCTGATTTGTACAACACGAAATGACTGGCAGTGGACAGATGTGAGGTTACCAGTGGTTACACTCTCGTCCAATAAAGAGGATGTATGTTTGATCACAATTTGTTTCACTAACTCATGTAAACAAGGCATTTTTTAGAGGGTAGTGCAACCGTGGCAGTTGGTCTCAAAACAACAACGGTAATCTCCACATTTCGCCTTTAATCTCGAAATGTCATCTTTATTCTCAAAATGAGCAACAACGTTTTTGTTTTTTCTCAATGTGGCCCTAATACGCTGTCATAGTAATCAGTGATGCATTCAAGGCTAAAAAAATAAAAATAAACTAAAAAAGTGACGGCACCACCGATTACAAAACCATCATTGTGGACACATTAATTGTTCTTACATTCTCATGAGTTTTATTTTACTGCAGAGGTCACTCTTGTTAATCAGCAAATGGATCTATAAGCTGTAAAATCTCTGAACAAGGAACAGACAAGGCTGCTGGACATCAAAAAAATAAAATAAAAACCCCCCTTCTGTCAGTAATAGAACCAGTTTATTAAAATGGTAAATCAAGCCGTAAAGGATCCGCTTTCCTTAAAAAGGACTGATGAAACTGCACCTTTACTGCGCTGCTCTGAGTCAGCATGATGTCATTATGGCACAGTGAGCTTCGTTTTAGAGGCTTCTCAAACTGTCACAGTTGGTACTAAGTGTGGAACAGTTTTGAGGCCGAATGCAATGGTGAGCTATATCCCAAGGTTTAACATAAGCAGCTTCTATTATGTTATAGACGTTCCCTTTAATGCTGAATTGTTCTTTTACTTAATGTCTCAACAACCCCCCCCCAAAGAAAACCCCAGCCTTTCTCCGCCCAAATGAAAGAAGTAAACTCACAAAATCCCTTAAATATACAACAATGCCTCCAATGTTAAGAATTCCTCTGCTATAATAACAGTGAAACTTCAATAGTGTGATAAATAAGACTGATTTCATAATTTCCTCCACTTCATGAATGAAAACGGCACATCCCAAATGCAAAACAACACAAGGGGGGAAAAGGGTGCAGAGGAAAAAAAATGTGGAAATGAGTGTATGGTAGTTTTTCATTTTCACAGGTCCACCTTAATAAATAAAAGCTTCCACACAAAAGTACAGATTCAAGGTTTGAATGAGTGCATACATGCATACATGTATGTTGAGTGAGCAGTGGGTGTGCTATATGTTGGAATGTGTGACGCAGCTATATAATCGAGTGAGGCCAATGTGATTCCAAAGGTTGTTGTTTGTGTAGGCAGGACAGGCAGGGAGGTGAGGGAGAACACTGTGAAGCTGGCAGGTAAATCGTACGCTGCAGCTTAGAAGCGGATAAAGGTGGCGTCGATCTGGCGTACGCTGGGCAGCGCCAGCATGATCTTTCGCCGGTACTGTGGATCCTTCTGTAGAGGGTTTCTTTCAAGGTAGACTGTCTCCAGAGAAGTGGCGTTCTTCAACTCATCAAGGTCAGACCAGTTATCTATCTGATTATCGTTCATCTGAGGAGATATTACAAAACAACAAGAGCAGTGAGGGTGCACCATCAGTTTAACTCATAACAATATAAGAACTACACTTTGAAACTTTTTGTACTGACCCACTGTTTAAAGAGCAACACACTGAACGTAGCAACAAAAATTGACTTTTAAGAAAGTTTCATTTTAAATGTGCTGCTCAACAAAAAGATTATGCGATACAAATACACGAGTACTTCAACTAATTATGTCTTACTTTGAATTTTCTGTCATTTATTTTGTCATTTTTGCTCTCTGTCCAACCAGCCCTCTGGATGTCCGCCTTCATTACATCCACCCACCCTGCCTCCACGCTCTTCTTCACCTCTCTGCGCACTGTTGTTTTGAATAACTGACCCAGGGGAATTAAACCCATCCACCTTCACTGCCTCTACTCCTTGCATCTTCACTTTTCTACCCATCTCCCAGGTGTCTCATTCCTCTTTTCTCCAGCGCATACCTCCACCTCAGCAGGATCTCTTCTATCGGTTCTCTACCCACAATGTCAACATTTTTATTAACAAGCAAAGGTGTAATTAATTATTTGATGATGGTTGTCTTTTAATGCATGCCGACGTTAAATTTTGTTAATGTTCTAAGAAACTTTTCTTCTTCTGTCAAACCGTCAGCAGTGAAAAATGGGCTGTCTGTACTGAGGCTGTACATTAAATAACATGTCAAACAAACTATTTGTACCCAGAACTCCTGCAGCTCCGTCAGGTGGCTGATGTTTTCTATTTTCTTTACTCGATTGGCTGCGATGTCGAGGGTGGTGAGTTTTTTCTGTTCGGAAAAACAAACATTGCTGTTACATGTTTGCACAATTCAACAGTATGGAACCCCATTTTCTTTTATGTGTCTTGGAAATGTGTGCCTTAAAGCTTATAACTCACGTTGTTTTCTAACCCCTCAATGACCTCAACGCCGTTGTGGCTCAGATAGAGCTCCTTCAGGTTGATGAGGTTCTGAAGCCCCTCAATTTTCGTAATCCGGTTGCTCTGCAAGTAAATGCAAACCCAATGATTATTGGTTGCCTGGAGCGTGTGCAACTGTAATCAAGTGATGAATATGCGTGATGATACCTGGATGCTTAAAACAGTCAGGTTGTGTAAAGCGTCCAGATTCTGAAGCCTTGTTATTTTATTAGTGCCAAGAAACAAACTTTGCAAAGATGTAAGTGAATCCAGGTTTTCAATGACCTGTGAACACAACAACATTGAGGCAACACTTTAAAATCACATCACAACTTACATTTTCCAACAAATCTTCATTTATATTTTGCAAACAAAACCCATTATTTACATAAGGAGTTCAAAACAATTTCTCAGTGCAGCACAGTCCCTTCGTATCTCACCCTAATGCGATTGGAGCCGAGCTCCAGCATCTCCAGACCTGTGAGGTGCTCCAGATTCGCAATGCTGCTAATTTTGTTGTGAAGCAGAAAAAGTTTCTTCAGCCGAGTCAACTGCTCCAAACCCTCCACCTTCCTCAAAACGTTAAATGACATGTCAAGCTGCCTGTGGGTTGGCAAAACAACAGTCCCTCTCAGAATAAATATACCTTGATATCTTAGACTTTTGTTTAGGCTTACGTAAGAATCACAGTTTTGTCACACTTACTCCAACTCTGTGAGGTTGTGCAGGTTCTCCAGTTTGCGGATCTGATTGTCATAGAAATCTAGTTCTCGCAGGGCACTCAAACTGTCGAGGTTTTCTATCTTTTTTATGAGGTTCTGCCGTAAGGAGAGTGTCTGCGTGAAGAGAGGAGAGGCAAAAATAACAGAGGATACCATCAAGAGCAGAATTAAAGTGCATGTGACAGGTCCTTATTTTAGAGATTAATATTTTTTTTAAAAATGCAGATGAAACCAAAATGCTAATAAAACGCCTCAGACGCCAATGACACTGCTGCCAACAGCATCACCTAAATAATTCTTACTTTAGCCTTCTGTAGCACCTCCAGTCCTTCAATCTTTCCAATACGACAGTGAACAAGATCGACATCCTAGAAAGAAATATAGACACCATAAGAGATCACGCAGTCTATGGTTACTAGCCATTATGGTACAGCACCTGTATACAGATTTACACACAGAAGTTTGTAAATCCCAAAAATCACTGTTAATATGAACTCTAACACTATAATCTTCACTTTCTTAAACTCCAAACAAAACAAGTCATCAGAGATGAAAGGCAAGTTCTTCAAAACTTAAACTGACCTCTTCCTCAGGGTCCAAAGTTATGGTGTCCATGTCAACAGGAGACTCTTCTTTACCTTTAATATGAGCAAGAATGAATGAAATTAAATTAAAGCATCCACTGCAATCACAAACATATTGTCACATAAAGATTTTATCTAAGAAAGTTTTTGTGAGAAAATAACACAAGCAGCATGCCTAATTTGTAAACTAAAACACATTTATTGGCTGGGTAGGAGGTGATGATGACCTACTTGTAGCAGTGGGCTGATTAGGGTCCACATCGCCATTGATGCTCTTCCTCCTGGTTTCATCATCACCAGACTCCTCAGACTCTCCCCTCCGGTCCACTACAGTACGCAAACAGAAGAGAGCCTCAAAACCTCAACAAAGATTCACAGCTTCCGACTGGTTACACACACACATTTGGATGATGCCAAGCCCAGGTTTATCTGGAGCAGCCACCCTCTGTCTCCACTATGACAAGATCGTGATAGTGCACATTTCTGTGCTCTGCAACGCGCTCAAATTGTGGAAAAATGTGAAAGCACTACAACGGATTTTATCTATTAGTATTACATGTTGCGGGATGTGTCCCAGCTTTATTTTCATTTTTTTAAATCAGTTTGAACGCGCGTTACCTACTGAACACACACATTGCTAAGCACGTTAGCCAGCTAGGTTGCTGACTGTATCACAGCTAGCAGCTTTTACGAGCTGAATCTGAAACATGTTACATGGACGGGGAAACAAATAAACGTCTATGACTATGGGGTACTCAACATACCCTGAAACGCCGCAGTAGATGGCCTTTATAAAGATAGCATGAACTGACGTTAAATTAATATCGTCAGCTAGCGTCTTGTTATTAGCCTGTTAGCTAGCAAAGCAAGGATGAAGGTTTGGTTAGTCACAAGAGAAAAACATCAAGGAGCGTGCTCAGATGAAAAAAGACTCTTTTATCCAAATTTCCGCCAGGCTACCAAGCTATATCGATCACAACACGGCTGCACCATTGAAAATTTGGCTACTCACCTTCCATTTCTTGAAGCTCTCCAACAGACAGGGAAGCCATGTTTCCTGTAAACACTCCTGACAACCGCGCAGCCAATCCAGTGGAGGCATACACTGACATCAGCCACATGGGGGCGCTGAAGGCCGCTGGAAACGAGCATCAACAAATTATACGGTAAGGTTTATATAACTCAGGACATAAATGTAACACTACTAGTTGACAAGAGAGTACCGTTGTTGAACTTGCATTATTCAGTTTAAAATTTCAAATGCAAGCTGTTTTTATTTCCTCTCTTATTCTGTAACTTATTGGATTTCACACGGTACACCTGAATATAAAACTGTTAGACTGCACAGTGCAGTTTTTTTTCTTTTTTTAAAAATCTGTTCAGCAGATGTTATACATGCAGTTAGAGCTGGACTGGGACAAAACAATTGGGCCTGGCATCAGGTTGGTACAGTTGTTGTAGGGGTAGTTCTTAGTTGCCCTGCAGCATGGGACAATTAAAAGCTACACATTTAAAAGCTATTAGCAATGACTCATGATCAGAGCAGCCATTCATTTCATCTGAATCCTTGAATCCTACCTTCCTAATTATGTCCCTTCATCTATTTTCTTACCACGTTAATCTCATCTTCCTCTGTGGCTTCCTCCTTCTCCACAGCTGGTGGTTGCAGCAGCAGCACAGCTGTGACTGTGAGGTCTGGTAGTTGTTACTACTGTTCTGCAGCAGCACGACACCTAACATGTTGGTTAATTTGAGCACTGTAACCCCTTTCAGACTGATAGATGTTATTAGCTTTGTTTGTCAGCTGTTTCTTTAGATTGCAACTGTATTAAAGATGTTTTCCTTGAGTTTGACACAGTGTGTTGCTTTTTGAAATCTTATCCTACTTCACTTTGTCTGACAGGGTCTGTCTAAGTATATTCTCAATTCAGCAGGTCTGGCATCAATCAGGCCTCGGTATGTAGTGAAATTGAGCTCACTTTTCAAAAAAAATGTGTTAATTCAGTTACAGTTAATTCATGATTTAATAAGGGTGCAGTTAGTTTCTCACACAGGGCTGGGTAGGCTTGGATAGCATTTTTCCCTTAATAAATGAGATCATTTAAAAACTTAATTTTGTATTTACTCTGGTTATATCTATCTAATATTGAAATTAGTTTTATGATCTTAACTTTTTAAGTGTGACAAATATGCGGAAAAAAAGAGGGGGGAAAAAGAAACAAAGAACGTGAAGAAACATGTCTTTTTAGGGCACTGTATGTCTTTGTAGGTTCTTAGTCATCAGCTCCTGGTAGCCAAGTGCTTGAAATGAAGGCACCTGGATTTCTTTTTGATTTATGAAGATGTTTCATTTCTAGTAGGAGAGTCCCAGATGGGATAGTCCTGTTGGAGGTGGTTCTGAGTCACTCACACATCCTGTCATCATGTAATTAGTTAAAAGTCATATGAGCCACGATTCTGAATTACAGCAAGGGTCATTAAAGTGCCAAGACTCCTTTGTGAGATATTACCCCACCTTGCCATCATGTGCGCCAGTGAGGTCAAAGTGTATGACTATCAGGATCCCCTCCACTGCAAGGTTGCATACTGCAAAATAAGTCCAGATGCATATCCCATGATGCATTGAGCATTTCTGCTTTACTCACCTCTTTTATCTGTCTACCCTGTGGACCCCCAACCAGTCACAGCAGATGGCTGCCCCCCTGGTTCAGCTGGTAGTTTCTTCCTGTTAGAAAGGAGTGTTTCCTTCCCACTGTCACCAGCTGCTAGCTCATAAGGGTAATCTGATTGATCATCATCAGATTTTATTGTTGTTGTTTTTTTTGCTGTGTTATTGTAGAGTCTTTACCTTACAATATAAGGCACGTTGAGGCAACTATTGTTGTGATTTGGTGCTGTATAAATAAAACTGAATAGAACTGAATTGAATATCTTGTGATTGGAAGGTCTGTTATTTTATTTGCGTTTTAAGCAATTATTTGGCGCAGACTGTAAAAATGTTGATGTTTATGTAGCACATTAATGACTCAAAAGAGGGAGAGATGACAATTTAAAGTGAGCAGCACCACTTTACATATACAAGGTGAAAAGGGTGCTTAAAGTAATTCTGTCTGATGTAACATAAAACAGCCCTGCCTCTGTGCTCATTTCCTGCAGTACCACAGCAGGTTGTTTATACGACCACTTCCCATGCGTGCTACGTACCGCCCATCTTAAGAATTCCCTTGCATAAGACTGAGGCACTGCTGTCGTCCACAAAAGACCTGATTACAACATCAGCATCCAGATAGTTAAAATTTCTAAAAACATAACAAGCAGACACTGCCGATTTGAGCCCACGGTGTCTAATCAATGTGTTTCTGTTATGACGGCATGAGTGTGATTGTGTAACGTGTTAGATATGATTTTTTTTTAAAAAGGAACATACAATTCTTACTTGACATGTTATCGGGGGTAAGCAGAGGTGTGGCCGCCAGGATAGGAGAATAAAGGTTGTTTTCATGCTTAACTAGCAGCTAAATATGTTTCTAAGCTGCACCTCCCAGAATCATTGACCAGTCAACTCAAGGCACAAATGTAAATATTAACTCTTCAGAAGAGTAATGACAAAATTAGAACATTTGTCTGAAAGTTGAAGGCACAGCAAACATATAAACCGCAGAATATACAATATACAGGTGGGTCCATAAGTCATTTTTTCCTCAGTACACCAGCAAAAAGGATAAAAAAAAAAATGAAATTTAAGATTAAAGACTATGCATACTGTAATCTGCTAAAGTATTGTGTTAACTGTTTGTACTACAGCAATTCTTATGCACTCTCCCCAAGAGGCTAAATTGGCAGAGAACAATTTAATGGCCCGATGAGGATCTGTCTGGTCCCTCGTTATTCCATGATACAAAGAGGAGTAAATGTATTTTAGTAGTAAGCGCAGACATCTTTTTTTCCTCCTGTGCTAGCTTCAGTCTGCTGATTTGTTTTGACTTTTTTTTTTCATTTCCTCTCTTGAGGGTAAAACTCGATAACTCAGAGACATCACAACCCAGCCTGAAGTTAAGCGGACTGACTCCATAATTCACAATCAGATCAGATTGCTAATTGGAAGGTCAGGCTCCTCCAGCATGTATGTCAAAGTATCCTTGGGCAAGATATTAAATCCCAAGTCGCCCCAGATGCATCCATTGAAGTATGTGTGTGCAAATGTTAGGCAAAGTTCTTAGACATAGAAAGAAGCACACGTACGAATGTTTGTGTGTGGCTGAATAACACTCGTAGTAAGAAGATGCTCTGAGTGCTCACACAGAGTAGAAAAGTGCTATATGTAAAGTCAATTTAAGCATATAAACTGAGTTTCATTGTTTACACTTTCAACACATCTCTGACAGCAGACAGCAGCTGTGTTAAACTGGACTGACTGCAGGATTTGAGCAAAGGGAGAAATCTGCTCTCAGGGATATCAGGCTCAGGGTTATCCCTCTATAAATACCTTAAATTTAGTGCGTCTCCCCCAAAAGTGCATACCTGTCGTAGAAACACAAGCAGGGTAGAATAAAGTAATAGAAACATACAGGTGCTAGAGCCCTTGAATAAGTCAGAGTCGTGTCAGGGTTCAGAATTCGTCACGTGATAGGCGGTGACGGTACTTACCGGTGGATTTAAATTAGGAGACAGTCCGGCAACTTTTGACTATTATGAATCTATAAATGCGTTGAGTTACAATATTTACATACAGATGGAAAAAAAATAAATAAAGATGACGTGATGGCTCTGATTTTAATTATTTACGGTTTCCATGGTTACGCAGCGCTGTTTTGAATTATCAGTCGAGTCCTTTGCTCTGACTTCTTAACTTCGCTGTTTTGAAAGCTACCTTAAATGACCTTTGGCTGCCCCACATGCTCCCCGCACCACCACCACCACCACACACACACCAACAGCAACTCCACCTCACCGGACAGCCAAAAGAGAAAGCAAGGCGGAAGCCTGAAGTCAGGTGAACCGAAACGTAAACGCCTAGAGGATCGGGTCTATCCGACTATTGCTGTCGTTGTGTCTGTGGAGTAGTTTCTGTTAAAGCCTGATGGATTGGTCATCCTTCGAGCACCATTTTAATGAGGAAATGGCTTAAAGCACACTGCTGCTGTGGAGTTTGTGCTTCTTTGACAGATGAACAACACTGAATCTGACACCGAGCGCCAGCTACAGTACAGTCCTGTACGCGTGTAGAAATGTATTCATTGCGCTTTGTTTTGATCCTATCATTTCACGTATGCCGGAGTCTTCCTGTCGATGCAGGTAGGAATCACGTCTTTAAAAAAAAATGGTTTCACTGTAATTCATTAAATAAATAAATAAAATGTATAGGATTGCTTAATTTCTTTTGACAGAACAGCAGGGACGGCTTTCAGCAGCTTCAAACAGTGCATGAATCCACCCATTTTCTGTTATTCTCTTTAATCTTCGGGTGGTGGATTTGACTGGATTTAATTCTTTCACAGGTCGTTTTATTTGTATGTGCAGGACTCCTAGGAATATAAAACAATGTCTGGCCATGTAATCAGAAACTGAAACAACCAAACAAAAGTTATCTGTGGGCGTCTTATGTTGAATTGTATAAAGTTATCCAGATACAAAACAGGCAACTTGCACAGTACATGATTCTTTTATTGCATCAATTTGACAAATGCAGTGAATTTTAAAATATGCATATATATATAGAGAGAAGGAGAGATGAAAAACAATCAAAATATACCGAGGGATGTGACGCTGCAAAGCATTTCAAAGAGCTGCACTTGACTTGATTTAGTGTTGGTTATTTAATCAACTATAAACACTGTGTGACAGAATGTAGAAATCACCGCATCTTGTTATTTCACACCATGCGATTAACATAAAATGTCTATCCTGCTCCAGAAAGCAGAAGTATGGTAAATGCAAAATATTTACTAGAAAGGCTATTAGCTTTTGCTTTCAGTTTTGCTTTTGTGAAGTGAAAGTTAGATACATCAGTTCAGTGTGATTTGGTTATTCCCCCTCTAAGGGAGGGATTATGTAATTGGTTGTGTTTGCAATCTAGTGCTCCAAAGTTTTTTGGGATATCATTTTCAGACTTTGTGTGATGGTAGATACCAAAACAGCTCGAGATCATTTAGGTGAAAATTGGGTCAAGATCAAGGTTCAGCAAAAACTTCATATTACCCACAATTTCTTATGGATTGTCTTCACACTTTGCAACAATATACTTGTGGGACACGAGTACCTAGGCTGACTAAGCATTTGACTTTCATCTTCCTTTTTAGCACCCATTTACAGTTTGCCCATTGGATCATCTCCAAACCTTAAAGCAATATATTAGTCAAACAAAGCACTATCTTTGTTTGAGTGCTAAAGCCCGCCCCTCCACACACCCCCAACACAAGGTTATATGACTCTACAATGACACAAAAAGATTAATATACTACAGTAGATTTTCATATTACCAATGAAAAAACTTTTTTCCTCACAGCTCACACATTTTCATCTCCTGTGACACCATGTGAAACGTGTCCATAGGAAACTAAAGCTTGCTGTTAATAATGCTCACATGATAATATGATAAATTATTGTGTGTGGTTCTATCTCTCACGCCATCTCCATAAAAGACAACAAGAAATAAATAAAGTGTCAATAGAAAATTGTACTTAGTAGTCAGTATAAGCTTTTAATGATATAAGTTAGCATATGATAGAATACTGCATGATGACCTTTTGATGTGTTAGACTGTTGTTCACTACAAAAACTTGTTCTGTTCTCTTTCTTTGTTTCTTCCCACAGCGATAATAAGAGCTGAACCACTCTTATCTTCACTCCCTTCTGAATCCCACAACACACACATAAACCTGCATACGCACATACATACGCACTAACATTCCTCTGTCTATGAACAGATGTATTCACTATTGTATTACTTTTGTATATAAATAAAGACCAGAGCGGTAACAGAGCGCACTTCACAGGGCCCCCACTCTGATGTGAGCGCTCTGTGACCGCCCTTGCAAGTAAAAACTGCAGCGTGTGTGTCTCCACTCTCTGACACTCTCAGCTGAAGAAGCGTCATTTAGAATAAATCTCTTGACATAAAGCTACAATTGCATTTCCTTTTTTCTTTATGTTTTTAAAATTTATATCTGGTTTTTGTTTTTGCCCATATTACATTAGATACCGTCGTACTGCAGATCCAGCAGTGGAGGAGGGCAGGAAGTCAGCAGGTTGAAGAGCAAGTCCTTCTCAATGGAATTCCTTTAATGGGCAAAAGCCCAGAATTCAATGCAGTTATCAAAGCCGTATTAGATGACACACTCCTAACATCTCTTATCAGTTTCAACCAGACCTCTTCAATACGTAAGAAAATCAAATTGTCTTGTTTTACAACTGAACATTTGTGTAAGTGAGATTGTTGTCACCAGGGCCACAACCCATTAACTCTCAACAGGTAACCACACCATTCTTCATTCTCGAGAATGCACGTGGGAAGGGTCTAAGCTGCGCTGGGCAGATCGTGTATTTGCTGACAGCCAGTTGTACCTGACTCTCAACCAGAATGACATGTGGACAGCCCACGTACAGGAGGCGGTGGCCATCAAAGCGGTTTGGGACCAGGAAGTGCAGCAAACAAGAGCAGAGAGACTCCATCTGCAGGAGGGATGCGTCAAGCTGATGAAGCATTTGAACCTTTCTGAGAAACAGTCAGGTATATTTTACTTCAGGCTGTTTTCCTGCCTGCTTTAAGCGCTGCGGAACAAAATCAGTTCAATAAAGTGTTGAACTTAGAGAAACTTTTTTACTCCTGCTCCGACTGCCCTTTTTAAACTTGTCAGATTCTCCAGCAATAACTGTAATAACATTTTTCTAAGCAACCCATAAGTATAATATGCAGTAATTCATGTCTGAATACAAAAATAACAAAATATTTTCAATGACATATACTTGAATGATACACTGCTCTTCAAAAGTCTCGAGCCGCCCCTCATTTATTGTTATATGTTTCTAGGAAAATGGGAAATAAGTGCAGTGACTTATGAAATGTACATTTCTACAAATCTGTGCACTTCTAACAAGCTTGAAAGTCAATATTTGGTATGACCACCTCTATTCTTCAAAATTGACTCCTTTGTTCACAGTGAGTCATTATCTGGAACAAACACTAAGCTGATAGCTTTAACTCCTTTGCAGTGATTACAGACCTAAAAAATGAACATTTAAGGACTTACATTTCCATCACAGTTGGGCAGACTTTGTTAAGAATAAGAAGACGATGTTACTTGGTCAACTTTGATTAGCCTGCTACTGTAGAAAACAATAAAGTTAGTTTAAATTTATCCTTACTGTGTCATATTTGATTTGAGGATATGCTGAAATTCCTTATCCAGAAACAGGACATTTATTTATTTAATGCTAATCTTTTTAAAATGCAGAAAATGCGTAATAATGTATCTCATAATCATTTCAGTTGTTTAGTTTTAAAAGCCTCTTTGAAAGTAGTAGTAAAGGAATGTAGTACAGTACTGTGCAAACGTTTTGAGCCACCCCTCATTTATTTGAAGTAGGTGCAACGATTTATTCAAACATGTGTAAGCGTGCACGGAAAAAAAAAGGCAAAACCAGTTTGTCCAAATGTAAGAAGCTTGAAAGTCAATATTTGGTATGACAACCTTTATTCTTCAACACGCGCTGAACTCTCTCAGGCAAGCTTTCCGGTCATTTCTTTAAGTAGTATTCAGGAATAGTTCTCTGGGCTTCTTCTAGTGCACCACTGTGGGTTTTTCTATTTTGGTGTGCTTTTACTCCTTTGGAATCATTTTTAGGCTGGAAATGGAAACTGGTCTCATTAAGCTGCTTTTTAAGGGTTGGTGGCTCAAAATTTCTACATTTATAATTTCATCATTGTTGACAAGATCTCCAACACCACTTGTGGAAATACAACCCATAACCATGACAGAGCCTCAAGCATGTTTTACAAATACACACTCACTGAGACGGTACTATTTTATGTCTGTCATACTGTGTTGTCTTTTGCATTGTTCAGAATCAGCTAAAAAAAAAATGGGAACAGCTGCTTGTAACAAAGAGCCTAAAAGCACAATTTAAAATTGGTTCTTTGCTAAGTTCGTTATAAGTGCTCTATAAGCAAACATAATACCGGTTTATTGTTTGAGGTAAGTTTATGCTTAAATGATTCATAAGTCAGTGTTACATGGCCTTATCAAACAATAAAAAAAATACAACAGATTTGTCTGAAAATGGTCAAGCAGCCAATGTCCAAAGAAAAACTTTGAAAGCCTGGACTTGAACTGTTGTTAATGACCACTTGTAAAAAAAGACAAGAGTCTGGCTTGAAATACAAGATATAAACAAATAAGGGGCAGCTCAAGACTTTTGCACAGTTATATATGACGCTAAAACAGAAAAATGGGCATGTACTTAAACAAAACAACTTTGTTTCATGCAGTTACAAGAGTTCACCTCCACATACAGGACATACGTGTTTTGGAGCGGAAATTTTTTTGTTGACTGTCGGGTTACAAATTTAACATATTTTCTTAGTTCCAGGAATTCTTCACCTTCATCTTCTGGTCCCACTCCTGGCGCTCATTATGTTTGGTGTACTAATTATGGTCAGCATCGTTATCTACAAAATAAAAGGTGGGCATTGAGAATTTTTCTTTCTTTCCATTTAGATGTCAGCACATGAAGTTGTGCATCCTTTATTCACTGTTCACTGCTTAATGTAGCAACAAGATGCATGTTTAAGAGGTGACTGCAGTCCAGTGTTGCACATTGTCATTTAACAGAATGTGCTGACCTTTATCTCTGCCCTAACTTTAAACTGTCACATGATTTTAATGACTTTTATACCCAAGAGAAGTGTAAACTATGTTCCTGTGTTTTGTCTTTTTCACACTTGCTATGCAGGTTTCAGGCACCCTGGAGGTAAGAAAACTACAACTGTCATGTGTTCTCTTTATTTTCATGCATTTCTCTGCTCGGAGTCCTAGTGAAAGATTCAGAAAGTTAAATATTAAGTGAAGTCAAACAGACTCCCTTTGCTTTTCAAAGGTGTTTGTGGCCCAGTCATGTGGTCTGTCTAAAATGACTGTAACTATAGTATCATTAAAAGTATCATTAGAGATTAAAACCACATATTCATGAACTCAGTAACATGTCACATACCATAATCTGTGTTTTTCCTTTCCCCACAGGTGTCATTGGCTCAATTGTCCATTACCACAGAGATATGAATGAAATGACTGAAAATGATCGGGAAATTGTGTAGACGTCTTCTGTTACAATACCTCACAACTGTAATAATACTAAAAAAACGGATGATATTTCCAGCATATTTCTGTATGAAAACTGATAGCGTAGCTCCATGAATATCAGCAGGCCTTTGCGATGTGTAATTCAAGCTTTAGGTAACATTCCTGGCTCCAGTGAAACATAAGCTTTTGTTTTTTGCATTAAAATTGCACAGTACTCTGTTTTATGTAGAATATTTAAATGTTATGTTGTTTTGCTACTGAGAGACTGATCAAAGTGTCAAATCCTGGTTGTTTTGAACTAAAAATGTGACTGCAGCATCTTTACTTGAAAAGCTTTCAGTGTAGTTGCACGTCTCTTTATACCAAACACTGTTGGGATTCCTTGGCCATGAGATTATTTAAGTAAATTACTTTTTTTTATTTCCTACTGCTTTATTTAGTTTTTTTTTTTTTTCTGTTGGCATGTCAGGTAAGAGGAGAGCAGAATAAAAGTATAATCTGGAATTCACATTAACCTGTGATGTCAGAGTTATCACTTTATTTAAAGTAAATCCTGATCATGTAAATCAGGGGTGTCCAACTCCAGGCCTCAAGGACCAGTGTCCCTGCAGGTTTTAGATGTGTCCTTGATCCAACACAGCTGATTTAAATGGCTTAATTACCTCCTCAATATGTCTTGAAGTTCTCCAAAGGCCTGGTAATGAACTAATCATTTGATTCAGGTATGGTGACCCAGGGTGATATCTAAAACTGTAGAGTTGGACACCCCCGATGTAAATCAATTGACCAAATGCCAAGCAAACAAGAAAATGACTTTAAATCTAAATGATAGTGCATAATAAACAATAAATATTTTATTTGTTCAATACTAAAGATGTTTGTTTGAGGTGCCTCCTTTAAGCTGTGGTCCAGACCTGTGTACAGGTGTGTCAAGGTGACTGAAAACCAACGTGTACACATCAGTCAAAGAGCAAAGACACAATATATTATCAGACTATGAGAAGCTTTTTGCTTAATCACTCAGCAAATATTTATATTTAAACTCTCCCTGAAATTAATATTTACCAATATTAGATTCTTAAATAAAAAAAATAAAACCCAATATTTATTTATTTATTTTACTAGCCTTCAAATACAGAAAAATATACTTGATAGCGGTCTCGTGTTTTAAAGTAAAGCGTCTTACAGGTCTTTAGTTTTGTGTCGCTCTTTAAATTCATACAGCGCAGACCTAAACTACAGATAGAGGGCGACACCTTTAAGTGGAGAGGTTTCTTTTCATACGTTAAAGAAAGTATCATTGACCAATCACGTTAACGTATTCGTAAACGTCACCATAGCAATGCGCTGAGCTTACTGCAGCTTCTTGAACTAACCAATCGCATGAGCGCTCTGTGGCATTTAAACGTCGTGGCGTCATACGCACAAAATTCAAAATCGAGAGAGAGACAAGAGTTTGTGCTTCTCTGCATTTCACGTTTTCTCGACGAGGTGAGGTCATTGTGTTGATTTTGAAATTGCAGAAATATACTTTTAAATTCAATCACTAGTTTTAAGTTTGTTTTGTTTATACGTGAAATCATTTTTAATCGGTTAAGCGATGGTGCTAACGCGTTCTTTCATTGGATTCATGCTACACAATCGTTTAGCTTGGTCACGTTAAGCTAACGTTCAAAACAAGAATAGAAGCATAGCGAAGTTTTTCAATCGGACCTGACTTACTTTTTAAATGAAGACATTTTTGACAGATGCTATCCTAGCATTAGTCTGAGCATCGTAGCTGTCAGTAAGCCTTTATACTGTTTCAAATCAGATACGGACTTACTGTTTATCTGTTGTGATGTCCAGGTCTATGAAAACGTTGATAAAATGGCGCAGTTTGGGTTTGAGAACGACATCCACAGCATCTTGAAGCTGGACATGCCGATCACAAACGCTCCCATGGCGAGGT
The DNA here is from genome assembly GCF_057382275.1 of Copadichromis virginalis. Lineage (NCBI taxonomy): Eukaryota > Metazoa > Chordata > Actinopteri > Cichliformes > Cichlidae > Copadichromis > Copadichromis virginalis. The sequence continues at coordinate 20,262,374 of NC_140635.1, forward strand.
GGCAGAGAAAGGCGAGCTCATCAAACACATCCGCCCTGAGCGGCTTGTCGCCGGGAAAGTCTGCTAATGTGTCCCTGAGCTCATCAAAAACACCAAGCAAAACGCCAGGTAGTGTATTTGTCTGCATTTATACTCGTATGTCGGGGAAAGCTTTGCAAATGTTAACCACTGGGAAGTTTTTTTTTTTTTTTAAATTTATTTTTTTATGGGTCATAGGCAAAAACAAGAAACAAACCCCATCCAAGATGGGGGGTGATCGTTTCATTCCCATCAGAAACAGCAAGCAAATGGATGTGGCAACTTTCCTGCTGACAAAGGAGAATGAGCCAGCGGACACAAACACATCAGTTACATCAGTAAGTTGTGTAACAAACACTTAAGCTTCTATTTGTACAAGTAGGATATCAATCAGTGTGGCTCCCTGTGTCTGAAGGAAACCCAGAAAGCGTGGTCTGTGTCACTGAATGGATACAACGTTGAAGATTCAAAGATCCTCCATCTTGGAGGGAAACCACTTAATGCACCAGAAGGTAGAAATATGTGCATTTTATAAATATCTGCTGTATTGAAGGCAATTCTTTTTATTCATTGTCGCTCTGTCTTGTTTACAGGCTACCAAAACAACCTAAAAGTCCTCTACACTCACACAGCAACCCCTGCCTCTATTAAAAAGTCCAGATACATATCTTCAACTCCTGACAGGATCTTGGATGCTCCTGATCTTAGAAATGATTTCTGTAAGTTGGGCACTTAAGAGGATTTTACATCTCTATACAATTGACTTTATTTAATTGCAATGAATCTTTAAATGATGCCACAAATTTACAGAAAGGCAGAGAATGGACGCTGATCAATAGATTCTAAAAGAGCAAATCTTGTATGTTTGGTTTGAAGTCCTTATTCGTGACTTGCATGCTGGAATATTTAAGTCAGACTTCTTACTAGGAAAGTTGGAGCAGCCCTCCAACCTCATAAGCTAAGATGGCAGTGCAAGTCATTTTTGTTTCCATTTTTGTCCATGACTGGCTGTATAAACGCTATCCAGATCACGACAAGGCTCCGTCATGAATGCGCTGCAGCATTTAAGAGAGAGAGAGAGAGATCTCTATCTCAGAGCAACACCATTCCCAAGTTGTTTTCCTGTTTATATATGTTCCCGTTTAATAAATGGGAACCCAACTGAAATTCAGTGTTGCATAAACATCCTAGTTTAGTAAATTAAGAATACTTTAACATGCAATATTAATTTAGGCTTTTTTTTTCTCCCCCCTCTAGATTTGAATCTACTTGATTGGAGCAGTAGAAATTTTCTCGCTGTTGCTCTTCATAACAGTGTTTACCTGTGGGATGCCACTCAAGGAGACATCCTTCTTCTCATGAAGATGGAGCGTGAAGAGGACTACATCTGCTCCCTGTCCTGGACTAAAGAGGGAAGCTACCTAGCTGTTGGCACCAGTGACTGCAAGGTTCAGGTCTGTGTGGAGATCATCGTGCCACTTGAGTCCAAATGAATATGGGACATATCAGAACATGTGTTTTATATATATTTTTTTTATAAATTGTATTGATTTCCATTTAGTTGTGGGATGTTGAAAATCAGAAGCGCTTGCGCAGCATGGCCAGCCACACAGCAAGGGTTGGAAGTCTGAGCTGGAATGACCATGTTGTCTCCAGGTAAAAATGTTTCTCCTACCAAAGACAGTGGTGATATCTCCCTGGTGTTTTCCATTTTTGCACTCAAGTGTGTGTTCTCCTCTTTCACCACCCCCTGCAGTGGCTCCAGATCTGGACACATCCACCACCATGATGTGAGGGTGGCAGACCATCACATCGGCACCCTGACTGCTCACGCACAGGAAGTGTGCGGCCTGAAGTGGTCCCCTGATGGGCGATACTTGGCTAGTGGAGGCAATGATAACTTGGTGTGCATATGGCCCCGTGCACAGGGGGGCAGTGCTGGCAACGACAGCCAGCTGATCCGTTGCTGGAGCGAACATCAGGGAGCAGTCAAGGTGAGCAGCAAACAGAAGTTCAATATGCTAATTTTCTCCTTTTCAGTTTCCTCTCCCTTCCTGCTCCTTGTGAACATTTAATGAAGACTGAAGTTTAAATATTCTCGTTGCCACTTGTGTATGCCTTTCCATTGTTCTAGGCTCTGGCCTGGTGTCCATGGCAGCCCAATATCCTTGCATCTGGAGGTGGTACTAGCGACCGCCACATCCGTATCTGGAATGTAAACAGTGGCTCCTGTATCAGTTCGCTTGACACTCAGTCCCAGGTAACTGCATCCTTCCAGGGATGTCAAACTAATTTTACATTGTGGGCCACATACAGCTCACATTGTTCTGAAATGGCCCCGATCAGTAAAACTCCGTTTTCTGGCAGTGTAAAGAAGTTTAAACATTTAATCTCTGAAATCTCTTAATATAGAATAAAATTTCAACAGCATTTCTCAGTTTTTCTATATTGTAAAATAAAGGTCTCGCCCAAAATTTCCACTTTTTGTTAATGCATAACAGATTTAAATAGTTGTAGAGGATTAAAATGAACATTTCTGTATTAATATTTAAGTGCATATAGTATTGAGCTACTATAGTGTGGAATGAATGGCGATGTGGAAGGTCTTTATCAATAGGAAAAGCTGGTTCAAGTTCAAAATAATTTCTTTCACTTTCAAGAACTGTCCAGTGGGCCTAAATGGAGACTTTGCTTGGCCGGTTCTGGCCCTGCACCTGTTTGACATCCCTGTTCCACACAGTTCGGTTTTAATGGTCATTCCCACTAAAATGTGTTTGACTACATGTCTCATCCAATCCAACTTTTTAGATCTCATCCCTGGTGTTTGCACCCAACTACAAGGAGCTGGTCTCTGCTCATGGATATGCCCACAACAATGTTGTTGTCTGGAAATATCCCTCTCTCAGTAAAGTCGCAGAGCTCAATGGTAAACAAGTCCCGTCCACATAAAGGCACATCCAGTGAACTGAGAACCTGCCGTTCCTCCTTTCTCCTGGTATAATTTGTTTATTTTTCTTTAAGGCCATGACGACAGAGTTCTGAGTTTGACTCTCAGTCCGGACTGCTCGACTGTTGCTACTGTTGCTGCAGATGAGACCATTCGCCTGTGGAAGAGCTTCGAAATGGATCCCATTAAGAAGAAGGCTAAAGAGAGGATGGTGAAATCAACCAGCAGCGTCATTCATCAGTCCATCAGATAATTTTCTTCAATGAGATTTTACATCTGTTATGAGTTTGAGTTATTTGTGATATATATTTTTTCTTAATTTATCCACAATAAAGGAAACCACCTGGTGTTCTGTGATGCTCCAGTTGGTGGTTTAAAGTGTTAATGGCCGTGTGTGTGGTACTAGTGATTTTTGTCAGTTTTTAAAATGTATAGCCTAGGTTTTTTTTCTTTTAAAATCTGGATGTTCTGTATACCTGGGTTATAAATAAACACTTCACCATATCGGCTTCCCTTTGTGTTGCTTCATGTTGCCAGGACCAGTTTAAAAGTTTACTGGTGTGTTGTTTTCAAATACATCCTGCTTATGATGTAGAACTAAATCTGCTGTTCATTGTCAGACTAGAGCTGGCTTTTGTTACATCACAAAAGTTGATCTATTATAACGGATCACTTAATCTGCTGTTATTCTGTAGTGTTTGTTGATAAAATGCAACCAACTTTGTAGATGTGTCTCAAGTATCTAAGGCCTGAGGATGTATTTCATTGGACTTTTTTTCCCCACTTAATGTAAATACAAATGCCCAAATATTGCCACAAGGTGGCTCACTCTGAATTCAGAACTGAGTGCTTGCATTTAAGTTATTTAAAAGGAATGCTGATTGGGTTCACATGCAGAATTTCCTAAAAGTATGTCGTCATATTGCAAAAATAAGCTGGGTTTTTGCTGTCAACTTTTTTTTTTTTTTTTTTAAATTGATGTGCAACTGCTATGAGTACAGATTATGAAAGCTCATGTTTATAAATCATTGGCTTTTAGAAAGGTCCCATAATGTTATCTTTAATTGACCAAGAGTTAAAACCAGCATAACAGGCCCAACCTCTGTTCCTCAGAGGGCACATACACGTTAAAACGGGTCCCCAATCCCAGTCCATGAGGGCCAGTGTCCCTGCAGGTTTTAGATGTGTCCTTGATCCATCACAGCTGGATTAAATGGATAAATTACCTTCTCAACATGTCTTGAAGTTCTCCAGAGGCCTGGTAATGAACTAATCATGTGATTCAGGTGTGTTTGACCCAGTGTGAGATCTAAAACCTGCAGGGACACCAGCCCTCGCGGGCTGGGATTGGGGACACCTGCGTTAAAGTAATCAATAGCAGCAAACATTGATGGGTTTCAGTATATTCAGACTTTAGTTATAATTCAGAAACAACCAACAGCATAGAAAGCCTATTAACTTCAAGCACAGTGTGCAAAGAGAACAGACCATACAGAGTTGTAAAACAGACTGGATTAATACAGATGAACATGCACAGCAGTGTATGTGCACTTTAAAAACAACACAAAACTGTAATATACAGTATAACATTGCTCTCCCACAACTCTCAAAATTGAAATTTAGTTTAGGTGTAACACTTTTCGGTCAGTGCACACCATAACTGTTTTTCAAGTTACGCAGACCTTAGTTACGCAGACCGCAGAATTTAGTTTTATTTCAAAGATAAATAAAAAAATAAAATAAGAAAAAAAACCTTAAATATTTGACATTTACAGTGAAATTCTTTGTGGGGGGCTAACAGATAATTGCAGTTATTTACATGTTCTAGTCTTGTGTGAAAACTGTGCCGTACTCCCAAGCAACAAAGCCCATGTTAGCAAAAACAGCAGTGTGGGTCGAGCCCGAGTCGAAGAATACTATCAGTGACAAAAATAAGCACCAATCTTCGTACAGTATTCATCACAGTTACAACTTACAAACACAACGTGGGCAGGTAGAGATCACCATTCACGCCCCAAGAACACTGGATGTGCTTTCACAAAAGACTAGATTTACAAAGAAACTACAGTTTAGATGAAGCATACTGAAATTGATGTCAGTCCAATATGCCAGTAGATATGAATGATGAATTTAATGGTGTTAATTCGAACTGACAGTCTGTGTGTCTCTCTCATTTTCCAGGCAGGGTCACAGAGTTAGACTTCCTTGACTTTGCCCATGAAGATTTTGCCGTTGGTGCAGTGGTGACTGTTGCCATTCTGAAGGTGCTTTCCGTTGGCCACCACAGTGAACGGTTCGCTGGTTGAGCCGTTCTGTTTCGACTTTTCGGGCGTGAGGGGAAGTCTGTTGCCTTTTATGTAGGCCTGCACCCAAAAGTGGGAGAACAGGAGAAAGAATAAGACCCCATACATCCAGATCAGGTGGATCCAAAAGGGGACTTGATAGTCACACTTTTCCATGAAGTAGTATTGGCTGATGTGAATGGAGACCAGAATGAACTGCGTCTGAAAAACAACCACCCCTCCCAAACATTAGTTTTTGTAAAACAGTTGAGCTGTAGGCAAAAATCAGATATGCCATTTATTTGAATTTTTTGCTGTGGAAAATACAAAACAACGTACAAGCTGGATTGCGGTCATGTACTTCTTCCACCACAAGTATTTGTGGAAGCGAGGCCCTGCAGCAGAGAGTGCGTAGTAGGTGTACATGATAACATGGACTGTTGCATTCACCATGGCATGGAAGGAGCCCATTCCTCCAGCTTAAGAAGGGGGTAATAAAATATTATGTTAATGTACAGATGCAACATCTCACAGAAAAGTTGTGCTGGTCTTGCACTGTCAAACAATGCGTTTACATGCATTTGTAAGCTCACCGGGTGTCAGGCTGACGCCCCACCACCACGTCCAGGGCATAAAGGAGTGATGGAAGACGTGAAGAAATGTGATCTGACCTTGTTTCTTTCTCAGCACAAAGAATACCTGCAAAAGCACACATGGGATCAGTCACGGTTAACTGATCAAAAGGCCAAAATAATAAGGGGAAGATTTAAAAAAAAAAAGAAAGAAAAAGAAAATGCACCTACTGTGTCAAGAAGCTCAATGAATTTGGAAAAATAAAACAGCCAGGCCACCCAAATCATCTGTGGAAAGGAAGAGGGCTGTGATGTCAGATATCTGACACTCAATCAGAAATAAAATAAATTACATTTAAAAGACCCAAAAAAAAAAAAAAAAAATTTAATTATTAGCTTGAGACAATGAAAGCTCCCCTGTAAAAATTTACTGACTTACCCTAAGAGCCTGTGGGCTGGTGGAACGGTCAATAAGGTCGCATCTCCATGTGAAGGTGGTGGCCCATCCAGACATCATAAACTAAGTGTAAAAAAAGAAAACCACACCAGCAGCTTTTAGCACTGACATCACACCTGTAGTAAAAGAGCGCAAACAAATACCTTTTCGTCTTACCTCATACACTATGTAGGCATTCAACAGAACCATGGAAACATTGTAGATTATCATGGCGGTGTTGAGGTGGAAAGGTTTGCGATTTGCCATCACACGAGGCCCCACGTACACGGAGAAGGCAACGTAACCCAGGAGGATGGTCGTCATGTGCACGGGGCTCTGCATCAGAGGGTAATCTCTGACTCTGGCATCTGGAAACCGCATACAGGAAACACAGGCATGTTTTAGTCCTTGAGTCATGGTTCCATACTGGAATATCTGGGTGGGTCCACCGGCACTTCAGGTCATACATACTTTTGTGCTGTTTCACACCTGATGATGATGATGACGAAATAAAATGTTCTGATTTGAGCAGATTGTAGGTGTGAAGAGAGAAATGAAGACACTTACCAGTTCTTGATTGTAGATAACTGTGGAACTCAACAACGCTTGTTATAGCCTCTTGCAGCATGGTGACTGCTTCCTCTTTACCCTTTCAAAACACCTGGAAAAAACAACAACAAACAGTACAAAAAGACAAAGAGTCAGAGAACAAGAGATAAAGCGGAGCTGAAAGAGGTTGGTTGGGCAGGTGAGCAATAATATGACTGCTCAACCTGCTGACTCAATGACTGAACAAACAGGAGACAGCTGGATGGCCTCAACAAACACCCCTGAGTGCCCTCGGCTCCAATTTTTCAAACAGATATACAAGGAAAAAATGAGAGCGAATTTAAGAACTTCTTTCACAGCTCAGACTTTTTAAAAAGAAGAAGTCCTTCATAGATATTTTGGGCAGAATTGTGAAACGTGATTTCAGATGACAGGTTTTAAACAATGAAATGCTCATTGGGACTAACAGAGCAAGTCAAACAGGTGAGGCAAAGAACTTGGCCCATGTGGCCAAATGAGTGAATGAAATATGAGCAGATCATGAAGCTCAGGTAGTAAAATTGTAGAACGAGACACGATCATTTATGTTGTTTTGAACTAGTTCAAGCTTATTCTTCAGTTTTGACAAGAAGGTGAAAAGCTACAAGGTGTAACAAGTGACTCACCCTCTGAGCACTCCTGTATGCGAGGAAAGCAGCTCCTCAGCCACAGCCGGCAGCACTCAATCCAGTGAATTCAACAGATCTGCGACACCCGTGAGAGCGATCAGGCAGAAAAACCAGAAGCATGAAGGGATTTTCCGTGGGTTGAAGCCTCCAGCTGTCCTCTGATGTATGATATTTACACAATTACACAGAAAACAGACCAACAATAGCTAAAATGCTTTAAGGAAAGACCGATAAAGAAACCGAGAGGGAGAGGGAGATGAGTAAAAGTGACAGAAGAGCTATGACAACTATGGGACTGGGCTCATTCAGCTCAATTTAAACCCAATGGCTCTACTTTGTAGTTTCACAACCACACCCTGTTTCAGTGCTTGGCTCCACCTCTCTGTCCACACTGAGACTGCCTGTGATTGGACTGCCTCATCAATAAGTGGCGAAGGCGATAGGGTGAAAGAGTTAAAGGCCCCCTGCATAAGACACCTACAGCCAAAGGCGACTACCTCCATTGTTACTTAATAAGTTCAGTAAAATGCAAGAAAACAAACAGAGTTATGTGAAAAAAGTGAACTGATATAAAAATACAGATTCCCAAAAGCCATGAAATAAATAAAGTAAAGAAGTACATGAGGATAACGTAATAATGTTATCCTTCATACTTGATTTAGGTTAAAGGTTGCAAACCCACACAATACACTTACAAACCTAACGACACATTTGGATTTGCCCAACCCTTGCAGCTATTTGACAGGCCCTCTGGTGCCTCTGGTTTGACCTGTTCCCCAAGCACCGGCGATGCTGGGCGTGAGGCCTGGATAGTGTTAGAAATTTACTCGGCACCACAAGATTAGACGGAGAGGCAGGAATGAAAGGCATCCATGCACATGAAAGAGGGCGAGAAGGAAGTGGGGAGAGGCAATCAGTGCTGTCTGTTTACATATTGTATGACACTTTAACACTAAGTGCACTCAAGTGAAAGCATGAAAACATAAAGTGGAAAAAAAAAGTGAAATTCTTTTGGAAATGCAACGCATTGTGTCAGAAAGTAAAGACTTTCCAACATGGGCAGTTTTAGTTTCAGATAGAGCCCCTTAAAAACTCGACAGGTGGCTTCCTGAATGTGCCATTCACATTCATGGCAGGCACCATATTGTAAGTGTAATATCCTGATCTTGTTAACATATTAACAGTTCAGTTTCACCCAGAGACAGGGCTCTTACAAAAGTGAAGGACTTCTTCTAAAAGCATGCTAAATTCATGGGCGCTGTCAGTTTCACATGCAGCCAGAACTCTATGCAATGACACTTATATGTTAAATCATCCATGCATTGGTGGAAATGTGACAAAACCTTGAACTTAAAATGATCATCCAAACCAAGTCTAACTGTGCAGGGTGAGAGCAACATGTTGCTTATTGGAGTGTTTTTGCCCTTTTTAAGCATAAGCTGACATGAATGTGAGACTTGGTGTTTTTGTCTCCAGCGACGTGGTCAGCTGTTTTCCATTGCTGCCATATTCCTAAATAATACAGCACACTCCCTGTCCATCTTGGTCCTGTGACTGTTAAACACTGACTTTAGTTTATCGCATATGAGCTAACAAACCGGCAAACAAGCTGACATTCAGTCCCACTGCGCAGCGCAGATAATAGTTTCCCTCACTTTGCCAATTGTGGAAAATTAGGCAGGATGGGCCTCATCTGGATGTGGAAAAATGAATGAATGGATGTGGGGGGGGATTCTTTAAATTCTCAGCTCTGTGCTTTATGTAATAGCAGTGAGGATTGCTTAAGAAATCATATGGTTGCCCATGCTCATACATTCTCTCTTCAGTGATTCTGTCATTTGTGGAAGCCGGCACTCCAGAGCAGTTTGTGCTGTTTGTGAAGAAACACAGTCGAGTTCACATGTGGTTAGCAGTGGCCGAGTTATGTAATTCATTACGTTTATGTATATATACCCCAACATTATCATTTTTAATCCATTGCTTGTTTGCAGCCCATCTAAACAAAACTGTAGAGACATTACCAAACACTGGAGCTGAAAGGCACTTTTCTTTTTCTTCTCCCCTCCCCATGGATGTGAAAATTCAGGTTTGTGATACTGATCATATGTGTGAAAAGGTTTTTTCTTTCTTATCACTGTTTTCTTACAATAAAATCACTTATCTGGCAACTGTTTTGCTAATAACTAAGACAGGTGCCTGTCTGCAATGGAAGATAACTGGAGTCTGAGATCTTAAGTAACATTTCAATGGCAAGCTTTAGGTGAGGAATTTCAAAAGCCTGACAAAACCTTTTCATATTGTGGGTATTCTAGAAAAATCCATTCAGTGCTATGAGTTCAAGCTTGGTTTTATTTATTAATTGTTTTGGATTTGTTCAGTTAATTTTGATCATGTAAACAGTATACAGGTTGTAATTTAGAAAAAAAAATACTATACAAAATACTGCAAAACACATTATAGTCTCACTTTACTTATTCTGATTCCCTTTACATATAGAAAAGTATTTAAGTTGGACTTTTAATAAGTTATTGCAGGTGTCTGACCCTATAAATGTATTTATTTATTTTTTCTTTTTGATCATGCATTTAAATGTTAAAGCCTTGAAAACTACTTTATTGTGCAAAACTGACTGAACCAAGAAGCCACACCGAAAATCTTTTGAGATCATATGTTCCCATTCACCTGAGTTTGGACAAGTAAGTGCACTCCCAGTGAAAACAATGACTTAACTTTATAATGCTTCATCTAATCCTTATGTGAATAAAGCCTGCATCAGCAGCAATCAACATGCCAAGAGAGATAAACACTCTTTCAGGGAATCACCATGCAGAAGTCTAATCTGTTTGCAGATTATTAGCTTGGTTTTGAGGAGGAACGGCCATCATTCGTCATTCCTAATTTCTTTTTTTTTTGTCTAAAGGGGGGTAAAAGTGCAAGTGGTGTGTGATTACTTTCTGAGTTACAGAAGAAGAAGAAATTCAAAATATGTGTGTGTTGTACATTTATGACTGTGCGTTTGTCTTCCTGAAACTGTAGTTTTCAATCCCTTCTGCTGAAGACCTAAAGGACAAGATGTTTCTTTTTTCCACAAGAGTATAGAATAACAAATAAATTACATAATGTGCAGCAAGAAGTTATTCAGACTGACTATGTGTCAGAGCTGTATCAAACTAAAAAAAAAAGGTCCCCAAGTTGCTTTTTGTCTGTCAAGTGTCAAGTTTTGCAATTATGTTTTTGGCATTAAAAAATGTTTTCTGTTTATTTTTTGTATCACTTTGGTTCTCGTGGGATTTTATTTCACTCCGAGGTCTTTCTCTAATCTTTCTGTCTAGACAAACACAGTGACACAATGTTCCTTTGGCCTCTGAGCATTTAGTCCTCATGTCTGGAATATTTATACTGTCAGAGTTTAACTTGGCAGATGTTACATAAACATTAAGCATGTGTAGTGTGATCATCTGAGGCATGGTGTCCTTGTTTGAGCAGGAGCTCATTTGCAATCCTCTGCTGAGATTTGACTTTGCAAATCATCTTTCTGTGCATTTTGCTTACAATAAAAAATAATAAAATCTTTCTCTTTATTCGGTTCATTTATAGGGATTAAAAGAAAAAGGAAATGTGAAAGGACGTAGGTTAAAACTACAGCTACACTTATACAAAAAAGTCAACATGTAAGGAAAATTACATCTTTAACCGATTGAAATATAGAATTATGATAAAAGAGAAAAAGCAAAGATACAAGAGACCGTTCATAGTTTCACATCCAGCTGTAGTTTACCCTTTTATAACCAGAGCATCTTCACACTAACATTTATCACAATACTGAATTTTTGTATTTGTTTTTTACAACTTTTTTTTTTAACAGTTTCAGTTTGCTACACTTAAAATCCAGTTTTCTCTTGAGTTCCTGTGTCCACATTGTTTGAATCCGTGTTTGCACAAATTGCTGTTTTGCTTTTATGTAATTCTCAGTTGTGGATATTTTAAGAGGATAAATGGCTCAGGTCTTCAAAACACAGGAGAAACAGCAACACTGCAGGGAAATTAATGAAGCCAGTTCAAAAAAATCCTTTGGATTAGTTTTTATAATTTAAAACACACGAGCAATTTAAAAGCAAAGTAGCAAATAACAGTTTTTCTTTTCTCTTTTTTGAGGATGACTGTTTGAAATGAAATAACAAAATATTTAATTTTACATACTTTAAAAAATTTTTTTTACAGTCTTTTCAAATAAAAAAAACTTACATTTAACCAATGCCTTTCACCTGTTATTTTTCATATAGTTTACATTGTAATATTTATTCCTACTTAGAGTACTTGTTTTCTAAAAAGCCAAACAAACTAAATAAAAAAAGCCACACACACACACACACACACACACACACACACACACACACACACACACACACACACACACATTTTCATATCTTGGTGAGGACATTGCTTTCCTTAGCCCCTTACTAAAACTGCAACCATCAGAAATGAATACCTAACCCTAACCTTTACCCTGACCATAACCCAATTGTAACCCTAACCCTAAAAAAACAATTTTTGAGCCTCAAAAACGCTTTCAAATTTGTGAGTACCGGCATTATGTCCCCAGAAGTGACTGTTGTCCCCACAAGTATAATGGGATACTAATTTTTGGTCCTCAAAAAGATGTTTAAACAAGTACATCCACACATCCACACACACACACACACACACACACAGCAGAAAACAACAACAACAAAAAATATCTTGTCTTCTTTGACTGAATAGATGACAGAAAATATAAAGACATTAAGAGTTTTTTCTTTTGTGTTCCATGACTGTAGCAAATATTTCTTTGTATTTGTACTAAGTATGACAGTGCAATAACAATAAAGAGTTATCCTATCTTATCTCATTATCTTAGATAGATAAATAAATAAAAAGATCAGGATGCAATGCAGTAAATCTACATAGATATTACCAAACAACACCCACGAGCAGAGCGGGACATCTAGCGGCGTGAAGGAGCTCTGCAGGGGATTGACAGTGGCACAATTCTGGCTTCAGGAACAGTTACATAAACTTTGGCAGGTGATCGTCTCCTGAGTCACACCTGTGCTCAAATCACAGCATAATGGTGATTTGCATCAGTGTGTTGAAGGCTGAATATTAGAAGAAATTCAAACGAACTGGCTATTCTATTAAAGCCGAGCTAATCACCCCTCAGATTTGTGAATGAAAGTAGTTACAGTTGAATTGTCTCCCTCTGTCCGCCGGGGTGAGAAGCTGCTTGTGGTGGGAGGGAGGCGGCGGCTGTCAAACTCCTTATCCGGGCTTTTCCCGGCTCTGAAACGAGCACACCCACCGCGCGCCAATGGCAAGGTGGAACAACAGGTAGGCGTCCTCCACCCGCCTCCCTCCCCTCCGTCGGTGCGTCTCGGAGAAGCAAGTGGACCCACTATCCGCTGCGTGGAAAAGAGAGCAGAACTTCGCCCGTTGTTTGCTTGATTGTCTGGGCCGGTTTGTCTGCACAGTGGAGGAGTTTTAATGCGCTTGCTCTGACAGTCCAGCTTTGTTTGAAAGACCTCAGAGATTCGCTCTGAAACGTCTGCTAATTAATAAATCGGATAAATCGCATTTGAGACATCAGGCGCAGGTGTTTGTCATCATGTGGATATGCTGATGGTAAGCGTGGTCTTTTTCTCGCGTGTTAAAGCGGTTCAGGGATTTAAAATTAGGGTTAAGTTGTGACTGCAGTGAAAAAAGCTCGATGGGTTTGTGCGTGCGTGTGTGTGTGTTATATTGAGACTGGGAAACAAAATATTTCCTCAGTCATTTTGTGGTATCGCCGTTTGTTGTTGCATAATCCAAGAAGTGTAGCAATAAGTTGACTATCCCACCATGTGACTCACAACAATAACGCCTCCATCATATTCTTATGTAAGTTTCTGCTCCTGTTTTAGAATCCAAATGTCTTTATACACTCACCCACCATTCTTGTGAATTAAAAAAAAAGTGTGTAGTAGCAGCAGGGATTTTTAATCACCTGCTTCGTTTTCCTCTTATCTGACCTCTTTTCATCTACTCCTATTCCTCACAGCTGCCATATTATCTTCACCACTGAACTCTGAGCTGATTGAAAGAGGTCAGAGGCTCTCTGACTTACAGATCCCCCTCACCCTGCATGAGGACATGGAGGTCCTGCGCAGGTCTTCAGTGTTTGCTGCAGAGGTCCTGGATGTGTTTGACCGATCACTGACCGAGAAGGAGCTGGTGACCCAGTCTAAGGCGCTGTGCAGAGACTACATCTTGTCGAGGCTCAACCAAAACGGGTTGGGATGGTCTAAAACTGAACTCAATTTTTCTCCCTCAAACACAGCGCTGGCTGAAGTGTCTATGGTGCTTCTCTGTCTTGGTAAGTTTCCATAAATGCCACCTTATCGATGACCTCTGAACTATGATTGCCTTGCTTCATTATTAGTGCTGTCATGAAAATAGCATGACATAAAAAAAAGGATAATGGGTATCTTTGGGATGTTTTTTCTTCTTCTTGTCCAACAACCATACTTAAAATGAAAGGAAATGTTGTGTTTAAGCATCTCAGAAATGATTGACATTACATTTCATGCATTTGCAATCTAACATGCATTCCATTTTCACGATCTGCCGATTAGCTGCTCAACTAATTGATTATTTGTTTGGCCCATAAAATGTCAGAAAGTAGCAACGGCTGTATTGAATTTACACCTGCTTTCAGAGAATGGTAAAGAAACCAGAAAATTGCGAATGATTAGAGACTGAATTTGCTGATCACCTACATTATGATCCTGTGTCTGGAGTATTTGCTACATTTGCAATATATTAAAGCAACACATTAGGCTTATACTCCACATGTCTATACAGCCTGTACTGAGCATTTGAAGCTCTGATGAGCTCAGACCAAATGATGAGTCGAGGATTATATCTGCATGTGTGAGAACAGCTTGAACCAAAACCAGGCAGCAGCGGTCCAGCCCTCCTCTTCACATCTATCTTTTCTCAGCACACGGGTATCTGAGGGAACTCTTGTCACGTGAAATGTTTGAATTCAATATTCAAGCAGGTTAAAATGTGTGACGTGGTACACGTTCACCTGTTTTTAATCTCCTTCGCTCAGATTCACTTCCTAACAGACTTTTCTCCTTTTCTTTTTTTTGTTTCTGCTCTCCCTCTGTTACCTAGGCGATGAGCTGGAGTGTATACAGCCCAGTTTGTACAGGAACGTGGCGCGGCAGCTCAACATTTCTGTTGCCATGGAGAACATGGTTTCGGATGCCTTCATCGGTGTAGCAACAGAGATTTTCTCAGCAGGTACAAGGCTGTTATGAAGCTCAGTGTTGATGATGATGATGCATCGCAGTAGAAATTAAAAGAGCACAGGAAGTGACCTTCACTGCTGACTGCTTATGGAGGCACTGACTGTGAACCTCTGCAGCTTTCACCAGGCTCATTCGGCTCAGAGTGAGTGGGTGCGAATCAGATGTAGGTGGAGTGAGACTCCATCTGAAACACATAATTAGTCCTACATCCAAGTTTCTATGTTTAGACATTAGTTTACTAAATTGAGCCCAAGTTTGGGATGTGGATGCTGAACATAAAAGGGCTTCTTGGTAGTGTTGTCGTGTCTTGCTAAGAGAACTCAAACATTTTTCTTTAATTAATATAGAGTAGTCCTGTGACAGATTGGCGACCTGCACAGGGTGTAACCTGAACTGGATAAGCAGTAGAAAATGGATGGATGGCTTAATGTAGCATAGTGTTAAAGTGTAAGCCAGCATGTCCAATCTTGGGCCTCTCAAAACGATGCACAGGAAGGAAAATTAATGCAGAGCGGCAGGGGATAATGGTGTTGCCTAAGAAAAGATTTTAGATTCTCTAGTTGGTTTTTGGCTTTTCTGAGTTTTGACCTTCCTGAGCCTACATGTTCTTAGGTTATCTTTGAGTTTTCCTCCATGTTGCTTCTGGTTTCTTTCTGTAACCCTACAATGTGTATGTTACGTTAGGGGTAGCATGCTTCTCACCCGCTGTCAGCCGGGACAGGCTTGAGTCTGGTTGGATGGGCATTTAAGAAAATAGAATGAAGGCCGGATGGCTGTATGAGGTTGAATTGTAGTCACTGTTAGTCTAAGAAAGCTAGCTGCTAACTCCATAGTGTGCTAACGAAGACGGTTCAAAATCTAGGAGACACAAATCCCTGGGTGAGTTCCTTCAGGATAGTTATCGAGTGTAGATGTAGGTGTGCTGATCTGTCCGCTGTGGTGAAGTCTTCCAAATAAGGCTAAAGCTGAAAGAAGAATCATTTAGCCAATTATAAGATATGTAACATAATTCTGGTGCTTAATTTTGTCTGCATTTTCTTGATTTTTTTTTTTTTTTTTTTTTGTTCTTAAATTTTGTACTGATACAGAAGCAACTGCTGTTGTGCACAAAGAAAATCACAATCTCCAGCTGTGCTCTTTGGTGGTGTGATTTATTTATTTATTTATTTATTTTTGAACTCTGAGTAAATCTTGTAATTGTGTCCTCACATAGTTCAGGTGTTGTTTTTGGCAAATAATTCATCTGGTGGTTGTTGTTGTTGTTGTTATTATTATTATTATTATTATTATTATTATTATTATTATTATTATTATTATTACATCCAGTCTAACATAGACACAGCCTTACTTTAATACCCTTATGTAAAAATTTGCAGGCTACACCAGTGGAGTTCTGGGATGATACCAGCCATAATTTTTTTTTTATCATCAACAATTTTTATTTATTTCATTTTAAACTTCAATAGCAGAACTTAAATGCATAAATAAATAATTTTAAAACAACAACAACAAAAACAAACAGAAAAACAACAACAAAAAAAACCAAACAAAAACAAAGGGAAGTTATCCTATTCTTTCTTCGCACACCAATCCCCACACCACCACTCTGTCATTACTCCTCTGTTCTTCAAGTTACAGAAAGCCAGCTTGTGAAGATGGACCAAATACAATCATATTGATGCAATTTATCTAATAAACCATAAGTCACTTTTTCGTAAGACAGTTTTGGTGAGATACCAAATCTCCTTTTCAAAACACTGAAAATTACCTCCATTATGTTTTCCCACCAATCCCGAAGTGCCGAACAGCTCCATAAGATATGTAAAATCAAAGCGTTTTGACCATCACATCTCCAACATTCGTCCGTAGGGGCCAGGTTCCATTTATACAATTATTGCGGTGTTCGATGCCACCTATGGATTATCTTAAGTTGAATAAATCTACTGCCTGTTTCTTTATACATAGTATTAACATTTTGAAAACATGAATCCCGTTCAACTGAAGGATATGTCCAATGCCATGTCCTGGGCCCAGTAGCCCTTAACTTTAAGGAGCGGGTCAGCTGACCGTTCTTGCAATAAATGATAAATCTTAGAAGTGATACCTTTACCCAAGGATGATCTTGAGAGCACGACTTCCACAGGGCTGCCCACAGGACAACTCAAGGGGGTTCCCAGCCACTTCGATAATGAACTATGTATTTGAGCTTATCTTCAGAATTGATTATGCTGCAACTTATATAACTCCACAATTTTATCAAAGCTTAAAAAACATTTGGTCCCACAGTCAAATAAATCTGATACATAAATGATGCCTGCCTTACGCCACTGTAACCAGTCAACCGATGTCCCTCCAATTAAAATTCTTTTATTACTCCATAAGGTTGTCGAAGGAGATTTAATAAAGTCCCAGCGACCCGCCCTATGTAATTTACACCACAATGTCTTCGCATTTGCAATTATAGGATGGGTAAGTTTATGACTGGTATCAAACAGCTCCTTCCAAGGAGAAATACCGCCATTAACTTCCGTCTCTATATGGGACCAAATGGGTTTAACAGTAGATAACCAAGCTCTAAGTTGTTTCACATTCATCACCCAATAATACCATTCGAAATTAAGCAATGAAAAACCTCCTTGTTTTGCACTCGCTTGAAGTTTCTTAATACTTAAACAATGTGGTGAGCTACCCCAAAGAAACTGCTGGATCAAAAAGTCTAGATCTTAGTCTAGATCTGGAATATTTAATAAAATATAAAAGGTCATGGGTGCAGTCATCATCTTAATACAGCTAATTTTACCCCATATTGTGAGACGTACCCTGGACCATCTACCAAATTCCATTTTTATTCTTTCAAACATTGGCTCCATATTTGCTCGAACCATCTTAGTGTAATCCAAGGTAATTTGTATCCCCAAATACCTCAAACCATTCACGGACCACCGAAACTCCCACTGTTTAAATAAAGTATGAGGGCAGTGTCCTGACATAGGCATTGCCTCTGATTTATCCCAGTTGACGTGATACCCTGAAAGCAGCGTAAAGCTTTCTATACATTCTAATAGGGCTGGAATAGACTTCCCAGGCTGTGTCATAAGTAACTACATATCATCTGCATATAATAGAAGCTTATGTTGATTATTATCCATCAAAATTCCAAATATATTTACATTATTTCTCTGTTTTTGTGCCAAAGGCTCTATAGTAATAACAAAAAGCCCGGGGCTAAGGGGACAGCCTTGTCTTGTGGATCTCTGTAAAAGAAATAGATCTGATATGAGCCCATTCGTCAATACTCGCGCTGAAGGCGAATCATATATCTTTATCAACCTAATAAAATTGTCACCAAAACCAAACTTTTCTAATGTCTTAAACAGATAATCCCACTCAACACAATCAAAAGCTTTAGCAGCATCCAGCGATAGGGCCACTGTTGGATGTACTGAATCATAAACATAATTTTGCAAATTAACCAGCCGCCTAATATTATCTGAACCATAGCGGTTTGGAACAAAACCAGATTGGTCTGCATGTATTATTTTCGCCATTACTACTTTTAATCAACCCGCTAAGACCTTTGCCAAGATTTTTTGGTCAGAATTAAGCAAAGATATGGGGCGTTAACCACTTGGGTCTAAAGGGTGTTTCCCAGTTCTAGGAATAAATGTTAGAAGTCCAGAGTGCATTGACTGAGGTAAGGAGATACCAGCCAAAATTTTTAAAATAAGTTGGCCAATAGGTGAAAAATATTTTTGTTGTTTTTGTTATTTTAATTTGTGTTTATTTACTCTTTTTTTGATAAGATCTAGTTGTTTGTTTGTTTTTTGGTTTTTTTTTTTAAAAAAAAGTGAACTTTGGAATAACTAACAAAGACTCAAAGTTAATGAGCTGGGAACAGATAAATATCCTCTGCTTCCTCTGCTAAATGTCATCCTGTCTCAATCTATGCTGATGTAGCTTAGGTGCAAGGAAGAAGATGTTGCTATTCTTCTTCTTGCTCTTCCTGTGGAGGCTCCACAGCAGGTCATCTCCATCTCACCCTATCCCTAGCATCCTCCTCTGTCACAGCCTCTCCCATATTAAGTCATGTAAATAACACTGTGCCATCTGTGAAACTTCTCTGCGGTCTTGCCCTTTTCCTCCTGCCTGGCAGCTCCATGTTCAACACCCTTTGCCCAGTATATCCACTATCCTTCCTCTGCATGTGTCCAAGGTTGTCACCAAACTGCTCTGCCTCAGCTGTCCCTTTCTGATGTACTTGTTTATTTAATAAAAACATATGGTCAGCTATTCCTGTGGTTCATTAGATTAAAACCAAGGAGAAGATGGCTTAGGACAACAGCAGCTGGCTCTGGCTTGAATGTGTAATTTCTTACTTGATTCACAGTTGTTACCTCTGGATAAACAGCCCAAGTGGTTCTTCCTGTTATTCCTGGCTAGGAGTGATTTGTGCTAATCTAGTGACAACATTGCAGAACAAATGTGTCAAAAAGCCTGTTGGTTAAATTCTAGTTGAGTCTATTTGGGTGAAGTCGATCATGCTGGTCTTGGTCTTGTGCCTTTTTTTTTTTTTTAATTCTTTTATTTATGTTGTCTTGACAACAGATGTGTTTTGTAAACCGTCCAAAGAAGGAAAGACATTTTGAAGGATCCAAATAAAGAGTGACTTTATGTCCTCTGTATGCGCCTCGGGAATAGATTAGAGAGTCTGGTAAAACTTTGACGCGGGACCAGGAAAGATCAAACACAGACTTGGTTAATGACATTTTCATGCTTGTGTTCTGGATAAATGTCTGCTCTTTTTGACGTCACGAGGGTATCGTTTTTAGAAACGGCGTGGGATTCCTCCTCAAGAACAACAAACTGGTGAACCCAGGCAGCCCCAGCCCTCTGGGACGGGTTGGAACTTGACTATAAATAAAGAAAAAAAAAAAAAGGCATGTGTGTTTTTCCTGCAGTCTCGAGATTGTTTTAAAACCACCCTTTAAGCTTTTAGTTAGTCATTACTTTGTGGTGGACATAAAGGAATGACATTTATATGGCATCTGTGGATCATATCTACATATCTTCCTTTGGAAACAGTCATCTGTTCTGTGGTCGCCTTCAGTAAAATCAACACGGCTCATCTCTCCTCCATCCATCTTCACCTGCCTCCCACTTCTGTTCTTTCTCTTTCCGCCCTCCTCTCCTCCAGCTTTATCCCCGGCAATCTTGTCTCTATTCTTGGCCCGCTTCTCAGTAGGGAGGGAGACATGACGTGCTCTGACAGCTTCCACGGACAGTTATCTCATTTAAGCTCTATCCTTTAATAGCCACACTCAGAGGCTGTGGCTCAGCTCTAAGGAGCAACCATGACAATGCAAGCAGGGCTAAAGGGGGCCAATGCCATTAAGCCCTGCACTGCATCAATGACGTTCGTTATAACAATCCCTCGTTGCACTGGAAACTTTGCCTGGAGTGGCCGGATGCCGTCATTTATCATATTGGACTGTTTTGAGGTTGGTGCCTCTTGGGTAACGGGACAAATACTTGGTCTTTTTCCAGCTCCGCTGCTTCTGCTCCATTCACAGTTCAGTTTTGAACCTGTTGACCTTCCCGTATCTGAAACTGCGTCAGTGGCAGTGCAGTCTAAACCTGTTTATTTTACAGCCTGGCGTGGCCTTATCGATAGCATTAACACCAGTTTGTTGACTTTCATATTTACAAGGTGCACCAACTGCCCTCTGTGCTTCCTGTCAGGTCACAGAATATGAGGCTGGAAAGCGATGGGTGTTGCTTTGTGTGGGAGGGGATGTTTATAGTGGGGTAAAGATGGCAGTTTGATTTTCGGTGGCTGCAGATAAACAAAATCCAGATCAGCTTGAACTGTGGAAGCACAGATACACAGATATAGAATAATTAAACATAATCCACTGGTGTCTGTTTTTTCCTGTAGGCATAACATGGGGTAAGGTGGTGTCCATGTTTGCGGTAGCTGGAGCCCTGGCAGTGGACTGTGTCAGACAAGGCCATCCGGCTACAGTGCACATCTTAGTGGACAGTCTGGGACAGTTTGTCCGCAAATTCCTGGTTCCCTGGCTGAAGCGACGGGGAGGATGGGTAAGTTTCTGCCTCAGCAAAATTTTGGGCAAACATGAAATGCATAAAAAGTTGACATTTGAGATACAACAGCGATTTGCATTTGCTAGTTTTGTGTGTGTGTGCAGGGGTGGGGTGGGGATTTGAATTTGATGCACTGCTTTGTGCATGACAAACATGCTGATTGTGCATGAAGCTCTGTCAGCTTTCAGTCGTCTTTCAGCAGTCTGAGATATGGGGATGCTATTTGCTTACTCTGGCTTCCTGCTGGATGATTTGATGAAAAGTTTCTGCTGTAAAGTGGATCATTCTCATGCTTGATTTAAATAATATTCAAACTCTGTTTTATTTTACTTTAGTGTATGTGTGTCTGTGCATCTTCCGAGTCAGACAGTATTTTTACTCTTAGTGGACTGACAAAAGAGACAACAGATTGCAATAAGAAATGCCACTAGTAAAAAGGCATTATGACATTTAACTCATTTGATTTCCTCAGTAACATTAATTTTACAACTTCTTTCTTTCAGACTCACAAATTCAGGTAGAAAACAAAAACTGTAATACTAATGACATCTATAGACTAGAATTAAAATACTGAGATCCTCACATACTGGGGAAAATAAAATATGAAATTTCATTTAAACAGTTAATTTTATTTGTAACAATACAATGCAACTTTATTTATATAGTACATTTAAAACCGAAGGTACACCAAAGTGCTTCACAACAAAGTTAAAACATAAGATAGAAGATAAAAGGCTCTAAGAGAGTACCCCCCCCCCCCCCAAAAAAAAAAAAGTACAAAGTAAGAAATAAAACATTAGAGCATAGTTTAGAGGATACAATTACTGAGTATTCATAAATATAAGGTGGGAGTTTTTATACAGTGGAACATTAGTAGAAGATAACATAAGGGTAAAATAATATAGGGAATGTGCACTAACTGAAAACGCTCGGTCAAACAGTTTTTAACTGAGATTTAAATGAATAGATGGAATCAGAGGCGCGGATAGCAGCAGGAAGATTGTTCCAGAGGCTCGGGGCTGCCAGGGCAAAAGCACGGTCACCTCTGGTCTTTAGCTGGGATCTAGGCTGCACTAAGAGTAATTGTCCTGATGATCTTAGAGCTCCCCTAGGGTTATGTGGACTAAGGAGTTCAATGAGGTAGCACGGCGCAGCATTGTTTATGATTTTAAAGGTAATTCCAATAACTGCAATTTAATCACACATTTTTAAGTACTAAAAACTCTGTTCTTCTCTAAAATGCATCTAGTCTGCTCTTTTCCAGCTCCTATGTCTATTCGTGGACTGTACCAGGGTAGTTTTGCATGATTCACAGTTCAAAAATAATCCTTACTGACCTTAGATCAGTCCTCGTAGTAGCTCCTCAGTTCGCCGGCTATCTAATTCTCTTCCTTTCTTATGATTGGCTGTTCCCAATTGTGACTAGCCAGACCTGATGCAAAAGTCTGCTATCAGTGACATCATACAGATTCAAGAGTAGGAAAAAAAACCCTCATCTGAAATGGAGTGTGCAAAGCATCTGATGCTTTTTGGCTTATAGGAATTACTTGCACAAACACCTCCTGTTCAATATGAGTGTCCACCATTGCTGCAGTGCATTCTGAAAGTGTATGTGTAAAATTTTTTATATATCAGAAAATAAATGGAAGCACAAAGTTTCCCTTTTAATATTTATACTTCAAGAAATTTAACAAGTTTGTTTGTTTGTTTTTAAATATCCCTTTTATCTCATTTTGTTAAGGTGGAGATCACAAAATGTGTGGTGAAAAAGGATTTTTGCCCTGAAGAAAACTGGCTGTCCTCTGCCTTTGAGTCCCTCAAGTGCTTCCTCACGACGATGTATGTCTACATCATGAAGGAGCCGTGAACGAACAGCGTGTGGGAGGTGGGACGGTGGGGGTGTCATGTGTGGGATTAAAATCTCAGACTTGTCAATAAAAAGCTGGAGTGGAGAGGGTCGCTGTGATTGATGGGGATTGAGCCTGCCGGTAGATTTCAGTTGCTGTGTATGGCCATCAGCAAATGTTTGACCAACAAATGTTTGTGTTCTCTCAGTGTCGGCAGAGCCCGTGAAGTGGTTACCCTTCATCCAAAGAGTAGTCACCGTGACATTTAAGGGCATATCACTCCGCCTCTATGTATTATCTTACTGCTTTAACCGGTGTAGTAAGCAAGGCTTCTCCAGTGTTGTAACGTGAGGCTGTTCATACTCCAGAGACAAACACTCAGACGTTTTAATGTGTTTCTCAGAATATTCACACTTAAAGAGGCGAAAACTGTGTTTGTGATGAAACTGACGCTCAGCTGGCTGGGTCCTGTTGTGAGGTTTGAGTCTGGAAAAAGTGAGTTCACGCCTCAAGAGTAATGTCAGGTGGATTCAACTGTTTACACTTCATGGAGTAACTCTATTGTACTTCACCAAAGCACAAAGAGTCTCTTTACAAATATGATCCATTTAAAAATAATGAAGAGAAACGTTGGATCTTATTGCGCTCATTTTTGGCCAAAGAACTCGAGGAATGGTAATATATATATATATATACTGAATGTGCATATTTTTGTGGACACTGATTTCCTTTTAGATTTGTAAATAGTCTATTTATGATTTTATTTTTTTATTTAATGACTTGTATTTCAAACCACTGCAGTATGAGGACGCCACTACAGCAGCTGTTTAGGATGATTGTGTGTGATGGGTGTCACTTTAAGTGTGAACTTATAAATGTGTCTAAAAGTTTTTATGAAACCTATAATAAACTTCAACCTTCACAGACGGGACTTTTGTGATGCTTTTGTTATAACAGGCTCATCCTTACCCTTGCTGTGAGGAATGCGAGGTGGTAAAGAACAGCCCTGTAGGGTGACGAGGTGAGGGTGTTTATTGCTGCCTGGGTCATTGAGGAAGAGTTGGATTTGGTTAAAAAGAAGCGGCTTAGATAATTTTGAAAACCTGAGGCAGACAACTGGTGGAAAAAGTGTTAACAGGACCCCTTTGTTGCAGGGAATTAGTCGCTTCCTTTACCCAATTTGTCCCTCTTCTTACAAAGGCAAGAAAACGGAGCGAAAAATAGAATTTTACACGAGGATTTATAATATCACGCAACTAAAGACAGAGCTTTAACTGTTCCTCAAGGTGCTCCACAATCTTAGCTCTGTGTTTACATTATATGGCGCTTTCTATTTAAAAACCATGGCTGTAACAGTCATCGTGTGTCAGCCTGCAGTGTCTTCTCGTGTTTCCAGCGCCGATGTTGTGTGTTGCAGTGCATTAACACACGCTAATCAGATTTGTATCATCCATCAGGACAGAAACGCATTAATAGACTCAAACAAGCAAAGACAAAATGAGTAATTTAATTTATCCAGCACACGAAGCTGCCCCCACGCAGACATGGATGTCTGTGAGCACATATGTGAAAACAGTGGCCTTAAATAGTCCTTTTTTTTTCTACATAGTGCCACTCAGTAAAAGAAAAAAACCCCTGAAGCCCACATTCAAAGGACAGTGCAATGTCTCCAGCTGCTTTAGCTTACAATTTTATGATAGTGCAGTGACAGTCACATATAGTACTTCTATTATCTTCACATTGAAATAGCTTTACAGATTAAATATACACCATGAACATCCTGATATTGTCTGTGATGTTTAACTAGTGGTTAAGATTAAGTTTGATTATTTCAGTTCAACAGGTTATACCACAGCCTTTTTACCACATAACAGTATAGAGGTATATCTCTGTAGATTTGTTTATGTTTTTCTTGCACAGCTGGAATTATTGATCGAGTGTTTCCAGATATATTTTTATATCTGGAAACTTATTTCAGTGCATGAGAAGCCCTCCTGCTTGCTCAAGACGATCGACGGTAGGTGATGCGCAAGTGCTGCATCAGGGGCTGGTTGTCTGTTGCCATAGAAACTGTCTGCTCCAGCTTCCCGTCAGACCGGAGCTGAAACACTCTGCAAATCTAAAGAGGGGAAAGCGAGCAGGAGTCACTTTATTGATCACAAGAGGTTTGATGGCCAAGTGTCATATTTAATCCTCTTATTTCTGCAGCTCAGTGAGTGCGTCTTTACCTGCTTTACGTAAGGCTCTTTTGCAAAAGAGGTTCGGGCTAGTTGCAGGGACTGCAGGCTCAGCTGCTGCCCTGTCAGCTCTCCCTCCTCGATTTCCACCAGACCTGCAGCAGACGACACAAGGGGTATCGTGTGGGTATTGAAAGAAGGGTAAATCACTGGAAAAAAATAATTAATTTGCCACAAATGTGATCTAATAAAAGCTTTTTATCACTGCAGTAAGCTTTGAAAAAATACTGTTTGAAATAGTTTTCTTTCCTGTGGTTATTGAATGTCATAGCAGGAAAACACAGATGAGTAAAACACATTTACTCGGCCCTGTAAGCTTGAATATCAGGAAAAGCCAGCCAAACGCAATCCAGACATTATTGTGTTGTTTTTTGCACTGAGAGACACTTTTGGTCCCCTAAAGAGGATTTATCCAGAGCAAAAAAAGAAAATTACCAGCACTGTAATAACATTTTTAAACATTTTGTCAGTTCACCTTCATTTAAAAATACTGGTGGCCACCAGTGCTGAGACCAGTGTTACCCCTCAGCCTCCTGGTGGACACATCAATGGTATCAGTTTCAAAATCCTGTGACGACAACACCCCATCAGGCTGTAGGGCCTACAGGCTTGTGGGGTGGTTACTGGTGATGACGAGCGAGGCTGATGCACATTTACAAAAGGTACATCGGGACTCATCACATCACATGACCTTTACAACTGAACCAGAGTCCAATCTGATGAAAAAAAAAAAAAGTGAATACAATGACGTGAATTTCACCTGAGTTCTGTGCAATGATGAAGGCCACTCTGTTAGTCCCCGGCTGCATTCGAACAAACCCGCACTCTCTGTGCAGGGGCTTCTTAGACTCGGCATGAAATGCATTGAACCTGTAAAACACGACATCAGTGGGAGATCATGTGACGTCCGGTGACGAGCTCTTGTTATCGGCAGATTTTATTAATTTTATTCCAGTTGAATTTAAATGAAATACACAAACTTAAAACTTACACAAAAGACATTTTCCAGCGTGTTAAACTTAAGCATAATTTATGAGTCTGTTCTCTTGAAACACTGAACTCAAAGTCACACAGTTCACTCGTAAGATATTCTGACGTGCAGAACAGCCAGTGACCTTGCAGTTATATTGACTAAATGTTCCAATCTATAAATATCTGTTATTACTTGATTTGCCACTTCTTCATATAACCTACATGAAGTTGATGACTGGTTGTCCTACATGACTGAAATGCAGCGTCTCTGTGTAACGGAAAAGTTTTATGGTGGGGAAGGAGCCCTCTCCTGGTTCATCACACTCCCAGGTGCCCAGAAGCCATTCCAGAGGGAGGAGGGTGGGGTTCAGCTCCACTGATGGTTAAAAAGATAAAGCACAAGACACAAACAAACAAATTACGCAGCATTACTATAAAAAAAGAAAAGAAAAAAGAAGCTTCATCATGTAATCATGTAACAGAATCATTTTCTGAAGGATTCAAACTGGATTTGTTTGATTTGCTCCTTGGGCAGATAGACTTAAAATCTGAACCATCTTCAGTTAAAAGAAAAATGTCATGGCATGATAATGTTTAATACCAAATATATTTAACAGAAGCTCTCTTTAATCAAAAAGATTAGGATTTTTAAACTCTTTAAACTTCCACTAGAATTTTTTCTTATTACTTAAAAAAAACAGTCAGAAAGTCAAGCACAGAACACGTTTTTGTGTATCAGATGGGCAGAGATAAAAGCAAACTGCACACACTTTGTTAAGTAAAATAACCCACGCTCTTTGTTTAACTACGTGCAGACTCAAAGACCATTTAGAGGCAGGGAAAAAACCTCCGACAGGAACGTTCAAACTTGCATACATCTATTTTTAGGGAACCAGAAGAAGGAAAACACAACACTACATGCCAAACAGTAGCTTCCATCCAAAATGGCTTTAAAAGAAGGAGCTTTTTGGCCAGTTTCAACAAATGTGGAGATTTTGTAGCAAGAAAAAGAAGTCTGAGGCTAAATCCCAGGAAAATATGTCACATTTAGAGAAATGGGTATAATAGAGAGCCAGATACTTGGACAGGCAGACTTTACCAGAGAGAAATGTTCCCAAGCAAAAAAAGATGAGCTAAATTTGTCACGTCATTCAATGCAGTGGAACAAAGCATTAAAAACAAATTAAGATTTACTGAGACTGATAATATCCACAAATTACTCTTAATCAATTTTAGGAAGCATGATGTACATGGCATGCATTGTCTCCAAGCAAACCGCCAACAAACATGACTGGGTAAAGAAAACAAAACTATATCTATCTATATGTATGGAGAGAGAGAGAGAGAGAGAGAGAGAGAGAGAGAGAGAGAGAGAGAGAGAGAGAGAGAGAGAGAGCATCAAGCTCAGAGACTTGAGGCTGTAATTACTGGCAAAGGGGCTCAAGCTAACTTTTTTTTTTCTCCACATTTTTTTTCCGGGTAGAATTTTGAACACTGGATTTAATCCATGTTGTAAAAAGGCTGTAACTTGATAAAATGTAGAATAAGTGAAGTGCTGTAAATACTTTCTGGATGCACTGTAAGCAAAATTATTGTAGTCACCACATAGGAAGGAGGAGACATCTGTTAATTATTTTATTAACTGTAACCCTTATTTTCCAACTCTTTACAATGTCACAGCTTTTTAAGCTGTAATAATAAAATGATGATTATAAGGCAAATGACTGGAGTGTAAATGTGCCAGTTTGTGAAGGGGAATATCCGCTGCATAGTGGAACTCTTCATGGTGACTCGAGCGCACTACAAATCTCTGGCATTACAGCAAAGCTGCTTTTTCCATAAACTCACCGTTTCCCATTTTCTTTGTGATGTTCAGCCATGTTTTAGATGTTACAACACCTCTTTATTTGAGCTTTGAGAATTAAAGTTTACCACCATCTTCTGATACCTTAGGGTATTTACAACCAGGTGAAACCAGTGGAAGAATCCATGGACAACACAATACTGCTGGAGGAACATTACCTACAAAACAACCTGAAACCAGCTAAGCAACAATTATTATGCAGAAACATGCATGTTCTATTGAAATTACACAACAGGGAATGAAAGCGTGGCAGTAAGGTAGCATGCATAGTGCTGTTAATTATCTGAAAGCAATATTCCTGGTGGAAAAAAAAAAGTTTTTCTTTAAACTAACGATACTTTCCAGTACCACATTACCAAATCAAAAGTCTCATAGTTTATCACAAGATAAACTTCACCATTACTGGCTATTTCAATTTGAGGAATTGAACAATGTGATGTGATCCAATAATATAAAAATTCATTTTAAAACACTACCTCTCAATCAAGTAAAATAAACTGCAAAAAAGGTTTTGATGATTTGGAAATAAGTGAAGCTGCATTTATGAATAACACAATATGAGAACATAATCTGGTCCCTTTCATTGGCATTCTGGATAAAGCAGAGGCACGTCAAACAAGATGGTAAATGGAAATTTCCAATCTCACTAAAACCTCGAAGCACCTTACAATATGAGCCATTCACGTGTCACACAGGGACACTTCAATGTGAAGAAGGTCAATTCCTGAGCCAAAGCATAGAGGAGCTTTCTGCTTTAAGTTCTGTTTTTCCTTTGAGTTTGCAGTGTGAGTCTGGTCAGGTTTAAGTACCTAAACTACTCAGTAGGATTTAGTGGAGAAAAAAAGAAAAAGAAAACAGGTCATGGAATTTGATAAAATATGTCCTTTCAACAAGCTAAACGACATCCTACTGGTTTTGTGGACAGAAAGCCTTGAAGGTCATCTTCTTCTAAAAGTGCAGCTGAGGTGTATCATCATAGGGAAAGGGCTGAGCGTGGAAGAAAGTCAACTAAGGCTGCACGCTACGAGAGCGAAACAGTAAACACATCAAAAGAAATTCACTATTTTTCCATTAGAGACAAGAAGTGGTGGCTGGGGTAGGCAGTGCCGATTCTGAGAAATGAATGTTAAACCAGTCTCTGAACGAAATCACTTTATTTACCTACACGCCCTCTCTTATTATTCTTGCTTGGTGTCTTAGGTCCTCCCTTAGAGGTGCGAGAAAAATACGGCAACGCAACAGGCATTTAACGTGTTATTTTAAAGCAACGTCAATTTGAAAACACAGCTAGAGTTAGTGCTCCTCCTAAACAATAGAATTTAATTTATCTTCACACCCATGCTACAGACTCTGTTAAGTGAACTGAAGAACCCGTTTAGCTGCCCTCAGTGTTCCAACTTAAACACCTTTGATTCTTCTCCACTTGTCTCTCTGGTTTCTAAAATTTACCAGTCCCTTATATAGTTTCACAGCTGATCTTATGTTTTACCAGCTCTGTGTTTTTTCACCTGTTCACTTGGTGGATTTCAACGGCACCATTTAAAACGTGCAGAAAATGCAGCACACGTGCCTCATGGGTCCACTTCTGCACCCAGAGTGATATCTTTTGTTTTTCTCGTGATTTGCCTTTGCAATCTGAGACAAATATTTATGTAGTGTCTCCTTCCATATGTGTGTATAGCTGCAATCGTGCATACTGGTTCATAATTGTGGTTTAAGGCAACTTTTTTTTTCTTTGAATTTGTTGTAAAGGTGGACTGACTTTTGTAAGTACCCTTTAAAATTTACATTTAACGGGTATTAGTGTTGATTTTAGTTTAGTGGACACAGTCTGTATGATGTTGTTTTTTAATGACATAGCAAAGTGACTTAAGCCAAATGCTGACTTGACAAAGTTGGTTGTCCATCCAGTTCATCTACTCTGGTCCCAACCCTGTTGTTCACAACCGTTATGAATTTGAACTGCAGGTTTGAGAGAACGAGTTGCAGCAAGAAAGCCATTGCTAAGATGCCAGAATAAAACAAAGGGACTTGCGTGGGCCATGAAACACCGCTATTGGAGTACTGAAGACTGGAAGAAGGTATTATGGACTGATGAATCAAAATTTGGAACCTTTGCTTCATCACACAGGATCTTTGTACAGCTTCGAGTAGGCAAAAGGATGGTTCCACAGTGTGTGGCATCAACTGTCAAACATGGAGGAGGAAGTGTGATGGTCTGGAGCTGTTTTGTTGGATCCAAGGTCGGTGACTTGTACAGAGTAAGAGGCACCCTGAACCCAAACAGCTACCACAGCATTCTGCAGTGCCCTTTGGTATGTGCCTAGTATGTGCCTACAGCAAGATAATGACCGAAAACAAACCCAGTGTCTGGGCTAGTAATCAACAATGTAATCAATAGTAATCAACAATAGGGCCGTAATGATGCACTGAATACAGATCTTGATTCAAATGTGCTGTATTCATTTAGTCTCACATTAGAGCAAAGAACTCCACATGCATTAATCAGCGCATGCTTGATTGTGCACACATGGTCAGCACTCGCATCTATCCATCCATCCATTCGCTTCCGCTTATCCTTTTCAGGGTCGCGGGGGGCGCTGGAGCCTATCCCAGCTGTCATAGGGCGAAAGGCGGGGTACACCCTGGACAGGTCGCCAGTCTGTCGCAGGGCTAACACATAGAGACAGAGAACAATTCACACTCACATTCACTCGCACATTCACACCTAGTGGCAATTTGGATTATCCAATTAACCTATCCCCACAAGCTGCATGTCTTTGGACGGTGGGAGGAAGCCGGAGTACCCGGGGAGAACATGCAAACTCCACACAGAAAGACCCCGGCCTGATGGTGGAATTGAACTCAGGACCTTCTTGCTGTGAGGCAACAGTGCTAACCACCATGCCACCGTGCTGCTCAGCTGAAATTTTAGTAAAAAAAACAAAAAAACAAGACAAGACAAGACAAAACAAAACAAAAAAAATCCACCTCTTTGTCCAATGCTTTGCTGTTGTCATAGAAAATAAAAGGGCACTAATGCAGTCAGGGAGCCTTATTAGCTTTTAAAACACATTTATATATTTCCAT
The DNA here is from genome assembly GCF_057382275.1 of Copadichromis virginalis. Lineage (NCBI taxonomy): Eukaryota > Metazoa > Chordata > Actinopteri > Cichliformes > Cichlidae > Copadichromis > Copadichromis virginalis. The sequence goes on from NC_140635.1 coordinate 20,293,289, forward strand.
CCAGGAGGAACGAGCCTTCAATAATAATAATGATAATAATTAAAAAAAAATCAAAAAAAAAAAAAAAAAAAAAAAAAAAAATCACACTGCATCCTACACTACAGTTGCGCTGTCCTGTGACAAGACTTTGAAAGTGCATGATGAATCTTCTCTGAATATGCTACATCGCTGGTCAAACCAAAGCCCTGCGTGACCGGCTCATTTGGTTTAATGATGGAGGGCAAGAAGGCAGAAGTGGTGTCCCACAGGAAGAAAAAGAGAGAGATAACTGAAGCAATTTTGGATGCTCAGGGCTCTAGAGTGTGACCAATTTGGTTGCACATGCGACCTAATTTCTCAATGGTGCAACTAAAAAAAAAATCCTAGGTCCAACCGGTGCGACCAGCCGTTCAAATAAAAAAAGAAAAAAAAAAGTATCCTAAACTGTGAAAGTCTCTGTGTGGTCAGAGACTTGCCCATATCGTGGTCTAAACCAGTCAGAGTCAAAATTGAATCGAATCGTACTGATTATATAAATCATTGACAATACCCAGTCCTAGTAAGTAGCCTAGGCTGTGGATGTAGCTGTGGGTAATGAGAAAAGAACGATTTATAACTTTTTTATTAAGTTAAGGCCCGATCCATGTGAAATTCACAGCCAGTGCTCTGACACGGAACCATCAACCTCTCAGGTTATGCCTAACACTGGTCTGGAGACGGCATCAGATAGTGAGCCACATACGATCGACTCCGAGCCAGACCCCACTGAAAGTAAAAGGGGGAAAGTGTATATGTAGTGTATTTCAAAGAGAGTGGTTTGACCCGTTTCCCTGGCTAAGATACAGTAAAGCTGACAACATGATGAACTGCATTTACTGTCATGAGTTTGGAAAGACCATGGCAGTCCTGCTAATACGTTCCAAATCGAAACGCTAAAAATGCACAGTGTATCCTGAAAACACATTATATGATGTGATAAATGCACTACCCAAGTGTCCCCTCTCCCCATGCCTTTTTGCAGCAGGCAGCAGCAAACAGGCCTTCAGAGGAGTCCGAGATGATGATTACGTTTGACATTGCCTACAATATTGCCAAAGAGTGCCAAAGCACTTAAGCACAAGCACTTTTTCAGTAACTTATCTTTCTGGTAGAACTGTGCTCCAAATAAAGAATTACAAATCAATATTGTCTGTATGGACAGAATTTTTTTCAAGTGAACATGTAAAACTGTGGGGTTAAGAGATTCGGTTGAAAAATTTGGATGCACCTCACATTTGTGCTGGTGCACCTAAGAAAAAAGTCTAGAGCCCTGCACTAGGTGGCGTAATGTTGCTGCAAACGAAGGTCTTCGTTTTACAACAACCTCTCATGTAAATCGAAACCTTAAATCTAAACGCTGTTGATATGAAAGATAAAACTGAGGACTTGTCCTCGCAGGACCGTCACAGGAGCAGCTCGGTCCTTCCGGTGGTAGTTTGTTTACTGTTAACGAGGCTAACTTTGAAGTTAGCTTGGTTAAGTTAAAGATAGAAAAATAACTGTGCAGTTGGCTTGAGTTAAAGTGCAAAGAGAGTTCGAATGACACGAAAACAAAGATACTACACTTATAAACGTCTGAGCCTTTATAAGTAACATTAAAAGTCAGCACAGTTAGCTTGTGCTTACAGGAGCTGATGACGATTGAGAATAATACTACCAGTATTAAACTGTTAAAATGTTGTTGTTGTTTTTTCAATTTAAAAAAAAAAAAAATAACCTACCCGTGTTATTGACAGGACAGGCCATTACAGTCGGTTTCGGAACAGCCAAACTTAGCCAGTACTACAGAAACGTCACTCCACGCACAGCGCGGTGTTGACGCAGAATGATGTAGATTTACGCAAGGCATCCTGGGAAACGTAGTATGCACAGAGAAGTACTCCCTTCTTTTTCTTCTTTCGTCTGCTCCCTTTAGGGGTCGCCACAACGGATCCTTTGAATCCACCTCATCCTGTCCCTAGCGTCCTCCTCTGTCACACCAGTCCAGCTGTCATTCCTCTTCTCTCCAGAGCATACCATGCAGAACAGGTGTTTGATAAAATAAAGCTCACTTTATTGACATTTTCAGTGCACTCACCATGGGCCCAATAATATCTGTTTATTTATTTCATCATTAGCCTACTTATACAAGAAAAAACTGTGTTTTTCTAAAATCCCTGTAGTCATAAAAGCATTCCCAAAATGTATGCACAGTTCCAACTGTCCTTCATACGGACACTGAGTGTTCTTTTCTTTAAATTCCCTAATGAATTAGTACATAGTCAGTGGTTTAGGAATATGCTCTTAAGGCTTGCTTTTTTTGCAGTTTTTCAGAGCATCTGCCAGGGCGTGCAGTGCCATGTCAGCATTAGTCTTCTCACAGTTGTATCCCATCAATCCAATCCTCATCACCTAATTAAATGAGAGATGGAAAGCACATTACATGAGTATACTCTGCAGCAATTCAGCAGGATGATTCAGAAAGCTGCTCAGACACCAAAGTGATGACTTTGCTGTTGTTAAAAAGCCATTGTAATTAAACCTGTCACACAGTACCTGGAAATGGTCCTTAAACATTATATCTTTGTTTGTCTGGATTAGTTTGATTCAAGACAAGATATGCATGTTAATTTAAGAGAAAAGGACAACAGGACAGGAAGCTGAAAAGCTAGAACGCCCTGAAACTACTACTACACATCAGAATTAGTTACCACCAATAATGACTGTAAAATTAACTCACCATGCCAATGGAAGGGCCCAGTCCTCCTGTCATCTCCATGTGGTGATGTTTCATGATATATGTCAGCATCTCCCTCCAGTCGTAGCCTTCAGGGATAGCAATGGTGGTGACGGAGGGAAGCCTCAAATCCTGCAGGACACATATAAAAAATGGCTTTCGTCGCAACACAAGGAAAACTGCTCCAGTGAGTTTAAAAGCAACACAAATATAAAGCTAAGTTGTACAGTGTTGTTTTGTTTGTCTCTATTATTTTGTTTCATGTAAATATCCCCTTTATTCTCTCTGTGTATCTATGTTTTCATGGCACCACGATGCTATTTTCTTGCATTTCTGTCTCACTCTTTCGGGGACGAATAGCTTGAGGCCCAGATCCTCCAGTCCTCTGTACAGGTAGGCTGCTACCTCCTTGTGCTTCTTCCAGGACTCCTCCAGCCCCTAGAGGGAGACAAAGATTTATTGTGTTTAGAAATAAATACCTAAAAGGGTAGGGACTTGATCATTGATAGTGTTCCTGTCAGTAATACCAACTCAGAGGTTACTAAACAGACAACGATTATAACATTTATTTTGTTTGACTGGGATCACTCAGATGCCTGGAGTCTAAAAGATCATGTAACTACCAAAGGAAGCATGCACATTTTGCCTCACATAATTTACTCCATTAGTTAGCACAAACATAAAAGAGAAGGCAGTTCACTCACTAAAATACTGACTGTATAACATACTTTTCAGTTAGATAATTTCAAAAGACAACTCACATCCTCAGTTCTCAAAAAGCTGGGGCACTGTGCATTAATTGGCAACAGATCAGTAACATGATTGGGTATAAAAAGAGCATGTCAGAGAGCAACATATGTTTCCATGGCTTCATATTAGCAGAGCCCTGCAGTCCAGACTTGTGACTAAACATCATGAAACAAAAGACATGACAAAGAAGAGCCAGGACGGTCGAGGAGCTAGAATATGATATTAGACAAAAATGGGGCAGCCTTCCTCTTGGTCTCTTTAGTTGTCAGACGCTTATAGGCGGCTTTTAAAAGAAGGGATGCTACACAGTGATAAACAGTACCCTATCCCAATTTTGTTGAGACATGTTGCTGCCATCAAATTAAAAAATTACCCTCTTTTCATAAAATGGTCCATTTTGTCAGTTTAAACACTTGATATGTTTTCTGTGTTCTGCTGTGAATGAAAAATGGCTTTATGATACTGTAAATCATTGCATTCTGTTTTTATTTGTACTTTGCATAGTTTCCGAAACCTTTTTGGAAATCTGTGTTGTATACAAAGAATAACAGTATCTAGAAATTACAGATTTTTTGTTCAGAAATGTGACTGAAGAAGTTGGGAAATATCCCTTTACCCTCTCAGCAAGAATGGCCAGACTCTCTCTCAGGGCGAAGAATCCAGACACTGGACCGGTGTGGTGGTATCTAAAAGCCACATGACACAATGACACTTTTACAATTCAAGGTTTAGTAGCTTGAATAATATTTTTGAATTTTTTTTCTCATTCTAGGAGTTTTCCTGCAACATTTAACTTTAAACTAAAGTTTAGAGGGTATTTGGAACTACCAACAATCAGCTTGTAATCAGTTATCTGCTGTGGACTTACACCCTTGCTGGTTTGCCATCGCAGCCCCAGTAGTTGGACAGATGTGTCATATCAAAGAGGTAGGAGACTGGTTTTGTTTTCCTGTTAAACATCTTGTGGCTGTGCAGAGGAGATAGCATTGCCTGAACTACTTTTTGCTTTTTTGTGTGTTTTTTATTTTAAATATTTGTAACAATTTAGGATAAGATGCATGCATAACCACTCCACCGTCTCCCTCCTTACCATGCTCTGTCATTAAAAGAGATGGGTGCTGTACCAGGAGGTGCATTCAGAGCCTTTTGAGAACCAGAGTAGAGGATATCGATATCTGGAAACACAATAAAAGACGGATTAAATCCCACACAGGCGCATCTGATGGTAGGAGAGGAAGTTGATCTTTCATCACCGCCTTACTTTGCTTGTCCATAAAGATTGGTGCCGCACCGAGTGAAGCGACTGTGTCGACCAGGAAAAGGCAGTCATGTCTGCGCGAGATGTAACAATGAGGAGTGAGAAATATGACACTATAATCTGTTATGCGCTGTTTTAGACTGATGTGGTGGGAGGCTCACTTTCTGCAGATGTCTCCAATGCCATCAACTGGGTGACACAGACCAGCAGAGGACTCCCCGTGTGTGAGGAAAAACAGGACAGGCTTGTGCTTTTTTATGGCCTACGGCGAGATGTGAAGACAAATTTAATCATGTGTGCATGGTGTAAGTGAATCTTAGTGATTTACCCAACTTAACCCTTACATACTGTTCAAATTTCATGCCTTCACAGATTTGTTTCAGCCACGCCAGGCTTTCCCTCATAATATACAAAATTTTAAAGTACAGCTCTATTTAGGATGTATCGATAGCCTGTCTGACATAAATAGATGATTAAACCTTAGTTAATGTTTCAGAAGTTTTATAGCACCCTTTTTTGTAGAAAAAAACATCTACTATCACATAATACCATTTCTCTAAGGCATGAAGACACTAACAGCCATAATGATTTGAATATATTTTATTGAAAGTGACTATGGTAAGAACATCCTGAAATGCTAGGATTTCTTATACAACTCTTTATAACCATTACAACACTCATCACTGCTATATGATTAAAAAATCTCAATCACTACCATATATTATATAATACCATAACAATGAATATTAACAATATTCATTTAACATTAATTAAAACTTTGAACACAAAATGTGCTTATTGCAAACTAGTCTGTTTGTTCACAGCAGTGACAAGAGTGCGTGGGACCTGCACATGTGTTCACACACTCTCTGAAATGGCAGCTCAGGTGCCTTTATTATCTTATGACGCCCTTCAGGCCTATTTTGGTCTTGGTCTCTGTTCTAATCTCACTTAGGGCAGAATAAATAGATTTTAATAATCATGGGTGGCATGCTTGCAGGTGTAAATGTAACATATTTTCCATTATTTAGAGTTTGTCTTACTGTCCACTCAAAGTGCTTTGAACTGAAAGTTACACTTTAACTATTCATTATAACAAATACCTCATATACTTATGGCCAGTGTAGAGTCACCAGTTAACCTAACATTGATGTCTTTGGACTGCAGGAGGATCCCAGAATACCCAGGAGACCATGCAACATGCACCCCAGCCAGGATTTAAACCAGGAATCTTTTTTCTGTGGGGCAACAGTGCTAACCACCCTATTTTAAATCTTGTGTCAAGGCACCATGTCTAAATTCACCCTCTGACCACTCTAGGTTTTTTTTCCAATTGTGCACAAAATATCACTGAATACTGCAAAGCTTGTTTTTACTACTTCACTGTTTTGAGATCCCCTCCACGATCCTTCACAGACCAGCAGGACAATTCTGGTGACAGTGTCAGAGGACAGTGTCATGGTCAACCTTTAACTCTGTCACCACTGGCCCATACAAAAATACAGACAGACGTGTATTTTTTGTGTCTTTGTGCACACAGACATGAAACACACACACTTGGCAAGTACAGTTTCACAATTTCAAGATTCCCTAAAACCAACGTTTTCCTTTATTTGACCAACACTGACATTTTACAATACTCGCTTTAGGTATATTCATCAAAGTTAGGGCAGAAAGAAAAGACTTGAACAATATGTAAGGATTAAAAATCTCACCTTTAGCATCATGGGCTCGGGCGGATATTTTTATTTTATTTTATAGTAATAATTTCTCCTTCAACAATATCTTTAAATACCTGCTCAATTTCCGTATTGGTGAAATATCCTCCAGGCGTTTTTACCATTCTTTGTACATTGGCACCTACAGATAAAAACATATTCTCTGTAAGCTACTGAATAAATACATAAATTGGCTAATAGTTAAACAATCGGTATCAATGTAGTGTACTTATTAAGTGTGCGTAAACCTGTGCGTAAACGCTTACCCATCCTCTCTGCAATTTCTGCAACGCGCTCTCCCCAGATCCCGTTGATGGCTATGAGCACGCTCTCTCCGGGCTCCACCGTGTTGAATACCGCACACTCCATAGCCGCGTGCCCGGAGCCGCTCATAGCTATAGTCATGTTGTTCTCTGTCTGAAAGGCATACTGGATTCCTTTCTTGATGTCATTCATGATCTGTGACACGAAGTGAAAATTGGAAATAATTTCAAGTTTAATTTGTCAGGAATGGTCACTGTTGACGCTCAGGTGGGCTGTGCGTAATTACGCACAAGCTTATGTCCTAAGGATACATTTGGTCTTTTGTTGTTGTTGTTTTTAAAAATAAATTTTAACATGAAAAAAAGACAGAGAAGAATTTTTGGTCTGAGTTATTTGTGTGCCAAAAACAACTTAAAATCAAAAATTTCAATCTAATAAAGCAATTTTAGTGGTAAAAATGATGATTAGGCCTTGCCAAAGCAAAGATGGAAAACAAAAATATCCACTGGTCACAAACTTACAGAGCTAGTCCAGATTCACCACATTAGGAAGCCGTTCCTATTTCCCAGATAAAAATAATTTGAATTTCCAGTATAAATTAACTCAAACAAAAAGCACTTACCTCATACATTTCTGGGTGCAGGTGACCAATTATTGGTCTGGACCCTGCAGCTAAGATGCGTGGAGGAACGTTCGACGGTCCCGGTCCGAACAGGTAACGAAGAGGCACCTCCAGTGGTCGCAGCATGCATGCCGGCGGCGGTATAGTGACGGAGGACATGGAGCGGTCCTGGCGCAGCAGCACTGGCGCGCTCCTCGCGGCCAGCGGACCTTCGAGGGCCGCTGATGTCTGCTGGGCGAGCAGGGCGCCCCGGCTGAACAATGCCCGCTGCATCATGGCTGATGACCCGATACTGAGAAGCTTGCGTCCGGTGAGGTCACTTATGCGAGACAGTTAGACTGAACCGGAGTGTGTGACAAGGTGAAGATTTAAAACAAACAGGTCTTTGACCTGCTGGCCACGAAGTGTTGTGCGTCACACTTAAGGGTTGGCATCTTGTGCATGACGACACACCAAATAGCAATGCATGTAGTAATGAGAATGTACTGTTCTACACATTTATTTATTATAGCCTAGTTTTTGTAGCTTCCTGTTCTCATGCTAGAGATAGTGGAAGCTTTTAAACTTTTTTTTAACGTTTTAAACTTTAAACTTTAAGCCTCTCATATCATAATTTTATAAGGGCCTTTTAATGTTGGAAAAACTATATGTGGAGATTAAAAACCATTTTGGGAAACCTTTCATTGCATTAGTAATAAACGTGTGTGGGTAGAACTATTAAACATCCTAGTGACACAAGTTATTCAATACTGTTTAGTGTAATTTATACTTAAGTTATGTCTGGCCAAGACTGTCCTGTAAAGACTCAGAGGTCTACTACAGCTTTTACAGTTTGGATCCACCACAACTGGTTTTGGTGACTCATTTCTGGTCTAAATCAACACACTTGACTCTTGAACTATGTGGAAAAATGAAGTCCTACACTTGTCAGCTTAGAACCAGTTGAGGTGAGTTTGTAGGTTAGTTGATTTTGTAACTGCAAGTATTCAGTCTGTAAAGAGGAGTTTCCTCTCAGAGAGCCAATCTGCTCTCTCAGCGGAAGAAGTGGGGCAGGGAAACAAACAGCCACACACCTACCAACCCACCCACCCACCCACCCATCCACTCATATGAACACAACACACTCCAACAAACAACTCGGGCTTATTATCTAATGTGTATGAGTATTGACATATGCTATTATGTGGGGTCGTTCTCTTGATAAGAAACAAAAATATAAATGATCATATGGTTATTACACAAGTGTTTTCTTGTTTCCAAACAGAACAGCAACCTATAGATTTACTGGATATCGGAAATCCAGATAAAGGAGGCAGGATAGAGATATTATATTTTTAAATTAAGAAAAAAAAGTTGTTATAACTTTCAGAGCTACTGGGCACTCTTCACTGCTTCCTCCAAGCTGAACCTCAACATATCTTATTTGTAGTGAAACAGCGTCTATGCTTCAAGCAACAGATGCATATTGGACAGCAATTTCCAAAGCATTAAGTTGAACATATAACTTGATCAGGAGTTGTTCTGTCTGACTTTATAAACGTTTCTACAAATTGACTACAAATATAATCTAGTGTTTGATTCCTTTGCTTTACTTTGACTAATTCTGCAGCATTTCTCAGTTTTTCTTCAGCAGGGTCAGTAGAAGGTTCTGGGTAAATAATTAAACCACTCGTAAGTAGGTGGACTTGGTTTATCCTATCACTGGCCTTTGCACTGGACCCAACACTCAAAATCCACTAAAACAGAGCAGCAGGAGGAGGAGGAGCAGGGGAATGATCAACAAAATAAAGACTGTGAGCTCCTTCCCATCTAACCACAGTTAGACTTTTTGAAAATGGCTGTTTTTATGTTTACTAATAATCACAATACTTGCTAACAGTTGTGATGAGAAAGTAGACCCTTAAACATGATTTTTATCACAGTCCAGTGCAGCCAATAGCATGCTATATTTTACTTGAAGCATGTATATTTTTCCCCTCAGTCTGTACTTTACCCCATTCACTTCCCCAAAACATCATGGGTGACCAACTCCTGCACTGGGGTGGACCCTGATAAGTTCTGATTGATTGCACCCTTGATTCTGCTTATGGGTCAGACTCTGTATTGATTGTCTGATTGATTCAGGTGAGGGAGGTGAAAAGGAGAACTACACAAGTTTACAGTGTCAACACAAGTACAGGAAGTGCAGAATTATTAGGCAAGTTGTATTTTTGAGGAATAATTTTATTATTGAACAACAACCATGTTTTCAATGAACCCAAAAAAGTCATTAATATCAAAGCTGAATGTTTTTGGAAGTAGTTTTTAGTTTGTTTTTAGTTTTAGCTATTTTAGGGGGATATCTGTGTGTGCAGGTGACTATTACTGTGCATAATTATTAGGCAACTTAACAAAAAACAAATATATACCCATTTCAATTATTTATTTTTACCAGTGAAACCAATATAACATCTCCACATTCACAAATATACATTTCTGACATTCAAAAACAAAACCAAAACAAATCAGCGACCAATATAGCCACCTTTCTTTGCAAGGACACTCAAAAGCCTGCCATCCATGGATTCTGTTAGTGTTTTGATCTGTTCACCATCAACATTGCGTGCAGCAGCAACCACAGCCTCCCAGACACTGTTCAGAGAGGTGTACTGTTTTCCCTCCTTGTAAATCTCACATTTGATGATGGACCACAGGTTCTCAATGGGGTTCAGATCAGGTGAACAAGGAGGCCATGTCATTAGTTTTTCTTCTTTTATACCCTTTCTTGCCAGCCACGCTGTGGAGTACTTGGACGCGTGTGATGGAGCATTGTCCTGCATGAAAATCATGTTTTTCTTGAAGGATGCAGACTTCTTCCTGTACCACTGCTTGAAGAAGGTGTCTTCCAGAAACTGGCAGTAGGACTGGGAGTTGAGCTTGACTCCATCCTCAACCCGAAAAAGCCCCACAAGCTCATCTTTGATGATACCAGCCCAAACCAGTACTCCACCTCCACCTTGCTGGCGTCTGAGTCGGACTGGAGCTCTCTGCCCTTTACCAATCCAGCCACGGGCCCATCCATCTGGCCCATCAAGACTCACTCTCATTTCATCAGTCCATAAAACCTTAGAAAAATCAGTCTTGAGATATTTCTTGGCCCAGTCTTGACGTTTCAGCTTGTGTGTCTTGTTCAGTGGTGGTCGTCTTTCAGCCTTTCTTACCTTGGCCATGTCTCTGAGTATTGCACACCTTGTGCTTTTGGGCACTCCAGTGATGTTGCAGCTCTGAAATATGGCCAAACTGGTGGCAAGTGGCATCTTGGCAGCTGCACGCTTGACTTTTCTCAGTTCATGGGCAGTTATTTTGTGCCTTGGTTTTTCCACACGCTTCTTGCGACCCTGTTGACTATTTTGAATGAAACGCTTGATTGTTCGATGATCACGCTTCAGAAGCTTTGCAATTTTGAGACTGCTGCATCCCTCTGCAAGATATCTCACTGTTTTTGACTTTTCTGAGCCTGTCAAGTCCTTCTTTTGACCCAATTTGCCAAAGGAAAGGACGTTGCCTAATAATTATGCACACCTGATATAGGGTGTTGATGTCATTAGACCACACCTCTTCTCATTACAGAGATGCACATCACCTAATATGCTTAATTGGTAGTAGGCTTTCGAGCCTATACAGCTTGGAGTAAGACAACATGCATGAAGAGGATGATGTGGACAAAATACTCATTTGCCTAATAATTATGCACTCCCTGTATTTTGTCCTCTGAGTCCAAACAAAAAGTACACAGTTAAAAAACAGCCTTGCATGTGATTCAGGCATGGAAAAGCTTCACAGCCATTTGTCTGAGATCCCCTGCTTCAGTTAGTTGCCAACAAATTTTACAATTAGCTACACTCTGCTCAGCACCTCTTCTCTCTGTATGTCTGTATCACTCTCTGGGATTAGTCTCAAAACAATGATTAATGTGAAAGTAAAGCTTGGTGAAAGCATTCTTTAGGGATGTGTCCACTTTTAGGATGGGAATAAATATTTTTTCCTTATCAAAAAGATATGCAGGCAAAGCAGAAATATTTCCAGGATACTTGCATCTTGTTGTGCGGTCCTTTGGGTTCTTCATTCAGATCCAGCCAGAGTTTCAGGTCATAAATCCACTATGACTATGAACTGCTGAGACAGCTTTTCTGGATTAGCTTGCATCTCATCTTACTGAGTCACTTAGTGAATTTAAAATGACCTTTAATGTTTTCATTTTGAATTTACTGAACAAAAAAAGGCAATTTTCAAAAAGACATTCCTGTTTGTTTGTCATTTGGCATCCCATTTTATACTGTCTTTGCCATAGTTAGCGGAATTTGAGAGTGACCACTAATCTCAGCTGATATACCCAAGATATAGTGGTAAAAAAATGTTTTTCATTTACCTTTTAGGGCCCCAGCTGTGTGTGGGACGCTGGGATAAAGGCCTGGGCTCTCGCACCTTCACGCAGCTGACTGACCATGACGTAAATATACTCCATGACGTTCAATTTGTCCTAAAATTTTCTTCCCCTGGGCACCCTCTGTGTTCACCGAACATGTGACAAATCATGTGACACTTTTTGGCTTTTACTTCAGCTTTGTTAAAACTATTCTGACACCAGACGTCATCCTGCAGGTTTTCCAAAATTGTCATCTAACAATAATGCTACTCACACAGGCTGCCCTGCACCAGTTCTAACTACTCAGTTTAGCCTGCACTTGTTTAAACTGTCCAGTACTCTCACACAGTCTTTCAATAACCTATTATCATTCAATATGTTGTATTTTATGGTACATAAATCACCAAAATATCAACATCAGCAACAAATCCTGCACAGATCAAATGTCTGAGTAAAACAATGTAAAATGAATCACATGGACGTCACATGGAGCCCAACCTTTATATTTCTAGTTTTTCAAGCTTGATGTTCTTCTCCAGCCTCTTTAGGGTGCAGGCAAATTGTGTGCTAAACTGCACAGAAACAATTTGTGTGCTTGATCATATTTGAGCTATTTGAAAGATTGAATTTGAAAATGATCTGTTTTCTAAGTAACTGAGTTTATGCTTTTTCCGGTGACAGTGGGGGGGGACATTGCTTAAATTTGTTGAGTTAGTATCTTCATAGCACATTGAAAATGAACCTATTTAGTATTGTTGTGTAATGCAGCAGTCTGTCAGATGAGTTACTCATCTGACAATGTTAGAAAATCATGGGTCTAATTGTCTGTTTTGGATATGCTGCACTTTGTCCTGCAGGAGTTTACTGGAGGATAGCAAACTAGACACGTGGGTGTGTGTTTGCACGTCTGGGCACGCAAATCACATATTTGCCTGTAACTGATTGGCTCCACTGAATAGCGTTGTCAGCCGGGGTTCTTTCTTTCCATTTCCACATACACTGTCACTCATCCATACTGACATGCTGACAAATAATTTCTTATAGTTAGTTAGTTGTGTTTTTATAACTAAATTATCTCCTGTTTCTTGCCACAGTATTCATGCCAGGATGTCAGAAATGCCTTTAAGGCAAAGCTTCAGCTCCAGTGGCTCTGAAATGGTCACGATGGTGCAGAGACGTCTCACAGTATCACAGTAATCTCACAATAATCCTGGGTGAAAGGGAAGTTTTGAGCAATAGTGAACTGATAATTAACAGACCTATAACAGATTCGCTCCAAACAAAGTGCAAAAAACATCGAAATGACAGTTGACTGAGGTGCATGTGGCCACCAGTAGGTCAGATGTCAACTGCAAGAGGAGAGGACAACTTTCATGAGAACACAAACATTTTGTCACACAGTCAACAGACAGCACATGTGTGAGCATGTTTGTGATTCTGGCCCAAATGGAACCTCATAGGTAAACAAGATGATGTACAAACAAGAAAATAGAATTAAAGTTTCACTCAATGGACAATGATTCATCTGATAAATGACCAGCACTGACAGACAGTCTCTTGAAACAGACTCAGATTGTTCCAAATAAAGTCCAGTCACATGTTCAGCTGACAAATTATAGGTATGTAAAGATTATTGAGGCACAAATATCGAACCTCTTTCAGAAAGTTACATAAACTGTGAGACGTCTCTGCACCATCGTGACCATTTCAGAGCCACTGGAGCTGAAGCTTTGCCTTAAAGGCATTTCTGACATCCTGGCATGAATACTGTGGCAAGAAACAGGAGATAATTTAGTTATAAAAACACAACTAACTAACTATAAGAAATTATTTGTCAGCATGTCAGTATGGATGAGTGACAGTGTATGTGGAAATGGAAAGAAAGAACCCCGGCTGACAACGCTATTCAGTGGAGCCAATCAGTTACAGGCAAATATGTGATTTGCGTGCCCAGACGTGCAAACACACACCCACGTGTCTAGTTTGCTATCCTCCAGTAAACTCCTGCAGGACAAAGTGCAGCATATCCAAAACAGACAATTAGACCCATGATTTTCTAACATTGTAGTGGAACAATACTGACAGACACTGACATGCGGTTTCTGCCACTTTTAGCTGCTGTGTAAATTAGCATTTTGTCCCAAACTGGAGTGCAAAAGTTATGGTCCAAATGAAGGACGCTGGAGGCAAACTTAACAACAAAAACAAAAAAATCATATATGAGGCCGTAAACACAGCACAAAATAGAGAACACAGAAAAAACAAAGCAATAAACAGACAAACACAGGAGATCACAGAGTGACTCAATCACAGAGAGAGGCACAAGACACTGAGACAAGGGAAGACAGGACTATTTATACACAGAGCGTGATTAGGGAAGTGCTGAGGGAACCAGCACAAGTGCGGACAATGGAGGAGGAGTTGGAACAGGTGGTGACCAGGGCGTGATGGTTCTGCAGTGATGTTACCTGCTTGTTTTCTGACTTCCTGGTTTTTATAAATCCTAAATTTGCAGTGATTTTTCTGCACACCTCATTTACCATTGTAGTCTGATTGAGCAGAGAAGAGATGGTATTATTGTGGAGTAGAAACTAAAAGAATTGTAAGCAAGGCACAAGAGACAGCTATCTAATAAAATAAAACAAAACTGGAAATGACCCAAAAGATAACTAATAAGCATAAACGCGAGAAACTAACACCTAATGTAGCGACTACAGGAAAACAAACAAAATGTCGCTGAGAGTTCGAGGTTGGGTTTTGTTGACTTTGTCTGACACGCTGCCAAAAAAATACACACAAAAAATAACACAAAAATGATTTATTCAATGAAATTCAACTCATAATAATGTGCACAAAATATATTCAAAATAATCACAGCAACCAAAATGAAATAGTGGTGAACAAAAAAATATGGACACACCCAGGAGTCTATATAACTCCACCCTTTTGACCTGGTACCTTCTTACCAGCCTGAGAACAAAGAACATAACAGAAAGTCATCCAATCCTCCCATTAATCACTCCATCTGTCAAATCTACCAAATTACCACTGTCAGATGCTTTGGTGAATAGAGACTTCCTTTACATTCGTCTGTTTGTTTCGTTGTACAATTTCTGCTCAACTTTCATGTAAATTTTGTGCTTGAGTCGAGCTTCGTGTCTGATTTGTGTCTCTCCAAACCTCCAGACTCACGCTTTGTCAGTCATATTTGCGTCTCTGAGCTCTCTCCTCTCCATCTCCTCTCCTCTCCTCCTGTGCTGCATCGCTTTGCCTCGTGGCCGCCCGCCACTGATGATGCTGATGATGATGTCATCACCGCCTCCCAGCATCCCTGGCACAGCTGCACCGCCATTTTCCCTGCTTTCAGACTGCCTGACGGACAGACTGACGGCCGGCCGTCGGAGCATCCCGCACCCATCCTCCTGTTTATCCGTGCGGCACCCCGCTCCTCCCTCCACACCACTCCAAGTCTCCCACTCTTTTCTAACTGACGCACCGCTGCTGAAGCTGAGGCACGGCGGATTATCCATGTATGGGTGCGTGAGGGGAAATGATGCTGTAGGCTAACCAAAGGATAGAGCGAAGGACCAAAATACAAGCTGCAGAGGAGAATCGGAGGAGGCACCAGAGGATCCTGCCGCTGTTTTGAATGGGAAGGGGGATCCACCATTTGCGGCTGTCGAGTCTGAGTTGCTGAGGTAAGACACGGCGTGTTTTTTCAGGGCAATAATGGGTGTCACGCCTCGGTGAGGACAGGGTATTTTTGCGTGTTGGTCATTTCGAGGCTTTTGTGCGCTTAAGAGACGCTGCGTCAGGGTGTTTGGGGTATGATTCTGTGTTTAAAAAAACAGTCAAAAAACACAAATCTGCCATCTTACTGAGTGAATTGGACGAGCAAAGGCGTTGATAAAGGCTGGGACTGTCATGTAAGCTGTAATAATGTGTGCTGACCTCCTTTCTGACGCAGTCTGGGATGAA
This sequence comes from Copadichromis virginalis, assembly GCF_057382275.1. Lineage (NCBI taxonomy): Eukaryota > Metazoa > Chordata > Actinopteri > Cichliformes > Cichlidae > Copadichromis > Copadichromis virginalis. The sequence goes on from NC_140635.1 coordinate 20,309,018, forward strand.
TTGGTGTCTGAGCTGTGTATGTTTACGCGGCCTGTCGTCGAGGTGCGGCAGGCACAGCAAGATGGAGGAGACATTATTTACATGGCTTAGGAAATATCCAGGAAATGTCATCGGTTAAAATTCTTCTCATCCTCAAATTTATAACGTATCAATAATGGCTTATTGTTTGGATGTTAAGCAAGATTTCCCCCCTTGTTGATCGACGGGGGCTTGGATGTGACGGTGGATGTGCGGTGTGCTGTCTGGAAGCAATGATACGTTTATGAATTATTGTAAATTAGCTCATTAACTAAGAAAAAAAATTGTAGGGGTTAGGAAGGAAAAAAAAGGAATATCGAGCTTATTTTGGAAGGCGCAGTGAGAAGCGCCTCATATTTCAGGGTTGTGCATTATTTTCATTGATTTGAAGCAGTCAGGCCTTCATCCATGGCGGTGTTGCTGGCAGGGAATAAGCAGCCATTTTACTGTAGAATTGCAGAGACGCTGATGATCATCCTGCCAAATGTTGGTCCAGCCATTTAGTCAGTAGGAACTGGGTGTTTCTGCCTGAAGACAAACTGACTGTGATTCAGGGCCTAAAAATGGAAAATGGTGTCATGTGTATGTCTCAGCTGTTTGTGGCTAAGAAAGCTGCATCACCATTATTAAAAAAACAAAATGACAAAAAAACAAGTCAGAAATATTAAAAGATAATGTTTAATTCCTGGATTAAATTCTATAATATGGAGTCTTAATGATTTATGGTGTCACATGTGCTGTCACTGCTAATGAACTCCTCTGTCATTGTCTACCTGTGCAGGTGCCAGGTGCGCACTGGCCACGGGGATCTCCAGCTCTTCTGCTCACTCACACGTAGACCTGCAACATGGCGGGGGCTTCCGTGAAGGTAGCGGTGAGGGTCCGACCCTTCAACTCCAGAGAGATCGGGAAGGAGAGCAAGTGCATCATTCAGATGTCTGGGAACACCACGAGTGAGTATACGAGAGTTCAGCTGGTAGCGCCGAGACTTCTCAGTGAAGATTTAGTCAGACTGACTTTAATGTTTGAGAGTTTAATTATGCCTTTTAACTGAGAGAGGTGCTTAAAATGTAGTTATTGTGCAAACTTATAAAGTCGATTTACACATTTCAAGGTTAAAAATAATCCTTATTTATCTTACACTAGGTGTCAGTTTATCTGCTTTCTGAAACTACACATTTTAGCTCATTTGCCTTAAAACCAGCCTGTTAGGTCTGAGCCATCATAACCCTAACTCTATGAATATATAATTTGTTTGTCTGTGTGTGTTCTCCCCAGTCTTGGCAATCAAGTAAAAAAAACCAAACAAACCCAAAACAGTTCTTCTAACTGACAGCCATCCAAAACTATTCACATTTGTTCCAGAAGAGTCATTTTTCTTTTCTCCAAAATACAGAATTAGGGTTGGGTGCACGCTTGACTCATCACCAATGATAATGTAGATCTCGGAGGGTTAAGTCCACCCTCCCTTTTAACCCAGCTTTCTTCTGATTGGCTGCCCCTCGCAAATAAAAGGTTGGAACAGCAAGTGGATAAAGTATCTTTGCTCACAGCCTGTGATGACCAAATCCAGACTATCCCCTTTCAATGACATCATACAGAACCAAGAGTAAAAAAAACTCTCAGCTCTGGTGCTCTTTATTTGAAACTGTATCCACACGAGCATCCAGCCATGTAAGAGAATATGTATGACCAAAAAAATAGGTAAAAGCATTAAAGACCCACTTTACTGAGGATCTAACACTGAATATGTTAACCCAGTGGCACTGCTTTAATTGAAGTTTACCTCTATTACTTAATTATTCATTTCGTCATTGACATTTTGATTAATTAACTTTATAGTTCTCTTTAAAAAAAAAAAAAATCAAAGCCCTCAGGTGTAGGTGTAGAAATGCAGCATGAGGTGGAAACTTAAACCTGTGGTTCACTTAGACTGAAAAGCACCAGAGAAGCACTGTGATGTGCATTTAATCTTTAAAGAAGAACGCCAACTTAGCTTTTCATTGTGGAACAATAAGTGTGTGTTTTAAGAAAGGTAAGTGGCCTTTTTTGTGGAAAAAAAGACAAATTATTATTAATTGCAGAATATTTACATGTGTTTTGTCTAAAAGATCAGTCGACTGAAAGCTCTATACTATATAACCACCAACTTTAAGTCAAGTTGTGTACTTTTTCAGGACAAAATACAAACAGAATACTTGGAAAAATGCTGCAATCTCTAAAACAAAAATCCCTTAATGTAAGAGATTAAAAGAAGCATTCAGCATTTCTGACTAGTTTGTATGAGGTGTTTATGGAGCATTTTTGTTCTGTTTGTGCTTCAGAATAACAGGCTTTATGTAAATGTAGGCATAATTAATAACAAGAAGAATATTGAATATTCATTTTTAATTGGCCAGTAGGATAAGGCTGTTCTTAGCTTCTTAATTTTACAGTAAACTGATTATATAGCGCTCTATTTTTAAAACAGACAGATCATATGACACGTGTTTATGTGAATAATTACAGCAATTCGATTCAGTGATTACGAGGTTGCGTCTGAGGTGCTTCACTGAAAGTCTGAGTTGTGTTTAAAGTGATCCTCTGATGCTGTTTTGGTCTCATTTCTGTGACCCACTTTGAAGCATTTTTAGTGTTTCACCTCGTCTCGCGGGCCGCATTGTCCTGCGGCGGTATAACAGCGGGCAGGGAGGCATGCAGCATTTTGGCAGCTCGAGACGGAAACAAAAGCTTCAGTCAGGCCTGAAACCCGTCAGTGTGTGTAGGATGTAGCGACAGCCGCGGCTCTCTTCTCTCATCATACGAGCTGCATGGACCAACAAGGGCCCGTTGTTCTGGTCGAGTCCAGACCCGAGGTCAGCTGATGTAAGGGTGCAGGAGAGAGCAGGCGCATGTCAGCCTGCTGTGCCTGTTTTTAATGACCTCATTAAAAGCCAGAAGATTCAGGCTTGCATTACTTCAGCTCGGTAACTTCACATGTATCGAGTGCTAAGAGCCTTCGCTCCTCTTAACAGGACTGCTTCACTGACGCTGCTGCTTTATTGAACTCGTCCACAAGGGGTGATACGGTTTATTTAATTTGCGGCCAGAAGAGCAGCTGCTCCTCCTCAGAAAAGAGAGCTGTGGTGTATAATTGCAAAAGCTGTTATTGAGCAGAACTGTAAATCCTATCTGATCCAGAATGTTCTCATTTTTTGTGTTTTTTGGTAAATATAATTCAAAGTGATAGAAAAAAATATGCTTACTGGACACTTTACTAGTACCAAGTTGTTGTCAGAACTGCCTTAATGGCCTGTGGCATATATTCAGCAAACTGCTGGAAACATTTCTCAGGAATTTTGGTGCCTGTTGACACGGGCCAAGGAAATATCCCCCACAACTTTATATCTCCAGCAACCTGAGTCAGGTGTATCCATGCTTTCATGTTGTTTATGTCAAATTCTGACCCTACCATCAGAATGCGGATATCGAGACTCATCAGACCAGGAAACGTTTTTCCAACCTTCAATGGTAACAATTGTCCCATTTTGGTGCACTCAGTTTTCTGTTAAGCTGACAGAAATGGAAACCAGTGCAGTCTTCTGCTTTTGCAGCCCATCTGCTTCAAGGTTCCCCATCTAACCTTCCATTCAGAAATACTCTTCTGCATACCTTGGTTGTTACAAGCTTTTATTTGAGTTACTGTTGCCTTCCTATCAGCTCGAAGCAGTCTGGCCATTTCCCTCTTTGACCCTTGCCATTCACTGAATATTTTCTATGTTCTGGGCCATTCTTTGTAAACTTGGGGACGATTGTGCGGGAAAATCCCTGGAGATCAGCAGTTTCTGAAATACTCGCACCAGCCTGTCTACCAACAACAATGCCACATTCAAAGTCACCTAAATAACCGTTCTTCCCAATTTTGATACTCAATTTGAACTGCAGCAGGTCATCTTGTCTACAGACATAATTGAGTTGCTGCCATGTGACTGAGTGATTAGATATTTGCATTAATGAACAGCTAAACACGTGTTTCTAATAAAATGGCCAGTGAGTATGCATGTTAATGTAAAATGAAGGTTTTAAACAAAACCTTTGTTTATAATAAGAACTGGATTGTAATTATCCGTGAAATATGCATAAAAAAAGACCAGTAAATAATACAAATGATAAGGCAGGAGTTGAACTAACTGTGGGGGAAACACACACACACACACACACACACACACACACACACACACACACACACACACACACACACACACACACACACACACACACACACACACACACAAACATTAGATGGATCATTATTGGACACACTGCTCTGGGTGGAAACAATCATAAAAATAAATAAAAGAAGAAAATCAACGCAAACCCACGAGCATTTAAACACAGCATGCATACAGAGTGTGGGTACGCGACAAAATTAACCGGTCACAAAGACTGTGTGATAAAATACTGATATAGATTCATAGCAGATGTGAAATTTTTCACAGTTTCCTTCTGGCTTACTGTATGTAAACTAAAAAAGCCAGATAAGGAAGACAGAATGAAGAACATTCAGCTTTCGATGCTTCTAACTGATCTGTTTTGATCTTTTTAGCAATCTTGAATCCAAAACAGCCGAAAGAAAACAAGAGCTTCAACTTTGACTTTTCCTACTGGTCACACACCACGGTGAGTCTTACAGCTTTCATCAAAGGAAATACATCTGCATTAGAATATAGAAGGCTCTGCTCTTAAACAAGTCCCCAGTGACTAATCCCTCTAACTTTTCTTTTCTTTTTTTTTTTGCCTGCAGCACACTGTTTGATATTTAATGTGTGTTAGAATAATGAATATTCATGCTATTAAAAAATGCTAATTTTCAACCCCCCCCCCCTCTTCGTTATCACTCCGCTATCTCCATGTCTGCAGCCTGAGGACGTCAACTATGCCTCCCAGATGCAGGTGTACAGAGACATCGGAGAGGAGATGCTGCTCCACGCCTTTGAAGGCTACAATGTGTGTATATTTGCATACGGGCAGACGGGTGCAGGCAAAAGCTACACCATGATGGGCCGACAGGAAAAAGACCAGCAGGGAATCATTCCTCTGGTAAAGCAGGAAGCAGTTTTAAATACAGTTTAATGAAAGACAATTTTGTGCCGATTTGACTCCAACACAGAAGTTTGAAGTCCTTAAGTTGTAAAGTGACAGTGGCATTTTGTTTTCTAGCTGTGCGAGGACCTTTTCACCAAGATCAATGACAGCAATAATGACAACAGCATGTCCTACTCAGTGGAGGTGAGTCATGCTAAACTCTGATATGCCTTTTGGCAGGCTTTCCTGTTTGCATTTAAAGAAATTTTTTTCAGGTAGTTTGGCTGAAACATGTGAAACAGAAGCAGGTTATATTGGAATTGTGTTGTTTTATCAGATAGTCAGAAGCTAATTCATTCATTTTTAATCTTATATTGTTCCTGTAGCAGCAAGTCACTTATTATAACGAATTAATTAGTCATTAAACATCTTTTATGACTGCCTTCTCTTCTCCCTGCAGGTGAGTTACATGGAGATCTACTGTGAGCGTGTGCGTGACCTGCTGAATCCCAAAAACAAAGGAAACCTGCGTGTCAGAGAGCACCCGCTGATGGGACCTTATGTTGAAGATCTATCAAAGCTAGCCGTCACCTCCTACAATGACATCCAGGACCTGATGGATTCTGGAAACAAGGCCAGGTAAAAAATTTAAGATCAGTGGTTTAGATTTGATAATTGTTATTTTTAAAAACCCATGAGCATGTATTTTTGTTTTTTTCAGGACTGTGGCTGCTACCAACATGAACGAGACAAGCAGCCGCTCCCACGCCGTCTTCAACATTATCTTCACTCAGAAGAAACACGACATGGAGACGGACAACACGTCAGAGAAGGTCCGGTGCAAATCACCCACAAACGAAGATTTTATTTTTCCATTCTTCTGACTACAAACAAATCAATAAGGAGAGTTGAGGCAGAAATGATTTTATGACGTTTTATGGCCTGTTAGGAGGCCGCGTATGCGGTGCTGCTATCTGTTGAACGTGTTTCTGTATTGACTGGTAAACCACACTTTACTGCCAGCTCTCCTTTTCAGCTCCGGGTGGATTGTGTTTGCTGCGGTGGATATTTAGTCCTTTTCAGAGAGGGTGAATTATTTTGAAAAAAAAAAAAATTATTGTCTTCTTAGGTCAGCAAGATCAGTTTGGTTGACTTGGCTGGCAGCGAGAGAGCAGACTCAACTGGAGCTAAAGGAACAAGGCTGAAGGTGAGATGATGTTGCTGTTTCAGTGCTATGCAATGGCAAGCAAGTCTTTTCTTGAAGAAGTTGTTCATTTTCATCTAATTTCTCTAAATATTTGTAAAATTTGACAAAATAAGTATTTAATATTCCCTTTCAGGGGGTTTAATGGTTTTACAAATGATTTTGAGTATTTCATTACAGATTGTAAGGTTAAAATGTATTTTATAATCTTCTAAAACAAAGGGCACACCAAGAAAAACACAATAAGTAACGCACCACAAATGTAAACATTGTGGAAGAAAATGATCATGGAAAAGTAAAAAATGAATAAATACACAAGGATAAAGAAGCAAAGTAAAAAACTGATTGAAAAGCTCATTGCCTATATTTTAAAACAGACTCCACAGTTTTCTACAACAAAATAAGAAACATAATTTAAAGTTGAACTCATAAATATGCACTGATTGGTACCTAATTACATCTTTCAACAAACTGATCCATTTTCATAAACGTAGAATTAATAATACATAGCAGCGGGTGCTGATTTTGGACACGGCCACGTTGCTTACTCTGAACTCTCTACTCAGATTAGCTGTGGTTCTTTGAGCCCCGTTCTCCATGTGTCCGTAATGGCTTCAGCTTCATTCTTCCCCGACTCAGATGTCCCATCCTGAGCCTCTCCATCCTGCAACAATTTGCCAACTTCAATTGGAGTCTTCTACATACTCATCTCTCAACCTTATCTAGCTAGCTCATGTTATAGCAGCATTTATATAAAAAAAATAGTATAAACAATATGTGTCACTATACACCCAGGCCTGTTGCCATTGTTTAGTGCAGCATTTTACATTGATTTCATTTGGGGGTCAAATTTACTCCGCCATTGGTTCAAGGTATAAATGATTGAACGCCCCAATCAATTTCATCTTCTTTTGAGTTACATGACTTTTAAAATGCCAAATGAGTAAAAAAGACTCCTTTGGTGGTTTTAGTGCTAATTTGAAGTAATATATCTAAAATGTACTCATGATTAGATGGAAAAATACATGAAATGGCTGATTTCTATATTTTGTGTGTGTGTTTGCAGGAAGGAGCAAATATCAACAAATCCTTGACCACTCTGGGAAAAGTGATTTCTGCTCTGGCTGAACTGGTATGAACTTTTACACTTTGCTAAAAATCTTACTTTAAAATCCTATTTTGTGTGTTTCAATTACAAATGCTGGTGTTTCTTCTTCTCTTTTTAGGACTCTGCACCAAACAAGGTTAGTATACAGTGGCACGCAGGGTATATGGAGCATCTTTTTTTAGGGTAAACTTCAAATATTATTGTGATTCCTTTGTTGATAGAACAAGAAAAAGAAGAAGGTGGAGAGTTTCATTCCCTACAGAGACTCGGTGCTCACATGGCTGCTGAGGGAGAACTTAGGTATGCAAATGCAACCAGAAAAAAAGAGGTTTTAGCATAAGAAAAAGATTTTCTGTGTTAGTTAATGAAATATATTTGTGTATCTGTTTTAGGAGGAAACTCTCGCACAGCCATGGTGGCTGCCCTTAGCCCTGCTGATATTAACTATGATGAAACCCTAAGTACCCTTCGGTAAGGAAAATATATTAAAGCTCTGTTTTTGGGATCATTAAATTTGACGTTTTTCACTATAAATGCATTTTAAAGCTAAAGTCACACTGTCATACTGCAGGGTCAAGCAAATAAATAGAAGTGCTGATTAGATTAGATTTTAAACTCTGCATACATCTGCAGAAAAGTGGAGTTCATGTCGCTCTGTCGGGTAAAACCATTAATGGACACTTCACAAACGTATTTTTCTGTTCAACCAGCTGTGAGACACCATCCTCACTTATATTTCATATTATCTGCTCACTGTTATTCGGTACAGAGAGGCTGAGGAATGATAACTTATCGACCACCTTTTAGGTACGCCGATCGTGCCAAACAGATCCGCTGTAACGCCGTGATCAACGAGGACCCCAACAACCGGCTGGTGCGCGAGCTGAAAGAGGAGGTGGCTCGTCTCAAAGACCTGTTGTACGCACAGGGCCTGGGCGACATCATCGAGAGTGAGTGTCACAGCAGCTCACGCACACGTGGCACACACGTGCACAGGAAGCTGGTAGTTAAAAGCTTTTGTGCAGGTTATGTTTTTTCTCTCAGTACATTGAAGACAGAGGATTAACTTGGGATGTGAGCGCCACTCTCACACAGTCTCTTCTCTCCTCTGTCCTATCAGCGTATCGCTGCACTGGTCCTGTCATCACTGGTTTGAAATGTGTGTATAACTGTAGCAAGCCTGCGCTTTGCAGCTAAAAAGAAATGAATCCCGAGCCGACTTTCCTCCTCCACCACACCAGAGACCAAACTAACAATCCTGAGAGAGTGTACATGGAGTCAGACGATGCACAATTGATTAAAAAAATAAAACGAACTTTACAGAACAACTAAAATTATCTTTGTAGTTAAATCTTGTTAAAGCTGTAATCCATTGGCTAAGAGAAAAAAATGGCCTCCTTTCTTTTTTCCATGGTGTTACATGTTTCTTTTACTCCCCAAACCTCGAAATACTTTTAGCCACAAAAGTATGTGACCCCACAGTGATACTTTGTTTAAGAGATGCCGATAGGAGAACAGCGGAAACTGTCAGATTCAGGGTTGTCTTGAATCTTGCTGTTATTTAACAAGATTAGTGACCATGGAAGAAAGGACTGACTGAGAGGATGCCATTTTAGATTGTGTTTTGCAGTCTGGTCCTCTGTGTGTGGAGCTGCTGCATTCGATGCTCTGAGTCAGGTGCTTAGAGGCCTGCACCGCCGGGATCTTTGCTACAAACGCTGTGCTAAACAGCTTAAAAACATCAGTTCTTCTTTCACGAAAATAAAAATCAACACTCTATATTTGGTCCTCATGCATTGTAGTGATGTATCTATTATTTTTTTGAGTACACTTTGTCCTAACCATGCTTGCTTGCGAGCTTGTTGTGTGTGTTTGTGTGCAGTTCAGTGTCAGAAAAGAAAATCCCTCTGGTATTTAGCATTCAGTCTCTGACATTGTATGCCGTGTCAGTTTGAGTTGCTCTCTTTTTTTCTCCGTCTGCGATGGCTTTGGAAAGCAAATACGTCTGCTTCTTTGATCCATTATTTGAGCTTTCTCTTCTTTTTTTGTTACCCTCCCTGTTGTTCCCTTATTTTATTTTTTTTCCTTTTAAATCCGTATCCCTGCGTGGTCCTCTCAATCCTTGATGTCTTTCCTTGAATACCTTGCGTCTGCTCCTACCTTCCTTCCTTCCTTCCTTCCTTGCTTTCTTCCATGCAACGCCTCTCTTTCTGGCAGACCTGTGCGATTACAAGAACTTTGTGAATAATCGCCAGGCTGTCAATCAAAGGGGTGATCTCTCCACAGTGACCCATGCCATGACGGGAATGAGCCCCTCACCCTCGCTCTCAGCCCTATCCAGTCGAGCCGGCTCCATCAGCAACCTCCACGATCGCATCTTTAGCCCGGCCAGTGAGGAAGCCATTGAAAGGCTCAAGGTAGGAAAAAATAGGGGATGACGATGCATAGATAGAAAAAGTTCACTGGAGCAAAAGTGGATCTGGGTTGTGTGAGTGGGAATGAAGGGAGGAGAGGGGCTTAGGCATTTGGTGGGAAGACTCCTTGATGAATACGAGAATGAGCAGAGGTAATACTTCCATTTTGAGAGCAGGCTGTTTCTCCATCACCAACAGGAAACCGAGAAAATCATCGCAGAGCTCAATGAGACATGGGAAGAGAAGCTGCGCCGTACTGAGGCCATCCGTATGGAGAGGTTTGTCCAAGCTCTTTATGCTGTTTGATATCCACGAATGCAAAACCACCTGAAATTATCATTAAATTTAACATTTGCGTATCTGCCTGGCTTTTCAAGGCAGTGCACCTACAAGTAAAAAATCAATTGTCCATTTTTGATTGGACTTATTTCAAGGACATGTTACGGCAGTGCGTATGAGTGTGGCAAATTACACATTTTCCTAATGAGCAAAAAATCTCTGTTTTGATGCCAGGAGGCAGCACAGATTGTTGTGTCGGGAATGCATCTCGTGTAAATATCTACCAAATCAAATTGCCTAAATTTCTTTTTTATTATACATTGTGGAATTTTCAATAGAAGTTCACAATGTTTTTGGCCATATGACAAAAGCAAAACTAATTATTACACCATGAGATTGAGATCTCTGAAAGCTTTTAGTGAAATTTCCCGTTCATATCCCTCTGAGGATGAATTTCTCTCACTGGCAAGTGATCCAAACGTCCTTCCTCACAACTGAAAAATAGTTCCAACATTAAGGCTGTATTGACATCGTTCCTGAAGGAGGTGCTTATACAAGTCAAATGTGTTTGTATAGCATTATCAAGCATAATTCAGATTGTTTTACAGAGGACTACAGACATGACATGATGTGCTTTTACCCAAAAGTTTTGCAAATCATGGAACTCATCGATTACAAAAAACAAAGAAGCACATGAAAAGTGTGAGATTTTATACAGTTTGTATAAGGAACACAAAACATTATGCATTGCATGGATAGACTGTCAGTTTAATGAAATAAAAAGAAATAGCATTATTGTAAATTTCCATCTGAGTTCATGGATTGACTCCAACTCTGATTAACTCTGTAGAGAGGCACTGTTGGCTGAGATGGGCGTTGCCATGAGAGAAGATGGAGGCACAGTCGGCGTCTTCTCCCCCAAAAAGGTACAGGTCCTCAGTCTGTGCCACGCACTCGCCAAACAACTTCTCAACCTCTTGAACGATCAGACCAAACTCACACAAACACTGAAACATATTTCTCTTTCAGACGCCTCATCTGGTGAACCTCAACGAGGACCCACTGATGTCCGAGTGTCTGCTCTATTACATCAAAGACGGCATAACCAAGTAAAGAGTTCTATAAGTTCAATTTGACATGAAATCCATCCGGATACTGTGCAGTTTTTAGTAATTTCGATATATGTTTTTAATCTTCCTTCAGGGTTGGCCGTGAAAATGCCAAAACTCGCCAAGACATTGTTCTTAGTGGCCATTTTATCAAGGATGAACACTGCACCTTCAGCAGCACCACTGGCCCTCAGGGAGAAGGTAAAGTCTCTCCCTGTAGACAAATCTGCTAAAAAGATCCGTCTTTCCAGTCACATGTACATTTAACGCTTTTCTGCAACAGGATGCGTCATTCTCGAGCCGTGTGAGGGAGCAGAGACTTATGTCAATGGCAAGAGAGTGACCTCACCTATTGTCCTGAGGTCTGGTAAGTATTAGATTGTCTTTGATTTTCTAATAAATTTGGCAAGTCCTGAAATATGTGTCTATTTAAGCAGCGGTGTAATTTTTAATGCTTGAGTCAAATGTTTCAACATTCATGCTTCCTGCTGCATCTTTAAGGAAATCGCATCATCATGGGCAAGAGCCACGTGTTCCGCTTCAACGACCCCGAGCAGGCTCGTCTGGAGCGGGAGAGGACGCCGTGCGCCGAGACACCCGTGGAGCCCGTCGACTGGGCCTTTGCTCAGCGAGAGCTGCTGGAGAAACAAGGCATCGACATGAAGCAGGAGATGGAGCAGAGGTGGGTGTGGTCGCATGACTTGTTTTAATGGTATGAATATATGTCTTGGGAAAGTTCCTTGGTGTTGATGAAAATGAAATGTTGCAGGCTTCAGGAGCTTGAGGATCAGTACCGCAAAGAACGAGAGGAAGCCAGCAACCTGCTGGAACAACAGCGGCTGGTGGGTGCTCGCATGATCGCCATCGATCATAAAAAGTACTAATCAGTTCTAGGTGTTATGTAAATCCGCACCTCCTCTTGATCTGTACTGCATGTTTTCTTCCAGGACTATGAGAGTAAACTGGAGGCCCTTCGGAAACAGGTGGACTCTCGGTACCTGGAGTCACCTGAGGAAGAGGAGGAGCCTGAAGAGGAAGGTGATACTATCACTTTAATTTTTTTTCTTTTAGTTTTGGCATCAGACTTTCATTTTATTCACATCAAGTTCTCGTGTACCCTCCAGTGCCGTGGACGAAGCGCGAGACCGAGCTGGCGCTGTGGGCTTTCAGAAAGTGGCGTTTCTATCAGTTCACGTCCCTCAGGGATCTGCTCTGGGGCAACGCCATCTTCCTCAAAGAGGCCAATGCAATCAGTGTGGAGCTGAAGAAGAAGGTTAGATTGTTGTAAGATATATGCTTTGGCAGTGCAATGATATTTTTTGTGCTATGTTTCATTGCACATTGTGTTAATTTTGTTGTAAACAAACAAAATGCAGGTCGTTGCTCTATGAGGTCTGAAAAACTCGAATTTTTCATTATTTCCCTGACTTTAAATATGTGTCTTGTACTCATTGACATTGACATTACTTTGCATGTTGTTATTATTAGTTATTTATTTTTAACTAATAAAAAAGGCACATGAAGGATTTAGGTCTTTGACAGATGTCATATGTGCAGTTAAAGTATTTAGAACAAATACTACAATTTCTCAGCTGTTCAATTTTCTCATTTTCGTTTTGGATTACTCAAATAACTGTGAGCTGCTGTTCTAGTCTAAATTATGATGCAATCTCGTGTTTTCTTCACAGGTGCAGTTCCAGTTTGTCCTCTTGACAGACACTCTCTATTCTCCGCTGCCCCCTGACCTGCTGCCTCCCAGTGAGGCTAAAGAGAGAGAGAGGCGACCGTTCCCTCGGACGATAGTGGCCGTCGAAGTGCAAGATCAAAAGAACGGAGCCACACATTACTGGACTCTGGAAAAACTGAGGTACTCAGAGGTTTTGAGAGTCTGGCTTGAAGCTCGTTTCACGGTCACAATTTAATGGTCATCCCTGTAGAAAACAGTGCAGTTCTTTTAATTCAAAGCACTGGTCAAAGTAGCTGACAGTTGATACACATGTCTGCATATCAGCAGATACTGACCTGTTGTTTTCTCCTGGCCCTTGTAGACAGAGGCTGGACCTGATGAGAGAAATGTATGATCGTGCTGCGGAGCTGCCCAGCAGCGCCGTGGAGGACTGTGACCACGCCCTGACAGGAGGCGACCCCTTCTACGACCGCTTCCCCTGGTTCCGTCTGGTCGGCAGGTCAGTAACATTCACAGATTTAAGTTCTTTTACTGCACAGTGAGGACGCCCACAAACCCATCATCACTTTCCCTCCTCCTCAGGGCTTTTGTGTATCTGAGTAACCTGCTGTATCCGGTCCCTCTGGTACATCGTGTGGCCATTGTAAGCGAGAAAGGAGAGGTGAAAGGCTTCCTTAGAGTGGCAGTGCAGGCCATCTCAGGTACAAATAAAAATTAGCTGTCAGATGCTGCACACGTCCTCTTGTGTTGTTTTGTCTTTCTGGAAATGCTTGTTAACTATACTGTTTGTGCTTTTGTGTCTCTATTTAGCTGATGAGGAGGCGCCTGATTACGGCTCTGGCGTGAGGCAGTCAGGCACCGCCAAGATCTCCTTTGAAGACAAACAGTTTGAGAAGGTACGTCTGGGCTGGTGTTGTGCAGCTGAGTCCTTCTTGTCAGATTAAAGTGGAAATTTGGAGCCTGAAAAAAGAAATTCTAGTGTTCTGCTTGTAAAAAGAGGCAAAAGCTGATGATTTTATGTTCTGTTTAGTTTCAGACTGAGTCGTGTCCCGCAAGTCTGTCGCACTCCAACACCTCACAGGAAGAGCTGCGAATTGTGGAGGGAGAAGGACAAAATGCTGAGACTGGAATCTCTGCAGATGAAGTTAACAACAACACCTGTGAAGGTGAGGGGAGGGCGACGACAGGGACATGGTGGTCTTACTAGAAATACCTCATGAACGGAAATATATTTCCTAGCTGGCACATCTAATGTCAAAATGTCAATGCGTTTCTGAGTCTCAGCTTCTTCTGTGCCACGCAGCCACACTGGATGCTCCTCTAAGCCCAGTAAAGAGTTTAGGTCTGGGTCTGGATCTTCCTCTGGACCTGTCTCCAGAGAAAGCGCTGTCCCACCTCAAGATCGGCAGCACTTTCACCTTCAGAGTTACCGTCTTACAGGCCTCGAGCATCTCTGCAGAGTACGCCGACATCTTCTGCCAGTTCAAGTAAGTTAAAGCAAAGTTCCTGGAGTAACATCGTCTACCTGATGTGAATTTCATTTAACAGTTCTCGCTGAATGCCTCTCCCAGTTCTCTCTTTTGTCTTTATACAATTAGATACAAAGATTTTACAAATTTTACCTTACAGGTCACATGAATTAATGGTTAAACTCTAATCAAACTTAATGTATTTTCTAATTTACGGATTAAAGTCTTTGTCATTTGAGAAGCTGACAGTGAAATAATCTGTGCTGTTGTTAGCCAGATGCTTTGGGTGATATAATGTGTAGGAAAAACAAAAAGGCAGGTCAGCTGATGAAATGACTTCACTGTTTTCAGCTTCATCCACCGTCATGACGAAGCTTTCTCCACTGAGCCGCTGAAAAATACCGGCAGAGGGCCGCCACTGGGCTTCTACCATGTCCAAAATGTAAGCAGCATTAAACGCTTATATTAACAAAGACAACTGATTACCTACTGTTCACTTCCTCTTGTTATTTGACATATTATGTTAGCAGTCCATTTCTACAAACAGCTTTCTCAAGGGTTCATTCGAGTATTTTTCTCTCTGCCTCCGATAGATCACAGTGGAGGTGACCAAGTCCTTCACGGAGTACATCAAGACTCAGCCCATCGTCTTTGAGGTGTTTGGACACTATCAGAAACAGCCGTTCCCTCCACTCTGCAAAGATTTAATCAGGTCAGGAAGAAATCTGACCGGGTGACTTGAGATAATTTGATGGAAAAAAAGTTTTTCTCACAGTTTCATGTTGGGGTTTTTTCAGCCCACTGAGACCTTCCAGGAGGCAGTTCCCTCGGGTAATGCCGTTATCCAAACCAGGTTAGCAATGACATTTCAGCCACCACAATCTAACTTCTATACATTAATCTAATGATCAAAAAAAGGGGAAATTAATAAATGAATGAATGAATGAGTGCTCTGCAGGCTCCTCTGATTCTGCCTGTTTCCATTTTAATGAGATAATTATTTAATTCAATCATCTATCGATGATTACCGTGTGTGCTTGATTTAATATTCTTAGCAACAAATGAATGAATCTGCATCCTCTTCATTCATCCAGTGCCTGCCACCAAGCTCAACACTCTGACTCGCTCCACTGCGGGACCCTGTCACGCCAAATACGATCTCATGGTCTTCTTTGAGATCTGCGAGCTGGAAGCTAACGGAGAGTGAGTCCTGTCTGTTCCTGTTGCTGCTTAAATATGCAAAAGGGAAAGCATACACATGCATCTCACTTGTTATAATGTTATAATACGTGTCTAAAAATGGATTATCCCTCTGCCTCCAGTTATATCCCGGCTGTTGTTGACCACAGAGGTGGGATGCCCTGCCATGGGACGTTCCTTTTACATCAGGTCTGACCATGTTTACCTCTGCTGTCACACTGCTAAGTTCTTCATTTTAACCACTGAGAAACTAAATCCGCTCCTCATCTTCTTGCGACTCCACAGGGCATTCAGAGGAGGATCAGAGTCACAATTGCTCACGAAACAGGAAATGATATTGAGTGGAAAGAAGTGAAGGAGCTCGTTATTGGTGAGTACGATATACGTGGCCACGTTTGTCAGATTTTTGCAGGAAGAGCTCAAAAATCAAAAAAATGACCAGTCTAATTGTCACTTGTTTGCCCGCAGGTCGTATTCGAAACACGCCCGAGGCTGATGAGACCATCATAGACCCCAACATCCTTTCCCTCAACATCCTGACCTCTGGATACGTCTGGCCAAAACATGATGACAAGTAGGAATTTGTTTTTCCAGTCTTCCTTCAAAGCATTTTTCTCTTTGTTTGCTGAGTTGAAACTGTTGAAAGCTGGAGAGAAAGGTTCATAACTCACCTTATTTCTCTTTGTTAATCGCAGTGTCTCTCTGGGAGTTGATCACAGGTACCATGTTTTTCCATCTTTGTTTCTTAAAAACAACATGCAACAATGTCCATTTGTTCCTTAAGCTTTTCATGCAATGAAAGGCTAGATGCTGTTTTTCCTCTCTGTAGAACTTTCTACCGATTCGAGGCCGCATGGGACAGCTCCATGCACAACTCTCTGCTTCTGAACAGAGTCACACCCTATGGGGAGAAGATCTACATCACCCTCTCTACTTATCTAGAGGTGAGAGAGTGTTCGTGCATTGTTCTGCAAAATTGTAATTTTTTTTTTACTTTACTTTATTAATGTTTTCTATATTTGGGCTAGATGGAGAACTGTACTCAGCCGACAGTTATCACCAAAGACTTCTGCATGGTGTTTTACTCCCGTGACACAAAGCTGCCGGCATCCCGCTCCATCAGAAACCTCTTCAGCACCGGCTGCCTCCGGCCCTCTGAGAGGTACTGGATTAAGGATTTTAACTAGGGCTGTCAAACATAAGGATGGGGGGGGGGCAAAAATGGTCTGACCAAGACTCCAATCCAGCCCACTGTACAGCTTTAAAAAAAAAAAAAAGGATATTTTCTGTGACTTAATGAAAACTTTCTATTTAGAAAGTTGGGAGGCTGTGATTACACATTTATCATGTAGTTTCACTGGTTTGGCACCATTTCAGATCAAAGTTCTAGGTTGATGCATGCTTCAGAGTTTAAGATTTAAGTTTACCACAACCTGCTCTGCTTTCTCTCCTCAGTAACCGTGTCACTGGAGTCTATGAAATCACTCTCTGCCACGTGGCTGACAACGGAAGTCCAGGTGCAGAATAAAATATAAATCAATAATAAATGAAAATGGCAAAAACGTTTGTTTGTCCTTTGTCGTTCTAAATGCTTCTGTTCCCCTTCGTCAGGCATGCAGCGTCGTCGCAGGCGCGTGCTGGACACCTCGGTGGCTTACGTGAGAGGCGAGGAGAACCTGGCTGGATGGAGGCCCCGCAGTGACAGCCTCATCCTCGACCACCAGTGGGAGCTGGAGAAACTTAGCTTACTGCAGGAGGTCAGTGGAATTATTGGAATTATATTATAGTTTATTTTTACAGTGCTTACATCATAATAGTCTCTTATATCTTAGGTTTTTCTTTGGACATTAGATGCTTTTGCACTCTTTATCAGTCCAGTCCTGGTACCTCATCATTGTGACTGGAGTGGGTTTTTTTTGTTTCGTTTTTTAAGACTCTTAACCCGGAACTATGAATCATTCAAGCATAAAAAGCAACTAACCCAAGTGATAAACCGGTGTTTACATATATTAGACAACTTAGGAAAGAAATAATTATAATATTTGTGTCTTTAGGCATTTTGTTACTAGCAGCCAGTAACAGAAGCACTTCATTTGTTCCCATCTCTTTAGTTGATAGCAAGAAAAATCCCAAAGATAACATGGTTTCACAGGTATGAAGTTGTATTTTGCACCAATAAGATTAATTCCAGGGGGCCACAGTAAAACTTGGGGTTGTGTGCAGTGTGCCCGTAAAACATTTTGAGGAAACTGGACATGTGGAGGCCAGAAAAAAAAGAAATGTCAGGCATAAAAACTATCTACAGCAAATGAACAGTGAAAGTCAGAAAGTCATGCCCTTATGAAATATGAAAAAAACCAGCAAAACCATTCTTAATGAAGGGAAATCTGGTAACAGATCTCGTAGAGCGATGAATCCAGATTAGACATTTGTGGTTCAAGTTGTCGTCAAAATGTGTGCAGGAGATCAGGAGAGAGGGACAACACTGAGTGTCTACAGCCATCTGTAAAACACAGTGGAGGCTCTGTCATTGTTTGGTGCTGAATCTCATCCAGTGGTGTTGGAGATCTTGTTAAAACTGATGGAATTATGAACTCAGAGAAGCACCATCAGATTTTCATCCACCATGCAATACCATCTGATTGGCAACAGTTTCATCATTCAGCACAGGATAGATCCCAGACCTCAATGTTATTGAAGGGGATCATCTTGACAATAGAGCAAGAGCCAGCCAACATCCAAAGAAGAGCTTTGAATATCCTTCAAGAAGCCTGGAGAACTATTCCCGAAGATTAGTGAAACGACTGCCTACTTGACATGTGCTAAATAAACTCCTGTTGGACTTTGTCTTTCAAGTGAAATTCCCTTACATTCTTCTAAAGGTGGAAAAGACCAGGCACTATTTGCTGCTGAGGGAGAAGCTGGAGGCGACTCTGCATGCGGGACAGGATGCACTCTACAAAAATGGCGACATCATCGACTTTGCAAAGAGTCCCGTCCTCAGCCACAGCCCCAGCAGCAGCCCCGCCCCCGACAGCCCCAACCAGAGGCAGAGGGAGCTGGCTGCTAAGGTGACTGCTGCTCCCCTCATCTCTATTTTACACCTCGGTTTATTAGAGATTTATTTTCTTTCTATTTTTACACACAGCTTCATTCAGCTTCATGCTTTTAAATTGTTTTTTATATTTTTCACTTTCCAGTGTCTGCGTCTGCTGATGCACACCTTCAACAGGGAGTACAGCCAGGTGAGCAGCAGTGCCAGTGAGAGCAAGGTGAGCCCCAGCCTAGGCCCTCTATAACCCAGTCCTTTAGTCCTTCTGAACCTAATGTTTACAGCCTTCACTAAATATTTAAGCCCCGCAGTCCTTCTTTCCAGTCACTCCCTCTGCTACATCTGTTCTCATTCTTTCATGTTTTTTAAACACTTCACGCTTCCTTGTTGCAAAGAATTTCATACTTTTCACCTCTCCTCTGTCTCTATAACCAGATGTAATGTTTAACCTGGCTTAAACATTACTCAGAGATAGTTGCTGGATAAAACATGCCTAATATGACAACCATTTCTTTCAGTACTGACTCAGGTCTACTGATTACTCTTTTACACCATGCATCCCCTCCTACTTTCCTCACCCCTCACTGTCCCTTCTTCTTAGACACTGTGAGGCTTCCACTTACTTAATAACTCTCCTGCATGTCCTCTTTAACATCAGCGAGGGGCTCTTAGACATACCGAGGATTTGTACCACAGTGCTGCTTCTGTAGTACATTGCTAGAAGATGACAAACTGATCAAGCTGTTCTCTGAATGCATGTCTGTGTCGTTTGTGCTTAATTGTTTGCTGGATTGTTTTGTCTTTGTTTGTCTCTCTTCTTGTCTTGCGTGTCCTTGCTGTTGCTCTGGTTTCTGTGTGTGCGTGCTTGCACATGTGTGCGTTTTAGCTTTCTGAGATGTCTGCGTCTCTGATGAGGGAGTCATCCTCTTCTACACTGAGCACGCTCACCCCGTCCTCGACCTGCCCCTCACTGGTGGAGGGACATTATGACATCAGGTGAGGAAAAAATGTCATTTTGAATACATCTTACTCGCTTTTTGGTGCTTTGTTCAGTGAGCAGTAAGTCTCATGTGGGGCCAGGTAGTATCAGTAAAAGCAAAATGCTGTTGTATTTTCTATAATGTGCAGAATTTGTTTTTTTAGAAACATTTATGTCCTCAGTTTTTTCAGTGTAGGCTCTTAGATTACGAATGGCAGGTGATGAAAACACCACACTTTTTTTCTGTTTTTTCAACAGTCACAACATTTAGCACAACTATGCAAAATAATTACTGCACTGTAATAATTAGAATTCAGAAGAAGGTACGTACACACACTGGCCACTTTGCTAGGTACACCTGTTCGACTGCTCTTTAGGTTAAGTTTTTTTCAGGGAGGGGAAATTTTTTGAAGTTCAGCTTTGTAATTCATTCTCAACTGTCAGAAAAGTGCACGAAAGCTGCCCTGTAGATTTTCATAGGAAGTAACCTGCTTACAGAGATACACCTTGTTGTTTTGTTACACATTGCAAATGTGTTTTAAATCAGAACTAAGAAAAGGGGCTTGAAATGTTTTCTTTTGTGTCTTGACCGTTGCTCCCTTTTTGATGCAGTGTGAACATGTTTGCGTTGTCTAGACACACTGATCCCAGTTCTGGAGCATCCACACCGGACCTAGATCCGTACAGCCCCGTGGACAGAAAGAAAGTCCTCAGAGGATGCACCTTTGTTCCCGACATACAGGAGATTCGTGTCAGGTCAGATCACACTTGATACGTTTAATGCACCACCAGCTGCAATCACATGTTAGGAGATCCTCTGGATTATTTTCTTTAGTATTCAAATCGTAGGCCAGTTATTCATTTTGTATTTCTTTCAACATGCGCAGCCCTATTGTGTCAAAGAAGGGCTATTTGCACTTCCTGGAGCCTCACACCAGCGGCTGGGTGAGGCGTTTCGTGGTGGTGCGCCGGCCCTATGTGTACCTGTACCGCAGCGAGAGGGACAGCGTCGAGAGAGCCATCATCAACCTGTCATCTGCAAAGGTGGAATACAGTGAAGACAAACAGACGTTACTGCGGGTATGCTTCACTTCAGTCGTGAAACTCACTGCAGAAAAGACATATGACCATTTAACCGATAAATCTGAATGAGGTTTAGTAATCCCGGAGTATTTCCTGTCTTCAGACTCCCAACACGTTTGCTGTGTGCACCGAGCATCGTGGGATTCTGCTGCAGGCAGCCAATGACAAAGAGATGCATGACTGGCTGTATGCTTTTAACCCTCTGTTAGCAGGCACCATCAGGTGAGTGGTGGAGAATCTGTGAAGCATACAAATAGTTTACTATGAGTGAAAAGAGACCCAGAGTTTATATTTTGTCCACCTCCAAACACCCACACAAAGTTTTGACATTTTAATTATTCTGTTTTTTTCAGGAAATGGTCACTTATCCCCTAAAAATGAAACCTATTATTATAATTGCTTATTAGATGGTATTTTCTCCTTTATTTATCTTTCCTGCCTAACATATTCTTACTCTCCTTCTGTCAGGTCAAAGCTCTCCAGAAGAAAGTCGGTCCAGTCGTACCCATCGGCTCAGCGGATGTGAGAGTTGAAGGGGCCTGGCGAAAAACAGCGAACAAAACAATACAATCTAAAAGCTCAGCTCAACATCCTGCTTAATCGAGCATAGACCATATAGCAAACTTACACATAGAACCATTTAAATATCCCTCTATGTGATGACCGCCCCTGTCACTCACTCGCTCATCCACAAAGCCGACAAAAGCATTTTTTGCCGTCACCACCACACTAACCCTGCATGGTGTGCTCCCTTCCGACCTTTAGAAGAATTCCTAAGAAAATCTAACCACCCAAAACCCGTTACATAACTTACCTCTGCTGGGCGCTGGGACTAGTTCAGATTAGTTTTCATGTTTCCTGTAGATGTGTCATCTGTGAGGCTGCCAGTTTCCAGCAAAGACATAAGTCTCAGCTGTGAAACAGACATTGAACATCAACCATTAACGGCATCAAGTGAGGGGAGGGGTAAAAACATCTTATTGGATGTTTTCTCTGTGTAGGTGTGTTAAGTGCAGCGATGATAGCTCCATATCCATCCTCCATACATATAATGTACATAATAATGTACATTGGCTTGGTGCTCTGCAGCATAGAGTATTTGTTTCACTGAAGAGGTTTCAGATAGCAGAGATTCATCATTGCTGTTGCTCATCATTTTAACCTTGAAGTAGCATGAGGGGGGATCCAAGCTGTTGTTTCTGTGTCTTTTTTTAAGATCTGGTTCTATGAAAACACGAGATCGTTTGCTAGATTAGGACGGCCCGTTCAGGAGAGATAATACGTGTCCTCGCCTTGTTATTGATATGTGCTTCGTCCTTCCTTTATTATTATTTATATTGTTTTTTCTACATAACCCCTTGCAGGTATAACCCTGAAGGAAAATGTTTAATGTTGCTGTTGAAGCTGCACTGTATTTTATTGTGACAGGACCACTGACAGTTTTGTTGCATGGCACTTTATTGAGTTAATGTCTCGTACCATTTACTCTGTTATTTTAACCAAAGCGTTCTTTTGCTTTTTGTAATCGTTTCACTTACTGTGCATTTGTGTGCAAAGATAGTTATTTTATTTTATTTTATTTTAGTGGGATTTTAAATGAATAGTTTGACACTTTGGGAAAATACTTTTCCTGCTGAGACTCAGATGAGAAGACAAAAAGCGCACTTATGATCCTGAAGCCAGCAGATTTTTTTAGCCTAGCTTGGCAAAAAGGTAGGAAACAGAAAGCTTGGCTGTGGCCGTTAACAAAAAGGGAAAATAGCACGTCTGAAGCGAACTAAATAGGACTCGTTTAATGGGTGACTAAATCTTGCATAAAGAGCTGCAAGCATCATGGAGTAAAACGCAAATTAGTGAGCTTTAGAAGTGCTAGTAGGTGATTTTGTTGCTTGAGTTAATCAATTTTCACACAATAAATCCACATTTCTGGCAAAAAAGGTGAATTTCCCAAAAGGTTACACTATTCTTTTAACCAATGAGTCGCACCAGATTTGATCTAATTGGGAGGACAACTGTACTGTGTGTGGTTGTCATTTTTATTTTTATGGATCAGCAGAGTTGCTCCGTTCGATAAGCTGACTTGTGAAGACTCCTCTTGTAGCTCAATAGAAAGGACAAAGTTACAATCGACCGTGGACCTTCAGTCTTTTTAGGGCGGTTGCTTCAAGTGGACGAGAGCGTTGTCCTAGCACCAGATAGTGCCTCCCTTTCTTCACCTCTCTTTTCTTTCTCTCCTTGATCCTTGTCTTTAGCATTAATGCTAAATAAAGTTACTCACATGCATTCATGATTAGCTTTTATGTAAAGTTATAGTAAATGCTATTAATCTTTGTTTTTTAAGTTTTCATTATGTATATCAATGTTTTGGAGAGTGAATATTATCAATGATCCTCTATAGCATATAGTTATTGCCTGTAACAGACTGTAAATGTTTCCTTTGACAGCAGTCTCCCTGCCAGCTTTTGTACCGTAGCTGCTCGGTATTTGACAGCCTGACGCTTGTGTCGGACATCGGTAAAGCATGACTGACTTGATGTTGTCATGACAAGGAATGGTTTGTAGGTCTTTAAAAAAAATCTATCGATAATGTTGCTTTGAAATCTAAAACATCTTTATCTTGTTATGCAAGAGTGACAACATTGGGTCAAATTTACCGAGTAGGCATATAATGCATTCAACACAGGCCTGGTCAGCCAGCCGGTCTGCCTGTCTCATTTCCATTTAAATGCTAATGATCAGTTTTCTACACTCTGTAAGCAGAATTTAGGACTTTGTGTGCCACAGGCCAGCCAACTTGTTGAGCAACACAGCCTAAATCATGTACAAGTTTGTAGAAAATCTGACTCTAGTTAAATTTTGCATTTTATTGCAGTTTTATTTTGCTTTTTTTTTGCCACTTTGGGTTTTTTTTAAATGTTACTTTGTCTGTAAACAAAGAGTTAATTGAGTTTATTTATTGTTGAATGTGTTGGGTAGAACATGTTGTCTGCTGGTACAGAAGACAAATGGAAAGTTTTATTTGTAAAATATCAAAGCATAAATTATGTTCTTGAAAATTAATGCACTTACGCACAAAGCATCTTTATTTAATATGATTTTTGTATTAAGCATTTAGAAAATCTAGAGGACTTAAAAAAAAAAATATATATATATATATACGTCAAGGTAGTCGATACACAAACACTGGCACATAACTTTCAAGGCTTCCAACCCTAACAGTTGAAGAGTGTCAGAAACACTTTGTGAGGTAGTTTTAGTGTGCCTGCCAGTGATTGTTGAACGGCACATCAGTCGATCGTTTTGTTTTTCTTTTCCTTTGGCTGTTTTAGCTGTCACAACTCTGGATCAAAGCATGCAGGTCCACTTATCTTCCGCTTTCCCCTCTCTCCTGCCTTACCGCTTGCTAATGACAACAGCTTTCCACTCCTGAAAGTGCTGCTTGTAAAGTATGTCATCCATGATCCCCGTAATGATTTACTGGAAACCTTCCTCTTGGCTCGTGTCTTGTATATAAATGGAGATTTCTGTGTTTGGGTCTCATTACACAGATGATATTAACTCTCTTTTACTCTGTATACCATGATGAATAAGAATAATTGACCTGCTGCTTGGTTAAGTGTCACTGCAGAGTACAGAGTGCGGATCAGGAAGCAGTTTCGGACCTCTCGGCTCAGTGTGAGTAAGACGGTCATCCTGGACTGGGTACGTGACCCCAAGTCTGTGCTCTTGCTTGGAGTTGCTTGACAGAAGCAGAAACAGGTCGCAGCCTGTGATAAAGTCTTAAACTCAGTGCTCACGTTTATCTTTTGAGTGTTCTGGAGTTCTTTCTCATGTCTGTGGACACATAACAAAAGTTGTCAAAAAAAGAATCAAGCAAATAAATAAATGTGTTGAAAAACGTGTCGGCATTTGAATCTTGTGTGTTTGATTGTTACCGTGCACAGTTTAAATCAATAGTTGAGTGTGGAGTTCCCCTGGGATCTATTCTTGGTCCCCTGATGATCTGGTTACAGTGTACTGTAGGAGATCATAACTACAGTGGTAACACTTCACTGTCATCTATCTAATACTAAGTCGTGTGGATACATAAGAGATGTTTTCCTTAAAGCTTTTATTTTCCAGTTCCATTTATTTGACATTATTATCAGTTCTTGGTCTCATACTAAATACATTTATACAAGGAATAGGTAACTGATTTTAAACTTTGATATACCGTAATATGCAGAAGTCTTGAGCCACCCCTAATTGCTTTTGATTTTGCTTCAGTAGCCAGACTTTCATATCATTTTTAGTCATCCAGTCCTTGTGGCATTTTGTAAGCCACTTAACACTGACTGAGAAATCATTTAAGCATAGAAAGGGTGGAGGGATGAGCCATTCTTGTGTCTACACATAACATAAGTTATAAAGAAGCAGTTTTGAATATTTAGGCACTTTGTTACTAACAGCCTGTCACAAAAAGACACAGTTTGCTCCCATTTATTTAGTTGAATCTCTGAAAAATGTAAAGCACTGTTTGACAGGCATAAAATAGCAATTTTGCAATTACAAGGTGATTTCCAAGGAGCTGCTAGCAGAAAACTCAGCATGGTGTGCTGTGTGTCCTTACAAATTTAAGGAAAACAGAAACAAACCAATTTAGTAGGTTATTTAATTTCAGTTTGTTGATTGCTTATCTCCAGCTAATCATACTTTTCTGACTGCCATGTGTCATAATGCTGTATATAACTGTACTTGCTCTGTCCAGTTTTGGCAGGTTGAACGTCTAAAGAGCCAGAAACATGTCCAATAAAACATGACCCCAGTGAGAGACTGTTTTTGCTGACAGTGCAACCTGATAAATGAATAACATTATCATAAAGCTTTTCTATGTTCTTTTACATAATAGTTTGTACTTTTGCTCAGGGTGAGCACATCTGCATGCCTTTGTGCAGCCCTCCATTATTGATCATGTGCTTACCATGTGCAGCAGGGCCAGTCAGGCTAATCCCCTAATAATGGAGGCAGGAAATCTGGGCTACACACAAAGGCCCTCGACTGGTTTAGCTGTATGTCACCAACACCAACCAGTATGTTAATAAAGGTACTGTAGGTACTCACATGTTGTCTTGTGGTTCTCTTTTCATATCATCATGCCACATATATATGCATATGCATGCACGCTTTGCACACTTCCAAGAAATTTTAAAGACAGCCGCTGGTTAATTGAGGTTAACTTCTTTTTCAAGAAGCTTAGGAAATAACTCGATTCACAAATCTCTAAATACTGTGGGAGTGACAAAATATCCACCGTAACCTTGATATTTACAAAATGAAATGTACTAATTACATTACTTATACATATATTGTCATATCATAGGTGATCATAGAATGCATATTTTTTGTAGGCAGGGTTTAGTGTAAGGTTACAGACCCTTTCTCCATCTGTCAGGAATCTGGACAGAGGACACAAATGGATGGTGAGGCAGATTAAATTGAAAAAAGCAAGGCTTTGTTTGGGCTGATGAAAAAGCCAAAAAAACAAAAAGTTCAAAAGAAACATGAAGCAAAAAGGAGGAGAATAAATTTCCACTGGCGCACTGACAGGGCAGCACATCAGATGAACCAACAAAGAAAGGGTGGTAAGCACAACTAAACATACACAGAGACTTGATCAATTCAGGAACCACCAAAGTTCAAATCTACCATGAACTGGAAACTGCTGGAAAGCCAGTGTAACTGTCCACAGTGAAACATGTTTTACATCCTGATGGACTGAGAGGGTGCTTGACAGAAATTTGCACCTGCCCACATTTATACATGAACTGGTAACAGTTAGCGCAAGAAAAAAGTTTCAGAGTCAGACGAACCAAATATTGAGCTATTTGGCAACAATGACAAGATGTATGTTTGGAGTAATAAAGGTGAAGCGTTCAAACCTAAGAACACTGTACCAGCTGACAAGCATGGTGGTGGTAGCATCATGCTCTGGGGCTGTTTCGCTGCCAGTGGTGCTTGTACACTGGATAAAGCGGAAGAAAAAATGAAGGAGGACTATACTGAAAATTTGAGGACTGTGCTGGGTCAGTGCCAGGAAGCTACATCAACCCTGCCAGTTCTGCTAAGAAGAGTAGTCAAATATGCAGCCAGAAGTATGTCAGAAGCTTGTTGAGTGTCTGGTTCAGGTGCAATTTGCTAAGGGATGTATAGATGTATATACTTTTAACCCTATGTGGATTAGAGACCATTAAAAAGAAATTCACACTTGTGCAGCCAATTCTTGTTTTTCTTGTTTTAATTGTAATCCCAAATTACCATAACATTCATGCCCATGACGAGTAACTTCTGAGGACAACTGTACATTCATAGAGCCATCAGTCTATAGGCTACTTCCAGGTCCAGGTCACCCTATCCCACTGCTTTAATTATGCACACCAAGAAGGACCCCCATCTGTGTTTTTAGTCCAGGTGATGTTGTTCCTTGGTCTTTCTATTTATTGGCAGGTACTGAGTGAAAAGACAACCATCAGTTTCTGGGTTCTCTGTGTCATTATTCTATTTTCTAATATTTATTTATCTAAAAAAAACAACCAAAAGAAAACTTTCATCCAACTTTCATCTTGTGTCGGATTATTGGACTGTCAGGACTATATAGGTAGGTAAAACATACATTCTGAAAAACAAAGGCTGATTAATACAACAGGAAAATAGAGAGTGCATAATAAGAGTGTGACACCTTTTTGAACATATATATTTTTCTCCACTGACTGTATTTAACCTTAGATGAGAAATCCTAAATTGAGAATTTCTTGTGTTTTGTTTGCTTTTTTTATAAGTGGGGTGAAAGATATACAGCAGTCACTTATAAACTGGTGAAAGTTGCAATACAGTGTCAGTATTAAAGGAATTGATATATTGTTTTTAGAAAAGGCGTGAAATTTGGTGCATATACAAACAGCTTTTAGAGGATAGAAATACTAATAACAACAGGCTGTCTACATTTTTCACAAGTATTTTATAAAACCCTTAGCTACTAGGCTGTAAAAGTCACTCGTTGCTTTCAAAAGGGTACAAACATTGTAATTATCTGTGTAGTATTTAGCGTATTGGATGGCATGAAGCAGGATATCATGTCTCTCCCAACTCTAACATGCTTTCTCCTGCACTCTGTGTGGGCTACGCTACATTCGCTGATCAGTTTCCAGTTTCACCGCCTATTCTTCCAAGTTCTAAGAGTGCGGCCTGCATCTTTACATTAACTGTGAATGTGTGCGCATGTGTGTGTGCCTGTGTGTGTGCCTGTGTGTGTGTTTGTGCTTTAGAAGGTCTTGGTGTTTTAGCAGATTAGTTGGGAGCTATTTGCTGTTGTGTGGTCTGTGTCACATTTCTGTACTGGTGGCGATCCTCTTTTGCTGGTTTTACCTTTCTGTATCTACCCTTGTCATTTTCAGAAAGAGGCTATTCTGCATGGAGTGAATGAACACAATCAACATGGAGAACAGCAAGGTGACCAGTCGTCCATGTAGAGCCTAAAATGAAAGTTTTTACCTCAGAACAAACGTGCAGTGTTTTTAAGAGCAGTCACTGGCAAATAAAGTCACTAATTGCTGCAGAGTGTTGTAGACATAACTGAAAAGAAGCATTTGTGTTCAACTACGGTGGCAAATGGAAATACCTATTCGTTTCAGTTCAATTTATATATTGCCAAATCACAACAACCTTTAACTCAAGGCGCCGTGAGTTTGAGTTTGTTTATTTAAATAAAAAGCAAAACAGATTTATTGTAAAATCCTTTTGCTACATGTGTTGAACTGCCCCTTAAAGCACTGCTCATCCCCGCTGTGTGCATGTCCCCAGCAGCCAGTGAAGGAGGTGCCCCCCCTGCCTCGCCACCCAACCCCTCTTCCTGTGACCTCTTCCTCTCTGACCCCTGCTGTCACTTCAAAACACCACACCACAGGCTCCATCCAGCATGTGCAGGTGGCCTCATCAGGTGACTAACACATCCAGCATATTTGCATTTATTTATGTATTTGTTAAAGTAATGTAAGAATATGAAAATGCAGCCATTACATGTGTAACTGACAGCCTTGTTCCTGTTCTTTTCTTATACTCATGATCACACTAGATATCTGCAGGTAACACAGGATTTCACATACAGATATATATGTAAGTATATATAATGTTTGTTTACTTGTTTACAGTGGTGACATCGTTCAGTCATCTGAGGCCTCCAGAGAGGGACCTCACACCGTTCTCTCAGATGAAGTCTGTTAAGTCTCTGAGGCATGCCGGCTTCACTGCGGTCTTCACTGGACAAGCGGTGAGCTGGCTGGTGCATTGTTATGTACCGTACTGTACTGTGTTACATATCAGTGTGGCTGTAGCTCAGGAGGTAGAGCAGGCCCTCTGCTAATTGGACGGTTGATGGTTCGATATCTGGCTGTTCCAGTCTGCATGCCAAAGTATCCTGAGCTAAGTACTGAACCCCAGGTTGTTCTCTGATGTTGTTCCATCTAAGTGTGAATGTTAGCTAGAAAACAATTAAGCAGATATGTGTGTGTATCTATCTATCTATCTATCTATCTATCTATCTATCTATCTATCTATCTATCTATCTATCTATCTATCTAAACATGTTGAGTGCTCGCATAGAGTAGAAAGGTGCTATGTAAGAACCAGCCTGTTCGTATATAGCACAAAAAATAACAATAAATTCGTTGTGAGCACCGCCCCCTATTTACACAATAACCCAGTCTAAAAGTTGATTCCCTGGTGCTGCTGATGGAAACCTGGAATGGACACATTCATCCATTTTTTAATCATCCATCCATCCATCCATTCTCATCTGTCTTCTGCTTCCTATTTAGGGTTGTTGGGGGCTGGAGCCTATCCCAGTGGATGCTGGGATATTATTCACAGATCATGATCTTCATCCCACGGAAATGACAGCAATTTCCTCTACATAACACCGTGTGACGTTAACAGAATGTAACCTGAAAAGTGAAGTGCCTTAAACTGAATTCTTCCAAATGACCAACAGGGGGCGACTCTGGCTTCAAAAAATCAGACTATCGTCTAACCTAACCCTAACGCAGACTGAGTCTATAGGGGAATGATATTATTTCGAACTGTGTAGGACCTTAGTAAACACATTTTGCCAATTATTGTTTTTAGACTTTATTATAACAGAAATATTTATTATAACAGAAAAGCTGAGAACTGAGGGGGAAGATACGCAGAAAATGACAACAGTGAATTGAAATCCCTGCCTCTACAATAGCCTTTCGAGAAATCAGTTATCTGTGCAACCCAGTGAGCTAAACCAGCAGTCTGATGAGTCTGACATCATCGTGAAAGAATAAACTGTCTTTATTAGGAAAAATGTTTATGAGGATTTAATTTCAGGGATTTTATCTTCAGAGCCGGAGCTCAGTACTTTCCCTCTGTCTCACATTATTGCGCGGTGACAGAAGCTTGACGGTGGGGAGGTGCCGGAGGAGTTACCGATTGTCGACGTGATCCTGGCTGACATTGACTCCCTCGTGCCGACACATGACGAAACAGGCCGTCCTATTGCCGAGTGGAAACGACAGGTGATGGTGCGGCAGCTGCAGGTCAGGCTACAGGATGATGAGGAACAGAGGAGACAGGTACTGTCCAGCTTTTATACTGCACTGTGTATACAAAATTCCCAAAGCGTTGAGCTACTTGCTTAAAATCCATATTGTTCCCTGTAACAGGACATAGCTAATGGCTACATGCCAGTTGATGGCTGGAAGTACTCCCAAGCCCACAACGCAGTCTTGGGACCCTTCGGTGAGCTCCTAACAGAGGATGACCTGGTGTACCTGCAGCAGCAGATTGAGTCTGTTTCACATCAGAAACGCTGCCAGGCGTATGAGCTGGAGCTGACCAGGCTGACTGAGGAGCTGAGGGCAATTTTACCTTATCCTATTGTCAACATTTCCCTCAACAGAGAGGTTCTGCAGCAGATGGACTCTGAGGGGAAAATGCAGCTGACTTTGCCAATCTGGTGCAGCCGTGTCTCAGAGATTATCAAGAATATGTCTCTCCTGGTGGCTAATCTGACTCAAATCACAGAAAAAGATGGTGAAATGGGGTTAGTGGAGGGCATGGTGGAAGGGATGAAGGGTTTACAGAAGATAAAAGGTAACCCAGGAATTGAACTGGGACAGGGATTAGTGCAACCAGGTCTAAACTCAGAGGAAGCCCATGTGGAGGCCTCCAGTGTATGTAGGATACCTCACATAGGGATGGCATCTGCTTTTAGCCATCGTTTGGAGAGCAACAGCTACAGAAGAGCACAAAGGGAAAAGGTGGAAAGGGAGATCCAGCAGTCTGGAGTCTCAGTTAGAAACCTCAGATCAACCTTTGAGGGTCAGATTGGTAGCATTTATCCCTTTGCTGGGGTTATAAAAGCAGGAGGGGGGTTGACAAACCAGGCTGTAAATGGAGCTTCAAGCGGAAAGAACAGCAATGTCAATACAAGCTTCAAATGTGAGGTTGACCAACCTGACACTCCTAAAACAGCTGCACCTGTAATGGAAACGACCAGCTTAAGAAAAGAGCGAATCGTGGTGCTATTCCTGAGCCACTGGAAGAAATCTGCATATGCTATTACAGTGAGAGCAGCAAGGCAGAGGCAGGGACAGGCTGCAGCGCCAGGAAGAGTGACAGAAGCACAGCCCCAACAGAAAATCCCCTCTATGTTTCAGTTCTGCCAACAACGAAGTGCTGTGGATAAAATGCTGAACTCCTGGAGAAATAAACTAGAACTTAGAGAAGTGCAACCTTTACCTTCCTTTAGCGTTTCACAAAATCCTCCACTTTGTGTAACCTACTCCCCAGAACAATTCCTTCCAGATGTGGATGGTGTTGCAGTGAGCCATGACAGCTTGACCCTCGATCTCTTTATGCTGGGTTACTTTCACATCTTAGAGCAGGATTTGTCAGCTGAGGAGAGGAAGATGAGGCACCTCCTTTGCTTTGAGGTCTTTGACCGTGTTGGCAGTTTTCCTTGGGAGAAGGTGCGGGACTTCCATAAGGCTGTCCTCCAGGAGATCCAGGCT
This sequence comes from Copadichromis virginalis, assembly GCF_057382275.1. Classification (NCBI taxonomy): domain Eukaryota; kingdom Metazoa; phylum Chordata; class Actinopteri; order Cichliformes; family Cichlidae; genus Copadichromis; species Copadichromis virginalis. Next base: position 20,340,756 of record NC_140635.1, read on the forward strand.
GGGAAGCGACAGTGGAGCGACGGCTTCGAGGACATCAAATTTCACTTCTTTGGTGATTCAAATCCATGTCACTGTCCACCACCATCATCATCATCATTGCTGCCAGATTCCAAATTAGTACCCAAAGTTATAGTTCAAAGTGCTACTCCAGATGAGCGCTGCAGTGACACAGACTTCTCCTGCTTCCACAATGAAGACATTTGTAAATATATTGACCGCAGTTTTGCTTTCTGGAAAGAGAAGGAGGCGGAGTTGTTTGACTTTGAACATTAAGTCTGCTTGTTAAACGTGATGCTTTTGCACAGATTGATGTTGGTGTGTTTGTTTTGTTGAACTAATAAATTTTGTAGCAGTATTAAAAGGTGTGACTGATAAATAGATGTAGTTATTGTGTAGCTAGAAAATAATGTAAAAAAAATGTGATTTCCCATGTTGTAACACTGACAAAGTTACAGCAAACATTTCATACAGTTTACATAATTTGAGAGATCATTGCAATTTGTTCAGACTCTATTTAAAAGGACAGTGCAGTAAAAATACATATCGAAAGGAGTTTGATGATCATGTTAAATGTGTCCCAACACATGAAAACAATATGTTCTCGGCTGTGTAAAGTGACAGCATCTCTTATTAACAACACACACTGTGTAAAAGTCGGCTACCCTGTGTTAGAAACCAGAAAGTGCTGAGTTTGAAAGGCAGGGAGGATCTGATAAAATATGTAGATGCAAAAGATGCATGTGCCTCTCAAACCGCAGTTATGTTAGAACGGAAGTGCATCTCCTGTCAGTTCTAAGATTTTATGTATTGGGACTTAATAGAGAAATACAAAACATGACACATTACACTGTAAACATTAAGCCAAGATGCAGGAGAAATGTAGTACACTGTCACCATCTTCAATGGAAATAAGAGGTTAAGTAGCAGTCACGTGCTACTAATCAAATACACTTAATTAACTGATAATCAGCCAGTGTGAGCGCCTCTATAAAAGCAGAGGTTTTGGCAGTCTGCTGCTTTGGAACATTGAGCATTGAGGTGTTTGTTATTACAATGCCAAAGAGGAAAGAAATAAGCAGTAACCTTAGAATAGCGACTATTGTTGCCCATCAATCTGGGAAGTGTTAGTTTAAGGCCGTTTCCAAACAGCCAATCTTCCCAGGAGTGGATGTTCGAGAAAATACAGCCCAAGGTCAAATTGCAGAAAGGGTTGTCAAGAGAAAGCCTCTCCTTAAAAAGAACATGGCTGCATGGCTTAGGTTTGCAGAGTTGTATCTTTAACAATAAGCTTAGGACCGCACAGCACCACGTTTGGCAAAAACCAAACACAGCATAGCAGCACAAACATCTGGCTTGAACGACGAGTCAGCATACAGAGAGGAGTTGCAACAGCTAACGGACTAGTGTAGAGTCAACAACCTGTCTCTGAATGTGGACAAAACAAAAGAGATGATTGTTGACTTCAGGAAAGCACACAGAGATCACTGTCCACTTAACATTTATGGATCCTCTGTGGAGGTCATCAAGAGCACCAGATTCCTTGGTGTCCACCTGGCGGAGAACCTCTCCTGGTCCCTCAACACCAACCCCCACAGACCCCTCACACACACTCTTCACCGTGCTGCCTTCTCGCAAGAGGTATCGGAGCATCCGGGCCCTCACTGCCAGACTGCCAGAATCACTCGCACACATACACAAACAAACAAAGGCAGGCACGCACCAAGTTCCTTTTGCGCAGTACTCAGTATTTTGCACATTTCCACTGCACTGTCTTGTGTCTGTATCGTCCTGTTATGTCTAGTGTCTTGTCTTGTTTTTTTGTTTGTTTTTTATTTGCAATTTTTGCACATTGCACTTTACATCGACCTGTGTTGATTGTCTGTTACATGTCATATGTAGCACCATGGTCTCGGAGGAACATTGTCTCGTTTCACTCTGTGCTGTACCACTTTACATGGTTGAAATGAAAATAAAAAAACACTTGACCTGACTTGTCTCATGGCCACAAGTCACGGGCACCTTGCAGGGATTGAGCTGACTGTGAATCCTCTGTATGCCTCTGTATCAGCCATTTCTCTGAGAGCTAAAGTTTGGCTAAAACTGGAGTCACGTAACAGACAATGATCCCAAGCACAGCAGCAAATCTGCAACAGAATGGCTGAAAAAGAAAAGAATCAAGATGTTGCAATGGCTAAATCAGGTTGCGTGGTGGGACCTTAAAAGAGCTGTGAATAAATGAATAGCTGTATAATGTAATGAAATGCAGTAATGTAGTCAAGACGAGTGGACCAAAATCCCCCCACAACAATGTCATACAGAAAAAAGCACTTCACCTTCTTGCTGCTACAATTTGACTTTTTTATTAAATAAACAATAACACCCTGCAATATGTCCAGTGTTGTTGTTCATCTTAGTTTTTATTTACCTCATTTTATGACCAGATAAATTTTTAGTCATATCACAATAGGTAAAACCTTAAAAATGACAGAGGCTGGACTTTCTTTTTACCACGACTCTATGTGCAGACGTGATGCTATAGACAGAGTGCCCCTAACACATTTTCATTAGCTATTCGGCTTTTAATCTGAAGTGATTTTTATTAATTTGTCAAATATATCAAAGGTACAATGATGGAAAACCCCTCAAATACTAAAGTAACAGTATCCTCATACTGTTTAGGGCAGGAGTCTCCATGGGCTACAATGTGCTCTGCAAAGAGCATAAGAAGGAGGAAGAGGAAAATCTGGAGAGTTGGAGGTAAACACTGGAGAGAAGAGGAATGAAAGTCAGCAGAAGCAAGACGGAATACATGTGTGTGAATGAGTGGAAAGCTGAACATTCAAGGAGTAGAGGTAGTGAAAGTAGATGACATTAAATACCTGGGGTCAGCCGTCTAAAGAAACAGACAGTGCACAAGAGACAGTGAAGAAGAGAGTGCAGGCAGGTTAGAGTGGGTGGAGACAAGGGTCAGGGGTGATTTGTGGATTTGGATAGCAGCAAGTATGAAAGGGAAGGTTTTCTTTCTTGTTGACAGCGGCACCGACAAAAAGACAAGAGACAAAGTTGGAGGTGGCAGAGCTGAAGATGTTGAGATTGTCACTGGAAGTGAGCAGGATGGACAAGATCAGAAATGAGTACATCAGAGGGACAGCTCAGGTTGAGTCGTTTGGACATTTGCAGAATGAGGAACAGTGGATATACTGGACAAAGGGTGTTAAATATGGAGCTGCCAGGCAGGAGGAAAAGAGGAACACCTCAGAGAAGATCCATGGATGTAGTAAAGAAGGACACACAGAGTTTTGTTGAGACAGAAGTGGATGCTAAAGATAGGGTTAAATGGGTGGTGGATGATCCGTGTTGACGACCCCTGAAGGGAGCACTCCCTTCAGGGTGGAAACAGTGAGAAACTGTACTATGATATATAAATACTTACTTGTGAGTAAATGAATTGCATTTAATTTTTTTTATAATAGAGGAGCATGGAGCAAATGCACAAAATGTGTAAAGTTTAGCGTCATAAATGACAACAGACTATAATCTTCTCATGGGAGAAGTCATGGCAAACGAATTTCTCATGTTTTTGTTTCAAAAATGAATAAAATTATTAAATTGTTTACGATGTTTCAAACAGGATAACTGATCATTAACTTCTTAGAACTCAGAACTAGTCATTAGCAGTGTTGCTGGGCATTTTAATTCATACTAACATCCCATTTTAGGAAATGATACTGAATATACCTTAAAGTTACATTTAAATGTTTTATATGGCTGGTGAATAAATAAAAATTACATTTATTAAATAAATGTATTTTTAAAATCGTCTCTTAGGTGTTTCTCTTATTTACCTTAAACTAAAAATCATGGGCGTTTTTAATTAGTTTATGTCCAAGAAAAAACAAAAAAACAAAACATAGTACAGCTTCAGGCCCAATAGAAAGGTGAGGGACTGCGATAGGTGAGGTCGCGCAGGCGCACAAGCTTCCTAAATTGACAGGAGGATGCTGAGCTGCATTCCCATCATTCTGTGAGTAGAGGAGGACCCCCCTGCGCAGGCATAGCGGGCGAGACACTGAGCGATAAAAACATATAAAAATAATCCAAGTCGAGCTGTTTATCTGCCACCATGTCCGCTGGAGGAGACCTGGGGAACCCCCTGAGGAAATTTAAACTCGTGTTTTTGGGAGAGCAGAGCGGTGAGTCAGAGCTCGGGCGGGTTTGGGTCATCCTTATCAAACATGCGCATATATCGAGGGCCATGTATGCAATCCGTGATCATTTTGGGAAGTTTAAAGTGAATCCAGAAGATGTTTCTAGTGGCTTTGCTATATTAGACGCCCATGTTGCCCCTGGCATAATTTGTAGCTGTGGAAATTTTGATTAACCTTTGAAGAAAAAGAAAGAGAAATGGCTCGGATATAAACGCAGATTCTTGTATATCACCTAGAGTGCTTTTTTGTTGTTGTTTTTTACTTGCCGCAAAGTGCCATCATTGGAAGCAGGCGCTGGGAATTGTGGTGTTTTGATGTGCTGCAGTGACCAACAAATATGCCCAGCCTTTTCCAGATAACGCTATATTTCCCCACACATCGCTTATTTCTGACACAAACGACCCTTTATTGTGTTATATGACAGCGTTTAACATTTCCCCACCACTCGATGGCTATTATTTTTTTCTTTTTAAAGAAGAAGATAATAAGCGGTCCCCCATGTGTCAGTTCGGGACACACCCAAGGCTGGCGATGTCTGTAGCATCTCTAAACCTCGCGGTCTCCGATTCGGTCCCATAAATAATCAAATAAAAGAAAAAAAAACGAGAGCTTGACAGCGCCACGATAATATACCAGGACTATTTAATTCAATAATCCGTGTATTCAGGGTGTTATCGGCTGTGTATGTGCGTTGATGTGATGGCACAAATTCAGGAGGAGCGGATCGATAATGGTTTAGCGCTGTAAAGCTGCCCGAATACGTGTTCAGACATCAGACATCCAGAGTGGCAGCAGAGGAGCTCTTATCCCATCAAAAGCACGAGCAAAGACTAGAAAAACACATAATTAGGCCTAATATGACAGAAGCTTGGCCTGTTTGTGTCTTACATTGTGATGCTTTAGTGTGTGCGTGCGTGTGTGTGCTGCATGTCTAAGACAGAGCTGTGTGTCGACTGAAAAAAAGCCTCGCGGTGTGTTTGCGTGGCCTGTACTGCAACGTTGCTGTCCACGGTGCTGAAAGGAGGCCTGGTGTGGCCACTGCCCATCGCTGGCTTCAGGAGTACTGCTGTCTGCGTACTGTGCATGAGGCCCTTCTGGAAAGAAAAAAAAAAAGTCCTGTCCTCACTCATGTGCGGATCTGATGTAAAATGGTGCTGCTGGGAGGGATGTAAATAAAAATGGAGATCACTAGGCTCACCTTGATCCTCTGAGATCAAGTCTCCTTCGGCATCAGTCCAGTGAGCATTAACAGCCGGTCTTTTTGTTACCGTGGTCACATTTCTGGACACAGTTTGTGTTTTCGTTGCAGTCACCTCTCACATTATTTTCAAGGATAAAAGACAGGATGGGAGGGGGAAGACTACTTATTGTATTTAAATTGTTCACCTTTGGTTGTATGGTAAAACTATAGCACTGAGTAGTGTTGGAAATACACAAAAAAGAAAGGAAAATGCAAAGGAGAAAGAGAAGGCGAAGAAAATACACACATAAATCATGACTAAATGGGAAAACACATAAACGATTAGCACAAAACATACAGACATTTCACAAAAAACATGAATTTGAGATTTTGGTTCTTATCTGAAACCTTGAAGTGGAATAACATTTGAATTTCACTTTAGATGTTTGCATTGTTTAGAGGCGTACATGTTTCTGTGAAGAGGAACATTTACACATTTGATAACAGGAAATCTAAGATAGCAGATTTTTCTTACTTTGAACTGAAATCCATTTTGCTGCCCTTATTTTGAGCTATTCATTGATTCATACTCACATATTAACTCAGGCATATTTTTGGTGAATTACCGGGCAGATTTTGTTCCAGTGAGTCATGGATTTTTTCTCCCCCCCTCCTTAATTTCTTTTCATTTTTACTGGCTTGATAACTGGCACTGGTTAAATATTCATATATAACTGTGGTGTTGTCACATCAATGAAGCAAATTTTCATTATGTTGATTGAGATCATATATCGATGTGTCCGGACCCTGAAACCAACCTGTGTGTGCTCTGTTTTAGTGGGGAAAACGTCTCTCATCACTAGATTCATGTATGACAGCTTCGACAACACATATCAGGTGAGATCTGGAACAGATCCAGAACCTAAAAACAATTTAAATTATTAAGCAGCATTGATTGATGGCGTTGCTGATTAGCATCTATACGAAAGAGGTATTGGTGGTATTGCTTATAATTGTAAAAGAAATTCAATTTTTCTTTTGGAGGTTGAAGGTTAATATGGGACCGTTATTGCAGCGAGTGCTTTTTGGTCAAAAAAACTCAGTATATTAGATTTTCACAAATTATGTCCTGATCTGAATCATGCCATTTATTCAAACATGATTAGGAACAGCATTGCAGCACTATTAGTTTATTTAAGAAGAGAAAATATATCATTCCTCCTTCGCCTTTCTCAGAAGTTTGGTACATAACAAGTCAGAAGGATTGGGCCCTGAGGGCAGCACAAATTAAATTAGTGTTTCAGTCAGATTCAATTTCTGTGCTTGTTGGCTCCCTTTTTCCCCCTTTCTTAACAGCTTTATGTATTTGAACAAAAATCACTCTGCTAGAGACAACAGATGGTGCAGAGAAACATTTACATTTTAATGTCTGGGTTTTTGCTGATGATTTTCTCCCCCTCTTTTGCTCTTTCCTCTCCACAGGCGACCATTGGAATTGACTTCCTATCGAAGACAATGTACCTGGAGGACCGGACAGTAGGAAACCTTGATCTTCATTTTTAAAATTCTCATTTCTAAATACATGCGCAGATGACTTGAGGTTTTAAGTAGGAAACAGCCCAATTTCTTCTCTGCTTTGACTAATCCTTGATTTGATTTGCTTAATTATTCCCTTCCGTCACACACTAATGTGATTATGTTATGGTTATTTCTGGTAGTAACAGCTTTGGTGAGCTGACTTTTCTGGCCCTAATAACTCAAAGCCTTACCCATGGATCATCTGCTTTAGCCAGTATTAATACTTTTTCTTTGTCAGGATATTATTGTGCTCTGCCAGCCTGCACAGGAGCTGATACTGGCTTATCCTCCTGGAAGTGTACTTATAGGCTATGTGTGGTGTGGCAGTTTATGCTGAAGGCGCGTGTGTGTCTGTGTGTGTGTGTACACATGCAGGTAAGGCTGCAGCTGTGGGACACAGCTGGACAAGAGCGTTTCAGGAGCCTCATTCCGAGCTACATACGAGACTCGACGGTGGCTGTGGTTGTCTATGACATTACAAGTAAGCGGAAAGCTGTAGCCTGTGTATGATATACATGATACATTTGTATGTTTCTGTGTTAAACGGACAAACACTTGAGTAAAAACATATAGTTTTCTGTTGGGTTTTTGAGACAAAAAAGCTGTATGTAATAAGAAACTCTGGGCTCCACAGATGTAAATTCATTCCAGCAGACCTGCAAATGGATTGACGATGTCAGGACAGAGAGAGGAAGTGATGTCATCATCATGCTAGTAGGCAACAAGACAGACCTGGAAGAGAAAAGGTAAAGGTGGTGGCTTGTAATTAAATGAGCAAAAAAGCTGTTTGAAGCAACATGTCAATGCCGAATAAATTAGCCCGAGATGCTGAGTCTGGCTTGATTTTCCTGCAGGCAAATCACGATCGAGGAAGGAGAGCAGAGAGCCAAAGAACTGAACGTCATGTTCATCGAGACCAGTGCCAAGACAGGCTGCAATGTCAAACAGGTGATCCCTGCAGTTTTACCAGATTTCACAGCATTTTTGCCATCACTTGATTTCAGAGTCTCTGCCAATCCCCAAATCCCTCCAAGGTGAGCATGCCACCACACAGATAAATCAAATGTTTAAATATGGACAATGTTGCTAAAATGTGCATTCCGTATTTAGTTCTTGCTGGCTAAAGATGAATGAAAAGAAAAAACAAAAGCTAGTTTACCGATATCTATCTAGTACATTTACTCAACTACTGCACTGAAGCACACATCGAAGGCACTAACATTTAATGTTACTAGCTATACCACTTAACATCCAGCACAATTTTGGAAAATATCAAACTTTTTACTTCAATAGATTGATCTTACTGCTGTAGTTATATTTTAGAAATTCAAAATTTTAAAGTAAATCTTCAAATCAGGCCAGCTTCAACAAGCGCTATAGTGGACATTTTTTGTGTTGCATTGCTACTTTTATTCAATACTTCCTTCATCACCTTCAGCATAGATATTAAGTAAACATCAAGGCTAGTATTAGTCAAGGGGTAACATGATACAAAAAAAAGCTCCCATCTTCCCAAAAATAATTTTTCACACATCTTGTGATGCACTCCCCCTCCCTCCCCCCTCCCCATTTTTAAGTTTTACAATTTTTTCGTGCCCGCTGCCTCCTGCTCTTTAACCTCCTCCCTCTTGTTCTCCTCCTAGCTGTTTCGTCGAGTTGCAGCAGCCCTACCTGGAATGGAAAGCCTGGACGATGCAAATCCTGAAGGCAGTATCCTTTACAGCCGCCGTGACTCACCATACTGATAGCCAAACAGCCCAGCAATAGGCAGCTTATTTTTAATCTCTTAGTGGCTGCTGGCACACGTACAGATAGACTGCCGAGGAATCAGCCATTAAACCTTTTATGCTTAATAGAGGAGGAACACACAGAGCCAGGAAGATGGTGTGGATGCACAGGCACAGCACCACATAGTGGCTGACAGGGAAGTGACAGCAGAGGAGGGTGTGTGATGGAGGATGGTTGTGTAAGGAAGGTGAGGGATTCTTATCAATAAATGGGAATTATTATATGGAAACTTACAAACCAAGAAACATTTAACTTTAAAGAAGTGCCCTTAAATTGTAGTATAACATATGGATTTGTCTATACTATGAAGCTCAACATATTTTGGTTTGTCTACAGGTCTTGAGGATTGTGGGGAAAACATGGGGCAAAGTTTTTGGGGCCTCAGATGGAGCTGCATAACATTGGATCAGACAAAAAACTACAACTATGGAGGGGAAGGAGATAGAAACAAGTAGTTGTAGCATGCAGGACCTGAGTCCACATTAGCTTATGGGAATCTTTGACTATCATTTGTGGCATGTCTAGGCCAAGTAGTTTACTTCGCCATGTGACTTTTCCTTAACGTGCCAATTTCCAGTGATTGACATCAAGCTGGACAAGCCAGCGGAACCAGCTGTGCCTGAGGGCGGGTGCTCATGTTAATGCAGAGCTGCACTTGGACAGCTCCCTTCACACCATAGGCTTGTTGTGTTGCTTACTACTGGTTAGCTTCCAGTTGACTTCTCCAATTGGATATAGGATGTGGGCCTTGTATCTGATTGGACAAATCAAATGTTATCTTTCAGTCTTGTTCAGTTGTAAAATATTGTATACTTTGTCAATATGTAAGTGACTGGAGGAGAAAAGGGAAGAAAACAATTGTTGCAATGAAAATGAACACACACACACACTGAAAAAAACAGTTTGGAGAAAAATGAGGAAACCAATGGAGTTCTTTTCGCTGTTATGTTTTGTATTTTTTATATATAAAAAGGGAAAGCACCAAAAATGATGCCTAAACACAGAAGGAGAAATAGCAGGAGGGTCGGCCATTTTTCTAAATAGCTGAACATGTCTGAATGTCTGCAGCACGCATGCACGCTGATCTGATCTTTGACCTTTGGCCTGCCCTACAGGGTCTCCGTGCTCTGGAAGGAGGCTGACTATCTTAGAATGTTTTATAGCATCTCTCTATAGCATCTCATGACAAGACGTATCTCATTTGATATTCCCACAACTTCCAGTAGGATCACCTAACAGTAGCTGTGAAAATGTGGCACTCTATCTCTCTATGGGTTTAACTTTTATAGAACAAGCTGTACTGTGGTTAAAAAAGAAGTAATAAAGAGACAACTTACTATCACAACTCCCTAACCCTCCTAAAAGTCCTCTCCTCTTCCTTCTCTCCTCCCGCTATCCTTCTGTCCTTCCAGTCTCCCCATCCCTCCATCCCGGTAATACACATATAACAATCCACTGTAATGCACCGCACTGTATATAATAATGTAATATGTATGTTGTGAACGTCCCTCTGTAGAAGTGGTCCTTGTTCACCAGTATGAATAATGTAATAATGTTTAATGATTAATAAATTACAAATTAAAGGGCTTCACTCTCCTAACCATCAACATTTACCTGGTAGCACAATTATCTACTCTTCTATTTTATTTACTTTCTGTTTTTTTCTGAGAAAATGTGAGATATGGCAAGTTGTTGGGAGTTTGCACAAGCAGGTTTAAACCACTACACTAGTTACATTAAATAGAAAATGACAGAATATATTTAAAGTAATTAATAATTAGTAATTAAATAAAATACACAGCTTCATTTACACAGCAAATATTTTTCTTGGGAACAAATGGGTTAGTAACACTTAAGATACGCTAAGACAGCGGTCCCCAACCTTTTTTGCGCCACGGACCGGTTTATGCCCGACAATATTTTCACGGACCGGCCTTTAAGGTGTCGCGGATAAATACAACAAAATAAAACTAGTACCGGTACCAAAAAAAAGAAGATTTATTCATAACACACGTGAAAAGACCCAGGAAAACCAAGTTAACGATAAAAATGATAACAAAATAACGCTGAAAACCGATAAAAACCCTGAAAACCATACATTTCACACCTGAGCCTCAACTCTCGCGGCCCGGTACCAAACGACTCACGGATCTGTACCGGTCCGAGGCCCGGGGGTTGGGGACCGCTGCGCTAAGACACTGATAGCATCTAAGTTTAAGCTATGAACACAATTGGACCTTAGGTATGCAGCATTTACTTACAATATTTAGTGTTTAGTTATGTTGTGTACCAGGTTTTTGTGTTTTTAATGACTAAATATGAAAATCTAATGAGCACTTCATGTGTCTTATGCAGATATCAGTTGTTAACTGGTAGCTAGCCAATTTAGCTGTTATCTAACTCTTAACATTAACAATCAAGTAAAAAACACTAAATAGTGTAGCCTCACCAGTTTGTTGTTTTTTATGAGTACCCTTTTGTGACATTGCCTGGTGACATAAATTGAAATTATATTTGCTTTACCTCATAGGAAACCTCAATTGACATTTTAGCTACAGTTTAGCTTAATTAGCTAACTGGTTGGAAAAGAGACAAACTATGGACTATTCCTAAAACATGAAAACATTCATAACTTCCTCACAAATATGAAATGAAAATTCACAAAAGTAGTCTCTGAGAATAAGAGACTGGACCAGTATAATCTCAGACCCTTTCAGATGCCTGTATTACGCATTAGCTCACCATACTCAGGGTGTCTCTCCCTTATCTGGAATCACTTAGCCTAACATTGGCAATCAATGAAGATGGTTTTTCAAAGGAAGATGAAACAGATGAGAAAATATGAAGTCTGAAAGCAACACAGCAGTGTATGAGAGTAAAAAAACCCAAGAGTAATATCATATTAACAGTATGTGGATTAAGTGCTTTAGTCTGTAAGACTGGAAAACAGCAGCAATATTAATAAAGTTTTTCCAGGAATGAGAGCCGGTGAAAATGCAGATTGTGTAAGTTAACAGATTCATCAATATTAGCAGCTCTATCATTAAGACATGGGAGAACCTGATGGATTATAAAAAGTATTACATTAAATCAATGTTTAAAAGCAGCTATTAGGTACTAGTTGATCTCTAACCTGAAACTACAGGTAGCATATCATATTAATTATAAGTCACCTTACCCGTTACCATATATCCTGGTAAGAAATGATCCACCTTCACAGTACTGTAAACTCAGGGTTAATCCTGAAGTCACCCAGATAAGATTAAACCCTGCTTCATAATACAGGCCTCAGGTCTCTGTATCTCATTTACAAACAAACTTTCAAAGAATCTAAGACTTGAATTCTTCGCTGCGGGAGATTTTATACTGACCTTGTCACATTTTTGGATGACCGTTTCCATCTCATATGGTTTGGCACACAAACCACAGATGATTTTTTTGGCTACTAAAGCAGTAGCTTTTTTTAATGCTTAACTTAGTTGGCCATCTTCTGGCTTTGGCTTTGCAGTGAACTAAGGGACTTAGTGAGCATATTTCTCAAGCTACCCAGTTGTTTCCTAACCTTATTTATGAGTTAAAGTAATTGGATACTCTAGCATTTAGACCTAATGGATATTTACATGACATGAAATTGAATTAGTGGAAACTGCAGGCAAATGCTCTCTAGTAAATGACAAGCCCGAAGCCTTAACCTTAGATGAGTTTTATTTTACCATTCTCTTGTGTATTTGGAGGAGAGACCGGTTCCTCTTTGTTTAGGCCTTTTTAGTAGAATAATGAGAATTGGAGGAACAAACTAACAGAATAACAACTGCATAAAGCATAGTAGGCTACCAGTCATGCAATCAGTCTGTCAGTCATTAAACTGTTTACAGTGTTAATGTTCTCCTGTCTGTGGCGAAGTCATAATTATCACACTAATGCGGAGTTCCCTGTGGTGAGTCAGTGTGTGAAAACCTGACAGGTGAGGGGAAGTTGAGGTGGAAAGAACCTTTTAAGAAGAAAACTGTCACACATCAGGTCACTTCACTCTGCTCTCCTGATGTAAGAGGACAGGTATTCCCCTGGATGAAGGCCGTTAGTGCTGTTAGTGGACAAATGAACTCAAAAGAGACAAAAGGTCCAGGGCTGGCCTCCCTGGAGGGAAGTCTCAGAAATGAAAGGCTGGTAGCTTCATTTTTTTTCATAGAGTCATAGATGCGTTATTAAAAGCACAAACACAGGATGAAAAAAAATACAGGAGTTTTTAAGATATGGCTTATGCATGTATGCAGTCAGCATGAAGCAGTGCACCTTCCCTGTGAGGGACACACCCCCCACATCTGAAATTCTTCATCTGTGGTCTCAGACCGTGTCAAGTCATTTCTCACTTGCACACAAAAGAAGATCATGTCAAGAGTCGAGGCGTTTAGGGACACAAACCTCCGCTCGCTGCTGAGGGAGCTGCGAACTGACATCGCTATGGCTGTGGATGACCCTTTCCCCCTGGTCTATGGTTTGGCGGACAAAAACATCATCACAGAGCAGCTGCTGAAGGTAAGAAACTGAACAGAGATTGGATATCCGTATTAATTGTGTAAACCTTAATTTTGATTTGAAATAATTTTTTTATGCTACTTTAAGCAAGTATCGGGCTGCTTCCATTAAAGGATATCAGTGCTGAACTTTCAGTCTTCAAACTCATAAACTTAATGTGTCTATAGGAGACTCTGGAGAAAGAGGCTAGAGAAGGCATCCACAAGGCCATGTACTCCCTCCTGTCCTGGGTGTTGGAGCAGAGCAGATCCACTGTCCAGGCCTTCTTGAACAACTTATCCAAAGACTATAATCTGGACAGCTACCCCAGGCTGCAGACCCTGCTCACTAACCTGGATTCCCGTATGTGACACACAGTTTACGACAAAACATTTGTCACACACAAATAAATCTACATCTATACACTTGTTATAGGCATGAATGTCATAATCATTTTGTCATGGTGATTGACACGATAAGTTCATGATTCCTATTAAGGAATAAACTATTGTTCTCCCACGGTGGAATGATTGTACATCATACATTTATTGTGACTTCAAAATGACAAGAATTGAGTGCACAAGTTTTACTTTATGTTAGATTCACACAGGCTCAAATATATGGATCCGTACACCCCCATTAATATTTGGTTAAGTGCCCCTCAGCAAGATGCACCTCGACCAGATGCTTTTGGAAGCCATCTGGCATAATTCTGATGGGATGTTTGAATGGTGCTCTTGGCAAATTTGGAAGATTTTATTAAAATTGGCTGGTTTCCTGGCATGAACCCGGCTTTTAAGCTTAGCCCACAAATTTATTGGGAATTTTGGAAGGTCAGTATCTTAATGTTGGCTTGTTTTTATCTATGCTAAAACCATTTTGTGTGTGTGTTTGGAAAATTAAATTACGTCCAAGTTTCAACCATCTAATTCCCAATTTGAGGTGAAGTCAAAGAATTTGGATGTAGTCCTCCTCTTCATTATTCCATCCACTCTTGAAATCTGTCATTACCACTGGCAGCAAAACAGCCCCAGAACATGATGCCACCACCACGCTTGATAGTTAGTACAGTGTTCTTAGGTTTGAAAGCCTCACCTTTACTCCTCCAAACATACCTCTTGTCACTATGGCCAAGTAGCTCAATCTTTGTCTTGTCTTTTGCCAGACCTTAGTAAAGTGGTCACCTGAATAACTTGTCCCTATGTACAATTGTCTGAATTTATCTTGGAATCTGCAGCTGTTTAAAAATGGCTGCAAAAGACAACTTGTGTAAATCTAATAGTCTCCTTATTAGAGTTCCTTGGACTTTCCAGTCTTATTGCCAACACAATGAGTGCTGTCAAACAAATCCTTTTTAAAGAGAACTAGTGGCGGTAGTCAACCAGTTAATAGGTGAGTATATGTATGTATTTTGGTCTGTATGTATACTTTTGAACCCATGTGAATTAGAGAAATATAAATAAATAGTTTCTAGTGCTCACTATTCTTGTTTAGATTTTTTATCTGTTTATTTAGAGTCAATAAAGATGATGTACAGTTAAAAGAACAGTTCAAAGAAATCATGAAAAGACCAAAATTCTATGACGTTCCTGCCCATGATGAGCGTCTGAGGATCCTCAGAAGAATACTCTACTGTACCAGTGTCAAATAACATTCAGCACAAACTGACATTCCTCAGATTTTTTTCTATTTTTTCTTATTAATTTACAAAAGCAATAAAACCTCAGTTGCATCTGTTGCACCAGAGCTGAAAACAGTCTCTCGGGACAATTTTCTGTCACATTTAGACTCTAATGGTTTACATTGTTGCTGATTTTGTTTGACAGGAAGGGAGACTGCAGGTTCCAAACATGAAAACAGACCATCTGGAGGTCACAAACCTCCTCACAGTAAGAAGAGGAGCCATGCGGATCGAGAACTGAGCTCCCAGCGGTCACAGTATCATGCCAAGACAACCGATGGAGGAGGTCATCTCCCATACTGCACTTGCTTTGTATCATAATAGGCTTATTTTGGCAATCAAAAGATACATAGGCTTCACAAAGAATTAACCTGGAATACTCTAAAACGCACATGACTTTGCTGTCTTCATTATAAGGTCTTATCTACTCTGTTTAAGGAAGTAAAGTGAAGCTCTACAGAGTGAAGAGTGAAGCTCCTGGCTCCAAGCTGCCATCTGAAAACAGTAATTATCATAAAAATAAATATATTAAATACTTTTATGCCACGAATACATAACCAAACCTATTTTCTGCTTCAGGTGTGCAAGTACTGTCTTCCACAATCCAGAGAGGAGTCCACCTGCCCTCTTCATCCTCGTCCTTCTCGGTTCCCTCCACGGATCCCCCAGTCAACCATGATAACCAAGAAAAGGTGCATGTTATGCAGGCATATTGTTTGGAAGGTAAGTCATATAATGAATATGTGAACTTCTTTTTTCAGAAAACTGAAGCAACATCAAACTATGAATGTGAAAACACAGACCTAACTAAGCTTTAACCTTTATGCAAGATTTTCCCCTTTAAAACCCACTGTCATTTAACAGGGGCCACCAGAGAGCCCATTAAAGCTGGTGGGGGTCCGTCAGAGGAGACAAATGCATCAAAGTCCAAGTCTGCTAAGAGCACATTTCACCACCAGGTGGAGACAGCCACACGCATGGTAGACGCTGTAATCCCCTCACTCTTAAATAAAGTTGCTTGTGCTTTATATGAATGTGGGTGCCTGCTTATCTATGTTACATTTATCGGCCTGTGTTTAGATTCATTACAATGATGATGAGTGTACAGTGTGTAAGGATGGAGGGGAGCTGATCTGCTGTGACGGTTGCCCTCGAGCTTTTCATCTGGCCTGCCTTGACCCTCCACTCTCGTCCATACCAAGGTGAAGAATAATGTGCTGGTGTGCCGAGATGTTTTTTTTGCTTTGAGAAAGAGGTTATAACGTTACATTATCTGCAGTGGCTCTTGGCAGTGTGAGTGGTGCCGTGGACACAGGGTGAAAAAAGAGAAAGCACAGCTACCCTTACAAGTAAGTTCCTGAAGGAAGGAAGCAGGAAATGTGCACATACTGAATCCACTGAATAACCTACAGTACTGTGAAAAAGTCTTCAACGACCCTCATTTCTTTATATTTTGCTAGGAAAATGGGGAATGGTTTCAGCAATTTGTTAAAACATGAGCAAACATACATAGAAATGCAGTAATGCAGTCAATATTTGGTATGACCTTTATTCTTCAACACAGTCTGAACTCTCTTAGCCAGCCGTCTGGTATTTTCTTTAAGTAGTCTTCAGGAATAGTTCTCCAAAAGTTCTTCTTGAAGGTTTTTTTTCTTCTGATTTTAGCTGCTCTGGGCTCTGGTCTGGCTAATCCATGACTGATAATGTTGCATTGTGTGTTTTTTCAATCCAGGTGTGCATTCACTGCATTGGCAATGTGTTTGGGATCATTGTGATGATGAAATATTATCCTTTTCTCGATCAGACACTTTCCAGATGGCACTGCATATTGGATCAAAATCTGTTGCTACCTTTCTGCATTCAAGATTTCAACATTTTTGACAAGATTCCCAACACCACTAGCTGAAATGCAGCACCAAACCATGACAGAGCTTCCACTGTGTTTTACAAATGGCTATAGACACATTGTTGTACCTCTATCCTGACCTCCTCTGTACATGATGTGAACCAGACGTTTTAGATTTGGATCACTCCAGGACACCCGTGGTCTTTGGCTTTCTGT
Organism: Copadichromis virginalis; assembly: GCF_057382275.1. Taxonomy (NCBI): domain Eukaryota; kingdom Metazoa; phylum Chordata; class Actinopteri; order Cichliformes; family Cichlidae; genus Copadichromis; species Copadichromis virginalis. Next base: position 20,357,768 of record NC_140635.1, read on the forward strand.
CATTTAAAATTTTTTTATTTAGCATACCTCTCTTTTTCCCTTCCTTAAGAACTGCTTCTTGACAGCCACTGAGACCATTTGCATCTGCTGCAGATAGTTTTTTGGGCCTGACATTTTTTCTTTTGTCCTCCACTTGTCGATTGCTTTTTAAGGACACACTGCGCACCATGCTGAGATATGCCTGGTTTTTGGCTATTAGCTTTTGGGGAATCATCTTGTTGGTGCAAAAATGTGCTATCTTCAGCATTTTTCATAGATTCAGCAAAAGAAATGAACAAATTATGTGACTAGACTGAAAATGAGTAAACAAAAAGCAGCTGAAGAAAACTTTAAAAGGCCTTTGGAAAGCCTGGAGAGCTATTGCTCAAGGCCACCAAAAATTCCTAGAAAGTCTGGGAGTCTTGCGAGAAAAACATAAAGAAGTGAGCAGCGGCCCAAGCCTCTGAGTCACCCCTAGTACTGACTAGTACTGTGTGGTCATTTTTAAATGTGAGAATCTTTCTGCTCATAGCAACTTATATTTTCAGTACGTTTCATGTGTAAAAGAAAACTCATGGGTCTCACACCCTGTCTGGTATTTCCAACTTTAGTAATTTGTATTTACGTAGTTCAGGATAATAAGTCACAGTAAAACTTGAAGACTTGTTTACAAAAAAAAGTTTTAAGGGCTTTGGTAAACACTGATGCTTTTTCTAGAACTGATCATAGTCTAAATATTTGCATTCAGGCTCTCTCAGCTCATCCTCAGCAAACAAACACAAACTGCAGTAACTCCATCACCGATGTCTCATTCTACTCATCGCTGTCATCCTCCCTCACAAGCGTTACGGCGACGACGAGTGCGTCAGGTGTCAGAAACCAGGTGACCTTCTACATCATTCAGCCATTTTTTTTAATCAGTTCAGCTTCCATCAGCCTCATCCTTTTTCCGCCTCTGCAACATGTAAAAATAGTCACACTTGATGCATGTATAAATTTGTCTCCAGTGCTCGGGTGGAGAGCTGGTTGGCGTGAGGGAGGTGTGCGGTATTTGCCACCTCGGAGGAGGAGATTTGACCCACTGCTTTCAGTGTCTGAAGCATTTCCATGTAAACTGCCACTTTTCCAAGTAAGAAAACCACTAATTTCTTCTTCTGACTGTAGAAGAAAGATTTTTAGGAGATGACAGAGAGCGTTTCCCCTGAGCTCCTGAAATCCTAATCTCAGCATCATCTACATTAGAAGAAAAAAAACATTCGGGGCTCTCTGAGAACTTCCTGTATGTTGGTATTGACCACCAGTGTGCATTAAGGGTGTGCGCTTTCAATAATCTCTCTTGGGATAATGGTGGCTAATGGACTGTAAGTGGAGCCCTTGCAGCTGAGTAGTGAGCAATGTGAGCGAGGTTCACAATGATTTTACACAACGATAACACAGATACAACAAATTAAAGCCGAATCCATGTGATAAGCTCTCGTGGCTCCTTTTTATGTTGATTAAAAACACAGTATTAACTAAAACCAAGCGATAAGAAGAAAAAGCTTCCCTTTTTTAATTAATTAGGGCCCCAAGTTTCATGTAAACAGTTTATTTTCCCAGCTGGAAGGGTTTGAACAGCTTCCTGTGTCAGAAATGACATATTGATTGAGAGAAACCTTATACACCACGGAAATGTTCACTCAAAGCATTTGTGTGTTTCTAAGAGGGAGGTCCATCTGCCTGTCCTGCTCCAGACTGTGGGGCAGCTCTGCTGAGAGAGAGGCTGAATCCAGAGGCGGGCAGGTGTGTCTCCACATGTATACACCTTGAAAAAGAATTTACAACCTTTATTATCTTAATACCACCGAATACTCTATGTAATCTCTCCTGTGTGTGTGTCTGTGTGTGTTTGTCTTCAGCTTGCACCTCTGGCTCAAAACACACTTAGTCATGATCAAAGCGCCTCCCTCTCTGAGCCCATCCACCATAAAGATGAACTGGACTCCATCCTGGGAGACGTGAGTGGAGATCAGTTACATGTCGATATCACAGATGCAGGCAGGGTGCAACAGTTCACGTCAGACACAAGATGACTGTTTCCTTATCACAGAGACAGTCAGTGAGCTGTCGGGGTAAACAAAAAGCACCGAGGACAAAACATTAGGCGATTTGGAGCAGCTTGTCCTGATGTTGTTAGCTGTGATTTTGGGCCTGAAATATGTGCACAGAAGTTTCACAGATGTGTACAGATGTGTGAGTTCTTCTTGGCTTCACTGGGCTCACAGTCTTGATTTGGGTGCCTCTGTTTTTAGCCCCTACCTGCTGACTATTTAAATAATTTACAATTCAGAAGCTAAATTTTTGAGTTACAGTGAACTCTAAGAAGGTTTGCATTATAGATGGCAGATTGATTGATTAAAGGATTTATATTTACCTAATATGTTACTAAATCTATGACAAATAGACAAATAGGTGTTCAGCAGTTAATCCTATTGTGTTTTCTTCTCTTCACTGCAGCAGAGCTCCATTGATGGCATCTTACAGTGGGCTTTCCATAACATGTCTCGTCCTCTTCCAGGCTCTCAGGGATGCTACCAGTGACAGAGAACCAGGAATGCAACACTGTAAATCAGCAATGATGAAATCAGTGTGTAGCTGATTAAAATGAGCTCACTAAATATGGGTGCTGATTATTTGCTTCTTTCTCACTGCTTGTTAAAACAATTCGGTGACTTTTGATTGAATGTTTCATACACGAGTCATGTTTTCCACCCAAAAAAATATGAAAGGTTATGTGAGAATAAATCATAATATGAAATGTATAGAAATGGATAGTTGAACCCTAATCATGTATGTAGAAGATCTGAATGTACAACACGGTGAACCTTGAAGCAGATGGTCTACAGCAGCAGACCAAACCAGGTGCCACTTCTGTCAGCTGTGAACAGAAAACTGAGACTACAATATTCACAGGTTCACCAAAATTGAACAAAAGATTGGAATAACATTGCCTCATCGTATGAGTCTCGAATTCTGCTGCAACATTTAGATGATAAAGTCACAATTTGGGGTAAACCACAATAAAGCATGCATCCCTCTTGCCTTGTATGCCTGCCATGTAACAGTTCAGGCTGCTGGTGGTGGTGGTGAAATGGTTTGGGGGACATCGTTTGCACACACTGGGTCCCTTATGGACAGTTGAACCTTGTTTAAACATCACAGCCTACCTGAGTATTGCTGTTGGCTTAGTTGCAGCATACCCATCTTCTATGACTGCTTCCAGGAAGATAACACCTGTCACAAAGCTCAATTCACCTCAAACTGGTTTCTTGAACATGACAATGCTCTCAGTGTACTCAAATGGCTTCCACAGGCACCAGATCCCAATTCAATAGAGCCTCTTTGAGACATCATGGATGTTTAGCCCACGAATCTGCACCAACTATGTGATACCAGAATCTCAGAGGAATGTTTCCAGCAGCTTGCTAAATCTGTGCCATTGAGAATTAAAACAGTTCTGAGGAAAAAAAAAAAAACGGGTCCAGCCAAATACTGCCTAATCAAATGCGCTTAATAAAGTGGTCATTGAGTGTATATAACCCAAGCCAAGCTCACTGACCTCAGTGCTGTGTGTATGCACCCATTTGCCTCCAAGTTTCCATGGATTTCAGTGCACTTCTCTGATGACATACTGCTTTATTGTGATTATTGATGGAAAATATGCACTGTGCAATAAAACCACTGGCCTGAAACTCCTGATTTAACATTGGACCTGTGACAAGTTACAGCTGCAAAATTAGCTTGTAATGCTGCTCTTGCATTAGCTACTCTTGGTCTTAACTGATAAAATAAATGTAGTTACATAGTTAAATACCAATACCAGCCTTTCCGTAATGCTTTGCCTACTCTTTAATCTTTTAGTTCTGTCTTATTTTCCCTGAATACTAACCTCACGACTCAGCACTTGCGTGGGAGACATGGCAATGGGCCACTGATATCTCTGCTCATACAGATTGACCCTAACAACTGTTTGTCAGACTCGTCATACGCACATACGTATCTGCATACACACAAGTGTGTGCATTTTGGCTCTAAAGAACCGCAGGTGCTGTACTTTAATGTGTTTATACACACAGGGAAACTAGACAATAGTATGCTAATTTCAAGTCTCCGCACCTTATTTTTCCCTGCAAATCACAGACAGATGTGCTTATACAAGAAGAAAGTGTGTTATAGTAAATTAATACCCACATGCACACATGCACAGTGGTGAAACACAAAGAAAAACAGACAATGTAAATGTCTGCATGTGCCCAAAGTCATTTTCTCTCACTGCTTTGGATCTGCAGTTGAATTTACATTCACACGTTACGCCACATGGTTTCAATACAATGAGGTATGCATGCCGAGAAATGCCTCGATTTAACAGGAATTCCTTCAGGACTATATCACTTCAGTGAGGAATGTTGTTTTTGTCATGCTATTCATGAGTTTTAGCATGACTGCCAGAAGGATGGAGCTCAGCCAGGCAAATTTTTCTCCCCTCGGTATTCGGTTGCCATGGCTCAGAGCTCCTACAGACCCAAAACAGAGGATGAGAAACATGTTCTTTTCAGTGTGTGTGTGTGTGTGTGGTTGGATCTGTGAATGTACAGCTCTGTTTATTTATCAGCCTGCTTTCCAAATAGTTCATGAAACATCTTGCATACTTGAGGCCTCTGTGCCTTTGTAGGCAAGTCAATATCTGACATGGAGAAGAGAAAAAGTTTGGGAGAAACATTTTATGCCTGGGAATGTCAAATTCTGGCACTGCTGCAGGTTTTCCATCTTAATTTTTACAGTGTAAGTAATGTTTTTACTTGAGGTTTACTAACACACCATCCTCCTGGGGGTGGGTGCAAGCCACATAAAAGACCACATGGAAGAAACTGATAAAACATTCAAAGAGTTTTTCAGTCCAGGGGGGGAAAAAAACACCTTCTCGCCACTAGGTGGATCCCACCTGTTTTTGAGGCTTTGTACGGGAACATAATTCTCACCGCAGCATGATAGCAGGAAGTAGGCTATTTTCTCCCACAAAACAATGTTTGAGCTTGTAGCGAAGTGGGGACTGCCGAGATTTGATCTTAGGCTAAGGCACCATTTCCCCATACAAGTGATAACATTACAGCAAAAATAGATTTCAGATGGAGATACTCTATTGTTGATTCTATGTATGTCACAGCTGTAACTGTTGGTGACTTGTAAAATCAGCATTACGAAAGGTGCATGGTGAGTTTGTGAAACATTTTCTGCTGTTTCAGACACTGAAAATACCTCAGGCCACTGAACTCAAGAAATATTCATGCCCAAAATTTAAATAACAGGATTACATGTAAATTTTCCATGTAATTTAAGAAATCTGCTAAGAAGTCATATTTTTGTGTAAAATCACACAGATGTTTGGTGTGTCTGTTATCTACTGAGTAGTGTTGTGTTATAATGGTCTGATTGTGTCTCATCTCCTGTGTTGCATCATATCTCTTCTCAAGTTTTACATACCGTTTTTCTTGCTTCACGGCATTCCTATATGACGTCTAATGAGGAGGAGAGGTCACAGACGTTATCTGGAGTATTAGTAATGTGTTGTTTAAGGCTTAGGTCATGGCCTTATTATGTCTGCTTCTCAAAAACCTCAAACACTGGACCATTGTTTCGCTATTGGTAGCAAGCTAAACAAATATTAAAGATGTTTCTTTATTCTAAGCCGCTGTAATTGTGTCACTGTTTCATCACACTTGTATGGGAATGTTTTAGCGTTTATTTGGCGAGACTGGATGTTTCTCAGATGAGAGTTTTACGTTTTTGAAAGTGGTTGAGCAATGATTACAAAAACAAATAGGCGCAAGAATCGTGTCTACACCCACTTTTCTGTGTCAGTCAGTGTGAAGTCAAAAGGTTAAATTGTCTAAACACACGCATCCTGTTACAACTACGTTCATCACAGGCCAGGAATTCTTTGGAAAAATATGATAAGTGAAATTCCCACGCTTTGGGCATCCTCTCTCTTTGGACAAGTTAAAGTTGTGGGCAGCTTTCCAGCGTGTGTCCCTGCTGGGCCATGGCAGTCCAGGTCTAAAGAGCTGAAGCCTCTGCGACTTCCAGTCATGACCCTTCGCTCTTTGTTCGCACTATTGTTATGGGCAGGAAATTGCAAGGGGCCCTGCTCAGGTTTGGCATGAAACTTCGGAGCAGAATGTGCTACTTCTTTAAAACCCTGAGTAACAGCAGCACCACTGCGAATAAAAGAAACCATTTTAACACACTGAGTAATGAGCAACCTTTTAAATGACTAAACTAAGATTGTATAACGATGACCCACGTGAATGTGGGTCATAGTTGTTTATATAGACCTAAACACCCATAGTTTATCTTCTGATAGGTGTTAACTTCCCCACAGGCATTTTTATTTACAATCTCAAACGCTCATTGTCTTTCATTTGTATGGACTGCTAGGACTGTAAGCTCTGCCCTCTGATTACTGATTTTCTGCCTCACTGACCACTTCATTAGGTAAAACTTGCTAGTACCAAGTTGAGCCCCCTGTCTCTTTCAGAACTGTCTTCAGTCTACATGCACAGATTCAACAAAGAAACATTCCTCAGAGATTTTGGTCCATATTTACATTATAACATCACACAGTTTTTCCAGCTGCACATCAATGATAAGAATCTCCTGTTACACCACATCCCAAAGGTGCTGTATTGGATTGAGATCTGGTGACTGTGGAGGCCATTTGAGTACAATGAAATCATTGTCATGTTCAAGAAACCAGTTTGAGCCTTGAGACATGGTGAACTTTCCTGCTGGAAGCAGCTGTCAGAAGGTAGCCACACTGTGGTCATAAAGGGAGGAGAACAATACTCAGGTAGTGGTAATGGGGCACAATATGTGTGCCACACATTACCCCACCAGCAGGCTAAATTGTTGATGCAAAGCAGGACGTATTCAAGCTTGGCCAAAACCCTACCACCTGAATTTGAATGTAAGAACAAAAGTTTTAACACTCATCATATCAGGCAATGTTTTTTGATCTTTCATTGTCAGTTTTAAGAACATAAACTGTTGCCTCAAACTCTTATTTTTTAGCCATTCTGTACTTAAGTAAGAGTAAAGATACTAGTGTTGAAAAGTACTCAAGTAAAAGTGAAAAAGTACAGTCTCTGAAATGTACTCAAAGAAAGTTAAAAGCAGCTTTTTGGAGGACATGTCTACTAGCTATTGTTGTGCAAAGCTAACTGAGCCTTGTGATATATTAATGTATTAATGTAATAATAAAATAGTATCAGTAGATGGGAATAATAAAAAATAATTACTCAGGTTGAATCATTTAGTAGAACAGCAGAGCAGAGAAAAAGTAGGACAATTAAAAAAAAACGAAGCTCTATTTTCTTTGCCACTAAACAGGAAAATGTGTACAGTCAGGGGTTACAGTGGGATTCGGTGGGTGGGGGAACTCTAAAACCAGTTTTAATGGCTCAGCCTGAGGAAAAGAACTAACAATGATTTCTATTGAGAGCTCTTAATGTATCAGTTGTGATCAGCTGCTCTTCTTTACAGATTTATACATCTGAATTTAACAAGGTGTAAGCAGATGTTTCATGAGTTCGCCTGTTTATGCTGTCTTATACTAGACAGCCATTGCGTAACAGTCACACACACTGATGTTTACTTTAAATCCATTACAACACAGCAAAGTATGTGAGTATTTTTCATGCAACATAAATCTACCTCAGTTTGCCAAAATGTCACAGTGGACATAGATGGCTTCTTTCACTCCTCTTTCAAACCATCTGTTTGTTGTGCTGTTTGTTGTGCCATGCGCTTGTGAAGTGGCTGACAGCCACTTCACAAGCGCATGGCACAACACAGAAGAGCCACCTCCACAGGACAAGACTCAGCAGTCCATCTGCATCTTAAGGATAAAGGACACTCTTTCGAGGATGCCAATGTTCACATTTTGGACAGAGAGGACAGATGGTTTGAAAGAGGAGTGAAAGAAGCCATCTATGTCCACTGTGAGCGACCATCTTTGAACAGAGGCGGGGGTTTACGACACCAACTCTCTGCCATCTATAATCCAGTTTTGAGTTCCCTTCCCAGACGCCTTAACGCCCACTCACATCCTGGGCCATCTGACCTCAGGAATTCGCATGATAAGGTGGGGCCAGGTTTCACAATGAACACACCCGAAACTCTGGCTGATTGGGACCCACGCCCAGTTTCCCACCTTGGCTCAGGCGATTAGAGGATCATCAGGGGGTCCTTTTGTCCCTCTGTGGGGGGTCACTCCCACTAGGTTTATATCTGGGACTCTCCACCATTTGACCTTAGAACTGAAGAAGCTTCTCGGATGAGAGGTGAAACGTCTTCAAGCAACTTTTCTTTGCAAGCTCCTTTGACTACGATGACCTGGATGACTGAGAACCTTCACAGACAACAATGTTGCAACTTTGTGCGGGAGCAGGACGGGAAGAAAACACTATCAGCAGCACCAGAGAGGAGGAAGACATAGTGTGGGAACACAGGACCTGCACTTTCAACACTTTTATTAGGCCTGGGTCCAGTGGACCCGAACACCTTGTATGTAATGTAAATGCGTGGGGGGAGGTACAGTATGAGGTCATTGAAAATTAGTTCGGATTTATGTTCTTCACAGAAAATAAGCCAAAGCCAATGAATTTCAGGTTGAAAAAATAATTAATTGTTTAATTTTTCTTTTGAGAAAAACTGAAAACAGGTTTCACAGACCCGAACACCATACAAGGGTTAAATCTAACCTCATTTCCTCCTGTCCTGTCTTTCTTATCTTTCTCCATCTCTGAGTGAAGTTAGCGTCTTTCTTTTCTCTCCCTCTTCCTCCCTTCTCTCTTCTCTTCAGCGAGATGCTGAAGTAAAATAAGAAAAAGAAAAAAGACAACACGAACCACTTTAACCCCTGACTTTAGCAAAGGCTTGTGCCTCATTGATCTCTTTTTTTTAAATATGACATCCTCTGGTGATTAAAACACGAACAGGACTGCCTTTCATGTGTTACTGTTCAGACTTAAATCAGTTTAATGTTTGAAGGCCTGTGGGTTAAACAAAAAGTAACAAGTCTGTTTTGAAAATGTAGAAAGTACAGATATTTGTTTAGAGAGTAAAAGTAAAAAATAGTCAGGAAAAAAATATTCAAGTAAATTACAGTACAATATTCTACTTAAGTGCCACAACAAAGTATTTGTACTTCTTTACTTCCCACCTCTGGCTTTCAGAGAGCCTCTTCTGCATACCTCGACTGTAAAAAGTGGTTGTTTGAGTTACGATTGCCTTCCAATTAGCTCAAAACAGTTTGGCTATTGTCTCCTTATCTCTGGCATCAACGAGGTATTTTTACTCAGGGAACTGCTGCTCACTGGATATTTTCTACTTTTCAGATATTGTTTTGAACCGCCGAGATGAATGTGTGGGAAAATCCCAGTAGATCAGCAGTTTGTCAAATACTCAAATCTGGCACCAATAGCCATGCCACATTCAGTATCACTCAAACCACCTTTCTTCCTCATACTCATTCTCAGTTTAAACTTCAGCAGGTTGTTGTAACGATGTCTACATGCCTAAATGCATTGAGGTTCTTCCATGTGAATGATTGATTACATATCTGCACTAACAATCTGTTGAACAGGTGTACCTAATAAAGTGGCCAGTGATCGCAGTGTTCACACATATATTAAACAAGTTAAATATTGTCCTTTCTTTGGTTAAATCTAAAGCCGAGGGTCTAGTTTTCACCACATATGAGCTAGTTAAAGAGAGAAAAGACTTCCCTTTTCTTCACTGAAATGTAATCCTTCACTCTCTACTGTGTTTTGCACACAGGGAAAAATGTCTGATTTATGACTGCATAAAGCAGAAGGTTCTAATAAAAAGTTATACATGTATTTAAATGCACAACAGCTGGGTAGCTATAAGACTAGCACTCAAGAGATATGACAGTAATGGAGGGAGAAGTCAATTACATTTGCAACTGTGGTTGAGTTTTTCTCTTCATGATTTTGATCCTGTAAGCGGTAAGGCTGTTATGTGGAGCTTGTTTGTGGACTACATGGGCTTTTGTAAGTGTGGATAATCATTTTTAGATGGCTGACCTTTTTTTAAAAAGTGGTGCTGCACTTCATTTCCACAGGCGAATCAGATCGATAACAGAGTAACAGAAATGATATTTTTCTGTTATAGAAACTCTTCTTTCAAAATGCGGCTCTTACATTAACCACAACGAAACCAATGACTGTTCGTTGGTGGCTTCAGGGGCTTTGTGTTCATTTAAAACTTGTTCTTCCTCTACTCCACACTGGTTTTGCAGGAAGTTCTTTTTTCCCACAATTTCCAAGTGCTTGTTCATAGGGAACTGTTAATGACAATCTGTCCAGCATGTACTCCACCTGTCACAGGCCCCCTGGGACCCTGAATTGGATGAGCGATGGATGAATGGATGGATTAAAAAATGTCTGCATGAACCAGCTAAAACACTAAATTGCAATTTACATGTTTCATTACCAATAATAACCCAATAATATTATTTAAGTATTAATAATACTCACACTAAATCAATACTTAATCAACTCTAACACTGTGGATCTACAAAATAACACGACTGTCTAAATTCATTTAAGATACCAGTGGCACAACTTGCAACCTGACAGGTTTCAGTCCTCTGTGTGATATCATAAGTAGTTTATTATGTGAAAAACTTCACGAGTACTTACTATACATCTGTTTGATTAGAGTAAATATAAATGTTTTCTGTTACTTCAACTTCTCTGATCTTGGTCTCAGTCCAACATTCCCGTGTTGCATAAGAGCAGTCTAAAGTCAAAAAGTCTTATTTGTTTTCTGATATTCTCTGAGGTAAATCACAGCACGATATCACACACACACACACACACACACACGCACGCACGCACGCACGCACGCACGCACGCACGCACGCACGCACGCACACACACACACAAGCAGCTGTATCACATGCCTCTCCAATTTTGCCAAAATAAATTTGCCTCTTTCTCCCTCCTGACATGAAGTTTCCACTCTTAGTTAAATGTCACGGCCACTTTTCCTTCCTGCTTTGAGTGATGCTCAAGCTGTAACCTAATAGTGGTTTTAAGTCAGAAACAATGATTTCTTTGCCCTTTTTTCTTCACTGAAACAATGCCATTTCTTTTTTCCTGTGCACAAAGCAGATAACATGCTGAGCAACCACGACACACAAGAATTAAAACTGACATGCTTCTGGGCGTCCAGCTATTTTTACTTATTGTCTCACTAATTTGAAGCGGTTTGCAGCAATTTATTAAAATTCATGAAGTCAGTATGTGTGGTTGAATCTCATCTCTGTCTCGCTTGTTCTGTTTAGAGTAGTATGGTCAGCTCTGAAAACATCTGAACCCTTGGTTAGGATGAAGAAAACTTCTCAAACTGTTGCTTTTCCTCTGCGTGTCCCCTGAGGAGGCCAGATAATGATATGCTGGTGGGGCAGATTGCAGGGTTTCCATCGGTCTGGAACTGTAAACACAGCGGAGAAGGCTCGTTAGGACATTCCAGAAATGTCCTCAACTGGGGATTCTTGGAAGAGCGCTTCGGCTGTTTGCATTCTTGCTTTGGGACAGCAGTGCTAACAGAGTCTCCTGTGATCACTAACTCCTCCTGAGTGAGAATTATATGGGGGAGAAAGAAGGGGAACAGATGCTGGGCATTCCTCTGCACACTGTGAGCTGGCCATTGGTGACACGTGCTGCACCCAGTGAAAAATGTTTGCTGTTAATGTTTGCTCTTATTTTTTTGCTCGTGTGAGTGTTGTGGATGAAAATAATATCTATTGAACTTGTTTAAAAATATTCATGGCCTGACTTCTTTTAATTAAAAGCACTGATGACATGAGCACTCACTTTGGGTGAAAAGGGGGTGATGTTTTGTCTCATTTATACTAAAAGATGTCCCTCAGCTCCTCCAGCTAGTGCAACTTGCTAATAAGCTGATCCTTTTACCTATACACAACAAGAATTGAGTCACCTGTTGCTTAGTAAGATACCACTGGGAAGTCTCAAGCTGAGCATTTTTGCCATCCCATGGGTTTCAATCTGGGTGCTACAAGCGAGGAGGCCATTGTAATAGCTGGGTCTAGAACAGGGGTCTCCAACTCCAGGCCTCGAGGGCCGGTGTCCTGCAGGTTTTAGATCTCACCCTGGGTCTACACAACTGAATCAAATGATTAGTTCATTACCAGGCTTCTGGAGAACTGCAAGACACGTTGAGGAGGTAATTGAGCCATTTGAATCAGCTGTGTTGGATCAAGGACACATCTAAAAACTGCAGGACACCAGCCCTCAAGGCCTGGAGTTGGAGACCCCTGGTCTAGAAGTACACTAGTGTCTGATTGGATCTAAGTGTTGTACATTTCACAATCACTGGACCAGTCCATGGATACACAACATTACTTTTCACTAACTACACTTTGGACCTACCTTCAGCAGAAAGTTTAACAGGAGTGATTATTTATGTGTTTAGTGCACAGAGACACCTTTGTCCCTGCTTAAGAAACTGAGGGCTATCTACCAATCAGAAGGATGGTTGTTCAATCCCTAACTCCTCCAGTTTGCATGTTGCTGTACCTTTGAGCAAGATACCGATCCCTGAAGTGCCCCCAGAGTGTTCGTCTGAGTATATGAATGTTAGTTTAGATGCTTAAGCACAGAATAAAAACACTCAACTTGTCAATCACAAGGCAAGCCAGTGATAAAGCATGCACAGTTTATCATCCATTCTGAGTAGTGGCAGGCATATCTTCTTCTTTAGGGGTCGCCACAGCAGATCATCTATCTCCATCTTACCGTATCCATGGCATCTTCCTGCATGCCCTGATTCACTACATAGTCAACATCTTTCATCTATCAACTATCCCCCCTCTGTACATTCACCTTGGCTCTCTAAGTTTGTTTCCTTTACCAGTCATGAGCCCTACATTCACATAGTCACCACACTCACCTCCACAGTCCTGCCTTTCCTTCTCTCTCTCTTCTTCCTTTGTCCTACACCAGCAGAAGGAGTTTTCATTAGCACCCTGTTAGCCAACAGCACCACAGCTGGTCATTGTTAACCTGACCTCCAGCAGATTCAGTATGAAATCTCATTCTTGATGATCAGCTTGTTTGATTTGGCAAAGATTTTATGCTGGATCCCCTTCCTGATGCAGTCTTCCCCGTTTATCTGTCCCGCTTGGGAACTGCAAGTACACCGGAGTACACCGGCTTATCAGCCCCCCTGGCTGGATTAGTGGCTGCACACTGTAATTACAAAGTATCTTTGGTTACTATATCCATAATCTGACATAATCATTTATGTCTTTCTCATCATTAATTTGAATAGATGTTTCAAAACAGCTGCCTGGACGTGTTACTGAGCTCTTGGTGAGACCTGCCAATAGAAGGGCTATCAGGAGATTAGAGAGCAGCGCTGCAGGATTTACCAATGCCACAAAGGACTAGAGATGTAATCTAAATCGCTACATGAGAAATTGAGAGAAAGCCACAGTTCCTTTGTTTTGTTTATGGTTCACAACTTTACATTTTTGGTTCAGCACACTGAAAAACTCCATTATAAAGCATGAGTCAAGCGTAAGTGAGTAAAATACACATAGTCTGCTGCAAACTTGTAAACACAGCAGAACATTTCGGAGTTAAAAAGCAAGTGAATATTGATCCTAAACTCGCAGTGCTGTGAGAAAATCACGTTATTTTTACAGTTCACTCTGCTGCCTTCACGTTTAGAAAATATAAATTCCCGTAAAACCTCTGGGATAAAAAGGCTTATCTAAAGAATTTCAAAGTTAGATTTACGTGATTTTCCCCAAACTTGAACAAACTATAATTACAGACACCAGTTCTTAAATGTCTGCAACAGGGAGAGCTCCCAGGCCTCCAAAAAAGCCCTTTAGGAGTTGAAACAAGGTCATCACAACACAAACATAATCTCAGTGTCATATGGCACATTTGGAGAAAATGGCATTATAAGTTAAAGGTCTTGTTCCAAGTAAATTCAAGCAAGCGCAGCTGGTTGGAGGTTTAAAGAAGCAGGCATATTTGAGACTCATTCTAAAGGATCATTCACAATTAGGTGTTATATAGTAAATGTTAGTGATTCTTACAGCTAAGTAATCACCTGGTTCGGTCTTATAAACTGAAACACGGAGGAATGACGTTTTCTCCAAAGTAAAGCAACGTGAATGTAAGCTAGGATTCGATTAAAAAGTCTGTTTTTGTTCAAATGATTAAGCCCACATCGCTGAAAGACTTGGTAAATATGTACATAATGGAGACAGACGTAATAACGTTCAATCAGCCTGACAAACATGTTACAGATTGTACCTTCTTTTTTTTTTGAGAGAGAGAGAGTATAAACTACACAGTGCAAGCACAGCTGATGCTCACAGCTTTGTCTATCTGGGTCAATGCACAGTATGACAAGTTTAAATAGAGTCAAAAATTTTCCATTGCATATTTCTGACCAGTTAAATTCATCACAGGAGGAGATATTTCCCCCCCCTTCGCTTCTCCATTCAGCCTTAAAAATAGACTTTCTGTGCAAAATAAGACAATGGTCTTCTTTTTGTCAACACAATACAGCCTCTGTGTGTCAGCAGACACGTCCAGGCCTGGAGTTGCTACCATTAACATATCTGACAGCTGAATCATCATCACTTACTGGTAGTAATGCCAAAGCTGAAAGTCATCACGAAGATAATGGATGATACTGTTAGAAATTCTTTGATTTGCAAACAAGCTACCACAGAGGGAGTTAACTCCTTGAAAAATCTTTATGATATGTGTTAACAGTGAAGGCGTGATAACTGTTTCCTTATCTCTTTAATGGAAGTTGTAATAACACAACATTCCTATCAGTTCCTAAAATCATGAAGTACCATCCAAAACAACTTCAGATAGATTATCTTTTACTCCCCATCCAATTTTGGTTTTATGTGTTTATTTTTATAAACCAAATTAGGTCTTATTTCCCTTCTGACACGCGTTTAAACATTAAACCTCTAAAAGAAAATATTTCTCATTTTGTGGAATAAATGCTAAAATATGGATAAGACATATATTATGCTAAGGTTTATTCTAGCACTTAACAAATAGATGTAAAAAAAAACACAAGTTAAAACTATAAGAAAACAACAACAACAACAATAATAATAAGTATAATTATCATGTAATACTCTGAAAAATACTCTGAAACTATTAAATCGTGTTTTTAAACCACAAACTAATAAAGTATGCCAAAGGTATTCAGTGAGAGACAAAGTTGGTAGCGTAATGTCTAATATTACCCAATATGCAGTGAAGTGTTGCACAATACTGAATAAACTCCACATTTATTGCACAATTCGTTTGTGCCAGTTGTAAGAATATGAAGAGCACGTAAACGGACATGATATATCTGCACTGAGAAGAAAAGCATTAAGCCTCAGACACCTGCCGTGTCAATTTATACCACGTTTTATGCTGGGAAACCATACTCCATAAATACCTCCATTTTCTGTCTATTAACCAAATGACTTTTCCAATTCAGGGTCGTGTAGGGGCGGAGCCTATCCCAGCTGTCATGAGGTTAGAGGTGGTGTACACCCTGGTGGTCTGTTGAGCACAGGGCTGAAAGACTGTCAAGCACTGATGATCACATTTCCATCTAGGACCAATTTTGAATTCTTAGTAAACCCAATGTGAACGTCTTTGGACTGTGAGAAGAAGCACAGGTCCACACAAAAGGCCGGGCTTGTTCTTTCTGTGGAGCTGCAGCAATAATCACTTCACCACAGTGCCGCCACCTATGGTAAATGGCCTGCATTTGTATAGCGCTTTTCTAGTCCATAGGACCCCAAAGCGCTTTACACTACATTCAGTCATTCACCCATTCACACACACTGGCGATAGCAAGCTACATTGTAGCCACAGCTGCCCTGGGGCACACTGACAGAGGCGAGGCTGCCGGACACTGGCGCCACCGGGCCCTCTGACCACCACCAGTAGGCAAACACGGGGTTAGTATCTTGCCCAAGGATATTTGGCATGCAGCCAGGATGCAGCCTGGGATCGAACCACCGACCTTCTGATTAGTGGCTGACCTGCTCTGCCACCTGAGCTACAGCCACCCCTATGAATACCTGCTCTGCTTAACTTAGAGCTAAGGGCTCAAATAAAGCTTCCTATCACTCCATCACACCCAACGCTTTTCACACTGCTAAGCCAGTCCATCATCTACCTGCTCATCCTCTCTTTTCACCCCTTACTGAACCCTCGCACACACACACCCCCTCTCAGCATCCCCAGCCTGCATTCCCCTCATTGCTTCTCGACCATGGAAAGCCCCTGGTACATTTTCAGAGCTGCTGAGCTTGTACACAGACACAGAGCCCTCTCTCTCTCTTTCCACGGTGCTGCTGGCCAAAGCCAGCCATCAGATCACATGCTATCTGCAGCCTCAGCAGCAGAGGAACGCAGCTATTTGCTGGGGGCACACATGCTGAGGCTCGAAATGAATGACTGGCATTCTGGTGACCTCCCAGGATGGCAGTGGCCTGGTGGGGTGGAAGACTGTTTTAGGATGGGATGTCATGGCTTGTTGCAGCGTCATTCGTCTGTGGCAGGCGTGCTGTCTCCGGGGCAGAAGGCTGCAAAATATTTTCACATCTTAAAAGGGCATCTTGGGCTCAAAGCGTAACAATGATCAGTTTGATTCACTTTCACCCTGAAGATGGTGATGACTGGACCTAAATGGATCTATTTTGTGGCTTTTTTTTAGTTTGAGGCTGAACCCTGTAATAAAACTCAAACATCAGTCACTAAACAAAATGATCTATGGCAGGCTCCCTTTGTTGTAAAACTTCATGACCAGATTTAAACACTTGACTTATCAGGATTTAGTCAAGTACCAGAAAATACAGTTAACTTATGAGAAGCTTATATCTTTCAGTGCCTCAAAGATAAGTGAAAAAAGAGAAGTAGGAAAAATAAGGGGATGGGAAACATCATTACAGCAAGCATGTTCTTTGTTTCGGATCAAAATATCACAATAGTTTCATTTTGCCTTTAGGACGTAGAAAGCAAAACAGAAGGCTGTATGTGGTATCCATGCATTCTGCAGTATCTGACACCTTTGGCTGGTATTACTGATAAGCCTTCTTGCACCTGTGACTGCAAATTTCTGTGCAGACCACAACACACTGTCCTGCTTCTTGCTGTTCATGGAATTATTTGGACCTGCAGTTCCTCTTCTCATAATACATCTCTTTTCATTTTTGAATTCTAGCATAGACAGTCACAGAGCAAAGTACAATTCACAAGAAGACCTCTCAGATATCAGCAGAAAAATGTGGATTTTCCAGTTTTGCAGACAGAACTCGGAGAGTTGGGTGCCTGTGCTCTCTTTGAGAAGTCACTCGAACATGGATGGCAGTTGGAGGCAGTTATAGCATTTATAGCAAGCTTAAAATGCTAAAATAAATAAACAGATTTCCATTCAAAGTACATAAATAAATGGAATAGATGTGAGCACAACTTGCTATAAATTATTCAGATGAACAATAGCAGCTGGGACTAAGTTGTGTTTTTGTAACACTGCAAACCTCTGTGCAGAGCGAAGGGAAACTTAAATTCCCCAAACAAGGGGTGTGAGCCATTGTTTAAGATGAAGTTGGCCATCTACTTCAAGAATCTGATATACAGAGATTCTAGGTTAAGCTGCGATTTACTCATCAGCTTCCCTGACCAGGTCGCAGTTTACATCAGTTTGTTCCTGTCCTTTTAAGATAGACTGCTGCACAATGACACCAAAGAAAAAGATAAAACTGATTCAATACAACATCTATAAAACAGTGTCATAATTACCTTTTTAATGTAAAAGGAGGGCAGTTTCTGCAAGCACAACAAACACTGATAACCCTCTCTGCATACTGAATACTGAATACTGCATACTGAATTTTGACACAGTTTGAGTCAAAATTCAATCTTGAATCAATAATAGTCCCAAGATACGTAAAGTGTAAGATCGTACACGTTCCACAGTTTGAGCCTTGACGTTTGTAGCGTCGGGTGTGCTGGTATTGCAGGCCGTGTATATAATAATTGTACATGAGCAGCAAGCTATCCATCAGGGTGGCCGAGTGGTTAAGGCGTTGGACTTAAGATCCAATGGACAACAGTCCTCGTGGGTTCAAACCCCACTCCTGGTAGAATGTAACCAATCTTTGAATGAGTTTCATCTGTGTAAGGGTGCTTTTGCTCCATTATCACCTCTTACTTCGGTGCTGCTTTTCTGCATTTAATTCAGAACCACAGTGTTGCGGTGGTGTTTCCTCACAGAAAGAAAGTCCAAAGTTCAAATTCACCACCAGACCGAGGACTTCCTGTGGGGAGTTTGAATGTTCTCACTGTGTAATCTGGCTTCCTCCCACACTCCAAAAATATGCAGTTAGTGGGGTTAGGTTAATTGGTGACTCTAGATTGGCTATAGGTGTGAATGTGAGTGCAAACGGTCGTCTGTCTCTCTGTGTTAGCTTGTCTGACAGCAATTTAACTGTTTATTAGCCTTTTGTAATTTCACTGAAATTAAATGATGAACGATGGCGTACAAAAAGTCTTGACCCAGATATCTGCTCGATACACTGGAAGCATCAAAATACAGGCCATTTCTCTGGAGACTAAATCAGGATACCAGTAAATGGGTTAGATGCATATCAGAGTGTTATCTATCTTCTTCCTGAATTTTTCCTAAATTTGGAACTATTTATTTATGATTTTGGACCATCTACCTGATTTATTTTAGCAAGCACTGTGCCAGATATGGCTGCACTACACATCTGTTTTGACATCTCTTCATACTGTATCCCCAGTGATTCATATATGTAGTCTGTTTGCTATAAATGCCTGGAAATTCCCTTCAGTGCCATCCAACTTGCAGCAACATGCTGAGCTTCTTCCCTTTAAACAGATAGGCAACCAGTTTTTATTATCTCTACTATCAATCTAAACAGGTGTCAAACAGGAATGATGTTATATGTTGCTTGCCTGTTTACTTCGACATAATTTCATCAGTAAACTAAACTCCTAACATTGGAATTTGAGGTGTTGCGACATACAAAAACTGGGAAACTTATCATCAGCACTTTCCTGAGAACAGGATGCTACTTGAATGCAGCACACCTTCTTTTTGTCTCTTGTGTAATGTGTGAATCAGGAAGCCATGCCACTCCAACACTATCGCTTACATTCCCCACCAATCCTGACATATCAGGTGACCTTGTCAGCTATTCCGTCTTATTCTTTCCCACGAATCTAACAGTGCAACATGCATCCTGTCTTATCCAGTCCTTTAAACTCTCTGTCTGCCTGATACAGCCATCAAAGACTTATATGATCTGAGTCCAAAGATATGAATATGCTTGAGGGAACAAAAAGAAAGTGATAATGATGCAGAGATAGACATAGAGTCAAGCATCTTGTTGCACAGGCTTCAGATAAACTACAACACTAATCTCTCTGTCTGTGTTGATATGGCCTCTTTTTAAAACTATGACAACTTCATTCGATAAAATGTCTTTTAAAATGACCTCCAACTGCAGTTTAGAATAAAGCAGATAAAAAAGTCTTTAAATAGAATGTGATAAAGACCATTTCATGCCTGTTAGCTATAGCTTTTTGCAGGATTAATTTGTCTACTTAGGTTCTTGATGTGCTTAAAGAGCCATAGGACCATCACCAATGGTGATTTCCATTTTCAGTTAATCAAGTGATTATATCTAGATTAAAAGATTACCTCAGTATAAGATTAGTTAAAGAAAATAATCCCACTGCGGTCTGCTGTTGCTCAGACATTGGAGAAAGTGGTTTTCATTCGGAGGTGAGAACTGGGATGAGTCACAACAAATGAGAAGGTTTAATCCCACCTCTTATCACACAAACTGTTGACAAGGTGGATTTTTTTCTTCTTGACAGTCTGAACCATTTGGTGCATCTCAAATTACAAACTTCCATATTTACACTTTCTATTTTGAGTGCGTACTGTAATTGTGTTCAGACTGGCAAGTGCAGCTACATGCCGTGTACTACAAGTATCTCTGTGGGGTAGTCATAACATGCAAGCAGTAACACTGTACACTGTACACTTATCACCCTTATCTTGAGCTAGCAACAAGCTAGCACAAGGTGTTATGCTGCCATTAGCAATGCTAGCTGGCAAATAGTAACAGATTTTAGGAGTCAATATCACTTGTATTGTGTTTTTGTTTAGTTTTTATGCACATTAAACTGTTTTCAATGTATAAAACATTAATGTGAGTGGTCACACACTCTTACAATCCATAAGTGTTTGGAAATATCATGGTAGCTAGAGCAACAATGGTCAAATATTGTGACTGCTGCTTGTGGCATGTGCTCAGTTTCACTTGGGACAGCACTATTCTGTCCAGTTACTACTCAAGTAATGACAGTGTTCAGAGTGTACCACGTGGAAGTGTTTTAGCATAACTATCTAAATAAAACGGGATTTCTAACCCTTCCTGATATTTAACCTGTGCACACAGCTCAATAAAGTATGAGAAACATCAGCTCTGACTTTTTTTTGTCTGTTTTATTTCACAATGTTTTATAGAAGTCTGAAGTCAGTTATTAGGATGGTTGAAAAGTTCAAGTCAGTGTGGTATCCACCGCATTTATCTCAACATATAACTCATCATCTTTAATGGCATACTAATACCAGAATTTCTTGGGTTTATAGCCATCAAGTTAGGTAAATTAACAGTACTTTGAACAAAGTTTTATAGTGTTACAGTGCAAGCAGCCTGGGACGTTGCAGACCACTGAATCCTGCACACAAACAAAAAAAGCCACATGATCCTTGGGGTTCTTGTAAAAAGAAAAGTACCATAATGTTGTTCCACCATGCAATACCACCTGGAAAGCATCTGATCGGTATCTTAATTTTTCATCATGACAATGATCCCAAACATGTTGCTAATGAAGTAAATGCATAACTGGATTTTTTTTTTTTTTTTTTTTAAAGCAAACAAACAAATAAAAACACACAACAGAACACTATCACATGGGGATTGGCTTCCCCAGAGCCTGGAGCGTAGCTATTTTGAACCTCAACATTAGCTTTGAATATCCTTCAAGAAACCTGGAGAACTATTCCTGAAGAATACTTACAGAAATTAAAGAAAGTTTGGCTAAGAGAGTTCAGGCTCCAGTGAAGAATAAAGTTGGCCTTAACAAGTATTAGCTGTTAAGCTTGTGAGAATTGCCATTTTTGCCTTTTGTATGTTTTAAGCTCTCTTAGACAAATTCTGTTACCATGCATTAATGGAAAAGCATACAAAAGATACAAAATTATGTAATTAACAACCTGATTCATTATTTTCTGCTGCATCTAGTTTCCATTTTCCTAGCAGAAAGTAGAAAATGATCTGTGGCTCAAGATTTTTGCACAGCAGTCTTTCAAAAACACAAACACATGCTAATTAAGTCTTTTTAAAATGAGTTTCTGGGTCATACATCAGAGCAGGATGTGCTTACTGCTGTTTAGGAAGTTTGGACATGCTTGATAAAAAACAGGAAACAGAAAATCCAAGCTATGCAAGTTTACATGAGTGGCAAATTCATTGTATCCATGACAATTTCAAAACTGACAGTGTTTTGAGAAGCAAACTGAACTTTCAAACAGGAACAAGCCCAGAGTTATTTTCAGCACTGTAGCCAGGCTGACAAACAGTCAGAGCTTCTTTGACCTTAACTAGCTATGAACTTGTGAAATTCTTTACAAATAACATTTTAACCTGTCTTTGTCTCCTCACCCACATTTTAAGTGTTTCCCACAGCAATTTTAACCACTATACCTATTGGTATTTACTTAAAGTATTTTTACCATTAATTAAGGTTTCAATTTCTAATATAATCAACCTATATTTAATAACATGCTATGCACGACAAGCTTTTGAGGTGGCAGTAACTAGACCGTAGTTAGAAAGTCATGACTTGATTCGGTTGCCAGTTAATTAGAGACTTATTTCTAACCTTCTCTTGATTTAAAAAAATCTTTAAAGAGAAGCTGTCATACAGTTACCTGATCATCTGCAGAGGAATGATTTATTTCAAGAGCTTCAGTCAGGAGTCAGAGCTCATCGCTGCACAGAAACAGCATTACTGAAGGGTATGAATGAACTTGCCAATGCCTCTGACTGTGGACTCATCTCTGTGCTTGTCCTGCTAGACCTCAGTGCAGCACTAGTGACTGGTAACCACAATATTCAATTTAAAGATTAGATCACACCATTGAAAAGATCTGCATTGCAGTGGTTTAAACCAGCGGTCTCCAACCCCCAAGCCACGGACCGGTACGGGTCTGTGAGTCGTTTGGTACTGGGCCACGAGAGTTGAGGATCGGGTGTGAAATGTATAGTTTTCAGGGTTTTTATCATTTTTCATCGTTATCTATTTATTTATTTTTTATCGTTTTTATCGTTAACTCAGTTTCCCTGGGTCTTTTCCCATGTGTAATGAATAAAACTTCTTTATTGTGGTACCAGTACTGGTTTTATTTTGTTGTATTTATCCACGAAACCTTAAAGGCTGGTCCATGAAAATATTGTCAAACATAAACCGGTCTATGGCGCAAAAAAGGACCGCTGGTTTAAACCATATCTATTTAGTAGACTCCAATTTGTTTATGTAAATGAAAATTCACACGCAAAACTTACTCATTGAGTTTCACAGTTTCAATACACATGCCTCTCTTAGGCAACACTATTAGAAAACATTGCATAAATTTACATTTCTATGCAGATGATACCCAAGTTTATCCCTAAAGTCAGATGATACAAATAAATTAGCTAAACTGCAGAAATGAATTAAGCCATAAAGACCTAGATGACCTTTAGGTTCATGCTTCCAAATTCAGATAAAACTGAAGTTATTGTACTTGTTCCTAAAAATCTTAAAAACATTGTGTCTAAACAGATATCTACTTTAGATGGCATTACCTTGGCCTTGAGTAACACTCTGAGGAATCTTGGAGTTAGATTTAAATAGGATGTGCCCTTTATATGTGCATATGAAGCAAACATGTAGGACTGCTTTCATTCATCAGTGATGCTGAATGTCTAATGCATTCGTAATGCTAAGTTGTTTCTTGATCCACTGAATGTTTCTTCTTCACTGATCAATTTTCACTCTGTGTTTATACACCACTACTGTATTTAATCATTAGCCATTATTAAACTATCTCTGTCTGTCCCATCATAGTTTTAATTTGGTCCCATCTTTCTCTTCACCCCAAACCTGTCATGGTAGATGGCTGCCTCTCCCTGTGCCTGCCGCTGTCAAAAGCTTTTTCCTGTTAAAAGGGAGGTTTTTCCCTTCCCATTGTTCTTGCTCATAGAAATTGTGTGATTGTTGTAGTTTCTTTACTGTAGGGTCTTTACCTTATGTTATAAAAAACATGGAGGCAATTGTTGTGACTTAATACTGTATAAATAATGAATTGAAGGTTGAATTGTCTGTTAAATAGCGTCAAATTGTTACTATAATAAGTAAATACACTACTATATACTGTTCTGTTATAAGATCTGCTTTTCCATCATTTCTTCAGTGTTTATTTTACTTTAACATTGTTTAAATCTTTGAATTTATTTATTTTATTTATCTCTTTTTAGAAAAGCTCATGAAGCAATTAGATTATCCAGCAAAAATAAAGGTGTGTACCTTTAAGGACTCCCCCACAGAGGTTTGCCTTCCTGCTGCTCTCCTTTTCACAAAGAGATTTTTATACTCTCTTTAACACATGCCTAAGATGAGTAAATTTAGACTCAGACTGTTTCATTTGTGCAACTGGTAGTTTGACTAGTCTCACTGTTGCCTCATTTGTGCTCATGTTTCCATGAAAACCACAAGAGGAATATGAGTTTACTGTAAATAGCAACAACACAATTGTGTTTCATTTTACTGGGTGTTCTCGGATAGTCTTCAGTGCCACTCTTCTTTTCACAAACAAGGAATAACTCATGAAATATAAGTTTCGTCTGGTTCGGGGTTTCAGCGCCTACAGGCAGACAGACACTGAGGAATTTTTGTGGCAGGCCACTTTAGATGTTCATCTCCTGTAATGACTTTTTGAAAACGTCCATAATTGTCAAAGGGTCAGCCTCACATTCCTCAGCAAGTTCACAGGAAGTGTGCTACAATAGGGGACAAAATGACCAGAGGCGTTGTCCACCAGCAGACACACACATGCTGACACACAGGGAGGGAGCAGAGGAAGTAGTGAGGTGGTGTTAAATGACTTGAGCGGGCTTTTAAATAGGTGGAGACTATGCTGCTTCACAGTGTGGATCTGAAGGTGGAAATGCTAACATGTTGCACTTTGCTGACCAGTTGGCTCCATGTGAGTGCCGCCCACAGAGACACAATGTCTGCGTGTTCTTTCTTTTTTCTTCTTTACCAATATGTATGCTCATGTCCACAGCATGAGGCAATGTGTGTGTTTAATTAAGGAGGTAGGACAAAGACCATCAATAGAAACTCATCCAACCTATAGATTTTTAGGTCTAATTAGATCATTTGCCTGAGGTCAGTGGCCACACACTGGTCGACAGTAAATTACTCATGACTGTTGTGCTATGATTGCACAGATTTCTTCATCAATTCACTCGCAGTTTGCAATTGTTTTTTCTTTTTGATGGGGATTTTGGTGGGAAAATATGGACTATAGAGAGGCAGGATAGCATCTGTTGCACTCTGCGCCTTCTGCTTGGAGATATGAATCGCCTGTTATGACTAAAATGTCTGCTATTTAAAGGCCCCATAATAAAAGCCAGAGTCATGTCTAAAGTCCTCAATATAGCAGCCGTTAGGCCCTAGCAGGTAATAAATAGTAGCTCAGGCTTGTCTTTTGGCTCTGACAGAAATAAAGCCTGCCATAAAGATTTGCTTTCTCCCTCGAGGCGGAAAGCGTATCCCTTTAAGGAAACAAACATGGATGCTCCAGGCCTGTAACAGACACATTTTAAATTTGTATCGTGGTCAGGTCTATCCCAGCTTTCTCAGGCCTGTCTTAGTGGTAATGTTCAGATTTGGACTGTAAAGCTGTGCCACTGCATGGCATCCTCCGGGCTTTTGCTTGCACGATGTTGGGTACAACGAGTCATTATGTTTGTAGTAGTGGGGCTACAAAGACTCGGGATTCCAGGGGACAGCTGTCCCACACATGTACCACACAGGCACACGCACACATTTAAGGCATGTAACAGCTTCAAAACATGTGCACCAGCAGAGTTTTTATCAGAATCAGAATCAGAAAGGGTTTTATTGCCAAATGTTGAGCAGGTTTACAACATTAGGAAATTGTCAGCCCATGGTGGCCTGTAGTGAATACCAGGAGCCTAGATTTCTACAGCCCAGAGATAAAAGGTTTTCAGGAGACCAATTTTAGGAGATTTCATTGTATTTCACAGTGCAATGTTTTAGACTATTTCATTTTTACACAAAGATTTCATAAATAGCTCTAGTTATTATTCATGTGAAGCAGTTGCAATAAGCTACGCTTTGGTCTAGTAAAAAGTTAAAGTAGAAGTAGGAAAGTCAGTGTGTTAATAATAAAAACTCAAGGTAAAGCTTTATTTTGACAGCAGGCCTTTTACAAATTTCCAACAAGAATTATGCAAAGGAATTAATAAAAATTAACTGCTATTTTTTCTTTTTTTTTTTTGCAAATGCACAGTGTTTACACAGCAAACCTCCAAATGACCCCTCGATGAGCATTTTTTATTTAAGATTGATGAAGCACTTCCTCCCCCCACCACTACATTTATTTTTCAGTTGGGACGCATGTCAAAAGCAGATAAACACATTTGAAACCAAAATTTAATTTAACATAGAAAACTCACAAAGTTTCAGATGTTAGAACTGAACAGCCATCCATTTCCTTCTGACTATCCAGCTCAGGTTCAAGGTTGGGGCTGTCACAGGGAGAAAAGTGGTGCTTATCATGGACAGGTTACCAATCTGTCACAGACCTAACACATAGAGACAGACACCTATAGTTGCCAGTTAACCTAACCTTATGCACATCTTTGAACTGTGCAGTATACAGAGTAAGCCCACATGCAAACATCACACAGAAAGGCCCAGGCTGGATCAGAACCCAGGACCTTTGTGCAGTGATTGCAGCAACAATGGTAACCACTGCACCACCACCACGGTGTCTCGCTTAAATAAAAACTTTGAGCCTGGCATGGCTGTTGGCTGGTCTGAGTATTTCAGGAACTAGTGATCTACTGGGATTTCCCCCCACAACCATCTCTAAGGTTTACACGGAATGGTCTGAAAAAGAGAACATATCCAGTGAGCAGCACGTCTCTGCGTGAAAATGCCTTGTTGACCCAACAGGTAAAACAGTGATTCAAACAATCATTAGCTTACAACCAAGATATGTAGAAGAGCATCTCTGAACTCACAGCACAGCAAACCTTAAAGTAGATGGGCTACAGCAGCAGAAGACCACACTGGGTGCCCATCTACTGATGACCTCTTCCAGCAGCACAGTGCACCATGTCACAAAGCTCAAATCATCGCAAACGTGTTTCTTGAACATGACAGTGACTTCACTGTACTCAAATGGCCTCCACAATCAGTAGATCTCAATCGTTTGGGATTCATTGGAACCCGAGATTCACATCAAATGTGCATCAACATGGACCAAAATATCTCAGGAATGTTTCCAGCACCTTGTTGAACCTGTGCCACGTAGAATTAAAGCAGCTCTCACCGCAAGCAAGGGTTCGATCACATGCTATCAAGGTGTAACTCATGAAGTTCATATAGCTTTTGTGCTTCCACTCAGATGATGTCTTCAGGCCTTGCTTATTTCAGCAAAACAATGCCAAATGACACTGAGGATGTTTTCCAACATGGCTCCCTAATAAAACAGCCTGGCCTGACAGGAATCTGGGTCTGACACCCATTGAGAACATCTGGCATATTATGAAGTGAAAAAAATAAAAATGTAATCAAGTCAGAGTGGTTACAGTTCATTTTCAAAACTAGAGCTCTGTGGAATTCCTGAATGCTTAAAAGGTGCTGTTAAATAATTAGGTGATATAATAAAGTGGCAAACATACATGCATACTCTGAAGTGCTACTGGCATCAAATTCAGCTTGACAACAAATTTAACATAAAAAGCAATAACAAGTCTCAATTTAAACAATTCAAATGATTTCTTTTTACTATTTTAAATAGACCATCCCAGCTGTTTTCAGAAGCAGAGTTGCACATGCATCACCAACGATTACAAGAAACATAAAATTATTATAATTATAGATTTCTATACGTTCAGGTGGCCTTCTGAGTATGTGCGTTAATTATGCATGCTGTTAATGGTGCAGTACATGCAGTGCAGTATGTTTTTAATTGAACTAAAGTGAATGATTCGCATACTTTTGCATCACTGAAGGAGTTTATCACTTCATAACTGCTGCTGTTTATCAAGTAACTCACAGTTTAGTGAAACAAAATGCTCATTCCTTTCCTATACTTCTCTTCCTTTCCTCGTTGGTAATAATAAAGCGCACTGCAGCTTCCCTCCTCCCTCCTCCCGTGTGGTTTTTACGCTTTTGATCCCCGAGGGACCTCGCGTTTTGCATTCCTGGCATTCCGACCTCAGTCCCTCCTCGGTTACTTATTATCGCCGCTTGCTCTCTCCACAATCATTTCACAGCAAGAGAGGATCGCGGCAACACGTTCAAGGGGGGAAATGAGACACGTTTAACTTAAAAAAAAAAAGCTGATGCCAATAGTGGAACTATTTTTACTTCGAAGTCGAGGATAACGTTGGGTTATGATGAGAGCGTGAGCTGGTAAGAAGAGCGTCTTTCCCCCCCCTTTCTTTCTGTTTTCTCCTGAGCGCCAGAGTCGCTACAGTAAAACTTCTCGTTGAATCTTTGGGAATTGTGTTTTAATTTAAAGTTACTTACAATGTATTAAAGAGGAAAGTCGAGCTGTGGAGTGTTTTACGTGGTGGTTTTGTGCGCTTTTGCTCCACCGTGAGAGTGGAAGTTTTGGCGCATGCACTTTTTGCCTGCAGTGATAAAATATGTCCACATCTCCACTTTGTCGCTGTTGGTAACATAGACTCATTGTCACACTGTTTTCTAATAAATAAACACATTTAATAACTTTGTGTTTAAAGTGTTGCTGTTATTGTGAAAGCCTGCCTCAGCTTTATTACCGTCTGACCTCACTGCCACCTCAGACTGATCCTACTTTACTCTCTTGCCCCTTTGTTCCAGGTTCACAGCTGTTTGTTTTTTTTTAATATTTTCACTGAGGAAAAAGTCAACTGATTCAAAGAGATAATCACTAAGTTCACAAAGCAGTATGTTGTCCACCGAGGAGTCGTCTGGCAAAGTCCTGCATCGGCTCATCCAGGAGCAGCTCCGCTACGGAAACCCCACAGATACCCGTACCTTATTAGCCATCCAGCAGCAGGCCCTGCGGGGAGGCAGTGGAAGCAACAGTGGACCCAGCAGTGGGGGCGACATGAGCAGTAGCCCACAATCTTCTTTGGAGAGTCTCACCCAGGAGGATCCTCTCTACCCTCAGCTCTCTGCGAGGCAGGAACCGCAGGGCCAGGAGCACCAGGGAGACTACCATCACTCAGAAAGTGGCTACCAGCTGCATGGGGAGAAGCTGCCAACCTATGAGCAAGCCAAGGCTCAGTCTCAGTACATGGCTTGGCAGCTCCATGAGGGAAAGCTTCTGCATGAAGGGGTCTTCCACGAAGAGGCTGATCTGATGGCGCTAAAGTGCAGCCATGTGCGGTCTCTCAGCGAGCATCACATGCAGATATCTCTGGAGAGGAAAGACGCAGCGGCTAAAGCAGAAGCCATAAAGATGACCTCTCACAGCTACCCTGAGCTTCCTTACTACAGCCCACAATGCTACCAGGGCCTGGGGCCAAACATGGACAAATGCAACCCACCCCCAGAGTACTCAGCCCCCATCCAGGGCCAAGGATTTATCCCTCACCAGGTCCAGGAGCCAGTGCAGCCTCAGCAGCACAGGTACCAGATGGAGTTTAAGCAACTTTAACATTACATCATGCACTCCGGTGTAAATTTTCTCACAAGAGCCCGCCCAGTGGCACCATTGTGTTTCACATGCGTAAACACATACTTTTAGTGTGAGTCACACCGCAGTCTGAATACTTATTCATATTTCCTCTTTGAAATCCGCACCGGAGAACAAGTCCAGCCCTGTAGGTATTTGTAATGTTTGGCATGCTGCTAAAGGAGAGTTTTGCATACTTGCGTTGCCTAGGATAGTTTGAGTACGTTCCACATACAGGTTTTTAGGTTCTTTACTGGAGCCGGCTGGCCTGCCTGTGTATAAATTCATACACAGTGATACGTTAGATGTCATGCTATATAAAAAAGCTCTTTCTCATATTTATATTCTATTACGGTATAAGTGTGATTCAGCTAGAGTGTCCTCTAATGTATGCGGGTATCTCTTAGGTATGTCCAGTCTGGTCAGCCAGCAGAACCCCCCTGCTACGGCACATTCAACAGCCTGCCACCTGCTGGCTTGGAGGAGCCCAACCAGGTGGAGCTGCTGCTGATGGAGAACGAGAGGCTGAGACAAGAACTGGAGGCTCACAGGGAGAAGAGCGGCCGTATTCAAAAGGTGAGAAGAACAGAAAAGCTTCATCTCTCACTGGTCCACAATTGAGATAAACTAGAATATTTTACAAGTACTTAAAAAAAAGGTTTCTCTCAATATCTTTAATTTTTAAATACATTCAACTCAAAGGAAAGGATTACCACACCATTAAGTCATGAAAATCCCAAAGGAATTTGGAGAGCATCCAGACAACACCCTCCATCTGAGCCACCTGTCTATGAAACACAAGCCCAGTTAACAGTTGCTTCCCTGATATCCAACCCCAGGCACACTCCCTCATCAGGGCAGACAGATGAGATCAGCAGCTGCTTCCTTCCACACCACAGAGACACAAACAGAGGTCACAGCCTGCTACTGTGTTTACACACTCCTTTCATTGTGTAGCTAACCTAGTGGAGGTCAAAAAGTGTGCGTGTATGTGTGTGCGCGTGCGGAGACCATAGATTTTCAGTCTAATCTGGGGCTTGTCACACAGCAGCCAGTTGGGTTTCGACCCCCACACTTTTAATGAGTGCTTGGGTGGGGGTCTACAGCAGTCAAGTGGCGGGCTGCCCTTAAAAAGTGAAAGGTCTTTTTTGTTTTCGTACCCAGCACCACTTTTTCCATGTTCTCCCTTTTAAAACAGTGCTACGTTTACAGCCATGTTTTTGCTTTTTGTGACTGAGTGTCAGACCAAACCGGCTCCTAAAACGAGATATTTACTCGTTCAACGTGCTAGAAACCATTTCGGTGACATTTGATATCTCAGCCAATTTATGCTTTAAAAAAATCCCTTTTGCTCTCTGCTGGAGTTATGTCACATGGGCCTTGCCTTGTCTCAACCTTAAAGAATGATAATTGCCAGGGTTGGAAAGTTTTCTCCGTCAGGCCGCAGCCCTGGGTAAACATGCCTGTGTGACTGCCGTAATGGTGGGTGTCTCTTTGCCGTTTTCCGCAAGCCAGGCACAGGCATGCACACCTTCCCTCCGCTGGCAGCCTTCCCAGTTCTGTATATGTGTGTGTGAGAGAGAGAGCCTTTGTGTGTGTGTGTGTGTGTGTGTGTGTGTGTGTGTGTGTGTGTGTGTGTGTGTGTGTGTGTGTGTGTGTGTGTGTGTGTGCTCACACACCTGGAACTGAAGCTATCAGCCCTCAGGAATGTAGATATAAATCAGTCGCAAAGGGAGTGGTGCGGGCTTAAATTCCTTCTCAGTATTACACCACACACATGTTCACACACACACAGAGTGTGCTTTATTCACATACATTCATGTGAACCCATATATGTATCTGTGTGCTATAACAGCATGAATCAACATTCCAGCTCCTCTTCAGCATGTCAAGTAGGTTAACCCAAAATTCCTTCTCTTCTCCTTTCTTCCTCTTTTCCAACCCTCCTATATCTTCCCCCTCCCCCTCGCCCTTCCATTGCAGTTGGAGCAGGAGATCCAGCGTATTTCAGAGGCCTATGAGACACTGAGGGAGGCCAGCAATAAGAGAGAGAACTTGGAACAGACACTGAGGAGGAGGCTTGTGGCTGAAGCCAGGAGGCTGCAGGATTTCAACAGAGACCTTAGAGGTACTGACACCAAACTGCAGTATTCAGTGACACCAGCTTCAGCAGGTCCAAGGTTTTTTTTAAATTACTCTAATTGATTACACTTTGCTGCATCACAGAAAACCTGGAAAATGCTAGGACCCATGTTGCAAAAGAAGTCAAGGCAGCCGACCATAACCAGAACATCATGGCAAAGCTGCTTGAACAAAGTAAGTATGTCGTTTCGTTGGGCTAGTTTCCTCTCCACTCCTCCTCCTTTTCATCCTCTAGAATTGGCATGCTTGATTGGACTGGATTGTAGCGTACCATGGGCCCCCTTCTGTTGCTAAGGGCATCGTTTCATGCAGGAATTTCACTTACATAACTTCAGCTTATTTGGTAAGAAGGCTTCATAATAGGGAATTCAATCCATGCACCTCCTTGCAAAAGGAAATGAAGCCCTTCTAAATCACAGAGCAGCAGTGCAAGTGGTAGAAATGAAGTCCGCCCACCACCACCACCACCTCCTTCACCACCACCTGTGTGTGAGTTTGATTTTCAAGCGGGGTTGTGGTGTTTGCATGGCCTTGATGAGGAATTCTCTGTGCTATGTGGGTCAAAGGGATAGGGCAGATTTCTCCCCCTTCCTGCTCTCAGCATTCCGGGAGTGCTTCACTAAATGAAGAACACTGGCCACCATGTAAAAACTCGGATACTTATTCGGTTTTAGGAGGGATAATTGTGGATTAGCTTTCCGTACTTTTTCAGAAAAGACTTGAGAAAAGTTTGGAAAAAAAACTTTCACTTCCATTCTGTCCAACACACTTTGACTCTAATCCTGTAATGCTCTTCATCTGACCGTGTTTACTTTTTCTTTTGATTCAGATGAGGAGCAGAATGTCGAGCGGGAGCGCATGGAGAGGGAGCTGCAGCGGCTGCGAGCCGCAGCTGAGGAGCAGAACCTCAGGGCCAAACGACTCGAGGAGGCCCTGGAGGCGGCTCGAGGACGAGGTCGCCAGCTCGAGGAGGAGCTGAGGAGGAAGAGGGCGTATGTAGAAAAGGTGGAGAGGCTTCAGAGCGCGCTGGCTCAGCTCCAGTCCACCTGTGAGAAGAGGGAGAGCCTGGAGATGAGGCTGAGGACACGACTAGAGCAGGAGCTGAGGAGTCTGAGGGCACAACAGGTAGAGCCTTTGTTCTTGGTCATATATGACGGCAGTTTTTTGTTTGTTTTTTAGGATCTATCTCAAATACTTTATCTCTTTATCACAGAGGCAGTCACAGCCCCCTGGAATGACCATGAACTCACTCCAAGAGCGCCTGCGGGAGCGTGAGGAGCGAATCCTTGCCCTTGAAGCCGACGTGGTGCGCTGGGAGCAGAAGTATCTGGAAGAGAGCACCATGAGGCAGTTTGCCATGGAGGTGGCTGCCACTGCCGCTGCCCAGAGGTAAAGACGGATGTAGCTTGGTGTCTCATTCTCCTTCTGATGAATGCTGGGAATTCATGTGTACAAATGCTCAGTTTAGCTCATTCAAGCTTGAATTAAACCCAGGAAATGTTCTTTTTCTGTTCCAGGGACACCACAATCATTAACCACTCGCCCTGCCACTCCTCCAACAACAGCTTCAACGAGGACCTGCCAGTCGCCGACCACAGGAACCAGGAGATGGAGAACAGGTGCATACCTACTATTTATCAACCCCCTTTTTGATTTCAAACAAGCCTTCAGGATTTGCCTCTTTTTTTTCATCCACTGTTTGGTTACCAGCTTTCTGACATGTTTTTTCTGCTCTGCATCAGGATCCGTGCCCTTTATGCTCAGATTTTGGAAAAAGATGCCGTGATCAAAATCCTCAACCAGCGGCTGCACCAGGACCAGGGTCGAAAGGACGAGCAAAGTCCACCTGAAAACCTCCTGAATGCAGCGGGGGCAACCCTCCGATCTGCCTCCTCCACTCCCTCCATCAGCCCCACAAAGAGCAACACTAAGACACGAGGTGAGGAGCACAAATTTGCCATTTTTTGATCCAAAGACATACATTTTTGTCTACCGCTGAAAGGTTTGAAATAAAAAGGTGCACATGCTGACATCTTCTGTGACGCTTTCTCGTAGGTAAGAGTCTTTCAGATGATCAGACTTTGCCCAGTCGTCAGCTCTCTCCTCAGTCTGAACCTGGGACGCTAGAAAGGCAGGCGGAGGGAACCAAAACCAAAGAGGCAGCCAGTACAACTAAGCTCAACAGTGGTAAGCACCTTATCATGTATGAACGATGGGTCAGTAAGCCAAAAAAAGCAGCAATCCTGCACAAAGTTATACCCCAGTACAGCTGTACACATAAAAGGCATTTTTGGCCTCGACTTCATGAAGTGCATATTGATTAACCATGCTGTGGAATAACCAACCAGTCAGATACCATGTGTGTAGGCCATGGTTCATAATGTGGGCCCTGTGGAATGTGCACAGTTAGGAAATAATGTAGTTTTGTTGACTGAGCACGCTCAGTAGAGTGGCCTGTTTGACTGTGGAAAACGTCTGTTAACCTTTAGCCACAGCTAACTGAAATGCATCAAGGACTTTTCTTTCTGCTGGTCTTAGCCTTAAAACACTTAAATAATTATCCATGTCTTCTTTGTTTGTTTTCTTTTTCTCCAGTCAAGGCAGCGCCTAAGAAGTTGCTATTAAACCCCTTCAGGGGCCTGGATGAGCTGGATTCGGAGGCAGTGGAAATCTTCATTTAAAGAACTGAGAGGGAGATTTTGAATGGGGATGCGGAAAAGAAAAAAGAAGCTATTTCTGAGTATCTGTGAAGAGGTGCAAGACTGGAACTAAATACTGGAGGCAGGAATGTTACCAAAAGAAAGGAGGGAAAAAAAAGGACTGTTTTCACATTTTAGAGACAGAGCTGTGCTCCGACTCACTTTCTCTCACTCGGCTGGACAGCTGCAGGCAGTCTGCCTGGTGGAGTGAGAAAAGATGAATCTTCTGAGGTACTTGGACAGTATTTTGGATTCTAACATGGCAACGTGTTCTCAGAGAGTGTATGCCAAAATATTTATAAATAAATATATATAAATATAAATGCTGCTTTCCCACCCTGTATAATCCCTATTATTTCTCTTCCCAAACCAATGAATTAAAAAGCTACATATTTATCTTATCTGGTTTCCACATTCCCCAAATATTAACTTAAGCCTCAAGCTCTTCTAGATAAACATTTAGTAAGAGGTTATCTTTATGATCCACCCCTTCTCTTGAAGTTTAAAACAAATGAACAAAAAAAAGTGAATTTAATTCCGATCAGATAGATATTATCTTTACGTAAGACTCCCCGTTATTAATTAATTTAAGCTGATAACACTGCTGATTTTAGCGCTCCTGCTCTTCGCACGTCTTGAGTCTCAGGTAGCTGGTTCTACAGAGCTTCAGAGGTGCATGAACAGGGAGCTGTATAATATATAAATGCATATACTGACACAGACCTGGTGTTGCAAGCTTGCAATTTTGGGAGGATGCAGCATCACGGTGTTTCATCTTCTCTTTGTTTCTCATGCTCTTTATCTTTTTTTTTTCTCATAGTATGTTTGCATGTGTGGTTACAGTTTGAGAGTGTTTGCCCTGATGTGGTGATCCAGCTGGTTTGGTCGCCATTTAGGGGCAAAAGTTGAAAATGCTGTGTTGTTGTTTTTCTTTTTGTTTACTGTGAGCTTTGAACTAACAAACAGGTTAATTATTATTATTATTATTGTTATTATATATTTTCTACAGATGTTTGTTATTTTAGATACGATAGTGCTTTGAGCGGGACGCCAAAGAGTTTTATGTATGTATGTTTGTTGTAAGTTATGTGCCGACAATCACGGTCTTGTCAAGCTGTACACAACCAACCGAGTGTTGACTTCAAACAGACATTTCTGTGAACTCGAAACAATATGAAGGTTTAATACAGTTGAATTGATGCAACATTTCATAAAGCAATAAAATATTCTAATATAATTTACCAGCTGTCTGACTTGTTTATCATTTCATTTATTGGCTGAACGATAAATACCGAGGTAGCTCCGTTAGCGCTTTTCTGTTTTCTGATGAGTCTCCTCTCCGTTGTTACGCCATCTCCTCATTCCTGCACCGTCGTTCCATCGCAGAGAAGAGTGCTCTTCATTAATGAATACCAGAGCTGCATTCTTTTGGGTTCAACTTTCTCGGGTGGCCAGCTCTCTTGTTCTCCTCTTGCCACGGAGAGCATGCTTGGCATAGATTACATTCTCATTAGGACGCGTAACCTTATACATGACAAAGGCAGGTTTCTCCCAGATTAGCTGCTAATGTCATTTGAAAATTCTTGTGCACCTTTGCTAACGTGCATCACATTCCTGCACGCTTTCAATGCCTCAGCTATACCTCACGCCCAGAAGTGTTTATGAGCTATTTCAGGACAGGCCACTGGACATGAAGATGAGAGAAAGGAGAGGTCTGTTATATGGTGTCTATTTCCAAATAGGTCACGCACATATGTGAACACACACAGACCCGCTCAAACGAGCCACAAGTATCGACTTGTACCAGTTTGGGGCGGCGGGAGCTCAGACATTGGGTTTTCACAGTGCGCCAGAACAATGAGAGTGACAGCGACAAGGACAATGAATGTTATGGTGTCATCAGTGTCCTTTCATATGTTTCAGCGGTCACCCTGCATGGTTTGGTTTGTTAAAACTAAAACACATCACCACAGTTCTAGTAGATGCCTGCTTTATTCACCTGGTGATCCTGAGTGGTTCCTACTTCGCTTTCACATACAGAATACTGTTCAAAGGTTTCGTGCACATGAGAGCTCAAGGTTCTTTCTTTTATATCTGCCTTCATCGGGAAATACAATGACAGAAGCATCTCTTTGGTCCTGAATTCATTCTGCAGCTTGATGCACACAGCCAAAGCCAGCGCTATCTTCAGAGATGAGAAGAGCAAGGAATCGTGTAACAAATGGCATGACCCACACAGAGCCCTGATCTCAGCATCCCTGAGTCAGTGTGAGATTACAATAAGAAACATTAGATAGCCTTAAAGGACTGTTTTGAGTTCACAGAGAGGGTTGGAGCAACTTTGCTGCCAGCTTTGAAAAACAAGTCCACAAGTTGCCCATTTAAAGTTGAAGGATAGTTAAACCCCCCAAAATCATTTAGTTTTGCAGTTTACTTCACTAATAGTATTCTTAAACTCTTAAATTGCCAGTGCCCATCATATCTTAAACACCTCACAGTTCCACATTATCCCACTTTGGTCTCGAATGGCAGTCATGGCAACCCTTATAAAGCTTGTGTAAAGGTATTCTACCTTTACACAAGCTTTATAAGGGTTGGTTGATGAGTTGATCTAATCAGCATCATAAACCTTAAACACACTGATATCAAAAAGTTTCACATTGACACATGCTATGCTTCCAGACAGCACACTGAGCACATGTGAACATTGTTCATTTTGTATGTAAAGCTTTATATTTGGCAATGTATTTTAAAATTTTTGTGTCCATTACTTTAAAAAAACATAGCCTTTTGAAACCGTCCGTCCATCCATCCATCCATCCATCCATCTTCATCCGCTTTATCCGAGGCCGGGTCGCGGGGGCAGCAGCCTAAGCAAACCGTCCGATTCTTTAGATATACTCTGTAAATTGACCATGAACACCACAGCCTGCTCCGTTTCAGTCCAGCAACATTCGTCACTGGAGCCCCCATTAATCTGTACCACACTGACTTTAATGCAACCTTTGAATAATCCAAAATTACTATCTGTTTTATAAGATGTTTCACAAAAGTGCAATTCCACAACACATCCTGTAAATATCAAATATGTGGGGAAAAAAGGTAACTGAATTAGGAAGTTACACATAAAATTAATTACAATTTTTATTTGATAAAGTTTCACTTGCTCAATAGTGACTGCAACTTTATTTACATTTGCACCACGAACCCTTCACAGAGAAAAGAAAACAAAAGGATGTGTTGGGTGTGAGAAGCTGTGGGATCAGATCATTCGGGCTTGTGGTTGCTCAGTTTTCCAAAAGTAGAATGGGAGGCAGAGTCTTTAGCTATCAGGCTGTTTTCCTGTGGAAGCAGCGCCCACTTTAGATTCAGAAGACAGACACTGTCTTTACTTAAAGCTTTCCTTTGTTACAGTTATTGTTGGATGAGAAAACCCTGAAACATCCTTTAGTTATCCTACTGGGAACTTCCCATGATACACTGTGTGTTTCTTCTCCGCTCACCTCTCTTTATTCCCATTGTGTTTACACACCACTATTGCATGGCTTTAAAATGTGTACTCTCTTACTAATCTTTTGTATAGTATTGTATTTATAAAATAAAGCAGCGCCATTGTGGATTGCGGAAGCATTCAAAAAGGCTGGACGGTATTGGTTTGGGTTAAACAAAGCCATGATACATTACAAGAAGATGTTTTTTGTTTGTAGTCCTTGGATGGCTTATTTTTAGAAATTAATTCCTCCAGATCAGCTTAAAAAAAATCAAAGTGCAATAGCCAAGATAGTTTCCAACATGAGATGATGTTTTCCTTTAAGACAAACAGGCCTGACTTGGCTTAAAAATGCAACTGTATCCTTAACGGAGAGCTTGACGGTGCACAGGTTACTTTTTAAGAATACTCAATCTTAAAAGGTTTACAAGCTTATAAAAGAAAAACTGAGGGAATAACCAGACATTCTTTCAACTTTACACCTAAAGATTTTTAACAGAAAGACTAAAGTACAATCTGTGGAACTATTTATTTTCAGTTGTTTAAGTTTTTTAAGACCCATGAACTATGAGGAAATGTAAGACTTTGGAATTTAAGAGTGCATGTCAAATATGTGTAGCTAAAATACAATATAACTATATCCTAACCAATACCCCCAAACAAACTAGTATTAAACTCGAACGCAGCTGAGCAGCTGAAGTCAGGGCATATCCTGCAGTAGTGGGTTTAATGAGTGGATGAGGAACATGTAAAAACACCTAAGCAAGCCTGGACTTGGACAGAAAGGATATGAGCTGGTGAGATAGCACAGATGCTTTTGACAGAGATGCTTGTATGGGAAAACACAGAGCAGGAACTGGTGGTATGCGGTGCCATCAATCTTATTTATGAACTGAGAGCTCTTATCTGGCGTACTGACTGACAACATTGTGAAGCGCGGCCAACATTCCTCCGTAAATGTGAAAGGCAGCTGACATGTTTCGACCGCGGCTTGCTCTGTTTTTCCCAGAACTGGTATGATGGAGGAGGACAGAATGTAAATGAGAGTCAAGGGTGAAATTCCTTTGTGCTCAAACACCCAAGAAAATTACATTTTCTACACTTTTTGGATCATTATTGCCTCTTTTCTTTGGCACGGTCACATGGAAACTTCACATTGAACCTCAGTCGGCATGAAAAGAGTGGGTCTGTAGTTGTGAAAACTGTGGAGGTGTGTGCGTGCACGCTGGTAGGTTTATTGCCCTGTCCTGATGTTTACAGTTTAATGGCACATTCCAAGCAAGAGCTGGCTTTTGAAGTTTCAACACACTCAGCAAATATCCTGCAGCTGAAAATGGATATCAAAATGAGTCAGGGAAGAGGAGGAAACCAGACTGTCCTTGATTCATAATTAATGGCTCTAATCTAACACATTAATACACAACACAAAAACAACTTCTCCTATACTCACATCAAAGGCATGTGCAAACACACCAACAAACACAAATTACTGTTGAGGCAGCCTGATGAGAGATTGATTGACTGGCCTCCTCGGGGCATAGATATGCTGCACTCATTAGCTGACACGTGAAATCATTTTTCAATTACCCAGGAAGCTGGGGGCCTTACACCCAGTGGGAGAATAAATCCACCAATCCCCATTATATCTTTTTTTTACTCTCTCATGCCTTAAAAATGTTTGGATATTGGGAATACTTGTGTCATGTCTACATGTCATGTCTACAGGGGACACAGGAGAGCAACCACCTGCTGCACAAAGCGGCAGTTGTGAGTGTCTTTCCTGTTTGTTCAGGGGCCACTTAAGTGACCCTGCGTCTGTATTTCAGCCACATGTCCATGTGGTGGACTAATCACCATTAGCTGCTATAATTTAGATAATCACTTGGTCAGGAGGTCAGCTTATTTACTAAAGCTGGTGACTAGAAAGGATCTTTCTGCAGTTGAAAAAGTCCCTCAGCTTAATGTAGACCCCAACTATGGAATTTCAAGTGTCTGAATAGGATATTTATACATAATCAAATATTTCTTTGGGCAATAAAAAGGCAAATAAAATACAGATTTCTGAGGATTATTTATATGCTGATTTGTGCCATCTATTGTAAATTATCTGTTTCTTTACATGGAGAACAGGATGTCTTAACACAGAAAATGCACAGTGATGGTTGCACACAAACTGGCCAGTGGTTTCTCTTCTTCTGTCCATCCAAGATGTCCTTTGAGGCACATAGGAACTTCTAAAGTTCAAAGAGCAGCTTAAACAGCAATGCAGCCACTCATTGTTGGATAAGGAGTTGCCCCCTGGTTTGTGGTAATTCTTGCATTAGTCTTTTGAAATGTAAAGCTTCAGTTATGTCATGATATCACACCTACTCTGCAGTGGCCGTGACATCCTAGTTTTACAGTGTGTTGAGGTAGAGGCAAAAGCTGAACAGCACCACCTAATGGTGTTTTTACAAACCTGCAAATCTACTGCATATTTTTTTTCTAAAGGACTGAACTCTTTTTTTTCAGACTCAAAAATAATCATTGCCAATCTAAATTAGAGCCATTCTGTGAGCTCTGCCGTCTGCGGAAAGTGCGTGCTTTTATTTTAATTACAAATAAGGTGCATATTTTATTCTGTTTGTCACAGAACCTATATTTGTTATTTTCCTTTTAAGGTAATACCATTAACTGTGGTAGTACTATCTGCTTCATACACTCACTCGCTTTACACGCACCTTACTAGGTTTAGAAGTATAGAAGTTCACCTGCTCATTAATCAAAATAATCTATAATAATAATAAACTAATCAGCCCAACACATGGCAGCAGCTCAGTGGATTTATGCATGTAGACATGGCCAAAAAATCTGCATCAACTGTGTGATGCTATCATGTTAATATGGACCAAAATCTCTGAGGTGATTTCCACCACCTTGTTGAATCTATGCCATGACTATTAGCAAGGTGTACCAAATGAAGTGTCCAGTGAGTGCTCATTGAGACCAATGACTGTAAAAATCTGCTTATATATATATATATATATATATATATATATATATATATATATATATATATATATATATATATATATATATCAAAACAATTCTATAAAATCATTAATTGATCCATGTACTGGCCGGTGTACTCCAGACAACAAATCACTCGAACCCACCATTAAAACCCCGCCCACAAGCTCTCGCTGCTACGGCAACAGGCACGGCAGCTTATCACTGCTGAGGTGTAAAAACTGCAAAACCAGTTGACGTTTTGGTGTTATTAAGGTTTTATAAAGGTGTGCAAGAGGTTTAAGAAACTGAAAATGTGCTCTGTGATCAGTTGTGTGACCAGTCGACTCTGGAGAAGAGTGAGGAGACTGGAAAAGTGTGTGTTCCCCAAATGATTGCCAGTGGTACCTGGAGGTTATTAGCTGTCACTGGGTGAAAATGGTTGCAAAGAAGCTGCTACACTAAGAACTTAGTGACTGCTTTAGCTGCTAGTAGATAGGCTGTAGTTTCTCACGTTCGTCTGCAAGTACTCAACCAGCAGTAGTAAAATTGAGAAAGTATGACATAAACCAGAAATAGAGACGGTTCACCCTCATAGTAAAAGTTGTGCCTCAGAGCTGCAGCTGACATGTTTCGAAAGGAGCAACTTCTTTAAAGGCTAACCATCTCATTACTGATTTGTGTCACACTTTTGACTGATTCACTGCAGCTCAAAGACAGCTGGCCAGTATTTGTAGAAAAGTCAGTCGGTTTCATACAAACTATGCTAGTTACAAAGCAATCACACAGAGGTGTACTACCAGTTGGGAAATGCACCTTTTTCCTTAGAAACAGTTAGCATGGGGACACTGACCAGTCTGCAGGTCTGTGTGTTGAGTGCCTTATTCATTT
Organism: Copadichromis virginalis; assembly: GCF_057382275.1. Taxonomy (NCBI): domain Eukaryota; kingdom Metazoa; phylum Chordata; class Actinopteri; order Cichliformes; family Cichlidae; genus Copadichromis; species Copadichromis virginalis. Next base: position 20,399,162 of record NC_140635.1, read on the forward strand.
GTGTGTAACATGATTAGCGGTCACATGTCTGCAAATACTCAAAAGCATCAGAAGTCTTTTTGCGGCCTCAAGTATCGCGATCTGGTGGCCTTGAGATAGAATGCAGGTTTAATGCGCTTCCCAGTTGGCTTCAATATTTTCTTTTAAGATTAGCATGTATAAAGATGAGGGGGAAGTTTATTGTGAATGAAAACGCCTCCAGCTGTTCAGTAAATGTAAAGTTACTGAACAGCTGTGGCTGGAAAAGAGTAAGGCGTTCAGAAGCGGAGACAGGGACTGCTACAGAGAGGCCAAGTACAGGTTTACTAAAGAAGTGGACATTGCCAAACATCAGCACTCTGAGAAGATGCAGCAGCAGATCTCAGAGAATGACTCGGCCTCTGTGTGGAAAGGTTTTAGGAATATTACAAACTACAAGCCTAAAACCCCCCACTCCACTGATGACTTGCTCTTAGCCAACACCCTTAACAACTTCTACTGCCGTTTTGACGAGCCATCAGGCAGCCTTCACACCTCCAACGACCCCAACAATAGAGGCACTTTGGACACTCATTCCCCCACCTCTCCCCCCTCCATAGAGCCATCACCACCTTCAAACTGTTCACCTGCAACACCCGCCCCCTCACCCCACACAAAAGAGGATTTCACACCACCTCCTCCGACCACAACTCTTCATATTCATGAAGCAGATGTGAGGAAGCAGTTTAGGAGTCTGAATGCTCGGAAAGCTCCCGGCCCAGACGGTGTGTCTCCTGCCACCCTCAGACACTGTGCAAACGAGCTGGCCCCAGTGTTTTCTGGCATCTTCAACTCCTCACTGCAGGCATGTCATGTGCCTGCCTGCTTCAAGTCCTCTACCATAATCCCTGTCCCCAAGAAACCTAGGATCACTGGACTAAATGACTACAGACCCGTGGCTCTGACATCTGTGGTCATGAAGTCATTTGAGCGCCTAGTTCTCTCCCATCTCAAGACCCTCACGCCCCCCCTCCTGGACCCCCTGCAGTTTGCATATAGAGCCAACAGGTCTGTAGACGACGCCATCAACATGGCCCTACACTTCATCCTGCAGCATCTGGACTCCCCAGGAACCTACGCCAGGATCCTGTTTGTGGACTTCAGCTCTGCCTTCAACACCATCCTTCCAGACCATCTCCGAGACAAGCTTTCCCAGATGAATGTGCCTGATCCCATCTGCCGGTGGATCACTGACTTCCTGACGGACAGGAAGCAGCACGTGAGGCTGGGAAAGAATGTCTCGGACTCCCGGACCATCAGCACCGGCTCCCCTCAGGGCTGTGTTCTCTCTCCTCTGCTCTTCTCCCTGTACACCAACTGCTGCACCTCCACCCACCAGTCTGTCAAGCTAATCAAGTTCGCAGATGACACCACCGTCATTGGGCTCATCTCGGACGGGGACGAGTCTGCCTACAGGAGGGAGGTTGAACGTCTGGTGTCTTGGTGCAGCCACAACAACCTGGTGCTGAATGCCCAGAAGACAGTGGAGATTACTGTGGACTTCAGGAAGCACACAGCCCCACTCCCCCCCATCATCCTGACTGACACCCCCATCACCTCTGTGGACTCATTCCGCTTCCTGGGTACCACCATCACCCAGGACCTGAAGTGGGAGCCCACCATCACCTCCGTCATCAAGAAAGCCCAGCAGAGGATGTACTTCCTGAGGCAGCTGAAGAAATTCAACCTGCCAACACGGACGATGATGCAGTTCTACACTGCAATCATCGAGTCCATCCTCACCTCCTCCATCACCGTGTGGTACGCTGGAGCCACTATCAGGGACAAACAGAGACTGCAGCGTGTTGTGCGCTCTGCTGAGAAGGTGATTGGCTGCAGACTCCCATCTCTGCAGGACCTGTACACCTCCAGGACACTGCGGCGTGCAGCCCGGATCTCAGCTGACCCTTCTCACCCTGGACACAGTCTGTTTGACCTGCTCCCCTCAGGCAGGAGGCTCCGGTCCATTCGCACCAGAACCTCTCGCCATAAGAACAGTTTCTTCCCCTCTGCTGTTGGACACATGAACAATAACCACATGATTGTCCCCGCCACTAACATATGACCCTACGCTGTGTCACTGCATCATTTCATGTTTGGCACTGATCACCACCTGCACTCATGTATATATCTTTCTACGTAGCACTCATAATTCTTATTCTCATGTATATATCTCATGTATATCTCATGCACATATCTTTCTTTCTACATAGCACTTTAATTCTTATTGTCTGCACTGAAGCACCGCAGCAATTTCCTAATGTTGTAAACCTCAACATCTGGCAATAAACCCATTCTGATTCTGATTCTGATTCTGATAAGGTCACCCATGGAGCGCTCTTCGTCTTAAAGCAGTGATGTCCTTAATGCGACTACACCTACCAGGTGGGAAAGTCAGGCCACAAAACTGCATACAGTTAATGTTACACTTGATTAATTTCTGACTTCTTAAGTTAACACATCTAGTTTTAGTTAACTGTAATAATCCTGGATGCTGGCTTGAGCCTCACATTTGCCTGGAGCCTTTCTGTGTGGGGTTTGCACATTTTTCCTGTGCTTGCATGGGCTTCCTCAAGATACTCCAGCTCTCTCCTACAGTCCAAAGCCAGCGGGGCTTCAGCCAACCCCCCGAAATCCCACATCCGCCTGAACACACGGCAGCGGCCTTACAAGTGTCAGCTCTGCGATCAATCCTTCAATGACAATGTGATCTTGAAGAATCACATCCCCTGTTATCACACGGCAACTCCTGGACAGAAAAACGGCAGCGCTGGTGGTGCTCTGGCTAATGGGACAGAGTGACTGTGGACGAGGAGGAGCAGGAGAAGGAGGAGGAAGACATGAAGCAAAAGGAGATCTAGTGGGAGAAGAAAAATTTGACTGCGACATTGACCCAGCTGAAAAAAAAGGAAAAAGTCCAATAGTAAAAACAGTAGTAAGACCAACAACAAATCAGGATATTTGAAACAATGAACTAAAAATACTGAGCTAATGATTTATTCAGAAACAGCTTAATGTGTCTTTTACATCCCCTGGCTAGCCGAAGAGATAGGAGGGAATAACATAAAGTTAAAATAGTGAAAGAGGAGTCAAGATGGCATTTTTAAAGGTTTATTTTCTGCTAGTTTAAAACTTTGGTTCAGACTGACATTTAACTCAAGGGAGAGCTAACGCCAACATAACAAACAAAACATCCCTAACAGAAAATAAAAGGAACTTGCCCAATGCCAAAGAAAACAAAATATACAAAGATAGCCAACCAGCACATAAACAGTAGAAAACAAGGGATTACGTTACAAAAGCAATTCTCCCCTACAGGCAGTCTGAACAAAGTCACATAAGGCTAAAAATACAAATCAAAGGCATGTGAGCCTGCACATGTATGGCAGTGAAAATGGCCAGAAGGCCCAGAAACACAGCTTCACAAACGTTATATAGGGATCTGCCGATTGCTGATTGACTTGATTCAAGCAGCAGCACCCAATCAGGACAGAGAAGGCATTATTTCACAAAGAAAAAGCTATCCTCCTGGGGCATGTAACAGTAGCACACAGGACCAGACTGTTTTCCACATGTGCTTTTACACTGGAAATATCCAGTGTTTTAATACCCATATTAGAAATGCTGTGTAACAACTGTGTTAAAGGCCACCATACCAGTTATTATAGTTTTCTATTTTCTGATTACTTTTTAAATACCAGTTATTATAGTATAGTTTTCTATTTTCTGATTACTTTAAAAAAAAAATCATTTCTTGATTTTAATATAGCTTTGATTGTTTGAAAATGTCTAGTTTTACTTTAGTTTTTTTTTAATAGTTTCAGTGTTGGTTTTAGTCTTTTTAATTTTTAATTTGTGGAGCGGAAGGATAAGCGGAAGCGAATGGATGGATGGAATTTGTGGAGCTGTGCAAGTTTTCTACCTAAGTGACGAGAAATGCCAGCGTCATCTACTTGTTAAGCCGGGATACGCTTGTCGCCAAACCAAGCGAACCCAGCCAGAGAGCCACGCCAGTTCTGTTAGCACAACATTCGCTTACTTAGCCATTAGCCTGCCATTGTTGTTTATGTTAAAATGTGGCAGCTACAGCAAGCGAGCGTTAAAACGTAACGCTGTCCGACCACTTCTACAACTGGAGGGTCACATCTGTAGCCCAGCATGTGCTCCGTCGTTGGTTGTGATTCGTGGCGACACAATGTGCAGCGGTTCAGGCTACCAGAGGACCCGGAGAGGAGACTGGAGTGGGTTCTGTTTCTGTTCGAAGTCAACAAGCAGCGACTAAAAGAATCGTCCTGGACTGATATCACTATTTGCAGTGAACACTTCACAGATGACTGCTTCGTGAGCTTGGCTCTGAGTGGCTCGGTGCAGCTGAAGCCCGGTGCTGTCCCCTCACTGTGGGTCAACACAGAGCCAGAGGAACCCGTGGAGAGCCCACAGGATGAGGTAAGTCAGCTGAGGGATCACCTGTTGCTGGACTTCACCGGATCTTTAAAAAACTGCTCCCAAGCCAGCTTCCACGTTGCTTTGCGTTATACCTATATACTGTGTATTACGGAAAGAGAAACTGAGACGTGTTTACAAAATAAAAGCGACTTTCAAATGAATGTGATTTCTATGTTAGCCCACACCACACGTTTAGTCTGGCATAAATGCCAAAATACTATAGAAAATGAATTCATTTCAAAATTAAACATAAATAATGAAAGCTGATTTATTTTTTTAATTAAGATTTTAAGTCGTGAACAGCCATTACAGGTGAACGTCCTGTTTCCACAGACTAATTTTATTTTAGATCCACAGTACACACCCTTATCGAGTTACTCAGTCAATATCAATCAATAAGTCAGTTTGATTTTGTATTTCAAAGTAAAGAGACTTTACTTTTTCCACTATCCATCTATTAGAAGGAAAGATTTGCTTCCACAGACTAATTTTACTAAAGATCAACAACATCAAAAGCTATCCGAAATTGCGTATATGAATACTGTTGATCTAAAGTATATTAAGTGACATATTAACTATTTTTAATGGCTTTACACGGTGTTTGAATTGCAATTCTAAGCGTGGCTATTTTAAGACAAGTTTATCATATTTCAATATTTCTGTTATCTGCAATTTGATTTTTTTTTTCACATAAATTTTTGTTTTGTGTTTTATTATTGCTATTTCATCAATGACAGGCTAAATTTTTTTGGTTGTTGAAATGAGTCACTTGAAGAGCAATTTTACTTTGAAATCCATACATTGATGGGTATAGACAAAAAACGCATGCTTGTTAACTGTTTGTGGCTTTGTTTGACTGAAAGCTTTTGTGTTTTTTTGTGATTTTTGTGTAGGAACCTGTTACCACCACAGATGCAGATAGTCAGTGTGATGACCTAGAATTATGTAAGAGCTCTACTTGTTCCCCTGAAATAACAGAATGCCCCTTGAGAGGTAAGAAAGTGTCCATATCACACCATTAAAAATCTAAAGTGTGACAAAGTGTTGTATTCAAGCCTGTCCCCCACAATGTTTCAGATGCTCTCACTCCTGAAACTCCAGACACAGATTCGAACCAGGAATTGTAAGTTCCACATTTCTGAGCATGTTTGAAGATGTGACATCATGACGCGTCTGACTGTTTGTATTCTTGTGTTTCAGGCCTGCACTTCAGAACGACAAATACATGGTGAATGAAAATTGCCTCCTGAAGGTGTTTGGCCAAAAGTGCCCAACATGTGGAGACAAACTCCAGGCAGTGAAAGTAACCTATGGGGAGCTCATCATCTTGAAACAACGATGCCATAAGTGCGACTACAAAAACAAGCGGAATGGTCAGGTCAGTGCCCCTCTCCCTGCCGCTGAAGATGGACGCCTGACAAGAGGCACAGAGGGAACCCCAGAGACCCAGCTGGTAGGTTTAACCTGATTTACTGTCTACTAAAGAAAACTTGGTCATCAGAGAAATTTGCAATGTGTTTATTTTATGATTCCTAACTGGACTTGACTCATAAAACGTTTAATATGACATATTTCATTAAATATCATAGACTAAAAGATAGCTGTATCCGCCGTAATGTCACGCATTATGGTTGGGATTGCATTGGTAATGCTTAATGATATGAATTGAGATGCTTATTTTAGCTAGCAGAAAGCAGTCTTTCAAAAAAAGTGTATTCAAACAGCTGACTAGAGCAGCCTACCTGTCTTTCAAAATGGATGCAATTTTGAATTATAATGTAACCAAAAACAATAGTTGTGTTTCACTCTGAAGTACAGACTTCTTGGATGGGTTATACTATACAGCAGGATGTAGCAGGCGCCCCAAAAGGAACACGCAAGACCACTAACACAGTGACTCCAATTAGCAGATGTGACGCCGCTGCAGACACCAACGGGTTTACAGCTGCCTGTGTCAGCACACTCAATCAAAGTGGCCACGCCCCTAACCCTTACTATTCACACGGATTAGTTATAAAAAATTCTCCCACTTGCAGATGTTGTAAACGAGAAAACTATCCATAGAGATCAAAACCGTTTTGGTAGCAGTCTGTAAAATTATTTTGAATTCTCTAAAGCCAGGTATTTTAACTTAAGACATGACAGGGATTGACTCACTTTTGGAGCCAGCTTCACGTAGTCATGATAGGAGCTTCCCACTTAGTTTCTGGGAGTTTCTTCAGAAGTGATGGTGCAAATAGCAACTCTTAAGATCTCACATCACTTCACAATTTAATCAAGCTACTTTTTTTTAGATTGAGAGTCATACATGCGTTTAATTTGTTTGGCTCTCAGAAGTAATAATTCTCTCAGAAAGATGCAAATTCTGCGTCTCTATTATTCCATTTGGAACAAAAAAGTATCTGTTTTATGCTTTTTGTGTCTTTGCCCGCGCTTTTGCTGAATTGCAGTTTTTAAAAAAAGCACTTATAGAAATGATACTTTGTCCTTTGCTTGCACCTCTGTCTTAGTCATTTTTCATGAAAACTCTTTGCTGTACAGGCTTGAAAAAGTTTCCCAAATGCTACGTTGCCATTCTTGTCATTCACAGTCAGCGCTAAGAGACGACAACGCCGGCGCTGTGGCTTTGTCTGAGGCCGTCACTTTTAGCGATGAAAAAAGCGATCCTTCAGACGACGAAGAGGAAGGCAATAGAGGTGGGATGAGTTCAGATGGGGACTGGAATCCCACGGAGGAGCTTTTGGTGGCTGACGAGCTCACAAAGGAGTCTGAGGAGGAAACCGAGGATGAAGGCGAAGAGGAAGATTTTGAATCCCCGGGTGGCCTCGAAATTAATGAGCTGTGCACAGAGTGCGGACGTTTTTTCCTCATCCTGAAGCCTCACACATGCGAGCACAAAATAAAACCCTACTCCTGCAATATCTGCGGGAAAAGGTGCGTTTCTGAGATTGCTCTAAGAAATCATAGCGAAATCCACGACGAAACGTACGAGCATCCTTGCAAGTATTGCTATGTCACCTTCAAAACCAGGGCGGACAAATTTAGGCACGAGCTGACCCACCAGGATAAAAAAGATCCCTTTAAATGTCCCGACTGTCCAAAGACATTCGCCACCAGTAAAGAACGCCGGAGCCACCTGGCAAAGCACAGAGTCTCGAGGGAGTTCAAATGTGGAGTCTGTGGGATTGACTTCAAGGACATACATCGTCTCAGGAGGCACTCCGTTGTGCACACAGGACTGAAACCGTACAAGTGTTCGGTGTGCCAGCGTGGCTTCAACCAGACGAGCCACCTGAAGTCCCACATGCGTCTGCACACCGGGGAGCGGCCGTACAAGTGTCAGCTCTGTGACATGTGCTTCAACCACAACGTGAGCTTGAAAAGTCACGTCCAGCGTTACCACACGTCCAGCTCTGGACTTCAGCAGATGGATAAAAGGGCAAATGATGCTAAGAGGAACAAGAAAAAGAGAGACGTGAACTCTGAGTTTGACAGTGTGAAAGTAAAACAGAAGGTTCAGAGGGAGAGATCAATGAAGCCGAAAAGTAAAAGGAGAAGCACGGACAGGCCCAGAGGAATCAAATCAAAGGTACAGAAGTTAAAGAAAACAGGCTCCGGTGATGAGGGGAGCGAGGACAAGCAGTCAGGTAGTGATTTATCCTTTGACTCGACAGAAGAGGAGGAAGAAGAAGAAGAGGAGGAGGAGGAGACATTGGGAAGGCGACCAAACGGTGACAGTGACTCTGATTTTGACCCAGAAGTAGAAGCAAAGAAGAAGAGGTGCAGCAGCCAGAAGACTGTTAAGAAACGGAGAGAAAGATCAAAGAAGGGCCTGGTGGTCTGAAGTCTGTGGTTTTTGTTTTTTTGTTTGTCTTTTTTAATGATGTAAAAACAGAAGGATCACACTACACAGCCACTATTGATATAATTCAGTACATGCATGAAATCGTTGCTTTATAGGGAGTTCCACACTGTTGTTTGATTTTCCGAAGCCTTTTTATCTTAACAGATGTGGAGGTGAATTGCAAACAGATGGAAGCTGATCGAACGTTATGGCACTGCTTGCCTGAAGAAGAGCAAGTCAGTATTTATTCAGAATCAAAATGACGCTAATGTAAGAATGAACTTCCATTGTTTTTATTTTTATCACTACATACAGTCAGTTTCCAGTCTTATATTAGCTCTGCCACAACATGTGGTTTTTATTTGATGAGAAAACCTTATTTTATTTAATCTTTAAATATGATATAAGTTTACATTATGACATTTATAAAGAGAAACTTCACAATTATAATTTACAACTGAGGAATGCAAGGAGGTCCTACTTCTCTGACATCATCACTAAAAACAGCCATAATGCTCGGGTCTTATTTTCTACAGTTGACAGGCTAACAAACCCTCCTGTGTCAGTGGCAGCTGAACTTCATTCGACCATGGTTAGACAGAACCACAGCACTGAAACCGCTCTGACCAAAGTGTTTAATGACATATGTCTGAATACAGACAGTGGAAAAATGTCAGTCCTAGTTTTACTGGATCTCAGTGCAGCATTTGATACAGTTGACCACAACATATTACTCAAACGACTGGAGAACTGGACAGGTCTTTCAGGAACTGTACTAAACTGGTTCAAAACATACGTAGAAAACAGGAAATACTTTGTATCAATAGGTAACTTCACATCTGAGCAGACAAGTATCACATGTGGAGTTCCCAAAGGTTCCATCTTGGGACCCCTTCTGTTTAACATTTACATGCTCCCACTGGCACAGATTATAAACAACAACAAAATAAACTATCACAGCTATGCAGATGACACACAAATATATATCACCATGTCACCAGGAGACCGAGGCCCTGTACAGGCTCTTGGTAAATGCATTGAGGAAATCAATGACTGGTTGTGCCACAATTTTCTCCAGCTAAACAAAAACAAAACTGAGGTAATAGTCCTTGGCGCCAAAGAAAAACGATTACAGGTCACCAGAGAACTTCAATCTATACATCTAAAAACCACAAACCAGGCGAGAAATTTGGGTGTAGTGATGGATGCAGACCTAAACTTAGAAAAACACATTAAGACAATAACAAAGTCAGCTTACTATCACCTCAAGAATATATCAAGGATAAAAGATCTGATGTCTCAACAGGACCTGGAAAAACTAGTCCATGCATTCATCTTTAGTAGGCTTGATTACTGTAACAGCATCTTTACAGGTCTACCTAAAAAATCAGTCAGACAACTACAGCTCATTCAGAACTCTGCTGCTCGAGTCCTCACTAAGACCAAAAAAGTGGACCACATCAGTCCAGCTCTGAGGTCCTTACACTGGCTGCCTGTCCGTCAGAGGATAGACTTTAAAGTTCTGATGCTGGCCTATAAAGCTCTGAATGGTTTAGGACCAAAATACATCAATGACCTCCTGACCCAGTATGAACCATCCAGATCCCTCAGGTCATCTGGATCCGGTCTTTTATCAGTTCCCAGAGTCAGAACCAGACACGGAGAAGCTGCATTCAGCTTTTATGCTCCATATATCTGGAACAAACTCCCAGAAAGCCTCAGATCAGCTGAAACACTCAGTTTATTTAAATCCAGGTTGAAGACTCACCTGTTCTCAGCTGCATTTGAATAAAGCACCAAATCCACACTTTAAGCTTAAATTTCAAAACTTACATTTAACTACTGATTTTATCTACTGTTCTGATTTTATCTGTTTTGATTTTATATACTGTTGTTTGTTTGTTTGTTTGTTAATTAGTTAGTTAGTTTATTTGCTTGTTTTAATCAATTTTAAATCATGCTTTTTATTTGTTCTTGTTTCTAATGTCTCTGTAAAGCACTTTGAATCACCTTGTTGTTGAATTGTGCTATACAAATAAACTTGCCTTGCCTTGCCTTGCCTTACATTTTGAAAATGTAACAGAAAATGCAGAAAACTCAAAAGCTTAATCTGAGAGTCTACAGGCCTCAGTTAGGATGTTAAATGTTAAAGTTCATGAGAGTACGATTAGAAAAAAGACTGAGCAAGTTTAGGTTGTTTGGAAGGGATGCAAGCAGAAAGCATCTGAATAAACAGCACGACTTCTGAAGCAAACAAGGCCAAAGTGGAGATGTTTGTCCATAATGCACAGCAAACATGATGGTGAACCCCAAACACAGAACATCAGCTCAAACATCCCATACAAACTGTCAGTCACGGTGGTGGAGGCTGATGATTTGGGTTTGTTTTAGAGCTGGGCAGATCAATCTAAATATCGATAGTATTGACATCAACACTGGTACTGGATCGAGACTAGCATGATGGTATTGGTACTTTGTTTCTATCCCCTAAGTTCATTGCACTGTGAAAAATGTCTGAAGCTTTATGTGATAATTGAGATTTAAACAACAGAAGTTGACCCAAGTTTCATCATTCATGAAAAGTTGAATGGTTCGTTTGCTATATTAACTAATTATCATGGAAAGTAAAATCACAGTGATTCATTGTTCATTAAAATGTGTTCAGAATTTGCAAATTGATGATAATTCATCTTAAAAATCATGACACTCCCCTACACAAGCTGCCTTCTATAAGTTCGGTATCAGTATCGGTATCTGCATCACTGGCCCTGTAGTTACCTCATATCAGATCATAGCAACATCTGCAGTATTGCACAGCACTAGTTTGTTTTGCAGCCACAGAAGCTGGACACCTTGCAGTTAAAGTGCTGACCTTAGAGAGCTGTGCATAAATGAAGGCCAAGAAACGTCAACGAAGAGAAGCAGCACTTAAGGAAGAATGTGCCAAAATTCCTCCACAATGATGTGATTGTGATCGATAAACTCATACAGACAACAGTTACTTCAAATTGTTGCTGATAAAGGCGGTTCTACGAGCTACTGAATCATGAAGCAGACTTAGTTTGTCACAGCAATGAAAACGTCTGTATGTAAACTCTGATGAAGTGATACAGAATATTTTAAAAGAAATACCAGTGGCTTTTTATTTTTAAGTTTATTAGCTGCAAATGATGATGATTTATTCATTATGATAAACTTTTTTGATTTGACCATTATGTCTAGCAAAACTAGAACTATGGGTTTGTAAAAGTAAATAAAAGTCTTTGCTTGTTTGTTGAAGCACCACTGAGAAACTAAATATAGTGATTTACTGAAAAAAAATGTCCAGCAAAGGTGTCCAGCTACAGTTTTGAAAGTCTGCAATCTTTATCCTGTCATTTACTTCATGTTATGTGCTTATGGAAGATTACATTAAATAAGTCAGCCTGATGGTTAAAATCAGCAGTGCACTGTCATGTGTTTAGTACAGCTGAACAGTGGACTGTTTGGGGCTATCTCGCAATTCTTGAATTTAAATTGTCAGGGTGTGTCTGGGTTCAGAATCCCCACTTTGATCAAAAACCCTGAATGAATCCCTCTGCCTACATGTTTATCCTTTTTCTCTCTTCCTGTGTGTGTGTGAGAGAGAGAGGGAGTACGCCAGAGCTTAAGGTTGCTTCAAGGCCCATCAAGTTTTTCTGAGAGTTGGTAAAACTTCTTTAGCTTTTCTCTGGTGGAAAAGCTGCCAAGGCTGCTTAGTGGATTAGACCCACTGATGGCTGGCAGATCTAAACGTAGCCTCAATATTTGGAAAAATGAACTAAAAGACTAAAAATTTCTTTACTGAGATACAAAACTTCATACTTCAGGGCTGCACTCTCAAGGCAGTAAGGGAAGCTGCAGAGATTATATTTAGTAGAGATTAAAAAAATGGAAATAGACTCATTTGTCATTTTATTAGGTACACCTTGCTAGTTCAGGGTTGGATCTCTTTGGAGCTGCCTCAATTCTTTGTGGCAATGATTCAACAAGGTGCTGGAAGCCTTCCTTAGATATTTTGGGTGAGTACAAATGGCTCTCACTAACTAAAAGAAGACTGCAGCAAGCTAACATGATAGTTTACCCAAGCTTGAAACCATTAGTTTTCACCTCCTGTGTCAGCCTGACCCTCTTGTCATGGCTATTGCACAGAGATGTGGTTGCTGAAGTGTGGCACAAGCTTTGTATCTTCTGAGCAACGGGTTAAAGATGTATGGAAAGAATGATTTCTGCTCCGTTATAATCAAAAGACGGTGAACTGCAGCAAATATCTCCGAAACTGCAGCTCACACAAAAACGACCTGAAGACAAACACCTATACTTCGGGTAACGTAGTGCCCTGACAGTCCCAGACAACCACTAGATGTCATCATTGTGCCACTAATACTGACTCATTTTTCACAGTGATCACACTGCAGCCATCCCCCCAGCGTGATTACTATGGTAACTGTTACTGATACTGCAGTACCTGTGCTGGCCTGCTGAGTGAAACCTCCATCCCTGCTTCTTCTGCATCTTTACCACTCTTCTAATGTCCTTTTCCCAGGGAGCTAGTGTATTCTCTGCAGGCTACTCCTCACTGCCCCACCCCCCTGTGATCACTTGGTCTTGTAGATGTCTGAAAGCCACACCTCAAAGACCCTGGGAGTATTACACAAGAGCTAAGATGCCCTTGTCAGAGCAAGCTGCTGATGCTTGCAAAATTCATGCACCCTGTCATTTACCGTGTCACAAGGACATCACTGCATAGAAATCTTCCACCATTTTCCCCTCTCTACTTTTTCATTAGGCCCCTCTGTCTGTTTTCTCTCATTTTATTCTGGCGCTCTCTTCAGATCTCTCTCCCCGCCTTCCTCTCTGGGTGCGATGATTTGAAGCGGGTCTTTTTAGGATGTCAGTTAAACAGCCGGAGCTGGCCTGACTGATGCTTTGAGGCAGGCTTGAGACGAGGGGGCCACAGTGAAAATATCTGTTTTTAGAATGCTTGCACTATCTGTGTGAAGATATTATTTATTTGGTGCTACAAATTTGCTCTGTAAGAAACTGCTACCTTTATTGCTGTTCATTTCTTCCACAGTGTAAACCAGAGAGATGGGAACATTAGGAGAAAAAGGCAAAAAAAGTAAGGTCCATATCCACTCATAGCTGGAACTCCTATATAAGTGTTTTGCTTTTATAGCTTCAGTATTTGCTAAAGAAATCAGATTTGGAAATTGGTTTCTGCACAGAGGAGCCCAAATGCCATAAGCCAGACAGATAGGAATCCACCTGGGCCAAATGACATTTTCTTGCTTACCAATTCCCAGACAGCATTACTTGGTTGTTTATTGAAATGCACTTGGCCTTTTGGACTGTGCTCCTTAGTGAGCTTAGCTCAACTGGAAACAGGAGGAAACAGCTAACCGCCCGACTGGCACCACCTCAGTAATTATTATAGTAGTTTTGTTGGAAATAAAAAACTTGAAAAATGACAGTGTGACATTTCAGAGCAGTTTTATGTTTAACTTGAAGTAGTATTTTATTTACATGGTGGAAAGCGAGACTGACTGACAGCAGAGCGTTTATTTTCGATCTCAGGCAGATCACAGGCTGCCTTTGCTTAAGTGAAAAATGCTCGTTTGCTAGCTTATCAAGAGCTAAATTCAAGTATTTGTCATATTTGTTCAATATGAGGGAAGCAACAAATAAAATTAAAAAGTATTGCCAGTTTCCTTTTAGAGATGAAATTCTCGTAAACCTACAAACATTTTTTAGTGTAGCCGCTATTATCCAATCCTTCAACCTGACCATTATCAAAGTAATGTTTGTTTATTTGTTAAGCCACGTATCACTGATCTATAGATCGCTGAAGAATAAAAATAAAAAAGGCACTTAACTCAAGGGATGAACCACTGTTATACTTATACATGACAGATAACTTCGCAAAGAATCCATCTGAAATCTTTACACAATTTGTTACTAGCAGCCTGTCACAAAGAATATAATTTGTTTCCATTTATTTAGTTAAATCTAATAAAAATGCCAAAGATAACACAGTTTGACAGACATAAAATCATATTTGTGTTCCAACAAGTGATTCCCAAAGAGTCATTGGTCAGAAACTATGCATGCCTCTGCAGGGTGTGCAGGGTGTCCTTATACGTTTTTGGAAACTGGACAAGTGGATGACATAAGAAGAAGTGGCAGCCCTCCTATCTAGATGGAGTGATGAATCCCAATTTGAAACTTTTGGTTCAGATCATCGTTAATAAGTACAGAGGAGGTCAGGAGAGCGACAGACAACAGTGAGTGTCTACAGCAATCTGTAAAACACAGTGGAGGCTCTGTTGTGGTTTGGGGCTGCATTTCAACCAGTGGTTTTGAAGAGCTTGTCAAAATTGATGGAATTATGAACGCAGAAAAGTGCCATCAGATTCTGTTCTGCCATGCAATGCCATCTGGAATGCATCTGATTGGCAACAGCTTCATTTTTCAGCGTGACAATGATCCCAAACACATTGCCAAAGCAGTAAAAGCATACCTGGATGGAAAAACACTGTGAACACAAGCTCTGTTTTTGTCTTACATACTGTGTTTGTGTGCATGTTCTAGTTAATGTCTGCACCCGTTTCCCGTTTTCTTGGCAATTTTTGGCAACATTTTCAAAGAATTAGGAGGAGGCTCAAGACTTTTGCACACTCTGTCGATGTGTCATTCAGCCTCCTTTCCCTCCTGTGGCCTCCTATCTCCACAGTGTGCACAGATGTCTTCCAGTGCTGTGGTAGGACCGTATTAGTCTTTTTTCACTAGTACCTACTCGGCTCAGAAAATGTGATGTCAAAAGACTGCATGCCACTGATTGGCTAGTCTGTGGTGTCACGAGATGATTTCATTACATCCTGATGTCAGTTTTTAATCATGACTGTCTAGCTGGTTAGCACAGCTTAGCTGTGTCTTAGCTGGCTATAGCTTTGCATTCATTTTCAAAACATGAGACCAATTTAAGTCGTTAAGCAGTACAGAAAGTGAATAAATGCAGTTCCTTAAACATCAAAAAGCTGCATTATGTAGACTGCCCACCTCAAATGGTTAAAGATTCCTGGAAAAATTTTTTTGCTGTTCATCTGCTCGGGTTTTGGCGGACATGTTTCTCTGTGTGGCTCGTCCTGTGAAAAGTTTCACAGCAGCAGCTTTTGTTGTCATTCACTGCTTTAGAGCGGCCTTCTTTCCGCAGACACAAAGGGCTGTCACAGAGTATTTATCAATCACAAAGCATTTGTATTCTGTTATTTATCAGCACCCCCTCCCTGTGCAAAATTACCTCCATCAGCAGTGCAATCACTCGTCTCCCGCTATCCAGCCTAACTGACTGGCACGTATTAGCTCGCTCGCTTGTTCTGTCACAGTAGTGCTGCTTTGTCAGTCCAAAACAGCGGGGACTGAGTTGTATGTCAAGGATGTCGGAAAGTTTTCTCCCTGCGTTGGGAGATGTGTTAGATCTTACTCAGAGATGAGCATAAATTTGAAGGGAGAGGGACCCACATATCCGCACTAATGTCAGTTTGGAACTTAAACCCACATTCGGCGTGACTCTGAAACATTTCATAGCATCTGTGCGCGTGTCAAGTTGTCAACTGTGTTGTTTACAAAAGAGAAGCATGTGCCTAAATATATACGTGCGCATTCGCTCGCTTGTATTCGAACGAACAGCTACTGAAAGCAAATATTAAACACAAAGAAGCACATTTTCTTTTCAGCAACGCCAGCAGCTGAAGACTAAACATTACAGCAAGACATACTGTAACAGTCAACAGTTATGCTGTTGTCTTGTTGTTTTATCACATCTATTTGTGTCTGCATAGACTTCGAACTGTGACTGAAACATTTAATCACAGAGCGTTCGTTTAAGTTTTATGCTGCATTGTGAAGCAACAAGAAGATCGTTGGAGGCTCACACGGATGGTTGCACAGCTGATTTCCTTTAGCGCCAAGTTTCCAGTGTAAAAGTAATGATACCTGACAGATAATATCAACATACAGGAGCTGCAGCATATTGCATTCATTCAGCATCACCTCCGTCTGTTGCTCTCCTCAGCAGGGATAAAACCCTCCGACACCAGCAGATAAGGAAATGCTCTGATAGAGAACATACGCAGCATTAGAGTTACTTTTTTTGTGACTTATTTGTAATGGAACAAAATGTACGTGCAGAGGCATGCAAACTAACGCAATCTGACACATGAGAAGAGACAGAAAAAAGTGAGTTGAGTTATAACTCCTACACAATGCTGAGATGAAAAATTCTGCCAAAACCTCAGAGAGATCTGTCACAAAAAACCATATTTCCCCTCTTACTTTTATTTAGGAGCGTCAGTGTCTTAAAGGTGTTGCTCTCATTTCAGTTGATTCATTGTTTTAAAGTCTCCTCAGTCAATTTACAGCACAGCGAGTGACCTCCCACCTTTTTTCCCTCAGTGTTGCGCTAGAAAAATGTAAGAGATGTGGAGCAAAACCACACAAACTTTCATTAGAATTAGCCCTCCTTTACATTTATTTTCTGGATACACGCCTTTCATCCCCTCTACAGAGTTTGAGGCCCTGAAAACTGCTTGAAATTTGAATTCGTTTTAATCTTGTCACTTCGTGACAAGCACACATGTGGAGTGGCTGTGACACTGCCAGCCTGAGACGAAGACATTTTAGTGCTCCTTCAAATCATAATAGGTGTGCTAGAATTTGCCTGCCTCAAAGTTCCCTGCAGGATCCACGCTGTACAGGAGAAAAAGCTTTCATGTGCCTGTTTGCTTTGGGATCGAGCTGGTTAACATGTATGTGTATCACACAAAAGACAGCTCGGTGTTGTTTATACATTTGTGTTTCTAGCCAGGCCTGCTTAAAAATCAGCCTAGTCTCATGAAAACAAAACTGCCAAACAATATTCACCACAGTTGGCTTGGTTACAAGACAATTGTCTCTTATTCTCTTCGTCAAACCCCCCGTCAAGTAGTTTTGTTACATAAACTTAATGAAATGGGCTGGAATATTTTTGTGCTTTTCTCTACCACCCACATTTACTTTTTCACAGATACTGTACACTTTATTTTATGCTTTATCTACCTATCGTTTACATTTAACGAGTAATAAAAGAGCCTAACATGCATGTCTTTGAACTGGGAGGAAGGTAAAACACCCACATTGGTACAGGGAGAACATGCAGACTCCACACAGAAAGGCCCCGAGGCCAAGAGATCCAAATCCAGACCTTCTTGCTGTATGGCAATAATGCTAACCACTACACCACCATGCTGCCCTGAGGCAGGATCCACACACAGTGGCTGTAACTAGCTATGAGGTTACCTCAGGTATTTTATTTTTCAAAACAAGACAGTAAAAGTTAGCATGAATCTATGTATAATGCTCTAGGTTTCTTTTACTTTGAAAAGCTGCCCTACAGTGCCTCTGACTGGGTTCTGTTTATGAGTTCGTTTAAAAAATCACTCATGACAAATGTTAATCGGTGTGTTTAAGTTCAAGTGGTGAATCAAAGGTAACGTAGGGCAATAACCACCAGGGACCTTTCCCACCTGATTTCTTACATTTCAAATTTCAAATTCCAATGTTGTTATTGTGTTTTATTTCATTGTTTTATGCACATTTCTCTTCCATATGTCTGGATACAGTGTGGGAAATAACTTTTTGATTCCCTGCTGAGATTGAATTTGCTCACTTACAAATAATATAATGTAAGTGAGCATATAGCTATAATTTTTATGGTTGTTTCATTTTAATGAAGAGAGAAAATAGCAGTGAATGTGATAACTGTTGGTGTGATTATTTGCAAATAGAAGAATTGCAGTCATTATTGAAGAGAATACTCCTGACGTCCAGATCTATTTACTCTGCTTTACGTGGTAAATCTTTGTGAAAATAGTCTGTTACAAGTCGATGTGTCTGAGAAGCTCACTTCTATGCAATGATAGTGATACTGAGGTGAGTTGTTGACAATAAGCTCTGCTGCTAGCCTCTGTTAGCTGAAGTTAGCCTCTGTTAGTCAGCCTTAGTGAAACTTCGTTTGAAGTGGATCTGACGTTGTTGGAAACTTTGCAAATGAACATACAATGTGAGAATGTAATCCAAATGACTGTCAGTGGCAAAGAGTGATTTTTAGGAGACTCAAGCCTAAGATAGCTATCTTAAAACCAGCTGTTGTGGTTTAGCTGGCTCAGCTGTCTGGAGATGGCGGGTCACATGTAAAGGTTATAGATAATTGCAACAATATTGGGATTAAATGAGCATGTTTATGCACATTTTTGTCCCAACTCATCTGAACTGAAGTCACAACTTCAGTTCAGATGAGGCTTGAAGTGAAGAAGACAAGATTTTGTCAGTTTTTGGAAGATGTAATTATCCATTAATAAATGCATATTTATGAGTAAAATTGAAATTTTCTATCAAATAACCTCTAAAAATGACTGACTATACCTTTAACACACCGCAGTGGTGACAGAGCTGCCGTGCAACATGCTTGCTTGCAAGCGCAAGCAGCTTTGGGGTTAATTTTCACAGAAGCCCAGCTTCCTGGGCCTCTGTGATGCTGAAATTTGAATACATTAAATTTCACATGTCACAAGGTTATGGTCTTTCCCCCTTTTTCTTTAAGATCAAGTAGACTCAACCAGACTGAAGGATCTCAGCAGTTATAGGATGGATTGCCATAAAATTTTGTACCAACATTTATGGTCCCCAGCAATGAAGCCTGCTGACTTTTTCATTTAGTCCCACCACTTTAATGCTGTTTTGAGTGGTCAGTAAGACTAGAAAAGCTTCATAAAAATGCAGTCCACTTACCATTTTAACACAAGGCTGACATTTTAGTTTTACT
Source organism: Copadichromis virginalis (assembly GCF_057382275.1). Lineage (NCBI taxonomy): Eukaryota > Metazoa > Chordata > Actinopteri > Cichliformes > Cichlidae > Copadichromis > Copadichromis virginalis. The sequence continues at coordinate 20,418,349 of NC_140635.1, forward strand.
ACCACCAAGAAACTGGATTTATTTCCCAAGAGATGTGGGGTGATTTTAACATTTCCACCTTTCTATGAGTAATTGTAATCCCCTCCAAAGGGTGCATATTGTTAAATCCCTCCCCCTACATAATTAGTGTCACAGTTACCATCAATTTCCAGCATACCCAGTGGTCCTTGTGTACTTTCAATGCATGCCTATACTGTTCTTACAGATTAAATTATTTTTACAGCAGCTCCTTGGTTGAGTCAACTCTCCCCTCGTGTTCTGTTGAAGATAAAAGACTGAGTTGGAGTACACTAGTGTTCTTGGCAAGCTCCACCGCTTTGCTGAAAGAACTGCATTTGTAGCCCGGGACGCGCACATGATTTAAAAAAGACAGCCAACATGATCAACAGACAGCAGGTCATCTATCACTCGGGTTAATCATCATCCTTTTAAACCCAATTGTCTCTCTATTGATTCTCCTTTCATTTTATAAGTCGTTAAATTTGTGATGGCGCTTTGATTAACATTATATCATTGAAATTGTACACGCTGTTATCACTCTTCACTTCTGCTGCTCTATCCCTTTGTTTTTTCCTCACCCAGCTTACATAACTTACCTCATTTGTTCTCTCCTAGCTCCTTTCCTCCTTTTGATATTGCCTTTACTTGCTTTTACTCTCTCCCACTTTCCCTTAACATCTTCATTACTTTATTTTCCCCCTCTCTGGATATATTTCTGCCCTGTCTCACGCATCCCTGCCCTTTGTCCTTATTTCCATACCTCTGCTTTGCCAGCCAAGAAAGAGGTAATTGGATCTGATTGAAAAAAATAGACATTTGTTGGCTCTGCCGCTCTAAGGCGGCACATCTTACTCTGATCAAGGATCTGTGTCCGCTTGTGTCTCCAGATGAGTTAGCAATTTAGAGGTCATGAGAAGGATACTCCGCAGGAATCATGAATATGTATAAAGGATCATTTGCTTTTAAAGAAGGGCTTGTCAGGCTAAATACCACCACTGAGTACAGATAACAGTGCAGAAAATGGCACAGCTTTCTTTCCATTTCACTGCAGACCCCTAAACTGCAAAAGCATGCTGTGCCTACTAACCTTTCAAGATTATAGTAGAAAATATATTTCTACCAATTTGGTATTATAAATATATACTTTTGCTTCAAACAAAACAATCAGCGAAACTTTCAGATGTTTTACTTATTTGGGACGGTTAGAAAATAGTTTCTCCCAGATGGTATTGGCGTAAATGGCAATGCAGAAGAAACAGATGCCAAAAAAGGGAAAATACTCAATGTATGCTGGTAAAATTGCTCATTTCCAGTAGCATATTTCAGTTTGCCTGTGAATCATGTCATGAATGTTTATAGAAGACATGAGTTATAATGAAAAGCTTGAATACTATTTGCTCTCAAATCACACCCTTGAAAGGTCCATGGGTCATCTCTTTTCAATGAACCCCCAGTGAAGTCACGGTGATGACTTTAAGCACAGAAACCGCTGTCCCACTGTGCAGAGAGCGAGAGGAGAGAATATGATACATCAGACACGTTACGATGCCGGCAGCTGCAATTCTATCAAACTACGGTGCCATTAAACCAAGGACAAAGTGTACATCCTTCTCAATGAAGTCCATTCACAGATCATATAAAGGGATATATGGTGTGTGTAATAGTGTTTGATAAGTACTCTAAAATGATTATCATTGAACCAGCCTGACCTTATTGGCATGGTTTTCAGCACACCTGTCTCATATGAACTGTTCACGCGTTTTGGTTTGAAAAGGTAAAAGTAAACTTGGAAAGTTTGGTTCAAACGGCAAAGTTTAAAGGTTATAAAGTAAATTTTATATTATGTTATACAAACTGCATGAACTGCTTGACTTCTATATGACAGATTATTCTCCAGTGCTGTTGCAAAAAATATTTCACCTGAGTGCGCTGCATAAACAGCACACAGCTCCCAGTGGTTTAAAATAAACATTAATAACACATGTTGGGCTGAAAAGATTTAAATATACGGACAGATTCTCTTTTAATTATTTTTTTAATCATCAGTCAGAATTATTGATATGCTGTTTAAACTCCTAGAACCTGAAAGACAGTGGTATTGTAGAAGTAATAAGTTGTGTCCTTACATTTTAATGTGATACGTCATTGGGCCCGGTGCCATTGAAATTATGCAACGGCATTTGTGGTTTGCAAAACAATACGACCACCACTATTTAATAGAGCCACTTTATTGGGTATACCTAATCAAAGTATCCACAGACTGGATTCAAACTCACAACCTTCTTGTTGTGAAGTGACAATGTTAACCTCCACACCATCTAATCATTTGCTTGTTACATGTAAATATGTAATCAACCAATCACATGTCAACAATTCAATCCCTTTAGGCATGTAGACATGGTTGAAAGTTCAAACTGAGCATCAGAATGAGGAAAACGTGATTTAAATGTCATCCACACAACTGTCTCCAGGGATTACTTAGAATGGCCTAAAAAAAGAAACTGTCCAGTTATCTGGGTGGAAATTTCTTGATGTAGTCGTGGATCAGAGAAGAATGATCAGACTACTTGAAGCTAAAAGGAAGGCAACAGGAACTCATTTCAACCAAACTATGCAGGAGAGCACTGTGAACGCACAGCATGTTGAACCTTGCAAACGTTGGTTGATGTGAAAGGTGACTGGACCCACCTTTCACATCAAGCAGCACTTTAAATCTTATTAGAGTTTAAAAGGTTGAGAAAGTTGTCAGATAGATTGGAAATTAGCCACAGAGACCCAAAGTTTATTTTTCCTATACAAGGCTGTAAACATCTTTGTGCCATGAAGGTGAGCATTTTATTGTGAAAGTCTTGTCTTTCGCTTTCAGAGCCAACCTCACGCAACCCTCCGAGCTAGTTCCCTATTAGCTTTATTTTTGAACCCTAGACGCTGCTGCTTTTACAGAACTCTACCTACTAAAGCTGAAGACTTAAATGGTGACTGAATTTAATTAAATGATAAAACTCTTTATCATTTGTGCATTTATTTGAAAGTCTAGCACTGATTGCAATACTGTAGCACACTGCAAAACTCTGAAACCTATACATATTCAAACTCTCACATGGCTTTCTTAATGGAAAGCAGCTTATTATGCATATGAGTGAAACCAGCATATCTGTCACCTCAGCTTTGAGTGACAACATGGAAAACATTTCTGATATTTTCTGAGCAGACTAATTAAAAACAAAAAGGCCTTCTGCCTAAAGCACGTCAGACCTATAAACAAAGAAGCCAAAGAGGCAAATACAAGCTGGTACACTCACAGTCCTGAGTGATTGGCATTGCCTGCAAATGACTGCCCCGTTTAGCATATGAGAGTTGCATCAATTCCTCCTGCCTCACAAGTCATCCTTGCAACACACAATATGCTGACGCACAGCAATGAATCCAACTTGAGGCTGTAGAGGTAAGATGTAGAAGAGGGAAGGAGGGACTGTGCTTGAGAAAAACTGAGAAGAGGAAGGCGACAAAAAAGAAAGTAATGTTTGAAATTATAATTTAGCTCTCCCCACTCTTGGAGCCTGAAGCTCAGTGCTGCCTGCTCGCACTTTACCATTTGCTACTTTGGCTCTCTTTCAGTCTTGTTGGAGGCTGCCTCTTGTGATGAATCCTGAAGGTAAATTCCTGTCTGTTACACCAGCTCCTAAAACCCTGTGTGAACAAGTCATGCTGATGACGAGGCTGTTTGTGCAGAAGCCTTTGTGCACATGTATGTTTATAACAAATCTCTGAGTCCTTGTGAACTGCAACTACAACCCATGTTTATTTATATTTATGCCATAAGAGGCTTTTTTTTTGTTTTGGTTAATTTTTTAGATTATGCACATTGTTGGGGGTGGAGTAAATGATCTGTGACAACTTGAAAACTACTAGTTTTTTTTTTTTTAACTGACAAAAAAAAACATTAATATGATTAAGAGCTTGTTGTCAAGAAGGAGGAGAGAGCAGACGGGCTAAATTAATACTTTTTAAAATTCTGCTTGGATTCATCTCCTGCATTAAGTCAGGTAGGGAGATAAAGGGTATCTCTCGCTCTCACACACACACTTTTAAGCCCTGTCTTTGGCTGTGGTGCATCCTACAGGAATATCTAAGATGTAAGTTGAGACACTGCCCAGGGCAAAGTCTTCACTGCATAGCGCGTCAGTCAGAAAGTGAAACATCACAGGATTTTCTGTAGCAAATGTGAAGAAAGTGTAGGAGCCTAAGGAAGGGATGGAGATAAAAAATGAGCCAAGAGAAAGGGAGTGTGTGTGTGTGTGTATATATATATATATATGATAAAACATACAGCCCATTATCTTTAGCAGAAGGTACCTTCAGGACACGCACACACCCACACTCACGCACATTTACATTTGGCACACAAGTACACTGGATACTGTTACTGTAGCACCAGTGCAGCTGGACACAGAGATTGATGGGCTCCTTTCTAAATTCAGAGAAGGTGCCAGGGGCATTTAGGGCAGACATACTCTTTCTGCATCTCTGTCACATGCGCACACTTTGCTGTAGCACCCCCATTAATGGTGGGGAGATGGGAAAAGATGAAAAGCAAAGAGACAAAAGGAAGTGAAATTACTCTGTGCACAGTGAAGGGAGGAGACCATGGTTGGTCCTTGCCATTTTTTTTGTCATGATCATTTTGTCACTTTTCGTGGGTTTATTAATCATTTTAGCTCACCCACGTAGGCCCACGGTGTGTGACCAGTTGGACATGAAACCAATATGCACACTCAGTCAGTGGCAGATTTTTACCACTGCTTGTGAGTCTAATGATGAAGTCAACAAGTCTGTATCTTAATTTCCTCCTATTATAAATCTGTGCTTCCCAATCCAAGCCCTTTTTACTTACCACCCCCTAATGAAGCAATACGTAAGATTCCTCTTCAAACCTTAATTAAAATTGCCACTACAAGGGGGCAACATTGTACCAATACGATTTAGCGTGGCTGTAAAGCAGAACATGGGGCTATTCCACATGAATTTGTGAGATACTAACATTTACTCTTTTTTTTTTTTTTAATGATACAGCCATGTCTTTTTGTAATTCATTTTCAAAGACTGTAGGTATAGCTCCAGGCCGGAAGAGCTATACACATTATTACATACACAATATTAAATAAAAAGATAAGAAAAAAGCTTAAATGTAAATTAGCAATAGTTTTTAGACTTTGCGGTGCAGCTATGCACTCACCAGCCTCTTTATATGGTCAGCTGCTTGTTAATGCAAATATGTATTCAGCCAATCATATAGCATTAACTCAGCATGGTCAAGATAACCTGCTGAAGCTCAAACTGAGCATCAGAATGATGAAGTAAGAAGATTTAAGGGACCTTGGTGATTGGCAGGGGCGGCAGAAAAATTTTGGTGGTGTGCCACTACAATATTTTTAGTAGCCCCCATACGGCCACCCCTATGAAAAAATTTTGGAGGCACTCCTGGTTGTTGGTACCAGCCGTGGTGGACTAAGTATTTCAGAAACTACTGATCTGCTGAGGTTTCCCCACACAACTATCTCTAGAGAGAATGGTCCAAAAAGAGAAACTATAGTAAGTGAAAACGAGAATCGACAGAATGCTTTGAGCTGATAGGAAGACAGAAATAACTCAAATAACTACTTGTTACTTCCAAAGTATCCAGGAGAGCATCTCTGAATGTATAACACTTTGAACCTTGAAGCAGATGGGCTACAGGAGCAGAATATCACAGCAGATGCCACTTCAGTCAGCTAAGAACAGAGGAAATTGAGGCTAAAATTAACCAGACTCACTGAAAGTTGACAATAAAAGACTGGAAAAAGGTTCCCTGGTCTGATGAGTCTCGATTTCTGCTGCAACAATTAGGTGGTAGGGTCCGAATTTGGTGCAAACAACATAAAAACATCCTGCCTTGTATCCTACACTGGGTCAGGGGATATATTTTCAGCACACGTTGATTATTAACCAAGCATCGTTTAAAGTATTACACTGTAAAACCCAACAGTGCATCTTACTAAAAGAAGTAAGTTGTTCTTACTCAGTTCTGAAAAATAGTTAAAGTAACTTTCATCAAGTGTGTTAGGTAGACCCAAAAGTATACATATGATATAATAACTTTATTGTAATAAGTACACATTATGTTTTTGTAACGTTTTAAGTACTGTTGCTTTAAACTGTTTAAGTTGTGCTAATTCATTTGTATTAGTCATCATCCACAGCCCCGCCCCCAGTGTTTTGCCTGGACTTGTCGGCCATGAGACAGGAGCCTCGTCAAGAGAGTGGAAAGTACAAGATAAAGTTATTTTTATGTTTTTTTGTTAATGCTTACTTCTAGCATACAAAACGTACATTTATCAGACTGCTTTGTTTTAGTTGTACTTCGTTGTAATTTATCAGACTACTTTGTTGTAGTAGCTCGTAACTTAGCTTGCCAGCACACAATTCCCGCCTAGCGCTGTATGGAGTCTGCCTTCACAATTTAAAAAATTAACGGTTGGTGGCTTGTTTCAATCAATAGTTGGTAAGTAGTCTGATTTTTGCAAACTGCATGCCACAAAACCTTTGGTAAAATCAGTGTTTACGCTTTTCTGAGTCTGACCTTTATCAAGTTCAAATGTAGCCTACTTTTGACACAGTGAAAATAGTAGAAAATTTATTTAGTGTTAATTTTAAGAGTTTAACGGACAAGTTCGCCTTCACAAATTTTGAATATGATGGTTAGTGGCATTTTAGTCGCGAAATAATTTACCTTTTCAAAGCTGCACTGCACCAAACCTAAACGTTTCTGACTCTGTACTTTCCAAGGGTTAGCCTATTGTGTACTTCACTTGTGTAAAATTGCTTTATTATTTTATAACGTATAGAGTAGTTGACCAACCTGAATTGAAAATGAACTGTAGTGCAAGAATAAATCTTACTGTTTTCCAAGCTTGTGTTATTCAGATTGACTGTTTTTAAGTGAAGTAAAAGTAAAAACTGTTCTGCTAGCTTTCTGTCCTCATGGCTTTTGTGTTATTACAGTCTGACGATTGAAGGAGCAGTAGCATGCCGAGAGATCATCCAGCACTGCACTAAAGACAACCAGTAAAGGTGATTTTAAAACGATTTGGTATCAAAATGTGGAATTGCAAGTTGTGTAGTTTGTCTAGTTTTTCTACTGCCATAAAAGTCATGTTGTTGAAGCATTATCGGCTCAACCATGGTCAGTACTCCACAATTTCACCCTTACCCTGTCTCTACAACACATGCATGTGTACATTTAATACATTTAATTCATTAAAGATACACATGTCAACAATGCACACTCCCACGCAAAGAAAAGACGGTTCTTATCCAGATTTGAATAATTATGGATTTTGTTGCTCTATGTGTAATTTTAAGCAGCCATTTATTGAAAGCCAAATGTTTATCCATCTGAGGGGGCATTTAAAACGAAAAGAAACTGTTCCATGTCCTTTCAAGAACTGCAATTTTAAAACCAATGTCTACTCAACCTTCAATGCCCACAAATGCAGAGACCACCAAAATTCAACAAGTTACAATGAAGGCATTGTGCAAAGTGTTATAAATGTAGAACAAAAAGATGACATGCAGCTTGATTCAATAGAGTCATCAGATGACAATCAAGTGGCATCCACCAGTGAAATCAGTGGAATTGAGGGTTTAGAAGAGCAGTTGCAATACAATCTGGCTGGATTTTTCTTGAAAATGCAGACCCTTCTCCATGTGTCCCAGAGAGCAACACAGGAGATTATTGAGCATATTGATCAGTTGTTTTTGTTATCACAACCTTTGGTTAGAAAATCAGTTGTAGATATACTGAAAAAGCACAACTGTACATATACGGACAAACTGGTGGATGAGATTTGTCAGGCAGTTTCTGATAGTAATGTTTTACATAAATGTGTCACATCTGAAGGACCACTATCTACAGCAAAGAGGAGGAAATCATATTATGAAGAAAATTTTCCATATGTCAAACCTGTGGAGTATTTAATTGAATCGTCAAAGCACACTTATATGTATGTGCCTATTCTCACATCTTTGCAATTGTTGTTGAAAAAAAATGATGTGCTTGAAGAAATTAAACAAGCACCCACACAGATTCCTGGACATTTCATGTCATTTTGTGATGGATCCTACTACCAGGAAAATGTTCTACTGTCACAAGAGGGACAGAAATTGTCAATGATACTTTATGTGGATGATTTTGATCACAAACCCACTTGGTACCTCAAAGAAAATACATAAAGTCTTTGCAGTTTATTGGACACTGGAAAACTTTCCAGTTAAATCTTGTTCTGCTCTACACTGCACCCAGCTTGCTCTGCTGTGCAATTCCAATGATGTACGCCAGTTTGGGTGTAAGGAAATGCTGTCACCACTCTTAAATGATCTGAAAACTCTTGAAGAAGTAGGTGCCTACATTGAGGCTCTTGGTGAATGTCTTAAAGGCACTGTCTACTCTGTTGTGGCAGACAACCTTCTGCCCATGGACTTGCTGGTTTCAATGAGAGTTTCAGGTCTACATATTTCTGTAGGTTTTGTCATGCCACCCAAACAGAAATGCAAACAGAAAATGCTGTTACAGGGAATTATGTAATGAGAACAAAAGATGCTCATGATAATTATTGTGCAAGAGCTTCAGAATGATGACATTAAGGAAAACTATGGTGTTAAAAACACCTGTGTTCCTTCTGACCATCTCTCTTTCTTTCATCCTGTCACAGGCTTCCCACCTGACTTCCTACACGACCTGTTTGAAGGTGTCATTTCAGTGGAGTTGGCACATTGTTTAAAGGTTTGATTTCTAAGAGATATTTTAACTTAGAAGACTTAAACAGAGCAATTCTGCACTTTCCATACCAACATTCTGACAAAGTTAATCGCCCTCATCCAATAACCTCAAATTTTGCCAGGTGAGGGACCATGGCCAGCACTCTTTCATGAGACACAGGTAAGTACAACTACGTATATAACATTTGCTGCTCATATAGTATGCTGTGTTTTGCTTATAATATTTTTGGAATTCTCTTCAGCTCTACTTTGAATTTCATCGGATCACCAATCAGAATCTGCCACATGTGTTTTATGCTGCGCTGGATGATTATGCTCCTCAGCTGACTGGACTTTACAAAAAGAGGAAAACTGGACGGGTCGGTGAAAGGATGGAGCAGCTTTTGTCGGCATATGGAAAACAGGTATTTAAAAGATACTAATTATTATTCTGCTTGCTTGGCAGTTGCCATTGTTATGTGTTTGTTTATTTATATATATATATATATATATATATTAGGGGTGCAACGATATTCGTATCGATATTGAACCGTTCGATACAGTGCTTTCGGTTCGGTACGCATATGTATCGAACAATACAACATTTGTAATTTATTTTATCAATTTTCCTTCTGACGATGCTGTCTGTGTGGAGCGCTCAGTGAATCTGTGTTCGACTACTCCGCCTAGGCTGCACTGTCGAGCGCAGATCCACTGAGCGCTCAACACAGACAGCATAGTCAGAAGGAAGAGCGCAGGGCAAGCTAGCGAGACAGAAGTTAAGCTCTACTTGCAACAGGCAAATTGAACGTCATTCAGATCTGGCGTTTGGAATTATTTTGGTTTTCATGTGACGTATGACCCTGAAGGTAAGCGAGTCATGGACTAAAGTAAAACAGTATGTTGGATGTGCCATGCAATGCTCAATTACATTGGTGTGAACTAGTGTGTTAGCGCAGTTAGCTCGTTAAGGTGTTGGCCGTCTAGCCCCATGCACGGAGCGATCGGCGGTAGCTCGTTAACGGAGATTTGCCGTGTTGTGGCGTTAAGGTCATTTCAACGAGATTAACCTGAAAGCACTAGCGGGAACACAACGAATATGACTGCACATTTACGCCGACATCATCCTAGTGCAAAGACAAAAACAACAAGCATGCTACTAACTTTAGCCGAGTCATTTAGACAGCTGTTAGCACGTGATTCTCCTTATGCTGCTGAGAATATAGCCCAGAAGAAGCGGATAGTATAGCTTTTATTTTGGAAAGAGACATTTCTCTGTAATAAACTCTCTTTTCCAAAGATGAGTGATTCCTCAATCAGATACAGGGCTTGCAATATCGCTAGCCCGACGTCCTGGGGCTAGCGATTTTTTTCAGTCGGGCTACCAAAATCTATCTCTTCCCTGCCCGTCGGGCTATTGTAGGAAAAATATATGTCAATGCTTCTGCATTCTTTCAGAAATGTAGCTGGGTAATTATGTCATTGGCATCGGTGAGTCACTGTCAATATGTGACATATTGAAGTCGCGTTTGAATTTGCGCTTGTTTTTTTGCTTTCACTTTGCAATCGCGCGAACTGTGTATAGAGAGCGACAGCACTGATCTGTGAGTGATGATAATTTGTGCACCAATTCCTCTGACATCGTCTTATTAATCGTTAGCTTACTATGCAAACATGACAAGTGAAATCTCCCGCAGCAAGCTTAAACATGTGAGAGGTTGATCGCGCAGAGAATCGCTGAGCTTATGTGAGTGCATGTGTAAAAGCATTTCAGTTCTGCTGAGCCAAATAAGACAGGTCAGGGTGAAGAAGTGACAGCCAAAGAAAAGCTTACCACAAAACGGAGAAGTTATGACAAATCAGACTATAAGGCAAAAAGAAAGTGCAGCTTTATGGTTTCATGGACAAAAGAATTTCTGTGGCTGCAATATGATGAGCTAAATAACCAGGGCTGCACATAAGTGGTCCGCAGGTGCGCATTCGCTGTCAAAATAAAAAACACGCACAAGGGTTAGGGTTAAATTTAAAAACTGTACCTTTGAGTTAAAATATATATTTATAATTTTAATAAATGACAAATTAAAAAGGCATGAACATTTTTTTGTATGGAAAAAATATCGAACCGTGACACCAAAGTATCGAAGCGAACCGAACCTATATATATATATATATATATATATATATATATATATATATATATATATATATGTATAAGGACACAAACGACATCTATGCAACTAGAACAGCAGTTCTGGCCGGCCTACCAATGTACCTCAGAGATTTTCAAAACATGCAAGGTACTTTGGTATTACAATAATTTGCACATTTGAATTTAAAAAAGGTTGAAAGGAGTTTATAAGTCATCTGGACTTGGGTTGAAAGTTGAAGACGTGAAGTTGAATGACTTATAAACTTCTTTCATCCTTGATTTGACTACCTGGATGAATGAAAAATGAACCTTCACTGTCAACTTAAAACATGTTATGATATATAGAATTTGAAAAACTGAAGAAAGGTGCCTGAACATTTGTATTTATGCTTTTAACAGAGATATTACAGATGAATAATTGTGCACTCTGTATTATATCTTAGGGTGAAATTGAGTTCTATGAAGCCATAGAATTGCTCTGGTTGCTGATGTCGATGAAGAGGAGGTGCCTGGAGGAGTTCCTTTCTCACCACGCCAAGTGTTCATAGAACTTGAAGATCAGTTTGTTATGACTCATCACTCATGGACTGATGCCCTGGTGTCTTTGTTTGGGCTAATCTATGCTCTGCATCTGAGCTATCCTATGAAGTATACTGGCTTTTTTGAGTTCATTCAAGTAGTGTTGCTGAAGCTAGACGATGAGAGAAAGCAACTAAAACCAAAATTGCAGACACTAAAAAATGAGCTTGTGCAGATGATGTTTGTTTTTCACTGGTCACTATATTCGTGCTTTTTCAGTTATCTGTGAATGGCTTCAATAGTTTTATTTGTTCTGGGTAATTAGCTTTCTAAAAGGCAATGTGGAGAAAGCTAAGAATAAGGAGAAAATCCATATTTGACGTTTTGTTTGTGATTGAAAAAAATCTTCACATAGTGTGTAATCTTAAGCTTATTTCTAAAAACATATTTTAGTTACATGGAAATCTTTTGCGAGATAACTGATAATTAGTCAATATGTACAGTATACTTTCATGCTTTATTTTTTAATTGTGTGATGAGTGCCAGTTCACTCGAGGTCTGGGCAAAACTGTTGCGAAGCCACAAATACCTTTGAGAATACTTTTTGTTAGTGACATCCTTAGTTCAGCTGTTTTCTATAGTTGCATTGCTGTAGTGCATGTGATTTCATTATTATACTAAATGTTACTTAAAATTGTGATTGTTATGGCTCTAATTGCCTCTAGACTATTGTTTTTTTATGATGTACACCTATGTATCAGGTCTACATGACTAAATTTGTGTTTTGTACATTTAATCGATTTTCAAAATGCTACAAAAAACATTCAAAATTCCCTAAAAGTGCAAGTTTTAAAATGCCTAATTATTTGTTATTTGATAATAGCTTTAGCAGTCATAGGTTATGACTGAAAGTATGGTTGTATTCATTCTGTATTTTCTCTGCAGTTAAAGTTAATAAAAACTGAATGGAAAGAATAATAGCTTGGTTTTGTGTTAATAGTACTTGAACCATTTGGTGCAATCGGTTTCCCCAATTGGATTAAGTTGTTTAAATACAACCATTTAAGTTAATTTAACTTAATTTGAATATGGGCATGTAACACTTTAAATAAGTTTGAATAAATACAGCATCTTAGTACAAGAAATTTAATGGTTTAAGTTGAAACATACTAAATACAATGAGTAAATAAACATAATGCATTTGAGTTACATTATCATATTTGCTTTGGGTTCTTGGGACTCTAATAAAGTACTTAAATAACCCCAAACTGTTTAAGTTATAAAACTTGAATCAATTGGTGCAATCGGTTTCCCCAAATCATTTGAGTTAACTTAACTTGTCAGGTTTTACAGTGTAGGTATTGTTGCTGACAATGTCCATCCCTTTATGACCAAAGTGTATCTTTTGATGGCTGCTTCCAAGCAGGATAACACACTATGTCATGAGACTCAGATCAACTGAAACTGGTTACTTGAACATAAAAATGAGTTTGCGGTAATCAAATGGCCTCCACAGCCACCAGATCTCAATCCAATAGAGCACCTTTGGGATGTGCTGGACAAGGAAATTCGCTTTATGGATGTGCAGCTGACAAATCTGCAGCAACTGTGTGATGAAGAATTAAAACAGCTCTGATGGCAAAAGAAGGTCCAACCCAGTACTAGCAATGTGTATCTAATAAAGTGGCCGGTGAGTACATAATACACTGTTATTTGTAAATGGATTGTTTTTAAATTAACATTTAGCAAAGCTGCTTTCAGCTTTTCACATGTAGTTAAATTGCTCCCATGTAATTAACATTAGGATAAAGTAAACAACAACATTTTAACATGCAAAGATATTTTTTTAATGATAACAAATAAATGAGAAGTATTTTTGACAGTAAACACCAATTAGATTGCAAAGCACAGTGGCAATTTTGACGTAAATGTTTTTGTTTTTTACCTTCTGGTAAATGCAGTCTGCAGCCTTCACTGAGTGGGGTGAAGCAGTTCATTATCAGCCATTGGTTTACATTATTATGCATGCAGCAGAGGTTTAGAAGTTTTTTAATAAGAGGTTTTAAATATCAGGCATTTCAAACATTTGCTTTTTTTCGTGCCAGCAGCCTTCACTGAAATGCCACTTACAAAACAAAACAGTCTGAAAGCGCTGAAGTTGTATGCGCTGCAAAAGACAAGTTCTCAAAAATAATGAAGTCAGTGCAGGCTATGAAAAACTATAAAAACATCAGTCGGACAACTTTGATGTGGCAGGGACATTTGGAGCAGAGTTCTTTTTCTGCGGGCTGCCGTTTGTTCTACAGGAAGTTCATTACTGTCCTATCAGCTACATAACAGATCAATAGCTGTCTGGAATCACTTTCTCTCCGTGTGTCTGAGCATGTGTGTGCGTGACAGAGAGTATCTGAAAGAGAGGCAGAAAGAGAGGGCATGTGTTTCGGTTTGAAAGACACAACTTTAACCGTCACAGGCGGAGCTGTCCTCGAGGCTCGGGTGGGCGGGATAGAGGGAGGGATGCTGGGAGAGATGGACGCATGAATGACAGGAGTGGAGGAGGGGGGTTTGCTTTCGTGATCAGAGCTTTGACATCTGTAAATTTAATTAAAACAGTATGTGTGTGTGAGTGTAAGTTAGATTGCATGCGTGTGTGTGCTCCCATTTCTGGCCGCCTGCAGGCACAGCGCCGCTCTATCGATGGTTTGTCCTTCATTAGTCGGCCCAAGGTTGACTAATATTCATAATGGCACATGCACATTTCCTCTTTTTCACTCTACCTCAAATTTTCTTATTTATCTTCATTTTTATGCATCTAATCCGTCCTTGATTTCCTTCCACTTTTTACACATTTCCAGTGAATATGAAATTCTTTCATAATTCACGCTGTAATGATAGCACTCACTCTTAATTGTCTCCTGTCACAACCCACGCTGGACCGTAAGGGGGCACTCTGCATATCTATATTAAAGCCTGCTGGTCATAGTTGAGATTTATTCTCTAGTAATTATTAGTGTAATAACTGGAGGTTTTGCATTTGAATGTTGCCCATAGGTGCCATTTGTTTGGCGACGGACCAAGGTCACCTTGTGGTAAATGGACAAGGTTAATAGAAGGACTAAGTACTTAACTGAGTGGGGGAAAGGGCCATATGACCTGAATAACATAACCAGGCCTATTTACAGTCATAATAAAATACTTAAGTTTAGAACATAATATAAATCTCAGATAAAGCAAGTCTCAATGCTTATGCAAAATATCCCCGTATTCATCCGTATTCATCTAGTTTCCACACAATGTCAGATACCCATAGATCGACTCCATCATGGAACAAAACATTGTGCAATCAGTGATTGTTTTCCGCAATATCTATGGGAAGCATAGAGGCCAGAGAATCACAGAGACCGAAAGCAACAAAATGCAAAATTAATAATAACAAAATAACAAGTAACACAACAGACAAATGTGTACGTATCTTTTACATTTCCGTGATCCATATCAATTTTTCGTGTGACCTCATTTCCACTAAAGTCTTAAAAGAGTCCAGATCCAAACAATCACTGTCAAAAAAAGCTTGCTCTAACCTTGTTTTTGGTTTTTTTTTCAGTTGCTTATGAGTGCCTACATGACCACTGCAGCCCCACTTTAATTACACCATGGTCAGAGTATGCCAAGTTATTTAGTTGCCCTAGGCTTGGTGAAGGGAAGGCAAGTAGATAAGAAAATAAGGCTTTACTGCCATTGTAAATTATATCATGTAACTTTGAAAGTATTTCAAAAGACCAACAGCAAAAAACATAAATAATTAAAATATAGGATACAAATATAGCATAAACATACAATAAATGTTACAAATAAGATATAAAACACTTACAGGTTCCAACTGTATGTACACAGTAGACTCGGATGGTGCAAGCACTGCACCTGTATTTGTGTAACAGGTATTTCACAGTAAGCAGTAGGTATTGCACAGTTGAAATGATTATACTATGGTGTGTGTGTGTGTGTGTGTGTGTGTGTGTGTGTGTGTGTGTGTGTGTGTGTGTGTGTGTGTGTGTGTTTGGGGGCGTAATGGAAGCTGCACCTCTGGGGGAAAAGTATTCCCCAGTCAGTTGGTAGCTTACATGATGGTCCTGTTTCCTTAGCCTGATGACAGCGGTACAAACCATCTGTGACCACGATGGGTTAAGTCCTCGGTTATGTTATTAGCCCCCCGGACAAAAAACAAACTAAAAACCAGCAACAAACAACTTAAACATAAACAATTACAAAGAAAGAACAATAAAGTATCCACATCTGAACCAAAGAGTAAAACAGTGAAATGTGGATTATTAAATATTAGGTCTCTCTCCTCCAAGTCTCTGTTAGTACATGACTTAATAATTGATCAACAAATTGATTTACTCTGCCTTACAGAAACCTGGTTGCAGCAGGATGATTATGTTAGTTTAAATGAATCAACACCCCCGAGTCATTCTAACTACCAGAAATCTCGAAGCACAGGCCGAGGGGGTGGTGTGGCAGCAATTTTTCACACCAGCCTATTAATTAATGAAAGACCAAGACAGACTTTTAATTCATTTGAAAGCCTGATGCTTAGCCTCGTCCACCCCAGCTGTAAAACTCAGAAACCAGTCTTACTTGTTATCATCTATCGTCCACCTGGGCCTTACACAGAGTTTCTGTCTGATTTCTCAGACTTTATATCTAATTTAGTTCTGAGCTCAGATAAAATAATTATTGTGGGTGATTTTAACATCCATGTAGATGCTAAAAATGACAGCTTCAACATGGCATTTAATCTGTTATTAGACTCAATTGGTTTCTCTCAAACTGTAAAAGAACCCACCCACCACTTTAATCACACTCTAGATCTTGTTTTAACATATGGCATAGAAACTAAACATTTAACAGTGTTTCCTGAAAACCCTCTCCTGTCTGATCATTTCCTGATAACATTTACATTTACAATAATTGATTACACAGCGGTGGAGAGTAGACGTTTATCACAGTAGATGTCTTTCTGAAAGCGCTGTAACTAAGTTTAAGAATATAATCCACCCACTGTTATCATCTTCAATGCCCTGTACCAACATAGAGCAGAGCAGCTATCTGAACACTACCCCAACAGAGGTCGATTATCTTGTTAATAATTTCACCTCCTCACTACGTACGACTCTGGATACTGTAGCTCCAGTGAAAACTAAGGTCTCTAATCAGAAGTACCTGACTCCGTGGTATAATTCTCAAACACGTACCCTAAAGCAGATGACTCGTAATCTGGAGAGGAAATGGCGTGTCACAAATTTAGAGGATCATCATTTAGCCTGGAGAAATAGTTTGCTGCTTTATAAGAAAGCCCTCCGCAAAGCCAGAACATCTTACTATTCATCACTGATTGAAGAAAATAAGAACAACCCCAGGTTTCTCTTCAGCACTGTAGCCAGGCTGACAAAAAGTCAGAGCTCTTTTGAGCCAACAATCCCTTTAACGTTAACTAGTAATGACTTCATGAACTTCTTCACAAATAAAATTTTTATCATTAGAGAAAAAATTACCAGTAATCATCCCACAGATGTAATATTATCTACAGCTACTCTTAGTACTATTGATGTTAAGTTAGACTCTTTTTCTCCAATTGATCTTTCTGAGTTAACTTCAATAATTACTTCCTCCAAATCATCAACGTGTCTTTTAGACCCCATTCCTACAAAACTGCTCAAAGAAGTCCTGCCATTAATTAATTCTTCGATCTTAAATATGATCAACCTATCTCTAATGATCGGCTATGTACCACAGGCCTTCAAGCTAGCTGTAGTTAAACCTTTACTCAAAAAGCCATCTCTAGACCCAGCAGTCTTAGCTAATTATAGGCCAATCTCCAACCTTCCTTTCATATCAAAAATCCTTGAAAGAGTAGTTGTCAAACAGCTAACAGATCATCTGCAGAGGAATGGTTTATTTGAAGAGTTTCAGTCAGGTTTCAGAGCTCATCACAGCACAGAAACAGCTTTAGTGAAGGTTACAAATGATCTTCTTATGGCCTCTGACAGTGGACTCATCTCTGTGGTTGTCCTGCTAGACCTTAGTGCAGCGTTCGATACTGTCGACCATAATATCCTATTAGAGCGATTAGAACATGTTGTAGGTATTACAGGTACTGCACTGCAGTGGTTTGTATCATATCTATCTAATAGACTCCAATTTGTTCATGTAAATGGAGAGTCCTCTTCACACACTGAGGTTAATTATGGAGTTCCACAGGGTTCAGTGCTAGGACCAATTCTGTTTACATTATACATGCTTCCCTTAGGCAGCATCATTAGAAGACATAGCATACATTTTCACTGCTATGCAGATGACACCCAACTCTATCTGTCCATGAAGCCAGATAACACACACCAATTAGTTAAACTGCAGGAGTGTCTTAAAGACATAAAGACCTGGCCGCTAACTTTCTGCTTCTTAATTCAGATAAAACTGAGGTTACTGTACTCGGCCCTGAAAATATGGTATCTAACCAGATTCTTACTCTGGATGGCATTACCTTGGCCTCCAGTAACGCTGTGAGGAACCTTGGAGTCATTTTTGACCAGGACATGTCCTTCAAAGCACATATTAAACAAATATGTAAGACTGCGTTCTTCCATTTGCGCAACATCTCTAAAATTAGAAATATCCTGTCTCAGAGTGACGCTGAAAAACTAGTTCATGCATTTATTACTTCCAGGCTGGACTACTGTAATTCATTATTATCAGGATGTCCAAAAGACTCACTGAAAAGCCTTCAGCTAATCCAGGTTTCTTCCTGTTAAAAGGGAGTTTTTCCTTCCCACTGTTGCCAAAGTGCTTGCTCATAGAGGGTCATATGATTGTTGGGTTTTTCTCTGTATCTATGAAGCGCCTTGAGGCGACTTATGTTGTGATTGGCGCTATATAAATAAAATTGAATTGAATTGAATTGAATTATACATTAACTGTATTTCGATTTGGGACACACTTCCCACAATCCTTTGTGCTATCCTATCTATCCAAGCCAAGTCTCTCCAGTTCTCTGCAGTGTTCACCATACTGTGACACAGTAGCAGCAAAAGCTTTCTGTTACTCTGCAGAAATTCACTAAGAGCTGAGAGGGGAGATTTAAAGCTTTTGCAGGAAGATATGGTGTTATGTTTGTGCCACTATTCTGAGCGCAGGTAAAAAAAAATTTGAGCGCACGTAAAAAAAGTTTGCAGGTGCAAGTGTTGTATTTTGGGGAGAAATTTATTTTGAATGAAAAAAAGCTGAATTTGAGTGAACAAAATTCATTGCTGCGTGCAAAAAAATTATTTCCGTGTTTGCTATTATCCATAAACACACACAATAGGAGCCCCTCTCGCTCAGTTGGCACAAAAATAACGCCATAGGAAGAAGAGCCTTTGCTGCACCTTCTCTCCCAGGTGGGAGGTGTTGAGGGTCTAGGCCAGATCCTTTGCTATATGGAGTTTGATGTCATTGATTCACTCTACCTCCTCACTATTTACAGCAGTCTGCAAAGGTCTTGAGCCACCCTTTATTTCTTTGGAAAAGGGGGAATAGGTGCTGAGATGTAATGAAATGTGCAAACATAAAATAGTATAAAATACGGCATAGAAAGCAAAAACAGTTTGTACAATTCTGATAAGTTTGAAAATCAATATTTTGTATGACTACCTTTATTTTTCAACACAGTCTGAACTCTCTTAGTCAAGCTTTCTTGTTATTTCTTTAAGTAATCCTCAGGAATAGTTCTCCAGGCTTCTTGAAGGACATTCAAAGCTCTTCTTTGGATATTAGCCTTTTGTTTCCTTCTCTGTCAACATGATCCCACACTGCTTGAATAATCTTGAGGTCCAGGGTCTGGGGGGCCAGTCTGCGGTTTTTCTATGCAGGTGTGGTTTTACTGCACTGGCAGTGTATTTGGCATCACTGTCATACTGAAAAATTAAGTCACTGAAATCAAAGGATTTTCTTGATGGTATTACATGGTGGATCAAAGTCTCACCATACTTTTCTTTGTTTATAATTGTATTAATTTTGACAAGATCCCCAACACCACTTACAGCTCCATACAAACTCTGATTCAGCTGTGGAACAGCTTGTGGCCTTCTGTTTAAGTCACACATGACACACGGGAGACAATCCACAGGAGCAGAGCTTAAACATTTTGCAGTGCACTCCCAAAGCACTGTGGTGGACCCCTTATGGCAGCCTCTGATCCCAGTGTGTGGAAATCATCAATGGCAGTTGCATGATGCTTATTCAACACCCAACCTTTGGTGACAGTAATTCCCAGGGGGCCAGAGGTGAAACGTTCTGCATGACTTTCCTGCCCTTTGATGGTCTGCATGAAAGCTGTTTCAGACTGCACGTCACAGAGAAAGTGTGAATTTTCCTTAGTTGCTGGCAGCCACACCCCAGCTCAGAGATAAACAGTCAGAAACCGCTGGTTAAAGCGCAGCAGGCACGCTCAGTGCGGCTTTTCCCTTAACACACAAATGAAACGTTTACTAACCCCTTCTTTGATTGCTTAAATTACGCTGTTACTAAATATTTCTTCAGCGAGACTTCAGAATTACATTTATTAGCTAAGTGCGCTCTATCTCAGCTGCAGTTGCTTTGAGATGCCGTTACACTTGGCTGCCCTCACAGCACCAAGCTAATCATCAATATGCAATTTAACAAACCAAAAGCTCACTTCCAGCTCCACGAACTAATTTTGCAAATCTAATTTCTGTGTTTAGTGTGAAAATAAATTGCCGGTAGTGATCAATTTTGTCATTCCTCTCAGCTGTACAGTACATTCTCTCAGTCTTTCAGTTGTAGGGATTGGAGCCTACAATTTTTACTGTTAAACCAAAAAAGATACACATGCATTGCTGTGTGAATGCTCCATGTGTAATTGCATTTTGAAGTGCTGCATGCAAGTGATTAAAAAAAGACTCGATCATAATGCTTTGCTAATTTTGTGCTGCACAGCTGATGTGCCTTATGCTTCCTATCTGGTGGATCTCTTTATCTTCCTTCTTTTACTCGACAGTAAACACATTTGAATGGCTCAGGTTGCTTGTGCCCGGCCCCGCACATATACACTGCTCTTCAGATGATATTTAACCCTCCTGGTCCGCGCTGAGCAATGAGAATAATTTAATGCAAAAACACCCCAGAGACGGATCCTTTTCCCTGAATTTTCATTCTGCGCGTGCACTTTTTCCCCCTCTATATCATTATCTCCTCAGTCATGCAGGTCAGATGAACTGTGCGCCATGTTCATTCATATTTATGCATGTGACTTATTGTGTATTTTTTTTATTCATTTTTTGTTAGACCTGTGATAAATTTGTAACCTATACAGGAGTTTTCTTTGTTTTCCACCCAGTGTATGCGAGCGCTGGCTGCAGTCTACAGCCCCCCGTGGCCCTGAAAAGGCATGAATGCATTTTTAATAAGCGTGCTTTAAATTGCACGCCTGCTGAGATCAATGACAACTTGCCCACATTTTTAAAAACAAAACGAAAAAAAAAACCCCGTTAATAATCGTGCAGAATAATGTTGCTTTATGCTAAAATATTAAATCAGAAATGATCTTAAATGATTAACACCAACTTAATGTGACTTGACTCCTTTGAATTCTGTGTGTGCGTGGGTGTGTGTAAGCCTGTGTGTCAACTAGCTTATGTGCCCTACTCTGACACTAATGCAAATAGCCACCTCAAGGGCAACATACAGTAGGAGGGCGGGGATATGTCTTCACTGATAAAAGGCTCCTGCATGCCCGCATACACACATACAAGCGCACACGCACACACATTATTGCTGATGCCACCCAGCAGCCAAGTGTCCAAATTAATTACAGCCATCCCACGTGAGAACAGAGCAGCTGGCACAGGCCTTGACTGCTGCTCCTCCCCTTCACTCAACTCTTCCTCTCTCCTGGCTAACACTTCACCTCCAGTCTCTTGGTGTTGAAAACACTTTTAATCACCACTTTTTGCTCTGCTCTTCTAAATATGACACTTCCTAGGCGTTTGAATCCTCCATGCTTTAGCCTGTCGACCTATTGTAAGGAGTGCCAGACACTTTTTCATGCTCGTTATGTGCGATGTTTTTATTTAAGAAGTCTGTTCAAATTCCCCCCTCTTTCTGCTTCTCTTTCTTCATTTTGTCACCCATCCATTTGTACAATATTCACACAATCACAATAGCAGTGTGAATCCTTTCTTTTTTTTTCTTTCAAATTTGGCAGACAGGATATTGGCTTGGCTGGAGCATTGCATGCCCCCAAAGACCCTTCTTGTATATTTTTGAATCTCTTTAGCAGCTGCTTATGTGGATTTTACATGTTGAAAGCAGTGGCCTCCCCCAGTCTGTCTGATAATTTCACGAAGGTGAAGCAAAATAAATAAATAAATAAATAAATAAATAAAATAGGTCTGATTTCTCGATGATTGCTTCATCTTCTTCCCTCACCACTTCTCCCCTCTTGTCTCCAGTGAGTGCTCCTATGGCCAATAGGCTTTATGTGAGCAATGGCTGTTATGGGCCTCTATTAAATACAGGTCATTTTGGAGCCTGACTGTTGAACTACATTTTGCCATGTTATATAACTAGAAACTAACTGCTGAATTATCACAAGAAGTTAAAAATATTTAATTATTTTTACATGGCCACTTCTTTAGGAACACATCTTCAACTGATGCTATTTAATTAGCCAATCACATGTCATCAAGTCAATGCATTTATGCATTTTCCCACATAACCACATGTAGGGTTAACAGAGAAGAGAGGGTTTACACAGGCTCACCAAAATTGGATGAGACAAGGCTGGAAAAATATTAACTGATCTGGTCCTTCCTGATTTTTCCTGTGACATTCAGATGGTGGGGTCAGAATTTGGCATAAACAGCATGAAAACATAGACCATGGTGCAGAACAACAGAATGAATATTAAATAAAGACGTAAAAAAATAGATTAAAAAGTAAAAAGCCAAGATTAAACTACTCCATAATATGACACATGTCCTAAAGAAGTACAATGTATTTTCAATATTTCCTCAAAAATACATTAAAGTTGTGTGCTGTTTAACTCTGCAGAGCCTCCAATAATGGCCAGAAAATGTTTATTAAACCTTCTGACAAATTTACCAGAAATCACTTAATTCAGATTTATGAATTTTAATTTGTAATATATTTGATACATCCAACTTTGCTCTTTTTTGGCAATTTTTTCAGGAGTGTTTTTAGGAGAAAAGTCTCAAAAACTCAGAAAAACTCACATATCATACATGATAGACTTGACATTATTACTTAAATTTAGTTATGCTATTTCAAATCACTGAAACTTTATTTAAATTTACTGATAGTGTAATTATTTCATTGTTTCTTGCAAAACACTGACATGCTACCCCCTCATTCTAGTTTCCCTTTCTTAAAGTATTTGTAAGTAAATGCAGAGGAATTACCCCCTTTGTCAAAGGCCGTATTATAAAGTGTTTTCAAAAAGCCTCCACGTTGACCAGATCTCAGTACAATAGAGCACCTTAGTGCTGGAACAGAAGCTGACACATCTGCATCAACTGTGTGATGCTATCATGTCAACATGGACCAAAATCTCTGAGAAATGTTTCCAGCACCTTGTTGAATTTCTGCCATGAAGAATTAAAACACCTATTTCCCTTTAAGTAAATGCAAATGTAATGAAAATGTGCTATTGTGATTTATGGGAACAGTTTGACATTTTAGAATTGGTTGTTAGCTACCAGCCAGCAGAGACTTTGGCTATTGGGCTAAACAAAGATGCAGTCAAGCAAATACAAACCCAAACATAATATGACTTTTAAACAGATTTAAACAAATTAGATAACAAGTCGTAATAGGTGAGAAATACAAAAATCATCAGGTGGCTTTTGTTTATTTTTTTACAGACTAAGTTTAGCGATCCTTTTAAGGTTACAGTGCTAGCAGTAATTAAGCTAACCAGCTGCTGGACGCACTTGCATGAAAGTTGCATTGATTTTCTCATCTAATTTAGATGACAAAGCAACAAGAGTATGAAATGTAAATGTTTCTCTGTACCGATTTAAAGCACATCTGCTACTCTGTACTTCAAAAAGATTGCTAAGTGCTGAAGCTTTGCTAGCAGCAGGTGTTTCTTTCTCTTACACAAAGTCTGCTTCCTGTCAGGATTACAGGTAGTGCTTTCCCAGCTGAGAATACTCGCCCTGTAAAAGTTGTTGCTCTGTGAAGGGTACACGGGGTCAAACAGCGCTCACATATCCACATGGTCAGTCACTGCTGAGTGGAAAAGCCCTCTGGCATTACACACGATGGCAGCCGAGAACCCTGCTGCTCACTTTAACAGTGAGAGGCAAACACCAACACCACTGGAAATCACAGCAGCTGTTAGACCAGAGTCTCAGTTCAGGGGCCTCTAAGAATAATGAATCGTACTGACGAAAAAAATACAAGCGCGCTGAAATATTCAGGCTTTTTAGCATTTTTCTAGAATATTTTTTTAAATGATCAGCTTTATCTATTTTGTTCATAACATCCATCCCAGATTAAATGTCCATTTGCATGTGTTTTATATCCGAGCTTGTCGTCCGTTAGAACAAAATCCAGCCACTTTCCTCACGATGACTTGTGCTTATCTGATTTTTGAGAAAATCAAAAAGCAAAAAAAAAAAAAAGGCAGATTTCCTATCAGGTTTGCACATCCTCGTGTGTATCTGTACTAATTACAGATGCAGACAAATTACAGCATACTCAGGAGATGAATCTACCGCCAGCTCTACAGCAGAAATGCAAATCGTGTCAGGTCGTCTCAGTTCTGCTGTGAAGAGTATACTGATTTCTCCATTATTTGCACACTGAGAACAGGGTGTTGTCATTTTGCAGTGATCAAAAAGGAGTGATGTTTGAAGTGTGTGGCGGGCTGGTGTTCAAGATGAGAACTCGGTGTTTCTCAGAAATCGATGACTCACCAAAATATTTTTCCTCCATAAAATCACTGCTTAATATGTGGAATTAAAGCACCAACTGTACTTAAAAGATGGATGCCAAGCTTTATTTGTGAACTCCAATTTCAAACTAATTGCTGTAACAAACTAATACTAGAATTCAACTAATGAGGTGTTCCCAGGCCACCCGGGAGACATAATATCTAGTGTGGCTTGGTCTACCCTTGGGCCTCCTCCCTGAACCCCTCACCCAGGAGGCATCCTGTTAGATGTTTTAACCATCTCAGCTGGTTCCCTTCAGTGTGGAGGAGCAGTGGCTGACTCCCTCCTGAATGACTGAACTTTTCAAGAGAGATCCAACCATCCTTCAAATGATCCTTATTTACACCGAATGTACCACAATCTCATTCTTTCAGTCGCTACCCAGAGCTCAGGGTTGCTTCTGGATGCATCTACAAGTTTTAACCTAAATATTGGAGAGGACCATTTTAACAGTAAAAGGCTAAATCAATGCAACTGACATTTAGTCCCTGGATATGAGCCAAGGCTGTAAAGATAACTCTCGTATGTATTTTCGAGACATGTTATTTCTCTTGCTCCTTTTACCAGCAGCTACAATCACATCATCTTAAAACTTAAGAGTAGCGGATGTGGTGTATAAGAGCCTTAACCTGGCACATGCATTTCTTTTTGATTTCAGCTTTCATACAAGTGGCTGAATTTTAATGTTACGAGGCCGCTGTTCGTAAAGTATAGGACTGGAATAGGAGCCATTTACCTTGAGGTTGAGGTCTCACTGGCCTAGAGACCAGTCAGTGACTCCCTGGAAACTACCAGTTGCTAGGGAAAGATGGAGATATACAGTGTACACCAAAAAACCTTCATAACACCTTTTTGGGGGGTTTTCAAGTAGATGGAAAATGTTTGCAATCATGTTAGGATCATCCGTGCAAATTATAGGGTGACTGTGGAAATCTAATAGTAGCCAACACCGTTGCATCTTTGCTACTGAAGTGACATCCAGCAGCCTGGCTGGTTTTCCCTAGCAAACACAGGTTGTTAGGGGCTCGGCAGCAGTCACGTAACAGTCATTTTTAGTGCGATATGCCCTGTTACATGTCAGTAAAGTAACTGTTGTGATGTTTACTGTCAAAGGAAGAAGATAGATGTATATAGTAGGTAAGTGAGATTTTTTGCAGGCTGATTAGCTCTCTGCGAAGTAGTAGCAGGCAGGCATGTGGATGTCCACATGGACCCTCACACTCATCATCTAATGACAAAATTTAAATCACCTACACCGAAGAAGACCCAAGTGAACCCAACCATACTAGCAGACTCTGGGACATGGAAAGTGGCCTTTGTGGCCTCAAAAACTGGGAATGGGGTTGGTTGTGGGTTCAAGGTTAGGAAAACAAAAGAAGGCAGTACCTTCAAAGCACACAGATGAATTTGTTCAATCAGTAAAAAAGACAATTTTAAATCCAAGTTATGGTCTTAAATGATCTTAAAAAGTGCTGGAACTATTCTTTTGTGACCTACAAGCTGAGCGCACTGGTTTATATCTAAAAAAAATGACATAAATGACTTAAATTTATGTAAAAACACCCCCAGTTTTTCTGCTAAACTAAGCTCCCTTCATACTTCATACAGCGGTAGCAGGCAAAAAAGCAGATAAGCATGTTTCCCAAAATACAGTCCTTTAAGAGAAACACACAGAGAAGCAGTAATAACTGTTGGTGTGTTTTAATAAACTTTTAAAACACACCGTGCATCGCTGTCTTTCGAGATGTAAGGTAATAGTTAAGCCAGCTCATCGTGTCAAAAGCCATTCCTTTTTGATTAGTGTGAGTATTATGCAGAGGATGTACTAGGCATAACATTAACATTAGGAAGCAGGGTAGGATTTATTAAGAGAAAGGGAATGGAGTGGGGAAAGTGTATAAAATAGTCTGTGTGTATGCTGTTGCTGGTCCTAGTCTCATTAATTCATAGCTGGGTGCTGGCCCCACCTTGGTGGTCCTGGATAGCTTTCTCTGCTCAACCAGCCGTCATTGCAGATACAGATAATGGGTAGCAGGGATTTTGGAGGTGTGCACATTAGCTCCCATCTGAGCCCCCATGAGCTGCCCCTACCTTCTCACTGTACACGACTAAACCAAATAAGCCTGTTCCAGCTTGTAGACATCACCTCTCTTATAAAGTGCGTCTTTCCCTCAGACTTTGTAAGCAGCCACTCTGTTCTCATTCTCAATTTTCTCTCACAAAAGTGATCATTATATCATATCAGAACTAACTAGAGACAAATTATCTGCTCTCTCAGACGATGTCAGTCCTGAGCATCCACGAATATGTGTCTAATCTCCAGAAACCTGCTGCCTCTTCTTCACTGCATGTTCCTGTACAGGAGTTCCTCTTTATTCTGTGAAATGATATGCTAATCCTGCTGGAAATGAGATGTGTTCATGAGCGCGTGTGTGCACCCCCCATGCTGGCACCTCCGCATGCATGCCCGTCATTAGAGAAATTGCGCATATGTGTGCGAGCAGGAGAGAGAGCGCGCAAATACATGTGTGTCTTTTATAGGCGATACTGTCTGCTGAACCCAATGTGTGATAAATGAAAGGAACTAATTGCCTGATAATGCCGAAGAAAAATGAGACTCTGCAGTAACTTATACTTATTAATGTTTTGCAGCTTAGACAGAGTGTGCGTTTCTGTTAAACTAATTAAAAGTTTACGGACCTGCTTTCCATCTTATAGTTATTATTGGTGTGTTTTTCAGTTTGTTTGTGGGTAATCCTAACATTATGTACCATTACACAGTCCATTATGCTCGTCATTTGCCTTGAAGTCAGTCACACTGAAATATCAGTAAAGTAAGAGGTAGATTGTGATGTTTTAACCCTTTCTTATTACTCTACGATGGGTATTATTGAGTTTTGCAGCAAAATTGCTTGAGCCACCTCGGATGACCTTTCTCTTTTGTTCAAGGTTGAGATATTGAAGAAGACCTGATCTTTGTAAAACCCAGTCTATAGAGTTCAGGTTGTTCCTGTCTGTCTCTCAAAATGCCAGACAAACAGGCTCACAAGTCTTTATTCCCAGCTGCCTATGGCCTTTTAAATAACCCAGTTTTATTTTTATATTACATTTGCTGTCTATTTGTAGTTTTGTGTCTCATGACAG
The DNA here is from genome assembly GCF_057382275.1 of Copadichromis virginalis. Lineage (NCBI taxonomy): Eukaryota > Metazoa > Chordata > Actinopteri > Cichliformes > Cichlidae > Copadichromis > Copadichromis virginalis. The sequence goes on from NC_140635.1 coordinate 20,445,973, forward strand.
TAGGTTACTGCTAGCTGTACAAAAAGTTGCCCCCTGGGTGTAGTAATGGCATTCTTGCTATAGTATGTGGATAAAAGCAGTGTTGAGGTTGTTACTCAAGAAAAGTAATGAATTAAACATACTTTTTACTTTACGTAATGCCATCTGTTACTTAATCACTTTCATTTTCCCATAATTATTATTTAATAATACAAACCTATAGGCTGCAGTCCCACACACCAACACAAATCCCTTCCTATTGCGGACACACATGCTACCTTTCTTTTCATTTTCACATATTAGCACAAAGCTGACAGCAAGGATAAGAACCAGCCCAAAGAGACTTTAAGTGATCACCATGGTGATTTTACTTTAGAAACATGAACAGATAGAAACAGAAGCATTGACATTTGCATATAAGGCTGTTAGTGGAGACGGGCCACCAATGTTTACTGATGATGTGACTGTTGATAGAAGTAGCAGGATGAATCGCAAAGTGTACAGGGCTGAACTCTCTACTCATATTCAGCCAAAACACAAATGAATAATGCGCCAAAGGATGCTGCAAAACAAACCGTAAGAATTCCTTAAGGCGAATAAATGGGATATTCTCCAGTGGTCAAGTCAGTCACATCATCACAACCCAGCAGAGCAGCTTTTCATTTCCAGAAGACGAAAATGCATGGAGAGACGCACAGACAAGCAGCAACTGTTGGTGGCTGCAGACCTGACAGAGCAGAATTGGGTGTCCATTGGTCCAAGACTTCAGGAAGCCATTGACTGCATCAAAGTATTAAAAACAATGCCTATATTTATTAATATTAAAATTATGTTAGTCTGTCCAGTTACTTTTGAGCCCCTGAAAATGGAGGGGTTCTGTATAAAAATAGCTTAAATTCCTAAATATTTAATGCAAAATTAACTGTTGATTTAATGCTAAAAGTCTACTTTTCAATCATTTTTTCATTTAAAATCCTCTGTGGTGGTGTACTCAGGTAACAAAAGCTATTTACAGATAATATCCCACACTGCTTACGACAGCGTCAGCCTTATTCTGTTACAGAGTATGAACAAATGATCAAAAATCCAACAACAGACATTTATATTAACCAGCAATTACAAAAAAGATATAAAGTAAATCATAATTATGATAATATTTTTCAAGACAGTGTGTCAGGTTCTGTCTGTCATGCCATGACCTGAATTTCACATAAAATTCAGGTCATGGCATGTGAAAGTGATCAAACTGTTTTAATGTGTTCAAAGGGTCACCTTTGGTAAGAACTGAGACCGAAAGTAAATGTCCAAACCTTTCTCACTGACATTTCACCTTCCCAAACATTAGTAACATTAGTATGCCATTTGTGTGTGTCCATACCAAACGCTGAGCTATTGTTCATGCTGACTCACAGGCTTTGGCACTCATAAATGGAAAAGTGACAGTTAAATGTTATTACTTGCACCTGTTTTCCTGATTCCACGGTAGTCACCTGTGGAAGAGGTTTGGCTTTTTTCTTCTTTTTTTTTTTTTTTCAATTTTATTCATGTGCCCCTAATTGCCTCTCTCCCTCTTTGCATCTATAATAAATGTAACTTGTTTATCTTGCTTCTCTGTCAAGCTTTAGGAGAGGTTTTTAGATAAACCTATGAGTTCCCAGCTCTCCTGCATGGTTTGGTTTTACTGATACTGCTTTTTTAAAAACTTATTTTTAGACATACTGAGTTTCTTATAAATATATATTTTAAATTGTATCCCCTAAAAGTTGTGTAGATTTCTCTAAATCCATCTCTCCTTACAGCCCAGATCCCCCTCTGTCTTCCAGCTGTTTTGAAAGCTATTTAGGTTTGCATTATTCATGAAAACTTATTCCAATAGGCTTGAAGTCTGGCCCCAGGTTCACCTCCAGCCAATTGAAATACTACCTAATGAATAATGCAAATTTCCTTATTTACCATGAGTAATGGCTTCATGTGGAGATTAAAGACCGCAGACGCCGTCTATGAACAGGAGCCAGATCCGGAATAAAAGGGTAGAACAACCTGCTGTTGCACAGTTCAGACTTCAGCAGGATGTTTCTAGATGGTAAGATCACATCTAAGATTCAAAGTAAAACTTTTTGTGAGCCTTTAGCACCATTCACTTTTAAAGTTGAAATTATTTTCAAACTTTTGAATTTATTACTGGCTTCATTGTCTATGCTATGTCTCTTTAGCTTCTGAGCTATGTTGGCTGGACTGTTAACTATTAGAGACAGTTGTCCTGCAACCAAAGGGGCCTTGTGGTCAGTAAGTCAAGCATGAACTCATCTGTATACTTTGTGGGTGACGTGTGAGGTCAACTGTCAGTTTAAGCCAAAGACATGGGAAATGGCCCTGAAGTTGGAGGTGCTGACATGTGAGGCTATAATAATATAAAAGGTTTAAAAGTTTTTATTTAACATTTAGATACAATTTCATTCATCTTGTCACCTTCTAACCTCGCTGCAAACATCAGACAAGGATAAACTTAACCCATCTGGTGGACAACAATATATAGGCTTACAAACAATATTTTAACATGGACAGTACAATTATTAAACCTCTAATCGGTGACAGGGTGTGCACAATGAGCAAAGTCATTATGAAACCACTAAAAAGTGTCCCAGTCTTGCAACTATGAGGCCTCTTAAGACACAGCAGTGAAGCCCAAAAGCCAAATTTGCACAGCATGCAACATAGACCTTTGCAGCAAAGGTGGTAGAGTGGAATTACTGCCTAATGCTAATGTTAAACTCATACTCATAGTACTTTAATCTGGATGCATGGATTTAATGTTTTGAATCACAGGTTGGAGAACGATCACTTTGTTGGATCCAAGATGGGGACAAATCCAGGTGTTTTGAGGTTTTATGAGATGGTAGTTCACAAAATATAAGAGTGATAATTTTACCTGATTAATATTACCTGATAGCTGATTTTGAAAAAAGCACCTTTTTTTAGCTACAAGTCATGATCAAGGGGCGATTGTGGCTCAAGAGTTGGGAGTACACCTTCGGAAGGTTGCTGGTTCGAGCCCTGGCTTGGACAGTCTCGGTCGTTGTGTCCTTGGGCAAGGCTCTTCACCAGTTGCCTACTGGTGGTGGTCAGAGGGCCCGGTGGCGCCAGTGTTCGGCAGCCTCGCCTCTGTCAGTGCGCCCCAGGGTGGCTGTGGCTACAATGTAGCTGCTATCACCTGTGTGTGAATGGGTGTGTGAATGGGTGGATGACTGGGTGTATAAAACGCTTTGGGGTCCATAGGGACTAGTAAGGCGCTATACAAATACAGGCCATTTACCATTGCTACGTTACATCATTTGGCTGTGATTCTTTGTGTTATTTAAAGAATAAAAGCAGGGCCATGCTATTATCTCTACCATTTGGTACAGTGGGTGCTGGAGCACTCCCAGCACCCCTATACTTTCTATGGCCTTGGCTAAATCTTGGCCCTGTGTCATGCAACAGGTCAATGACCCAACAAATCTATAACAGAATAGCTGAAAATGAAAAGAATAAAGGTGCTGCAATGGGCCAGCCTAAGTCCAGACCTCAATCTGATTTAAATGCTTTGGCGAGGCCTTCAGACAGCTGTGCAGAAATGAATGCCTGCAAACGTCAATGAAATGAAGCAACATTGTAAAGTATAGAAAGAAAAATTCTTCAACAACAATGACGAGAGAATGATGAAGTCATACAGAAAAGAGTAACTTCAAGTTATTCCTGTTGAAGGTGGTTCTGAGAGCTACCAAATCGTGGGGTCTATTTAGTTTTCAGCAGGACCCTTTGAAAACTTTCTTTTTCACTGTATATAAAACAAATCATGAAGTTTCCCCCCCTCCAGATCATAACAGAAATTAAGCCTTTTACTTCCCTTTACAACTACCCATCTTCACAAGAACAACTGCATCTGGATTGTTACAATTCCCTTTATTTTGGCCCTTCACAAGTCAATCAGCCGCCTCCAGCTCATCCAAAAATGCTGCTGTGAGGCTTTTATCAAATTACAGGAGACAGGATGCTTATTACACCCACAGCTGCCTCCCTCTCTGTCTCCCTGTGAGTTAAAGAATCAATTTTTAGATTTTGCTGATAACAGTGAAGGCGCTGCAAAGTTCCTCAGTTTCTAACTCCCTCCCCCTGAGCCAAATCAGCATCATCGTTAATCCTCCTTGTGAAACTCACATTTACTTGAATATGCTCTTTAATTTTTGTCTCAACTATTTTGTTTTCATTCAGACTTGTAAATTATGACAAACTTTCACCGACACCAAAACTATTCCTGCTAAAGGTGGATCAAACTGGCAACATCGTTCAAATATAAAGATTAACAACATCCCGTCATGTAAGCCAGTCACAGAGTAGAAGATCTTCTGATTCCAGTGTCATAATTTCCACTAATGTGGAAGAAATACAGAATAATTTTTATCTCTGATAGTCGGACGCTGGCAGCAGCTTGGCTTGTAAATCCACCACAGTTCGCCTGGGCTTTGATGAGATTGGAAACTATTTGTTTTTGTCATCTGCACGCGGGAGCGCTTGTTTACTGTCATCGGCTCTGCGAGCCAGCATTTGTAGTCTCAAAGCAAGCAAAGCAGCAATAACAGCTGTTGTTTGGACATCTCCTCCCTGCTCAGGAAACTGGAAATAAAAAGAAATCTGTGTATCTTCAGTCCTGTCACATTATGAATGTGACAGAATAATGACAAATGATTTTAATATGTTCCTGTGTAAAAATGATAAAATCTCGTCTGCTGTGAGAGAAAGTCGTCTCTTGTCACTTTGAAATAAAAATAACAAGTGAAAGGAATTTGAAGGTTGCATATTTTTGTCTCTTCCAATTAAAGAATACCAATATCAGGAGTTTTGCATCCTCTTTTTTGACCTATTTTGTTCAGCTGTTTGCAAAGAAAATTGGTGCAGGTGCTCAGTTTTTCGGGCTCACGGCCTCCTGACAATAGGGACTGCAGTGTGCTGTACTTGGACACCACTAAACGAGTTACTATATTGAAAGACAAAGTGCTGTAATCTCCTCGGGGATAACTGAGAGCCTTTAATTTTTCATAGATTAATAGACTGTAAAAATGTGTGTCCCTAGATGACCACTTTATGTCCTGTAATTCTAACTAGCTATTTTTTCTCCAGCTGCACACTGGAAGATTGTCCCTTTAAGAGAGTGGGTATTTTCATCAGCAGGATTTATTTGCGATCTCATTAATGTTTATTGGACATTTACATTAATATTCATGACAAGCTATTTAGCAGAGGTGGGTTTGTTTGAAGGCAGAGATCTGAAAAGTGTTGTAAAGCTGAGGCAAAGAAACATCCTCATCTCATGACTCGAAGGAAGATGCAAAGGATGTATCGCAGCAATGTCTGCAGATGGATATCTGTGAATTTTAAAAGCTGTACCTCTGGCAAAAGACAGCGTTATATGTAAGGGCTAGGGGGAAAGAAAAAAGAAGATTTTAAAGTTATAAAGACTGATAGTCTGCTGAAAACTTCAAGGAGATACGGGATGGCTCTTGTATTTTCTCACTCATACACTGCTGGGTAATGTGTTTGGAATGAAACAATTCCATATCAGTTGACGGAAAATTATCAACCTACAGCGGACTGAATTTAAAGCCACCCCAAAAATCAAAGTGAAAAAAGTGATGTGTCAGGCCATTTTAGTCCATTTTGCTGAAATTTCATCACAGCAACAAGGAATGTTATTCAGTGGTTTGTATGGCCTAGCCTGGCCCAGTGTTGCCTAGCCTATGAAGCTTTTTCATCTTGTTGCAAAATTATAGAAAGTATTAGTTATTTTAGATAGTAACTAAAAGTAAAACATTTTTTGGAGCCCTGTTAGGTAAAACTAATTACCATTCGAGATTTTCGCTTTGACTAGAAATGTGCCTTCTCCTAATGCAGATGTTGTTATGGCTGACTATCTTGTCATTATCGCAGGCATCTTTATGGCAGCAAACCCAGAAATACTCTATGAATACTAATCTGCCACATCACCACCACATGGCCTTCTCTCAAAGTAAACAACAGGTGTTGATGAGCAAATAACAGCTTATTGTGATAAATTAGTCATCAGTTCTTTGGTATCCACATAAATGTGTGTGTGATTACTGCAGTGTTTCTACACATAGAGACTGGAGGGGCAGTTTTTCATGAAGCACTAAGGGAACTTAGGGAAAAGTTTTCTGCTCTTGTCTGTTTTCTATATGAATTCTGCAAAGAACTCAAACATTTTTCGGCTTTATGATACCTGTAGCTGGAGCTCTGAGGAGACGGCATGCATCTACTGTATTTTTTATTTATTTATTTTTTTGCCTGCAGACCAAAATGAAATCCAATTATTTTCTGTGAGCTCTCTCCTCTAGCACATCACTAAGCTGCTCTGAAACGCATTCATGTTGCTCTTGAGTTTTTTCCCCCTCTTCAGTATGGGCTCTGATATTCTCCCTTTCCACGCTCACTCTCATCTGCCGTACACATCTACCAGTGCCGGGGATGCTTCCAACACACTTGACTGATCCAATCACTCCTCAACAAAGAAATATACAATCAGTTCAGGAAGCAAAGGAGATCGACATTTATTAAAATGATGATGAGCTTTGTATAAAATCTGCATTATTTTATTTTTTTTATTCAGAACTTGTCTATTTTTGGTTGTTTTTTTGTTTTTTTTCATTTACTCTGTGTTTGTACTCTAGCTTCTACGCCCCACTATATTGGCTGATTTTTGATTGGATCAGCCTTATCGGTTTGGTCGATGCTTTACTATGATTGGTTGCTCAGGCTGGGAAAGGTTGGGTCAAACAAGCGGAGCTGATCGAATCTAGCTCCAACTCATCATATTAACCTGCAGCGTGTTCCTCTCATCCCGCTCCTTTCCTATCATATCACTCCTCCCGTTTTCCTCCTTTTCCTTCTTCATTTTCTGTTTTCCCTCTTAGCGACTACTAAACCATGTCAGAGATATATATCTTAAGCTTATACGTTGAATGAAAATACAGTAAATTATGGGATAAACAGATGAAATACATAGCATTATACACAGTGTGATATAGAATATATATGATATAGAATTATTATCCAATACAATAAAACAGACAATGCTATCCCACTGAGAGGTTTGCCTTGGATGTGCATCTCCACTATAGCCTGAATAGTCAGCGGGAAATGAACCGCTCGGTTGCCGTGCCGAATACGTGATAGAGCCAATTTGCCCCTTGTGTTGTCTGGAGCAGCTGCAAACACCCAGGTAGATCATTAGCTAAACATTGGTATACACTGAAAGAGGACTTTTATGTGCATGGGCAGCGCTTTGAGAAAAACCCTTTTATTAAAAGCTGTCTAGTCAGTCCACCTTTCACAAAGCCATAAAGGAGCTACATATCTGTTCACTGACTCATCTCTTTTACTGAGAGCTGAAAGGAACCAGCAGAACTAACCACACTGCCTACGCTGTTTATATAACACACTGCATAATCAAACGTAACATAACTACATTAAACCGCACTCTATTCAGTACAATCATGTTGTCAGCACAAACATTGCTTGTCTTCCCCATAATGTTGTCATATTTTTTTACAGTCTAAAACATGCTACCTGAAAGCAGCGTTTTCCAGCTCACCCCTCCTCTGGTCGACAGCCCGAGCTCTGACTGAACAGCTGAATGTCAGCGGGTCAAAGGACTGCACACCTGCCTGATATCGATCTGAAGAGAAGGAAATATTTTATGGTCTCATGATGATATTCATATTTCTCTTTTCACACCATTACCCTCCGGGCTACCTGTGCCGCTGGAATAATAATGTAAGGTTAAATTTAGCCAAAGTTCACAACCTGGGGGAGCAGATGGAAATGCCGACTCAGAAATGTTAACTCAAAGTTAACATTTCTTTTTCAAATAGAGTTTTGCAATGCTCTGTGTTTTATTTTTATCTTCATTAACTGCTAACACATTATTCACGTATGGGGACCTTTAAAAGTGTTTTAATTACAAAACAAACAAACAAATATGAATATGGATTTATATTTTTACTATTAATAACTCAGTTGAGGAATGATAGTCCTCAAATGAGAAGAAGGACAGAATATATAGAATACAGGCTGAGTGGTTTGGCCAAATTAGAGAGGCATGGCTGAGATGGTTTTGGCATGTGAAGACGAGTGACAGTGCGTATATAAGGAGAAAAGAGGAAAACCACAGCAAAGAAGTCAGGGAGCACATGCAGGGGGTTGGTGTGACAGAGGAGGATGCTAGGCATAGGATGAGATGCAATTTTGCAAAGCTAACCTGTGCTGCTATGTTCGTTTTAGAGAGAAGAGGCTTTCTCCTGCAAAACCCTTTTTTTGGGTCAGTATTTTGCAATTCCTCTGAGAATTGCACCGTCTGGCCTTGGGGTGGATTTACTGGGACGTCCACTCTTGGGAAGCTTGTGCTGACACACACCTGAATGCTCCAAAAGCTCTGTTTTTTTAGAGGTACTCACATGTGCTGATGATCAATTAATCAAATGCATTCAATTATCAGCACCTGGCTTCTACTTATTCTCTTGATTCCTGTGGAAGCAGTAAGCATGTACTTCCAGTGTAATGTAATTCCAGTTGTGATAGGTTGAGACGTTAGACAGGAAAAATCCCACTCCACTGGAAAGTTTGCAAAATTCAAACTTCATAACAGCCCTGTTGTTATTGGTTGACAAAATTGAATGTTTTAGAGGTACATATTTTTCACTGGACAGTTATGCTGTTTAGCGATGTTTCATATCGACACATTATTCTACAAAACAGACAGTATAATAACACAGCTACGGCTGACATATAAATGCGGTTCAGTGGTCTTTGGCTAATATAATCAATTTCAGCTGGGAGCCAGTTTGTGCGTGTCACTCTGTTGTTTCATTTATGCTTATTGTTAGAAGAAGGATAAATCTATACTCAGTTAGGGATAACTGTGGGCATTTCGCAGAATTGTTGTAAGATAATTATATGAAGTACTTTAAACTTGCTGGAATAAGATTTTTCCTTCTGTGTGGTTTCTGAGACAACATTCAGCAATGCTGGATTAATTTGCTAAAAATGTACAAGCTGTCACACAGGCTCTGGCACTGCTGGCTCCCTGCATAAAGTGAGGCTTTGCTTTTGTCCTACTTTAACTTCCAAAACAGGTTAAACTCATAAGTTTTATCCAACCAGCGCTATAAAGGGAGTACAAAGCAATGTATAAGCAGATTTGATAACCTTGTATGCTAATCAACATGGAAAAGGTAAAATTTGCTGTTATTATTGATTTTAGAGATTGTTTTTATTATTAGTAGTAGTATTGCTAATTAACATTTACAGTCAACATACTCCTCCTGCATGTTGAAAGCATGCAACTATTACAGAATGTGGGACAGCTGATCTGATCTGCAGTGATTTTAAGCTTCAAGATAAAAATTCCCACCGAGATGCCTGCTTACTGTTTGCCATCAGTCCCAGCCGTGTTCAGCACACTCCACTGCTCCTCGTTTCTCGTGCAGCCCAATCCTAGTGTGGCCTCAGATTGTCTGATCTCAGTAATTTCACCCTCCTTCATCACATCCATTTGAACCTCTCTCACTTGTACTTACTTTCTCTATTTGTGCTCATTGCTTTCTTCTCCTCACTTCACTGAAATGGAACCTGGAAAAGTGTCTTTGAGCATGTATCCACTTGTGTTTGTGCAAGATTATCCATGGTAACTTGTGTACTCTGTGGTGAGAAGTTTCCCAATAAGGAAACTTCGAAAGCATCGTTCAGCTATCTCTGGAAGAAGCTGCGTGACAAAAACTCTTCCCGTGTCACTGCTGTCAACCCTGTGGACTTAAAGGGCAGCACATCAGGAGCACAGAGAGAAGTAACTTTGATTGGACGAAGATTTTTAGTGTGTTAGTGCAGGCAGAAAAACAAACACACACACACACACACACACACACACACACACACACACACACACACACACACACACACACACTCATTAATCCTCTTTTTTTCTGTTTATAGCAGACCTATAGATCAAAATATTATTTCAGTGCAGAGTCGCAGATGCTTGCACAGGTTCTAATTCACATTTTTAAACAAATGTCATTTGTCAGACACCAAGCACACAGAATAGACACAAATTTGAGGGATTGTAATTACTTTTCCTGCTGGTGTCAGCCTAATAAACAATGCACAGCTGGAGAATTTGAGGATTATGACAGCTGTTTTAATGTATCAAATAAAACCCTGATTCAATTTGAAACTCTGGCATGTTTAGAAAGGAATTTGAAGAGCTTAGAGTACACTTTGAGGACTGAGAATAGAGCAAACCAATCTTTTCAGTGACAGCGGGATTCAATCTGCAGAAAAAAGAAGAAGATATACCTCTGAACAGAACACATACAGCCACAAGCAAGTAGATAAAACATTCAGGAGTGTGCTGCACTGTCTGACAGTCGGTGACAGTTTCTGCCAGCTCGGATGAGCAGGACCTGAAGACTGCTGTACTTCCCTTCACTTCAAAAGAACTGACTGGTCCAGTTTCATTTCATACAGTCGTGGGCAGAAGTTTACATGCACTCATCATGGGCATGAATGTCATGGTAATTTGGGGTTTTAATGATGTCTTTGAACCGCTCATTTTTGGACTTTGGGATTTTTGGATTGTTACTACATACAGGCTCAAATATATGCTCACTCAAACCTTTTAATAAGTGTTACTGAGGGAAGATCTAAGGAGAACAGTAGATTTACACAAGCTGGCAAAATCTCTTGGAGAGATCTCTCAACAACTTCCGATTCTGAAATCACCAGTTCAAGCGACCATATTTAAGAACAAGTTATTCACATGTGCACTTTGGGGTCCATAGGGACTAAGTAAAGTGCTATACAAATACAGGCCATAACCTTCGAGCTCGAATGAATTTGGACTTGATTATAAATGCTCTCTAAGCTAAATGAAATTTTGAAAACACCACCACCAGTTTAACCAGTTTAATCAATGTGCAATCACAACCAGTTGATTGCACATTGATTAAACTGGCTGAACTGAACAGAAAACATCGGAAATAAATTTGACTCCTTTTTTTCAGCAGCATCAGACACAAGTGGCAGTGTCTGTTTTTTGACAGTCTTAACCTTGCAAATCATGGTTTGAGAAAATAATTTCTCAAAACAATCAGCGTAAAAACGATCAGCGTATTTGCTTTCCGTAGAGCTTTAAACAGCATGTCATGTTTCACCCAAGTTTTTCGTTAGTGAATGGAGCTTTGTGTGAATGTTAGAGATCCCAGTATACTGTGTGAAAACACTGCTTTCAAGAGTGTCCTGCACTTATATTTGTTCCTGTCTTGAATGAACCATGAAACAAAATCACATGTCGGCACAATAAGCAGCAGCCATCATGAATAAGAAGTCATAACAATTAAGTATCAGAGGTCAAAGTTGAACCTAAAAAGTGATTACCGTATTAGATATTCTATTGCTCCTTTCCTTAGGATAATAATTCAGATTAATCCAAAAACCAAAGAAATTCACTTACTTTGCCTTGCAGTTGCAGTGAATAGGTCTGTCTCATTTTCTGTTAAAAATAGATGTACAGACATGCTATGAAGGTCACTTCATGAGGAAGTGACGAGGAGCTTGTTTTGAGCCAAGACTGCTTAACAAGTAGTGGGTTGTCAGCTCGCACTCGTCTGGCAGAACATTAATTCTTTCTATGTCTCTTTGATTCCTTCAGCAGATGTGACTCCAAGCAACAGATACCTCTACAGCAAAATGCAGGAGTGCTGTCAGCACGCTCACCCAAAAGACAAAAGAGAAAGAAAAGGAAAAGAACAAAGAACTATTTCTATTTTTTTATCTCTCACTATTTACATCCATTTGTTGTATCTGTTGGCTTTTTGCATCTGCAAAAAGACAAATGGGCACAAAAGTTCAAAACATTTTCGGTCTTTAGATTCTTCTTCGTTGTCAAAAAAACACACAGGAAGTGTCTACTGGTCCAAGATCCATTCTGCCGCAGTACAGCAAACTCAAACATGCAGCCAAAATGTCCAGTGATGAGAAGAACAAGGAGTCCTGCATAGTCCTGATAGTAACATTATCTGGGATTATACAGAGAGAGGAAGTACAAGGACAGCATACAGAGAAACTGCAAACAACCTCCCTCCAAAGTACACTGAAAAGGTGTACGTCATTTAAAATACATTATTCACCCATCACAAATGTAAAGAGCATATATAGCTGCAGCATGTTAGTTCAAAAGGCATACAATACTGCATGGAGAGCTTTTTTTTTCTTTTTTACAATATGCTACTCATTATAGTCAGAAAAGATGGACTCAAAACACCCAGATAAAGATCACATGTTTAACTGATTTATTCACGGCTAGGAAATCCTAACAGTTTGACTTGACTTGTGATGTGGAAGCTTGACACTGCCAAAAAGAAAACGAAACATTCCTTATCAGGTCAAAATTCTAATATGTGCGTTAATCTTCTGTCATTATCTCAGCCTTTAAAACAATAACCAACATTTTAGCTCTACAGATAAATAAATAAATAAATAATACAATAAATAACTTTTTTTAATTTTCTGATTGGGTTACAGAGAGTGGGCAGGTAACAGCACGAGTTTAAGGAACGCAACATGAAATTTAAGCCAAGGCTCGATTACAAAATCAATTCAAATGATCGCAGATCCAGTTTAAAAAAGGTTAAAATATCAATACTACAGTCTAAATATCAGGAGAGCAAATCAATATGCTTTCAGATGTAGGGTTAGATCCAGGCCTAACTGTATGCTTTATCTAAAAGGAAGGTTTTAAGCCTAATCTTAATGGAAATGGTTCGACAGAACAGTTCTGGAAGCTGGAGGATCTGCCTCCTATTCTCGTTTCAAAATTGAAATTGCCTCGACTAGGTACAAACATTTGGCAGCGACTGATGTAGAACATGTGTATTGATGAATCGTAGCCACGGTTGCTTGAAGCCAAGGCTCCAGGCGGGGCCTCCAGGTAAGGGAGTACCTGCCACACACTGCTAGGAAGGGAGCGACAGAGGACTGTATACCTGCCAGGCCAGTGCAGCTATTCCCTAAAGAATACTTAAAGTCACAGCCTGTTTACTTCATGTCGTTATTCCCATTTATAGAGTCATATTAGTAAAGTTTAATGCTGTGTTTATATGTGATATATATGTATTTATATATGCATGAGACACAGAGAGAGACAGGAAATGAGATTGAGAGCTGGAACAGTATGTGCTGTTAACATCACATTATTGCTCCTGAGGTTGCATTCACTTAATTTATTTCACAGACAAATTTGTTTCGGCATCACGCTGCTGTAGATATTTAAATGAAATTACAGTGTCATTACAATAACGTTCCATTATTAGCTTTTATGGCCCCACCTACCTCTCCTCTTCCACTGCTTCCTCTGCTAATGACTGTAATTTAAAGTGGGTAAAACCTCCAGGAGAAAGGGCTTGTAAGGTGACCCAGCTAGTTTTATTTCTTTGGGAAAGTAATTTTTTAAAGCATAACTCCTGATCTCTAATTCACTGCATGAGCATGTGCGCAAGTGCACGTCATCCAGAAAGGATCCTGACATGCTGGGTAAGCAGTGATTAGACTGGATCTCCTTTAAATTGGTTAGATATCAGGAGGTCACACCTACTATAGCCTGTTTCTGAAATGCGATGAGCTGTCTCTGTGGATGACTTCAGGTTCTCTGCTCTGGCGTGTCTGTTTGTGCCTTCAAGTAAGTTAATTTTCTGTTATCTAATTTAGGAGATAGTACAGGATCTCACTGTGTCCCTTAAGATTAAGCAGAAGAATAGGGATAAAAACACTTGCTTGCAGTGTATTCTAAACTATTTCTCCATTTTATTCTCTTCACAACAGCCAGATGGGTTTTTTTCTCCGTCATTAGTCACCTTGCTTGATTGGCACTCGGCCTTGCTTAAGTTGAGTTTTGCTCCATTTACCCTTTGTATATCAATTATTGTTATCTCAACATACCTGCTACTTGGACTTTCGACTAAAAATACACAGCGCCGAACATCAAAGCTGCTCGTTTAAGTTGTTCCCCTCTTTGTTTTGCGCTGATAAATAGTCAGTGACAGAGAGCTCTCCTGGTGCTGGCATGGCACTAAAAAGATGTGAAATGAAGTGTGGCGAGACACTTAGACACCTGAGATTACTTCCGTTGGCCAGCTCAGTAGATCTTTAATTAGAAGAAAGAAAGAATGTTTTCATGTTTAATTAAGTAAAGAAGAGAATGTTTCCTCATTCATTTAGAAAAAGCCTGGATGATTTCCCTGGGCAATTAAACTGCTGTGACAGATGTTTAGACCATGTTCCCATTTCTAAAAATTTCCTCTTAAAGTGCACTAATCCTCAGCATGTTTTTGTCTTAAATGAATAGCCGCCCTTCTGTTAGTCCTAAATCTTTGTTGAGGCTGTAAAAGCTGTTTGGGTCTTTCCTGAAATGACCTATAAAGAAAGATACAGTTAGGTATAACCTGAGAGGCACTGTGTCTACCTGTTTGACAAAAAAGAAAAAAAAATTGTAACATATGCAAAAAAAATGTATCATTACAAAGGTTAAAAGTTCCTTATGTGGTTCAGTATTTAGAAGACATAAAACGGATCAATCTGCCAAGTCAAAGATTTATAGGAAAAATGAAAGCTATAATCAGCTCGATGAAGCATTAAGTAAGTAAAGCAGCCTATAAATACACCATTAACATAAACTTTAAATTAAAATAAATAAATTAAGGATAAGGTCCCCTGCTGTTTTGTGGAACACAATTTTGAAGCTTTTAATTTGAAATTTTGAGCACCTTGACTGTTTTGAAACTGGACATATTGGTACCACAGTGCTGGGCAGTTTTCAGCAGCCTAGATAGCTGGCTTGCTTAACAAGGCACAGTCATGTGAAAACATTTCTGTCCATAACCACAACCACAGGCTGATGAAGTACTTTTCTGTATGACTTTAACAGGCTCTCACATCATTGTGGAGGAATTTTGTTCCACTCTTCTTTACAATGTTGCTTCAGTTCATTGAAGCTTTTATGTATTTGCTAATGCACAGTTCTCTTAAAGTCCCAGCATGACTTTTCAGTCTGGTTGTGGTCTTAACTGGGCCATTGCAACACCTTGATTCCTTTAGCTGTAAAACTGAGAGCCTCACATTTAATAACATTTTAATATACAGAGAAATTCATGGTTGTCTCAGTCACTGCAAGGTGTCCAGGTGCTGGGGCTGCAAAACAAACTCAGAATCACCATCCTTCTAGCACTGTGCTGACAGTTGATATGAGGTGTTTGTGCTGATATGCTGTGTTTGGTTTTCACCAAATGTGTTGCTGTGCATCATCAAAAGGCTCAACTTTGGTCTTGTCTGTCCAAAGGACATTGTTCCAGCCATACCTGATCAGTGTTTTTCTAATTATACTGTCATGAACTTTAATATTTAATTTGCTAACTGAGGCCTGTAGAGCCTGACACGTAGTGGCAGAGGTGGGCATACTTGCTGATGTTCATTTAATCAAGTGCATTTGATTAGCAGCACTGGACTGCCCTCTTAATTCCTATGAAATCAGTAAATGTGTTTTTAGTGTTTAGCTTTTTTTACTTAGCTTTGTTCCGAGTACTTCCTGCAGCCCTGTAAAATCATTGTACATCTGTAATTCTCAATGTTAAGAAAACAGAATGCTAATTTAGATCAGGCTCTAAACATTTCACTTTACTGTAAAACTCGGGATTTTACCATTATGGGTCCCTGGTTGATCCATATGGTAAAATGAAATAAAATCCACTCACTTTTAGAGGCAGCCTCAAGTCGCCAATTTGAGGAAGTGCAGTTTTTGTTCAACTTTAATTGTCATCCCTGGATGGAAGTTGTCCTTGACACTAACAAGGCAGATTAATCAAATAAGAAAAGGTGGTAACAGCTTTGCTCAATTGCAATGTTTAAAAACAGACATTTATTAATTGGATTATTGGCACACGCAACTACCAACATTAAACAATGGTGAAGTGCTATTGACTAGAATGATGTGGGAGGCTTTATCACGAGTCAGTGCCCCTGATCCTCCGGAAAAATAAAGCACATAGACACGAGTGCGCAGGCTCAGAAGAACAGCGCTGAATGCTATTTCTCTGTGATGCCCTTGTCTGAGCTTTGTGATAAACCAAGGTCTCCTTACAGTACAAGCTCACTGTGTCTGCGGTGTTTTCCCAGGAAGAATGGATCTATCATGAATCCTATAGTAGCTCAGCAATGGAATGAGCTTCTCACACTCTATAGCTGTGCGATATTATCTATTCATCACACAGGCTGCAAGCCAACTTCTTACTCAGGAACCATTTTTCCATAGCAAAGGGTTTACAGGAATAACCTCGTTGCTGATTAAAAAAATTATTACACTCTTTATTTAGTTCAGCATCACAGTGAACCTAAAGTAAATACAGCCAATGTTGCCTGAGGCTTTGCTGTAGAAGACACAGAGTGGCATAAATAAAGAATAAAACCTGACAACACAATAGGAAGAAGAATATTGGGAGCAACAGAGGGCAGGGCAGAAACAGGCCGAGGTTCTACAAGTGATTGAAATCATTTCTTACCTTCAATTTTTCATGAAATAGTCTCCTTTCTCAGGCCCATAAATGACAATGATGCAATGAATGGCCGTTCGATATGGGAAATGTCACTGGCATTGCATCTACGAATGTTTCGTGCAAGAGGTAAATCACTCGAAAAATCAGCGGAGCAGCATAATTCTGCAGAGTGCAGCTCGTTTTGCTGTGTTTTGCATGGAAATAGCTGCTCACAAAAATTAACATTGCTGTTACTGGTTGGAAATCGTGCATGTTATTTGTGGACTGTGAAGACGAAGCAATATTTTTCCAATATGAATTTATTTTGAGGTACCGCAGCAAGTCGCACACCCTGAATCAAATTCCTCACACTGGCAGAGTTTTTGAAAGTGTCTACTTACATCCTCCCATAGACAGCTTTATTATAAGTACAGCAAGAGGAAACAAAAAGAACACATTAGAAAATATGGCCATAATAAATATCTTGACGTGGGATTTGACTTTGCTACACTAACTGCTAAACATTATGAGGCACAGCAACTACGCAAATAACACGTTTAGCAAAACATATAATTAAAAATAAATATTTAAGGAATCAGTGGTAATTTTAATCAGTTTAATCAGACTTTTGTTTTGTGCTAAGCTCACAAAAATACAGAGTAGGTCTAGTGATTTTGCAAAACTGTTGTTTGTGGGCGATGGCACGTTTCAGTTGTTAAGAATAGAAGCCTGGTTATTGTTGGAATGCTAGTTGTTCAATTAAAACACAATTAGCTGCTGCATCTCCATTTGCAATGCCCGCTCTTCACCTTCATTTGATTTTCATGAGTCTGTGAACTGAGGATGATGCACACAGTCATTGAGTGAGGACTCTGAATACTTTGTTACACTTGTGACAGACTGTAAACAAAGACAATATCTGACAAGCCTGTGAATCATACACACTCACTTTTGTAGGAACTGCTTGTTAATGAAGATATCTCATCAGCCAACCACATGGAAACAATTTGTAGACGTAGTCAAGATGACCTGCGGAAGTTCAAAGCAAGCATCAGAATGAGGAAGAAATCTGATGAAAGTGACTCTGGACATGATTGTTGGTGTCAGATAAGAATATTTGAATATTTCTGATAGCTAACATTGTTAGGTTTTACAGATAATGATCTGAAATAGAGAAAATACCCAGCGAGCGGCAGTTGTCTTGATGAAACTACCTTGCTAGACTGTTTTGGGCTGACAGGAAGGCAAATAACTACTTGTTGCAAGCAAGGTATGCAGAAGTACATCTCTGAAAACAAAACAAATCACAAGTGAAACAGATTGGCTACAATAGTACAAGACTACACCAGGTGCCACTGCTGTCAGCGAAGATCAGCTGACTGACTTCACGACTTGGACGGGCTCACGACAGGAGATTGGAACAACGTTGCCTGACCTGACGAGTCTCGATTTCTGCTGCAACATTCAGATGGCAGGGTCAGAACTTGGTGTAAAAATGAAAGCATGTCTTGCATCGACAGCCCAAGTTGTCCCTCAACTGTATGACTCTGTGTTTCTCTGAATAACCAAAGGACTGAACTGAATTCTGCATTTAAGTTTAAGTTTGTGCAGCTGCATAACATCATGAATCATTTCAGCTATACGATCCCTTCAGTTAACACAGTGAAGAGTGTATGAATGTAAGAGAGAAAAATACCAGCAAAATAAATAATGTAAATGCAAATCACTATCAGTAGATATCAGTTTTCCACAGTGGAAAAGTACACTGTCTGTTCTTTATAGGTTCAAGGAAAACATTTGAAAGTGAAACCTATCCTTGTCAGAGCTGAAAAAGTGTGGCAGGTGTCCACGGATCATGTTTTTCACCGTGTAACTGTCTATGTTAAATTCATGAGCTTCTGGCATACAGAATAAACCAAGCTTCTGTTCTCTGTTTTTGTTTTGCTTGTTCTACAAGTTCAACACATGTATGTTTTCGATCACATGCACATGTATGTTTCCTCATGTTCGGTTCATTTTACCACAGTGTGAGAGCCACTCAGTGCCTTGACCCTGTGTGTTTCAGCTCTTTTCTTCTAAATAGAATCTCGTGCTCTGTCTTTCAAGAAAGCTCAAGAGTCTGAAGTTGTACTGATCCACTTTTATTCAGACTGGTTATGTTTTTCACAATCGTCTATTTTTGTAAATTGTGGATCAACGGTTTTAACCGAACAATGAAACTGCCAGTGTGAAAAATGCATGTATTCCACCAAGTAAAAGCTGCTTTTACAATACTCTCACACTCCACGTGTTGGGATGTGTGACTTTTTATTTTTTTTATACCGTGTTTATCTTTGCCTTGGGATTCTTTACCGAGCATTTTTAATTAGCTCGCTTTGTCGATCTGCGCGTAAGCCAGCGAGTGATCTCCGACTAAAATCTGTTCATCAGCTGTGACAGCTAGCATCAGGTTTTCCTGCCGTACCCGGCTAATGGCACCCTGTGGATTCTTATCTAGGCCAGCGTCTTACCCATTCAGCCCACATATTCTTTCCTACACAAACTCACAATTATCTATAGTGTTTGTTGGAAAGCCTGAGGTATTTTTGGCTGATCTCCTGATCCTGTTTGTGATGATTGTAAACACAAGTTGCTCTGTGCGTGTGAGTGTGCACACGTGTCTCACTAAGAATAAAACATAAGCACTCCTCTTGGGTGCTTTCTTTCTTTATTGCAACTCAACAAGCAGCCAAATCAGTGACATTAAAGAAACATATTTTGTCGCAGCTCTGTTTGATGATTTTTCTTTCTTCACCTATAGTTCAGTGATGCAAACTGGGCATTTACACATCACAAAGAGTATTTTCTACTTCACTCCAGCGCTTAACCAATTAGTAGACGTCAGTGGTGAACTAAACCTCTCTGACTTTTGTTGCTTAATTGTGTACAACACAGCAAAGCCTTTACCTCTTATGAGCAAATTGTGTTTTTTGGTGTGTATGCGAGGTAATAGTAAAAGGAATCAAAGCGTAGTAGCAAACCAGCAGGTGCTGCTATTCATCTTCTGCACCTATCTGACAAACAGTGTTAGTGCTAGTGAAGACGTTTCCCTGAGAACACAGCTCCGTGTTTGTCATTCAGCTGTGTGCAAACAATATCTGTATATATATATATATATATATATATATATATATATATATATATAATAAAACAAAGCACATTGCCAATTTGAAACTCATCAGTCAGAGAAAAAGTCTGTAGATGCACGATAATCTGGGATTACAGGGTCAAAGTGACATTAAAAAAAAACAACCTGCAACAATTTCATGTGACATCACAAAAACGTGAAGTGACTCAAATGTATGTTAAGGGATTTTAATTTTACAAGTAAAAACAAATAGATTTGATATGCTGGATGAAAAAATACATGCCTACGTGCACTCTTCGCCAGTGATGGCATCTTGTATTATTATTTTTTTTAATATGTTGTGTTTTTTGTTGACTGATTTGATCCTCCTGAGCACAGATTACGCTAGCCTTGCTAATCCATTCTTCACAGATTATTCCTTTCAACTGCTCTCAGCTGCAAGGTTTTTGTTTCTTTGCCTCCCTCTAAAATGCTCCATGGGTGTCCTATTCAATTCAAGTCAGCCAACAACTACTGCTGATTTTTGCAGTGTGCTTGGGATCATGGTCAAATTAGGGGGAAAAAAACCCTCTCCTGCCATTCTTCTTAATGACGGGAGCCAACTTATTATTCTCTATTTGAACTTGGGTCTATCAAATGAGGCTCCCTGACACCTTTTCTACTCACACAGAGAATGATCAAAACAAAATAATGTTTTTTAGCATTATTCATTAACATGCAATGGTTGTAGTTTTGCATTCAATTAAAAAACAAAATTCATTTTGGACTTTTTAGGAGGTTGAATTTACAGAATGTCCCTCACAGCAGCAACCTTTGAAAAACCACATCTTATATATAACTGTTATCCTTCTGTTAGTCTGGTACTTTCTCTCACTTTTATGTGAATATAACAGAATTTCTGCAAGATGGCACAACTTTCAGTTAGCTATCATTTAGTGATTTTGATATGTAAGGATTCTGCAGAAGGCTAAAATATTTTTCTCTTGAATGCAAGAGAAAAAAAACATTCATTGCAATGATCAAAGCATTGCAGAGTGGGACTTGCATGCACGCCTTGGGAGATCAGGTAAAAGTTCATAGGCTCAGTCCTTGCTCAATCAAAACAAAGTTCAGTATATGAACAGTCAGTTCAACCTGGCAAACAAAACACACGGGCACATGGGAAGACTAACACGAGGCAAAGAGTGCTGAAATGGTTGGCACATGACTAAGACGATCTGGCAGAGGGCGAGGGAAGCACACATAGCTTGAAGGCAAAGAGGAGGGGAGACAGCGGAGCTCATTAGAGCCGGCCAGGTAAACACATGGGCGGGTCGCGCACAAGGGCAAGAAGAGAAGGAGCTGAAGTGAGAAATTTAGGGGAATACAAAATATAACAGGGCTAAACAGAGAGTCGGACACAAATGAAATACAAAGTGAGTTAAATGTATCTTAGGAGGTTTTGAAAGACAACAAAAGACAAAATATTTTGTATGGGATTCGCTTAGTTTTGGACAGGGGAACAAGGTCTTGGGATATGCTGTAGAGCACACACACAGGCAAAATAAAACCTTAAGTAGCCTTTGGAGCTTCACAACCTGGCCTGCAAAGTCCTGAAAGGAAAACTAAGCACTAAAAAAAGTAAATGGAAACTGCTTTATGCAGCTAAATATTTCAATAGTACTCATATGTGATGCATATCAAAATACTGTCAAAACACATGCTCATATAAATTTGGATTTGTGTTTTTTTAGCCACCCTGTGCTGTAGAGCTGATGGGAGCGCTTGGATATCAATATCCCTTTTTGCCACTGGTGGCAGCACTGAGCCAAAATGCAGAGGTCCAGAGTGAATCTTTCCCAAATATCATGTCTTCATTTAATATTGATTTAATTGACTGGAAGATATTCTGCAGACATTTTGCTGTCTCTGCTTACTTTCCTCAAAGTATCTTTCTATGGTAAGTTATTTGAGAGCTAACGGGTGGCGAGCTAATGTTAGTGTGTTTAGAAGAAGGCTCAGAACAGACCCACTAAAGTAAAGTCGGCTAACTAAAGCTAGGTCAGTAAAAAGCAAATGCGTGTTTTGAGACATGTAGACACACCGCCACTTTATTAGGTACACCTTGTTAGTAGTGCCTTGGACCACCCTTTGCTTTCTGAACTGATTCAGTTCTTCATGGCATAGATTTAAACTATGTAAATTATAGCCTGAGCTAACAGGAGCGGCATCCAGTGTGCGTCTTCTGCTGCTGTAGCCCATCTGGTTCAGGGTTGGACGCAGTGTTGCCAACTCCTCAGTAAGGAAAATCGCTATTGGCTGTCCTGAAAGTCGCTAGAAGTCGCTAAATGACGTCATCGCCTAATTTGCATAATTGGTCATGCTAATATAATTGTAACCTATGCTGTTGGAGAGAGAAATAATATCGTGGAAGCAAAAAACGTCCTAAATGCATTTAGAATTTATTTAGAACTACAAATTAAATTTCTTTTAGCAATTATTGTTTTTAATGTCACAATTCCAACCCTGCTCCTTTATCCGGGCTTCGACCGGCAAAAGTGACCCGAAATTGGCACTCTGGTGGAGTTCCTTTATGTGTGTGTGTTTATAAGTAGTTTTAAACCTTGTGATCCACAAAACAGCATAACAGTAAAAGAAGAACTCAGTGCGGGAGCAGCAGCTTCGCTCATGCGCGGTTCATTTGCAGTTTGGACGCATAGGTGTGAACATCTCCTGCAGCTGGGGGAGGACTATCCTCCGCCCGTGAGCGCTTTAGCACGGGTGAGGTGCCCACGGCAGCACCGCTGCTTGTCGAGAGTAAGAGCAACACGCCCTTTCACGTCAAAAAGTCGTCATAAATAAGTCTCCAATGCACCAGAAAAAGTCGCCAGATTTGTCGTTAGTCGCTTTTTAGAAAAAAAGTCGCTAAGGGGGTCTGAAAACTCGCTAAATATAGCGACAAAGTCGCTAAGTTGGCAACACGTACTTTATATGGAGTTGTACTATGAGCGACTGTCACTTATGTCACCGTTTCCCTCATTCTCACGCTCGCTTTGAACTTCAGGTCATCTTGACCAGATGTCTAAATGCTTTGAGTTTCTTCCCTGTGATTGGCTTATTATATATTCTCATTAACAATCAGTTGACCACGTCTACCTATTGGAGTGACCAGTAAATGTGTACGTCTCGTGACCTTGCAAGGTGTTTATTTGGATTTGTTTTTGATTTTGGAGTTTCATTGAGAAAGATCAGTGTTTTGATTTGGTGTGTAAATCTAATTATTGTGCTTTAAATTTAAAGTTAATTGTATGAAAAAATAGAATTTTGTTGTATTGTTTCATTTCTTTGTTTTATCTGAGTGTCTTTGCAATATTGCTTTTTACCAGTCACGTGGTTTTCCAATTGTCCTGTCCCCAGTGGCGTGTCTAGAAAATTTTTGTTGGGGGGGCCAGGTAGGGGCACAGATTTGGAGAAGGGTGGCAGATTTAATTGGCAGATAATGTTTAAAAAAAAAATTCTACCAACCCTTAACCATAATTCAATAATCCTATAAACCTAATAACCAAATGCACTTTTAACTCTTATTAGAATGAGATTTTAACCACTACGGTGCAAAGTTTTTAGATACTGCGTTGATAAAGTACAAGAGATACAATCAGTGCTTTGTCAGTGTTTACTCAGCATTCAAGGACAGCAATATTTGCATAGTATTTTTACTGACATATAGTGCACATATGTTTTGGGCAAAAACATTTTTGAATATTAAAATACGAACATTTGTAGCAAACAATTGACAAATTAGCCAGTTCCAATGTAAAACTTTCTCTGCCTGTTAAAAAAAGAAGATAATCTTCTCACAAACTGGTGTTTGAT
The DNA here is from genome assembly GCF_057382275.1 of Copadichromis virginalis. Classification (NCBI taxonomy): domain Eukaryota; kingdom Metazoa; phylum Chordata; class Actinopteri; order Cichliformes; family Cichlidae; genus Copadichromis; species Copadichromis virginalis. The sequence goes on from NC_140635.1 coordinate 20,469,559, forward strand.
TTTGAAACAGGAAAAAAGTGGAGAAACAACTGAAAAGACTAATATTTGAATAAAACCTGAAAGCAAGTAAATACTTTCTATGCTGCCTTATGGTAAACTTTGGTAATATTGATAAAGAACAACACTGGCTGATGATGAAATACATTCAGCTGGCATGGTGACACTGCCAGTATAACCTGCAGGGCTGGACTGGGACAGAAAATCGGGCATTTTGACTACAGACCGACCCACCAGGTATTAAAGCCATAAACCCTTTGAATGAAAACAAATGTTGCTGTGACAGTGATGTACAGTCTTGTTGGTATATGTATGATTTCTATACATTTTACGTCAGATAAAAACTTTGGTTGTAAGATTTAGATAATTATTTAATAAAAGCTAGATATTTTAAATGAGAATAAGAAAGAAAAGTATTTCTTTGTGCCTCCTTTCCCTGTTAATGCCCTACCTGGCCCCCTGGCAAAACTTTGCTAGACCCGCCCCTGCACAGTTACCAGCTGTCAGCTACATAAAAAAGGATCCTGGTGGGTGGTCTTCACGTTTCCCTCTCACCAGATATCCAAACCGACATCATGACCAGCAGCTTTACAGCTGTGGCTCCAGCAAACATCAGCTGATACTAGAAATTAATATTAAATAAATTCTAACAACAGCCGATCAAACTTAAACGTGCTGCTGTTGTTTAGCGCAACATCTGCTGGTTTCGTCTTTCTGGCGCAAAGTGGGCGATAAACAAACAAGAGAGAAAAGCCGATCAGCTGATCATCGATCAGTTTCATGATTGAAGTAGCAACAGGAGAGGCAGGATGAGAGAAGAGGCAGCTGTGCAGCGTAAAGACAGAATAAATCCAGCTTTGTGTCTTTTTCCATTCTAGCTGAAGTTCGGGACAAACTGCGTCTCTTCTCAGCTCAATACAAAACGTGTAATATTTTCTCTGATTGAGGGACCATTCCATTTTTTTAAGGAGCCGTTGGCAACTCTACTAACTAACCTTATGAATAAAATAAAGTTCACTATCAGTAACATCATAGCAACCGAACAGCTGTATAAAAACTCCAAGCTGGCTAGAACGCAGTATGAGTTATTGCAACTGACAGTAAAAAGTCAGCACAACGAAAATAAACTCCACCTAAACTTAGTTCATATCTGACCCAGATAGACTGCAGGTCATAACTTCTTACCTGAAGTTCAGTTCACCTGACACTCGGACTGGCGGCTGCCTCGGGGCTCTCCTCCTGCCTCCCCTTCCCTCATCCACCTGCTGCCTCTGTGGAAGCCCCGCCATAGCCACCACCAAACAACGGAGTTATTTCTACACATCGACCTGCATCTGGCCAATCCACCACCTCTCATTGTTCATGCCATTACAAAAAAAATAAAAAATAAGTCAAATAAGCCCGATGGCCAGTCCAGCTATGTTAACCTGCAACCAAATCTGCAGCTCCATACAGCAATGTTACGACTTAGATTACATCTTATAACTCATAACTCTTATGTTAGCTGCCCTCAGTAGCATACTGTCTGAAATATTCCACGGCTGCAATAATTCTTTAAGTGTTATTCTTTCCTTGGTATTCTAATTTCACCGAAGTTTACTAAACTCAACAAACTTGATATTACTTACCGGGACATTTATTCTGTCCTCATTTTCTTTCACCGAAAAATTGTTTCCTGCAGTGACGTCTTTCGTGCTTGGCTCTCCTACCTTTGCTAACGTGATGCACATAGCGCAGAAGCGATGCTGCATTCATTTACACTCGGATATCTGAGCGTCACCGTGAAAACATAATCGGACATTTGATATTTGATTGAATTTTATTGTTTTGCCTTTGGGGTGGCACCTGGGGTGGCCAGTCTGGTTGGGGGGGTGGCCTGTGCCCCCCCAGGCCACCCCGCTGGACACGCCATTGCCTGTCCCGTGCTTCTGGTCATCAAATAGTTTTCTTCTTCATTTTTAGTGAGTGAAACTTACAATCACACATGATAAAACCGTTTTTTGTTTTATAAGAATGTATGCTAAGATGTATTTTCATCTTTTATTCATAGAAAGCCTGCACTGTTTAACAAAAATTTGGCAAAAATGTTAACTTTTAATTAATTGCAATTGATTGTAATTTTTTTTAGTTCTCTCTCTCTATATATATAATTTTATGTTTTAACTTTTTTCAATGTTAAAATTTTCTACTTTTCCATTGCTGTAAGCTTGCCATCATTGTGTTGGTAGCTATTGACTGGACAGGATGACCTTCACCTTGAGCTTTGGCGAAATGTCTTTTAAGCATTTGCTCGCATTTAGAAATGAAGCAATTGATTCATTGAAAAAATAATGAAAATAACCTTTAGCTGAAACCCATATCAGCTGAATTGTGACATTTCACTTTGTTCCCCATTCTGCTTTATTTATTTATTATTCAGCTTCAATTTCTCTTTGAGTAAAAAAAAGAATTAATTAAATAAAATAAATAATTCTGACTTTCTGAGCAGCATAAAGAGAAGTCAGCCACTAGAGGCTGCACTAGCTAAGACACAGATACAAGGATCAATAGTAAGAGAGAGAGAGGCACAGGAGTCAGTGGAGAAACAGTAAAAAAAAAAAGAGAGAGATGGTGGTAGCATGCAGTTCAGCTCAGCAAGAAAGAGTGACAGAGTGAGGAGATAGCGGGGGTGAGCATCGCAGCAACTGACAACCTGAGAGAGAGAGAGTCTTAGCTTACTAAAGAGAGAGAGGGAGAGAGAGGAGTACCACGTTGCCCGTCCTCATATTTCCCTCTGCAGCTGTGTGAAGCAGAGTGAGCAGTGGAGAGGAGCGAGCACATCTGAGTCTCGTGGAAACAGCGGGACCCGCGTACCACTTGGCTGAGAGATCGATGCACTTACGCCGAGCCACACAGAGGGGGTGAGCCGCCCGCAGGACATCCGTGCACTACCAGAGAGGGAGCGAGAGAGTAGCCAAAGGGACGGAGAGAGTGAAGAGAGCAAGAGGGGAGAAGATTACCCAGGGCCAATTTGAAAGCTTTCGGCTTGTCACTCAGAGCAAGGGTGAGTTAACTTGTGCTTGTGTGGAGTGGCAGTACATGTTCTGCAGGTACATTGTGCTTGTGACAAGTGTGTGTGTGTGTGTGTCAGTCCTATATCTTCACCAATGCACAGAGTTTCTGCTGTCCTGTTTCTTTTACCCCCCTCTATTTTAGCAAAGTGCATCACTTGCCAGAGCATGTGACTTACAGTCTTCTAGGCAGGTGATTAGCTCTGGAACCTCATTATCAATCAAGCCGTTATCACGCAGAGCAGAGAGGAAGACTACAATAGGTTCTTAACGACCCCCCTCTCGCCGGTTTGTGCGTTGCATGAATGCGTGCGTGTGTAGTCGAAGTGCATCTCGGTGTGCTGTTGAATCCGTTTATCCTACCAGGCAAAGGTGTGCGCCTGAATAGCAGCCACGTGAGCCGTTTAATACGGGTTATTATAAAAGCTTGCTTTGAGAAAATTAATTAGAGAGCCTGATGCCGTTCAGTGTAATTTGTCACGTCTGTCAGGAAAAGCTGCCGGTTTGTTCATTTATCACGTCAGTTATGGAAAAAGAAAGCCCCCCCCCCAAAAAGCAGATTTTTTTGGTGTAATTTCTTGATGATCTTTTAGGAAATTACTTTCAAACAACAAACAAACTTAATTAACATGAATAAGGGTTAATCTAAAAAATAAAAAAAGACATCTAATAAATTTGAGCTGTGCTGTAATCATATTGCAATATTTTTAAAACTTGGTGAGGTAAATCCTGTTTTCCCAAGCCTGTCATATGCCTGTAGCACTGTGCCTTCTTGTGGACTGCTGCCTTCTTAGGTTAATTAACTGTCTTTCCAGTTCAGATAATTCAGTGACTTCAAGCTGCACTGACTTATTATTAGACATGGTGACATTTAGAAAATTGGTCTATATATGCACCACCTCTCTCTGCGTTCTCATGTTATACCTGCCTTGTAAATACCACGCCATGCTCGATCTATCCCGTCATCTATCTGCCAGCGTCTCCGTTCCGCTTTGAGTCCCCGTTCCTCTCCCGTTCCCATTCCGCCTCTCCCTCACTGCTATACGGTGAAGGTTATTGCCATATATTGAGTCGGTTTAATTTGTCAAAGTCGTCCAGACATATTGTCCACGGTCGGAACGGGAGGAGAGGTTGGGCGGTTCAATTGACACGATATTGTACGGAACTTGACAAGAGAGTGACAGAAAAAAAGAAAGGCAGGTGCAGTTAGAAGAAGGTGGAGAGAAATGTGCTGGTTAGGTTTTCTTGTCGACACAAAAGCTGAGCAGTTCATTTCTGAGGTTTTCTTTTTTTTTCTGTGTGTGTAGGCTGCGAATGGCGAGGCTGGAGGTTATCTGTCTTTGGATTCATCATTTCTCGCACTGAGCTTTGCTTTCCTTCTCTCCCATGTGGGTCCAGTGTCATTAAGCTGAGACACCAAATCTGAGAGATCACTTTCTCTCTCCCTCTCTCTCCCACCCTCTTCTCTTTGGACTTTTGCAATCTATAACAGTGGATTTAGAGGATTTCACTAGGGCACTCATTACAGCTAGAGTTATATCTGCCAGATTAATGGAGACGCAATAGCTGAAGTACAAATGTGCAGAAGTGCACAAATGGTTTCCACATTTGGTTTTTTTTGCATTTGCCGAGAGTCTGTTTCCGTGTCTAGAGGTCCAATTTCAAATGCAAATTGTTTCCATAAATTGCTTAAGAAGCAGGTGGTATTTGTTAAATTTTTCTCTCACGTTCCCTGTGTTGGGATTATGTTCACAATCTTCCTTTCTCTGTTTCCAGATCATTCACATTTATTCGAGTGCCAATGGGCAGCCGAACAAGATTGCAATTGTCTGTGTGCTAATTAATAATTTACATAATACTTCATTCTGGGAGAATTTTATTTTCCTCTGCGCCAGCGTTAATTGTGTTAGCTAAGCTACCGTCATTACTTATCATTAGGAAGACAGTTAAATGTGCACATATCCAGCTCTCATTATCGGGTGAATCATCCATCAGAAGCCACACAGATTTAAACACAGTAGCAGGAAAGAAACCGCACAACGGGGACACAAATCTTTAACCATTTGTTCTTCTGTTAGTTGGAGTTCAAGCGCCTACATCATTCGCGTAAGTAGTTTCTCTTCTTGTTTGGTAATTAGATTAGTGTTATTGTGGTTTAGAAACAAGCACCTTAACATGAACACAGTTCTTCTCATTGTCAAGTTTTGCACGTTTGCATGACTATTTTTACATCACACACTTTGTACAGCGTGCAGTATTTAAAAGCTTAAGAGAAATCTCTGTGGAAATAAAGAATTTCCTTTCCTTTCACCCGTGGTTCATCATTCAAGGAATCACCTCAGTGGCCTCCTGCACTATCATCTAAGTCTGTGTGATGAATCCCGAATGGAGGGCTCTGATTTATGTTTCCAAGGTGGAGGAGTCAGCAGAAGACTACAATTCTTCCTTTCTTTTGCTTTTCTTCACTTACCATTAACCTCATGGGATGATTTTGGCTAAGTGACACCCAAATAAACCGACGCATGCAGTTGAGGGATGTGGATCTCGTACCAAATTGTCATGCCAGAATTATTCTGTACATTGATGTGCTAGATTTGATTGGTGTGAATATTTCAGAAACTGCTGATCAGTTCTCCATCCATCCATCCATCCATCCATCGGTGGTTAGCACTGTTGCCGCACAGCAAGAAGGTCCTGAGTTCAATTCCACCATCAGGCCGGGGTCTTTCTGTGTGGAGTTTGCATGTTCTCCCCGTGTTTGCGTGGGTTCTCTCCGGGTACTCCGGCTTCCTCCCACCGTCCAAAGACATGCAGCTTGTGGGGATAGGTTAATTGAATAATCCAAATTGCCACTAGGTGTGAATGTGCGAGTGAATGTGAGTGTGAATGGTTGTCTGTCCCTATGTGTTAGCCCTGCGACAGACTGGCGACCTGTCCAGAGTGTACCCCGCCTCTCGCCCTATGACAGCTGGGATAGGCTCCAGCGCCCCCCGCGACCCTGAAAAGGATAAGCGGAAGCGAATGGATGGATGGATGGATGGATGGAATATTTCAGAAACTGCTGATCAGTTCTCTGGATGAAAATGTCTTGCTAATGCCAGAGGTCATAGGTCAGAGACTGCTTTTCAGAGTCACTCATCGCAAAAACAGTTTGCAGAAGAGCATCTCTGAACATGCAGCCTACAAATCTGACGCAACTGTGTGATGCTGTCAGGTCAACATGAACCAAAATCTCTGAATCAGTGTGTCAGTCATCAGTGGCATGAAAAATTAAGGCGGTTCTGAAGGCAAAAGGAGGGCCCACTCAGTACTAGCTACGTCAGTTTTTAATTTTACCACTCAAACATTGCACCGCATTTTGTCAGCTTCATTACCTCATGGTTGAATATTGTGCAGCTGCCATGTTGTTATGGGGCATCCACATCTCCTAATACATGTTTATACAGGCAGGAGGTCTGCCCATTATTATGATTTATTATTATTCCTGATTTCCCATTTCGTTCTAATGAAATTTTTTTGATGCGCTTGTACATAATAGTCCACCCAGCCTCTGCTTTAAACCAGTGCCAGACATGTACCTGTCTGTCTGCATCAGTCTCCCCCGCACCACCACCACACACAAACACACTCAGTGCTTGTGTGCGCGTGCTCAGTTTCGAGGTTGTGTCCAACAGAGTTGATAGCAGGGAGTTGTCTTCATTGTTAGATAAATATTAGCAAAATAATCGATGACAAAAGACATTAAGAATGCCATTGATTGCAGAGAAATGGGACAACTCATTAGACGGATTACTTGGGAAAACACAGCTGACAGCAACTTCACAGTTGCGCCGTAAGCATGAAAAAGTCCACTGAAAATGCTGAATATTCAATACGGAGACACTTGTGGGCTTTGTAGTCCTGATTTCTTGGTGGGTGGTGTTGTCCAGACTACAGACACTATGTGCTGTGAAAGACAAGCTGGCTACAGTTTGTCTGAACAACCCTCTTTATTTAAGAACAGCGCAGCAGGACAGCATTTTTACCCCACTCCCTGCAGCACCTGTCACACTCACATCTGTCCCTCTGTTATCAGCGGCAGGTAGACACTTACCGATAAGTAGGCTGTAAAAGTGCTGTAAAAGTGCTGTAATTAATAATTTTATGATTATTTATAAGATAAATTGTATATAATGTTGCATAACTTGATAAGCAAGATAGATTTCTATCAAGTTTTGTAATGAAAATAACCAAGAATATAATGGATATGATAATTAACTCCTTAATAGATTGACAAATGAATGCAACATCTTTGTTTACATTGCATAAACCTTTCCAACATCTATAAGTTAACCCTTATTTATTTGTTTTGTTTTTTTCAGTATTAATAGATGTTTACAGACTGTTGGGTGCCGTGTCCTCCAGCTCTGTTCTAGTGGTGTAACCTTATGGAGAACAATAGTGTAAGTGCTCACGAAGGCAGTGCAAATATGCTGTTTTTGTAAAACCCTTTAAAAACAAGGTCAGTTAGCATAATGATGTTAAATTAAATAGTACGTATTGAGTTTTTTGGCCCTGGTCCAGATCTGGAGTCTTTTGATATGGAGTCCAATCTGATTCATTGCAATCGTGTTTGTTTCTTTTTCCCTCATAAAGGCTGTCTGGATGAACACAGTCAATGACTTCATTGGATTTCACCACACAGAGCAAAGTTTCATTTGATTACACAAGGCTAATTAGCTGATATGCTACCAGTGATGTTCATCAGGATAACTGGTGAAATCATTGGCTACAAATACAGTGATGTGAAAAATAAAGTACACCTGCCTGGTGTTCTGAGGTTTTATGTGTGAGGATATAAAAAAAAATCATCTGGTCATTAGCAGGTTCTAAAATTAGCTAAATAAAACCTCTTATGAATGACAACACATGACATAGCACAACATCATTATTTATGATTATTTAAAAACTTAACCAAAGAGCAGTGTGAAATACTAAGTACACCTTACGATGTAGTAGCTTGTAGAATTAAACTTAGCAGCACTAACTTGTTGAAGCAGTTGTTTTGTCTATGATTTTATCTCTCACAACGTTGCGGAGGAGTTTTCACCCACTCTTCTTAACAATGTTGCTTCAGTTCAGTGAAGTTTGTGGGCATTCGTTTATCAGCGGCTCTCTTAAGGTCTCGCTACAGCATTTCAGCCAGATTGAGGTCTGGAGCATCTTTTCCTTTTTCAGCCATTCTGTTGTCGATTTGCTGCTGTGCTTGGGTTCATTGTCCTGTTGCATGACCCGGTTTGGGCCAAGCTTTAGCTGTTAGACAGATGGCCTCACATTTGACTCTACAATACTTTGGTATTCACAGGAGTTCATGGTCGCCTCGATGACTTTCTAGTGTCCAGGTCCTGTAAATGCTCAAATCATGACCCCTCCACTGCAATACTTGACTGTTGGTGCAAACTGCACAAATATGCCATGTTGTGTTTTTGCCATGTGGTGGTGTGCATCATAAGCAGATATCTCCACTTCAGTCTTGTCCGTCCAAAGGACATCGTTCCAGAAGCCTTGGGGTTTGTTCAGATGCAGCTCAGCACACGTCATGCTGCCATGTTCTTTTTAGAGAGATTCTGGCAACCCTTCCAAACAAAGCGTACTTGTTTAGCTTTTTTCTAATTGTACTCTCATGAACTTTGATATTTAACATGCTAAATGTAGAGTCTGAGATGTGGCTTGTTAGTTTTTAGCAGTTTCTCCGAGCATTACGCGGTCTGACCTTGGGTTGAATTTGTTGAAACGTCCACTCCTGAGAAGATTGTGTCAATGTGTTAACACCCACCGAATGCTGCAGACCAGCAAACTGTCCAAATATCTGCTCTTATAGAGGTTTTCACACATGCTGACGATCAGTTATTTGATTAACAAGTTTTTGGCTGCGACTTACCCTCTTAATTCCCATGGAAGCAGTAAAGGTGTACTTGTTTTTTCACCATAGCTGCGAATAGTAGCTCCTGCGTTTTGGCTCAGTTTTTGTTAAATAAATAATGACATGGTATATTATGTCCTGCGTTGTAGATCATCTTTGCCTGTATTTATCTAGTTCTAAGCCCTGCTAAGGATATGTTTTGTTTTTTTTAATTGATTAATACAAAACAAAATTTTTTAAACTGCAAGAAGCTGCTACATGAATGTTGTGTGCAGACTGGAATACAATTAGAGAAGAGATAAAAAAAACACATTTGTTACCGATCAATTGTGCTTATGTATTTTGTCAATCTAACAACCCAGCTCTTTTATTTCAGCGATTCAGAAACATTCACATACTCCTGTGTTCCATGACAGTGCTTTTCATCATGCAATAATGAAAACGGGTTTGCCAGCACAGTTTCTTGGTTTTCCAGAAGCATCTTCAAACTGCTGTTCATTTCATTTTGCTGAGATTTAATTGATTTGCTTAAGGCTGCACAACCCTATCTGGGAATATTTTGTAGTCAAAACGTATCTTTACTGTGTACTAACGAAGGCTGAGGCTGTTTAAGTAAACGCTGGAGACCAATCCAACAGTGAGCATCACATCTCTACACTGTTGATTTCTCAACCACAAAGCACTTTATTAACAGAGAACGGATGAATGTGCCAATTATGCTAATCTTATCAAGACACTTGTCTGTTTGACTGCCTCGAGTCTCAAACAGCAGAGTCTGTGAGCATTCTCAAGGAAAAAATAATAGACCGAAGGGCCGACGAAACCGAAACTTTGAGGTTTTTCTGCGAGATGTTCAAATTTCACATACTCTAAACAGTATGCAGAGGTTAGATTTTGTACGAAGGCATCTCTTTCCTTTATTTGGAACCATTGAGGAACTATTTTTAAACCCAGGAATGTAGCCAATCAATGGACTGTGCTGTAAATGTGGTCAGAAGTGCTTAAAAACTGTATATCACATATGATTTACGGGGCAGGACGGAACTTGGATTGGTTTTTGAGCTTGAGCGTTGTGTGCGGCTTCAGTTTTACAGTGTGTTAAACAGCAATTGAAGAGATGGAAAACGACAAAGCTGATAGGATCATAAAATGTGTGGAGGAATGTGAACTGCCCACTTGAAATAATGTGCGTAAGATATGAGAGCTTTACACCGGAGCCCTTTTTTCCTCGCCTTTCCGTCCCGAACCTGTGAGGCAAATTTCCCAAATGGGATGACACAGCTGAACTGATAAGCCTCTGATTTATATTGTATCATGGAGTGCTGTATGGACATTATCACCTCAATCTGCGAAATAGCGGGGCGAAAATGGCTTCTTTTGCCACTGTGCTTTAAATCCAAACAGTTCAGAGTTCAGCTGAGTGCACTTGTTGGGTAAGTATCGCTGTTTTCAGGATCTGTGGCATGTGGTGTTACATTATGAAGTACCTTCCGTAGCCAGCATGTGTTATATATTTTTTACAAGTGCCTGCCTTATGAATCTTGTGGGGATATGCTTGAGAGGTTTTATTTTTATCCTCGTTCTTGCAGTCCTCCCCAGCGTTTGGAGTAGCTGGGCAGGCCACGTTAATGATCCTCATTAGCCAAGGAGCTTGAATCCAAACTGGAATTCTTCCACTTCAATTGCTACTTAACATTTGGTGTTCTTCTCTCTCTACTGTCTGTCTTTCTCACTATCTCTCCCTTTCTGTCATGATCCTGGGTCGTTGACCCAGTGTTTTGTGTTTCTTTTTGGGTTCATCTTGTGTTTGGTGTTTATTCTGATTCTGTATTAATTCTTTGGGTTGGTTGTCGTGTTTATTATCCCTACCTGTGTCTCCCCTCTGTGCTCCGTTCAGGTCCCTGTGTTTTTGTTGCTAAACAGTCTGGGTGTTTCCGGTTTTACTTTGTAGGTCTGCCTCTCATCATGTCCATTAGTATCAGCTGCACTGAAAAAAATATGTTGTTGGATTTACTTAATTCAATGGTGGACATTTGTTGCACACAGATGTTTTGCTTTGGCAGCAACTTAAACCATTGAGTTAAATTAACACAATTTATTCATGTTCAATAAACCTGTGCAATTTGTGTTGATAAAATGTGACTTAAACATGTTTTGATGAAGTAATTTGAGCTCTTGGAATATTTTAATCCTTCACAATTTTCTCACGTTATCCCAACACGATTCAATAACTTTTACCCAATACTACTTGGTCACTTAAATACTACATGTTATCTTCAAATTACATTTTGCTATTATATTCTAGTATCAAATACACAATTTTCAAATGGAGGCCTTATAACAGATTGTATTGTTCTCTTCCAAGATGGTTGCTGGCATCCACCAGTAACCTTTCAAAACAACATGTCTAATTTCACTGCAGTAGGTAAAGAATTAAACTGACATTACTCCTCTACTGAATCTATATAAATCAACAGTTAAATAATGTCAGTTCTTCCGTGTTCTCTGGAATCAATCGCAGCAAAGAAATTAGACTGTTTCTTTTGAAAAATGTTGGGAAAGAACAATACAAAACATTCTATTTAAGGCCTCTGACATCACGATTCAGTTAAACAACAATTATAACTAAACAATTTGAGGTAATGTTAGTTTCCATTAACATTAAATTAGGTTACTGAATTGGCAAACACCTTCCTATTAACACTACCCATTTTACCCCAATAACTAAAGAAATTAGCACTTGCAGGTCAAAAACTTTATTCAAGAGACGCAAAAATAACATTGATACAGTGACTGTCAAAAATTACAGCACTGATCATACTGTGACATCTTGGTTCAAAACAGCACACTTAGAAATATTCAACGTTCTTTACTTCAACTGAATGAAACTGAAAATACCATTTCACACGACCCATATGGGATATTTAGACTGTATAACTGTTCACGCTACATCTCTTCACTAGTAAAAGAAAGAAAAAATACAAAGAGAAATTTAAAAATGCTGCCAAACAGACAGAGAACTTGTACAGAGCAAAAGGAAAAACAAACAACAACAAAAAACGGCTCGTCCTCATGGCAGTTGCAGAGTATATAAAAATGAACCCTGCGATCCGTTCCTGGAATTGAGCTTCAAAAATGCAGCAGAACAAGTGTGAGATTTAAATGTCCTCTCACCTAGAGCTGGTCACCTCACATGCATAACAGTGAGCTTCGTTGCAGGAGCAGTTTTGTCTTAGTTGTGAGCTTTTCTTGAGAGCTGAGTTGCATCCAACTCCATTACCACCCATTGAATCACCTCAAAAGTGTAGCAGAGTTGTGATGGGTAACTCATGTTGAAGGAATAAAAAAGGTCCAAACAGCATGGCTACTGCAAAGGTCACGTTATCCAGATCTTGAAGAACAACATCAGAAAAGTCATTGCCTGGCGCATCTCTGGAGACAGATGTTCATTGTGGTTTTCTCAATCTGTGCAGTGGCCTCAGTCAAGTCCTGGTTAAACACAAAACATTTCTTTAAGATTCCTTTTTAAACTCATCTCTTTTGAATCTACCAGTTCTAATGTTAGAGTAATTTAAACCAATGCAAGCAACATAGTAAATAGCTATAGCCAAAGAGTGGCCTGCCATGCTGCCATTCATGGTCTAACAGAGTTTCTAAGAGAGGGTGAAAAACATAATAATTTCAAATGCTTTACATTAGTTTTTGTTAGAAAGACACCGGCCCATCAGAAATCCAGGTTATGTCACTCAGAAGATGTTAGAATTTAGACTTTCAGCCCCACAATTTGGTTAGCTGTTGGTCAGTTGGTCTTTTTTTTTTTTTTTTTTTTTCAAACAAAAGCTAATGTAAATATTGGTGGGATTTTCCTTTGTTCATTAGAATGACAAATTTAAAGTTTTTTCACACTGATGTGACCCCTAATACAGGGGTGGGGGTGGGGCCTCAAGGGCCGGCGGCCGAGTTCACTACCAGGCCTCATGTGAACTTCAAATTATTAAAGAGGACTACTGGTCCTAACCAGTCCAATGAGGATCAAGTGGATAACTAAATGCATTTTTAAAGGTTGCAAATCCACAATCTACTCATAAAACACTCACCATGAACTCCTGCACCAAGATGTTGCAATTGTCTTTCACACAGATGCGGAGCACTTTGATGAGGGACTCCGAGCATTAATGTCATCCTTGACTATTATAACAAAGAAAACAGAGATTTGTGAACTTTTCAGTAGCACAGAAGAAAATGATCCCAGACAAAAACTCTTGACTTTTTAAACCAGTCAACATGCAACACCAGCATCTACAAAGCAATATCAAAAGTTCCTGTTTGACATCAACTTTATGGATATATAGTTTCCAGAACATTTATTTTTAAAAAAAGATAAATTTTTCTCAGTGGGCCAGTAAATGCATGACGAAAATTATGGCATCCTTTTAGTGGAATCATTACTCACAGGTAATAGTTGACTGTTTCAATGGATGTAGCATAAAAATTTTACTGACCTAATGCAATACATATACACTTTGTAGTTAAAGAATTTTAAAGTTCTTACTGTCATCATGGCAGCTACATCCTTTAGCTTTGTGCCCTGTTCCCCCGATCACTTTGCAAACACTTTCAGCAGACTGTCAGAGAGAAACTCAGCTCCGTCAGAAACCTTGACTGTAAAGGCATGGTTGGGATGCACTGGAATGCTGCATTTTATCTGAAATGACATAAAATTATTTTGAAATAACAGCAGGCACTGTGCTTGGTTAATCAGTAATGTTTTGTTGAATAAAAACTGTGTTTCCAGATCTTATGGGATTAAAAAAATCCAAAGATGTTTGTTTCTGATTTGCAACCCAACAACCCACAAGTTACAACCTCATTTCAGTTCAAGTGTGCATTAATGCGAGTCCAGTAATCACCTTTCTGGCAATACATACAGGTATAAGTTAAACCTATGGCAGATTTTGGATCTCTCAGTTGTATTAATAGGGTGAGTATGCATGCACCTAATAATTATAAAAAACCCATTATAATTAAGTTACAGAAACGAAAATAGAATATACTTTCTTACCATAACACCTTGAACCCACAATCCATCAGCTGACTCCTGGTGAAATGCAGAATAGAGGTCGTCTCTCAATGTGCAGCAAAAAAAACAAAAACAAAAACAAAAACAAAAGGACAGCAGGTGAGGGCAGGAGGGGTAGGGATGTAAGCTAGCATAATGCCGCTGATGATATTAGCTAAAGCTGTTCAATGTCCAAAATCTCACTAACACCACGGTGCAGTAAATACACAATGTAACTGAAGAGTCAGTTGGCAAATCTATTCACACACAAATTATGTTATGAGTGCCTCGTAATTAGGTTTAATGTGATATTACGGCTCTTGTGCCAAAGACAAATTCAAATGAAAAAGCGCCAATTCTTTGACAACAGATAAAACAGCAAATAAGCTAACGGCTCTTTTTTAGCATGTTACATGGCGACACTCTAGACGTTTAACTACATTTGTCTGAAATATGGTAAATATTAATTCAAAAAATCAAGACATACCAAAAACGTAGAGTTGGCTGCTCGACTTGACTGAGATGGATGCCTTTTTTAAACCACGATCCAAAGCCCGCGAGATGAAATCACGCGTGGTTTCACGAGATTTAACGTTGCTATCTTATTGACTTACTTCACCTGAACATGATATGAACAATTTAATACACCCTTTCTGCATATCATGTAGTTTTTACACTATATAGTTACATTTAACTTTAAAACATGAGGCAATTGTGTTAAATACATGCAAGATGCTTACATAAATCCAAGAGATGGCCAGTCCCTTTTTTTCAGTGTGTGTCCACCCCTGCATGTCATCTCCTCATTACCTAGTGTGTATTTATAGTGTGTGTTGGCTTCTGTTCATCGTCGGATCGTCTGTGTTTCTCGGTGTAACTACGTCTCTCTGCATTCTCCGCTCCCCGTTTCATGCTTAGGTTTGTTATTTAGTTTTCCCAGTCTAGGTTTTTTCCAGTCATTCGTCTTGTCTCACTACCTGTTCAGTCGCTCCACTTCTGCAAATAAAACTTCATTCTCATCACCAGTCAACTGCCTGCATTTTGGGTTCTTTTCCTCCTACACCACACGGCTCACGCCGGCAGCCGTGACACTTTCTCTCTCCGTCTGACTTTGCTTCTTCACTTCCCCCTCTTTCTGCAGCAGCATCGTTTCTTTTCCTCCCTCATTGTCTCGTTCTGTCTCTCTCGCTCTCCTCCTTTTCCCACTTCGCTGTCTGCACTGGGAAATAATCCATAAAGGTCTTCCATCTCTTTCAACCTCTTCTTCAAACGTATTTTTTCAAGATATTTACTGCACGGTGCAATTCCCTGGATGCAGGTGTGTTCCTGTGTGCTGATGCTGTAGCTGCTGTGAGTGATCATGTATGAGCACATAGCTGAAAAAAAGGGAAGTGTTCCAAATGACCTCTGATACTAGTTGCTTTTTCTCCCCTACTGTGAAGTAAAAAGCTTAAAGTTCAGGCGTGAGCCCCCTCCAGGCAGCCTGTGAAGGATGTTCGGATATATAAACATATCGGCTCAAGAGACACCTTTAGCTAAAGGGTAAATATGCTCTGGCTCTGTTTATACAACAGCTGTGCTGTGGTGAGAGGCAAACTTTTGATGCTGCTGTTTGATATCTGCACTCGTACCGTCCAAGCCTCCATACGGCACCATTTTGATACTTATTTAAATGTGCTGCCTTAATATAACCTTTATTTAGGAAGGAAAGTCACGCTGATCACCGGGGGGGGGGGGGGGGGAATAAATGTCCCCTAAAATGTGCCCTGAATGCATGAATTCTGATTCTGGTTCCGCTGTGTTGAATGAGCAATTTTGGAGAATTTGATAGAGGCAAAAATAAGGTTAAATACTAAAAATTCTGCAGAAGTTAGCTATGTTGCCTCAGCTGTGAAGCATGCAGATCTCTTCAAATGTGACATTAAGCCTTTTTGGAGCATGTGTACTTTACACGGTGCTCAAAACCGCTCAGCTGGTACAGTAGTATTGCAGTGAAGATCATAAAACTTCGACATCGAAAGAAAAATCCTCTCATCTAGTATTCATTACTTGGGCAACTATATGACATGATCAGACTATGAATTAGTATTAGAGTTCTGATAATAGCCTTAATGAATATTTAAATTGATTTTAAATGAGATGGTTCATACTGCATGCTGTCTTCTCTCCTTGTAATTAACCTGTCAAATTGATAGCCTAAAAACAAAGTCTTCTAATAAGCTGTAAACTTGGCTCAGAAAAGATATGTCTTCCTTATATTTCGGTTGGACGATAGCCTGGTATTTTTATTTTCAGTATGTTTGGAAGAGGCAAACTCTGGAGTGAGTAAAGATGTCTTTTTGATGTTTGAAGTACATCATCCAGTGTGTCGGTTTGGAGTAAGAAACGAGAGCGTAGCGTGGAAAGCCTTGCAGCCAGTGCTGTTTTTAAATCTGTTGAGGCAAGTCCAGCTCAAGTTTATAAAGTCATTTGAGACATGTCCAAGTCAAGCAAAGCCAAGTTTTCATAAGCATAATGGAAATCTGCTGCAACTTTGAATATTTTCCTTTCAAAGTTGCGAAGATAGTTAATTGCATTTGAACCTGTTTCCAAATGGGATGTGGTGTAAGACGCGAGAATGCAATGATTTGCATTTCATTTAACACTTGTATTCAACTGAAAATAATGTAAAAAAAGATGTTAAGAAGAGTTTTTAAAAATTAAAACAAAATTTGAACAGGTATGTGTGTGCATCTCTTCTTTTAGGATAAATCTAAACATTTGGGAGCTGAAGAGACCAGTTGCCGTAGCCAGTTTTTGCTAGATTTAGTCATAGCGCTTCTAATGTTTAACACTGGACAAAGGCTAATTTATCAGCTGATATTAGCTATGCGCAATCTGTTGGTATCTGCATTTGTAAGTGCTGATAAATACGGGAGAAACACCGTTCAACCAGTAAGTCCAAGAAAGAGTTAGGCAGAGCATAAATTGGTAATCCACGACTTCTTGTGACAATAAATCAAGATTCTTTTTAAATTTCATAGGCACAGATTATCTTAGTAAGAATTCCTAAATAACTGCACATAACAAAGGTTAGTTAGTCTGTTTATGTTTTGAGTGTCAAAAAGAGAAAAAACTACCTGGTATATCAGACTTTTAAATACCCAAACACTGGTATTAGTCTTAAAAATCCAGTTAGTCAGACTTAATATAGCATCATGGGTGCTGGCTTTAGAACTGTGGTCTGAGGAGAACACAACATTCATGATTTCCAGAAAAAACAAAAATACAGTTTGAATTTGTCAAAGAAGAGGACAATTTCACTCTCGACCTCCGCCTGTACACTGTTATCAGCCTGGCTTTTTAGGAATTTTTTGGGGTTTTAGTCGTGATACTTGAAGGTCTGACCATCCGAGAAAGTAAAGCGCCCAGAGATCAATCCTGGTTATGAATTGCACGATCGAGTTTTAACTGGAATGTGTGGCTCCAGCGGTGAAATGCGTTCAATGACAAATGGTCTTTAGAGATCCTGAGCCGGTGCTGTGATTTCCACCACATAATTGGGACTGTTTTTAATCCAGTGTCACCCTACGGCTAGAAGATAATGACCGTTCAGGATTTTTAGCTGCCTCTCTTGGGTGCAGACACGTC
Source organism: Copadichromis virginalis (assembly GCF_057382275.1). Taxonomy (NCBI): domain Eukaryota; kingdom Metazoa; phylum Chordata; class Actinopteri; order Cichliformes; family Cichlidae; genus Copadichromis; species Copadichromis virginalis. Next base: position 20,487,197 of record NC_140635.1, read on the forward strand.
TTTGGATTCTCTGAATATTTTTGGTGATATTTTGTACCAGATGAAAAAAGATGAAATTCCTAAATATTTCTGTTATTCTTAGAAATAGTTTATTAACTTGAATTACTTGCCTTCTATCACAGAGTTGTAAATGCCTCACAGTAGCTCCTTCTGAAAGACTCACAGTCATGTTATCAGCGATAGGTCCTTTCGATCTATCCCAGCATTTTTTTTGACACGTGTTGCTAACATCACCTTCAAAATTGAACACAACCAAGTACATTTTGTGCCATTTTCAATTAAAAATACTGTTTAAATGATTTACAAGTCGAATTCCATTTTTCATGGCGTCCCGTCCTTTCAGATGCAGGTTTGGGTTAGTCTGGTAGCTGCTTTCAGAGCCTGACACCTGGATGATAAACAGCATGTGCATGCCAAACAGATTTTTAGTTTTCAGACAGCATCAATTCTTAACCTGCAATGAACTGATGGTGGAAAAGCTCTGCAATGCATACATTACAAAGTCCTTTTAAAATCTACATATTCTTCAGATTTTCATGATCTCAGTGGGAATGCTATTCTGTTTTTCCTGTCAGTACTACAGTGCACGTTGCTTCATTTGCTCCCCTTTTCACACTTACAACTCTTCCACTTTTGTTTTGGTCATAAAACACTCCTTTCTAGGTGAAACTTGTCTTTGTTCCAAGATTTAGCCTAATATGACCGCAAAACAACTTTTTCAATCAAACATGGCTACCACAAGCCAATTAAATCACATCCATACTGCAGTTAATTGCACATGTGATTAAGAACTAAGACAGCTCTTTGTCTTTGTGAACTTTCCATCTGTCTGCCATTTAGCAGAATGGTGTCATTAACGTAATATGTCCTTAGCTCATACGAAAAGCCATTCTCATTCCTAGCACACACTCAGCAATTATACCTGCTCCAGTTCTCCCATTTGCATAGTTTTATAGACTATGCATTCAGATAGATTGGGTTTTCTACTTAATATGCAGCACAGAGCTGTTATGGGTTGGTTTGCACAATGTATACCTAATAATTGGCTCAACTAAGCAAACACTTTTACTTAATATCATAGCACAGGGATACAGATATATTAATCAGTATCTCAGCTGTGTAAAATGAAAACAGTGTACATTTCATCCTTTTTTTAAAAAGACTATAGCGTCTGTTGTCACTGAGGTATGGGTTGCAACAAAGATCATCACTGAATCATCATGAAGAAGCAGCCATTTTTAAAATGCTGTACCACATGTTGGAAAGAGCAGTCAGTATGTTTGGTTCGTTCTTCTGTGTGATGTTCAGTTCATGTGTTTACTAACAGACATGTGTTTAGTGCCAGGATATAAAGAATCGTTTATCAATTCATAAATGAATACCTAAATAGAGTGTATAATGTAGTGCCAAGTATTTTGGTTGACACAAGTAAAATAATCATCTGCTTATGGGATTAGTTTCTCCTTCTGCAGATGACTTGTACTGTGATCAGAGCATAGTGGTACACAAACCAGTCCTCGTTCTTCTGCAGCTTCTGGTTAGTGCAACCCTCCATATCAATGCAAATGCACAGAGTAGAACAATGATGACTCAATCTGACCACATAACGAGAAAGCCACTGGAATAGCACCTGACTGGCGGTGAATGGTCAACTTGCTCGTAAGGAAACATAATGTCTATATGTGGGAAATAATGTTTAGCACCACTGTGGTTTGGGCTTTAATGTTCACCTGGTGTGCTGTCTCATCAATTGAGGCAGCTGACCAAGTATTTTCAATGGATTTTTGACAGTAAAGAGATTGATTAATTCTACCTTTGTAAATACTGCAGTAGCTGCTTTTTTTTTTGGCTTTTATAATATCAGAGTACTCGTTTGGATGAGAGAATTTCACATTCTTCACTGTAGACTCTACATGTACATGCACCATGACCATGCACCATGTTCTGATGGAAAAAAGTATTCTGATGAGGCAATACTGCCTTTACCCTGCAGACTTTTCATTGATCTATTCCGATCAATATCGTTTTGGAGAGCGATGAGACGCTTCTCAGAATACTTTCATTAGACCTTTCCAAAAACATCAGAGGTGCTATCTGGAAGCCGGGAAGACACCCCGGAGGCTCTGTGGCAAGGTGGAAATCATCCTCGTTGTGTAGCTGTTGAAAGATTTTTTGGGATGTTTAAATGGTATTTTGAATGAGAAACAACAGAACAGTTACGGTATTATTCCCTTTGCATTACTTACACTGTTAAATAAGATTAGGACAACTGTTGTAGTTTTTCAGTCAGCTGTTATTGGCAAATTCTAAACTAGGTATCTATAAATCTGTGTATATATAATTAAAGTTTTGTTATTTCATTACGACTCCGCCTGAAAAATAAATAAGGGTTTGTTTTTCTTTTTGGATTTTTATGCTCAGGACAAAAAAAGAAGTGGAAAAAAGTGCCTCAGGCCTAAATTGATTTAAATATTTAATTTTTCATATTTATGTGACCACCAATTAATGAGCTTCTTTAATTGCTTGTCACATAATTGCACTTGCATTGAATACCCTGGAAAAATACGTGTATTGGAAAAAAAAGTTACCTTAATAGCTAACTTGTTTAATCAGACTTAAATTTTTGAGCCTCATTGACTTTACAATAGATTTAAATTTCAATAATTTTTGCAGTGCCGCCAATCGGAGACGAAACTTAAAGCTAGCGCGTTACACATTAGAACAACCTTGATGATGGTTCATGAGCCAAACTGATGCTCCAGTTTGCTGTTTTTAATCAAAGTTGGTCCGTGGCACATTTTCTTCACATGCATATGATTATAGCATAAAATCAAAAAGTAGAAAAAAACAAGCTGTTATTTATTTATTTGTTTGTTTGTTTGTTTTTTGGTGGGTTCATTAATTAATGATGATTCTTTTTTGCATTTTCCCAAGTGAATATAAAAGTACCATTAGTAACCACATGCTCAAAAATGTATTATTACAATTTTAAAGACATTTTGAGAAACATGGCTATTTGCTCTGCTGACAAGTATTGTAGATGAGATTAGGATGAGTATTTGTGTTGTAGCAAAACCCACAAATGGTGTTTTTAGTACATTTCATACAGATGTGTCCATTATATGAACCTTGGGTCACTACTTTTATGAAGATGTTTTTCTCTTTTTTGGGATCTTTCCTGTTGTTTTGCATGTGGGTGTGAAGGTTAAACAAACATGATGCTGTGTGGTAATTTGTGGATATTAGAGATGCTGCAACATGTTTTTTGTAACTTCAGGGAGCGTGTTAACTTTCCCCGCCGTGCTTCTTATCTTTATGGTAAACTAAGCTAATTGCCTCAAGGCTTCATCCTCATTATTCATGCTTGTAGGCTTGAAACTGAATTGATCTTCTCACAGAACTCTCTGCAAGAAAGCCAATATGCTTATGTCCCAAAATGTCTAATTATTCTGATAAGCTTTTTAAAGATTAAACCCATAATAGATAGAAACTTCCACATATATATTGTTTATCATCAGTTTGAAGGAGCGTAGGTTTGTGAGTCTCTGCTCAGAGCATCATTTTTGTGTCTCCTCAGGTTGGACTGAGTGCACTTCACTGGAGAACACAGAGTGTTTGGCAGACGAGATAAAAAGTGTGAAGAGACTTCTGTTGTTTGTTTGTTGCTGAACAGCTGCATTGACTTACCTGAAAATTGTTGAATTCACAGATATCTGCGTGTGATGATGCATGGCCAATTAAAACACTTAAATTAAGAGATTTGTAGATTTACGAATTACATGAAGAGTTTATATTGACAAATCACTGTGCTATAGTCCATGTATAATATAAAATGCCATTCTGTCTTACGTGACAAAAATAAAACATTTACAGGTATACAGATTGTGTAAAGCACTGATTCTTAAAGCTTTATAATGTATCTATTCAGATGATTGTGTTTTATTTTAACAATAGTTTTTTGACACAACAGTATTTACATTTAGAGTTTTATTTACAATAGAAACACCAGCGGCACAGATGGACTTTGCTTTGAGAACCTTGGGAATAAAGGTTAAGAATAAATTCTAAATAATCTAAACAGTTTGTCTTGATAATAAATCAGGACATAATGCTAGGCCTGTTAATTAATTCCTTTTTAAACACTAATCCAAAGGTAAGAATCATTAATCACTACAGTGGTTTTTAGGTCAGAGAGATTTGTGGTGTTTTGGCACCATTTTCACAAAACCAGTGTGTGAGAATAAGTGAGAGCAGAGCCACCACAATGCAGAGGTAGTTTTTCTGCTACCTCTACACCTTTACAACAATTAAAATGTTGTACCCTTAATTATTGTGGTGGTATCCAAACACTAACTGCTAGAAACCAAATGACTTCCTGACAGCCAATGGGTCACACGGCAGTTCGTACTGCTGTGCCGCTGATTAAATTCACCCAATAATTAAGCAGACATCATTGATTCCCTGCAGAGAAACGGAGAAATGGAGTATGTGTGTGTGTGAGAGAGAGACTCTCCATGGGTCCCTGTGCTTCCTGTAGCCCCTGCAGCGGTGGGACAGTCAGATATGCTTAATTTGGGATTTGAGCATAAGTCGATTCCACTTAAACAGACAGTGGTGGTTGGACACATCGATGTTCCATGCACTGTTGACTCTCATCATTTTCCTCCTCTCTGACTTCCTCTGTGTAATTGACAGAGCGATCGAAGGCCACGCGAATGTGTGTCCTAGATTATGACTTTAATGTGAGTCAAATGTGGAGTGTAAGAATGTAAAACTAAACAATTACATTCTACTTTAAGACTGTTGTAAAATACCAAAGGCTTTATAAGTGAGACTTAGTAGAGTTTTTTGTTTGATGTTAACAGGCAAACACAGATAAGAGTAAGGTTAGGGGCTAGTTAATAAATGTAGCGATTCAGGTAGGTCTGGTGAATTCAATAATGCAAATATATGCTCATGTGGGTGCCTTCCTGGTTTTACTGTTGTTGTTTTTCTCTCATCTTTGTGAGAATGTAGGATGCACACCGCTCATTACCAGCAGAGATGCCTGAAAATGAATGCATTATTAATTAGAGTCGGTGGAAAGATAAAGATTTTTGTAAGAACCAAGCAAACACTAACTTCTAACCATTGTTTCTGTAATATGATGCCTGTCCAGTTATTTTCATCAGTTGAAAATAACTGTATGCTAAGTCTTTTACAGTCGTATTAAAAGGAATGTTTTCATAGGTCTCTATGGAGTCCTATGAAGTACACCCTTACTGCGTTCATGGGATTTAAGACAGTAAGTCGCATCCAGCTGCTTCTAATCAAATGCACTTGATTAAGCCTAGCTAAACACCTCTATAAAACAGAAGTTTTGGCACTTTTCTGGTCTGGAGCATTCAGCTGTGAGTTAACACAATGCCAAATCTTCTCAAGAGTGGACGTTCCTGCAGATTCTCCCCAATCAGACCGTGCAAAGCTCAGGGAAGAGCTAAAAAAGAGCTAAATCTCAGCCTCAAATGTCATTTAACATGATAATGTTCAAGTTTCTGACAGTACAAATAGAAAAAGCCATTGAGGCAACTTTGTTGTGATTTGACGCTCTATAAATATAGGGTATGGCTTTCCTGAAAGATTTGCAAGGAGAAAGCATCTTCTCTAAAAAGAACACGGCAGCATGACTTAGGTTTGCAAAGCTGCATCTGAAGAGACCAAAGGACTTTTGGAAAAAATGAGACCAAAAGTTTTTGCATTTTGACTAAACATCTCCATAGAACCATGCTTGGCGACAAACAAACAGCATATCAGTAGAAGCGCCTCAAACAGCTATCAAACATGGTAGTGGAGGGGTGATGATTTGGGTTTGTTTGCAGTCACAGAACCTGTAAACCCTGCAGTCATTGAGTGGACCATGAACTCCTGTGAATACCAGTGTATTGTAGATTCAAATGTGTGGCCTTGTCTCCGACAGTTTAAGCTTGTTCCAAACTGGGTCATGCATTTGAACAATGATTAGAAATACAGCAACAAATCTACAACAGAATGGCTCAAAAAGGAAAAAAATCAGGGATTTGCAAACAGCGAGCATCAGCGAGCAGCACTGTCTGAAGCTCCTCCACAACAATGTGAGAGACTGATAAAGTCATACAGAAAAACCTGCTTCAACAGATTATTGGTGCTAAAGGTGATTCTACAAGATATTAAATCATGAAATATATTATATAGTTTCTCATGCGCTTTTCAATTTGGGCTAGTTTTTGTTAAATAAATGTCAAAGTCCAGATCTCAACCTGACTGAAGTGCTGTGGTGGGACGTTCAGATCTATGCAAAAACGAATGTCCTCAAACCTCAATGAACAGAAGCCACGGCCGCAATGATGTGAGAGACTGAAGTGATATAGAAAACAATTACTTCAAGGTATTACTGCTAAAATGGATTCTACAAGCTATTGAATCGTAGGATTTACTTGCATAGAATTCTTTGAAAACTTTCTTTTTCACATGAGTATTACTCTACGCAAACAAGGTTAAGCATGTTTTGCGGCACTCGTGGAGGTATAGCCATGTGCAGCTTTCTTTTCATGCTGGAAGTGGGAAAAATCTCCCTGCTCCTTTTCCTCGACCTCACCGCCTCTCATCAGCAACAAAATTTGTCTGCACAGAAGAAGCAGTGGGAGCTACACCTACGCAGCTCCATTGTTCTGTCTCTGTCACACTGTATGCAGCAAGGCAGGTGAATAGTTGTATGTTATGTAAGAATTAATCGTTAAATCTCCACCAGGGTAATGGAGCTGACAGGTTTAACAACTTTCCCAGCAAAAAGCCTGACTAATGATGATGTTTTTACTCCAGCTGTGATAGCAACATTTTGAATTTGACGCATTTTGAAAAGACTTTGACATAGCAGCAGCAGAGGGATAGTAATAGCCAGACTGAAACTTATAGTTGTGTGAATTCAGACGCTCAGTGTTTCCTGGATGATGTCATTAAACTTAAACTAAGAATTAGGAATCCTAGCTTTTCCAGCAGTAAACCTTTCAAAGACAGACAGTCTTTTCTGGATCAGTCTCACCACCAAAACTCTAAAACTACCTTTTATCTGTACAAAACACTATCCCGAACTCCCTTACCCAAACAGCTAGTCAAATACCCTGTTGGCCTTGATAGCAGAAAATCATTGTAGACTTCTACTATCTGACCTTGAGCAATTTAACAGCAGTGTTGCTGTAAGTTTTTTTTTTAACCTTTCTCGACTGTCATGGATTATTACGATTGAATTATGAACTTACTGAGGAAGCTTGAGACTGTGCGGTACTGTATGGTACCGTTAAATGGTTGCATCTCAGGAGAATTGGAGGGAGTCAGTTAGCTGCTAATGTTAAAGCTAAGACTAGCCTACTCAGGTTTTTACACATGTGACTGAATCGCATCGAGTTTTCCTGTGCATTCTTTTAACTCTCATATACATTTGTCCTTTGAAGAGATTTTTTTTTTAATCAAATTAACGTGGTTAGCTACCCTCACTGAATAACGCCTTTGCCATCATTTGAAGGACTAAATCCTTTTCACTCTGTGACTCTTTATTGTGTGGGAACTATGTTGAGGTTATGTTGCTCAAAAGAAGCAGTCCTTTATGAAACCGTATGGCAACAAATGAAAATACTGTCATAAAGTTCTTCTTAAAAAATAATAATGTATTGACTGACTTTGCTTGAAAGCAAAGATACATCTCTGTGGAAGTTTAGTGTCTTTTATAGGGAGATGATTAGAAAATCCTTATCCGTATTCTTGTTGACTACAAGTGATAAGTGTGAGTATCACACACAGAGCTCATGTGGAGTCTTGTTGAAATGCTTTGGCTCAAAATCTTCAGAGATCCAGCCTTGAGGGTTACGACTGACATACTTAGCTGTGTTCAGCGTCACATCCATTCAGATATTCATCAAATAAAGACATCTTCCTGAACATGTCAGGAAGACTTTTTGGTAAGAAATAAAAGCTTTCGAGCACAATGGCAAAGCATCTGAATGTGTATTTATTTAACCAAACAGAAGGAAAAACCCTGATGGGCCTCTTGCATGTCATTCGTTGTCTTACTCACCTATTACTGTTGTACTAACATATGTTTCAGACCAAAAAAAGAAAAAATAGCAATAATTTAGCTTTCAATGGTGCTCTTCTCTTTGCGCTGCCTTTTCTGTAAAGACCATTGATTGGTTGGATGGATTTTAGGGGCACTCTTTTGTGTTTGCACAGTTTTGTTTTGTTTTTCCAACTAGGCTGAAAGACTCTGGCAATGTTAATATTTCTCATTACAAAGACTGTCCACCCAGAGAGAGCACACACAATGAAGTATTTTTTTCTCACTCTCCCTGTCCGCCTGTCTGTCTCTCACATTTCCGCATTTTTTTTCTCCTTCTTTCTTTTTGTGACACATTGCAGTTGGTTTTTCAAGGCCTTTTATCTGGCCGGTGAAAAAATTGGCAAAAAACCATCTTTCTAATCAAGCTCGCTGGACACAGATCAGAAGGGCTCATTGAAAAATCTTTCAGTGGTTTGTTACGGTTTGGAGGAAAACCAACAAATTTTAATATAATAAAAAAAAACCTGTATCACAAGCGGCCCTGTGTCATTATAATTCCATTATTTACTGTTTAAGGTTTTGTGTTTTCTATTTCTATTCTTCCTTTGAGACTGTTCAACCAGTTTTCTGTTATACGTGAAGAAACTGACCTATTGCTGCGAGTCACAGATCAATAAAAGGTCCTCCAGCTCTAATGGAAAAGCATTCCAGTTATCCTGGTCTGCTTGAAAAAGATCATTAATGTTGTATTCAGTAATACTAAAAAATAAATACTCATCTCTGTGCTACTCCTTCAGGCTCCATTAGCTTTGGTGCCATAAGACTTACAGATATCTGGGATTGCTCTGTCACTGCCCATTTGTGGTTTAGACCAATTAACACTTGTTGGGGAACTTTAGTTCCCTCCTAACAAGTTGTCATCAACTTGGGTATTCCTACCTTTTCTTTCATTGCTTCTGCTCTATGCTCTACATTCCTCTTCTACATGGTTACTCCCGCATACGTGAGCCTGGTGATATGCAATAGCGAGGGAAACACTTTGGTGTCAGTGTAGAAGTGCTTTAAACGAGCATTGTTTTAAATCACTGGCAGGTTACAACTCCTCTGGTTGCAGAATTGTCAGTTTGTATAAAGGTATATGAGACACTGACCCTACTTCTTGCTTAAAATTTGGCCTCAGTCACTAGTTTCACATCGTTTTAATACACAGTGATGCTCGTTTGATGAACTGGTGAGGCAAGTGGCTCCCATCACAGCGTGCCCTGGTTTTAAATCCGCTGGCTGTCTCCCTGTGCCTGCGTGGGTACTCTTCAGGTACTTTGGCTTCCTCCCACATGATGAGCACATTTGGTTTGTCTTTATGTGTTAGCCCTGTGATAGACTGTCAACCTGTTCAGGGTGAATGCAGCCTCTTGCTAGGCTTAAACCCCAGTTGTGACCCTGAATTGGATATGTGGAAGAAGATGGATGGATGGTCACCACCACATGGACATGCGGTGTCCAAAGACTCAGAAACCTTTGCTTGTGACATCTTATCATAATAATGAGATCAATACTTCAAAATAGGAATTCACAAACCAGTTGATGATGGCTCTCTCAAGCTTTCCTCTGGCTGTGAAGGTAGCAGGCTCTCTGAATGTAACCTCGTTTGAAATACTAAATTTGTATACGTTTCTTCCTCTGAAAAATTGCTATTAGTGCTGTTACAATCATTCCTCCCTTTCCTTCTAGGCCATTTTCAGATTCTGCTAAAGCTATGAGAGTGAAGTAAATCCAAATCATCCAGAGGCATTAAAAAAATACCACAATTTGCAAGTGAAATTCAGAGACATTCCTCGTCAAAGCGGTCCTCATTATTGCTGCAAGCTTTATCTTTAACCTTAAACACGAGCAAAAAACTGTGATAATTACTTTCTGTAAGATCATTTTTTCCCCAGCTTCTCTACCTTCTTTCAGTAAAAACATTTGTCCTTGATCGCTTGTAGGTGAAATGAAAAGTAGTGAGAAGTGCTGCAAAATAATTTATGCCGCACATTTTTACCGATGTTAGAAGGTGGCTGTCAGCTTCGTGAAAGAGATCAATGTTCCTTATTCTTTTCTTCTCTGGGGACCACAAAGTTCAAGGTTTACATAATGGTGTAACCACACCAGCCCTGATCCCGTGCTGAGGAGCCTCGCTTCAGAGCGCGGTGTCGCTCGGTCTTTGTTGTACGTGAAGTTATGAGCGCATCAAACCGACAAAAAAAGCCAAAAGAAACCCAAAAGAAACCCAACTCAGTTTCTCTGAAATGTTTCACTGACTTTAAATTTAAAATGGTAATTGGTTGGTGTGGTAATAATTATGTGTCGGTCGGCAGTCATCCCGCAGTTTCAGTCTTTTTTTTTTCTTGTGCAATAAGTGAAATACAGCAAAAAAACTGGAGATAAGCACTTCTGTCAAAAAAAAGAGCTGTGTTCTGCGATAAGGCAAAGAACCATCACACCCAACAAGCTCTTGCCATTTTCCCCACTTTTTTTGCCTCATCTTCGCTTCTTTGAGTTGCTGGTTATTTGAACTGGAGTGACGGATGCACACTGAAACAAACCCGCCCCCCCCAAACTGTCATTATAAGTTGCCAATAAACACACTTGCATGGTTCAGAAAGAGAAATATTCCATCTCAAACAATAGGACAAGGTGGTTAATTACCTGGTTCATTTTTTAATTAGCAGCATGAGCAGTGCAGGGAATGTAGCAAAAGGGTTGCCATTGTTAGCTGGATGGATTCTGTGTTTTGCCGCATGTTGCTGCTGAGATAGGCGCTGTGCCTGGAAACAGCGGTGGTTTCGCATCCAGCAGTACCATCCGTGGTTACTCAAAGGGAAGTAATGCCAGAAAAAAAGCTAAACAAACAGCTGGCACAGTGGAGTGATATTCTTCGGGGGGGAATGAACAGCACCCCGAAAGGGGACTAAAAACATGACTGCGGTCATTACCTGCCTGATGCATTAGTGCAAAATGACCATCTAAAATCTGAGGCGAGTCATCACTGAATGCACGCTCCCAGCTCATATGTGCCACACTGGTGCACCATTTACACAATACACAACTGAATATCACATATTAGTGGTATTAGAAGAACATTTACTTTTATATCCCCTCTCTGCAAATAGACATGCTGGATTAGCCCACAAATACGTTTCCTAGAGAGGACAGAGTATTCCCTTTTTTACATTTGAAATCCGAACTACTCCTGCTGGCTGCCAAAGGCATGTGTGATTTGAGTGCATGGAAGCGGGAAGCCATGAAACAAATTGGATAAATGTTATTTCTGGAGGAATGTTTAAATGGGATGCAGGAATCTTATTGAGTCAGTCATGCTTGAAATTGGGTGAAATCGCACATTAACGGAACATGGGAGATTCTGCGTTTACCTTTTGTTAACTCGGGTGCTACTGTTTTTGTCTCCCACGCAATTCTTCGCGTTTTAAGACTTATTTTAGTGGGTCTGGAGGATGCATGAAACACAGTGGATATTTACATGTGTGCACATGAGCAGTAAGTGGACACGCTGCAGAGGAATATAACAGTTTTTGGCTCCATGTTTAGCCTTTAGTGCAACTTCATTGCACAATAATTCGAAAGGTGACAGATTTAGCTCAAAGTGACTAATTTCTGGTACAATTGTACAAAGTTTCGATTGAGGTGTATTAAAACCTACTGCGGTGTAGAGGCCTTGGCTGTATAGAGACAATGAAGTGAAGAGCAGGAGGTAATGGTGTGTGAATGCGTACGTGCTCTTGCTTTTAAATCACCTGTCGGGGAGCATTGTCTTTGACTTCCTTTTTAACTAAGCTTTGGGTGCATTTGATTTGCCGAGGCTGATGCAACACAGTGAAGTGGGGCACTCGAAGTGAAATCATCCGTTCAGTTTCTTTTTTTCATGGTTTTGAGAGTAACTTAAATTTCCAGCTTTCATGCATTTTATTTGCATAATACTCAGGCAATTAACAGTCAGGCAAATGATTTACAGTTTACAGCCACCTTCTCCTTGTGCAGAGATGAGCTGCTTTTCTTTCCTCCGGTTCTTGTTTAGGATTTCTTAAGTTGCAGCCGAACGATGCTTCGCATGTGTGCTTAGACTCACATGAGCGTGCTCTTTCTCACTGGTTTTTATTTTCCAAAGCTCTGAGTCACACCTCAAGGGTCATCTTTTATCATTCCTTACTCTCTTAGTCTCTTAACTTCCCCACTGGGATCAGTTTTGAAATCTATTGAGGGTGCTAGACGTGTGACAGCTTAAAATTTAAATGTAGCGTAATCTCAGAGTTGTATTTTGGGAATTTGGAGAAGAAGAAAACTCACAGTGCAACTGAACGTGCTTAAGACTAGAAAGGAAAAAAAATAGCTGTAACTGAGGATATGAAATGCAATTATCCAGCTTTTACCGGTCCAAGATCTACACAAGATTTAATTTAAACTATCTTCGGGAAAAAAACACATGATTGTTGTTTCCATGGAGAGGATTCATGGGAGGTCAAAAGTTGGGTGGCTGGGTTTTTTATTTCTTAGTCTGCAGTCTGCATTATAAAGTAAGTGCAAGTGCTGACGACTTTATGCAGGAAAAAGAGTGAAAGAGAAAAGAAAAAAATATTTCCAGAGGGGAGCTGGAATCTGTCCCAGCTGTCACAGAGCGAGAGGTGGGGTGCACCCAGGACCCAGGACAGATTGGCAGTTTCGCAGGGCTAACATAGAGGAACAGACATACATTCATGCTCACATTAAGACCTTTAACCTAACATTTTTGGACTGTGGGAGGAAGCCAGAGTCACCCAGCAGGTGGATTTAACCTTGTTTGCTCTCTCATGTAAAAAATAATTTGATGTGAGTTATAAGAAAAAAGAAGAAATAGTTGAAAAAAATGAAGGCAAACTGTATATAATAATGTAGTAATTTGCAGGTACGTTCTAACAGACCCATTGGGTAATTGCTTCATGTTTTTCTTTAATTTTAATCACACTGAGCTCACGCACAGACCTGAAACTACCTCTTAACACTGGCGACTGTGAACACTAATTTCCCTGTTCTTTTGTGCTGTGTGACCGTTAGTTACAACCAGTGTTAGTCACAGTTACAGCATCTGTCCTCATTCTTTCTCTCACACTCTCTTTTCCCATTGAATCCTTAACTCCTTGCCTTCCTGTCTTCCTCTCCACTTTTCTGGCGCCTTCTTTCACACTGAGTGTCACAATTAGTTCTCTGCCGAGACAGGCAGGCGGGCCGGTCCAGCCAGAGTCCAAAATCCAGAGATGGCTGGTCTAGACAACTGAAGTTGGTTGGTTCCAGTTTGGCTCCGGCCAATCACTTCATTAAATGCTTGTGTGTTCAGATTTTATGGCTTTTGTCAGACCCCAGGTCTCCATTGTAGCCCAAAAGAGGCACAGTGGAGACCTGGGGCAGGGAGCTGTGAAGTTCACACAGTTTGCTGCTCTGTGCCTGAGTCTTTCCTAGTTGCCATGCTTGATTCGCCCTCTTGTTCTCTGTCTTTCTCTCTCTTGGATACCCACACTGTATTTTTTCGCCAGAGACTCATCCACAATTGTCCAGCGCCAGACATAATTCAAAAACAGACAAGAACTCCTTGTTCACTGTTCCATATCAGTCAATTACTGTGTCTGCATTTATGTGTGTGCGTGTCTGTGTACGTTTGGGGTTGTTGGCGATGTTTCTGAATGTGCAAAAGTGTGCCAAAACGAGGGACAGGGTGGCCAGTGTGGATATGGGAGGGGGAGTTGTCATTGCTGATTGTATTAACTAACAAATCATCAGTGTCCCAATTCTTGTGTTGCTTAGAGGCTTGTTTCCAGTCTATAGACTGATCTGACAGTGATCAATAAGCCGCTGTCTCTGTGTGGGTTCGTGTGTGCAGGTTTAGCTGCGTTTGCATGTGTGGACGTGACTGTGTGTTTGCGGATCATTAAGCTCCTCTGGGGATGACGCTGTTCTGTTTTCATTTGGCAGACATCAGGGAACGGGGTAGTCATGTCATTATAACAACTGAGTCGTCACACTGATGGATAATCAAACTGTATTGCAGCTTTACAGGGAGCATGGAATTACATGGCAACCTTCACAAGTGTGTTGACAGGTTTCTTAGATTTTCCAGTTTGAACCCTCAAGGCATGATAAATCATTAATTAGCACACCTCTTTATTAAGCACTTTTTCAACCTCCACAATGTCTCCTTTTGTCTGCTGTGATGTTGTCACATCTTCAGCCCAACCCAAATGTGGATGTGGGTGAACATGAATCTAGGGAAAATATTAAGCTCATTTAGGAATTCAAGGTCTTTGAGAGCCATGGTTTATGGCTGAAGCAAACAAGGAGAATTCACGTTGACTTGCTCATTTGGCTGTTTGGTCTGTCAAATTGGAGCAATAGGGTTGACGAACAAAATCCAGCAGAGCAGGAAGAGGTCGCTGGGCAAAGGGAGGTCTGTGTGCCTCTGCTTAGACTGCTGCCCCCGCATCCCAGACTTGGATAAGTGGCAGAATGGATGGAGGGAGAAAAAAACCTTGTATTTCTTTTTGACTTTGTTTTGTTTTTAGTCTCTTGCCAATTTGCCATTTTGATGTATTTCTCATTTTTAAAGGTTAAAAGCCACAGCAGTTAAGCAAAGAACACAGAATAGACAAAAATGTTGAGTGGTCCAGCTTCTCTCTGTCTTTGTGTTTGTGGACCTCAGTCTGACCTCTGCAGACAGCTGCTAGCGTTGGCTACTGGACAGGCAGAGGCTGTCTAAACAAGGTAGAACCCACACACTGGTTGGCTGACTCTCATGCCTTCACCTGTCGTAACAGGTGAAGGCAGGTAACACCTTGTGACTGAGAGCCAGCTAGCCAGCTGGAATAATGACTGGTAGGTGGACATATAGTTAAAAAGTGTTTACATCAGAGTAGCCGGGACTGTCATGACTCAAGGCAGCAGGTTAAAGTTACTCGCTGTTGTAAAAAGTAATGCATTTTACATGTCATGTAAATGTAATTTATTACCTAGCACTGTACCACTTCCAGAAGAAAACTGAATTCATTCGATCTGTTTTGTGTTATTTTTCATACCAAAAAGTTCCAAAGCCTTTCATTATACACACAGATGAACAAACAAAAACAACTCATTAACATTTGAGCTGAAACAGCGTTCAAAATATGAATAAATAAAAATAAAAAAATCAAGAAGATTTAAAGTGTAACAGAGTGAATCTTACATATCCCTCCCTATTTGCTCAGCGTTTGCGCTCAGCTGCCTGCAAACCCTTTCTCTCCACAGTTTTTGTGGATATTGTGATGGATAGCGCGATGCTTGGGATGCGCCCGACTAGTTGACATTTAAATGTTTCTGCCACAGTGTGCGAAGTTTATTTTTTCACAGCACTTTCTTGAATCTACACGCCTTGACAACTTAGGTCAAAGATGTTGTGCTGCATGACATAGAAAATGATATAAAATGACAGGAAAACGAAGAATTATAAGTAGGCTTTGTGAGTAAATGCTGGGACTAGTGCACCATATCTTGCATGGGATGGATGGATGTTAGCGTGACTAAAGAAGGCTAAAACAGGTTACCGATGCTGCCACTGCTATTGCTAGCTCCAACTGGTGAGCTAATATGAGATTGTGTATGTCTCTGTGTGTGTGTGTGTGTGTGCCATAATCAGTGGGATTTAAAAGATTCTTAGTATCAAATAAAAAGTGAAAAGTCGGATACCATCTCTTCGATTGTGCTCATTTCACTGTTTTCTTGCTTTTAGATGAGACATGAGCGTTTCCCCTCTCAATTAGTGACAACTTTAAAGTTATGACTCATTACATGTAAAGAAAGATTTAGGATTTAAAGTCAACTTTTCCTGCTAGCATCTTTGATCTTCTTGCTTTTACATTTATTTGCATTGTTCATGTGTTTGCGAATTTGCAGCCTGGAGCCTGAGCAAGTACACTAAAGGTCATCAGACTGAATCATCCCACTTGAGGCATACATAAGTATGAGGAAGGCAACAAAGTGACATTGTAAGTTCGCTCCACAGTTTGTTAGTGGCAACTGAAGTAAAGTGATGAAGGTGCAAAAGAAGGAGCAGACCGCAATATTAAACGTGAAGGTTCATAAATCAAAAAAGCAGGAACTTGTCACAGTGCAGTAGAGGAGGGGAGAGTGTGTAATTTTTCACTCATAAATAAATACATTTATAGTTGATCAAAGTTGCAATTTATTCTGCACCGACTGACATAATTTTTTTCAGCAGTGAATATGAATTAAATGCCTCAATTCTATCCAAAAATGAGGCATGTTTTAAGAACTACAACAAAGCAAATGAGACGTGCTAAAACCTTTGCAGGTTTACAGCAGGTCTTTTATTTGAAGGAAAACTTTTTAATCAGGAAAGGACAAAAAAATGAAAGCGATTAGATAGAGGGCATTTTCTCTCTTGTACCAGAACTACCCTCCTCTTATTTCTCTTCAAAAACTACAAGTGGAAGTGGGGACACAATCAGACTCAGAAATAACCTAATCAGTGGGGTTTGGCCTGGCAGCACCTCCCTAGGCAGAGACGCATGGGCAGGTGGCTGTCTGACAGCCATTGGCATTCTCTCCAACAAAGTGTGCGACTTGCATCAACTCAGCAGTATACCACTGGGAGTGGGATTAAACCGGGTTAGCTCAGGTCAGAACACCATTTCCATGTTGAGAAAAAGTGACACCATTATTGACACATCCCTAACCAACTCCAGATTTATAGCAAGCGCTTTGAATATCGCATGAGATGGAGCTGCCTCTCCTGTCCTGATTGTCATTGGTGGACGGGGATTGATTCGCTCTGCTGTCGTTGCAGCAAAAAGCCATAACAACAGTTTCATCCATCTCTGTTTTTCCACAACTTGACGGTTCATTTAGTCCTGTCTTCCAAACACCAACACCAATGTGACTCTTCATCAGTTTGCACCAGACGCTGTTACTCAGAAAACTCCACGTGCTCTAAAATATGCATCATATAATTATAAATATTAATTTAACATTTTCAGTGAGGAAGCAACAGCACAATCATATAGGGGAAAAAAGAGCAGGGCATCCAATCTTGTCTCGTACTTTTTTTAATTAAAGGATTGTAGTTAAGGAGCTATGTATTGTCCAAAAACCCTAAGCCCATTATGCAGTTGCATTCATTTCATAATTATGCCCATCTCCGCTAATGCAGCAAGTCATTTCAATAAGTCGAGTTCCCATTGAATAAATCCCTGAATGTTTCTCTTAATTCATTATTCTGGCTTAGTTGACATTTTCGGAATTCATGGTGTATGGGTATAAATAATTGCTATTATGAATATGCTCATTCTAACTTATGTTGATAAAAAGCTGTTTTCAATGCAAAGGCTGACTCATTGTAAGAAAATGCATGCATATTTGCAGAGTGCATATGGATTTAGAGCTTGGTCTCAATAGGATGAGATTAAGTCCTGTTTAATAAATGTTTAAGTGGATCTATTTTTTTCTTTTCCCAATATTGTGCAAAAAATCTTGAGCTACCCCACATTTCTTTATATTTTTCTTGAAATGAGTCAGGATTTCTTTTTAAATAAGTTTTTAAGGTGGCATTCTTTGCATATTGGCTGATTTTTGACTCATTTTCAGTCCAATCCTTCTACCTGACCATTTTCAGAGGAGGCAGTTTTTTTTAAGTGACTTAACTGTGGACTATGAATCATTCAAGCATTTATAAAGAAAGAAGAAAGTGTACTTTATAAGAGGCACCTAAGTTAATCTGTAAAGCACGGTGGAGGTTCTGCCATGATTTTGGCTTTATTTCAGCCAGTGGTGTTGGAGATCTTGTCCCAACTGAGGGAATTATGGAACTAAACATGATTTATTGATATTTATTGCAGAGTGTTTGTGAAGCAAAGTTGAACGTGCTTGCTTTTCTTAAAGAAGAAAGCACTGCAGCACTTGATAAGGTACATTGTTTCAGACTAACATCAAACGTAAGCCACATTTTATAGCAACCATAACTTGGTTGCTATAGATGAGTCCTTCATTAAGATAAACCAGTATGAAGCTGGGTTTTATAGGCTAATGTAAAAGGCGAGATTGCACAAAGGGCAGTGTTCAGAAGTTAGAAGTCCAACTTGTAAGAAATATTATATCTCTGAAATGTTTGCCTTGTATTGATAATCAGATTAAATGGCTTCAGTTTCAGTACTGACAGGAGGCATATTAACAACGTAGCGAAACATCTCCTTTTCTCTGCTAACCCTTGCTAAGCTGTTCTTTGTATATGTAAGGCTTGGGTTATAAGCCGCATAGAGAGATAGTACACAGACACATTGCAACAGCAGAATAACATTTTACTCGCTACATTACCTTTGTGTTTCCAAACAGCACAAGTTTTCCAATTCACTTGATATTTCAACACATTTCTTTAACATGCAATCTAAGACAGGACTATATATAGACAGTATTTCATACACAGTGTTATTGAAAGGCTAAGTCCATCTCTGTGTTCCACATTAAGCAGGTAATAAATATAGTATTCACTAAACATGATGTCCTGCTGTAATCTTTGTCGCTGCGGATGTTCACGATAGGATTTGGGCTTAAAGACTTTAGATGCGTATTCTGATGACCACATGTAGCTGATGTGAAAACCAGGTGAGGGAGCAGCCAATCAGAAGACGACTGGCCTAAAGTAAGGGTGTCCTTAAAGGGACTCCATCTGTATCGGGGCCAGTGTGAGATAAGTGCAAAATGTAAATCTACTTTAGTAGAGTCAGAAAAAAAATCACGAGCATGTGCATGTGTCTGTATTCTTGTATGCACATGCTTGACACTGAACTGAACAGACAAGAGCCAACAAGAGACGGAGCAGAGAAATCGATAGAAAGAGAAAATATACCATCAGGGATTTTTGGGGATGAACAGGTACACAGCGAGAGAGAGCTCCAAATGTCAGGATTTGTGCAAAGAGGAGAAAGCGAGAGAGGGAGAGGCTTTCTGACCCTGGTTGGTCCCCTATTGATAGAGTTGCCATGGGAACAGAAGTCAGGGCCCACATGAAGGGCGCTGGAGGTTGAAAACTGTGTGTATGTGTGCGACTGAGTGCGATAGAGTTTCAGTCACCGGCCACACTCCGGTCATTTGTCATCAGAAGTGTGATTAAAACTCACTCATAAACCCATGAAAGTGTGCACAAACCCTGTTAATGAGCAAGGCAGATTTAAAGATGGAAGCTGATGTCTTTGAGGGGACCAACAAACTGAAAGCTGCACCATCAGTAATGTCAAACCTCTGGACCAGCTGTGAAAGCAACACGTTATTTGATAGCTGTAACAACCACTGCTTAGCTCAGCGAAAAATTGTTACACAGTTAAATCAACCAAAAAAGGTAACTGATGAAGTTTGGGTTTATCATCAGCTGTGTTAGTCTTATTGGGCCTTCATCAACCAGAAACTCTGCAGGTTTATTTGCTAAAAACCTGCTGACTCAGGCACAGGTTGTTAATGGTGGTTTTGGTAGTTTGGTGATACTCTGAATACACTAGCAAGTAATCATTTTTTTAGTGATTTATATTTAACTTGTGACAAAACAACAACATGTTACGCTTCCGGGCACCCAACATGTTCCTAAATGACGAGATCGGAAAAAGGAGGAAACATGAGAACCGTTTGGAATCAATCCACACATGTTCGTTCATTTTCCTCAAATTGCTTTGGAAAACACTATTTCGCGCCATTAAAATGCTGGTTAGGGTTAGGGTTGGAATACATGGCTGGGTTGTGTTTTACCGCGGGACCGTCATTCAGCTGTATTTAACCCATAACCTGGCGTGTACCATAAGAAAGCCGAAGGTCGCCTTTCGCGTTCCTTAGGAATGCCACAGACGTGACAAATCGTCAGGATGTTATTCCTAGGGAGTGAGGACGGGCTGTTTATTCCACTGTCACAGCTGCCACTGTCCTGTTTTTGTGAATGTGATATCCCTTTAAGGCCTCAAAGTAATTATGTTGAATAAGGCATAAACATTCACTTGGACTAAAGAAAAAAACTGATTAGATTTCAGTGGTCAAAGGACAACTTTGCTGATCATCTGATAAACAGCATTTAAAGCAAATTTAGATGTAAATGCTGGTCGTGCATAATTATTATAAAGGGAGCAGCGCTATGGGCTGCTGCTTTAGAATAAAAATAAGATGAATTTGAATGAAGCTCTGTTGCGGGAATGGTGGCCAAATCATGCAACAAATCAGGCTCTGCCAAGTCATCTCAGCAGATCCAACTGGCCCTTTCCTAAAGCTCAGCACTGTGACACCAACAGTGTGCCCAGATCTCCTCTTGCTCTCCGTCTTCCTGTCTTTTCTGGGGGTTGAAATAAAGCTGGATAAAAAGACACCACCGCCTACTGGTGCTGTTACTGCGGGGTCAAGGGAGAGAAAATTTAGGCAACCCAGTTGCCAGAAACCGAATCACAGGTGGAGGGTTAAATAGGCCCAAAGAGGAACGGGGGAGTTGAGGAGAGGTGGGTGGTCTGATGCTCTACAAAGGCAACTTTACAGACAAAAGTTTACATACAATCTAATATCTGATAGTTAGCTTTGTAGGATTTATAGCACAATGAGTTCAAAGTGCTTGAGGCTCTTTATGATCTTTTTATACAGGTCATTTTTATTTAAAGAGAAGCAAGTTTCCTGCATTTATCACTGAATACCAGCCATATAGAAATATCTGAGCACCCTCATTTTTACAGCATGAAGCTAAATGTAAGCTTTAAACAGCTGTTTGGGAAAGAAAAGTCAAAGTAAGACCTCAGAATTTATCATTGTTCTAATCAAATTGGAAAATGCTTAGGGTAAAGAGCATTCCCAGAAAGAAAAATGGAAAGGAATTTCCAATAAAACTCCCAAAACATATTTCCTAATTAGGTTCTTGTAAAATAAACATTTGTCACTGCCTTCTGTCAACATGCAGATCTAAATGGCTTGAACATCATATTTTGCAAACAGCTATGGATTGCAAAATGGATATCAATATGTGTTCTTAAGTAAGTCTCCAAGAGTGTGCAAAATGGATTGAAGTCATCACGAGGAATTGCTTTCATGTTTGAACTCTGGTGAAATTGATCTCTGATGCAGTCTGTCCTGATAAAGGGCTACTCTTTTAAAGAAAGCACCATTAAGTCCCATTATAAAGACACCAGACTTTTAGAGAAAAGCTTCATTAAATCGAGAACACAGCAGCTCTTATGTATCCTTGCTTGGCATGGCAGTGTTCAAGGAGTCCTTACACATGTATTTATGATATACATTTTATTCCAGCTATGTTTGGATAAGCATTGTAAAGTGCAGTTGGATGCAGAACATAGAAATGAGCTATGCTTGCTATATGGATGTACCCTGTCTCTTTATGACTCTTTGGGGCAAATGTGTCAGCCCCCCGAGTGAAAAATGGAAGCTCTCAGCAGCATATCATCCTGTTCAACAGGTAAATCATTCCACCTGAGGAGTTTTATTTTGTACGTCTGCCTGGGAAGGGAAGAGCTGTTGATGTGTAGGCGTAAGTTTAAGTCTCTGAGTGTGTTTGTTTGGAGTTTTGATATTTCTTAACGCGGGAAAATGAGCGACACTCGGCTCGCTTGAGGTTTGTTGCGAGTGATAAAGTGCGTGTGTTTGGCTTCGAAAGGGCAGATGAGTCACTCTGATGTGCAAGCAACATTAAACAAGACGCTTTATTTTAATGGCTGTTAAATCTATTAAATTGGTGGTGCCGCCTGGCTATTTTTGTCAGCTGCTGTTCTCTCCAGTATGAGAAACGAGCTGGATATTCTCAGTCCCTTCAAGTTTTATGAGCTCTGCAGCTTGGAATCCTCAAATAAGTTCACACTTCCCAAAATGCAGAGATAACTTGTGCTGTGAAAAGACATTTACATTTAAATCATTACTGGAGAAAAGCTGTGATTATTCAGTCCTCCTTGTGGTTTATAGGCTCTATTGTATGAATTAATGAATATTTTTGCTGTGTTGGAGTATACATCACAGCACTGCTTTGTGCCAGTGCAGATGAGATGGTGCGACAGGGCAGAAAATGAGCTCATTCACTGGGCTACAGTCCTTTTTTTTTTCTTCGCAAAGCTACAATCCGTTTCTTTTGGTGCCCGCCAGCCCCTTCTGTGCTGCCAAGCAGCTGAATGTTTTGCGGAGTCATGGGCAGCATGGCAGGGCTATGTCGAAGCCAAATTGATCAGTCTTTTAAACTACAGCCAAAAGCTGCCACCATAATAAAGTTACGCCTTGATCATGTTTTTGTGATCCATAAAGCACACAACACAGAGATGGAGGCAAATACGGGCGGGCAAACCAACCCGTCTCTGCTATATCCGTCCTCCTCGTCCCTTTCTCCTCGTTTTGATTTTCCTCTCTCCTTCTTTTTCTTTATCTGTCTCACCACTCCTTTGCTCTCGACTGCATCGCTGCTTTTGTTCTGTTGCCTCTTTGGAAGCAGTAACAGGTGCAGGTTTTCAGCCTCTCGTCCTGGCTGACCACTCAGAGCCTCTGCCTGTAGTTCAAACACATGCACAAAGTCCGTCTCTGGAGCACATTCATCCCCTGACAGGTTGAACAGGCTGGGCCATGTGTTAGGTCCAGATGGGGCTGCTCCATTACTTTGGCTGGCTGGAGTGAGCAACACACGGGCACACACATACAGAAAATAGGCATAACCTTTCATATGACTGCATAAATCTGGACCTCAGGGAGGACCGCCATCAA
This sequence comes from Copadichromis virginalis, assembly GCF_057382275.1. Taxonomy (NCBI): domain Eukaryota; kingdom Metazoa; phylum Chordata; class Actinopteri; order Cichliformes; family Cichlidae; genus Copadichromis; species Copadichromis virginalis. The sequence continues at coordinate 20,510,049 of NC_140635.1, forward strand.
TCCGAGCAGCCTAATAAAACCAAATAGTTTAAAATACACAGCAACTGCTTATGTCTTATATTGACGCTCATTCATAAAACACCTAGGGTTTCAGTAGTTGAATTTATGTTTGACTGGGAAACACTCATTACATTAAGCTTCCAAATGAATGGAGTGAGTATTTGTCTTCATATTATTATTAGTTCTTATTAGTGTTTAAATCTCATATAAGGTCAACCAATGCTAAATTTAAAAAGTGGGCAGGTGGAGCTGTAAAAATAAGTGGAAAAGCTCAGCTATACTATTATACTGAATGTTATCCGCGAACATGGCTGTGAGATTCTTTGAGGTATAGCTGCAGCTCTCTGAGTCAGTGAATTGTAAACTGCCTGATTGCAGCAAAGGTCTTGACAGTTTGTCAATATATGAAGTTTTTATTGTAAACAGTTCAGCATATTAGAAAACTTTTGACCCTTAGGGCAGGAGGGGTTTATTATTGTGGTTTGTTTCATGAGGAAAAAATAAAAGATTATCTGTCAGTGACAGTGTCGGCTTTTTGAAGTGTCAAATTATAAAACCTGGCGTTACTGTGAAATGTGCTGAAGTGTGTAATGTAAAAGGTTATTGTACTCACTTTGTGTTTGAAGTGCAAAGGGTTATAAGATTAGTGGTTTTGCGTAAGACTTTGACTCAAGGTGGTCTATAAGTTTACAGTCAACAGCCACTTTATTAGGGACACCATGCTAATTGTGGATTGAACCTGTTTGCCTTAATTGTTTATGGTATAATGATTCAACAGGTGCTGGAAACATTGCTCAGAGATTTTGGTCCTTATTGACACAACAGCTTCGCACAGTTGCTGCTGAATTGTATGCTTCACATCCATGTTGGGAATCTCCTGATTCACATCCATGATTGGGAAGACTAAGAATGCAACACATACCAAAAGTGCTATATTGGACTCCAGTCTGATGACCGTGGAGGTCAATTGGGTACAAGGAACTCATTGTCATCTTCAAAAACCCAGTTTCAGATGATTTGAGCTTTGTGACATTTTCAGTTATCCTGCTGGAAGCAGCGATCAGAAGATACAGGTACACTGTGGTCACAAGGGGACTGACATGGTCAGCAACGATACTCAGGGAGGCTGTTTTTAATTTAAAAAGTGATCAGTTGGTACTATGAAAGTATAGGAAAGAAAATGGAAGAAAATCCGGGCTTTCATGTTATTTCAATTATGGGTATTTTGAACCGACCGTGTTCTCAGCAGATCATCAGTTTCTGAGCAGCCTGTCTGGCATCTACCATGGCACATTCAATAAAATCACCTTTCTTCCCCATTTTGATGCTCGGTTTGAACTTCAGCAGGTCATCTTGAACATGCCTACATACCTAAATGCATTCAGTTTCTGCCATGTGATTGGCTGATTAGATATTTGTATTGAATAGCCTTATCACCTAACCAAAGAACGTGGACATTGAGTGTGTGAGCTAAGGCAGTTTTGCAACTGACTGAATTTCTAGATGCATGTACACTAGAGTCAAACATTCTATAAATATGAGAACTTAAACACAGCAGATGTTAGTCGTTTTGAAAAAGCTTTCTAAATTCTACGTCACATAAAGAAATGTCCTGTATTAATGCAGGTAATGGAGAGTCTTTCTTTGACAAATGTCTCACAGGTGTGAGAAATCTTTGTGTGACATGCACTCAGGTTAATCAGTGGATGACATTAAAACTGTAACTCAGCTGTATGAGCATTACCGTGTGTTGAAATGCATAGTATAGCACCCCAGAGAGTTACATCTCTATAAAAGTCTGGTGTTGCTCCACTGATTATAAATTCTTGTAATGCATCAGATTGTGCATGAATATATTTTCTCAAGGCTGAATTATGACTCCGCTATGAACCTGTGTCATATTTTAGTTTTTTTTTGTAGAGATGAAATAAATCTCTTGTGTTTGCTAAATAAACCTGCATCTTTCTCTCTGTTCAGTGCCCGTTTGAATAATAGCCGAAGCTGGTTAAGAGCGGCTATAAAACTAGTAAGCACAAAATCAAATATATCAGCTTTGTGTTTTTAAATCTATACTGGTTTATTTTTCTTTTGTCGTTCCAAAGGCTAACGTGACAGAATAGCATCCCATTTAGGGCTGGGCGATATATCAAAAATGTATCGTTACCGAAATTTATGACTCTCATCGACGTCATTTTGCCCATGTCAGTAAATTCGGTATTTAAAAAAAAAGAAAAGGGATGTGCAGGGTGGCGATGTTCATGTCCCTTTAAGACGCTGTGCTACGTTACAGACTTGACGGGGTGGAGTCACATGACTCTACGACACTGTGCGATTTTTTCAGTCGCGCGATTCAGCTCCTGCTCAAACTGTACGATTGACTCGCAGAGGTTAGAAGTTCATAGGTCACGATGCAGGGTCTCACACTATACGGCCTGATGCTCTGATGCGACCTGAGTGCTCACACTGTGCGTCCATAAAACGAAGGTTATAACAGAAATTCTGTCGCTCGCTCTCCCTTTCTGTCTTTCACTCACACAGACATGCACACCACCACCATCAACTTTGCTAAATTGCTAATGAAAAACATTGATCAGGCAGCTGTGATTGAGCAGCAGTGTAGATCCAACTATTTTCACGGTTGTTGTGGTCATGATGATTTTGTGAGGTCACATCGAAAAGGCTCGGATGAGCTTTCCAAAGTTCTACAAGTTGTGCCTCCATCGCTTGTGTCCAGATCACACGCTACACTGCCGTGCTGCGCCGTCTTTTTCGCTGACATTTGTGTTTGCGCGTGCGCAGTGTGACAAACTGCGGTGACACTCTCACGACGGTCGCGAGGATTTCAAACAGGTTTGAAATCCTCACGACCAAGCGATTGATGATCGGGAGCTCGTCGTGAGGTGTCAATCGCTTCTCGTTACCCCACGTATACTACACGATGCACAACGCACGATGAAGGCCAAAATCGGGCCGATCGCCAAAACGGTCGCACGACTCAAAAATCGGCTCAAAATGGGCCAAAAATCGCACAGTGTAAGCCCAGCATAAACCCAGCATAACAAGACGAGACACGGGTGAACAAATGGAGGACGATTTAAATGTTGAAGCAGCAGCGACGGAGGTAGAGCTGGTGGAGGAGGAAGAGGAGACGCTTGTTAACAAAAAAAAAATGCATCATCAATCGTTTGGCAACATTTTGGATTCAACAAGGATGATATTGATCAAAAAATTGTTAAATGTAAACTCTGCAAAAAGACTGTTGCGTCAAGTCAAGGTAACACAACCAACCTCTTCCACCACCTGCAGCACACGTTTTTGTTTAAGAGTTTATAGTTTTCACTAGTCACATGGCAGTGCTTAGTATTTATTATAGTTTTTTCTGTGTTCAATTGACATTTGTGTTTGTGACATTATTTGTTTACAAGTTATAGTACCTCAAGGCCTTAGCAGAGATAGGCCTTTGTCCATGATGGCATTACATTTGCACAATCATTGTTTACTTTGTGAATAGCCAATGTGAAACATATTTATTATTAAACTATTTTGTTTACAAGGGATACACATTTTTTAGAGAGCATGGTTACTATTGTATCCTACACTTTTTATTTTGTTCAGTTAATAAATCTTAACCACTAAAAGTACTTACTACTATTGTCTTCATTTATTTTCAGTGACATTTTACAGTCCTTTAAAGTGGTAATAATATAATTGCAATGAATAGGTCTAGGGGGAATAATATTATCAAAATAACTGGAGAAACTATGCTGCCTGCCACAGCCCCATCAAATGACAAAAAAAAAAAAAACAACGTTTGTTTTTTTGGCACTTGGGGTGGGTGTCGTCCATTTATCGTTATCGAGGTTAACTGCTCAATTTATCGTGATATTGATTTTAGGCCATATCGCCCAGCCCTAATCCCATTCAATTTTATATTCATCAAAGTAAATCAGACAGTTTCTTATGCAAATGACAAGTAGCTCTGTTTTTAACCTTGATAGTTATTGAATTTAAAAATGGGAGATTCACAATAAACAACCCTCAACAACCTCGTGTTGCGTCCAATATGAGTTTCTCTGCTTGTTTTGGTCCGTCAGGCCTAAAGTATACGGCACTATATCTTTTTTTGTAATTGTTGGTTCAGCCCTCAGTTTTGGGAAGACTAAGAATGTTTAGCGTTGCAGCTGACAATAGCATAATTCCCAAACTATTTTAGAATAAAATGAATGTAGCAAACAGGTGCATAAACAAGATCAGTGGATTCATTCAATTTCGTTGTTATTTTTATTTATTTATTAAGTCTTTACATCACTGAATGTCTCATATGTTGAATGAGAAGTCAGTTTTTAACATTCTCCAACCTTGATAGCTTCTTCTGCTATGGTGTGTCGTGGGCTCCTTTAGAACAGACAGGCTGTGTTAACTCAGCATCTTATCAGGCTTTCTGAAACTCTCCTCTTCATTAACTCTTTTGGTGTCTCATCTATTCTCTGCTCTCTTGTTGAGTTCTCTTCTCTCCTGTACTGGAGGCATGTGTATGTGTCAATGCTAACGTAAAGCCACATAAAAAAACATATGTAATTTACCAGTTTACTCTCATGCATACTGTACATAGACATAACTAAGTAGTTGGACACACCAGTGGTTGTGTCTTTGAGTTAGTTATAGTTTGAGCTATAATTAGATTAAAAGGACTGCATTAGAAATTGTTTTCTTAAATTATGTGCTTTGTGAGATAATAATGTTTAAGAATCACTGAGATAAACTAGCATCATTCATTAGCAGGAGACCCTTTGTTGCTTTTATCTTTAGTCCTGTTGTTGAAAAGCCTCTGCTATTTCTTATTACATTATATTGGATTGTATCTTTTATTATATAGCCTAGTGATCAACAGCTAGCAACAGTGACAAACTCTGTAAACACTGAGCTCTTGTTTTCTGATGTGGAGCTCACATAAAATGCTTTAACCCTGGACACCAAAGTCTTATGGCAGTTTTTGTGGACTGAGTCTTAGTTTCAGAACCTTTATATAACTAATTATAAGGTATTTTTCTAAACGAAGCTCAAGTATGCTCTTTCTTATACTTCTTAGGTAGTGGGAAATTAAGAAGGATTAAATTAGTAAACAGAAAAAATCTTTATATATTTTAGCACTGAGTGAGGGGATCTGATGATTTTGAATGTGGTTTCTCTGAAGGACTTTTCTTTTACAGATACAAAGAACGAAACACTGAAATAATGTCAGGCTGCTAGAACATTAAAAATCAGTGCAATGACCAAGGAAGAACTATCATTTGAAGTGGGCATATTTTAGGAAATAGTATTGTCTTGAGTTTTAGTGGAGAACCGCTGGAATGACCATAAAAGGCAAGACCAAAGTGGGCTGGGTCCAAATAAGATGAGTCAGGAGGAATCATGAATCAGGTCAGGACGGTCCAGCTATATTTTGAAAGTTCTTGGGTTTATGTGTCAGCTCTTTGTGTGACACCTCATAATCGTTGCATTGCATTGCTGTGTGTGTGTGGGTGTGTGTGTAAGACAGTGATTGTGAAGTGACAAGTGCAGTACAAGCTAACCTTGTCTCCCTGTTAATTGGTTGTGCATCATGATGCTGCTGCTCTTCTCTTTCTCCTCTTTCGGTCTCTTTGTGGACGTGATTTGGGTTGCTGCCAATTATCTTTGAGTATATTCAAAGCAGATCTTTGTGTTATCAGGTCTGCTTTATTTTCTAAGTTTATCCAAGTCAAGTTTGAATTTTTCTGATATGTCCAGATCAAAATTGTGTCTCTGTAGTGTGTGCTTGTGTGTGTGTTGGATGTAATTTGTAGCAGAGACAGAAAAGTGTAGGTGCACTTCCTGCTACTTTCTACTGTGCAGACATCCTGCTGCTAATGAAAGGAGAGATATAATGAGCAGGAGGGTGTATTTTGCCCTTTCTTATGAAGAGAAAGTAATCCAAGCTATGCAAGTGCGAGACCTTGTTCACCTACTTACACCGGGGAAACCTGTGTGTTGTTGTCAGTCAGTTTGTTAACATTTTTGCCTCAAGCTTGGTTTGATTACCAAATCTCCTAATGGACCATTGGTGGGTGTGGCTCAAAGCGCTATTTAAAGGATAATCACAAATTTAGCTTGCTGGCAATTATCAGCTTGGCTCTTTTACCGTGTAGTACCGCCATACTTGTCAATGCTCTTTTCACATCTCGTTTAGATTACTGTAATTCTCTCCTCTATGGTCTACCTCATAAATCTCTCCATAAATTGCAGTTAGTTCAAATACAGCTGCTCGTATTATATCCAGAACTAGATCCACTGAACATATAACACCTGTTCTTAAACAGCTCCATTGGCTTCCAGTTCACCTCTGTGTTAATTTCAAGATCCGGCTTCTTACTTTCAAAGTGCTTCATAACCTCGCTCCTCCATATTTATCTGATCTTCTCCATACGTACTAGCCCCCTCGTACACTCTGCTCTTCTTCAGCTTCCCTTCTGTTTGTTCCACCTGCTCGCCTGACTGCCATAGGACTCAGAGCCTTTAGTTGTTCTGCTCCGAGACTTTGGAATGCACTTCCACCAGATCTCCGGACCACAAACTCTCTCACCACTTTTAAATCACGTCTCAAAACCCCTCTATTTAGAACGGCATACCCTTGATTCGGTCATAGTCAATTTTTTACCTTGCTTAGCCTTTATACTTTCACGCTACATTTTATTATATTGTATTGTTGCTGCTGTTTGTACTATTGTAAGGTGACCTCGAGGGTCTTAAAGGCACCTATAAAATAAATGTATCATTATTATTATTAGGGATGGGTATCGTTTAGGTTTTATCCGATACCGGTGCCAAACCGGTACTTTACTTTTGAAACGGTGCCGGTGCTTAAACGGTGCTCAAACTGGTGCTTAAAGAATGGAGAACACAAAATTGGTCCAAAAACCTCTCATGTTCAGCTGTTTTTTTGTAAAAAGATAACAATGTTAGCCTTTTCTGCAGCTATGTGGCATATATGGTATCACTCTTGGCTGGAAGCAGTGCTTAATCAATGGAAAAAACACAAACTTTGTCCAAAAACCTCTCATGTTTAACTGTTTTCCACTTTTTCTTTGGTCATTTTAGCCTTTTTGGCCAGGGTGAAGGGAGTATCTGCCATCAAACAAGAAGACAGCCGCATGTAGCTATGATGATGTTTGCTAGTTCACCTTACATGCATTAATGTAATAACGTGGTTAGCCTACTCAACGTAAATTACACACGAACAACATTGAGCTACTCACGCAGAGAAGAACGGCTGCTGCTGCCATCATCATCCGTCATTCATTTCTGCTACACTGGCAGGGCTAGGGGCCAGGACTCTATTCCACAGCCCCGTCCTCCAGGGCATGAAGCAGGTATGGAGGAGATCAAAACTCCAGACATCCAGAGGCCCCCAGAACACAAGAGACCAAGGAAGACCAACAGAGGGGCAGCCGCGCCACTGTCCCGGAAAGAGCTGAGGAGAGTCCCAGATGAGGGCTCACTCAGCAGCCGCGGAGCAGAAGCCAGGGGGAGTTGCAGTGACGCGCCCGTGAGCTCCGCCGGCAGCCAGCTGCGCCTGAGTGACCAAACCCCAGGCCGAGAGGCCGGGGGCACCCCACCTCCGAAGTGGCCCGAGCGAGCCCCAGGCTCCAGGCCCCGATAAGCGGCCGCCAAGGAGTGAGCCGGTGTGTACCTGGACGCCCATCCCCGGACACAAAGAACCACCAATGCACCGATGTCTGAGGGGGTCCGCCACTGGCAGGGGAAGTGGTGGTAGGGGGAGATGTCCCCAGAGAGGTGGCGCCTGACGCCCAACCTGACATATAGACACAGACATACAGGCACACACAGATACAAACATCCATTCCCACCCTCATGCTCTCATATGCACTTACTCCACACTCAACCAACGTGGAGACAGACATAAAGAGATGCTGTACACACGATCACACTCCCCAAGCGTACTCTACAAACCGGGTCTAGGTGCCCCCGCCCCTGGAGGGGGGAACTGCACCCAGACCCAGGTGGTGTTTCCCTTTTCCCTGCGGTGGGGGGAGGCAGACCGCCCCGACTCCGCAGCAGCAGGAAGGCTCCACACTCCAGACCGCAGTCGGACGGCCAACTCCTCCTAGCCCCCCCGCTCCAGCAGGTCGCAGAGAATGGGGGTGAGAGAAGACTCCAAACCTCCCTCCACCCGCTCATTGTAGTGTTGATGCATGTGTGTTTTAAGGTGCATTTAAAACCCAGGAGGGCTTGGAGCTACCTGCCAGAGAGCAGCAGGTAAGCGCATGGTCCCTCCTGCTAGCCCTCAATGTCTATGTGTATTTAAAATTGAGAGGTGGGCAACGATGCCAGGGGTGGGGTGTACACCCTGATGGTACTTTGGACTCCGTGTATCGTGCCCACCCCCAAGATCCTATATGTATGTGTAATGAGAGTGTGAGTAATGTGAATGTCTAAGTTGTGGGATAAAATTGAGGCAGAGGCAGCCAGAAGGGGACAGGGGGGGGGTAGCCTCCTCTGCACCCTGGTGACATACCCCTAATCCAAGGCCCTGCATGTGTGGGTGGTTGTGGTGGAGCGGGAAGAGGGAGGCAGCTGGAGATGGGGAGGGAAGGAAGGGAGGGGCAAGTGACCCCTCCCTGGGGCCAGCTCCCCCGCTGACCCCAGTAGGCACCCCCACACTCCGCGACCCGCCAGGGAAAGGGGGCCCAGGCCCATCCAGACCGGGGCCCAGTGCAGCAGCGCCGCCCGGCCCCACAGAGCCCGGGACAGTCCACCCAACGATCTGGTTACTACCGTTTATGTCAGAACCGGTGCCATCATGGCACTGGACACTGGTACCCATCCCTAATTATTATAGTGTAAAGTAACTGGAATTCAGTATGTTCATAGGTTACCGATTGATGGTTATGGGGCTTTCAATAATGGGTAAACATAGCTGCAGATAACCGTTATATTGACTGATATTGATTATTCATTAACAGTTTTCTTATTTGATTAGTTACATATTTACTCCAAAGCAGAAAAAAATAGATAATGTGCTTTACAATTTTTCCCATTTACTATAATGTCAGAGAGAGAACTGCAGTGAATTTACAGCGATAACACAAGTGGTAGTAAAAAAAATAACAGCATTAAGAAAAATAAACAAAGCAAAGTAACCCAAATGGGTAAGATTAGAGGTCAGTTCTGCATTTAATTAAGTTTTGATTCATTGTTCAGTCCTATTATAATGTGAATCTTGTGTGTATAAATACTTCTGTCCTCCTCAGTCTCCCCCTCCAGCTTTTCCTGATTTAGCCTTGTTGCATTTTGGATCCTTTTGGGTTTTTTCTTATACTTTGATTTGGTCTCTTTATTAGCCACAATAGGTTCACCTTTTGTTTACATTTGCCAAATAAATACCAAAAATCTATAGTTTGTGCTAGACATAAAATTTAAATATTTCAGAAAGAAGAGAAGAAGCTTTGTGGATATATTTTGTTTATCATGGTAGCGCAAGACATTAACAAGGCACTGCTGTCTGAACACAGACATAAAAAAATAATCTCTGCCTAAATTATACCAATGTGTGTTTCACAGTACCGTAAATTCAAATGGAGAGCTATTTTGTAATTTTACCGTCAAAATTACAAAATAAGTCTATTAGGCCTGCATGAAACATAAAAGGTGAAATCCCAAATCATCCATTACTGTGACGGAAAAAAGTAAAAAAATTATCTTAAATTTATTTTGGTGTTTTGGTGTTTTGGCCGTACTGTCATTTTAAAAAGAAAGAAAGGCAAGTTGACATAATACTTTTATTTTATGTCTTAACATAGCAGGTGTAAGGGGCTCCTGATACCTCAGATATATCACCTCTTTATCTTTATACTTCGAACATATGTTGACTGTTGGCATTACTCAGGATTTCCCAGCGTTGTCCTCCCCCCTTCTTTGCCTTCTCTCTGGCCCCACCCTACCCATCCACCTTTCACCACTCCTATACATTTTCCAACTTTCCTGCTGCTCCCTGATTAATTACAAGGTCAGTATAAACAAAAGGGTGCAGTTGTTCGCATGTTCTGCTATATCATTGGTCAAAGCTATATTCATACTCCGGCCTTTCATTTATCACCACTCGACCCCAGTGCGACTGGAGCCGCTTGCCACGGTGAAGGGGATTCCAATTAATATAATGGACTTGTGGGTTGATGTTTTTCTTAGCGCTCTCAATAATGTCGTCATTTATATGCTGATTTGCCATTTTTTTAGTGTTGCAGGCAGCTGGATGCAATCCATAAATCCAAAGCCTCTGCAGGGTGTAGATCATCAAGGACACGTTTTGTCTAAAATCAAAACAGCACCTAGGGTTTTCAGATTAAAGATTCAGCTGATGTGAACTGTGGTGGCCTTGTACATAATGACAGGGTGCAGCAGCCGTCTGCTGAGATTGCTTGTCTCAGCAGTATCATTAGACAAATCCCAAAATTATCCTTATCATGAATCATCAGCAGTAGTCAGTTGCAGTAAATAAAATGGGGACAGCATGGGTGATTGATACCTTGTATTCATAAACTAGCCAAAGTAATCTAGCCAAGGCACCATATTGCTGGCATTTACTGTGCCTGAATTAGACTTAAATCGGGGACGTGTATGCGAGGTGATTTAAAGGCAAGCATCTGTGGCGCTTAGCTTGAGTGAAAATTGTTTTAAAGTGCATTTGGAGATGCATTTTCATACTGAGAGATTAACTTATTATCTTCACATTTGGGGAAAGGGTGTTTTTTAATGTCACTTCATTGAGAGTCCCTGCAGGTCCATCATGTCTTTATGAAATGTTAATGTAGAGGATTATAACACATAGCTTTTATTTGTTCTGAAGCCACAGATATCCTGGAGTCATTTTTCAAAAACACCTCTTTTTTTTTTGCATTTTTCTCCCTCTTTCTGACCCCTTTGTCTTGGCACTGTCACCACAAAACACACAGCAGTTACATGATGAAATTTCCAAGTGATGTTTCACAAAAATAAGGCTTTTTTGTTGTCTTAAGATGTGCTTTTACAAAATAAAGCATTATACTGTTGGGTATGTATGTCTAAATTGAATGTAATGCATTGTTTTTGATAAACGACTCCACATTTATTACTTGGGAGACACTAAATCACTGACAGTACCTGGTGTTTTTTACCTGGCATTAAGCACAAACTCATTCATACATCATTCACACATGCTCATTTGCATTAAAATGTATCCTAAAACAAACAGCATGTTCTCTTGTTCGAGCCTCCAGAGGTATTTAAAATGTTACCATTTATCCCAATAAACTGACAAGCAACTTAACAGCTATTAATATTCAATTATCCTCAGGCAACATTTTGAGGAAGAGCTTGTAATGGATTGCAGCAGAGCAGCTTGCCAAGCTGCCATTTTGACCACGTTTTGCCCCGAAGAGCAATGACTTGATGAATTTTGTACACTAATGAAGCAAATAAAATTTTGTTTGTTTGGTTAGCTTCGAACCCCACTCCCCTTTTCTGTGTGCTATTGTTAGGGTTTAAAAAGAAAGGATCTCCAAATTCTTGCATAGTATATACCACTACTTGCCCATGAGGAATAACAAAAATATACCGTGGCTCTCTTAGAGAATTTCTAAATGAGGTCTGCTCCTCTAGGACCATTGTTAATCTAGACCAAGGTCACTCCGGTTGAAAACCACTCTGTGTATTTATTGTGTTTGTGTGCGCACATGTGTTTGTACATGTATGGAGGAGTAGGAGAACGTGTGTATGTTGTAAATTGTGAATCTGCAGTATGTAAGAAAATGAAATCCCATGCACACACCGTTACAGACAGACGGAGGGATGTAAGACCTGTGCAAGGTCAGTGTCACTGAGCCGTGACAAAGATCCAGTGTTGTAAATAATAAGAGCTCTGACCTTTCACAGGAACAAGATGAGCCATTTATCAGCTCCATCGACCCAGACTTCAATGTCTTCATCCAGGGTTCTTCATAGCAGGTGTGAGCATCGAATAGGCATCAGTGACTATATTTATGATAAAATTCTTATACTTTTTATCGGCGGTGTTGAATAAGAAGCGAGCACATCGTTTGCCTGGCTTCATGTAGATTTCCTTGGCTTTTTTTTTTTTTTTTAATTTCAGGAGTACTGCATGCACATTGCTTTTATGTTTTCCTGTAGTTGAAATTCAAATGATCTACAGCATATTTCTATCTTTCAGTGCTTTTTGTTTTGCTAGAAAATGGAAAATAGGTGCAGTGATTTATTGAAATATGGTATATTATAGTCCCATTATAAGGCATAAACACAGTTTGTACAATTATATCAAGCTTGGTAGTCAGTATTTAGTATGACACCTTTATTCATTAACACAACCCAAACACTCGTTCTTGTAATTTCTTTAATTATTCTTCAGGAATAGTTTTCCAGGAACATTCAAAGCTCTTCTTTGGATTTTGGCTGCCTTTTGTTTCTTCTGGGGAGGCCAGTCCATGACTGATAGAGTCACATTGTGCGTTTTCTGATCCAAGTGTGCTTTTAGTTTATGCAAAACAGTGCATACAAGGCTTACTGTTGTAATTTTGTCTCATTGAAAAAGGCCTTCCTGTTGCTTGATAGGATTACAGCTATGCCACTATTGAATTACTGGTAATGCAAACTGAACATTTCCTGATACTGACTCTTTGAATTTACTCTAGACAACAGACCATCCATCGCTTATTGTAAAGCAATAAGAAACCATTACATTTGTCACTGAGTTTGCTGTGCACTTTAGAAGGGTATTGTTATTGGCCTTGATGCACATTTTGTTAGTAGATGGATTTCAGACATTGCATGAGAGTTAATTGGTTTTGTTTGAAGTGCATGTCCTAGCTCCACGACCTCTTTTACTTATAACACAATACCAAAAAAAAACGAACAAATCCATAATACCCCATGCTTTGCAAACTTTCTGCAAGAACTGATGTCATTTGGAACAAAACAAAAACATCTGGTAAGTGTTCTATCAATTGTGTACATATAATTTGAATTTCTTCCATTCTTTAATGCAACTATGTATGAAGGTTTTACTGTATGCAAACGTAGGGTAAAAGTTAAATATAGCAAATTTACAGAATGCTGTAATTTTACCTGAATTGTTGATACTGATTCAAACACAGACATAACACATTGTAGCTTGGTTTGCTTACTACAGTATGTAACTGTAATGAAAAAACGTCGATTTAGTCTGGTTCTCCTTTTAGGTGGGAGCTTGTTCATCTGCAGGCATTGATGGAGCCGGCTTCTTTTTGGTGTTTGTTATGCATTTGCTTTTGTGATTTATAGGATTTTGTGGAGGAGGGATCTCTTGCTTTGCACTTCTCACCTTGTATGACTTTATTTCTCATAGGGTATCCATCGTTGACAAAAAAAATAAAAAATCAGAATCTCATCTTAAAGCGCCTTTAGCCTCTAGAGGCACCGTGTTGACAGTGAGTCATAACAAATGTGAACAGAAAAGATAGAAGAAATATAAAAATATCTCAGAGAAGTATTGACATAAAGTGAAGCTTTGATTAAAGGCTACTGCGAGCCCAGAACTAAGCAGCACGACTGAATTTATTTTGGCTCTTTTCAAAACCCTGACAATACAATATCTACAGTAACACTTGCTCTCAGAGCCGTTTCAAAAATGAAAGCAAGCAACACACCGAAGGTTTAAGCAGATGAAACCTAGTCCCAGCGCTTTAGTATGGCATCCATGGCACCTCTGTTTAATGGTGAATGAAAGGGAGAGAAAAGATGGATTGGAAGATATAGATGTTGATACAACACAGCTGGGACCTGCACTCAATTTTACAGCACCAGAAATATTACAGCGAATGTCCGTGGTGACACGCCACACCGTTAAGCCCCGGAGCTCCCATTAAGTTGAAGGGAGAGACGTATCACTCCCGTATCGCTTGTCAATAAAGACGATGGCCTCTGGGAGACTGGACATGAGAACGGCTTAATAAAAATACAATTCAAATAAAGTTTACAGCCTGTATACAGCCATAATAAATCAGGGTAACTCCTGGCAACAAATGCTGTGATAAATGTCTCATAAGATCTATGAAGTTTGATCATGTAACACTTTTCCTAATGTCTCTGTAACAGGTACAAACACAAGCAATGATGTGGGTGTCTTTTTATTGCGTTAGCGTTAGTTCTCGCATTACACTGAAATGAAAAGTAGATTTGGGTAAATAAAGAAAGGAAACAATTTTGGTTTTAAAGTTTTAAATTTATTTTCTTTGCCCTTAAAAGAAGTTCCTTTGTGTGTTCTCACAGTGTATTTAAATTAAAAAAAAATATACATCGCACAACTCTAGAAGAGTACATCAGATCACATCAGGACTTTTGTATTAAAAACAAATAAATAAATGTTCTATATTTTAAGCCGCTCTGTGCCAGTACCTGTTTTTCTCAAGCAGCTCAGTTATAAATCTCACACTGCTGATATTTTTATTGGAATTATTCCCCAAAGCTGCTTTAGATTCTGGACAGTATTTCTACTTGAGTGGCAGGCTCTTCTTTATTTAATGCTGCTCTTTCTTTCATTGTATTAGTAGTAATGCCAAGAGGTGGAGCAAGAAAATTTGATCCATACTCTTGTTTGAGGCGTTTTCCCCGTAACCTTGACATTTTTGGTACACTTGTTAAATCGTGCCGTGTGATCAGCTCTGCATGGCAATTTTTTAAGCATATGACTAAATATTAATGACAACTGTGGTTTAAACAGGTGATGCTTAAACAGTCTTTTGAAATCCTCTTGCATCCTAGAACATGATGAAAACCTGATTGTGTTTTGTAGCTTCTCAAATGGAAGCTACATGGAAAAAAACATTGAATTACACAGATGTTTTTGATAAAATGTAACAAAAAATAGCGTTTCTTCTTATTAAGGTACATATTTTTTTTTACCATTGATTTAATTTGAAAAGGAACATTTTATGTATTTTTTATGGAGAGCTTCAAATTAGTGGTGTTAAGTCAGTGAGCTAGATGAATCGGGCTGGAGCTCCCCCATATCGATTATGGACTGTCAGAAGCAGCAAAGAATGTGGGGAGGTAAACATGGGCCTGAGGCAAAATGCAAACATCTGTGTTCGTTCAAACCAATTAATTGCAAAGCCTTGCGGCAGTGCCCATTGGCGGATGTTCCCACCCACAACTCCTCCTTCATTTATGCTTCCCTCATCTGTTCTCCCCCACCTCCTTCCCTCGAGTTTTTCTATACCCACTGCACCTCTCATTATGCCTCCCTCGCTTCTCTGTGCCCTTTATTGTGCAGTTTTTTTATGTATATAATGGAAATATACAACAAAATAGACTGTCTTATTGTGTGCTTCCTTTTCTTTTGCTACCTCCTCACAGACCTCCCCTCCCTCTGTCTTTTAGACTTCTTATCTACATCACCTGCCCACACTTCATTGCATCGACCACTCTCACACACACGCACACACACACACACACACAAAGACAAAATGTTGAATTAATTCCCTCACTGTCCTTGCTCGCTGCCGGTGGTCCTTTATCTTTGGGGGTTGTGGAAAGGTGACTGGATGGCTCCCCGTCATTAAAACCTCATCATCTGAGATGACACAGTCTACTGTTATTGACTTTCACTTTTTTCCCCCCTCACAAAGGATATGCCCATAAAATCCAATCGGCCGATGACTATTCAACCATCATTTCATTAAAAACTTTTATGGACTTTATAAGTACAGATTAATAAAGACAGAGTGCTTTATACAGCTGGAATAATACCAATTCTTGCACAAAACCTTAGAAGCCTCTTACCAGTTTCACTTTATAGGCTTTATTCTAACATACAAAGACAGGCCTGAGCAGGTTGTCATGTTTTATAGGATTCCTGGACTGCATTAAAGACAAAGAAAGAGAAAGAGATTTATAGAGGTAAAAAAGGAAAGGATGGATGTGTCAAATTGGATCATTTTAGTGGAAGGCATGTCACTCCTGGACAGAGGCATTCCTAAAGGTCACATCAATAATTCTCCTGTTTCTCCAGCTGGCCATTAATCATTTGGTCGTACGTCTGTCATCATAGGGGGCTAATGAGATCTACATAGATCATTTCTTACTCTGGCTGGAGGACAACCCTGCTGTTTTAAAAAAAACACTCTCATTGATCTTGTGTTGCTCTCAGAGGATCCACGTGTGGCGGATTCCATTTTACTTTACTATGCAGCGTTTTCTCGTGTTTTGGTGAGAGGTTTGAGGCAGATACATGTGGGTGATTTGATGAGGCTTTTGAAATAATGTAGCATGAATCATCTGAGAGCATTTCAGCATTAATGGATGAGTTGGATCCAATTTTCTGACCATAACGTCCTTGTATCGAAAAAAATCAAAAAGAGCCCAGTACCACATAACTTACAAATACATGTATAATCTGGTTGCTGCTCTTGGATTGTGTGTTTTGGTAACAGCGTGCACTGAATAGTTAACTACAGTGGGGATAAAATGACCTGCTGATGAATGTCAGCAGAGATGGGCCCTTGAACATACAGCTTCAGGATTTGGTCATCTAGTACAGGATATGAAGCCCAAGGCACCAAAATGAAAAAACCCAAGTTCGATTAAAATGGCACTTTGTGACTTTGTCTGACAGAATGATTGATTGGAAGAAACTTAGAACAAGTGATGTTAGCATTTAAGTCCTGTTCTCAACCTTGTTTTGCATAGACCTAATATAGCGTGGCCACAAAAGCTAATTCTTGCTCATTATTGGGAAGGTTTTAAGATACGGGGCAATATTTCATAGTATTTTTTAGCTCTTGTCTTCAGTAATTAATCTCAGCGTGATTAAACCCCATGCCCATTAATCACGGTCTCAATCAATAAATCTACAGTTCAGATCAATGAAACTAGTTTAACAATGTCGAAAGGGCCATTCATCAAGCTTTTGCAAATTTAAAGTGAATGTACGTCTGGGACTTCTTTTCAAAAACTGACAGGATAACAGATCACCTATTAGTCCTGACTTTACGGCCCAATATTGTTTTTTTATTGCCTGTCTGTCAGTGAAAACGTGTCATAGTGTGATAAGTATATTTAAACGCAGACTCAACATTCTTTACATTTTATACATAAAATTTTTTACCTGTTAAAAAGCCTGTTGGGGTATTGTTGTCGTCAACAGCGGTGTGGACACCCAAGTGTGTGTATGGGATACCTCGAAAATGAGGCGTCATAGGAGATTAGGGCTGCCACGATTAGTCGACTAGTCATGATTACGTCGACTATCTAAATCGTTGACGACTAACTTAATAGTCGACGCGTCGTTTGAAGCTTTGTAAGGTCCCAAAAGGGGCGATCATGGCTCAAGAGTTGGCAGTTCGTCTTGTAATCGGAAGGTTGTCGGTTCGAGCCCCAGCTCGGACAGTCTTGGTCGTTGTGTCCTTGGGCAAGACACTTCACCTACCGCCTACTGGTGCTGGCCGGAGGGCCTGATGGCGCAATATGGCAGCTTTGCTTCTGTCAGTCTGCCCCAGGGCACCTGTGGCTACAACTGTAGCTTGCCTCCACCACTGTCTGAATGTGAGAGTGAATGAACAGTGGAATTGTAAAACGCTTTGAAGTTTCTTGAAAAGCGCTATATAAATGCAATCCATTATTATTATTATTATTATTAAAAGACGCAGGAATAAGTAGTATGATTTAAGAGTGTAATAATGGACTGAAACAGAAGATGGCAGCACTGCAGGTACAGTACAAGGATGCCAGCTGCCGTTAAACCCCGAAGAAGAAGATGATGTGTCCCAGAATTCATAGCGCGGCCCAGCTCAGTTTCAAACAATGGTGGCAGCTAATTAGTTTTAATATTACTCTTATTATTCTTTCTGGGTCACATAATAAACGTTTAACATATTTTCAGGCGAGAATGTAGCTGTGTAAACTTCAAATATCTGCTCAGTTTATCAGGACACCACATATTTTCAAAAGCGCTCCGACGTTTTCGGAGATGTCTGTTACCCACTAGCTCGATAGCTAGCCGGGGTTCGAGGCTCACTAGAGCCGGTGAGAACACCGGACTCCCGGCAAATCATTTTCAAACCCACCGCCGTCTTTCGCTACTCAGGTTAAACATGATATATAAGTCACTTAGATAACTTAAAAATGTTATTGTTTGGCTTTTTTCAGTATTTTATTTGTTCCTGAGTAAATCGGTTTGGCTGAGATTAAAGTTATAGTTTTTACACAGCTGAATAAACGTCAAGCAGACAACTGAGTATCAGAAGTGTGAGATACTCGAGAATATACTCCGGTGTCCTGTTATATTTTAGATAGCAAGGAGCAGACGGCTGAGTTTATTAAACTTCACCGAAACAATCTGCAAATTTCATTAAAATTTTATAAAATATCATCTTGTCTTTATTTTTAGTTAGCACATACCTTAAACACTTAAAGCTGTAAGCTAATGATAGTTATATAGGAGCAGATGCTGCTGGTGCAAGCTGTACGTTATACATTCAATGGATGCATGATCTGATTAGTCGACTAATCGCAAAAATAATCGGTGACTAGTTGACTATCAAAATAATCGTTTGCGGCAGCCCTATAGGAGCTTCATATTGATACCATTGGTGTATATAGCATCTAGCTACCGCTACAGAAGAGGAGAATGCATAAAGGGTGTGCCTCCAGCTGATCCGCGTCCACATTGGATGGGAGGTAAGCATGGTCCAGCTGCTGTATTTCACAGGGAGAGAAAAGAGTATGAGATAACTTCAGTCTAAAATGGAGAAAGACATAGGAGGATAGACGGGACAGGAAGAAGAGATGTTGTATTTAAAGGTAAGGATTGCTTAGTGACACTTAATAAACTGCAGACTTAACGATTACATATAATGTCATAATTTTTAATTACATATATGATATTCCTGCAAAACAAGCTATGCTAATTTTGTGTTATTCAAATGTCGCATTAAAATACAAGGTTAGCTACTGTGGTGAATTTATTCTAAAGCACTGTATTGGACTGGCGCACAGTTGCTGTGTCGGTGCTGGTTTACATAAACTGTAGTAGACTAATTCGCATTTAAGATGATGATGGGTAGATTAATTCACTGAAGTCCACCTTTATACCAACTGTATACTGTTTAGTATAAAGACAATATACAGTAGCCAACAGCCAAGATAGCTTTGAAACATCTGCTGACATCTTGTTGAAATCAGTTGTGGAAATCCAGAAGAACCAGCAGGTCAGCTGACCTGGAGTATTCTAAACACAGGCATCTGTACTTCTACTTAAGTTAAAAAAAAAAAAAGTGTATTTTTGCCACCTCTGTTAGTGACTCTTACATTTAGTCCATGTCAGTATCCGGTTACTTAACAGAGCTTTCCTGCCCAATTACATTCAACTGCAAACATCATATAACACTTTATCTAGCTTTATGCATCTGCACAGCGTAATTACAGCAGCTCCATAGTGTAGTTTTTTACACATTTTCCTAACAAGTTAAAGATTTCCAGTTCACTTCTAGGAGAGCATAAAAAAATCTGTGATATCAAATATGTGGGGCAACTCACTGTGGAGACCCCTTGTGAATACAGCTCAGCCTTATTCCAAAAGGTGGAAAGTAGCGTTTGCGCTGTAATTACACCTTTAGTTGTTGGTGGTGTTAACATGCTGTGTTGAGCTTCCCTGTGTTCTCTGAGCTGAGCTGATCTTGTCGGCGTTGAAGCCAATAAAAGTCTAACGGCAGTTACACTTTACTAAATTGCACTGAAGAATCAAATGAGTGTGTGCTCAGATTGTTTTATGAAAAGGAGGAGAATGCAACATGCTACAGCGCGAGCTTGGCACATATTTCATTTTAGATAGCTGATCTTTATGCAGATCACTTTGCTGTGTTTGTAATCATCTGCATGTTTACAGTGCTTATCACTACATGCAGTTATGTTTCTAGAAATGTGCACTCAGGCTAAAGCACCAACCTGTTGTGTTTGATCAGCTGAAACTAATTTGATTTTGATAATCAGCCAGTTGATCGTTGCATCTATTAAAAAAAACACGTATCTGTATTCCTATAGGAGACTGGTATGGACTCTGAAGTGGTAGCAATTGTTCAGTCAGTCATCTGACCAAAGGGCTGCCTGATCAAACGAACTGGCAAACCTGTCAGAGGTTGGGAGCTTTCATGGGTTATCTAACACCTCCGCATTTGTTCTTCGCACAAAAGACACAAATAAAAGGAAAAACATGAGATTTTGTTTCTTTATTTTAACAAAAATGAACTCAGTTGCCGACGCTGCTGTGTACCTGACAGAATCGATAGAAACCTGTCCAGCATTCAAGTGATGTGCCCCCACCCCGCATCCCTGCTGTGCTGTGCCTTTTCCTGACAGCAATTCTTTGTTTCACTTCTGAGCTGATGAGTGAGCGAGCACCCCTGCACTCGTGGCGGCCTCAGTGGGGCGGCGCATTTCACGTGCATCTAAGTGAGTGTGTTTCTTGTGCGTTAGACATTTATTCAGTGCATGAGTACAGCACATGTGTACATTTATCTCTTAACATACTGAATAGATAAATGTGTCATTTCCTGGACATAGCAGGTAAAATCCAATATCCTGCTCCTGTCACTGTGATTACCAAACTGTCACATTTTTTTTCTTTCCCGTGGACACTGACGACACTATTGCAATACAAATTTACAGTACACAAAGAATTTGCATGATTATTTGCGTGTGTGAAATCTTCCTACTGTCCCTGCATTTGTTGCGTGACATATAATGCATCAGCCTTTTTACTGACTTTTGTGTTTTATTTATCCACTCACATTCAGCTCGTGCGCCTTGTAATAATAGATAATGCATCAACATGTTCAGAGCTGTTCAATTAGATGAGGAATATGCTCTGCAGCCTACAAAGAATTTCATTTTTTCCATTTCAGCCTTTTTCCTTTTTTTTTTTTGGAGCACTAATGTAAGGCCATTGCTCTCATGGTCTGATCTTTTCTTTAATATTAGAAAATCAAAGCTCATTTTCTGAGTCATAAAGAGATCCTTTTTGTGTCAGAGATGAATCAGATGGTTTTTAGGTATACTGCGCCAGCTTGTCTTTATAATAATGCCTCTATAAATAAAAGAAAAATCAGTCTTCCACCTCCAGAAAGGCTATAAAATCCAAACAAATGTCTCAGTTATTATGTTTACACACAAGATATAAAGCACAGTATCAGTGAAACATATTTTGAAAGTTTTACAGTTTAACTATAGCCTATGATTATTTATCAGGTGTTAAAATTAAAACCTTAAACATGCTCTTCATCGGATAACTTTAGCCAACAAGAAAAGGTAGAATGCTCCACTGTGTTTGGTACGTCCAGTGTCTGAAAGCAGAGTTACAACCGGGCACAGAGAGATTGGAAAGTACAACGGGGTCTTTTAGGAGTCCAGCAACAGTAATGGACACTTCCTTCTATTTATAGTGGGGAAAGCTAAAGAAGATGAATAGAAAAGCTGAACAAAGAGGGAGAGAGAGCAGAGCCACTGGCTGTAATGCTTTCCTACACTGGTGGGCAGACAGTCTAATGCAGCATGACTTCCTGGCTTAAAAAAAGAAACGAAAGAGAAAAAAAAGATATGCTTATTACTACATTTTGACCATTATAGTTAAAAACAAATGTTTTTAATGAGAAAATCCAATAGACTACAGCTGCACTTTCTTTTACATCAATAGTTTATTTTAATCAAATAACCAGTAGAGCTTAAAAAACAAAACAAAATATGTGAATAAATGCAGGTTTCAGTCAGCAGGGCACATGGTGTATAGGACGACAACGAAACAGGCGTCAGCGAAATGTCAGAAAGTAGATAGAGCAGCATAATAGCCCTTTATGATATTTAACACAGTGTCTTTATTTTCTGCTACTTTGTTTTTAAAGGTAGAACAACTTAAAAAAATATTTTTAATAAAAATAAAATATTTTAAAAGTAGATCTTATTAGATTAATAGATTATTTTTAATAAAAACAACATGCATGGTATATTTCACAATTTCTTACACACTTAAAACATCTATAGTAAAATGTTGGACTATATTCAGTTTATCTGGGGTCTGAACCTCACTCAGGGATCCCACAATTGAGAAGTGTTGGCATTATTTTGTTTTTTCCAAGATTCGTAGCAGCACATTTGCTGGAGATAATATCTATCTTAATATTATACTGCAAGAAACCTTTGTCTGCCAGCCTGTGTTTGTTTATTTGTTTGTTAGACCAAACATGGCACACCAGTACATCTTAGGCCACTGAAGGTTCTTATCCAAATCCAAAGGTTCTTATAATGTGATGATGTTGCCTAGCAGCCACTTAGCAACAGGCTAAAGTGACACATTTTTAGCATTTATGCACCACCTTAAAAAGACATCCTATCATTTTAAATTCAATGACACTAACAGCTCATTTATATCCACAAATTTTGAACTGTGCTTGATGCCATCAGGTTGCCTAGCAACCACTTAGCAACAGGCTAAAATTAAACATTTTAACATCTACACTCTCCTGATTTTTCTCAGTATAGTTAAGTATACCAGTTTCCCACCAGTATGCACAGGCCAAACAGTATTATGCCACTAGTAGTTGAAATGCTGTAATGTAACAAATAATAGGACTTCCCTTGTTTGTAAGCAAATAAGAAAAAAATGTGTACAGTCAAAATGTATTCTCTTAAAGTGTTTGTAAAATGTTTGTTTAATCAGTAAAGTGTCATTATCACTATTCTGACCACAACAGCTGGAAAGAGTGAGGAAAACATGTTTTTGAAATTCATCTTCTTCAGCTCTCTGGGCGATGCCGTAAAGCCACCGCATGATTTATTCTTCTTTCTTTAGACATATCCAAGAAATATGCCTCATTTTAAGTAATCCCTGAAGGTACTTATTCATATTCTCTGTATGATTGGACCATCAATACTAGGGGTAAGTGAAGGTCGCTATGACAGCTTTACGGGTTGGCAGCTTTTCCTGCCTTAGTGCTGTTGCTTCTCAAAGCTCTCTAAGGTTGTTTCTTCCTCGGCATTGCTTATTTCATTGTATCATGACACACGACCAGTTCAACAAATAGCAAATACAATCAAAGGTGCATTAGTCTGAATTTGACCTTCCCCCACTTGTGCAAGATAGGCTCACGATTACACTAAGTGCTTTCCTTGATCCTTAGCTCTTGTATCTGTATATATCACTTGTGTGTCTTTAAGGTAGAATTAAATTATTTATCATTCAGGTGACCAACTGACCTGTTTGTCAGTGATCACAGGTCAGTAAACTGGCTTTATTAACATTCAGAAAAGCGAGGGACTTTACATATTATCAAAAGCAATAACAATTAAAAAAAAGACTTGACATGTAATCTATAAACGGGAAACAACCACTAAATCATTCAAAACAAAACCGCATACTTATTCTATGTCAAGCATTCGATTAATATTTTATCATTTTTCCATGGCTACGTTTGATATTAATGAGCTTTTAGCCTACGCTGCTTGCTTGCTAAGATGACATATCCGAATGCTCTGAATATTTATAATGTGCTAGAGGACAAAGGTTAAAGAGACGCATTTTGCTTTCGGCTCACTGCCTTCACTTCTGCTACTTAATTGGTGGGCAAGAAAAGTTGCTGTCCGTGGTACTGAACTCACAGCTTATTCAGAGAGGTGCTGTTCTGTTGTTTAGGTTTTGTTTTTTTACTTTTCCTTTTTGTTCCAGTGAATTTGCACCTGGAACAGTTAATGCTGTCAGATACTCGGGCTGGCCGAGGAGGAAATTAGCTGAATAGCTTGTTCAGCAGCTGAGCGACTTCTAACCTTTGCCGTGCTATGGAAAAGAAGAAAAGAAGTTGGAGACAAAGAGAAAATATAAAAGCTTTATTGACCTTGACCTGCTGCGCAAAGGGTATAGAAGGTCTTGTGCAAAAGGTGTGATAAAGCAGCCTGTGATTAAATGTACATCTGCCCTGAGTCCTGCCATACTTGACCTGTGTTGGTTTCTTTAATTCTGTCTTTCTCTTCTGCCTCTTGCTCAGTAACCATGTCTGAAACTAAATAGAAAGCCTCTGGCAGTATGAGTGTCATAAGTATGGCTGTGCATGGCAAAACAATTGCAGCCTGTCCACTGCATAATAGACGGGTGGAAGTGTAAGCACTGTGTGCCATCCATAAAATCAATGGTCCACTGCTTGGTGGCTGGCTGACTCCCCTCAAAACACACCCAGGCGGGTGCCATAAAGGATGTTTATTAGGCTGACAAGTCGACACTGCAGCTCCTTGTCATGCTCTGGTAATAGGGGCCAGGCGCAGACCAGCGGAAGCATTGCTTCAGCTGGTTAGGAGACAGACATCCCCTTCAGGGGTGAAGATAAGAAAGGAGAGGAAATAAGAGAGAGAGAGTAAAGAAGACGCAGGGAGGGTTATGTTATTAGTGCATCTAGAGCTTGCTTTATGAGTGGAAGAAAGATGAGCGAAAAATAGGAAAAGAAGATGAGCAACACGGAAAAAAGTGAAAAAAGGAGAAGATAAGGAGAGAATGTGGGATGGTAAATGGACTTGTGCAATAGGACTTGTAGGATGTGTGGTGGGCACATATGACAAAAACCTCATTACTGCAGGTTTTCTCGACATCCGTGTTTAGAACACATATACACTAGAGGTGGGAATCACCATACATCCCACGATACGATATTATCACAATACTTAACGCACGATATGATATTATTGCAATTTTGTAAAATATTTTGCGATATTCAGATTCTGTACATAAAGGTAAACTTTATCAATATTCATTTTATCTAATATCAAAGTCTCACACTCAGTCTTTCTCTCATTTCAGTCAGTTATATTGTTGACAAACTGAACGGTTTGTATTACAGTCTAGTCCAACTTAACTGAATGCAACCATCTGGTACAATTATAGCTATTCTGAACTATGCAATTTGTGAAAACTATGCAGCCCATTCAGCAACTGAAGAATTTGAAAGTAAATTAAAACAAAATCTAATTTTACATTAAATAAAAAAGTTTTAAACTTAATTAAAATAAAACATGTCTTAAATTAAAATAAGTAAACTGTCATGTTTATTGCTGCCAAAAAAAAGTTAAACACATTTGGACAGTGAAGGAATGTCAGGATTCTTGCTCAGAAAAAGGATCAACATGCTCTGAAGTCAGAGCACAAAAACCTTTTTGTAACAAAATATCGATTTCTGCTGTCCCTGTATCGATATATTATTAGCAAACAAAATATCACGATACTACACAGTATAGATTTTTTCCCCCACCCCTAATATACACACATATCCCGAATGACTTGATGAGTCACTGATGGAGCTGAGACTTCAGGTTTGGATGAACACTGTGGATCAAATCGTGATAATGGGAGTCATTTCAGGGTCTTTGAAGTGTTCATGAAAATGTATTTGTCATTTTTTTTGCAATAATTTTGTGTTGAGGAAATGCCTTTTTGGGCCAGTGTGCATCTCCACTGACCTGCAGCTCCACTGTGGTCATTACTACACAATGCTTTTGTGTAGTTACTCTTGTTCTCACAGCGAAGTTACAGCTGTAAGCTCTTCCAGCATATTTGTAAAACACTTTGCTACTCTTGTGAGCGGATCTGCATTTATTGTGAGCCCACAATAGATTCAGGCGATAAATCAGCTAATCAATGGCAACAAAGTCAGTCCCTCAACAATATTGTGGGAAAACGGCTTGAATGAGTCTCATTGATTTGGCTTCAAAAATCGTTGTTTCCTCAAGAAAGACTGACCTTGAAGGCACGGAAAGCTTGTTCTGATTGAAAAAGTACCCCATGCTGATTTTGCCTCATTGATTTCTGTTGCATATTTCACATTTCTATTATCTTGACTCTTCTTATCGATGTAGCCTCTGCTCCTGACCTTTCTAATTTTCCTTTGCTCAGAAAGTCAGGTCAAAGGAAGAAGATGAGGAGATAAAATGAGATACTGCTCACTCATCTTGCTAACTCATCATAAAGCAGCACACCTCCATTATTTCAAGTGCTAGTTCTTCTGAATCAGCTCTGTAGAGGGAAGTTCCCAGCACCATTATGTCACCAGGGATAAGAGGACAGAGGGATGGAAAGTGCTACAAAAGAAGCTATTTTAATTAAAGCTGCAGATTTACTCGCCAAGCTGGGTTTAACTGTAGATGGCGAGGGCCGATGGGAGCCAAAATGGTGGTCGTAAAAATGACTCATGCCAAGCAGGGGTGGAAAAGAGCCCCTTGAGGAACGGGAAAGGGAATTAAGGTGGGCAGTCGGAGGCTGTTCTATAATGAGGACAAATAGCCGAGAAGT
Source organism: Copadichromis virginalis (assembly GCF_057382275.1). Classification (NCBI taxonomy): domain Eukaryota; kingdom Metazoa; phylum Chordata; class Actinopteri; order Cichliformes; family Cichlidae; genus Copadichromis; species Copadichromis virginalis. The sequence continues at coordinate 20,536,429 of NC_140635.1, forward strand.
TTGTCGCCTGACAGAAGGTCTGGAGCCGGCCGGGGAAATATTCATAGTGCAATACTTTTAGCTCCTGTGACATTTCGACTGCACTATGTCACCTTAGTGAGAAGGGGAAAAGGGAACAGGGTGGATGAAATAATGACTAAGAAAGATGAGGAAGGTTTAAAAATGCAACAGAAACACAGAGGAAAGGGTTGCTGTCAGGCTTTTTATTTTCCCATTAAAAAAAGAGGAGTGATTTATGAATTTATCAGCCATCAGAGTATTTTAAATGAAACAACTGAAAATATGCCCAAAATAAGTGATTCTTAAATTGCTTTTAACTTTTCAGCTACTTGTCAAGGGCACAGAGTTATTATATTGTTAGACAATAAATTGTACAGCTGATGGGTGTGCAGTGAGTATTAGTATTATGTCTAAAAAGAAAAAGAGTAATTTGTGGGCCTATATCTCCCTTGAAAGGATAATAACTAATTCTGATGGAGATTGAATGTACAATCATTGGCACTTCTTTAATTATACCTTGCTAGTACCGGGTTGGTCCTCCGTTTGCTTTCGGAACGTCTTTGATTCTTCGTGCAAATTTATCAGCTACACATCCATAGTGCAAATTTCCTGTTCTACTACATCGTGGTGCTTTCTTGGACTGAGACCAACCAACTTGAGATGATCTGAGCTTTGTGACCCGGTGAAGCAGACATTTTATTACTGTTTCTAACATTTTTAGGATTTTTAATAAGACCAATATGAGCATTCACCATTGTGGACAGAAAATAAGGAACAGTGCAAGAGGTACGCAGAATGGTGTTAGTGCACTCACTGTGGTAATGGGTTTCTGTTTGAGTAAGTGATTGCAAAATTCATAACTTTTCTTCTTCAGTCTGTATACTGTACTGACAAAGATGTGTTAAGTGTAGTGCATGTAGCAGCTGCTGTCTGCTTCCAGTGCCAGATTTCAGTCCTGGTGAGGAGCCAAAGGATTCTCTTGGTTCCAGCATATCACTGTGTTTTTCTGTTTTCAGGGACTTAGCTGGTGTGAAAATCAGCCAATCATCTTCCCCGCTTTACCACTGCGATTTTTTTTTTCTTCTTGCCTTTGTCTCACCTCCCACACACTTCTCTCGTCTTCCTTTCTTGTTCTGTCACTTGCTCCCTCAAGCTGTTGGATGTCCCCAGGAATTAATGAAGTGATAAAGTGACAGCACACACACACTCACAGAATTATTTCCATCACTTGAGGAGACATTACACTGACTTACATTACAGTTTTTCTCAAATGCTAAAACACATGTCACAAACGTTACCACCAGGTCCCCCAATGTCCAAACACAACACCCTTCTCTAAAGCTACATAAACACAACCACACCTTCCCACTGCAAAACTCAAACTCCCACACCAAGAGAGCAGCTCGAAGCTGTCAAAACTATAAACACTATACACAGCATTACACACTACAGCAAAACAATTGAAAACACAATGCTCAATTTGTGAGAAGGTTCTTTGTTTCATAACTGCCAATGCATATTTTAGAAACTATACAGTAACGGATCGTCGTAGATCCCTGCAGAGGATTAGGCATTTAGATTTGTGAGTTTCATATGAGTAGTATAAATCTATAGAAAATCCTGCATGTACGTACACTACTGTAACACAACTCAATGCAAAAACAGAATCTATTGCACACAACAGTAATCTTGAAAACATGAACAGGGTGTGAAGTTTTTTTATTTACGTTATTCACACCACACACACACCACAATCACTGTGCGGCATCATGTCGCTGAGCTGTTGCTCGCATCTCGTCCGTAATGATGGTACGAGGTTGTCTTGCTCTCCCTCCTGGACCTTCTCCTCTCCCATGTTGGCCTTCTCCTCTTCCTCGTTGGTCGCTCCTCTTCCTCCTCTCATTTGAACTCCTCTTCCTCATTGGCCTGCTCCTCTTCTTCCAGGGCCAGCTCTTCTCCCTCCTCTGCATCAAATTCCTCTTCCCCTGACTCTGCCTTCATCCATTGTGTTTGTTTGGAACCTTCAGCATACTGTGCACTCTGAACTTGCTTTTACATGTGGGTACAGCATTAGCAACAAGTGTCTTCAATTTTGAGTCATTATGTGTAGTGAATGACGCCAGGTGTGTTCCCTGTGTTCAAAGATTGGTGACTGTGGCAAGCATTTTGCATCACATGGGCTTTCATTTGAGGATATGAGCAGAGTTGTTTTGCAACATGTGTTTTAGCAAGGAAAAATGTGTTTAGATTTATGAGTACAGAGGGTTGTGTTTTGTGAATTGTGTCTTCATGTGACATGTGTTTATGGTACTGGAATATGGTGGCTACATTTAGTAAATGTGTTTAGACTACTGGTCATTTGGGTTACAGGATTGGCTTTTGTGTTTTAACATTTGAGAAAAACTGTAACTTCTCACTGGCCTACAGTAATATTAACTATGGCTGCTGCTTGCCTTAACCTGAGTCTAACCTGACCACAAACCCAAATCAAACATTACTATTAACAAAAACTACCGATTCTCTGCGGAGAATTGCTTTTGTGGACCACCACTATGGAAATTTGTAAACAAATCTATTTCTTCACAACATGAGTACACACACACACACGCACACATTGCCTCGTTTTCTCACCAAAGGCTCAGTCAGCTGCAGCAGCAGATGTAGCTGGATATGTGTCAGATATCCCCCCTCTCCTACACTCTGAGCGCAAGTGAATTTATAATTTATATTCACCATCTGCATATGTCCTTATTTATGTCTCCCTGAGATATTTTAAGGGTTCTTTACCTAAACAAAATAAAATCACTTCCTGTAAATGGTTTGCTGGACTCAGAACATTTGGAAGAGCAGATGCACCCCGATGTAGTTTAAGGTTGGATCATAGCTGGAATATAACCTTCTTTCCATGCTGTTTTGGGAGCATTGTCACTCTGAAAAATTAGGCCAATCAGATGCTTTCCAGGTGGTATTGCATGGTGGATTAAATCTGATGGTACTCTGTTTTGAGCCAAAAATGTCAAATTTTGATTCTTCACAAGACCTGTTGCCACTAATTTTCAGTCAAGTACTCGTGTAATTTGTCATACTTTAGCCTTTTCTCCGTGTTTTCCTTCCTTTAGAAAGCTTTTTTACAGCCACACTTTCACTGAGATCTTTGTTAGTGCAAAAATACTATTATGTGTCAGTCAAACTGTGTTATCGATGGTATTTTTTGTAGAACGAACTAAAGAAATGGGAACAAATGATGTGTTTTTGAAACAGGCTGTTAGTGACAAAGTGCCTAAAGACACTTTAAATTTGGTTCCTTGCTAAGACACGACACTGGTTCATTTCTTAAGGTCGATGCCTTTTCTGTGCTTGAATAAATCAAAGGTCATCGTTAAGAGACCTAACAAACAAACAAACAAACAAAACATTTCTCTGAAAATGATTAGGTACAACACTTGGACTCAAAATGAATGAAAACGGAGCCAGTATCCAAAAATAGTCTAGCTCCTTTTAAGCTTAAGTCATTGCAAGTGATCCTATTATTTTTTCAGTTGAGTTTAATTGAATTAACATTACCTTTTTGTCCTCGTCAGCTGGTAAAATGCGAGGTGTCATTCAGTGAGGGAGATGAGAGCGGGACAAACTCTGAAACACCGTGATTTTCGAAAACAATCAGAGCCCGTCTCCACAACTTTGACTCGTTTTAAATCATTTTTATTTTTCGTCCCCGCCTTGCCTGCCCAGCTTCTGTTGAGAGTGTTAGAAAAATCAAATATGCTCAATATGGAACACTTTGTGTGCTGCCTTGATATTTATTTTCTAATTTGGAGCCAGTTATTTCCAATTGAAATGTATCTGTATATTATATTTTTCCCCGCCCCAAGTCTTTAAGCGTGTTAGCTCAGCACTGAGCTTAGACAAATTTCATCTTTCTAACATCAGTGTAAATTATTAGTTTATTTCACCAAAGTATCTGCTTTTGTGCCATTTTCTCTCTGTCCTTGTGACTGTTCAATTTTCATGTTTATTTGTGTGCATTGAGACAGATTGAATGGGAGTATGGAGCTTTGCAGAGTGACCTCTGGTTCAGCTGAAACCCCTCGGGGGGTTGGATAGCAGCTGTGCATGTGTGTGTATGTTTTTATGTGCATGCCTCTGTAAGTGCACACAAAAGCACCTTAACTCTATATTTAATAAACACTTGAACTTGACCAAAAACTGATTGTTAGTCTAAGTGCTTGGAACAATATGGCAGGATAATTAGTATCATGAGAGGAGCTCATGAGACGAGTGCCTTATGCAACAGGAAAGGTTACATCCTGTTGTACTTCACCAGGCACACGTACGTAAACAATACCTGCATCCACTAAGTGTGTCAAGAGCGAGCATCAAGTGCTGTCTCATCTCTCAAGTGTAAAACTTTTACTGTCTCTCAGAACTATTAAAAATTCTAATTAACTCTTGACCATGCTGTTTTTGTTCCATCTTGTTTCATATAAGCAGGTAATGCTGTAGTATTCTTACACAGTACACACTGACCAGGCACCGTGTGGACATTACACGATGTATAAAGACAAATCACAGACTCTTGAAGTATAAGCCGACCTATTTATTAAAAAATGGAGATGGACAATAAATCCCAATTCATTTCAGTTAGATCTCAAACTCTAGATCAGGGGTCTCCAACTCCAGGCCTCGAGGGCCGGTGTCCTGCAGGTTTTAGATGCGTCCTTGATCCAACACAGCTGATTCAAATGGCTAAATTACCTCCTCAACATGTCTTGTAGTTCTCCAGAGGCCTGGTAATGAACTAATCATTTGATTCAGGTGTGTTGACCCAGGGTGATATTTAAAACCTGCAGGACACCGGCCCTCGAGGCCTGGAGTTGGAGACCCCTGCTCTAGATCTTTGGTCCTTTATTCTGTTGTTTTCTTCTGTCGAACATTTTGACATAGATAGACTTTTAACAATAGATAGCGGGCTCACTGAGGAGAGGAAATCTGTATGCTTCTATAATTGCCAGATCGAATGGATTTGAAGAATACCAAAGAAGGGACAAAAAGAAAAAATATATGTATTTTATGGTATGTTTAAGTAATTTACAACCTCTCTCTTTTTCTCTTGACAGCATCATCCCAGGGACCAACACTAAAACAATCAAGTCCAGTTTGTGCTTTCCAGGTGAGTTGGAACTTCAAACGAATGCTACGGCATGTGTTTGTGTGTGTGTGGTTCTCTCTGTTGTTGTTTTTTTCCTCTACTGCTTATGTAAAACGACTTCAAATAAAATATATAAAATGCATTCACAAATGCAATGAAAACCGAGGTGCAAACTTTGGAGGGTTTTCCAAAAGTTGTGTGCTGTATACGTCAACGTTCTAGACATACTTTGGCTTTACAGTTCACTCTCTGGCCAGCTACAGCAAGGTGTGCAGCAACATGATGAACATAGTACAATAGGACAATAGCACAACAGTGCTTAACAAATTTATTCAATCACCACCCAGTCTAATGTTTATGCCACAGCTACTCTAAATTAACAGTATTGATAATTACCAAAATATTTTTTAATAATTGCTGATCCACCAGTGTGTGCAGGCTCCTTAATCTTCAATCAGAATGATATTTTTAATGCAAAAATGTATTTATACATGGATTATTATTGTATTATTATTATTATACAGTCGTTAACTTACATTCCTGAACAGAAAAATTACTTGATTAATTTATCTGAACTCAAGTGTGCCGGCTCAAATTTGGACATAAAAATGTGAACTCAGTTTGTCATTTGTCTAACAAACAACAATATATGATACTGTTAATGCAGGGTATAACCGGCAGATGAAAACATGATTCACTATTTTGAGAAATAAAAGCTAAAAAGTGAAGAATGACCTTTCCTCTCAGCATTGCCAAAATGAAGCTACTTCACATTGGTATTTGTGAAAACACGACAGTTTACTGTACTGGGTATACTGCAGAGTGTCCCTCCCTGCCACGTAAACACCCGCCCCGCAGCGATGCCTCATAAACACCGGCATCACAGCCACTAATACAACACATGCATCAAGAGCAAGAGGTGTTGTTAGGATCCGTTGGGGGCTCAGCCCAGTCAAAAAATCTTTAGAGTTCCATCTGATAATTGCAGTATTATTATGATATTTCAGTGTAAAATGAAAACAAGATGTGAGGCACCGCAGTCTTGCAAAAGGTTTCAGTCAGGTGAGTAGGCTGCCTTTCACAATATGACTGCAATTTTCTCATTCAGCTTTCTTATTTATTTCTTTTATTTATTATTTCTTTTTCAGCAGCAGGAGTAAAATCTTGAAGGAAAAGGGTCTTGGTGTTGATGAAGGAGTCATATGGTAGATTATATGTTGGTAAAACTTCAATTTTGAAAATTGGCCAACCCTGCTCTGATAGCGTCTATTTCTATTATGTGATAAAGGCTCCTTTTTCAACTGTGACATACTGTATTATATCTGTGCCTTGTCTATCTATATGATACTGTCCTGTCATCTGTCTGTTATGCTTCTCATTCTTTTTGCTGTTTTCATATTATCCTCTCCTCATCGTCAGTCAGCAGAAGGAATACAGTGAAAAGGAAGCAATCAGTGTTTGCCAACTAAAATGAGACAAATCTCTCATTTGATTACTCTATGGAGAAGTGCTATTTATCTATATATTACAAACATGGCTTAGCCAGTTTTCCCACACAGCAATAATCAGAAGTTATGCTTTTAATATGCGTTTTGTACATCGTGTGTCAAAGTCCTGAGCCAAAATCCATAATCCAAGGTTTTAATCTAACTCACAGATCATTTTACATTCTTATTAAAGTTCGTCTCACCCGGTTGTGGCTGTGATCTGCACAGCTCGCCCCCCGAACACTCCAAGTAGCACTCCACCTGAATAGACAGGCGTGTTTTGCAGCTTTAAAAGAACACGCATATTAAAACAAGTTTCAAGAAGATGAAAAGTTGATGCTGAAGGGAGAGAATTTCCACTGGGGTGTGAAAAAAAGCATGTATCTTTATAAAGTGTAAAAAGAGGCTGATGTATCCATTTGCCACGAGACAATTTCTGCCTTCAGAGGATGTAATGTGCATCGTCATTTTGATGCCGGAATCCACATACCTGCAGAGCTATGGAGTGATATTCCGGGATCAGAGGTTTCACACAATGTAGCACAATAGACTTAGTTTCTTTGAACCCCATCTCAAAGTAAAGGAGCTATTACCCGTTATCGGGTGAGTTTCAAGTTTCATTTTGATGTGCAGACAGTTTCGTGCTCTTAATGTTACTCAAAGATATTTTTTCTTAACTAAATGTTATAGAGGCTAAAAAACTTTTTTTCTATTAGAATAATGCAAATAAATGTTAGCATTATATACTATGTTTTTATTAATGTTTGCACATGTTTCAGAGATGAGTTAAAAAAGAAATGAGGGGTGGTTTAAGACTTTTGCACAATGCTATTATTATTTACCACTGCGGCCCTTAGTAAAGGCACCTTTTAACACCATTATTATAAGCAATAATGGTGAGAAAAATGTTTGATATTGATACAAACTAAGAAAAATGTTTGAGAACCATAAAGCTAGCTAACTGGTAGCTGAAGAGCCTCTTCTTAACCAACTTGAGCTTGTAGATGAGGCAGTGGGAGCTCTCATGTCCTGACTCATCAGCAGCTTCGGCAGCAGGAGACATCTCATCCTTCACCTCCTCTAGCCTCGCCTACACCTTGTTGCCATCATCCCTTTGTTCAAGCTTCACAGAAGCAAACTTTTACCCTCTTAAATAAACCATTGTAGCTTTCCTCATAGCTTATTTAAAAGGTCAGTTTACCATATTGTTAAAAAAAAGAAAAGAAATTGGTTAGAGTTGAACCTGCCCATAATTGAAATCTTGTATTGCTGAATTAGTACACTACTGATACTAGGAATGACAAGCCGTTGACCTACATATGCCGTTGACATATATATATATATATGTATATATATATATGTATATATATATATATATATATATATATATATATGTATATTATATATATGTATGTATGTATATATATGTATGTATGTATATATATGTATGTATATATATATAATCCTTAAGTCACACTGAGTTCTTTTGATTCCTCAGAGGCATCCGATGGAAGACAAAACACTGCTCAGTAGACCATTTAACACTTTATTTTCACTTTGACAATACTTCTAGAAGGGAGATGCGTCCTGCAAGACACGTTGCCGCGGATCTCAATATGGTGACGGGCACCTGACAGTTTTATTACCGGGCACCCTATTCTAGTCTAAACAACAGCATTTCAGTAACTTAGATAAGATGGTTCCCTCTTATCTACTGCTCTACAGGCAAACATGGGCGAGAGTCTACGACTGGAGGACACCTATTCTAATGCCTTTATTATTCAGGCCTGTGTCCACTTAACACTACTCTATATGATTATATGGGCAGTTTTGATTAATATGAGATTAATATAAGGCACAGTAATAAAGCACTTCAGGTAAGATCATTCTAACACCTGTCAATACGATCTCATGCCAGGTGTATGGAATTAACATCTTATTAGTACCAGAGCGGTCATTCAAGGACGTATAATCTTTGACATGTAACATGAAAGCCTTTGTAAGTAAGATTTTGTACAAAAGGAACTCGATAGAGGATTTCAGTCATGACATCCTTTTCAAAGCAGTGAAGTGAATAGCTGCTGGGCATCACAGTCAGACTCAGTTATTATGTGATTTTGTCACTTATTCTAATAGACGTACTTAAATACACTGAAGTTTTTTAGCCAAAGGCTGTTGTAGATGAACAAATAGGTTCATAAAAACTCAACATTTTCTTTATGATAACTAGTCTTTAATTTAAACCAATTTTCATACTGGATGAGGACCAGTGTGTTACTCGTGCTTTAATCTGTGTATTTTACTTGTTCAAGTATCACTGTTTTGTAAAACTCTGTTTTGAGCCTACAGTGGGGGTGAGCAGGAAGGCAGCACTGCATGTTTGCCTTTCTAATTACTTCTCATAGGAACCCAGCTATTGATTGTTGCAAATGCTCATTGATTTTTAGCAGGACTCTACACTATCTGACGTTTGTGCTAAATACCAGGGGACGAATGACGTCAGTGGGCTTGTCTGTGACATCGGTTTATCTGTTTGCGGGTATGTGTGCGGAGGAAGAGGTATGCAAATGTGTCTGTGCATGCATTTTTTCTGTAGATTAAATGAGAATGGGCTTGTGTATCTGAGGAATAGGAAAGTTGCTGCATTTCTTTTGGCCCCGGAAGCCTAATCGAGAAGCATCGATCAAGCAAGGGGAAACAGCGTGCTTACTTGCACATTGAGATAGCCAAAAGCTATTGGCAAACTGTTTGTTCTCATTGGATAAAATCACAAGACTTGCCTCCCTGTGATTCTAAACAGATCACCATGTCAGAAGGTCAGAAGGGGTGCCACAATATATCAGCAGTCTCTTTCAATATTTTTAGTAACTAAATGTTAGGTGATGCCACAGTTCAATAACTACTTTAATTATCCATTAATGAATTCTGCTGGCATTGCAAGTTGAGATGACAGCATGTCAAGTACAAAGGAGTGCAAAGTAAGCATTAAAATACAAAATAAAGTTGTAGGCATAACCCCTGGCTGTTTAACTTCTTACAGTTGGCAAAATTACATCATTATTTACAAACTATATAGATCAGCAAACTGACTGAGTCCTCTAATACCAGGATTCACAAAGTACAGTCCATAGACCAGGTGTATCATTTTCATGTGAGCATGAGAAAACAATGTTGTGCTTCACATTATGTTTTTGTTTTTGACACTGATGAATTCAGCTGATACAAACACATTTAAAACAACTCATCTGTTAAAAGGCCTACCCCCCTGGTAACATTGGTTATCCCCTGGTTGATGGAGAAAAACGTGAGAAGTTAATGGCTATTGCTTAAAAACTGGTCACAGAGAAGTTGCTACACCAAAAATCTCCCCTCGATTGCGTCAGCTGCTAGCATATTGCTACAGCAGAGACAGGCTGCCCCTCCCTGAGCCTGAATCTGCTGGAGATTTCTTCCTGTTAAAAAGGTGTTTTTCCTTCCCATTGTTGCCAAGTGCTCACTCATAAAGGGTCATGTGATTGTTGGGGTTTCTTGGCCTACAGTATAAAGCGCCTTAAAGCAACTGGTGCTGTGAAGTGGCACTACTGTATATAAGAAAATTGAACTGTAAACTAACTACCAAGCCACGAAGTGTGATGCAAACCACAATGAAGCTGCAGCACTGCATACCTCTCTGTGACCAATTCCAACAAGTGCCAGCAAGCATTCACTCATTAGCCTGTTGAGAAATATGCACTTTTCCTTAGCAAACAGTGTTTATCAGGGGGTCAGTGACCAAGCTCTAGGCATGTGCGCATGGGGATTGAGCAACCACTCACTGGGGGAATACTCGTTTTTCCTTGGTGACCGGTGGTTGCCAGGCAGTCACCAACTGTTCCCAAAGCAGCCAGCCATCAAAACTTTAAGAACCCTCTTACAGTTTAGCACTAATGAAAGTGTAAAATGCTATCTGGTGTTTGTGTGTGACTACTTGATTAGACGCTGCATGGCCCCCATAGTGCTAGTAGGTATTCTAATTTTTTAAAATGCACACCAGTATAGCTATTGTTTCTCCGATGATTGCCACACCAACCAACAGTAATCGAGCCTGCAACTCTGACAGTGTTGCGTCAATCTATCAGTCTGTGATGGTAAGCTGTAAAAAAGCTAAGGTGTAAAGTAAGAGAACAACCAGTATAGTCCTGCAGTACATTGTTGAAGGAGGACTGGTGGATTTGGTGGTCATGTTTTTACCCAGAAGGCTCCACGTGTTCTACGCCAAGTTGGCACTGTCCTGGATTCAGTTTCTTGATTTTTCACATGACTTAGTGCACAGTGCACACTATATTGTATGGTGGATTTGAAAGATTATCATTGTCATCTTGATATGCACGACTTGTGGTAGCTTAAATCTTCTAATGACTGGGAATTAAAAAGAGATGGCTTGCTGACAAAAATGACTCAGTCTCTTTTGCACATAAACACCCCTCTGGAGTTGTACTGCTGCTTACTTTTTTTTTTACTTTGGTCTTTGGTTTTGTCCTGCCAGGATATCGCCTACTTTAATAGGAATTTGCCTATCATTGTTCCCTTATTCCTGTGAAGGGTTTTGAATAATGCATCATTCTGTTCTTCAACTTCCATTTGAATATATCTTTCTGGTCAGAAAAGAGAGAGTCTCTCTGTTGACTGAAAAATAAACACAGAGTTACAAAAGGCAAAGGGACAAAGAGTGAGGAAGGGTATAAAGAACGATAGCAACAAAAGGGCAGACGAAGAAAGCAAGAGACATATCAACAGCAAGAAAGATGGATAGAAAGGCTTATTGAGAGCGAGAGGGCCACACAGTGCAGCATCTGTATCAGGCTTCCAAAGGGTATCTAATGTGGTTTGCTTTGGTAATGAGACTGCCAGTCTTTTGTAATTTTCGGTGTTAGTTCAGTGCTCCTTGTGTCTTTTCTACACTGTGTACCTACATCACGTTCCTGATTACCGAGAGATTGGAAATGTTTATTTTTAGTTGTCTGAAACGTACATCGACAGACCGTGATGAATGGGAACAGTCCTCCATTGTGGCAGAAACAACAGTAGCAGAATTGACTGTAGCTTTGGGAATATTCCTGTCACTACTAGAGATGGACCAATCCGATATTACCTATCGGTATCGGTCCGATACTGACCTAAATTACTGGATCAGATATCGGAGAAAAATAAAAAATGTAATCCGATCCATTAAATATCACGAAAGCACCTCACAAAACTTGCAACACGCCGTAACTCACCTCAGAACGTTAGCACGTCGGCGCAGTATGCATCACGTGATAGAGCGGCTGTGGCATGCGGGACCTGTCGGTGGTCTGGATAGCATGTGGAGCTTCGCTAGCAACCTGGCATTTCATCTCCGACAAAGTTATTCCCGAGAGAAGTAAAGCAAGTGTGTAAGTCCATCTCTGAATGTTTGTAAAGCATTCCTGCGTTAAGCTTAACAAGCGACTGCCTCTTCTTGTTGCTACTTCAATCATGAAACTGCTTAATGATCAGCTGATCGGCTTTTCTGTCGCGAGTCCGTCTCTCTTGTTTGTTTTTGGCCCACTTTGCACCAGAAAGAGGAAACCAGCGGCTGAACAACAGCAGCACGTTTAAGCTTGATAAGCTGTTGTTAGAATTTATTTAATATTACTTTCTACTCGAGGATCTTTTCCTACGTAGCTGACGGCTGGTAACTGTGCAGGGGCGGATCTAGCAAAGTTTAGCCAGGGGGGCCGATAGGGCATTAACAGGGAAAAGGGGGCACAAAGACATACTTTTCTTTCTTATTGGTAAATGGTAAATGGCCTGTATTTATATAGCGCTTTACTAGTCCCTAAGGACCCCAAAGCGCTTTACATATCCAGTCATCCACCCATCCACACACACATTCACACACTGGTGATGGCAAGTGTTACGGCCCTAGCAGGGCCTCCTCCTGAAGGTGCCTGTGTGAGCGTGTCCCACCACCTCTTCTGCCTGAGGTGCCACCTTTCCCTGTTACACAGCTGACTCACATCAGTAATTAAAAGTATTTAAGCCCAGGGAAAGGTGAGCTCTGGGCCTGAGTGCCATGAGTGTGGTTACAGCTAGTGAGCTGAGTGTGTTTGTGAGTGGTTACAGCTAGTGAGCTGTGTTATTGTGGTTTGCAGCTAGTGAGCTGCTCTCTTTCTTTTTGGCTTACGTTTTACTTTATTGACCACGCCTGAGTTTTGTTTGTTTTCTTAAATGGTGATAGCGGCTTGTCTGTCTCTTTTAGTTGAGCTACTTTAATAAAACTCTTTGATTTAACCCTTTTGCCTCCTTGACTCCTTTTTCTGACCTGGACACTTTTTGTTACTCCCCCCTCACCGCCTAGACCCCTCAGGGGAACGTAACACAAGCTACATTGTAGCCACAGCCACCCTGGGGCACACTGACAGAAGCGAGGCTGCCGGACACTGGCGCCACCGGGCCCTCTGACCACCCCCAGTAGGCAACGGGTGAAGTGTCTTGCCCAAGGACACAACGACCGAGACTGTCCAAGCCGGGGCTCGAACCGGCAACCTTCCGATTACAAGGCGAACTCCCAACTCTTGAGCCACGATCGCCCCATCTCATTTAAAATGTCTAGCTTTTAATAAATAATTATCTGACACCCAAAGTTTTAATTTGATGTAAAATGAATAGAAGTCAATTACTATATATAGTGACTATTAAGTCTAATATATATACCCTAGTGAGCTATAGTACTTTTTCCTTTGGGAAGGTACCATCTGTGCAGTCTGCAATTTTGTTGAAGAAAGATGTTGAATCTATTTAATATTTCTTGAAAAATAATTGATTTCTGTGCATTTTTTTCCACACTGCATCAAATTAAGGTTGATTACGTCGATTAAGCATCATGAGGTGGAACGTGAGGGGTGGTTCCCTATTTTTTATTTTTTTATTTTTGTTGTTGCTGGGAGTTGGAACCCTATTAGTTAGGTTGCTTAATATTTACGCTAAGTACTCTTTAAAATACCAGAATAGGGAGGATGGTGTAGGTTTAAGTTTATTAGATTGATCAGTATTGCTGAACTATGAAATATTTTTTTTTGCATACAGGTATAACAGAATAGCTTTAGCTTAGTTGTTGTTTTAAACTTGAGTATGAACTTATACAAAATGCAGCAAGATATTTTAAAAAACAGTTTTGTTGATTAAAAAACACTATATCGGATTCATATCGTATCGGCAGATATCCAAATTTATGATATCGGTATCTGTATCGGACATAAAAAAGTGGTATCGTGCCATCTCTAGTCACTACATCCAACTTTGAAAAAAATTAGCTCTGTTTGCTTAAAATTGGTGATTGTTGTTGTTTGATCATTTGTGACATGTGTTCAGAAGGATTGGAGAAGAATTGAACAGTCTAAGATTGATTGAGGTTCGGAAAAGGCAGCGGTCATGAAGTCAAAAACGACTTCACACACAGGTTTGCTTTCTTTGTCTTATTGAAACCAGAAACTTGCCACACCCAGTACAAAGGATACAAAGCCTGGAATATGTACTGCACCTCTAACACCACCCTCTAAGTATTGTGTGTAAAACACGCTAAAGGTTTTCTTACATTTCTGATTTTCCAAGTTTTCATTTGGTTGGGATTGTCTGGTTTACTTCAGAGAGCTGTTGTTTGTAGGGCACAGAGAATTGCCTGTAGATCAATAATTAAAAGTTCAGCAGAGCATATTTTAAGCCCTGATCTGTTTTTTTCGGGGGGATTCGAGGAGTATGTGTGTGTATCTAATTATCTGTCAAAGGAAGTATTTGATACAGCTGCAATGGATCAATCAGCAGTTCCCCTGATTGGCTTGACTTGGAACCGAGCAAAGTCAGTTTTAATCGATATTGACAGCTGCCATAATTTTATCTTCGTATCAGCTTTTGATGAGTAAAAAGTTCCTGTACTTCTGGAGACTGTTTTAAAGCATCACCAAAATTAAATGCAGTGCATTTTATGCAGAGGCCAAAAGTACTGTATATAGTATATCCTTATCCATCCTATATAGCATTGGCACTGGCCCATCCTATCCATTTGAGTGACAGCAGATAATCTCTAGCTCCTCTGCTGTCACATGGGGTTTTGATACATCAGTCTCAGCAGACACCTTTTTTTCTAAATGTTTTTCGACTTTTGAGTCCCCTTAACTGCTAGTTTTTAAAGATATTTTTGGCCAGTGGAAATTGCAAGCTGGTGCTGGCTGAATGTCATAGACTGTGATTTAATACTAGAACCGCTGGGGGAGCGGTCAGTCCCCTCCACATCCTGTAACAACATCATCAACAGCAAAGAAATAATTTTATAAAGAAGTTAAGATGTGAATTTAAATTCTTTAGGGGTTTTATTTGTTTTACAAATGATTTGAATTATTTAAACCATAAAGTTTAAATAAATTCTACTATCTACTAATAAACAAAAGGTATACTAAACAACACAATAACTGACAGTGTTGGGAAGGTTACTTTTAAAATGTGTTCCACTACAGATTACAAAATGCATGCCCCAAAATGTATTCTGTAACGTATTCCGTTACGTTACTCAATGAGAGTAATGTATTCTGAATACTTTGGATAACTGAATATATTATTATGCTTTTTAAAACTACATGAATGTGATTTATTACTATTACTGAAGGTCCGTGGCTCCAAACCATAGTAAAGAGACCTCTGGCTCATTACTACGTGGGTTCTGTGTCGGGCTCATAACCGAAAAATAGCTTTACTTTGTTGTCTTGTTGTTGTTTGGGGGGAAAACACGAACACAGCGTACAGTCGAGTCTTAATAGCTTACTTACAACTGGGCTCGTCAGGCACTCTTCTTGGCTGCAGTGGTTGTTATTATATTTACATGCTTCCAGCTCCCGTTTCTGCTCGATGACAACTTGTACTTTTCCATTCTCCTTTTTCTCCCTCCTCGCGCTCACAGACACATAACGTGTATGGCAGTCCATTCTCCCTGCAGCACGGACTACACTGCCCATGAGGCTACATTCTTTAGGGCAATGCCTGTAACACTCTGCCTATTAGCTTAGTACAACAACAACAACAAAAAAGCGCTCTCTCACTCAGGAAACACGCAGTCGCAGAGAGAGCACGCGTCACCCTGTAACCACGGCAACCGTAATGCTGCCGCCTGGAACAACAGAACGTAGCTGTCAAACAAAACCCAAACAGTCCTGACCCGTGACAATATGAAACAGGAAAATACTGCCATGTAATCCATTTATTTCAACAAAGTAACTGTATTCTGAATACCACCTTTTTAAACGGTAACTGTAACGGAATACAGTTACTCATATTTTGTATTTTAAATACGTAACGGCGGTACGTGTATTCCGTTACTCCCCAACACTGATAACTAACATGTCTAAATTATCCAATTATTGTAGGAGAAGAACATTCTGGAGAATGTGTCGTATTTAGTTACTCTAAAATACAGAAGGTATAAAAAAACAGAGCGCTCACTGTGAAACAGATTGAACTGATCGGCGTCTTCATTTTAAAATTTAAAAAATAAAATAAGGAAATTAAGTCTGTAAAGGTAGAATTTAAAAAAAGTATAATCTCATCCATATCTGCCTCCTCTTCATCAGACCTGTAGCCTCTCTCTACCCTCCTCCATGCCTCAAATCTGCTGCCCTTTACCTCCTCAGACCTAAAACCCGTCCGATTTGCTCCAGATTTCACTCTTCATTTACTCCGATTAGTTCTACACACTCTAGACTGTTTTCCTGCCGCTCTGCACAGGCAGCAGCCACCTACTTCCACCATACCCTCCACTGCTCTGATCCCAACAATTATTCATCTTTTATCAAACTACAGTTCTTCAAATGTTTATGAATTAATCACATCTAGATAGCTCTCACTTATATTCAGCATGGTTTCACATCAAATTGTTGCTAAACAATAAGTGTTGTACTAGCATTTCAAAGGTTACTGTGTCTGATGTGGGCCTGTCTGATCATTACTGTGTTTTCTTTGAAAGTAAAATCTCAGCCCACACAAATATATCAACAACAGTGATCACAAAACGGTGTATAACTGAACACAGTAGTGCAATTTTTAACCAGGTCTTCCCATTAACACCTGACCTGCCCAGAGGGTCAGTCAATGAGCTCGTCAATAGCTTCAATGCTAACATGTTAAATGTAATGGACACTATTGCTCCCATTAAGGTGAAGGTTATCTCTGGAAGGAAAAAGTCTCCATGGAGAAACTCCACACTGGTGAAAAAAGAAAAAAGAGAGTGTAGGAAAGCTGAGCGCAGATGGAGAAAAACAAACCTCCAGGTTCATTATGACATTTATAAAGAGAAACTTCACAATTATAATTTACAACTGAGGAATGCAAGGAGGTCCTACTTCTCTGACATCATCACTAAAAACAGCCATATTGCTCGGGTCTTATTTTCTACAGTTGACAGGCTAACAAACCCTCCTGTGTCAGTGGCAGCTGAACTTCATTCGACCATGACCTGCAATGACTTTGCCAAATTCTTCACTGAAAAAATCCAAAAAATTAGACAAGCAATTGGTACATCAACAGCAGATCCAGGATATGTACTGTGTCCACCAAAAAACTGTTTAAACACCATGAAACAGTTTCAACCTATTAACAGCAAAGACCTGGAGGACATCTTAGGTAAACTGAACTCCTCCTCCTGCTGTTTAGATGTCCTGCCAACAAGTTTTTTCAAAAAGGTCTCAAAGACTTTAGAGTCAGACCTGTTACAGATCGTCAACTTTTCTTTATTATCAGGTGTGTTTCCAGAATCACTAAAAACTGCTGTAATCAAACCTATACTGAAAAAGGACAATCTTGACAAGACACAAATGAACAACTACAGGCCGATCTCAAATCTCCCGTTTTTAAGTAAGATCATTGAAAAAGCAGTTTCTCAACAGCTCAGTTACTTCTTAAAACAGAATAATTGCTACGATGCCTTCCAGTCAGGTTTTAGACAGAACCACAGCACTGAAACCGCTCTGACCAAAGTGTTTAATGACATATGTCTGAATACAGACAGTGGAAAAATGTCAGTCCTAGTTTTACTGGATCTCAGTGCAGCATTTGATACAGTTGACCACAACATATTACTCAAACGACTGGAGAACTGGACAGGTCTTTCAGGAACTGTACTAAACTGGTTCAAAACATACGTAGAAAACAGGAAATACTTTGTATCAATAGGTAACTTCACATCTGAGCAGACAAGTATCACATGTGGAGTTCCCCAAGGTTCCATCTTGGGACCCCTTCTGTTTAACATCTACATGCTCCCACTGGCACAGATTATAAACAACAACAAAATAAACTATCACAGCTATGCAGATGACACACAAATATATATCACAATGTCACCAGGAGACCGAGGCCCTGTACAGGCTCTTGGTAAATGCATTGAGGAAATCAATGACTGGTTGTGCCACAATTTTCTCCAGCTAAACAAAAACAAAACTGAGGTAATAGTCCTTGGCGCCAAAGAAAAACGATTACAGGTCACCAGAGAACTTCAATCTATACATCTAAAAACCACAAACCAGGCGAGAAATTTGGGTGTAGTGATGGATGCAGACCTAAACTTAGAAAAACACATTAAGACAATAACAAAGTCAGCTTACTATCACCTCAAGAATATATCAAGGATAAAAGATCTGATGTCTCAACAGGACCTGGAAAAACTAGTCCATGCATTCATCTTTAGTAGGCTTGATTACTGTAACAGCATCTTTACAGGTCTACCTAAAAAATCAGTCAGACAACTACAGCTCATTCAGAACTCTGCTGCTCGAGTCCTCACTAAGACCAAAAAAGTGGACCACATCAGTCCAGCTCTGAGGTCCTTACACTGGCTGCCTGTCCGTCAGAGGATAGACTTTAAAGTTCTGATGCTGGTCTATAAAGCTCTGAATGGTTTAGGACCAAAATACATCAATGACCTCCTGACCCAGTATGAACCATCCAGATCCCTCAGGTCATCTGGATCCGGTCTTTTATCAGTTCCCAGAGTCAGAACCAGACACGGAGAAGCTGCATTCAGCTTTTATGCTCCTTATATCTGGAACAAACTCCCAGAAAGCCTCAGATCAGCTGAAACACTCAGTTTATTTAAATCCAGGTTGAAGACTCACCTGTTCTCAGCTGCATTTGAATAAAGCACCAAATCCACACTTTAAGCTTAAATTTCAAAACTTACATTTAACTACTGATTTTATCTACTGTTCTGATTTTATCTGTTTTGATTTTATATACTGTTTTGTTTGTTTGTTTGTTTGTTAATTAGTTAGTTAGGTTATTTGCTTGTTTTAATCAATTTTAAATCATGCTTTTTATTTGTTCTTGTTTCTAATGTCTCTGTAAAGCACTTTGAATCACCTTGTTGTTGAATTGTGCTATACAAATAAACTTGCCTTGCCTTGCCTTACTAACAACACCAGGGAAGCGGTTGCATGGATTAATTTCGATCTGGTCAAAATGACATCCTCTGCCGTTCTAGGTATAAGCAGTTGTATATCTTTTAGGAAAAGTCAAGATATTTGATAATTGAGTTTTATTTTAACAGGGTTACATGTTTTTTTTTTTATGTCACATGATTAAAATAACCTCCTTGGTATTTCTAATGTTAAGAAGTTGCTTCAGTGTGACAGAACAACAATGTAGCTGATTCACTTTAACTTCAAGTCCAGTTAAAAGTGAAGATCTTTCTTAAACTCCTATGATATTATCTAGTTTTACTTTAAATCAGATCTAAGTTAAAGAACTCTTTCCCATTGAGAACTGCTTCTGTACTCTACTGTACTCTATCATTTCTAATTTCCCGTCCACTTTTCCCGTTTAATTCCTTTATCTTCATTTCAGGCATCTGACACGAAGGTATTTCTCTCCGTTAAGTTGAGGTCTCTTTTCTTCCTCTCACTTCCACTCTATTTCTCTGCCTTTCTTCTCTTGCTGCTCACTTCCTTTTTTCCTCTAAGAAGACAAAGTCAAATGGCCCAATAGCATTTAATTGCTGTGGTTTTTATGTGGTCTGCTGAGAAGTAATAGCCACTCAGCACTTCTGTCCATAAGATAGATGCTGCCGATGCTTGTCTGGGAGTTGCAGTGTGGGAGCATACCCAGTGGCTCAGGAAAGTGCAGGTGAAGTAATAAAAGAAAATGGTTCGCTGGGAGGGAGGGGGAAAAAACCTCACAATGGATTTCATTTTCTTATTGGAAACAAGTCACCTTGGGTCATGCACACATGAATTTGCACACACACAGATAGACAAATACGAATCCACATGAACACACGGACAGCCGCAGCAACACACCGACCACACAAACAGGGGTCAGAGAGAAGCGGCAACTTGTTAGCAGCAACCATTGGCTGTGACCAGTCCAATAATGCAATCTGCTCTTGCTGTTGGACAGGCCACCATATGGAAGCGGCCGTTGGGTGAGTCAGACCGCCGTAATAATGGAAACAGCAGGAAATCAGAGGGATTGCCTGGATCCATCCTGTATTTGCCCCATCTCTGGTGTCACAGGCTAGACACAAACCCACTATTTCAAACAGGCAAAAACATTAGAATAGCATGTCCTCTTCTTCCTCTGTGAATGGGCTCTATCAATTCATCACACTTCTTAACACCAGGGCTTTTTTTTTCAGGGGTGGCTGTGCACATAAGCCCAGCTGTTCTGTGTGCAATCAATGGCACTGAGTCTTACCTTGGTGGGCATAAATCTGTGCATTCAACAAAAAATGCTTGTTATTATTAAGTAAATACACCCCAATTAGAAAAAAAAAAAAAAAACACATGTTAGCTACATTTTTCCAGGGTTGGCAAAAAATCCTTTATAAGGAAAAAAAAAACCCTGAGAACAAACAACATTATAAGATAATAATTGTTAATGTAATTAATAATTAAAAGCATATGCAGTACATATACAACTGAAAGGTTTCAGGGTAGCGTCTTTAAAAATGAAACGCATGTGCCTGATTTCGCATACATCTTCTCTTGAATCTCTGTGCTGCATTCAGCACTGCCCCAATTTTAAAACCACTTTATAGTAGTCCTGTTGTGTCCACTTGCACTTGTCTCTCAGCTGGAATTCCTTCAGTCTATCAAAACAAAAATCCTTCAACTCGATTCTCATCAGCAGGGAGGGTCCAAAAAAATTGCAAGGAGCCAAATCTAACAGGATGACAAGTGGTGAACAAAAGACAGTCTCTCCTGTGGGGACCAATTCATAATGCAGAACCCCTAGTGTATGCTGAACACAAGCAAACATACAAAAAAAAAAACAAAAAAAACGGAAACAGTAAATAAATAAAACCGAGCAGTGAAAATTCTCCTTGTCTCGCTCCTCACCTGATGCACTGATTTCACACTTTCAGAACCTTTGTACAAAACTAATAGTGATCATTTCAAACTCTGCCCCCCAAAACCCCTCCATTGACAGGAATGGCAGATAAATTTTCATTGTTATGTCATTATTGGAAATATTGCACTACAGTAAATCCCTGTTATGGCCTATAAAAGCCTAAGAAAAGTCCCCTTTACGTAAAGTTTATTTTTTCTCTTGCATTCGTTGTGCATCACATAAAAGCCATCTTTGTAACTTTAGCTGCTGTCCACGACAGCAGTACATGCCTTTAACAAAACTTTACCTCTGCTACAGGCAGAAGACATCACTGACATCCTGAGAGAAAATTAAGTATGGATCACAGTAAGTTATGTGATTACCTTAGAAGTGAACCATGTCAGAAGTTCACTGAAGAGTTTAATTGCAATCCATGCGATTGGATTTTGTTAGTCTCACCACATGATAGGAAGTCAAAATCTGAGTCCATGAAAAAGCAATTACTTGCTTTACTTAACTGTTAAGAGGCACTCGTTATCTAGTTAAATCCATTCACAATTTAAATTCAAAGAAAGCTCTAATTTGCTTTATTTGCTGTCACACTATGTGCAGTTTATTTTTCTTCTGTGGGGGAGAGGTACTGGAAGACAGGCTTTGAGCTTTAGAAATTAGTGACATATCCATTACTCAAATGATCTGTTTGGCTCCAGTTATATTTACAGTTGCTCACTTCATATGAAGGTATTTTAAATTTGACTTAAACCGCATTATAAACAACTGCTTGAAACATCGACTGTAATATTCTCTTATAGTCTCCCGTTATAGTACATTAAACTTAATGTATTAACTTTTTCTTTTCCTTTGTCCTGCCATTGAACGCCCTCATGGTGACTGAAAGTAGCATGGTGACAAAGTTCGAAGTCTTGTTCATGCTCTAAATCATTTTCAGTAAACTTTTTAATTATTGCTTCTAATTGAAGTTTCCAATATGTTGTTAATGCATCACTGGTCACCACTATCATCATCATTTGTGTAGCACAAGAAAACTCATTAAAGACTTCAAACTTTGTCACCATGCTACTTTCAGTTTGTCTACAATCAAAGTTTTACTGTTTAGTTTTGACTAGTTTTGAGTTTTGATATGTTTTACATCAAAAGAGATACTTAAATAAAATACAAATACATTAATAGGGCTGGGTCATTTCATACCGTTCATGGTAATACCGGTATAATGTTAGGCAATGATAAGAAAATGAAATATCGTGATAGAGTATGGGTAAAACGCGCATGCACGGTGCCTTTGTTTTCATATGCACATGGCAGAAAAAGCATGGCGGCGACAGAGAATGACAAAAGCAGGCGAAAGCGGATCGTTGAATGAAACGGATGAACCAGAACTGGTTTGTAAAAATGCTGCAACTTCAGTGATGTGGAACTGGTTTGGCTTCCGTCCGTCAGATACACAACAAAGCACTATTTTTGGTAGAGCTTGCTAGCGGGCCGTCGTTTTTACCGTGTTTTTCGGAAAATAAGGCACACTTAAAATCCATCCGTTAAATTTTCTGAAAACCCTTATAAGCAGGTGCACCTTATGTATGAATTCTGGTTGTGCTTACTGACCTCGAACCGATTTTATGTGGTACATATTTTCTGTCAAAAAATGTTTTAGTACGAAGTGGTAAGCTACGAAGCAGCACTGTCTGAGCATTCCGGCTACCGTAGGCAGGAGCGTCGCGGAGTGATACGTACTGTGCTTGATTTATCCCGCATCAATTATATCGTCAGTTATATCGTTATCACAAATTTTTAAATGTATATCGTGATAAATATTTTGGGCCATATTGCCCTGCCCTATACATAAATGTAAGTTTAATTTAGGAGGCTAGATATATATTTTTGTAGCCAGGGATCCTTGGTGTTTGCAGCTACTGCACTCTGGCTTTTACTGCAGCCATGAGGAGGTTAATGAATCACCCTAATGAAATAAATACTGCTGTGTAATCAGTTTGAATTGCTTCTAAAATGCCCACACATCGCTCGTTACATCTGAAACTACAGTGTATGGAAACAAATACGTTCAGGTGATCTAAAGGTGCTTTACAGTCACTTGGAAGCTCTTGCTTTTCTGCTCAGTAGTGCTGCAGTTTCATTTGAAAACGCACTTATAAACAACTAAGAAATGGTAATCTATTTAAAATTTTAAAAAGCCAAAATACCGAGGTTTTCAGATACAAACGCCCTGAGTGTGCTGGCATGTAAGCAGGTACCTCTCAACAGGTAATTGAGGAAAGAAAATACAAAAAAAAAAAGGGAGAAGCATCAGTGTTTTCCAATGTTTTCCAGCTCTAACTGTGAACTGCTTTATAGTGTAGTCCATCCGTGAAGCATTCAGTCCCTGGATCTCGTACTCAAAGTCAAGGGCTCCTTTCATGTCTCAGTGATATCTGAAACAACACACTCCCACCAACGCGGGCGTCTGCTTTTACAGGCGTAATGCATGTGTTTTGTGTTCCACCTCCTGACATTAGTATCATTACCAGCATCAAGGCATTGTGGGCTTATGTTTTCTGACTGAGGTGTTCTTTGTTTAAAAGAAAATAGCTGTAAATTGTATCTATACTGAGAACTGTTAACTGTTTAATAAATACAACTCTATTGCTACGTGAAATGAATGTGCTTTTTAAAGGTTGCAGACAGCATAGCAGTGGTCAAGGGAAACGTTTAGCCATCCAAAGCCCTCAGCTGGGGCTGCTTAGCTACTTAGTCTAGGTTACTGTAGTGATTTGAGCAAGAGGTAGCCATTTGTCCTAGTTGGGCTGGCAGCGCAGTAGCCATCCAGAATGGAAAACAGCCCCTGGTGAAAATGACTTTCCATTACTTGTGACCCCTTCTGTAAATAGTGTTCCCTGCTGATAGGCTAACTCGCTGCCTTACATGTCAACTGGACCTGTTTGTTGCAAGATAATGAAGGAATATAGTGTATAACCTCACAACGTAGAAATACCGAGCCAAAAATAACATAATATATTCATCCTTTTTGTAGTTGTTCAGATGATGGATGATATTCAGGGGAGCTTTGCGCTTTCAGGACTTCCATCCGAGGAGCCTCACACATAAAACACTGTCATCCCACAATACTGTTCTTGTCATACTTGTTGGGTTTTTTTATGTGGTTGTATTTGTCCCTAGATAATGATGCCATATTTCTGTGTATTCAGCGTCTTAGAAAATATATTGATCACATTATTAGAATGCGATGAATGGGCGAGCATGCTGAAATCGACTGCTGTAGGGATGCTTCTGAAAGAGACTTGTTTCATTGTGTAACACACAAATCAATAGTCTCAAAATAACAAATTATCTTGTATCAAGTTATGCGTTCGTAGCCATCTATCATGGTGTCAGTGTGCACAAGTGTGTGTGGGTTTGCGTGTGGCTTGTTTATGTAGGAGAGAGCACTGGAGTGGAATTTGGTGTCATAACAAAGGAAAAGAATCAGTGCGGACACACTGTTGATATCTGTTCTTAACAGATACGTTCGCAGCAAGATGACAAACAAGCAACATGGGAAAGTGAGTGAGGGATGGTTTAAACACAGATATACACACACTAAACTATTTCTGTCTCTGCACTGAACTACTAAGCAAATACACATTTTTCACCAGTTTATTTTTTTTTGTAGATAAAATGAAAGGTCAGCTTCATGTGCAGAAATGCTTGTCTTAACTAGGCCAGGATGTTAGACGTGAGATCCTGAAGATAGCTGCAAGCTCCTAAGTCACACTCTGTGAGCTGTCGTGAAGTGTGCCATTACTTAACTACTGGCTTTAGTCAGTGGCTTTAACTGCACCACAAAATTTTGTAGTCTACATAATGTAGTAATATATTTTTTTCCTTTTAATTCACATGGTTGAATTGTATATATTATTAGTTTTTCCAATGATCCCTGTTGCTTACAGTAACACATTTATGAACAATATGCTTAGACATTATAACAATAGACTGGTTTGTTGTATTAATATACACTACATAACTTTTGTAACATGCGGAGCTTTATCTGTAACTGTACTATACTGTATACATATTACTAAAGAGAGGACCACAGTTTCAAACTTACTTTATGATATAAAACTCCTCATTGGTTTGCAGCCTGAAAAATATGAATCTGTATTCAAGTAGATGACTGTTTAATATATGAAAAGGTTCCCAGGAATCAATGAAACATGCAAAGTTGATTCACTGGTTTTGCTTGAATAACTGAGGTAATAGAAAAACTTTTATCAAAGCCCCTTCTCACTTTCCGAATGCAGTTTTGCTCATTGGCAGGCAGAGCCGTCTCTCGAGATTATTGGAAAGTCTGTTATTCATAAGAAAAAGGATATATTTCACATGCAGCACTCATACAGTTGGACATGCATCTGTTTTTCTTTGATAGCATTCAGCTAGTTTGGAAAAAAAAAGACTTTTTAAACGTTTTAAGCTGTTCTACATGACTAATTCTACAATCAAGCAAGCTTAAAACCATAAAATATATGAATCACAACCTTGAAAGTGAATCAATCGCAGGTATTTCTGCATGTGTTGTCAAGACACCTCAAGACCATTTGCAGGTCAACGCATCAAACCACAACATACATTTTTACACAGACATTATTAAGACTTTAAAATCATTTGATTTTTTTATGAATTGTAAAAACACTGATATCCTGCCTCCTTCTCACAGTTAACATGAAAAAGAAAAACCACAGCAAACTTTTATCGAAGGCTCACACCAACACTGTTTGTCTTGGAAACATTAGGGTGATTTTTTTATATTATCCAGTATGTATTACTACCTGCTTTTAAAGTTTGAAAGTCTTTTTCCTATTTTGAAATAAATGTTATAGAGATATTGCTATTACTGCCAAGATTAATAGCTCAGACATTAATCCAAATTTGCCAAAATGCCACTGAATGCAAGATTGCCTTTAAAATTATATTGGTTTTCAGGATACAATACAAGTACAAGAGTCAGATTATCACCAAACGTGTCTTTCCCGTGCTGAAACATAGCCTAGATGCACTACAGTATCCATCCATCCATCTATCCATATTCTTCAGCTCCTATTTGGGAGGCTTCATGCCTAAGCCCAATTTATAGTCTCAATTAACCTAGCTCCATGCATGGTTAAGAAGAGCCTGACTGGAGAAAATCCATGCAGACACAAAAACATGCAAATTCCTGGCAGGGGCCAGATGGTGTATTCTTCCCATGCTATAGTATGTCTTAATAATTTCTTTGTTGGTTTATTCCAACATTGTTATTGAAATCTGTTGAGATTTTGATGCTCCAGGTACTCCGGTTTCCTCCCACAGGCTGATGTGCTTTTGTACATCAGTCTTGGTTTTTACACTGGTTATAGTTTTGGATATACAACATATGGGAAAAAAAGACTCAGGGATAACTTGTGTAATAAAAATATCAAAATGATTTTGAATAGTGCATTTGAATAGAAGCTGACATACTTCCTTTCAGACTGACTCTCACACAGTTATTTGAAAAGTTTCCTGACATCATGAATATGCGTTACTCACTCTGGAAATTAGATTGTCAAACATACACAAATGCACATGCACAGACAAAAAATGATGTAAGGAAAGTAAAACATTTTTTTAAATATTATATATTTCTTGTCCCTGTGCTTGTCTGTCAAAATAGGCCCTGAAGACTGATGCTAGAAATTTACAAATGCAGGGAACAAGGTAAATAAAAATATGAATGTGGTGTAAATGTAATTGTGTTTAGTTTGGGTTATTAAACATGATAGCAATGTTGATAAGCCACAAATCAGATTTATTCTGAAAAGCTCTGTATTTTCCATTTTCTCCAAATTGAAAAAATTTTAAAACAGTGACTGTTGTATCAGTCATTTCCATTTTTTGAAATACTTGTATTCTAAAAGTGTTCATTAAACAACGAATAATTACCACTTTTACCACTTTACAATTTTTGCAAAGCATTGTAAGACCACTCTGCCATTAGAGCTACATTTGCATTTTTTAGTGTATTTTGAATATCATTAACCTTTGTGGAACCTAAGTTAGTAATTTCATGCCATATTGTGGTTTTCACATTTGCACCTGCTCAGCATGCAGGATGCATACTGATTTTTGACAGGAGAAGGAAAACCTTAATGTGGTTTCCCTGCTTCCTTGCAGTTTTGTAACCCGTTGTCTGCTAACAGTGAAAATATAAATATTTGTAGTTTTAGCAAATAAAACGATCTTTTCTTTAATCAAATCATCCAAAGTATGAGTATCAAAGCAGCCTCAACATTTCATGGAATCCACATTGGCTATTCCTGAAAGTGCAAGAAAGCAAAAAAAGACATGCATTGCTTAGCTCCGCATTGCTTCCAGTGCCCCCACAGTAGTGAAATAGAATAGAATAGAAGCAGATTGAGTGCTGCTTTCCACCTCTCTCACACTCTCCTTTCACAATCTCAGTCATCCTTCAGGATATCCGAGGCTAGACCTGCAGCCCTAACCTCTCTGCGCTGCTCTGACAAGGACTGCCTTTAAAGTGCGCCCGTGTGTGTGTGTGTGTGTGTGTGTGTGTGTGTGTGTGTGCACTAGAGAGATAGCTACAGAGAGATAGTGACTGTGCAGTGTGGGGAAGTGTTACTTGCTCTATAATCCTGAGTATGTAATGTGCAGTATATGTAGAGAAGTGGAGTAGATTTCTTCACTGCCATATTATGTTTCTCAGCTACAACACATGTTTTTCATTTCTTAGTTCTGGTTTGACTATTTTTGATATCTCACAATGCTCTTACTCATGCAACAAGTCTTCGACATTGCAAAGAAGAAATCTAGAGTAGCTGGGTCACCAGAGTCCGACAGAACTGATTTATCTGTGGGCCAAACTATCAGAAATATCATTCATAATTTCTGGTGAATGAAAATTTAAAGAGCAAAGGAGAAACACCCTTCCACCATGTTATCAGTGATGACAACAACCAGCTTATTTGAGCAGAGCTGGCATTTAGGACCCAAATGCAGACACATTGAGACAGGCACCAAAAGTGAGCCTTTATTTTGGAGTTTATGTTTTGCAGGCCTTCCTTCCTGCCTTCAAATAGGCTACACTTTATTAATATAATACAGTAACTCTTTTCCAGTCTTATTGACCAAAGCACTTGAAGTGCTGTTGATGGTAAACTGCTATATAGTGATTTTTATCTCACATAGCTGATTCAGATGGAGCAGATGTGCTACTTTTGTTTTGTAACCACTTCATATTTTTGTAAAAATTGTAATTTAATTGTAAATCAGCTTTTCAGCTGCCAGTGCACTAATCAGTGTGATTGGCCAAATGTCACCCCTTCGTTCGAACGCACTTGTACCTAGTACACTCTGGGTTAACTTAGTGAGCTGATAAACAGCTTCGTGTAACCACTTATTTTGATTACTAATGTTAAGATAAGTGAATCCAGATAACAGAAAGATACTGTGGATATGTTGACTTTGCTTTGCGGTATAATGCTTAAATACACATAAGGTCATTAGAGGGAAGTGGACATAGCAGGGCCATGAGATGCAGGTGAAAATAATCAATGATAGTGAGACTAAACACAAAGTTCTAGACAAAAAAAAACTCAGAAAGTGACAACTGTAACCAATTCAAGGAATACAGGCACAGGGAAGGTTTTAAAACAGGTTAATTGTCACAGGAGGATAAGATGAGAAACAAAGCAAATGAAGTAAACCAACTAACATAAACAATAACTGCAACTAAACACTGAAGAATGAAAATATTGAGGAATAACACAATGCTGAAAATGTAAACAATAAGAAAACTAATAACCAATCAATCATAACTCAGAACATAAAAATCTGCTGAGGAAAAAAAACATCTGAAATATTGAAATATCTCATTTTTAGCTCACACAATATTGGTGTCAGTCTTATGTCGGTCGGGCTCTAGAGTCTGATTACGATTTGCGGTGACATAGCATTGTAACTGCATGCATCTGGTGACGGTTGTGCTTGCTGGTGCATTGTTCTGAAGCAAGGGAATTCCTCAACTCCCATGCCGTTGGTACTTAAACATTTTGGCCATCGAAACACTTCAAGTACTAATAACTCCAACCAGTAACATCAGACATACCCATAACAACCAAAGCAACCTGCAACTATGCTTGCAGCAAGATGCTTGATGCTCTCAGAGGTCACCCTTCCAACATGAGTAATGAGCAATAAATGGAAGTTTTACATCACCTCTCCTTTCACCACACTTTTCCACAGCTGTAAGTGTTTCAACTTTATATTAAAGAATGCAAAATTTACCAAGACATCAGCTTTCTCATTCTAATTGCATTAAGACTGAGAAATGATTAGTATACTGAATGACACTTAATACTTGGTGGCTTGCTGCATGGTTGTAGAGACAGCTGAGCAAGATTTGTCATTTTTAAAAAGCACACTGTAAAAATATTTAACGGGCTGTATTCAGGCTGGTAGGTTGTGTGAGTAGCTGTTTCTTTTCGAAGAAATATAAATAAATTATATTAATAGTAAAAACAGCATTTTATTTGCATGTGCAGCCACAAACTGCTTGTTATTCTCCTTTGCTTTGAAGAGGGCTACAATAGCATCTTATTTCAGCTGTTCGTTCAATACAGCACTTTTTTTAAAAGCAAGCTTTAAAAGTAAGCTTGTCGGTTTAAATGTTGTGTATTTTTTTCTAAACCAGAACTGGTGCAATTAGACCCCACATATTTCAAGTCTTACTTTTTTTTAATGTTGTTTCAGTGAGAGGTAAATGGTGGCTTTTCACCTGCACAGAAGGTGACTGAGTTGGTGTGACAACTTAAATGACCAGCTTTTTGACCCTTGTCTGCAACCTAGTGATATAAAAGCACTTTAGATCAGAGAGCCTGTGTAGATGCACAAAGAAAAGAGTAGGAAAAAAATGTAGTGTACACCCATTCTGTTGGGAGTGAAAAGCTAATAAAGGGCTAGCTTTTATGTTTTAGGCAGTTTTAAACTTTTGCAGCCTAGTATGTCTTGTGCCACAGTTTGCCAGACAGCCAATCAGCAGCTTAAACTAAAGCCTTTGTTTCTCTTTTAGATAAATTTGGGAGTAATAAACAGCATTAACTGACTCATTGCACTCATATAAATGGTATCAGTGAAGGAAAAAATGACCACATTTCACCAAATCGGGGGCTTCATTGGCATACTTGCTACTAGTTGTCTCCAGATTTGATTTTAAAGCATTATTGACTTCTTTCAAAGTCCTGAGAGGTTACTCCTAAAGTGATTTATAAGATCTTTCATTGCCCTTTTTCTCCGCTCTGTGAAATCCTCACACACGCCGTGCTTTGCTGTTCCAGGGTCCACATTGTTAAATGAAGGTGCATTTGCACTCGGGAGCAGTGTTGGTCAAGTTACTTGAAAAAAGTAATCAGTAACTAATTACCGATTACTCCCCCAAAAAAGTAATCCCGTTACTTTACTGATTACTTATTTTCAAAAGTAATTAATTACTTAGTTACTTAGTTACTTTTTAAAAACACGATTTACAACCTGAATAGGTGATAAAGCGATAGACCTTTCAGCCCAATTCTACTTTTTCTGCATAATCCATCATACAAAATGTAATCAAATGGAAAAGTCTCTTTTTAAAACTTGTTTTATTAGTTTTAACCTTTTAACTTTATGCATCAAGCAAAAATTAAATTATATGCACCATTCTCTTGTGGGGATAGGTTAATTGGATAATCCAAATTGCCACTAGGTGTGAATGTGCGAGTGAATGTGAGTGTGAATGGTTGTCTGTCCCTATGTGTTAGCCCTGCGACAGACTGGCGACCTGTCCAGGGTGTACCCCGCCTCTCGCCCTATGATAGCTGGGATAGGCTCCAGCGCCCCCCGCGACCCCGAAAAGGATAAGCGGAAGCGAATGGATGGATGGATGGATTTAAACTTATTTTCTGCACATTCCAGCACATAAAATATATTTTTTGTGTGTGTGTTTACACTCACTCTTTCAAATAGATGCAAGTAAAACACAGCAGAAAATAAATAACATCAAAGACTAGCGGTCCTGTTGCTCTATTTTCACCTGTACAACAGGAGGGGCATAGGCGGAGGTTTACCCTGGTGCAGGTGTGCCGCAGCGGTCAGTGGAAGAATCCGCGAGTTTCTCTGTGAATTTCCCATTACGTCATAGCGCACTCGGTGCTTGCTTGGAAGTTAAGGGTTTTTTTCACTGTAAAAAGAAGTTTTCTTCCCACGCACGATGGACACTAATGTTTTTGTCACTTTTTATGGAATCAAACTCAAAATAAGGTCAGTACTTCCACGCTTTAAACACTGCACGCTCATACTCTCTCCCGCACTCGATATATGATGCACTGTTGATCTGCACACAGCTGTTGTCACAAACGTCGCACTCGCTTACGTCACTGTCATGAGACATTTTTGCAAAAAAATCACGGTTTTAGTAACGCAGTAACGCAGCATTCCTACGGGAAAGTAAC
Source organism: Copadichromis virginalis (assembly GCF_057382275.1). Taxonomy (NCBI): domain Eukaryota; kingdom Metazoa; phylum Chordata; class Actinopteri; order Cichliformes; family Cichlidae; genus Copadichromis; species Copadichromis virginalis. The sequence continues at coordinate 20,567,961 of NC_140635.1, forward strand.
GGTAATCTAATTACCATTTTTGCAATAGTAATCCCTTACTTTACTCGTTACCTGAAAAAAGTAATCAGATTACAGTAACGTGTTACTTGTAACGTGTTACTGTCCATCTCTGCTCGGGAGCTATTGGACTTTGTATTGATGTATCCCTGGAAATAAGACCTGAAAAACTATTTTTCATTGTTCAAATCACTTAAATATGTGAAAATGTCAGTTGTTAAATATTTCAAATATTATGTAAACTATAATAGTTTCTGTATTTATATGGCTCTGGTATTACTGTACATCATTACATGTGTGCTTTCTGGTATTGATCTTCACTTGATGGATTTTACTTTGTATCCTGCAGTGTTAAAATATTTATGGGCTTTATTTTTTTTCCTAATTAACATTCAGTTTTGCGCATAGCCTGTGGGTTCATAAGATTGTCTTAACTTTTTCTTTGGCTTCCTCATCACCTTTTATCACTTTCTTCACTTACAGGATTTCTACTCCTGTCCATCTCTATGGGATTGATTACCATGACGATTAACAGTGTTATGTGAAGGCCGAGGGATCTAAAAAGATAACATCTACTGCCTTTTGTATATGAAGGTCTGCCTGTAGGTCTATGCGTGCTTCTGTAGTACGGCCAATGTTTGCTTCAGCAATAAAAAGTCTACAAATCAATGTGAGCACCCCTGCGTCACAAACTGGCTGAATGCTTGTGATAGATTCTTAAAAACATTTGCACGCACAGATGTATGTGCATGCATACACCCACCCACACATACATACACATACACACTTAATTGGAATGTGTCATTAGTGCAAGTACAATTTGTGAGGAAAAATAAAACACAGTGGCTCAAACTACTGTAATCATGCTGATTGCACAACATTCAAATCAAATCAAATCAAATCACTTTTTATTGTCACATCACATGTGCAGGCACACTGGCACAGCACATGCGAGTGAAATTCTTGTGTGCGAGCCCCACAAGCAACAGAGATGTGCAAACACAACAACACAAACGAGCAAAATACAAGAATGGCCAACCTGAAACTAATAAATATATGTACAATATATAATAGTGTATGCATTTCTGGATGTGTATACTAAATATTTTCCTACGTGTGTGTGTGTGTGTGTGTGTGTGTGTGTGTGTGTGTGTGTATACACATTTTTACAAATTAAATAGTAAAAAAATAAAATAAAATAATAATAATAATAATAATAATAAAATATATAAAATATACAGAGTTGAATATGTGCAAAACAAGTGGCATTTATATACAGTGTGGAGTGCATAATGTTGAAGTTCCAGTAGTGAAGCTGAGGTGTCTATGACGTGTTCAGCAGTCTGATGGCCTGATGGAAGAAGCTGTCTCTCAGTCTGCTGGTACGGGACCGGATGCTGCAGAACCTCCTTCCTGATGGAAGCAGTCTGAACAGTTTATGGCTGGGGTGACTGGAGTCCTTGATGATCCTCCCCACTTTCCTCAGGCACCGCTTCCTGTAGATGTCTTGGAGGGAGGGAAGCTCACCTCCAATTATCCGTTCAGAGCACCGCACTACTCGCTGGAGAGCTTTGCAGTTGTAGGCGGTGCTGTTGCCATACCAGGTGGTGATGCATCCAGTGAGGATGCTCTCAATGGCACAGTGATAGAAGGTCCTGAGGATGCGGGGGCTCATGCCGAATCTTTTCAGTCTCCTGAGAAGGAAGAGGCGCTGCTGCGCCTTCTTCACTGTTTTGTTTGTGTGTACTGACCACGTAAGATCCTCAGCCAGGTGTACGCCAAGGAACCGGAAGCTGCTCACTCTCTCCACAGCAGCGCCGTTGATGGTGATGGGGGTGTGTACTTCTCTGCACCTCCGGAAGTCCACTATCAACTCCTTTGTCTTTGCGACGTTGAGGGTGAGATGGTTGTCTTGACACCAGTGGGTCAGGGCGCTGACCTCCTCCCTGTAAGCCGTCTCATCACCGTTGGTGATAAGACCCACCACTGTAGTGTCGTCCGCAAACTTCACAATGATGTTGGAGCTGTTAGTGGCTGTGCAGTCGTAGGTGTAGAGTGAGTACAGGAGAGGGCTCAGTACACACCCCTGTGGAGCACCAGTGTTCAGTGTGATGGGGGATGAGGTGATGCTGCCCAGTCTGACCACCTGGCGTCTGTCAGACAGGAAGCTAAGGATCCAGCTGCAGAGGGAGCTGCTCAGTCCTAGATCCTGCAGTTTCCTGTCCAGCTTCGAGGGAACGATGGTATTGAATGCTGAGCTGTAATCTACAAACAGCATCCTCACATACGTGTCTCTCTTCTCCAGGTGTGACAGGGCAGTGTGTAGTGTCAGGGCTATGGCATCATCAGTGGACCTGTTGTGGCGGTATGCAAACTGTAGAGGGTCCAGTGAGTCGGGTAGTGCAGAGCAGATGAAGTCCCTGACCAGCTTCTCGAAGCATTTGCTTACGATGGGGGTCAGGGCTACAGGTCGCCAGTCGTTCAATGAGGAGATGGTGGAGGATTTGGGTACAGGGACGATGGTGGCCATTTTGAAGCAGGCTGGGACTACAGACAGAGAGAGGGAAAGGTTGAAGATGTGTGTGAACACTCCAGCCAGCTGAGCCGCGCATGACCTGAGGACGCGGCCGGGAATCCCGTCCGGACCAGTAGCTTTGCGTGCGTTCACCTTCCCGAAGCACTTCCGCACATCCTCCTCAGACACAGTGTGCGCACTGACGTCATCCGCGGTGCGCACACTGTCCGGTCTCATGGTGTTCGCTGTGTCGAATCTAGCGTAGAATACGTTTAGATCCTCACACAGAGAGGCCGTGGTCTGCGGTGTGCTGGTTTTCCCTCTAAAGTCTGTGATCGTGTTTAGTCCCTGCCACATACTCCGAGGGTTGTCAAACTGTTGTTCCACCCTGTCCCTGTACTCACGTTTGGCTGCTTTGATCGTCTTCCGGAGTTGGTAATGTGCGTGTTGAAGTATTGAAGTATTCGCTTAATTTCCAATTTTCCACTAAATGTTCACATCATAAACTTGTTCGGCCTTGCAGTTTCTTTGTTGTTGTTTTTTCATTAGTGTGGGTTATTGAAATAAAATTATGGCCAGCATGAAAATATAAGAAATGCAGAAGGGGAAGAGGTTTTGCTTTCTAACAACATTATCTTTTTTCAACTTTTAAATCGGTCAGTGGAGACCTTTGCTCAGACTCTGTGGTTAATTTATTTGGTCTGAAAAGCGAAGCCATAAGCCTAGTTTTCCCAACAAGTTAATGAACCGTGCCTTTGACAGGATTTCTATCATCTTCTCAGTTGAATCCCATGTTTATTGATCAATTTAGAGAAGTAAATAGTCACAGCAATCACTTAATTGAATATACAGTGGCTCAGCTCTGAAAGTCCAAACATTTCTTCAGCTTTTTTCAAAGTAACTTGGCTGTAATACACCCAGCCTGTGAAATGAACAGAACAAGTAAAAACCATTTGTGTCAATTAGTTTAAAAAATTGGGTAATAAGTTCCTTTTTATTGAACACAGTAGGCTTAAGGCCTCAGTCACACACACTAGAGGCCAGTTGGTAACCCCTTAGCAAGCATCCGTGGTAGTAAAAAAATATGTATCCGGTTGCTAGAGGTTGTTGGCTGTCACTATTGGTAGCAAAGAAGTATATGGTGCTACACCAAAAAAAAAGATGATGTTTGTTGTTTTGATTGCTTTAGTTTACAAGGAAGACACAGATCTGTCCTAAAATAGTCAGCTGGTCACATTAAAATTAGCATCTTTTGAAACACATCGGTTGCAGTGATAAGGCAAAGGTTTTACTTTACTTCCTGAAAGATGCAAGTTTAATTACCACTTGGTGAGCAGTTGGCAACCATTTCAAGACAAGTTAGCATTTTCTATGCAAGCTACAGTGACTGTACCTAGCAACTGAAGCAATCACAAGGAGGTTTTGGATGCAGCAACCAGGTTTACCTAGCAACTACTAGCAGCCTCTGGCAACCACTCGCCAGTCAGATAGGGAATTCATTGAAAGTTGGTGGGCAGTCACGGATTGGTCTCTGTGACAGATACCTAAGACTGAGGATCAAAATTTTGCTTGATGCCACTAACATTATTACATTACATACTTTATTAACATGATTGCAGTCATCTTGTGGGCGTAGTCATTTCCTGCTCTGCAAAGATAAAACTCATTTTCACCTGTCGTGACTCTGAATGTCTCACTAACAGTCTTGGCTTAATTATTTCAGTTACATGCTGGAGAAATTCCTAAATGAATTTGTGCTTTTTGAAATGTCCAGGTTAAATCATTTGCCTTTTTTGGGGGGGGGGGGGGGGTTGGAAGAAAGACCTCTTGTGATTTGTGAGATTTTCTTAATTAAATCCCTGTCTATCATGTAAATATAAAACTTTGAAATTTTAAGAAATTAATATTCATATTTAATGAACTGTTATTATAATATTTCATCATGCATAAGACCACTGTATTGCAGTTGTTGTTTTTTTAAAAAAAAACATCATTCTCTTAAATAGTAACTTGAAATAAAACAGTCTGATAGTCAACACGTTGTCTTTTCATTTTTTGCTGTGTTGCACAAAATAAATAAAAACAATTTTCAAACTCATAACATCCAGTAAGAAACCTGTTTGATGACATGTTAAACGATTCTTATTTTCTTGAGGAAAAAGATGGTCCAAAACCCATTTTTCATTGGTGAAAAGGGGGCAAAGAAAGGTTTTGGTGTGGCAGGTGATGAATGGTTAGTAGGAGGGAATCCATCTGCTGCATCAACACAACGGAAATGGGATCGTCCACTGATAAAAGATTGCACAGTGAGAGACGAGCCTGATTCACACCAGACCTAAACTCACTGTAGAGTACAGTAGTGTGTGTGCGCGTGTGTGTGTGTGTGTGTGTGTGTGTGTGCATGAGAGAGATGGACAGAGGATGTCTTTCAGTCTGTCTTTCTCTTTGTCTCTTTGTTTCTTCTCTACCATGCTGTCTCACTCTCTCTGTCTTTTTCTCTCAAACTCTCTCACACACACACACACACACACACACACACACACGCTCTCTCACAAACACATACACTCTCACACACATATAAGAGAGAAATTCACCAGTGGCTGTGTGCCATCCTGACTAAATACCAACTATCTATCATCTGAGATATTTCATACTTTCTCAATTCAATAAGCCAATATGATTTATGTAGTGGCTGGGGTGGCTTTGGTATAGAATTATGTTGAGGTTTAGGACTATAGACAGTAATATACATTAAGTTCTTCATGTTTTAAATTTAAGTGCATATTAAAAAATGCCTGAAAGGTAGATTTTTTTAATCTAAATCCGTATTCTGTATAAACTTTAAAACTGCTTGAGGTATTTTTAGTGAATCAGTATGGATTTTAATCTTGCATGGAAAATATTGCAGAGACACACACATAAGTCTTTATCTAGTATTTAAAGCCACACAAGCCACACAGGCATAGCGTTGCAGGCCAGTGCAACACCCTGGTTACCATGCACTGGTTGCTAGGGAAAAATGTATATTCCCCCACTGATTTGCAAATCATTTGCCTGAGGTTGCTGGCTTTCACCAGGTGAAATCGATGACAAAGAGGTGACCTGCACTAAAAACCTTGTTGTGATTGCTTTGGTTGCGGTCACCCATTGTTTGCCTGAAAGACTTTACTCTCCGAGCTGTAGAGAAACTTGAAAAAGTGCATCAAAAACCAGGACTGCTGACCATTTGGCTTCAGGGGAAACATTGTGCAATACCGTTGCAGCGATGAGGATTTCAAAAATGGTCTCCATTTCCATTTTGAATAAGAATAATATAAACGAATTTTCACAGTTTTTCTGTCAGTTGGCGAGTACTTCACAAGTGTTTGCAGACAACTCATCAAGTCCATGCAAACTACTGGTGACAAAAGGAATATGCTAGCGACCAAAGCAATGGTAAGGAAGTTTTCATTGCAGCACTCTATACCGCTTTGTGACTATTTCATGGAAGATTGAGAGCTAATTGCTACAATTTGTGTACTTTGCATATGTGCGGTATTCTGCTGCATCTCAGAACGTGAAGCATTAATGGCTATGGGAAGTGTCTGTGCAGTTGGTCCGCAGTGCGATTACTGTGTTCACATCTGCACAAATGAACCACACCAATGGAAATTAAATGGAGATGAACACTGCAGGTGTGAAAACAACCTTGGATATTAAAACTTCAAGCCTCCTGGGAAAATACACTGGCAGTGGACCGCAGAGAGTGTGAAGGAGTGGGTAATTTACAGTGTTCCTTATTTTTCATAAATCAGAGGTAAATGAGTCTTTTTCTGGATAAATCAAACTTGTTAATGCAATCGTAAAAGTATTTGAACTCTTTGAGAAGTATGCAGTTTTGGGGTTTTTCCTTTGGCAATTGCACTCAGCCAAAGTTAAAACCGTTTGTCCCAAAAGTTCCAAGATGCAAACAAATTCAGCTCCACGCAGCTGCCGTGCACATTAAATAAAATGTTGCATGCAGTATTCTTGCCATATGTGCATCTACGCAGAGTGCCTTTATTGGCAATGTTTTTTCAACTTTAATTGTATTAAAGGCATTGCTTACAAGAATGGACATAAAATAAGAGCAGATGGGAGCTGTGATACAAGTCAGCAAACACAAATCCTTTTGATCTACGCCTCCGCACCAAGCTTCACGAATTCACAAAATCAGCAAACTATAATTTCCATTCCCATTTTCACTTCATAAGAGTTGTACAACCCGATCAGTAATCTGTTCTCCCCAACTTTTTTTCTTAGACTTGCTGCTATTGTTTGGTGAGGCTGAAACCAAGACGGGGGGAATGCAAATTATTTATTATACACATTCATTTCTGTTGTCTTACATTGTTTATTTATGCTCGGATTTTTTGCAATAACAGCATTTTTCACTGGCTGCTGGCCCAGCGAATAAACTGCGGGAACATGATGTGATTTACATTCAAAAGCATTCCTCTGTGTTGCTCTCACAACTACAAAGCAGTCTGAGGAAGGAAACAGGACCATCTGTAACTTTCTTCTCTCTCAGTGGGACAGCGTACAGCAGCAACACAAAAAGCCTGTCTATATTTGCGCGCATGGATGATAATGCAAAGGTTTTGAGATGTTTGTGTTTTTTCTGAGTGGATTACTGAAGAGTATGAGCATGAGTTTGTGTATATGTATCTGTGCAAAAACTTTTTTCTTTAGGCAAAACACTTCTGGTCTGTCAAGACTTTCTTGGTGGTTTTTCTCTGTAGGTACTGCTGTGGAAAGGAAATGTTCATTTCACTAATGCTGTGAAATGGGCTGAAAAGAGCCTTTCACTGACTCATACAACTTTTCTCCATTTAGACAACATTGTCTGCTCAAGCTGGATAAACAATACTGCACAAAGTAGTCGCTGGAAATGTAGCAGATTCATGTAACAGAGATAACTAGATATTGTCTTCTTTACCACACATACTGATTTCTTTTACTTTTCTACAGTACACCTCCATTTTCAACTGTTTATGCTAGTCGCGGTTATTGGGTCCTCAAGCTGGCTGTCTCAGCAAAAATGATTACCTGCTGAAGGCTGGTCAGCTCATCTTTTTTTATTATTAGTTATCTGTAACCCCAGACTTTCACGTAGCTTCCTCTACAGCAGCACAGGACCTTATACCACATTTTCCACACATGCTGTAGTTCTCCCAAGACCTATAAATAGGCCTTGATTTTTTTTAGTGCAATCATTGTTTCATTGTTGCACTTTTGATTTGCAATCACACACTGATTGCGAGATTGCAAATCAACTGCTTACAGTTTTGTTATTTTATTGTAATACCTATACTAATTTAAATAAATATTACCTCTGGCTTATTCCCCCCATATGAGAATAATGAAAAAAGACTAAAACTAATGATGAAACTAATAAAAATTTAAATAAAAAAAGAATAACAAATAATAAAGACAGAACAGAAATGAGCAAACCCAAAAACTGATTTGAAAGTTGGCATGTGTTTGCTGACATTTGGGAGTAACACTATAGGTTGCTGCAGTATCTGCTAGCGACTAAATCAAAACCAAGGAGATTTTTTGTGCATAACCCTGTTTGCAACTAATTTCACCCAACGACAGCAGCCATTCACCAACAATGGCATGGGCTATGCATTTACAGAAATCATAGGTAATTTGATTGGCAGGAGGTTGCCTGAGGTCACTGAACGGTATCTAGACAGTCTAGGCAAAGTCATGTGTCAAGTGTTTCTTCCAGTGGCAAAAAACATTATAAAGAGGAGTTAAGGGTAGGTGGTAGGGTCCACCACTCATCTGGAACCGATGACTCTTCTGCTTTCTTATTTCCCTTTTAGTTAAATATTTTTTCTTGTTACCTCAGCCATTTTTCATTCTGCTGTATCCTGTTTTTCAGCTCATGATCTTGGCTTGAGTCATTTCTAGCAGCAGTGAACAAAACTGTTCTAATAAACCTGCTGCAAACGGCAGACCAGTGACCAAATGATGGAGAGATAGCGATGCATTCAGCTGCTAAAGACAGAGACATTTTTTTCACATGTATGAGTGAAGATTATAGAAGATGTTTTTACAAAACACCAGAAAATATTACTCTGAATTCCTTTTTACTAAATAAATAGGGTTAATGTGTTAGCACATGATTGCTTATCAGCCCAGCAGAGGCTTCATCCTGCATACAAAGTAGCAAACACATAATAAATTTCATATTGTTATATATATATATATATTTGAAAATAATATTGCAGAACTGTAAACAGTGACTTTGCATGTTTATTTCCCTCATGAAGAGCACAGATGGAGATGAATATCTCTCCCGCCTGTAATGTTTGAAGAACTAACAGAGGAGTCTAGTTCTTTTGTTTACTTAATTAACCTTCTTTGCTGGAATAAGCCAAAGTGAAAATGACACCAATTTCAGAGAATTTGCAACCGCTCTAATCTGAAAGGAGCTACGTCCAGCAGAGCATGCTATTTTGTGTCTCGGAGGGTGAGTGAGACACCCGCTAGAGCAAAGAGGGCTTGGATTTTGTGTCTTGTGTGGGTGCATGTGTATGTATTTGAGTGACTATGCCTCAGGAGGTTTGTTGCAACAAAAAAAACTCAATAGTACAACAAACAAGGAAAGCAAACAAGTCCTTTTTCTGTTTTCCTTGTTGATACATAGCTTTGATATTGGCCGTTCTTTTCTCAGCAAGGGGATGTGTACATACTAGAGATGGCACGATACCACTTTTTTATGTCCGATACCGATATCATAAATTTGGATATCTGCCGATACCGATATGAATCCGATATAGTGTTTTTTAATCAACAAAACTGTTTTTTAAATATCTTGCTGCATTTTGTATAAGTTCATACTCAAGTTTAAAACAACAACTACACTAAAGCTATTCTGTTATACCTGTATGCAAAAAAAAATATTTCATAGTTCAGCAATACTGATCAATCTAATAAACTTACAGTTTTTTACAGACGCTAGGACACATTTCCCAATACTTAGGTCACTTTTGCAAAACTCTTCACACAATCCTCCTAACTGACCGTCAGCTTGGCAAAGCAGTTCATTTCACATTCAAAATGCACTACAACTACCAAAACACTTCATTCAGGTCTCAAATAAACTCATTCTTCCAGAACACTAGCAAAGGTTGACAGCCGACAAACACACTTTGTCACCCACAAAACAATGACCTAAAAAACACTAACAACATGTAGCATTACACAGTGTTTTCTTGTGTAAAACAAGGACACATCTCTGTTTATAATTTCAATATATGTTACTGGAATGAATCAGACATCATGCAGAATTCGTTAATATTTGTTTATGTATTTTTATTATTTTTGCACTAAGTAATCCCAAAATACAAGAATTTGTATACACACCATCCACTGATACACATACAATAGTAATGCTAATCTACTCGGTCTTCTCCATTTGGCCACATCACATCTTATGTCATCTAGGGCAATACACCTAGGAAAGAATCTTCTGGCTGCCAGAATTGAAGGAGTTGAAAAATTGAAGGAGTAACACCTGTGTAGATGTTCATCTACAATGAGAATAAGCTGTGGCTGGTTAAACTGCATTTTTAGATTTAAAATATGTTTCAATAAAATATTGCTGTTGGATTTTGCTTTCTTTTCAAGTTTTGCATTATGTTATTGTTTTGGCCATAAGTTTAACAGTTTTGAAAACAGTATGTAAGCACATGCAAAATGTCCTGTACGTACAAAGATTTTTGGCAGTTGTTGTGTCTGAGTGAGAAGATGATTCATGAAATTTGAGAGATGTAGTCATTGAATGCATTTTGTGCCAAAACAATGATAACTGGTCCTCAGTTTAGCCCACATAGACTTCTGTTGTGCTCACTGTGTGAGGACTTTTGCAAACGTGACCTAAGTATTGAGAAATGTGTCCTAGCGTCTGTAAAAAACTGTAAACCTGCACCATCCTCCCTATTCTGGTATTTTAAAGAGTACTTAGCGTAAATATTAAGCAACCTAACTAATAGGGTTCCAACTCCCAGCAACAAAAATAAATAAATAAAAAATAGGGAACCACCCCTCACGCTCCACCTCATGATGCTTAATCGACGTAATCAACCTTAATTTGATGCAGTGTGAAAAAAAATGCACAGAAATCAATTATTTTTCAAGAAATATTAAATAGATTCAACATCTTTCTTCAACAAAATTGCAGACTGCACAGATGGTACCTTCCCAAAGGAAAAAGTACTATAGCTTACTAGGGTATATATATTATACTTAATAGTTACTATATACAGTAATGGACTTCTATTCATTTTGCATCAAATTAAAACTTTGGGTGTCAGATAATTATTTATTAAAAGCTAGACATTTTAAATGAGAATAAGAAAGAAAAGTATGTCTTTGTGCCCCCTTTTCCCTGTTAACGCCCTATCGGCCCCCCTGGCTAAACTTTGCTAGATCCGCCCCTGCACAGTTACAGCCGTCAGCTACGTAGAAAAAGATCCTCGAGTAGAAAGTAATATTAAATACATTCTAACAACAGCTGATCAAGCTTAAACGTGCTGCTGTTGTTCAGCCGCTGGTTTCCTCTTTCTGGTGCGAAGTGGGCCAAAAGCAAACTAGAGACACGGACTCACGACAGAAAAGCCGATCAGCTGATCATTAAGCAGTTTCATGATTGAAGTAGCAGCAAGAAGAAGCAGTCGCTCCATATATCGCTTGTTAAGCTTAATGCAGGAATGCTTTACAAACATTCAGAGATGGACTTACACACTTGCTTTACTTCTCTCGGGATAACTTTGTCGGAGATGAAATGCCGGGTTGCTAGCGAAGCTCCAAATGCTATCCAGACCACCACAGGTCCCGCATGCCACAGCCGCTCTATCACGTGATGCATACTGCTCCGATGTGCTAACGTTCTGAGGTGAGTTACGGCGTGTGGCAAGTTTTGTGAGGTGCTTTCGTGATATTTAATGGATCGGATTACATTTTTTATTTTTCTCCGATATCCGATCCAGTAATTTAGGTCAGTATCATACCGATACGTAATATCGGATCGGTCCATCTCTAGTACATACATACCTGTGTGAGCTTTTGTTTGTATGTTTATAGGTTTTTTTTTTTGTGTGTGTGTGTGTGTGTCTTCAGTATCATTGCAATGTCCCACTGTTACTCTGCCATTATAAATGAGGCATAATAGACAGGACTTATTTGTCAGTGAATATATGTGTTGACTTTTACTGCTAATTTAGTATATATAGACACAGACAATCTACAAGAGACAGAGATGACTTAAGAAGGCTGAACTGCACGTCTTTACCTGTGGTTTGCAGTTCGTTATGTAGTACGTGGGTGTAATAAACACCTCTGCAGTGTTAGCAGTGCTAATGCCTGTGCATCTTTACCACTGAGCAATTTGCATTTCAAATCATCTCCAGAGAGCGCTGTAACTCTTAAGTCCGGGATAAAGCGATTCAAATGTGGAATTGCTCTAATGCTAATTTAATGTTCCACTCTCTTGGACAGGTGCAGAGTCAGGGGGAGATTGGCTACAAGAGAACAAAGTCCTCACGGAGAAGGTACCGTCCGCATACACAAACATAGGCGCTCACCTACGTGTCGAGACACATTAATGAACATCCATATTTTTCCCTCTGGCTATAGTGTAATGTTCAATTTAATGGTCTAATGTTCCTTAATGACTGCTTTATGTGCATGGACTTATTGTGAATCTATCAACCTGAAGCACATCTAATCAGACAATTAGCCCTCATCTTGGGCTAATTTCCATGTATGTATTCATCACCATTAGTGGCTTTCTAATAGAAACACAAATGAATTGTCAGCTTTCTCTCACATAGTGCACACACACACCTATACAAACACACACACACACATACACACACACACACACACACACACACACACACACACACAAAACTCGCTTTCACTCCTTAATGAGGACATCAAATTGACATAATGCTTTCACTAGGCTAACCCTAAGCCCTCCCCTAATTTGATCCCCACAAGTGACTGTTGGTACCCACAAATATAGGACCTTTTTTTGGTCATCACAAAGATTATACAAATACACACACACACACACACACACACACACACACACACACACACACACACACACACACAACCCCGTTCAGCTATCTTAGCGAGGACCTTCATTAACACAATGCTTTCCCTAGCCCCTTACCCTTACCCTAACCATTAAAAATGAATGCCTAACCCTAACCCTAGGAGCCTTAAAGGAGAAAACTGGATGATCCAGCAGCCACTAGGACCACGCAATAAAAACTTCAGCAAAAGAGAACTAAATCAAACTCTCTCTTATACCTAACCATAACCTAATTGCAACCCTGACACTAAAACCACACTTTGAGCCTCAAAAATGGCTTTAAATGCCTTCAAATTTGTGAGGACCGGGTTGTGTGTCCTCGCAAGTGACTGTTGGTTCTCACAAGTATAGTAGAATGCAGGTTTCAGTCCTCACAAAGATAGCTAGACAGGAACACACACACACACACACACACACACACACACACACACATACAGTGTTGCATACAAATGATCCATATTCTTTACAAACACAGAAAGCTAGCGATCATCAAACCAAGATAAAAACATAGACCATCTGATCTTTCGGTATTAACCCCCATGTATAGTCCAGAGTTTCTAATTGCTCCCATTCAGGCGTGAAAAGGTTCTGACAGAAAGTCATCTATTGCAAACATGCATGAGAGAGCATGCAATCAGCTGTTAATGTTCTTCTGCCTGCAGATTGCTGAGATGTCGGCATTGTGATTTGTTCAGTCAGGTGTCTGTTATTTATTTAGCTTCAGTGTCAGTTTCAGGTTAATTGCTGTATCCTAAATAACAAATGTACACAAGTAATACATTCAGATCAAGTATCTCTAAGCTTGTATTAGTTAGTTATACAGTGCTTTACTTCTCTATCGGAGCATTTAAAGTGCTTTGTACTGCAAGCGTCATTCACCCAATCACACACACACACACACACACACACACACACACACACACACACACACACACACACACACACACACACACACACGGTACTTTCAACATCTTCATTCAATTCAATTAAATATTCAGTTAAATTTCATTTACACAGCGCAAAATCACAAGAACAGTTGCCTCAAAGCGCTTTATATTGTGAGGTAAAGACGCTACAATAATCCAAAGAAAACAGAGAAACCCCCAACAATCATATGAATCCTATGAGCAACCACTTTGGCGATAGTGGGAACAAAAAACTCCCTTTTAACAGAGAGAAACCTCCAGCAGAACCAGGCTCAGGGAGGGGCAGCCATCTGCCCTGACTGGTTGGGATGAAGGGAGGAAGACATTCTGTGCCTTTAAGCATTTTGCCTAATATTCATGCACACACTCACACTCTGATGGTAACTTTCAGTAGCTTGCCCAAGGATACTTCGACATATAGACTGGAGAAGCCGCAGCCATGATCTGTGGGCTGTAGCGCATAGCTGTTCTGCGCTAGTACAGCAATTCTCCAGGTTAATTCCATTAAGACTCCAACATGCTAAGCAGTTTCTTGACACTGTTCCATCTTATTCTTGCTCCTTACAGCTGATTTAAACTTCTTGGGCAAATCTGTGTACAGAGACTACGATGTAATCTACCCAAGTGGATGACGTTGATGCCAGTGTTTATGTTCATGTATAGACCTCATCTTTGAAGGATTGCAAAGAGTGTTGATTTAAATTGACAGAGAGAGACACAGCACTTCTTTTTTCACTCTTCAATAAACATTTTTCCAGTCTAGAAGGAATATACAGTTCATACACATGGCAGTAAACTTAAATTAGTATCCGTAATTTAATATAATATTATAAATAGATGTTTCTTCAGGTACGAGGCATTACTGCCTTATTGATGATATGTAAGTTTGAGTCGCACTCTCTGATTTGGGAATATGATGCACTGCTCTGTGTAATTACACATGGGTTAAACAGCTTTAGCATCTTTATCTCTTAATTAAATTTTCAGCCCTGGGACAAAATAGGAACACAACCTACACTGCTTATACACTGAACTGGGGAGAATCTTGCACAGATTTTAATTTTAGGCAGTGATTATCAGGAATGTAGCAGGTGTCCGTAGGATTGGTCTTGAGTGCCAGTACTTCAAACAGAATTTTTTTTTTCCCGGATAATAAAGTAAATCTATTAGTTGCATAAACAGGATTATGATTAGGACCAGTTTCACAGTTTACACACCATGCATAATATTTTTTCTGGCAGTCCTTACAGCAGTGATTGTTGTGTGCATATTAATCACTTCAACATAATTTAATTTCATCTTACATTTTAACTGCAGGTTAATAAAGTGTTCAGTATTTTCACAAGTTACTTCTGTATGGAGCCACATTAATTACATTATTAATTGTGTTACATAGAAGAAAAAAGTATATTTTTGCAGTGTGAAATTATTGTGTGAAATTATTTTTACTTGCAATGTTGGTCTTGTGGTTTTAACATTTATGTGAACCTTTTGATTGTGACTGAGAATCAGGACAGACAGCAGTCTTTCAGCTGGAGATTTAAATGTTTCTGACTTTGTCATCAATTGGATAGAAGAATGGACTGAAATGCAGACACAAGAACAATATGAAGTAAATATCACGAAGTCTATGTGGTTACTTAGTGGTGTGCTGTTTATTCTGGCAGCTGTTTGTTCTCTGTCTCTTGGTTCTAGTTTTACTTATCCTGTGTCATTGTCTTGATTATATGAAAACAGCAGTTGAACATTGTGGAAGTCTTTATTGATGTGTCTTTATTGTCTTCTTTTGTCCGCTTTTATAAATCGGTGCGTGGGGAGGCTCGGCTAATTTGGGTAGCACAGAAGTAAGAGAAGACCTTTTCTGCCTGCCTAGATATATAGACCTCCTCTTTGAAGGCCTGCAAAAAGTATTGGTTTGAATTGACAGGGATACACACCACTTCTCTTGAATAAGCACTATTTCAGTCTAGAAATAATCAGATCAACATACATGTGTCAGTATAATTAAATCATTGTTTCAATTTCAGGATGTTTCTTTTTTTAATGGATGTTTCTTCAGGCTTTACCGCCTTATTGATGATATGCAGTTTCCATCTCTCATTATGTGTATGTTTAAATAGCCTGTTTTCTTTTTTTTGGGTTTTCTTTGGTTGTTTCCTTTTCTTTTTTTGAACGTAGTTATTATTTTTTCATTGTGGGTTGGTAATATGTAGTTTTCATTTTTTACATTTTTTGAAATCCTTTTTTTTGTTTTTAATCCTGTTAAATCAGGGAATTGGAGGAAGGAAAGTAACAAGACACAGCTGAAACTAATCTGGATAATGACAGGGGAGGAAGTACAACTAAATGTAAAACACAGGAGACAAATGATTACCAAAATAAAACCGTTAATAATTTCAATCGGAACTGAGACACTGAACATGTGTGCTTAACAGGAGGGAAAACACACGGGGAGGAAGTAGAAGGAAACACAGAGGAAAGTAATTAACTCATTAGGTACAAAGTGTAACTAGAATTAAAATACAACCAGGACTGGAGACCCTGGAAAACTAGAGAAATGAGAATAAAAAAATAAACTATAAATGAAACTAAGAACAAAGCAGTCAGCCAGACAGCATCTAATAGTAAGCGTGAATTTAACCTCCAAGAAACTCTAGTCGATCACAATAGACTATAATGTTGTTGAGACTGACACAAATGAACACATCAGAATGCAGATGTATATCCTTGATTTGTTTTATATAGTTTAAAATTGAAGGGAACCAGGGAAAACTCGCCATGGATAGCTTCTTTATCATCGTAATGGAACACTTGTAGAGGTTCGATAGCAGCAGAGAGAGAACAATTACTTGTAGCAAAAAAGAGTAAAATGGAAGACAGGAGGTAAAACGATGATAGTGGAATAGCAATTGACAATTTTTGTTGCTGCTTTGTTTGCAACCTTTAGACTGATTAAACAGTTTGATTACTCCTGCAGTCATTAAATATGAGAAGAGGCAGCAGCAGCCATGATTTTGAATCAACTTAGCTAGCAAATATGTGGTCAAGCATGCAGAAACAAAATTTATTTCAGAGTGAGCCAGTTTATTCTGACTGAAGTGCTCTGATTGAGCTTATCCTCTGGGTATTGGTAGCATGTCGAGCAGCTACTGAGAGAGAGACAACGGATGAGAAGGCGATACAAGGGCTTGAATGGCAGGAGAATAACAAGTCGAAGCCCAGAGCATGAGAAACATATACACAGACAAAAAGGAGAGGGAAAATCAAAAGAGATGGAGAGAGGGATGGTAGACAAAGAGGAAGGCTAAGCAGAGTGGAGACGAGGTGAGAGTGACAGCAGTGGAAGCCTTTGATCTTAGGCTTCTAATCAATGGGGATTATGGTCTCTGTGCCTGTGTCAGTCCTAATTATTGCACCGGCACATAGAGACAGTGGGCATCCAGAAAAACAGCAGACAAATACAACCCCATCTTCCAAAAAGAGGCATTCTGCAAAGCTCCATATAGGTGAATATGATCAGACACATGAAGTGTTTGACAGGACACAGAAATCCAGCGTGGAGATGGATTCAGCATAGAAAGTTGATTCTGGTCATATTAAAATCGTCTCTGGAGACTGCACTGCCATGACTAGTCAAACCGGAGTGACTGTAATGTGCCAGCGGGGAGTGCATCTCCACTACGGGGAGTAAACATTGTGAATACATGACATGGGAAATCACATGAAACATAACGTAACAGAAGACTGTAAACTGCAGCATAAGGATAGGCAGAGCCTGGAGAGCTACTTTTAAATCTTTGAATTCTTTCAGCTTCCAGTGACAGCAGATGGATTCCACTGACTGCATCTAGGGAGTTAAGATTTTACTGATGTTTTCCTGAGACACAGTCTGAAATATGATGGATTATGCATCTCGTCCCTAATGCTTTTCTCCTCTTTTGTATTTACACATAGCACTGTAAACTGCAAAACACTGTCAAAGTATAATTCATAGTATCCAAGAATTTTTAGGGAATAGCCTAAAAATATTTAATGCACATTTAATACATAACATGCTATTTCATTGAGTCAGTGGGTTCCTGCAGAATTGCAGATCTGCATTAAATACTGGAAGACTATGTGTTAAATATGCTAAAGCATGAATGTGCTCACACTTGGCAGGTTTGGTTTGATTAAAGCATACTCTGGTGCAGTTGCTCTGTTAGAATGGCTCATTTGAGCAACTGCAGATGCTGCCATCCCAACTTTTGTGCTCATATTGCTTCAAATTTTGTGCACTTTCCATGAAATGTTGACAGCACAGATCAAAGTAATCTAAGGCTACGTTCACACTGCAGGTCTTAATGCTCAATTCCGATTTTTTGATCAAATCCGATTTTTTTGTCTGCTCGTTCACACTACAAATAAAATGCGACAGCAAATGCGCTCTAGGGTGAACGCTCAAAGCGGCCCGCATGCGCAAAAGAAGACGTCACACACAACGTGCTCTGTTTAGACCCAGAGCAAACTATATTGTTTGACTGATGGCCCTTAATATAAAGACTTCGGACTTCATGTTTCCCAAGTTTTGCTTTAAGTTATTTTGTTATTTACATAATAATGTAGATAACCTAATAATGATCCTTATTGCTGTTTTAGAGGAGCGGTGCTTCAAAGGATAGTTGCAGATTTCTGTCAGAATCTGCAGGTTATGCAGTACAAATAAAATGTTCACGTTTCTCCAACGTTGTCTTCCCAGCAGTTTCACCGGATGGCCAGGGAAACGTTCGTGATGTCTTCTCTGGCGCTGATAATTGGCGTCTGTCTTGTGTCAGTGACGTAAAAGATGGATTTAATGCGACATGACCATTCACACAGCAGTCGCTTTCTGAAACATCGGATATGTATCGGATTCAGTACCACATACGAAAGTGACCCAGATCGGATTTGAAAATATCGGATTTGTGCCGTTCACACTGTCATACCATGATCGGATATGGGTCGCATAGGGTCAAAAAAATTGGATTTGATGCGCTTTCGCCTGCAGTGTGAACGTAGCCTAAGCTGTTAAAGACATTTAAAGGCATCAAGCAAGCATGTGATGTTTTTTTTTTATACCACAGAAACAGTGTTTAGAGGTGTGTATGCAAAGACAAAAGCGGTAGTTTGGAGCTGTGCTCCTTGAAACTGTTATAGCTGTGTCAACAGTACATCCAAATGTGTGATGCTGCATTCTGACATGGTAGCTAGGATGAAGAAAAGCATGAAGAAATGATTGAAGAAATGATTCTTGGCAAATGTCCGATGTAAGAGGAAAGCGAAGCGTGAAAGTCTTGACCTCCAGACCTGCATTCAACATCAGAGGAAACTGCTGAAGGATTTTCAAGAATCTGAACATTTTTACAGTAATACAAGAGTGCAGCTTTTAAAAAATGAATGAAGGCAAACCATGAAGTCGAAGAATACATGTTTTATGCTTTGGAAACACAGCAGAATGCTACCAACACTGATTTTTTCAGTCACTGGGCACTTTGATAAATGCAGTGTGCCACAATAAGCCAGAAGGCCCATCTTTGATCAAATTCCACTCCTTAGTGAGGTGCTACTCCAGTGTCAGCCCCTCAGCACACCATGACATGTTCACATGCAGCTTCAGCAGTCCATTTCATTTGCATGTTCTCCTCTTCAAACAGAAGACCACCCACTGCACTGTTTGCCCATCAAGAACCCCTATGTAAAATGATGCCCACCATTCAACCATCAGTCTCAAACAGAGGGTAAACAGCCAAAGGCTGATGTTAATGGAATACTCAGTTTGTTGTTGGTGCTACATGTGGCAATGTTGACCCAGAATGTTTTGAATCTTTAGGCTTTTTGGGATAATGCTTAAGCTTCTAAGCTCCCCTCTTTGGTTTTTAGTTAAGGTTGGATGAGGATCTGTTAGACTTTCTTTGACTTTCAAAAGTTTTATTTTTGATTAAGTTTCTGCTTTTGAAAAAACTAAACCTTTACTTTAGGTTTTGCAAAAGCTTCACTTGTTTTTGGCACCTTTTTAAACATGTCTCTTAGCATGTGGATTCTATATAACATACTATATATACATACATACCTCAGATGTGGCAGTTTTATTTTTTGCATAGAAATAACTAACATGAATATTTTAATCCTAATATCTATCATAGATAATTAATAAAACTAACCTAAACTATTAAAGTATGGTAAACATTTATTCCATAGTTTTTTGTTTTGGTTGTTTTTTTTTGTTTTTTTGTTTTTAAAAGAGCAGTACTGGCAGGCTAAGTGGAGTCTTGCTCTGGCAGTAGCTGAAACAAAAACTTGGGTGTGGGAGGAGTTCAGTGAGACGATGGATCAAGACAGATGGCCTTGAAGTAATTCTGGCAAAATGTTAAGAGACTGAGGAGGGGAATGCCAAGCTCTTCTAACACATTGTATAGTCCAGCTGGGGTGCTGCTCACTTCAACTGAGGATACATTTGGTTGGTTGAAGGAATACTTGGAGCATACTTTCAGTCCCACTTTCTTGTGTAGAAAAAGCAGAGTTGGGGAATGCCGGGGGAAGCTCCTCATCCATCATTGGGAATGAGGACAATGAGGTAGTTAAACAACTCCTCGGTGACAGGGTCCCTGAATTTCCAAAGACCTTGGATGTTATCATGCTATACTGGTTGACATGCCTCTGCGATGGCATGTGTTGATTTGGGACAGTGCCTCCAAATTGGCAAACTGAGGTGGTGGTTCCCATCTTTAAGGACATCTGAGGGTGTGCTCCAGTTATAGGAGGATCACACTCCTCAGCCTCCTTTGAAAGATCTACACAGAAGTACTGGAGAGGAGAGCCTATGTGTTAGTCAAACCTTGAAATCAAGAGAAACATTTTTTTTCTCCTTTGTGAAACACTGGACCAGCTCTGTCATCTCAAATATATTCATGCATACATTGGAGTTTGCCCAGTCAGTCTACCAAGTGTTTTGTGGACTTACAGAAGGCATTTCATCGCATCCCTCAGAGCATCCTTTGACGGGTGGTTTGGGAGTATGGAATGTCTGTCCCATAGTTTGCCTTTTCCAGTCAACTGCCATGAGAGCTTGCACTATATTGCTGGCAATGATTCAGACTTGTTCCTGGTGAGTGTTGGACTCTGGCAGCCCCCTTGTCACCAATTCTGTTCATAAATTATATAGACGGATTTTCTAGATTTTCCATCTTGGTGGGCGTAGGATATTGTCTCTGCCTTTTGCAGATGACATGATTCTTTTAGCTTCAGTGTGGTCTCCACCTCACATTGGAGTAGTTCACAGCTGCGTGTGAAGCAGTGGGTACCTTCAAGCCTGAGACCATGATTCTTAGCAGAAAAAAACAAGTGCACTCTCTGGGTTAGAGACAAAGTGCTCCCCCAAGTGGAGGAGTTTAAGTATATGAGTATCTTGCTCACAGGTGACTAGAAAGGAGAGTTGGAAATTGACAGACAGATTGGTGCAGTGTCTGCATTGACCCGAACACAATATTGGTCTGTTGTGGTGAAAAGAGAACCTAGCATAAAAGCGAATCTGTAAATTTACCTGTTGACCTACAATCCCTACCTTCACCAGTGGTCACAAGTTCTGGGTAATGACCAAAAGAATGAGATCATGAACACAAGCAACAGAAATGTGTTTTTTTCTGAAAGGTGGGTGGGCACAGCCTTAGAAATTTCTTCCAAGTTGGTTGCTGGTGTTTTCTTTATACAATCCACATGGTATAGCAATCTCTAAGCTCTTGGCTAGTACATACAACACAGTGAAAAAAAATTTAACCAATAACCCTACACACACTTTGGTTTGAAGCAAAATAGCAGTGGGAATTCAAAATTTAAAATAATGATTATTGTGTTTCATATTTCTTTGAATCAATGTCAAATAACCCTGCAGAGAACTCTGCAGGGAAAGTGCTGCATATTTAAAACATAGTACACAAACCGGTGTGGTCTTGTGGTATCTTTTATGTAACTTTAAAACCGTTATATACAAATATTTATTTACAAACTATAAACATAGAAGATCGCAAGCATAGAGTGCTGTATTGGTAAAAATAGAAACATGTAAACAGTGTTGGGGAGTAACGGAATACATGTACCGCCGTTACGTATTTAAAATACTAAATATGAGTAACTGTATTCCGTTACAGTTACCGTTTAAAAAGGTGGTATTCAGAATACAGTTACTTTGTTGAAATAAATGGATTACACTGCGGTACTTTCCTGTTTAATTTTGTCGCGGGTCAGGACTGTTTGGGTTTTGTTTGACAGCTACGTTCTGTTGTTCCAGGCGGCAACGTTACGGTTGCCATGGTTACAGGGTGACGCTCTCTCTCTCTCTCTGCGACTGTGTGTTTCCTGGGTGAGAGAGCGCCTTTTCGTTGTTGTTGTTGTTGTGCTAAGCTAACGGGCAGAATGCTACAAGCATAGCTCTAAAGAATGTAGCTTCATGGGCAGTGTAGTCCATGTTGCAGGGAGAATGGACTGCCATACACGTTATGGGTCTGTGAGCGCGAGGAGGGAGAAAAAGGAGAGTGGAAAGGTACGAGTTGTCATCGAGGAAAAACGGGAGCTGGAAGCATGTAAATATGATAATAACCACTTCAGCCAAGAAGAGTGCCTGACGAGCCCAGTTGTAAGTAAGCTATTAAGACTCGACTGTACACCGTGTTCGTGTTTTCCTCCGAAAACAATAAGTTCCGTTGGAGCAGCCTTTCAACGCCTCTCTCTGTCTCTTGCAAGAAAAGTTGACCCACACAACAAAGTAAAGCTATTTTTCGGCTACGAGCCGACAGGGACCCCGCCGTATTAGTCAGAGGTCCCTTTACTACAGTTCGGAGTCGCGGACCTTCAGTAATAGTAATAAATCACACAGCAATAGTACATTCACGTTGTTGTAAAAAGCATGATAATATATTAAGCAATCCAAAGTATTCAGAATACGTTACTGTCATTGAGTAACGTAACGGAATACGTTACAAAATACATTTTGGGGCATGTGTTCTGTATTCTGTAATGGAATACATTTTAAAAGTAACCTTCCCAACACTGCATGTAAATTGCCTGGTGTTTATGTAGCACTTTTCTGCTCTTACTGAACACTGGGGAAGGAGAAATTAAATAAATTAAGATCATTACAGGTTTCATGCCAAAGGAATGTCAATTTACCTACTGTTCCTTAACTGGAGCTTTTTTCCTTTTGTAACTGTACCCTTACTTGTGAGATTTTATTCTATTTCTGCTTTTGCTGTGTTAAGACCAGGCTGGTAAAACACTTCGAGCAGTCTGTCACTGTGACAGGCTCTCTGCTAATGAAGTGGACCCTTGTGTCTTCTCCTCACCAGGCTATTCCTGGAACTCAAAGCATCACAATCTGATGCCCTGGAAAAGAGATGTAGCTGAGATGACCCGTTCAATCTGACCTTACCTTCCTCTATACTGAAGGCAACTTCAATTTGACCTTGTGTAAGCTCGATCAATACTGGATGTCTTAACAGTTTGTCCCTACCGCAGAAAAAAACTGACATTTCCTTTATTATATGATTGTGATTGTGATACCTGACTCTTCTTCGCTGTGATTTATAGTCATAATAAATGCCAGACAAACCCTATAAGTGGCAGCTTAATAACGATAATGATTTGCAAGCTTTGCTCTGTTTTTCTTTGTCTGTTTTATTTACATGAATTTATATCATTTCTAAATTGCAAAAGCACAAAAAATCAAAACAAAACACAAAGTTTGACTTGATCTCATCAGAAATGTCATTCAAAGACTTTTCTGCAGTTCTGATGAAGAAAGCTTGACAGTTCTTAGTCTTCTGTCTAGACCGTGAAATGACCAAATCAGTACTGCCTCAGGATCTCAAGCCACGGTTATACTCACAAGGACTTAAAAGCTCAGATACAGCTGGGCTCGAGTCCAAGGTGTGGCTTAAGGGTAATGAATACAATTTCTTCATTGTACTGGTAGCCAGTAAAGGCACGCAAGGTCCAGTTCTCAATAGGAGTAAGATTTCTGGCAATGAGATCGATGAGATTATTAACGAGGGGTAGGAATGAAGTCAATCCAGCAGCTTCTTTAAGCAATCCTTGGAGATTTATACCAGAAGATATTGAACAATGGCACTGATTTGTCAAGGGACTTGACAATCAAACGATTTATCTACATTTTATGTCTGTAACTCTTCAGATTGACCAGTAATAAAATGGCTTATCAGTCTTTCCTCTCAGTTGGTACCCGACTCAGTAATAAAAGTCAAGTCCAGTTATAGTTTGGTTAATAATTTATATTTGGAAGTCAAAGTCAGTACTGGACCAGGTTAGCCTTTACAGAGAAAAAATGAAGAGTGGTATCTATAGAAAATGGATGCAACCACTATATGGTGCATATTTAAACAAAGGAAAAAAGCACAAAAATACTACCAGTGGTAATACTACCACTACAACTATTACTACTAATACTACTAATAATAAAAATAATAATACAAACAATCAGTTATGCAAGGTTCTTGGGGGCATCTCTTACCTAAATGGTTTAAACCTAAATAATTGTTTCCAATAAATATAATACTATATAATTTTATAAACTCATAAATCTCAACTTCAGCAGGGGATCTTAATTTTATTTATTTATTTATTTATTTGTTTTTTAGTTGCTGACAGCATTTTTGATTCTATAGGTAGAAACCCCAAATTCCCTCCATAAAAGTGCTTCCTCTATGATGTTCGCTTGCCTTCTTAACCTTTGATGGTAACTCAGGATGCAAACCTAACCTGTTTCGGATCAGTTTAGGTTCCAGATTAGAGATCAGCAGATATGAAGCCACTACTTTCTGACCAGTCGACACTACCAAAATTCCTGGAGGATTTCTCCGACCGCTGTACCTGGATAGCAGGAGTGTATAAATTTTTTCATAGCATCAAACGTCTTTGTGTTTCCTGGATGAGCATCAGTAAGAGATACAGACTTTTATTTAAGATTTTCCTTATTTTGTCCCGGTTTGCAACAATTTTGTTGTTGTATAAGCATTAATGCATAAATCAGGATAGCTATTTGAACTCATGGGCTTTATATCAGTCACACGTAAACTAAGGCTAGATTTAAATTCTGTCTTTGTATTTCTTTCTTTACTTCCTGTCAGACCATTAAACACCACTGAGACTACAGCTGAAAGACTGAATGGTAAAGCTGTCTTATGCAAATTTAAACATTAATTGAACAGAATACAATTATATACTGTATACTAATACTATATTATAACTCATCAGATTCTCTCTTGACTCCATGATAGAGTTGTGATATTCAATTGAAAGTATGCAAGTTTGCTAACACAGCTTTGCTTCCTGTCTTCAAATCAGCGACGCTTCAGTAATACAGTAGCTTTTTTCCAGTCTTATTGACTAAAATGTTTAAAGTGCGCACACGTTCATACAGTGTTTTAACACTAAGCTGCTACTACTACTGTAGTGCTTGTCTTTTATCTGTCGCAGCTATTTTATTATCATTCTGTAGTCGGTGTGTAACCTCTTCATATTTCTTTAATATTATCATTTACTCTTCTGCTGTAAAATCATCCACTCGGTTGCCGGCGAACTAATAAATGTGACTGCCAGTGCCAAGCCTTTTTATGTGAGTGTGTGTATACCAAGATCAGGAAATACTGGGTTAACACTTGGTTAACTGGTTTACTGTTAGGGTATGTGAATCCAGATAACCGAAAGATAACCTGAGTATGTCAATCTTGTTTTGCAGTGCAGGGCCTAGTTTTCTTTGTGCTGTTAGTATTGAATATATTTCTGTAGATTATATTGTAGTTTATTTATTTATTCACAGGCAGAATGCAAAACCTTTCAGAAAGAAATAGTAAAGCCTAAGGCCTGACATTTTTGGCCATTGTCCTGGGTTTTGATTTTATATTTGATGTGTTTAATTGGAGTTCCTGTTTGAGAGTTGTTTATCCTTTGTGTTATGTTGATTCTATTCTTTAGGTTTGTGTTCTTGGTTACCTTTGGGTAAATACTCCTGCCATTTCTTTGTTCATTGCTGTATCGTTAACATGACTGTGTTTTGGTGGTAGTGTATTTCCAGTGTTTTCTGATCTTGTGTCTATAATGCATCAAAAGAGCAAAAGACTTTGTGTTTCTTTAGGACTAATCAGCAATAAATGCTTTTTTCATCTGCCTCGAGAGTATCTGCTTGTGGTTTCGCTACTCTTCACACAGCTCATTGTGACAGGTGTAGCAGATTACATAGGTATTACCACAAAATATTACTAAACTAAACAAGAATGAAGCGTAAAATCACAGTGTCACTGATAAGCCTGCTTTAGCATGAAACATTCTCCATTTTAATGCCTTCACTACATTTAGAAACAGGTTTTTATTAAAGTATGACAATGCCTGCACAAATACAAGCAGATAGTCATAATAATGAAACATAATACTATTTCGGCGTTTAAGCAACATCTTATTGTGGCTCTCCGCCATTGAGCTATTTATTTAGTAATTGAATCCAATCCCTAGTGAGCGCCAGGAGCACTTCTTCCCTCGCTGTCATGGCATCGAGCAGACAGCTGCAACAGAAGAACGTGTCAATCCTTCTGATCCCTCGTAGCTGCTTTATCGTCTCTGCACAGCTTATGATATTGGATTGTTGCTGCGTTTTGTGTCGCGTTTCAACCCACCTTAAATCACAGGAGAGAGAGCGAGCGAGAAACAGATAGCACAGGTGGGAGGAGTATGACTTTTTTTCCCACCTATTTACTGTATATGAAAGGTACAGCAGAAAGTGTTTGTCATTTCTGTCCCCACAAGAAACAAAAGCCTTTCAAAGGGGAAGATGAAAGGAGAGAAATGGCTTACTAGAAAAGAAGGGAATTGGACAAGCAGACGATGACAGCTCATCAGGTGACAGGCTGGAGGTTTTTGAAGTTTTTTTTTTGTCCATTTTTTTTGTTTTAGGTCATGCCTGAGTAAAAAGATAGTGAAAGGGAATTGAGTGAAAAGGGAGGGAAAGAGAGGCAGAGGAGTACAAATGCATGTCGGACTCAGGCAATGACAGGCTGTTTGATGTGTTTTGTGCAGGTCCCACATAGAAGAGTGATAAAATGTAAATGAGTGCTGCTTTCGAAAGAGAATATACACCTAGCATGCATAAAATACCCCTCAAAATACGGCATGGCAGCTTTTGGCTTGGTATATTTATGTTTTCTGCCCTTATGTATTTTCTTTTATTTAATAAATGATTATTTCTTTTCAAAAATGTGCAGTGGGCAGCCCTGAGATGGAAAATGAATTTGCTAAAAGCCATGTATTGTATCAGGGCAGAATAGAGGAGAAGTGGGTATTCGGCTGCAGCAGACAGTGAAAGAGAAAAAGAAGTCTTTTTCATTCTCCCGACTCACAGCTGACTGAACTCAAAAGGGCTTAAGCATTTTCCTTCACTCTAAATTTTTTAACTCTCCTCTCACACTCGTCCACCCGTCCATTCTGTCCATTTAGCTCAATCTGTCCCCTGTGCCCTCTTTCTGAATCTCTCTCGTGTTCTCTTGTGTCTATGCAGCATTTATTTATTTATTTTTTATCTGGTTTCTCCTCACCGACTCTGTGCTTGTGTTTTTCTTCCACTGTTTATCTGCCTGATTTTTTCTTTTTTTTGTCATTATGAATGTTCTCTTTTTATCTCTGTTTCAGGATTTATCTTTTGTTGCAGTTTGTCTCATTTTCTGTCAAACTGTGCAAATTTGTCTCATTTGTGAGACAAACTATTTTTCTACCAGCACTGAACAAGTGAGAGAAGACAATTCAACGTTTGAATATAAGCTAAACACAAAAGGAGTCTAGATGGGGTACATACACTCACGGCCAATTATCCAATCACATGGCAGCAACTCATTTGAGGCGAGTAGGCATGGTCAGAATGACCTGCTGGATTTAAATATGAGCAGCAGAACAGGGAAGAAAGCTCATTCCACTAATTTCCAACATAGCATGGTTCAAAGTCACTTAAACCATCACTAGGGTTTACAGAGAATGGATCCGAAAAAGAAAAATGTTGATGGAAGAGATCAGAGGAGATTGGTCAGATTACTTTGAGCTGATAGGAAGGCAACAGGAACTCAAATAACCACTCGTTATTCCCAAGGTATGCAGAAGAGTATCTCTGAATGGACCACATATCGATCCTGAAGCAGATAGACCACAACAGCAGAAGACTACCCTGAGTCCTCTAGGAACTCAAACAATGTTGTCTGGTGTGTTAATTCTCATCTATCGACATTAGTTGAATTTAATCATTCAGGTGTACACTCTAAATTATGACAAAAGCTGGCAATAGTGGAACACGCCCATCCTTAATTCATGTAGCACACCTCACAGACTGGCACCTCAAATGCTAAATCTTCGTCTCGCACTTCTATGTCTTTATTTCTGAGTAAAGTCTTTCTGGGATTTCTGCTTGGCCTATTGTTGTTGTACTGGCCATGTGTTTGGCTGAAAGTTATTAATTAGCAGAAACAAATTAGTGAAAGACTGAAAGACACAGATTAAAGAAACTTCTTTCAGATGAACAACCACTGTGCAGCAGTTCTTTCTTCACTGCATGTTATCACAGTTCTTCCTGTGAACATTTGTTTACACGTTCCTTGATAAATGGATCACTGTGTGCAGTGTGGAGCACACAGTCATCAGTGGCCTGAGGTTGTATTATTTGCTGTAGAATTGAATCCATTTCTTGGTCCCATCTTTGCTCTGAAACAGCCCTGAAATGGGGGAAAGACTGGTTGCAGGAACAGAGCCCAATGGTCCTGAAAGACAAGGCAATTTGGCCAGAGTGATGGGAATAATGAGAAAAGCATCGTGATGTTGCCTGAGTCCAATTTAGAAGGTAGGGAAGCAGGGAGACTGAGAGAGAGAGACACTGGGAGAAAGAAGCAGATGCGAGGATGGAGAAGGAATAAAGGAATGCGAGCGATGGGAGAGAGAGAAAATGAGCGATCACCCACGCAAGAAAGCATGGTATTGGTTTTATGTTCATGTTGAGGTGGCTGCACATTAACCTGTGCAAATGGAAGTTGTGGCTTTACTTCCATAGGGTTAGCCAGGAGGGGATAACAGGGGTTCTTCCAGAAAAAGAGAGTAAGAAATAAATGATGGCAGAGGAGAGAAATGTCAGTTTTTCCATCTCTACAGCATGTGGCTTTCAGTCTGAAAATCAGCATCTCCGGACGAATGGAATTACTTCACAGTGCGGAAGAAATGACTTTCAGGGATAAAGAAAATCCTCAGAGAAAGAGAGAAAATGAAATCCCTGTTAGTGAGATAAAAGAAGATGGTGAAAGTGACAACTGGAGATAATAAAAAACGAGAGAAGCAAAAAAGAGGAGATGGACCGGGATAGAGCAAAGGTGATTTTTCTGAATGAGGTGAATAAAATCATGAGGGGGAGAAAAGTCGGGGGGAAAAAACGTTGTCGCCTTCATCCTCTCCTCACCGACTCCATGTTGTAATGTAGCGGTGTGTTACTGAAGAGCACCGGCAACATTTCAGCAGATGGATGTGTTGTGCCCCCTGATAGCAGTTCAGGCCTGAGTCTAGCATCCAGTCTGCTGCACCTTAAAGCAGAGGAGGGCTTGATCACAGTGTCTCTCTACGCCGATGTGTCTCTGTGTCTTATAAGCTAGGGAGGCCCCAGAGATCACCAGGGCTGGATTACAGAAGGCGATTGCTTCATAAACACTTTCACTGTCCTCCTCTGGACAGCTGTAAAGGGATAGTGACAGTCAACTGCTCCCAGGGCTGATTTATCTGTTCTCGTGAAGCCCCGGAGGCTTCCACAGACGAAGGAGACCACATGCACAGATTGAGACATACAGGGCAGACAGCAAACACTTATTCAGGAGGCAACAGTCTAAAAAGCCCCGTGGCCATGGAACGAGAGCGGCAGACACACACACACACACACACACACACACACACACACACACACACACACACACACACACACACACACACACACACACACGCACCCACACATGCAGAGTTAATGAAGCTTTCCAGTACGCATCCCTTCCATAATCCAACAGGGATGTTAATCTCCTGTGGGTCCCTAACTGCTAAAACACACAGATACACACACCTACACACACATTTTTTTTTTTCTGAGAGACTCTATGATCGTGAGGGGAGTGTGGGAAGTGAGGCATTCAGTGGCTGCTTCCCGTTTCATGGTGCAGCTGGCTGGATGAGAGAGGCTTGTTCAGCTGCGTGCTCCTTCTCTTCAACTTTCTTTTTCATATCTCTTGAACCGCCTTCTGTTGGTTCTCATGTTTTGTTTTATTTCATTATTACATCCCTGTAATCATTTTACTTTCACTCCTGTCTGTAATTACATCTTGTTATTTTTGTAGCATGCTATTTCTTTCTGTGCACACTCTCCCCCCCTTTTCCCTTGTGTTCCTATAGTTTCTAATACTTCATCTTCTTCAAATCTTTCACTTTTCCCCCTAAAATAATAACTGGTATAAATTATGAAAAAAGTGGGTTCATGCAGAACCTTACAAGGCGCTCAAGTGTAAATGCAGGTGGTGCAACATGTTTTAAGAGAAAACCCACGGGAGCGAGAACGCCACGAGTCGTTGTAAATTTTGCTATCCGCTCAGTAAAGAGCTGCAAGCACAACACTCGCACAATTCATGGCTCGGTTCACTCATCCGCGGTGAGGGAATCATAATGGATGAGGCAGGGAGTAGCGCTTACAGCGGCTGTTGATACTGTTGCGCTAATAACAACCTGTTGTGTTTTTTGTTGCTCACATAGAAAGACAGGTTTTCACACCTCCAGTGTAAACTAAAAATAAGCTGTACAGCACTGCAGGACTCTGTGTGAGTCTGTTGACATCAAAGTTCAATATTAAGCACAATATGTTTTTAAAAAAAATATCTGCAGTTTGAATGACCAAACAACAGCAATAATAATCCTTGGGAAAAGTACAGCCGAGTGTTTGCAACTACCTACTGCAACTACCCAAATATAGCAACAGCTCATTCTTAAGCTACTGTACTGGCTTGGGCGATGTGTTGTTTCACTATCATTTGTACAAAACTGTTTATTTGAAATCCATGTGTAATAAATGGATATGAATCTGTGGGTCGAAATAGTCATCAGAAAAATATGTTTTCTATTCCTGTTAACAAAAGTAATATTTGCTATGAAAAACTAGACTGTCTTTCAGTTCTAAGTTTTTACATGTCAGGGCATGATAAAGAACTTCAGATGAACAATAAGACGCGACATATAACAATATATCATTATTATTAACAGAAACTAAAGAGAAGTCAAGAGTTAGCATGTAAAAAAAAAAAAAACTAGGCACAGCCCAGCTTCTATGAGAACCAAGGAAAAATGTTTTGTTCAGTTCAACTTTTTTTGTGATTTCCTTCCTGTTTGGAGTCAGAAAAGAGGCCACCCAAACACATGAGATATCATTGGAGAGGTCAGGATGCTCACTGTTGAGCACATCAGGACTTAGTAGGGTAGCTCAAATAAGTAAAAAGATATAGAACAAATACGAATGTCTATTAAAGAGGGCATCCAAGTGACTTCTTAAGTCTCAGCTGACTGCAGGTTTTCCCAAACTTTCAAACTGCACATTTGCATAATGACTGAAACTAGCACCACTAGCGAACAATGAGCTGTGTTCGCCAGCGATGCTAGTTTCGGCCCCTTAGATACGAGGTTTTCTCCTGGCAACACAGTTCAGTCTTTTTCTAATTATGCTGTCATAACATTAGATTTTCAGTGTATTGCTTTTACTTTCGCAGAAAGGACGTACTCGTGTTTTTTTCACACACTGCTTCTGCATTTTGGCACAGTTCTTAATAACATGCTATGTTTTTTTTATCATGTTATTTTTATCATGTCCTCATGTGTAAAACAATAGGAAACAATAGGCTTTGGTTTTATAGCAACTCATATAAAAGTATTCCCAGGTTTGTTATTTAACCAGTGTGAAATACAGTCTGAAATACAGGTGAATGGATAAAAAGCAAAAAAAAAAAAAAAAGCTGCCTCATAGATGAAAGAAAGTCCCAGCTTTCTTAGTCAGATAAAAACTTTTCTGACACATTACACTGTGTGAGAGTCACGACACAGTCACATCAGGATCTAGTTCAAAAAAACAAAACAAAGGGTCTTCTTTCTCCTACCGTCAGTGGCTATGCTATTACACAAACATGCTTGTTAACTTGGTCTGCAAGCTCCTCTAAAGGATGAATAATATAACGGCACCTGAATATATTATACGTTCAGTGTGGCTGGGTCAACAGGTTCAATTAATGCTTGAATAAGAGCCAAAATCAGCAAGAGGTGTGATCTAAGCAGAGCCATTGGAATAAATGCCAGTGAACATCATGTGGTGCAGCAGTTTTTCTTTTTTAAAAATAAAAAGTACTGCGAGAGGTCTAAGGAAAACAGCAAGGAGAGACACAGAAAAGCAAAATAAAGCTCCCTTATACATCTCAGGATGGTTCAGTTTCCATTGTCTGCTCTGTCGCATATGGCAAAACCAGAAAAAAAAGAGAAATATCCTCATACAGAAACATAATGTATGTTCAGATTTGAAAGGATCACCTTTAAAACCTGGGGAATACACAAAAGAGGTTAAGTAAGATTTTAAGTAAGAATGTGATCAGAAGCATGAGCATTACCTAATCAAGGCACCAAGCAGCATTGACACCCTTACACTGTGATTGAGTGACTTGCTGTCTTCAAACACAAATTGCAGTAGCCCCAACGGAAAACACTGCAGTAAACTTCCTTTATTGTAGTCGAAACTTATGAGTGATGAGTTACAAAAATAGGTTTAGTTAATTAACCATGCCTCAGTGGTTCGTAATGAAAACAGTTCTGTATATTGTAAATATTGTAGAAACTTGTGTGACAAATCGAGTTCTATAGCACAGATTGTAAACGTTTGAGCTAATATCAGAGAAAGAGAGAGAGATCCTTTGTTAGCTCACTTGAGAGTATGTGGATATTCTCTGATTTTACTTTGGCTTCTCCGAGTCTGTTGGAGCAGCTGGTGATCTTCCCAGGACATCTTATTAGATCCAAAATGCTATTTTTAGTGAAAAGGGTAGAGGTTGGGTTCAGAAGATGAAGACTTCTACTGACAAGGCCAAGTGTTGTATCACTTTGTGGAAATCTGGCTAGAGGTGCTAAATTGATTATCACATCACTCAAGCGAACATTAAGCCTGCAATATTTTCTGCACTGCCTATTCAGCCAGGGTAGCAACTTGGATATGCTGGAGCCTGTTGAAGATGATATTGGATAAGAGGCTAAGAACAGGCATTCACATTTCCATATATCTATCCATCCATCCATCCATCCAGTAGGTATTGGGGTGGGGGGTAGGGTCGGGGGTGGGGGGGTATGTATCGTTAGTATTGCAATTTTTTGCATGGCAATATTGTATTGATACAGGATCATCAACTATAAGGGCTCATCACATCTAGTAGAAGGCAATCTTTCTGCAACTAGTTGCACTCTGACTTGGACTGACTGCGGCCACTCTCAAAGAGATTTTCGAAGGTTGGTAAATGATCGCTGCCTAGTTTATAAATGCTGAATGAGTCTTTATCAATGAGTGTAACTCCAGGGGATTTGACTCGATTGACTGTAACTATTTACCAGTGTTAATTGCTGTATTACCAGAAACAGCTTGTCCCTGATTCAAACATAGGCTGGTAACAAACAGTGTCAAATGACAACATTTATGGCAGGTTTTAGTGGCAGTGATGGTTGCTTTACACAACTCAAAAAAAGAAAAACAACTGAAGTGTAACACTAACAAATATAATTTTAAGGATATAATTAGCAGTTGGAAAAAAATTGTAGTATATATTGTTACAGTACTCAGCATATCACAAAATGTTAAAAATGGTAGATTCCCACAGCTATCCGTCCATTTTCATTTTAACACTTCATCACAGGGCTAACACAGAGAGACAGACAACCACACACTCTCACATCTGTACTGTTGGCCAATTTAGAATCAGCATTTAAATTAACAATCCTGTCTTTGGTCTGTGGGAGGAAACCAAAGCAAATGGGGAAGTATCATGCTGGCTCATGGACAACATACAGATTGCACCTGTAAGGCCCCAACACCTTCTTGCTGTGAGGTGAAAGTGTTATGCACTGCTCCAACTGTACCACCCACTGGCAGCCATTTATCATGCAAATACAAATAGATGCTATACATAGCACATGTTACAGTTTCAATCAAATGCTAAAACATCACAAGCAGGAGCTGTGCGGTGGAATGCAATCAAAAGACTGACGTATTTAATGTCAAAAAATGCAAAGAATATTTCAGTATTGCATTGCTTGAGTAAAATACTTAATATGTTTTTTGAAGGTGGGATATTTTGTCATGTACTGCTGGTAACAGCTGGTCTGGAGACTGTGAGATACACTTAACTCTGTATAATAATTTAATGATTCCGCTTTACAGTATTCATTAATCCTTTGTAAACATCATCTACATCATCTACATATTGATATGTGTCATAGTTTGATTATTATGTCTTAAAACCAAGATACAGTTTTGCCATTTACCAGCTCCAGCTTCAATATCTACTAAATATGATTAAAGGACTGTTTCTAAATAATGGGATAAGTATCTCAGTGTAATTACACTATGCATTTTTAGATTCAGTTCTCTTTTTATGTTGACTCGGTTGCTCATAAACCCCATTGTGGATGAAAGGGAGAGATATTGTCAAGGATTCAAACATTCACCTCAGAGAGAAGTTTAATCTAACAGAGATGAAAAAAGTTAGAAAGACGAGATCAAAGCAACTTTTTTTTAACATCAAACTCATAAGCTTGCTGGCTTTTGTGATTCATTTTATAGCGCTAGATATTTTGTAGCGGCCTCCTTTGTGTAGGCTGATTTTACCTTTTCCTTTGTGACATTGCATAAAGTGCCCTGATGGTTTTTATTATAATTGGAACAGGCAGTTTCATTTCAGCCTCGCAGGGGGTGAACTCACCCAATTTCACTGAAGAAAATCACCAGGTAATACATGATGTGACAGCATTGTTTCAGAGCT
Source organism: Copadichromis virginalis (assembly GCF_057382275.1). Taxonomy (NCBI): domain Eukaryota; kingdom Metazoa; phylum Chordata; class Actinopteri; order Cichliformes; family Cichlidae; genus Copadichromis; species Copadichromis virginalis. The sequence continues at coordinate 20,602,662 of NC_140635.1, forward strand.
TCCTCAAAGCCATAAAATTTATATTCTCCTAGATGAACGAAATAGTTAGCGGTAAGGAAATGGCTTTGATCTTACATGCACATGCGCTCATATTTTCCTGTGAAGCTGAAGAAATATTTTTTAAACTTCCACTTTAGGCTTCTATTATACAGAAGAATTAAAAACACTTTATATTTGACATAAAGTGTGTTTTTATGAAAATATACACATTTGTCAAACATTTTTTGAAGTACTTGTGCATACGGGGGCTTTCTGTGAGTGCATTGTGGATTTGAAAGCATGTGTATCATTGCTGGGCGGCTTTGTGTTTGCTTCTCTAAGTGCATATGTTCTCTCTCCTGGAAAAAAGTGAGTAAATTAAGCCTGTTTTACTGCCTAAAGCATGTCGATTCTCTTCAGTGTGAATGAGTGGGTCTGTATTTAATTGAGCTTCCGTGAAAAACCTTGTCTGTGCGGTAATGCTCGTGGGCATCAGCTTGCACCATGACCCTGGAACAGAAGTATACTCTTGTGACTTTGAACCTCTTTCAAAGTTTTATTACTGCCAGCGTAAAAATATATATATGGGTTTGCTATTTGCCTTGAAGGATGAAACTCTGAATGCACACCCCAGACCTCTACCTTATTTGTTTATAGTAAGAGAAATGAAAATTTTTGTGATACTTCTGTGTCATTGTCCTTCTGTGTCATTGAACAGTCTGATATGTTGACACAAGTCATGCTGTTTATATTATAACATCGTGGTAAAGGTTGATCACGAGAGCTGCTTCCTGTCTTCCCTTTCTTAGGAACTGAATGAAATCCCTACATATGTAATGCCATTTGTCATTTTTTAAGAATGCGTCCGCCGTCCACTGAAGCTCGCCAATGGCATCCATCTTTGGCTAATGGCTGTGAACAAGACAGTTCCAGTTGGCTTTGTTCATCTCACTTTGTCATCATCTTCATGCTCATCGTTTCTGTGCTGAATTCACCAGTTAAATGGCTCCAGTCTTGTCGAGCAGTAGCTCCATGCTTGAAGGGAGGTTTCAAAGTACAAAAAAGTTCCATCTCTTCACCATAAAGTGAAGAGCGCTGGTTGGAAGTCAATTTCTGCAAGGCCAAAGTCATTTTTAAAAGTGCTAGAAGCACAGTGTGGAGCGAGGCGTGCTGGAAATGGTAACATATGACCAACCATTCTCCTCCTATGGAACCGTTTTGATAAACTGTGTGCGCTGTCGTGCTTTGTGTGAGTGTAGATCTTCACCACACATATAGAAAATCCCTTGCACATCTACTCAGGGTTTTTTGTCTCTGTCACAAAATGAAGGATGTGCTCAGGTAGATATGTGACTGTGTGACTAATCTTCAGTATAGAAGCAAATAGTCCGAGACACTGCGTATGCATTAATTCCAGAAAAAAAATCATTTTCTCTGAATGAGACAACTTTAAAGATGCTTGGCTCAAACGCACTGGGGGTCTCTCTGTTTTTCATTTATGTGCAAATACACTCATGTTTCAACATTTCCACCCTAAATGATCAAAAAAAAGAAGAAAAAAAGGCCTGAGCCAGTTAGGTCCGATAAGAACATTTCCATCTGTCTCTCACAAAAGGAGCCAGCTGAGAGCAATAGCCTGCTTCACCAACATGAGATTGTATTGTTGTGATAAAAGGTTTTTTGAATGCAGACAACACAGACTCGTTTTTAACTCCTTCCTTTCGCCCCCACTAACCACATATGTCTGTTAAAACTTAGGGGTAATGTGCGAATATCTACGGTCGAGCATAAAATGAAAATGTGTTATTATTGTGACAAAACTAGCAGCTTTAAAATTGTGTTATTATTGTGACTAAACTAGCAGCTTTAAAATTAAACTTCAGTCCTGTCATGTCCCTGCTGATATCTGACAGTTTGCTTCGAGCATCTGCATCAGCTGTGCGGCTTTTATTCCAGTAGTTTCCTGTTCTCCCTCTTCTGCTCAACGGAGAGGGGATTACAGCAGCATCACTCAGACCGTGTCTCTGCTGAAATCCATCTATCAACCCTCTCCCTGAGCAATATTTCTGTATTGCTCCCAAGTGGGAAGATCAAATATTTGGTATTGCACAGTGAAATCCATTCAAAGGTTCTTAGCTGACTCCATAATCCCTGGAAGAGTTTCTTTTTCTCTATAAAGCCAATTATTTCACATCAGATCAAAGGCATTTATTTATCATTTACAGCGGATAAGCTGAAGGTACTACAACTACCCATTCGCTCACGTACAGCAGACAGAGAGATGCACAGACACAGGAGTAATTCCATACTTTTCTTTTCCTGAAACCTAATTTTTAATGATTCCCTGCTTCACTTCTTTCTCTTCTACTTCTTTGCTCCTTCGCAGTTTCCAGTGGATGGTACTGTTCACTCGGGCTGTCTCCGGCATGCCGATGGCACGACAGCATCACCAGGCCAGTGTGCCCACAACAAGCTGGATCCTGGTTTTGGCTCTGTTTCTCACTCTACAGGTGAATTAAAAAAAAATATTCCTGTTGGTTTCTTTATTTGTTCTGTTTTCTGTTTTTTTTTTTTCTTTTTTCTTTTAATGAGTAGCACTGTTTTTTCACATTCATTGTTTATTTCCACTGAACTATTATTGGCAGTAATGTTAATCACTTGATTCTGGGCACAAATCCACTGAAATCCTGCCCTGGCCAGTTTGAATATCGAGAAGAAATAATGAGTTCGACTGCTTGCATTTCAGTTTGTTCCAGTTTCTTCTAGAAAGTAGACTGTTTCAGTTATTAAACTCAAAGTTTCACAGTTGACTGTCTTAGTTAATGTTGTGTTTGTCGAGCTTTCTGCTCCTGCGTTACACTTGTGCAGTTTTCTGTAATAAACAACAAAAAGAGGTTGAAATTCTCAGTGAAAGAGGTAGAAAGAGTGCGACAAAAGCAAGCTCCTCTTTTTCTTTTTTCCTTGACAGTGACAGCTGTCCCTGACATCTGCAGCTAGCTACCTAATTAAGATAATGTTCTCTCCACCAGTTAGTAACTGACATCTTTTTTCCTTTCTCAGATTTCTTTTTAAAGAAAACGCTTTTTTGTATTTATTTGAGAGCTACAAACACAATACAGTGTTCAAGGATGAGGCTAAACCTGTATGGTCAAGTAAAAAGTAGGCATACTCGACAACATTTGACAACCTCCCCTGTACTCTCAATGAGTTTTCACAGTTCACTATATGTCAAAAAAGATATGGTTTGACAACTATTGCTAGGGATGATGCAATGATCGGGGACCATTCTTAATTTCGTTGGTCTCATGACAATGACAATAAAGTTTTTGAGTTTGATTCTGATTCTGAAATCAACCCTCCTCAAGAGTTCAATAATTTAGGCAGTTATGTTTATACATGTTTTTTTTTTTCTCCAGCACACATACACACACAGAATCCCATCTGAGAGAAAGAGGGAGAGAAGAGAAAAGAGTTTTTCTAGAGATGAAGTTTTTAGCCGGAGTTTCAGATCTAACAGATTTATACAACTTATTTACACACACAGGTAATTTATAATCTATATACACACGGGCCCGCATAGACGTCATATGCCAGAAGAGGTTACACCTAACTTTTTGACTAATTTAAAAGCACCTATAGCCCAGGCCTAGCCTTGCTGGTCAATTACACGTTTCAAGTACGCCGCCTTGAAAACGGTCACATTACTAAATTCTACTTAATTTATAACCGTTTCCCGCAGCTGGAAAGGAGCTCCACCTCTGGCGCTAGTATCAAACCCACGCCTTCAGCTTTACTTAAAACTCTCAGACCAACGACGTTGTGTGGTCCCGGCCGAGTCCAACCCTGTCGATCAAAAAATGCAGTATAAGACAATCACCCATTGATTGTCTAGCCTTTTTGACGGGAGTCCGAATCCCCGCGGAAGGCCAACTCCGGGCTAAAACCTAACCACGCGTCCGCGATTAGGGGTCAGTGCCACCTGCTGGACAACTGCATTCTTAGAGAGCCTAGCTCTCAGTCCTAAACGAATTTACTTGTTTTAAAAGCCTCACTGTTGGACCCCTGCCATCCAGTTTCATTTATCTGAAGCCTGAGACCCAGTCTCTGCTAATCGATTGGATCAAATACCCTACACTAACCAGGTGACTGCTGGCATCCAGCCACCCACATCGGTTTCCACACACCTTAAACCGTGTTATTTTAACCTCATATAACCTCTTAAACCTCTTAAAATTCGCTCCCACAATGAACAGCAATACATTTACTCAGTTCACTATTCCCTGCCTTTAACACTAATTACCCCAAAATCACCCCGGACAGAACAGAAGCCCCACTGAGTGAACCTTTAATTTAGCGCTCAATTTCCAATTCGGCACCTTTGGAGATCCATCAACAGGCGGTGCTTACCTCTCATATTTCGGGGCCCATCACTCAGTGTAGCTCCTGGCCGTCCGTCTGACACCACTAGACCGTCAGCCAGGCTCCATTAGTCTCCCCCCAAACCGGGTTTCGGCACCAGAAATGTCATGATTCGAGTTTTGAGGAGAAGACAAACGACTGGATGGTCTCAGTAGATGTCAGAATAGTGATTTTTATTATACATATGTACATATGGGGAAGATGAGCATCACAAGCCTTTTAGAGCCGATCTCCCCCGAACAAGCATCTCACAAGGCTTTTATTACAATGATGACGTCAAGTCACATGATAAGTATCAGTCAGTTCTCAGAACTCAGGAAGTTCCCCTCACTCCACAAGTTCTCCTTATAAGGCCTCCAGATGTTTCCACTCAGCCCAGCACTCAGAGAAAACCAGTGCGTGTGGTGTGTATATCTATTCGTGTCTATTGTGAAAGTATATCTATCAGAAAACTGTCCTCAGATGACCCTCCTATTCTTACTAAGTGTGTGTGTACACATGCATGTGTTATATAAGAGCGTGCATGTACTTTAAAGGCCTGTGTACGTGCAGAACTGAACATAGAACTAAGGCAGGGTCCAGCAGGACCCACAGGCTTCTGAGTGGTTACAGAACTGTGAAACAGCTTTAAGCAAATAACAACAATAGACTGATTAAAGTACTGATAATCTGTGTAGATTAATGTTAACATAGATATGGTTCAAAGATTATTCTGTCAACTGGTTCAACAATGGTAAATGATTAATGATTGATACTTCTGATTATAACTGTGATCATAAGAATACAAAATAAAATATCTCCTGGTCACACAACCATTAGAACAGATTGCTGGTTTTTCGAAGGGTAGCCCTAATAAGCTGTATAGGCAGAGATCACATTCACTAACTTAAAACAGAATAGAATAAAATAGAATTATGGGACAGGTATCGAAGGGGAAAAAACTTAAGACATGTTGCTATCATTCTTCAGTAAAGATGTAAGACATGTTCCAGTAATAGCTGTTTGATTTGTATTACCAAGATATGTTTTGTCAAACAGTTTGCTTTCTTTTAATTCTGTCCACTTGTTAGGTTTGACATCATTAGCTATGTCCGGGTACAAACCCTCCTTCAGTTCAGTAATAACCGAGATACTGAGGCACTGGGAAAGTGGTCCAAATTCTTTCAACTTCAATAAAATCATCAGTGTGGCTGTTCTGCCAGGTGTAACAATAAATTTTAACAGCATCGATGAAAAAGAGGATTTAGGAGTTTTAGTTAGCAGGACGTTAGCTTGCTAGTTTCAGTACAAAGATAATACACCATGTTCTGACCGTTGGTGTTCCTAAAAAGCTAAAATGTACAGCTCTTCTACAAGTTTGGATGTAAACAAAGACAAAAGACTAAATAGCAGGGTTAGTGGTTGGGCAAGTTTACATATAATGATAGCTAGTGGCTAGCTGCAGAGCTATCATTAGGCTAATATAAACACTATAGCGCAGGGAACGTAACATTTTACGAAGACAGCCTCAGTCAACGTATAGCTGACTTGGACTGGGGCTGATGTGCCACCACTTAACAAGCAGATAGATGAATACACTTTTCTGAGAAGTGTCTATGCTTTTGGCAAATGCACTCTGTGACTCTTAAATAATGGTCAAGTTGAAATAAACTATAGATAGAAAAGTAATCACCAAAAACTTACTAACATGTAGTCTGTATTTAACCAGTTATTGTGGGCCAATATTACTGGCCACTATTAGCTATTTGCCAATATGTTACAACGTGTTGCTGTTGCAGTTAGGCCACCAGAGGACACTTTGCAACCTGCCTGTTGGCAAATCGCCACAACTACCAGCTGATAACAGATGTTAGTGAAATCCTAAAAATCCTATATTATCAAGCTATAGCTATAGCATGATAGTGTGATAGCGCTGACAAAAATATTAGTTTATTGATTAATTTGCTACAGCAGAATATATACAGGTGTACAGCTACTGTGCCATGTGGAAACATTTTGAGAAATATATGCTACATACTGTACCATTTGCTGTGCTACTGAGGGAATGAGTTTAACAAACAGTTAATTGTGTAGATAGGTGCAGTTACTCTATACTAAGAGCTCATCCAGTAGAGTTCAAATGTACCTGCTTCAGGCTGTATTTTTTTACTTATCATTCCCTTTCTGCTTCAAATATTACTTCTTTATTAAATGTCAGTAATTCTCCAAATTCTCTACCTCACACGCCGGGAGTGCAAGCTGAAAACACTAAACTGTCACCACAGAATTTTGAAAATGACCCAATTTTTTCATGTGAAAATTGTTTTGTCAGTGTTGCAGCCAGTGAGAAAATCTTTCATATACTGTATATTAGTGTCATCTTGTTTTGTGTCCCCTGGGTTCCTCTGAGTTTTCACTCTATCATTTTGTAAACAGAAGGTATCAGAAAAAAACAATTGGAAGCCTCTGAGTACAAACCACGTGTCCTGGTTTTTATTTTTTTGTTTCATTTTGTGTCTCACTCCAGGGTGCCGCTCATGCTGCTCCATCAGGAGACAACAGGCTGGTTCGTACCACCAGAGTGAGGAGGCAGACCCCAGGGGGGGATCTGCCCCCCTCCGACTTATCAGCCAACCAGACCCTGCGGGAGCAACCTTTGGTCTTTAACCACGTCTATAACATTAATGTACCCTTGGAGTCTCTATGCTCTGTTGACTTGGACACCTCTGCACCATCAGGCCCAGGGGACGGTGAGGATCGATTTCTGGTCCTGCGCGTGCGCGCACAAACACACAAATACACACACAAGCCTTTAAGAAGTTTTTGAGACTTGTTCTTTTTGCTATCATAGGTTCTCGTGCTGAGTTGGGATCCAGACCTTCTGTAGAGGGTCCAGTGGATCCAAATGGAGCAACAGAATACACAGAGCAAACACTGGATGCTGAGAGCCAGGTGGGTGCTTCAACAGTGTTTTATTTGTGTGTAATTAGCTTTAAAAATTTGGAAGAGCTACGAGACGTGAAGAGACTTCTTGGGTTGAATTAAATGATCTAATGTGAAAAGATATGATACGAAAGAGTTTCATGGGGATGTTTTTGCCAGAGTTAATTAAAACAAAAAAGCAATCAAAAAAATCTCTGTTTATCTCATACTGGGCCTTGTTGCAGCCCCTGATTGTAGCTCCTCTCCCTGTAAGGTCGCCCTCCTTTTAGGCAGTATTTTCCTGATTGGCTACCCCTTGTAAATAATAAAACTGAACAGCAGGTAAGTTGGGCTTCTTTCTGAGATGACCTTATTAAAGTTACCACCTCTCTTCAGATTCAGGTTAGGAATAAAAAAACTGCCATGAATGTTTAGCATGAAGCCAAAGCATTTGACTCACAGGGATTATGTAGTGTATATGCCAACCTCATTACTTTAAACTATGTCCTGTTTAATGACAATCCAGTTGTAACAGTTAATGTGGGACAGAACCTTAATAGTTCCCTTTATTACGATTCAGCGCTCTCCAACAAGAGTGCAAACAGGTGAATTTTAAATTGTATCTGGGCACATAACCCTCCGCTTCTCTGTCTGGGTTTTGTTCTTCTTCTTTTAAACTGGGTTTGACAAATCCAGTCAAAGTGAAACTGTCAAACTGAAAACTATTGTTCTACAGTGAGATTCTGGTAATAGAGAGCGCGAAGGACAGGTGGTTAGGATGTAGATGGTCTGGGTGGGTGAAAAGAAGCTGGATCCAGACAGCGAGCACTACAGCTTAAAACGGCTTTATTTACAAAAACAGATCAACAACATCACAGGACATGAACATACAAAGAAAGCATGACAAAGCCAAAACAAACAGGATAGAAGGGGGGTAGATGGTAGGGTAACTGGCGTGTAAAAGAGTGTGACGCATACTACACTCAAGGCTGTGTGAGTGTGATTAATTACATCACACATGACCAAGATGGGTTAAGGATGAACGAGTACTAATAACAACAACAATGTCATCTATGATAAAAATGATCAGAATCCTAAGATTGGACTAAAATAAATGAATTAATATATATATATATATATATATATATATATATATATATATATATATATATGTATATATATATATATATATATAGTTAATTATTTAAGTTAATTAAAGTAATTAAATGACAATGCTAATAAAGAAAAGGAAGGGGGTTGTTGAGAAACTCTAGGAATGGAAGGGAAAAAAATAGATGGCCAGACATTAATAACTTTGTCACGATGGATCTGTTCCCTATCTGTATCTGTCCTTTAAATGTGGCCTTCATTTACGTCTCACCTGGACACCTCTAAAGCTTTATGATTATCCATGAATTATATTTGTTTCTAAATGATTCTACACAAGCACACACAAGGTAAGAAGTCATATAATTAGTGCTATTTCAGGCTTTGGAGCATGAAATGCAGCTCAACAGTCTTTGCCGACTCATCCATTATAAATAATTAGAAGTTTAAAATGCTAGAATGAGAACGTGACAATGTGAAAAAACATTTCATAATGTGAACACGGCAGCTCAGAGTGATAAACCTACAGAGAATTATCACCCAAATCCACAGCTTCCCTGGGTTTACAGAGCTTATAGCTAGTCTAGCTTATCTTCTAGCGATTTGGCCAACAACTCTTTTGGTAAGCTCCCGTCATTCTCATAGCATTGATTTTTTGCTGCAGCAGGCAACTGTTTTTGGGGAATAAAGCTCTAAAAACCCACTCTACCTGCTCAGCATTAAACAGCAGAGCTGGCAACTATCTGGTGAATACAGCAGAGACTTTTTTGCAGCTAAAGAGACAGCTATTTACATCAGGAGAGAGTAGCACAAAAACAGAGCTAAAAGGGTGAATCACAGAGCTATCTGTGGAAGCCATGAGCACGACTCCCAATGAATGATAATGTTTCTAAGCACCTCTTGGTTGTGTAATAAAAACACCTTGAAAGGAGATATTTGTGTGTGCATATACTCGGGATTTCCTCAAGATGTTAATTAAAGATGCATTTCTACTTCATGGTGACTCTTTTATCTAATGGATGCACTTAGTTGTCAAAATTTTCTCCTTGTTTAGGTGACATTTACACACCGCATCAATATCCCCAAAGCAGCGTGCGGTTGTCCAGCAACGGCCACAATCCAGCAGCTTGCCACCAGGGTGGAGATGCTAGAGAGAGAGGTTTCCATGCTCAGAGCTCAGTGTGGATCCGGATGCTGCGGGGAGAGCTCGGCCATTGGTGAGTACTGTTTAACACTGACAACAAATACTATAGACAAACTTGTAGAATGTAGTTTTTGTCTATAAATCCCCTCAGCATCTGTACAAACAGACCGTGGTGTTGCAGAGAGCTTTTTGAGGCAAAAATGCAAAGAAATAAGACTGCGTTATGAAAAGAATTACATGAACTGTAAACCAGGCAGAAAAGAAAAGACAGACGCCAGTAAAATATTGATGCTGGAAGGTGGGTTTTCTTCTTCTTCTTCTTCCTCTTTTTGTCTTGCTCACAGTCTGAAATGTGTGGAGAAACCTTTGTTACTGGCAAAAATTTGTTGTCTATTCAAGAGATGCTGCCATTATAATATGAGGGGACTGCAACTGATAGAGTTACAGAATTTATTATGGCTAAAGGATTTGCTCCATTGACACCATCCCCCCCGTCAAATATTTTCTGAAAACGCTCCATCTCCACTGTGAGAATATGATTATCTCCAGCAGTCACGATCAGAATCAGAAAGAGGATGAAATGTTTAGCCTGCGAGAGCAATGGGAGGATGGGAAAGGCAAAGTAGAAAAAGTTGGAGTATTTTAGATTTAACTACTGTTTCTTTAATCAGGGCTGTTTGACAACATTAACTAAATGATAACTGATTGGTTGTTACTTTTTATTCTATACTGAATTGATATGTTTCTTCAAATATGCTATGTATTTCATGGTGGTTACTTGAGGTAGGTATCACAAAATGCACAAAGTAATGTGACCCTAACTTTTCAAACTCCCGCTTTAAAGATGTGTGTGTGGGAGGTTTTGTACTTGAATCAAGTACTAAGCGATTCAATCTGTCTTTTCAGGCCGTTTGGACTTTGTCCCAGGCTGCAGCAACCACGGCAGCTTCAGCTTCGATATGTGCAGCTGCATCTGCGAGGAAGGGTGGACCGGCAAAAACTGCTCCGAGCCTCGCTGCCCAAATGACTGCTCCGGTCAAGGGGTGTGTGTTGAAGGGGAGTGCGTGTGCGACCGTGACTTTGGAGGTGACAACTGTTCGGAGCCGCGCTGCCCTTCGGACTGCTCTGGCCGCGGATTGTGCATCGATGGGGAGTGCGTTTGTGAGGAGTCGTTCACAGGCGAAGACTGCATGGTCGGAAGGTGTCTCAATGACTGCTCGGACCAGGGGCTGTGCATAAACGGGACGTGCCAGTGCCGGCCTGGGTATGTGGGAGAGGACTGCTCGCTCGTCTACTGTGCAAACAACTGCAGCAAGAAGGGAATCTGCAAGGAGGGCTTCTGCGTCTGTCAGGATGGATATGCTGGAGATGACTGCAACTCTGGTAGGCTGCTAATTTTGATCTTCCACTGATCGCTTTGATCGTCTGCCTGTTGGCAAGTACCAAAAGCAGTTGGTCTGACGTTTGTGGTTCTATTTCCTAGAGCAGAAACTCTTGGAGAAGGAGATGTCTTTCTTAACACTTGGTATCGGTGTGACCAGGATCATACACTCAGAACAGAAATCCAGTCTAAGCAGATTTTATAGTAACACTGCGTGACCCACAGACAGATTAGACTGAATTCTTTACAAATGAGGCATGTTTTTTATGGAATTGTAGCTAAAATGTTTAATAGAGTGACTCTATTCGGTCTTTAAGTGATGACGTAATGAGTCCTGCTTCCGGGCCCAAACTACTCTGCCTTTAATAAGGCTTTTGTGTTTTTTACATGTTTTAATGCTTTGTATCTTGTTCCATTTAATCTCAACAAGGCCCTAAAAACAGTCTGTGATCACTGTCGGCCTCTCTCGGTTTTTATTACTGCTAAGCTCAGTTTTTAAAACCTTACGATGTAACTACAGCTCAGCCCATGCAGCAGTATGTTGATAACTAACCTCGTATTGTGGATGGATTATCTCAGTTCTCCCAACTGAAGTTCAGTCCAGTTACAGCAGGAGTTGGCAACCCTAGGCACGCGTGCCACAGTTGGCACTGTGTGGCACAGTTGGCGGTCTTTCTCAGACTTACTGCACCAAAAAATCGTTTGAGGCAATGACTGATTGCGTGGGGTCGCAGAACTAGTCCTTGTCTCCAAAACAACCATTTCAGAGGAACAAGAATCAACTTCAGTGTACAGACAATCTGTAAACAGTGTTTCCTGAGTGTACCATGATAAAGTTTTCCTCTTTAAGTTCTGGTTATGTATCTCATAACCATGCTTGATGTGACATGTTTCAGACGAGTATCTTTATAAAGAGGATATCAGTGTTATTTCTATAGAGATCTAAAAAAAAAAGAAAGAAAGAAAGGAAAATAAGAAATTGTCTCTTGTTAAAAACAAACTACCAGCAGTAGATATTTTTAGTCACTATTTTACATCCAGCTAGAGATTTTACAAGTCCTACATATTTGCCCCACATACAGCTAGGGCTGCAACTTCATTGTTATTCAGTTAATTAATTAAATTACCTGAAGGCCATCACAATTTCCCTGAGCCCAAAGAAACAGCAATATCAGTTATCGGTCATTAAACCTAAAGATGTAAATCTTACAGTTTTATATAAAGCAGTGGAAAACTGCAAAACATCACATTTAAGAGGCTTTTTGTTCTTATTTGACTAAAACCGTGATCAAATATGTGCGTAATTCACTTTCAGAATTCTGTCTTAAATGTATTAACTGACTGCTTCCACATTAAGTGGAACATAACACAGAAACTTAAAGCTTCCTGTAAATACCCAGTACTATCTGTGATTGCCGCAGAGAGCTTGCATGAACACGTGCACGAACAAAGGAGGTTGTTAATGCAACAACCTAGTGCAGTGTTTGGATAGGAAGTAGACTTCACAGGTTTGAAAGCACACCTGAAAAATAAACCCATCTGTGCTTCAAATGGAGGTGGTGGGGTGCCTGACTTGCTGGACAGCCAAAGGTGTAACAGCATTCATTTGTCAAAAGTCACATTCATCTGGGGGAGAGCTGTCATATTAGCCGTAGCTAAGACGTTTTTTTGAGCCGCTTTTGTTCAAAGCCAGCTCTCCACGCCAAAATATCAGATCCTCCTCTGCCATTTAAGAGGCCTGTCAACGTGGTGACGGATGGGGACAGACAGAAGAGCGAGTGATAGAAAGGCAGGGATGCAAAATCATATTACTAAGGTGTCTCGGTCCTACCCCACCCATTTAATATCTACACCAAGTGAGGGAGACCGAATTGCCTATTTCTTTGTAATTAGAGACCAAAATAGGCAGCGCTTGTAGGGGATAGTTTGCTGAATACCAAACGAAGCAGTTCAATTACCGGAGACTTGTAGGGTGACAGGCTTAAGTGTTTCACGTTATCACAAACTGGAGAAAGCGGCATGTATTTTTGCTTCAATAATGGTGGCCTATATTCTCCCGCTACGAGAAATAATGGAGGTTGTTGAATTTAAATTGGACGTTTCAGGCGTGCAGTAAGAAATAGTATATCTTTACATAAAAATACATTCCCCCCAAAAAGCCAAAATCACCCGGAGGAAAGTGACATTCAGCCATACAGCAGAAGTGCTCCACGATCATTTCTATGAGTCCCGACGCCACTGTGGAGAGACAGTGACACTCTTGCTTTGTTGACATCCTTTGAGTGCTGCAGTGGTGACAACTGACATTTACATTTCTCATCATATCAGCGCTATGATAAAGCTTCGGGGCCCGGGCCTCACCGCTTACCCGACCTGCGCGTGACGGTCGTGGATCCTCATTTCGAGGATGTTGACAGGTTAGAACAGCCGCAGAGCCTGCGTGGCGGGAGTTGTGGCTCGAGAAGCTGCCGCAGCACGTCATCTAACATTTCCAGGCAAGAGGAAGCATGTTGCTGCATGGGTGTGAAAAAAATTCACTCTTATTGACGTCACACAAGCAAAATTGCATCACCTTTTGCTGTACTTTTAATATTAAGGGCTGTTGCTGCTGGCTTTATGCGCCATAACTGTAATAGCTTTATTATGCCATTAAACTATATGAATATTATAGATTTTTAAAAATGTATGTAACCATTTTAATGGATGTGTGTTGTAAAAGGACAAAGTGGAAGCCACATGTATACATTTTATTTTTTAGAGTTAGGCGCTGTGGTCTGCTTATAGATGTTGTTTCCTTGTTTTATTGCCCCATTCAGCATCAGTCAGTTTTATGGCTTCATGAGTCAAAAGCATGGCCTTGTTACTTACAGCAGCCCAGTTAAAACAAGCCTACTGTTAAAAGACTAACTTTGCTCCATACAATTATATTATGATTAACAGCTCGAGCGATTTTGGCAGGAATGTGACACTCGCCTCATCGCACAGTAATGCATTGTCACAATCGGCTGACAGCTGTGCGGGTGGGTTTTTTTTTTTCACGTGTTGCTTTCACGGACAGCCTCAGCAGGGTGAGAACATACATCGTTATTATGGTTTCGACTGAAACTGTGCTTCAGCTTGTTTTTTTTGTTTGTTTTTTTTAGCTCTTTTTGTATGTGCAACACAAAATTATTATTTGCATCTCTATCAATGACTATTGTAAAAACAACACAAAAGAAATTTTTTGTGCTTGTTGTTTATTTTTTTTATTCAGCATTGTCTGTGTTGGCAGTTATCACATTTCAGCGGGTAGTCGCGCCTGTGATTCACGATTATCAGGCTTTGTGAGTCTGATAACTCAGTCTGTTTAACTTCAGCTTGATTTATTATTGAGATATTGGTTTGTTTGGATCATTCAAAGTGCAGCAGTAAGTCTTTTACTCTGAGCCAGAGGAAGAAAACAATCTTGTACTGTATCTTCAAAATATCTGTCGTGATTTGCTTCCTAAAAATCATCTGTCCTTTCTTTTCCACCCAACAGAAACTCCAAAATATTATAATTAACAGTAAAACATGCAGTTTAGTCATTTAAGCGTGATTTATATGAAAAATTCCATTACACATAGCAGCCTGAAGGTAGGTTCCTTCTCTGATGATGCACTGACCTTCGTTGTGTGCTTAAAGTTGTACCATCGGGGTCTTAGTTTGGTGGATACTGCTATATCTGCCTATAATAGTATACTGATTAGACTTAATGAGACTTAAACACTCCGGGCAAGATTCTTCAACAACCTTCAGCAACTTGCCCTTTCTCAAGCAAACATTCAGAAGAATACAAGCTGAAGAAGACAAAAACCTTGAGCATTTTAATTAGTTCATGTGATTCAAGCAGTGTACTTTGAAATATGTGATTTATGTTGCGGATCGTTTTAAGAGAGGCGATTAGTTCCATCCAAGATTGGTTGGTGCTGCCTGTCATTCACTCTTGGTTTTTCACCAACTAGAAATGTTGATGGGATGTCTGAATGCACCAATCCTCTGTTAGACCACTCATCAGGGTAAATAAAAATTAACCAAAACCTTACCCAACTTAATTGTTTGATAGTGAGCTTTTACATGGCCACATAGTGAAATAATATTTAATACTGTTGACAGACTTCTCTGAGTAACCTTGTTAATCACTCTACCCCTGACCTTCTGCTGTACTTACAATACTGTGCAAAAGTCTTGAGCCATCCTTCATTTAGATACTTTTAGAAAATTCAGTTCTTTGCTTAGTTGTATATATAGACACAGTTGTTTATCCCTTGAGCTGGAGTGGTTCTTGAGTGGTTCATAGGTCAGTGTTAAGTGGCATAAGAAGCAAAACAGCATTCCTCTAAAAATGCTCAGGTACTAGGAGTGGACTAAAAATGAGTGAAAAAGTAGGCAACAACCAAAGGAAATCAGAAACTCTGGAGAACTACTGCCCAAGACCACTTTGTCCGAAGAAAGTCTGGCTTCTCGGAAGGAAAATATCAAGAAATGAGGGGTGGCTTGAGACCTTTGCATAGTATTGTATGCCTTTGCTTTCGAGGAGTTCATCCATTCATCTCTTGCATGACCTTATTCAGTCACTATTCTTTTGTCCCGTGGATTATTGCCCCTTCTTTGATTTATCATTCCCTTTATATACCTGACAAGTTGAACTGACGAAATAAATCTCGTTAAGTGAATGCTGCAGGATTTGCCCCTCAGTTCTGAAATGATCTAGCCACTGTACAGGATGGGCCCATCTGTCGAGTGCGTGAGAAAGTGCTGGAAAATTCTACTAAAGTGCCCAAGGGTTTCCGGTGGGGGATTCACTGATCGGCTGTAGTGTCCTGTATCACAGGGGTGGGGAGACTTTTGTTTTTCACACCATCACAATTCTCCTTTATCTCCTTCTCTCTTTCATCCTTTTTGCTCTAGTTTACTTTTAGTTGTTTTTCAGTGTTAAATTATTTATTCTTCTCCAGCAGATGTCTTTCTCCTCTTCTGTGTCTTCTGTGCATCCAGCCCATCCTACAGTTTTTTCCCCCCCAAGTCAAACTGTTTGTATCATCTGTCTTGTCTCACCTCCTTTATGTCCTTCACTTGTCTCCCCCTCCCCTTTTGTTGTGTTTGCCTGTGGGAGTTGTGGACGGTCTTTCTTTATGGCTCCACATTTGCATTCAGCACCACCTCTTAGGTTTACGACCTGATGATCTCAAGTTCAGGATTTCTTGCACCCAGCACTGGATTCTTTTACTGTCTGGGATTCGCTTTAACAATGCAATCTGTTCAAATATGAGATGGGTGTAATAAGCTGTCTCTAAGTATGACAGGCTACCTGGCTAACATCTGTCTCTAATCACAGTGTCTAAACTAACAGAGCACTATTTAGGCGTGACTTCGGGATAATTAAAACACAAACAAAAGTTTTAAATATAATAATTACTGCCTGCCTTATGGGTAAGAACATTTTCATAACCAAGATCTTAATAATCTATAAATATATTTTCTACTCATACTCCATTACCACAAAATAGGTTCGCCACTCGATGATGATGACGTCTTGTCAGCCTGTGTGAAATGCACGGGTGGCGGTATGAGGCAAAAATGTAAAAAAATAAATAAAAGCTTCTGACCTTTAGCCAAGTCCCGCCCCTGTCGGGTGCTGCTCCAGCACCCAGCGTGTCAATTTATGGCATTTTCAACTGTCAATGAGAGACATTCCAAAGGAAATAATAGTAAATCTCTGAAATGAATGAGAGAAAGCACTTGTGCTGGGAAGCCACATTCACTATTTAATTTGTCAGCTGAATATTTTGAAACAGTATATGTGATTTGCAGGTTTCATTTGCACACATTCTGAATTTCCCCCTCTTCTGAAAGCTCAACATGCCTAGTTACTATTGCTTAACGTTAAATCAAACTGTGGCTTTGCAACGGTCCAGTTGGATGCAGGAAATTTGGTCATACTAGCTGTACAACCTATTTGTATGCATGTTGCTCAATAAGCAGTGGAGCATGTGCACTTTCTTAATTACATCACTGCTTTCTTTAAAAAGAAAAAAGAAAACATTAAATTGAGATATTATCTCATACAAAGCAAAAAACAGTTAATAGCCAATTTGGTGAAAAAAGCTGTAACTCACTGTAAGGATGTAATGGGCCAGAAAAAAGGAGTGCATCACAGCTTACCATGGATCATCAGTTTTTTAAAATTTCTTCAGTGTCAGTGTATTTAATGCTGTTAGTTAACATATCTGACGTTAGATCGGAAAAAGAGAAATTGCATACTTAATGTTCTAAAATCTAAATAAATACAGGCTAAATAGCAGAGTACCAAAGACCGTGATTAATGAGTTAGAAGTTCTCGTTGTCACAAAGTCAGCTGGCGACATGGTGGTGCAGTGGTTAGCACTGTTGCCTCACAGCAAGACACTCCCCAGTTTGAACCCATCACATCTGCAGCCTTTCTGCACTTTTGTGTTCCCCCTGCGTACCCTGGCTTCCTCCTACACGCCAAAGACATGCATGAATGGTTGTGTCTTTCTTACTGTAACTTAAAACATAACCGGACTCAAAGCAAGTGTTCAGTTAAGGCATCATTTAGTTAGTTTAGTGTAAATTGAGTGGAAGTGACATGTTTTCAGTGATTCTTTTCCTCGGCGGCGGTATAAGTGTGATTTATATTCTCTGGTGAATAGATACAGTTTATACATTGAGCTTGTTTAGCCATATGTTGGTAATAACACCAAAGGAAATGTGGAATAATTGCACGCGTGATGAGACAAATGTGATACAAATAGTGCAGGGATATGTTTTTACATTTTGTACTAATTCAACATCAGTTTAGTTGTACAGTCCTGAAATTGCTGCCAGAACACAGACTACAAAACTGATCAGTCTGTCAGGAGGATAGTTATTACCAAGAATGTTGCACGGATGAATTTTACTTTGTTGCCACAAATCTAAAGAGACCCGATCAAGCGTCAGCATTGCTTTCTTACCTTATTTCCAACTAGTGCTCTGTTTTGCCGTTACACTCCTCACATTCTTTATAGATCTCCATCACCTGTTGGTCTGACGGGGTTTCTGACTTGAAGTAGGCTGCACTGAATCGATCCACTTTGTGAGAAAGAAAAGTCAAATGATGGGTCAAACACCTCCTTTAAATGGGAGCACGCACAGAGCCTGAAGGACAACGTGTGGGTTAACAAAGAAAGATGATAACTAACTAACATCCTTTCTGACTGGGGTTTGAAGTCTGGCTATGTTGAACGTGCACCAAAGAAACTCCACTCACAGTATAATCCACTATAGTGAGCCAGTTTCTTTTAAAAAGTTTCAGCCTTTTCACAGGACCTTCAATGATTATTGCAGAAATGCTTCAAAAATACACAAATTCTCATATTTCCTACATAAGTAGCTTGCGAAGCCCACAAGTAAGACTTTAATGTCTCTTCTAAAATCGGCATGATTAATAACCACCTTAACATTTTCTAGCCCTTTGACTGATCTGGCTGAGCTGATAAGGCAACAGCTCTCATGTAAAATTATCTTTTATCTGTAGAGTTTGGATGTCAGGCTTACTTAACTCACTGGACAGGCTGCGCTTAAGCTGGCTCACCAAAGGATTACAGCAAGGGATACACAACCTGGTTGACCGCTCTCTGTGCGAGTCACTGAAATAATGACATATGCCATGTGAACCTTCTGTTGCAAATTGCAGCCTTTATACTAATTCGATTACTAAATGCTCACAGTTTTCTGATTAAAGTAGGCGAATCCACACAGAAAACGTTTTTTGGAAGCAATCTGTCGCTCGCCCATCTCACAGAGCAGACAGATTGCCATTCTTGTGAGTCACACATCACCGCAGGCGCACAACATTTTTTTCTTCGTCGTTTTTTTGTTTTGTTTTGTTTTTTTGGCATCTACTGAAGTAATCTCCACAGATACTTGTTCAAATCACACAAATAAACAAATTATTTTTGTAAGAATTAATATGGTTCCAAATGTTACTTAAAAAAAGAATCCGTACAATTAATAATAATTAAATCTTCATGTTAAAACAGTAGTTATTTCCTTCCGCTAAGCTGATGACAACTATTTTAATCCTGTAACTTTCTGCTTCAGTGTCAGCCTGATGAAGGGACAGATTGTCCGGCTGCTCATCTTTCTGCTGCTGGTAGACAGATGGTACCACTCAAGCCTATTTTTCAGTGTTTTGCTTTGTGTTAAGGTTTTTTTTTTTATCACATATTTATTACAGTAGCAGATTACTAGTGTACGATTTGTATTTTTCATTGCTACACCAAAAACAAATGTACAAAAAAAAATTCAAATTAGTTGTTTTGCTTTCTGTTTTTCGTTAACAGTTGCACCCGCCATGAACTTGAAAGTTCGAGGGGTGACAGATCAAACCATCGAGCTGGAGTGGGAGGGGTCAGTTGTGCTGACAGATTTCTTGGTGACCTACACACCGAGCACCCCCGGAGGTAAGTACAGATCCACGCTGACCTTTCAAAGCAGGACAGCCGTGAGTTAACTTCCCGTTGCTTCGAAATCTCTTGAAAGCATCGACATCTCCTATTTCTTTGTAAAAAAAAAAAAAAAAAGCAGTGCATCCATGTATCGGTGTATATTTCTTCACCTGCCTCCCTGTCAGGTGTGCAGCTAGAGATAAGGATTCCAGGCAACACGACTACCTGCACTATCTTGGAGCTCCAAGCTGGCATGGAGTACAACATCAATGTGTTCGCTGTCATTAACAACACTATCAGCGTTCCTGCCAGTATTACTGTTTGGACCTGTAAGTGCAATCATATGTTTTTGTTCTTTTTTTGTTCTTTTTTTTTTATAAAATGTTCCCTTGTGGTGCAACAGAAAGAGCCTGAAAGCATCTTTGTTTCCCAATTTAATATCTCAATTTACCTTCATGCAATATCCCCGGGCTCCTGGATTATTGCACGTGCAGTTCTACATTAACAAATGTGCACACAGTGTCTATCACGATTTTTTTTTTTTTGTCAAGTCCTCCCAAAGATGTTTCTCTGTGTCAACAGAGTGAGAATACCACTTGCTTGTCTGTGCAAATTGCTTGTGATTTTCACCTGTAACAACTGCTTAGTGTCACTCACACACACACACTGTGTTAATGCCGGGTCCTTGCACCTGATATTGAAATACACCAATTGCTTTCACGCTTACCAACACTCTGCAAGCATTAAAACCCTGAATAAGTTTTTTTTTCTTCCACTGGAAGCAAAATATTGTATGATCGGTGTATTAGGTGACGTTTAGGTACATACAGTGTATTGCTATTAGTGCTGGCTTGGCTTGTAAAATTATTCTCAATTTCAACAACAACTGAATTTAATTTAAGTAGAATTTCTACTAATAAATTAGATTCAGGGCACTTTACTCTGATGGATCCATTTTTCCACTAGAATATGATTTATTTTGGGCATTATTTTTTTGCTAAACTTAATTTTAAGGGTTTAATTAGATATTCTGGAAAGATTGTTGGGAAACATTTAATTATAGCACTTTGAAAATTAAAGAATGAGCTGTTCTTTTTCAGTGAGTTATATATCATCAAAACTATGAAAACTTTCACGTATCCAAACTTAAAAAGAGAAAGAAGAGAGTTTTTTAAGCATTAGACAGTTGTGATTTATGGACTGTTGGTTAACTGAAGAACAATGATATGTCTCTACTCCTTCAGATCTCTCAAGTCCAGATGTTTTAGTCTTCAAATCCATGACAGAGACATCAGTGGAGGTCCACTGGCAACCGTTCTACTATTCCTTCGATGGATGGGAGATTAGCTTCATCCCCAAGGTACAATCTACCTGTCTGAATCTAAATGAATGGAATTGACACTCCTCCTTATGTCAGACTACACCACAGATGCTGAAAGTACAGTGAAACATATCCAGTATGGTTCTGCAATAGTCCTTCGCACAGCTGGCTGTGAGTTTTGCAGACTGTTGTCTACAGGTAACCATTTATTGTCGCCACGACTACCTTCGCTAGTGCAGTTGTTGGCCTGTCAACCATTGGTTAAGAAGAAGACCAAAATTATAACATACAAAGACATAAAAACAATGAAAAGTGTAGAAAAGTGCTGTATAATAATCAGTCCTTTTACCATTAAATAAGCTTGCAGACTCAAACATGACACACATGGATGCGATTCTTGATTTTGGGCATTCCTGATATGTGTGTGTGTGTGTTTGTGTGTGGCTGGGGTGTACCTTGAGTGGAATCACAAGGCAAGCTATTTGAGCTTCGATTGTTCAACAGGTTGATTATTCACCGCAATGATCAACTGCCCAGGCAACCAGACTCTCAGTACATTTGCGTACCATCGTTTCATTGGTTAATGGCTCTGCTGGAACATTTGAATCAATGTGATTTGACGACGTCTACGATGGTGCGTCAGAGGTTGAATTTTGATTGTTTTTTATCACATACAGTGCCAGAAAAGTAAAACAAGGGATTGATAATGTAGTTCAGCACCATGTGACATCTACCCATTCAGAAGCGAGAGTGCACGAGTCTCACCTAATCCCCGTGTGTTTGTGAGGTGAACAGAAGGAATAAAGAGTTATTTATGCTTTAGATACATATTTGCACACTCTTTATTTTTCAGGGTTTTGCTTGTGAAATCTTGATTGGAAATAATTGTTTTCAAATCTCACTAATACCATCCTCTAGCTTTGAATGTCTGTAAAAACGGGGAGAAAACTGCATGGATTTAGGTTTTCTTGGGGGTTTAAAGCCCATACCAAATTAAATGAGCGGATTGTCTTAAGCTTATTGGCTATTAGATGGATGAGCCATTGAACTCTTTTTTCCTGAATAACCCTTCGCGAAGCCATACTAGGGCCAGGTTCAAAGCCAAAAAGCAAAAGCCTTTCTCTTTCTAATTCCTGCTGTAAACTCAGGTACTCTGAACTCTAATCTTGTCCCCTCTCACAGTAATTGGTTTTCTCCTTTAAGGTGTTCTCAAGGGAGATATCCTTTGGTCCAGCCAGGCACTAAGTCTCAAATCTGATGTTAAGATGCTTTTGTGTGTTTGTTTTTCAAGGCCTTTTAAGGATAGTAAGTTAAAAAAAAGTGCTCATCTTAATTTTATTTTATTGCTTTTAGTGTTCCCATCCTCCTTTGGTCTGTCCATTCCTTCATGTCTCATCACTGTTGTGTTCTCCCATCCCCCCCGGGCCTTTCCACCTAATCCCTTGTTTCTATTTTCCATCCAACAGCCCTTGGTTGAAATCTGTAACTGTTTTTTTTTTTTCAGTTACCCCTTGAAACTGCCCTCCATCCCTTTTTGTTTCACCTCTCTCGCATCCCTCTCTCTCTCTCTCTCTCTCTCTCTCTTTCATATTCTTTCCTCAATCGTCCCTTGCTTTCCCTCCCTCCCTCTCTCTCCAGCCGCAGGGGAAATCATATTATGAGTTGGCAGTCCCACCCCTGGTGGGTTTAATCCAGCAGTAGGGATTGTGAATTTTGACAATCTTCTAATGGAAGTAGGCATGAAAGCTTTGGCCTATGCGAACAAACACAAAACTCACTACCCTGTAAAAAGGAAACAAAGCGAGAGGGAAGGGGGGAAGGTGAGCTTTAGGACCCACCATTAATATGGTTAGAAACTGCTATAGCACAGTATATATGGTACATTCCCATAATGTAATATGCTGCCAGGGTTTTTGTACTGCATGCGTGCAGTACTGCAACATCTCATATGTTGGATTTTGTAATTCAATAAAAAAATAGATAAGACTACAAAGAAAGGCAGTTGTATATCGGAGGGACGGCTCAGGTTGAGCAGTTTGGAGGCAAAGAAAAAGAAGGAAGGCTGAGAGGGTTTGGACATGTGCAGGTGGGGTGGGATTGTAGATACACTGGAAAAAGGATGCTGACGATGGAGCTGCCAGGAAAGAGGAAAAGCGGAGAACCACAGACATGCAGACGGTTGGTGGGATAGAAAAGGATGGAAGGGAAAGAATGAGATAAAAGACACCAAGAAGGAGAAAAAGCAGAAGAATCAGTCAGTTGACAACTAGGGCTGGTGTTATTGGACAGATATTGCAGTCACATATTGACATTAAACAATTTTTGTGTTCATTAGTGTCATATTTGTTTTCTGTAAGGACTCTTTCAACTTTAAAAAAATGCAACCATGAAAAACTCCAATTCAAGTCTATTTTTCTCAAATCACCTTAAAAAGAATTGTGTTAATAAATGAGAGGATAACAAACGAGCTCGTGCACACATGTTGTTAACTTTCTCCTACTAGTCTTTGAGGAAGTGTTTCTCAACTTAAGACAGCAAAGTTGATGATTTTTTGATATTTGTGCTCACAGCATTAAACATGACATTTAAAAGACAAAAGACGAGAACGTCTTTTCCGGAAGCAGTGTCACCGTTACTTTGAATAACAGACTATACTTTTGTGTGTCGGGCTGGGGGAACTCTTCGATCTTCCTTGTTACCGTCTATTGCTGTCTGTTTAAAAAGGATAATGAATGATTTTCACACATAAGTTTTCAGCGCGGGTAACTGTAAACAAATTAGATGTATTTGTTGTACAGAATTTTTTCCTCTGAATTGTGAGATGACTAAAAACACTTCCCACTAGTTCTTATCATTAGAAAAGAACGAAAACAGTGAATGTATGAATGGGCAGTTAAATTGCTACATTTTCTTTTCATCCAGTGAAACGGAAGCAATAGAAAATACAAGGGACTAAGTCGCCAAAGCGATCTTGTCGGCACAGATAATGATGACTAATTATGAGCAAAGTGACACATGAGATGGGAGTGGGATATACTTTTGTGGTGATTCATTTTGCTTAATTTAGCATTACCTCCATGAAACTGTATTATTATTGAGATTGAACACCACTTGTTGTTAGAACATTACCATTGTGAGTGTTACTGCCCACCCTGGTAATTGGAGCTGAGGTGATTAAATGGATTACATCTCTAATTACAGATTTGATTCAGGAAAGCAGCAAGCTGTTATATGTTCTGTTTTAATAGCAACCGTCAAAGCGCAGGGGTTTGGAGATCTCGGACCAGCAGTGGGTGTAACATCTGTGTGATGGCAGGTAGTGCATTAGCAATGCTGGCTCTCTGAGAACAGCTGGGAATGGCTGTGACTCTGTATGGATGAGTGACACGCCTTTGGAAACGCACACAGTGCTGCCTTTGCAGAACATGGCCAGAGAAATATCACTCTAGCCCGTTTGATATTCGGTTTGGGAATTTAATGTGCTAAACCTTCCAAAAGTTTAAGCATACAACACAGAAAATGTACTGCATGTAAATTAGCTGCTGAAGTTCTGTCATTGGGGGAGGGCCTTTTTCTTACCTTCACTGAGAGACGCTGTTTGTGCCACACAGTTGCTGATATTTACTGAAAAATTAAAACAGATAGGAGCTTTCTCTCTCTCTTCCTTCCCCTTTGTCACTTTAATCCTTGCTTTTCTTCCAGGATAATGATGGAGGGATGACTACACAGCTGCCCAGCACCATCACGTCATTTGTGCAAACTGGTTTGAGGCCAGGCGAAGAATATACAGTGAACCTGGTGGCGCTCCGGGACCAAGGTCGAAGCCAGCCAGTCACAGCTACTGTCACAACACGTATGTATTCAGTTTGGAAGCTGTAAATTAACAACAATTAGCTATAATATTATAACCACCAAAATTTGTATTTAATGTTAGGCTGCTGTGCGAAATGTGCGTTAAAAAGAAAGGCCATTTTCTGCAAATCTCATAAATCCATATTTTATTCACATACATACAAAACGTATAAAATGTTTAAACTGGGTTATTTTACTATTTCATGAGAAGTATTAGTTATTTTTTAATTTGATGGCAGTAATATGACACAATTGCTTTTGTTGGGATGGGCCAACAAAAGCATTGAAAAGAAAATAGTACTAAAAAAACCAACTGGAGGAAT
This sequence comes from Copadichromis virginalis, assembly GCF_057382275.1. Taxonomy (NCBI): domain Eukaryota; kingdom Metazoa; phylum Chordata; class Actinopteri; order Cichliformes; family Cichlidae; genus Copadichromis; species Copadichromis virginalis. Next base: position 20,627,560 of record NC_140635.1, read on the forward strand.
GTTTTGCACATAATTCGGTTACCTGGCAACAGGTAAGTAACATGAACAGGACTAAAAAGATCATCTTTAAAAAGATGGGCAGAGTTTCACTGCTCTGTAAAAACACTGCATCTACAAATCAGGGAACAACTTCAGAATAATGCGTGTTGTCATATGTCGTACGTCTATATTATCCTCAAAAGGTGCAGAGAATCTGGAGATATCAGTGTGCAAGGGACAAGACTGAAACTCAGTACTGTGCATGATCTTCAGACCCTCAGCCAGCATGGAAATCACAGCATGGGCTGAGGAACACTTTCAAATAACATTATATGTGAACAAAGTTCACAATGCCATCAACAGATACAAGTTAAAGCTCTGCTATGCAAAGAAGAAGCCATATGTGGTGATGATAATCTTCTCTGAGCTGAAGCTCATTTAAAATAGACTGAGGCAAAGTGGAAAACTGTTTTGTGGTTAAAATTTAAAATTATTTTTGAGAATCATGGACGCCAGATCCTCTGGACTAAAGAGGGACTAAAAATGACAAGGTTGTCATCAGTCCTCAGTTCAAAAGCTTGCATCTTTGATGGTATGGCAGTGCCATATGTAACTGACAGCTTGCACATGTGGAAGCTCGCCATGAATGCTGAAAGGTGTAAACAGGTTTTAAAGAAACATGTGCTCCCATCCAGATGACATATTTTTCAGGGAAGGCCTCGAATATTTCAGCAAGACAATGTTAAACTACAAACTGCAGCTATTACAACAGAATGGCTTCATAGTAGAAGAGTTTCTCCAAGTTTAAACACATAAAAGCATGAAAAATAAAACAAAGAAGACCCACAACTGTTGAGTGACTCGTCTCTCAGACAAAAGAGGGACAAGCAGCTGGTCCTCAAATTGAAAATGAGCCAATATTTTTCATAAAATAGTACAATTTAAAGATCTTATATATTTGATTAAGAATATTAGAAGAGATTCTGCTATTTATGTACATTTTACACAGCGTCCCACCTTTTTTTGAATTGTGATTATAAAATTCGACGCTGATCAACCATAAATTCTTTCAGTCATCCATTTCAGAATCTGCTTACCATGTTGAGGGTTGCAGGGAATGTTTTTTTTTTTTTACCTTTTTAAGCTAAATCAGTTTTTATCCTCGGTAAACTGGGAATGTGATTAGGCCAAAAAATAAGTTCAGTCTGATGATTTTTGGGGGTTTTGTTTTGTTTATTTTGCTTAATCCTTGTAATTGTAAACTGAAAAAAAGAAACAGTTTAGCATATTTTGTGCTAAACCTAAATATTTAATGAAACTGCATAAATGTTTACAAAAATGTGACCTTGACGTATTTGCTCTGCAAACCATTTAGGCCCCTGACGTAAACCTCGCTGAAGTATCGTTCCCCCCCCCCACTCCTCACCAATTCAAACCTCCTCCATAACAATTCAGCCTCTGATATGCACAGTCAAAACACCATCAATTTCCTGTCAAGTCTTTGTTCATTTCTTGGGTTGTAATTAAGTATCGATTAATAATTCATGGCACCCGCTCATTATTTTTTTACAGCAGCCCACTCTATGACACCGTATTGGATAAAGAAAGAGGAAAAGACAAATTTGAAGTAACTAAATAATTTAGAGCAATGATTTATCCTTCCTCTGAGACAAGGTAGCGCCATGAGGAGTCAGAGGAAAGCCAGAGAGTGAGCGCAGCTGATCTGGGAACTGGTTCTCAGCAACTGTCTTCCCTGGGATGCTTTCTAGGACGAGACCCTTGGGGCCAATTTCTAATACATCAAGAATCAGGCCGGACCTGCAATATGTCAGGCCTTAGTCTGAGACTTTATTTAGACCTCAGAAAACTAAAAAGAAGAGAAAAAAAGGTTTGAAAGAAAAGAAAACTGGCTCTACATCACCCAGTGTGTGAGATCTGCCTTTCACCTGAGTTCCCACAGGGTTGAGCAGTGGAAAATAATTATGGTTTTACAGCACAGCATGGTGCTTTCAATTAAAAAATATATATGCTGAACTATCCATTGTGGAGTTTTCTGTTGGTCAGTACCTCAACATTTAAAAATTTCACGCATTTTTCAAACGGAACCAAAAAGCTGATTACTTCAAATTAAGTGCCACGAACTGTGCGAGAATGCCATTTCATTTTAAGCTCTGAACTTCTTTTAACGGCAGCAAATTTATGCCGAAAAGTTTCAATTTGAGATCAAACGCTCCTTCATTCTCCCAGACAATATGTTAAACGCAGCAGATGTTAAACCGTAGCTTCTGCGGAAAGAGGTAATTAACAGGTTAATGAAATAAAGTGCTAATTATCACATTCTCTAACACCCCATTACCTTGACAAAATGTCTGTGCATTGGCATAGATGCTGTAACAAGTGCAGAGAAAATGTTTAGTGAATCCCTCCTCTGTCAGACATTTGTGTTTTCCCTTGATGTATTTTGAGCTCTGCGAACTTGATAAGTGTTGTTTTCTAGCAATCAGCATGGAAAGACTTCAATCACGGCTTATGTTTTAACCCTTTCACGCAGATAAATCCTACTGTCTCAGCGTGCGTCAGGTCTGATATGTTTTTCGTGACTGGCTGTCAGAACAGCTTTCACTGATATCAAATCCACATCCAGCGCTCCAGAAAATTCAAGACGATGACACTACATCCTCTTGGGATTAGATTACATTTTAGGGGTTCAGCTTGTTTGGGATCAAATGACAGATTAAATGCTATTCAGTAAATAATCTGTTCAAATGTTTACCATCTGACAGTTTCTTTCTGGGGATGTCTCTCCAACTGGTCTAAACTATAGATTCTCTATATTATTACTTTATGTATTCAGGCATTGGTTAAGCCCCATTTTAAAACCTTTTTTTTTTTAAACTACAAAAGTATAATCAGCTGCTCAACAAGCCATATTATTTTAATTACATTTAAAATGCCCTGAAAAGCACCAACACCGGTTGAGTGGTCAAGTTAAGTGACTTGAATTCGCACACAGCTCGCAGCACAAATCAGTCAAAGCAGCCATGCCTCTAATAATAAATACCCCTTAGCCTAAAAGCTTTATAGATTCTTAAGCCATAAAGAAAGTCACCTCTCGTACAGTTGTCACGAAAGAAAAAATTATCTATCCAAAACCAGACAGTTATTTCTCCAGACTATTTTTATCTCTATTAATGTGGGCGTGTGTGGGGATTGATTTGCTTTGGGGCCATCCTCAAGTGAAGTATTTAACTTTGCATATAATGAAAGTTTACTTTTTTAAACTATGATAAAACACAAGTGCGTTGTGAAAAATTAAGAGATCATAACTTGTAATAGTAATTGTCAAGTAATAGTTTGGCATTCAATTTTAATACCCAGCCTGGTCAACATGTACTTCATCCAAGTTCGGAAAGGTTAACAAAGAAACCGCACCCTGGTGACTGTGCTTTGTTTGTAACAACATCACCAAGGGACCTTATAGTTAGACATTTTCTTTGTTTTGCAGTAATCGATGGTCCCACTCAGCTGATTGTGCGTGACGTGTCGGACACAGTGGCATTTGTGGAGTGGACGCCACCGAGGGCAAAGATTGATCAGATTGTGCTGCGTTACGGCCTCGTGGGAGGAGAAGGGCCACGGACCACCTTCCGCCTCCAGCCCACACTTAGCCAGTACTCTCTGCAGGTGCGTGTGCTTTGAAATGAGACTTGGCTAGAGTCATTATAGGTCACAAGTATAGTATTACCAGTATATCTGTGTGTGTGTGTGTGTGTCTGTGTTTGTACTTGCCATGCTTGTTAAACGATCTAATCTCACAGTCTGTCTGCCTTCTGTGTCTGGAGATAAAACAAATAGAAAACAAACACATAAAAAAACATAATGCAAAGAGATTATACACAGACTAAACGGCCTCTGTTGTTTTGGGTTTTTTTCCTCTCCACAGGTCCTGCGTCCTGGCTCGCGTTACGAGGTGACAGTGAGCGGCGTGAGAAGAGGAAACGAGAGCGGATCCATTTCCACTGAATTTACTACCGGTGAGGTCTGACAGCAAGCAGATGTGGTGATACTGGTGTGTGTGATCCTGCGTCTGCCTCTGAGAGTAGAACAGTAATGACATATGGCCTAATATACGCCACACTTTTTATCTGTATTGGAGGGAGTAGTGAACATCTGTTCAGGGGAATGTTTACGCTCCTAAAGTTTGTACTTATTTATGGAAACACTATGCTGATTTGTTTTTCCCCGCTGATGCCATATTTACACATTAAATATCTATTTGTGGTTGATACTTGAAGTAAAATCTACAGAAAACTGAAGAGGATACACCTTATAAAAATACAAAGAGAAATGTGTTTGATGAACATGAAGAGCTAAATATGAGTAACTGACAATTTAATGTGACCTGTGTTTGTTGTTTGCTTGTTCACAATCTCTGAGAATGGGTCTCAGTGTCCCCAACATTGTCAGCTTTATCGTTTTTCTCAGAGATTGATGCCCCCAAGAACTTGCGTCTCGTTTCCAAGACCTCTACCACGCTTGAGCTTGAATGGGATAACAGTGAAGCTGAGGTAGGAAGTCTTTTGACATTTTTTAACTGCCCATGTTCTAGTATAGTGAAGCATAACCAGCTTGACTTAGTCCTCATGACTGCACAATTACCAAAAATTTGCAGGTAATATGAAGCCATCAATAATGAAAAGTGTATTGGACCCTGGCTAATATACGGCCAATATGAGGTATTTGCCAATATATTAATGGGTGCACTTATAATTGCTAATGACTATAAAAAATAGTTATAAAAAAGTAAAGAAGAGACTGAGAAACACCATTCAACCATGTTACGAGTGCTTATGTTTCTATGTTTGTCCACCAGAGGGCACTCTGCACATTCCCCATTGGCAACAAAACACAGCAACCGAGTAGAGTTGGGCAGAACATAAACGTTTATTTTTAATCTGCATTATCATATTTTCTTAGTAAGGACTAATAGAAAACTACACATAATAAATGTTAGGCAAATCTATTTATGTCTGAAAGAAAACATTTGTCAGACCAAATATCGGTGTTGGTCGTAAACATCCTATATCGTTCTGGCTCTTTTTTAAACTTTATCATTAACAACACCTTTGACACGAAGCATCTGTTGTTTATTATTTTGGCTTCCATATGCTTACAAAAGTGCATCTGATGCTATATTAATTATATCATCTTTAGATTTAATAGCTAACACATGACAAATATATAGAATTATACGCAGTGTAATGCATTAAATCACCAAGCATAAGCCAAAGTTATCTAATAATAAAAATATTAATCATAATAAACATTATTTGTAAAAATGATCAAAACCAGTGTTACAAAGTACTAGAAACACAGAAAAAAAGAACAAACTAGATGGAAATTTTCAAAACAATTTATATATTAAGTTCTGTATGTAGTCAGTATAAGAATAGGAATAAAACACAGTATGATTTCACCTTAAGGAATAACTTAAAATCAACATAAAACTTTAGAAGTTATAAGATAAGCTAAGAATGTCAGACAATATAAAATCCATGTTAAAATTTCCCCCAAAAAGTGTTTAGCAGTCATTTAAAAGAAGATACTGATGAGGCCAGATTTCCTCAGGCAGTTCATACCACAACAAAAGCAACCCCAAGAAACTGATGGACATTATGGACAATGCCAGGCATCCTCTGCACACGGCCATTAACAACCAGAAGAGTCTGTTCAGTGACAGGTTGCTTCTCCCAAAGACAAGAACTAACAGACTTAAAAACTCCTTTGTCCCACACGCCATCAGATTGTTTAACTCCTCTCTGGAGGGGAGAGGGAGGGGAAACAGGAGGACAAAGGAGGGAACAACTAAGCTGTAGTGCCTCTTCACCTCACTGTGCAATACCTTTTGTGCAATACTTTTGTAAATAGTCAACGGTGCAATAGACTCAATACTTGAAATGTGCAATTCACTTGTATTTTTATTTTTATTCCTATTTATTCTATTTATCCCCTTCGTATATTTTATTTATATTGTCTCTGTATTTATATATGTGTGTGTGTGTGTGTGTGTGTATAACTCTGTAACTTCTGTCGGTGCTGTGCTTTTTTGGAAATCGAATTTCCCAGAGGAACCCACCCGAGGGATTAATAAAGTTCTATCTTATCTTATCTTATCTTATCTTATCTTATCTTATCTTAACAGCAAACGCTGGATTGCCTTTTGTTTTTAAGCGAGAGGTGGGAGCAGTTATCAGGTTTTGCCTGAGAATCTGAGGCTGCACACTGGTTGGGAGATATGATTGGTTTAAATTCAGGGGCCAGGCCATGAAGGGCTTAAAAAATAATGAGTAAAATCTTCAAATCAATTCTAAAAGTCATGGGCAGGCAGTGTCGAGTCATTAAGACCGGCGTAATATGTTCAGTTTTCTTGGTTCTTGTAAGAGGTCTTGCTGCTGCCCATTTATGCTTTCTGATTGATGCCTGATAAAAAAAAAACACATTATAATAATCTAACCGAGAGAAAATAAAAGCATGAACGATAGTCTGAGTGCCACTAAAGCTCAGGATTGATCGGATCCTTGCAGCATTCCTTAGGTGGACTGGGCAACCTGAATAATGAGAGAGTTTACAACATAGAAGTGCTGCGTACATCCTGATGATAACAACTTAATGTTATATAAAGATGGTGAACAAATTAAAGGAATAAACTCATACACTGAGATCTGGTGTCTGTGGGCGAGATTGTGCTGATGTGGGTTCAAATGTAAATCAATACAAAATTGAAACATGGAGGTGATCTCTTCCTGGGTTATGATCCACAGGGCTCACTGGATGATTTAACAAGTATAAAAATCAAGTGAATCAAACTATGGGAGTCCCGTCTAATAATCTCCATCACCATCATCAAACACCAAATGAGGGAAGATCTTTTGGGCTAATGCTGTCAAGTCAAATCAAGTTATTTATAAGCACATTTAAAAACAACAAGCACTGACCAGAGCGCTGTACAGCTGAAAGGTTAAACAGCACGAGCAGTAAAACAGTTAGTGTTAAGACTCAGGCAGGTTTAGTGGATACATCTGGTCAGCTGACCTTCATGATCTATTGGGAGTGTGCATTGTTGAAAGATCAGGAAGGTAAGGCGGCGCTAACTCATTCAGTGACTTAAAAACAAGCAAATCTTAAACTCAAAACCAACTGAAAGCCAGTGTTCGGCACCAGAAGACCTTAGACAATCAGTACCAAGGTACTTGAAGCTGTTTTGGTGGCATGTGATGGCCTAACACCTACCAAAGATGCTTCATTATGGCTTACCTTTAATTTGTCACTGGATTTGTAATACTGTGCAAGCTGCTGTTTTATTTCACTGCATTAAATAAGTGTAGTGGACCATCCTGAAACACATTAAGGCTTCTGCTGGCTCTCATACTGCAGGTACATCTTATATCAGTGAGCCTGCTGCATGTTTACCTTGCCCTTTTTATAAAAAACAGCTAATTTCCTCTTAATCCCTCTGACATTATGACTCCTCTTAAATTGTTTCAATAAAACAGCTTTTTTATTCCTTCTACTTTTTCTTTTTTTTCCCCTTCTTGGACACGTTACCATCCCACACAGACGGGTCTGCCTTTCGCTGCCTTGGAAAATGCCAGTTAGAGCGCTGGAGCAAGCGCTTCACTCGGTGCAAATGGTCACCGAATGTTTTGCTGTGAATGAAAATGTGATAAATTGCGTTTTGCTCAGCTGTCACAATGATATTTCCAGGGCTCACTAACCACACATTCAGACTTATAAAGTCTGTCTCGATGCCGGCAAATTTATTCATCCTTCTGATTCTGCACTGCAGTGTTGACAAAGAGCCAAACATCACACTGTGCCGAGACAAAATAAACCAAACAATGCACAGTAAAAAAAACCACAGTTTTGGACTGTTTGTGTAAGTCTTGCATAGCGAGACTTTTTCAGGCATTACCTTCTCTTTAATGCTGTAAATATATTTGTGTTTAAATGTAGGTGGAGAGTTACCAGGTGGTTTATAGCACATTAGCAGGAGATCAGTATGACAAAGTCATCGTACCGCGCAATGAGGGAGCCACTACTAAGACTACTCTCACAGGTAAGTGAGGAATAACCATTTTTTTGCGTTTTGAATTATTTATCCTCGACATTTGTAGAGTTCCTATTTTCCTGATGCTTTCAGTATCATCACAATGCATCTAATATGTACCAAAGAAGCTGGAAGTGTCTGTGTTTTACATGGCAAGATTATCTCCGGAGCTAACACTTGGCTGACGGCCCACTGATTGTATCTGTAGAAACGCTTGTTGTCCTGCGGGCGTATTGAAAGGCTGTCAGAAAGATGGGGTCAGCTGGGATGTTTTTTTCTGAAAGGCCAGAGTGCTGAAAAGGGCACGGCCTGCATAAGAATAGAAGCAAAAGGTCCCCGTGTTATTCTGTTCGCTCGTTGCCATCGATGCTCTCCCTCACTCTCATCCATTCTGTCATTCTCATTTTCCCTCTCCCCCTGCTCTCCTCCGCTAATAATCTCTGTCGTCCGCCTCCTTATTTTTCATTCCTCATCTCTTCATCTCTATTTCTGTAGCTCGAGATCCTCTCTGTGGATGCACTCAACCGATTTGAAACTGATCAGTTGTGCAGTTGATTTAAAAAAAAAAAGAAATTTCTTCAGAAATCACAACGATGCTACATGTAAATTTGCCGAGACCTCATCACCGGTGTCGAGCTAATTGGGGCTGTCATGAAAAAAAACTCAGTGTAATTGATGTGCACTTTGCACGAGGACAAGAACGTGAAGCACTGTCTGTGATTATTATTATTATTACGATTTTTTTTTGTTCCTGCTACGTTATGTGTTAAATTAGTTCCCGCTTCTCTGTCTCTCTTTGTATCTCAGACCTGCTTCCAGGCACAGAGTACGGCATTGGCATTTCTGCCATGAAAGGTAGCAACCAGAGTACACCAGCCACAATGAACGCCAGGACGAGTGAGTGAATTATGCTTTGTGCTCCACTGTAAAAAGCCAGTGAGTCACTCGCGCATGTACAACACAGAAATCACAGCGGGGAATCGCAGCATCACAGCAGGCTCGTGGGCTGTGGGTCGGCGCTGCCACTCCAACTACTAAAAGCCATTTTAGAAAATTAAGCAAAATATGTTTCGCCGTGACTTGTACTCTTCTCCAGAAGTGTTTGGTATTGTCGGCTTGGGTCAAAGTTCCCGTTACAACATTTTAAAGCTGTTATAATGCATACTTTTTTTTGCTAATGGCCCTCTCTTTACCTCCATACTTGATCCTTTATTTGAATATTTATTGTGTTGTTGAGTTGTTTGGCTGAAAGGAGAAAAAAATGTAACCCTTTGTCTGAAAAGTGAGTGCGTGGAGGTGCCTCGCTAATCTTTCCCCTCACGTTCACCGTCAAGCACATCTTTCATCCAGGTGCAGTTATTTTAATGGCTAAAGGTTTTCTGCACTTTATAAAAAATTATGCTTCCATTTGTCTTACAAACAAGCTCGTTGTAACGCCTCTTTTCCCTGCACTCGTTTTGAACTTTAAAATGCATCACATCTGTCGCATTTCTCTTAAAGAGCTTTAAGAGAGCCGTTTATGAAGACAGCTTCATGGCAGCGCCGGTGTTACCTTAAGCCAGAGCTGCTAAAATAATCATTTCATTTAACACACATTTACATCAGGTTTTTTTTATGTCTGTTTGACCTCCTAAAAAGCCGTGAAACACCAAAGGTTCAGGCAAACAAGGCGGCAGATGATTAGCTGAGGATTAAACATTGATGATCCACTGGGCAAACTGGGTTACTCATTCTGCAGGGAAGAGAACAACTCACTTAAAAACACAAGAAATATAAAAAGATTAAAGGAGACAGTCAGATCGTTGTGGTAATATGCATTAAACCCATTGGAAACGCTGTAAATGTTTTATTAGTAATGGTCTGTCCTTTAATGTGAGAACTGCACCACAGTTACACAAGTAGACAAGAGTATAGCAGAAACTAAACATGAATTAAAAAACATAGTAACCAGTAGCAGTAATTATGTTTCCACTGAAATCATGAAAGCAACATTTTTGTTCTTATTTTTAACCATTTCGAGCTAGATTTACTAACCTGAATAAAAGTACTGTTGGTATTTACAAAAATGCGATGACAAGGCTGTGAGATGTTTGCGACCACACCTGTTGCATTTCTGAGAGATCTTTTCTCAAGGTGCAAAATAAGGACAGGAGGATATTCAAGCGCGCAAACTGATAGCGCTTGATAGTGAAATGAATCTTTCTAACCACATGTGTGAGCACTATTTGGGGATTATGCTCACGTGATGTTTTACCTTGTTTAGTAAATCTGGCTCTAAATTTATTTGAAAATATTGTTAAAAATCCAGCGCAATTGTGTTGCCCTCAAATGTAGAAAACAGCATGTCAAATCAAATTTGAATCAGTGAATATTTCCATAAACTCTTATTTTGTTTTATGCAAATGCACGCGAGCACGTACTGTAGGTGACACAACACAGTAGTATTTTCCCAAATGACAGCAGGTGGTAATGGGCTAAGAAGCTGCAAAGACAGTTGAGAAGACGACTGAGAACAACATTAATATAAATACTTGTGAATTTGAAGGAGGATTAAGAGGAAGGTCCCTCAAAGGTCATGTATTTTTTCGATGTGCACCCACTCAGATATATCTTTCAGGGTGAGAGTGTTACATGAATCTGGGCTGGAGTTTTGAGTTTAATTTTGAGTGTTGCTTTCCCTGTTTTAGCTCTGGATGTACCTATGAATCTGACTGTGACGGCTTCCACGGACAACACCATCACTCTGAATTGGGGCATAGTCCAGGGCCCCATTGACCACTACAAGGTCACCTACACATCAGCCTCCGGCGTCACTAATGAGGTAAAGAACACTGAAACGATAACCATGTATATGTCTGATTTGGACCTTGTTTAACTCATCTTCCCTGTTCTAGCTGACGGTGCCTAAAGACATCAACACCACCACTTTGAAGGACCTGGAGCCTGGGACTGAGTACACCATCACTGTAGCAGCAAGAAGAGGAAGACAGCAGAGCACTGCAGCTACCATAGACGCCTTCACAGGTAGGGAGCGTAGTCTAATTTCATATAGTGAAGGACTAACTTTAAAGTGTTTAATGAAGATCAGCAGAGACGTGCATACAGATAACATAATGATGAGATCATTTCCTCGACAAACAGTCTCCCTTTGTCTTTTCCATTGCAACAGCTTCAACTAAACGTTCCTAAACAGCACTCATTTAATCCGTTCAGGCTTCATAAGGAGCTCAAATAAATTCACTCACGAGCGTCTCTGCACAGACAAAGACATGAAAGATCAGCCCATTACTACGGAAAGCTGGAGAACACTTCTAAAGACGGTATAGGGTGTAATGAAGTTGAATGATGGATATAGTGAACTAAAGTGTGACATCAGGTGAGGGGAGTACCGCTTAAAGAAAATGGAGGACCGTGAAAGACTTCGAAGGAGCAATTAGCAGAGGCAAATTATTCCAGCCCGTTAATGAGCTTGTTACAAGCGCTCCTAATTGCACCTCTCTTTTGCATCTCAATGTATTTGTGTTTCTGTTTCTTCTTACTCCGGTTCGTACCACATTCTCTCCCTTTGCCGTCACGCTCTGTGCTGTCTGCTCGCCCTGTTTTTCAGCTTGATGTTGCTCCTTTCTTTTCAATCACTTCGTTTTCCTCTAAACTCACATCCATCCGCCCAACTATACGTCGGACCGCCTGTCAGGCTACTCCACTCTGGTAGTTCTTTGTTTTTTTTTTCTTTTTCCGAAAGCTTGACGTGAGTTTCAGTTGCACAAAGGCCGGTTTCAGAGATGATGGACATGCAATCACCTGCCATCATTCCTTTCTTTACCAGTGTCATTATCATCATCTCTTTTTCTTTATTGCTGCGGCCATCGTTGTTGTCACCGCCGCAGCGTCATAATCATGTCATCCTACTTCTAATCTTTTTGTTATCTCGCACTCCTTTGGTAACACCACTTTAACTGTCTGGGGAGACGTGAAGGAATGATACGATGACAGATCAAGAGAATCAGAGGACAAACCATAAATTACCTGTCATCTTCTCATCCACTATTCACTTATTGGAGACATCTGTCCGCCTTCACTCAGGTATACTCAGGTGATGCGTTCATTTGCATGTTTCCAGCATTTATGCGTTCAGAGTTTTCTAATACACGATCTGCACATCAGTAAGAGTAACCATAGAGATAAAACATGGACTTATCTTCTGGGTCCAAAAAATGAAGCTAATGCGGACCTGCACTTTGTCTGAAGGCCACCAGATGGCGATAGCTGCAGTAGCTATGTATATTGGAAACCAGCTTTCTCTTTTGACCTCTGTAAATGCTTGCAAACACTGATGAGTTTATGCGCTCAGTCACTTTTAGGACATATTTATTTATGACTATTTCAAAAAATCTTCTCATACTGCGTTTCAAAACAGAGGATTATCTGTGGTATGAAACGGCTTACGAGTCAATCACAAGTCAATAGCCAATGAGTGAGCAGTTTCACAGTCAGAACCGCCTCTCTTTGTCACGTGAGTTTTTAAAAATGACCATCTCGAGACTTTTAAACAGGACAACCCACTGGGCACGTCGCGGTAGCTATGTTCATATTTATGAAGTGTAGAAGTGTAGTGAATTATGACAGATTATTAAGTGATTTATTTTGTCACACTGAGATGTGATTCTTAATATAGTCCAACCTCCGAAGATGTTAAACCCCATATTTTTGCGTTTAATAGCATCTTTATATTCTAACCTTTTAACCAAAGTCCTTTCAGACTCAGAGTGTAGCCTGTTTCCACAGACTGCTTGTCGCAAGATCCTCCATCCTCAGCTAGAGATAATATTAACTTTTCTTTTATTAACTATGAAGTTGAAGTTTTTTCACAATCCATGACAAGGGTTTCTCTTTAAGGAAACATAATTTTCTCTATAAAAAAGTTCCATTAATATCTACAAAGGTGAGTCACATTGTCATCTCACATCACCCACATTGCCTCTATGTGGTCTTACTTGCTGTTAAACCATTAACTAGCTTATCACTGTCATCTTGATCAAAGACGGCACTTTCATCACGTCTGTGGAATTTTGCTTCACACAGACTCTCGACCCCTTTTGCATTTTTTTCATATTTAATCAATGCGTAGCCACAATCTTCTCTTTTTAAAGCTGCTCTGGAGACACGTTTGGATCTTTTTCGTACCCCGTCTCTCCACCACTGTTGAGATCATGAACGCACACAGGCACTGGTATCGTGAGGTCTATGTGATACAGAATTTCTGCTGACTGCACATGGCAGTAATGCATACTGACAACTTGTGAAGAATAATAAAAGGCAGCAGCTCACCAAGAAGAATACAGATGCAGGCCAGTGTAAACAATGCAGGTTTCATATGATGATTGATTGCAAAGAAAACTCCGCAGGATGCCTGTAATCCTGGCAGTTCAGGAAAGGAGAAGTCAGTGTTGCCACATTTCCCCTGCTTATACATCCACGCATGGCTAATTAAATTCAAGTCCTCTTGCATTTGTTGCTGTGTCAGCTGGTACACTACTTCATATTCATTACATCATCTCCCGTCCAGGTCATACATTTTGACAACAGCATCTGCTACTATCATCCTTTTTCCATTTTCTTATTATGAAGAGTCCCATCACATCTTCATCCTAACGGCGGGTAATCTCATTAGTTTCCCTTTTTATGACCAATTAATTCATTACTGCCACATGATTGTGGTTTTCTTTGACTCTCACCTTCCCCATCAAGATTACACCCAAGGCTAATTTTCTCAACTGTATTATAAACGGTCTGTTACATCATCGAGGACGGCTTTCATCCATCACTTAACGGCTTGTCTGTCATCTCTATAATGACAGCAACTGCCTGTTTTTTTTTTTCCCCATTAACATTTCGTGCTCATAGCAGGATTTTTGCCTGTCCTTGAAAGCTCCTCGGTGACCTCTAAACCCCCTCGTTCCTCCAGGAATCAGACCTGTAACCCACCTCTACTTATCAGAGGTGACTTCAGACTCTGTGTCAGTGGCGTGGAGCGCCCCAGCACCGCCCGCTGAACTCTTCATTCTGAGCTACAGCTCTGCTGACGGGACCGACACCTCTAAGGTGACACTGCATGGCTCCAAGACGAGGTCACTGATCCAGGGGCTGCTGCCGTCCACTCATTACACCGTCAGTCTAATCACAATACAGGGGGACGTTGCTTCAGAGCCCATTACAGCTTCACTTACTACAGGTGAGCTGCTTGAATGATGGAAAAAAAAGTTTGTAAGTGATGAAAATAGAGAAACATCAGCAGCAAAATAAAGGTTTGTGACTTTGTGGGGGTCCTGTCCAAGTAGATATGCACACTTAGGGTCATAGTAATTTTGTTTGTCTATGTGTGGCAAGAGTACATGCATTTTTCTGCAACTCCGACCCAATGATTGTGAATTTTTTTTAAATGTAAATAGAATCCAATCATTTGCAAAACCCATAAAGTTATATTAGAAAACACATGAAATGTTTTAACTGAGACATCCAGCAAAAAGATGCTATTTCTATGACAAAGATGACCCAGAGGCGTTGAATCCTATATCAGACCCAAGAGTCCAGCAGCCAGTCTTCTCAACTCCCAGTCGTTTGTTGACTGTTGTGAAAAAATAGTTGATGTTACACAGCACATTGTCTCACTTAAAACATTTAATATGTTTTTTATGTTCTGTGAATAAAATATGGCTTTGTGAGATTTACAAATCATTGTATTATGTTGTTATGTTGTTATTTACGCAGCATCCCAGTTCATTGGAAAGTGAAGAAAAAAGATGATCATCACAACTTCTTGAAGCTCAAAGTATTATTTTTAACACTACAAAACCCCAAGGATCCTAAATATTCTGAGTCTAGTATTATTCAAGACAATCTCACACCCCAGAAGCTCTAAATTAGCAATGCTTTGTATTTGTGCATGTAAAATGACATCAAGTTCCCAGCATTTATTTATTTGTTTTAGCTTGATCTACTTAACAATTAAGAAAGATTCCAACTCTAATCACCTTAATCATATTTATGAATGAGGGATACAATGTAAAAAACAGAGATGGGGAACAGGAAAGAAAGGATTTTGGGGGAGCAAAATATTGAATTAACATGTATGAGGTAGCGTGTAAAAGGAAAGAGAAAGAAAATTAGTTTAAGAAATGGAAATACAAAGTGATTTTAAATTAAATATGTATTTGCAGAAATGCTTTTTTTAGGCTTTCATTTGCGCAGCACCACAGCAGAATGACTTTTGTAATTAGAAACTGCCTTGGAGGCTTTTTCATTTTTTTCATTTTTCTCCTTTTTTTCTGTTCAGATGTAGATGTAGAGATGCAGTGCCAAAAATAAAGGTTTTGCTCCTCAGTGCTATCAGATGGTTGAGGTTTGCACAGTTGAAGCTAACCTCAAAAACCCAGATGTAACGTTGGATTATATTTGAGAAAAAACAAGTGGCTAACAAGTGTCAGCCTAATGGAGTGAAGGCCATGCAGTAACAGAAAGGAGCAGTCTGCTTGTTTTGTTTTTCCTGTGTATTCACCCATTTAAGTATATTCTTGTCTTTTTTTCTTACATCTTAATTACGGTTTCTCTATCACTTCTCTCCATGTCTTATTAACCTATTTTACCTTCAGCGACGCCACCGCGACCCCTCGTTAATTAGTACAGTATTTCTGTGTCATTTTTCTGCAGACTTTCTAAATTCCAGTTTAATTGGCAGATTATGAAAAGAAGCTCTCCCTATTCCATTTGATTGCGACTGTGCTATTTACATCTCAGAGAGAAGAGAGATAAATGAATGAGAAGAGGGTCAGTATTATAACCTGCCGGAGAGTTTGACAATGAGCTGGAAGAAAGAGGATCGCTCTCTTTCTTTGTAGCGAGGGGGACAAAAGGAAGAGGATGAGACAAAAAAATAATGGAGGGCTGGAGACAAATGGAGAAAATAGGAGAGCCAGCAGTAAACAATAGAGATGTTAACTTAGCATCGGTGGCAGAAACACCTGCACATGCCGGTTTCAAACACCCCCTTGGCAGCTTGGAGCCTCCGCTTTCTCGCTTTACATTCACGCACACACAAGAGGCAGATTTTCAGGGGGTGAGATTGGATGGGATGGGACAGATGTACACTATTTCTTGCACCGGTCTTTACGCTGTGATCATTTTAGCGCCCTGCTTTGATCTCACGTGTTTGAACGTGAGCATTGATGGGGGGCTGCTTGCTGCCTTGAATCACTTGCTACACTTGAACTGTGCTGCATTAAGATTTAACCACAGTTTTACTTTATGGTCCAGCTCCGCTTTGGCTGACATAATGCAAAAGTGACTAGCTGTATATCTCTGCCTGCGCCCCCCCCCCCCCCCCCCCCCCCCCCAGGAACCTTTATAAGAGAATAAATTTTTACAGCCATTATTCTTTCTTTGGCTCTACATTTGCCAAAGCAAACGTAATTAGTAAAACATGCACGACTTGAATAAATGCAACTGTATTCCATGCGAGCAGACTTTAAATTAGTCCTCTTCCAAGAATTTGAAATCTCCTGCTTTCTGCGTGGGAATAATAGCCATAATTCTTCTCAAATCAGGGAAGAGAGAGTGTAGCAGTCCATCTCCAGCCCACAACAGGAGATGGAAGCGATCTCTTAATCTTGATCTTTGTTTTCTTTTTTGTTCCATTCTCGTACGTTCTTATTTTTTTTTCTTCACTGTCTAAATATCTTTCTTTTTTCCCCTAGGATCTGTCAGGGCTTTAATTGTTTGCTCAAATTGTCTTCACCGTAACCTTTTCCGTGGCAGCTCAGTGGTCTGAGGAGACATATAAAACAGAATTTTGGCAGGGGAGGGGTCTCCTCTGTGTAAACCCTGCTCAGCCTCAACATTAACGGTTGTGTTTTTTTTTAGCTTGATGCTGCTCAGTTTCTTCTCGCTAATCTTTTGATGGTGTTTTGTTCGTAATAAAAATGTGCATTAAAAATTCACACAGTCTCGCAGACCCAAGGACAGCTCTGTTTCTATGTAAATTTAATGAAGAGGACATTAAATGTGGACAAAATGAGGGTTACTGAACTACTCGGGCCTTCAAGGGCAGTCTTTCTTATAGATTTTCATGAAAATGACTGAATTAGCTTTGTACATAACATAACATGCTCCTATTATATGCTGGGGCTCATCCTTTTTTTTTTTATACCATTTGAACCGCATGACAGTGTTTTCTTTCTCATCGCACTTTTAGGCATGGACCCACCAAAAGAGATGATGGTGTCGGACGTCACCGAGGACGCCGTGACGATCTCTTGGATCAAACCGCTGGCTCCGTTTGAATACTATAAGCTGTCCTACCAGTCGGCCAGAGGTAGCGTGCACATAACTGCAAACCGTGATGTTATTCTTAAGTGCATTTGAATAACACGCTATTTATTATATTAGCATACACAGAGCACACTGCTGTTCCTTGTTACAGTTAAATGAGCATGGCATTTGCTGTAGGAGGCTCCCTCTGATGTAAGATACATTTTGTAGCAGAGCGCCGTGCCACACACCTAATTAATTATAACATTTTATCAGTGAAAGGTAATTGAAATTTTAATTAAAATTCCATATTTATTAAGTATTTTCCCTGTGATGCAAAAAAAATTAAAGGAACAGCAGCTGGCTACGCTGCGTACCCTGTACGTGAAGAAGGAGATCAGTGTGACAGTTCTGGTGTTCAGGTGCTGGCCTCTCTCTCGTGTCCCCTGCAGGTCGAGTAGACAGCGTGATGATTGACAGCGATGTTACAAACTACACCCTGTCCAGTCTGTTTCCTGCCACAGAATATGAGATCAGTCTCAAAGCTGTCAGCGGGAGTCAGGAGAGCAGTGTTGTCAGCACTTCCGTCTTCACAGGTAGGAGCTAACCACAGAACCATTAGGTCCATATTGTTGTGGGGGCCCTTCGAGACCGGGTTTACTCATGCAGGAAGAACGTTGAGGAGACTCCGATGTCTTACACAGAAACAGTTAGTGCAGGAAACTCAGCCAAGGAGAACAGAGTGTGGTAGCTCAGGTGGACACATGTAAAGGTATTCAAGTGTGCTGAGCTGTTCTCCACATAGTGCCCTCTCTTTATATAAAATCTTATTGCATTGCGTGTTTGTTCCAGGTCTTAAATAGCTGTAAGGTATTTCTAAGACACCTAAAAAAGAGCTGCTGTCTACTATAGTTCTGCTATAATGTCTCAAGTAAGGCAACACTGTGAATGACTGGTAAGTGAGCAACCCCACCTCAGAGTGACACGACCTAAATTTCCCTCTGCAGAAAAATAAATGAATAAAAAGCTTCCACATTTTCGCAATAGTGAAAGACATACCTAACCATCGATTGTTATTCATATACACAATTGTTTTTCTCTTGTCAGGTTTTATGCATGTACTGTAGTTAGGTGCCTGTGCAAAGGATGATGTTACTAACCTTTAATGTTCTGGTAAGCCCATTGTTTCTCCAGCTAGCAGCAGCGTCCATCGCCAGGCAGATAGCCATACAGTCTTTATCCCGTCTCCTATGAAGATATGTTGGCTAACAGCAAACACACTGAGTATAGTGAGTTAAGTACAAAAGCAAAGCAAACTGAGCAGTAATGGACTGAAACAGGTTAAATTAAAGGTAGGCCACTAATGACCATGCTTATACTCAATTTATCAACACCAGAGTTATCATAGTTTTGTATTTTCTAATTATTATTATTTTCTCTTTTTTAATTGAGACTTTTCTTCTTAACTTCAGACAGTTTCCAGAGTGGATTTTATAATTTCAGTTTAGTTTTTATTGTTTGATTAAATTATTATTGTGTAGAGGGCATAATGGATTTTTATTATAATAAACTTTTCGAATCTTTAGTATTCGATTAACTATAATATTCTGATCTAGACATTGTTGTCCTTAATTAATATTAAGAGAAACAATCACAGCTGTGTTTCTGAAATCGAATTGTTTACTTTTTCTTCTCCTAAAAAAGGAAACAGTAAATTAAAAAATGAGTCAATCAAAGTCAGATAATCTGTAAAATAGTTTACGTTTAATTTTCTGAAGATCACCTCACAGGTTAGTGGTATTTTGTTCTCCTCTGAGGTCGTAAAATCACAGTGCTGACAGTTCTCGAATAAAGTAAGTCTTGCTGTGAGAGGGCAGCAGAAGGACAAATGTTTGCCATGTAAAATAAATGAAGAGTTCCTCCCCTGCTAGACTTTCGGGTCAATTGCTCTGTCCACAGCTATAACAGCTGTGTTAAAAACGAGCAGCAGACTAAAATGCACACACAAGTATGCACACAATCCAAGGGTGAAGCTCATGTTGTAGACGGTGCAGTCTCTGCCGCTGCAACAGATGAAAGCGTCCACTCCGTGACCCAGTAATTGGTAACCTGCTCCCAGCTCCATCTCACTGTCTTCTATCTCTCTGGCTGCTCTCCTGCCTCCTATCTCTATCCTTTGACTCGCTTCAGTCTTTTAGCACTGTGATGTCTCTCTCTGTCTCGCCCATTCTGCCTCGATTTCCTCCTCTCCTCCTCCCTCCGTCTTCTCTGCCCTACCTCCCTCCTTTGTTGTGTCTTCAGAATTTAATGAAATCAAAGGTCTTGTGTTTTCATGCTTTCAAAATTAGCACCAAATCATAAGTTAGGTAAAAATAAAACCTCGCCGTTGCACACACGTGTGACAATGAGATACCATTCTTCTCTGAAGAATTCCGCTAACCTGAGATTAACACACTCTCCCAGTGCTGTATTCAAAATGCTCGGTGTACGTGCAAGAGAGGGGAAAGGGAAAGCTGAGGAGAGCGCAGAATTGGAGCGGGAATAGGCGAGTAGAAGGTGTGTTTGCATACCAATGAGACCTGATTCACCTGGAGCGGCAAGGTTCAAGAATCCAGTAAGAAAAAAGAAGCTGAAAGAGACCCTTTCCCTTGTTTTCTCTTTCTCCCCCCTGCCTCGCTTCCTGCCTCCTCCTGTTCTTTATTATCAGCGCCTTCTTCCAACAATCCCAGCGTGGGTACAATGAGCAGAGACGGAGGGGCTGTAATAGCCTGAAAAGAACATAACTACAAAGTCAAGCTTGTTAGAAATGGTAAACAACATTTTCCTCACATCCAAGAATGCTCAACCAGGGACACTTTTACACTGCTTTCAACAACAATACATAAACAAGGGATTTGAAAGCGTAATCCAACACTGCCTGGTGAAGTATGTAATAACTTGGGTAACGCTGCAATTTCGACTTACTTCACATCCGTAATCAGTTACTGTGCGAAGGGCTGAGAAAGCGGGGAGCCATATTTCATTTTGCAAGCGCAGCAGGTACTGCTAATCTAAGATGAATTTGGCGGGGGTGACACTAAATGGACTGTGTGAAGGCCTGTTTAAGGGCTAATGACGGTGCTCATTAGCAAAGTGTCAGGACCCCCAGTAAAGTATTACTCTTCCCAAAACTGAAGTTTGTGGAAAGAACATTAACATCCTCCCTGCCAGCTGCGTTAAGAGAAAACAGAGGAGGGGAATGCACTTGCTTTGTTAATTGAAACATGCTTAAAATAGTCCACATAATACCAAATAACACTTAATGAACATCAGAGATAACACATAAATTGACAGAAAAACAAAAGGCATAATGCCAGGCATGCAGAGGAAATGGTAAATACAAAAATGGAAAAAATTTGACTAAAAAGGGTAATGAAAATAAAGGAAAGGAGAAGAGAAAATAGGTTTTTATTCTTTTTTTCATCACTAGTGGATTAGGATCACTAAAAAAAGAAATGGCACAGAAATAGTTAACAGTCGGTGACTGTTACATGTTTGCTAAGAAACAGTTCTCGAGTAGGGATTGCAATAATGTGCAGCTCCACAAAACAGAGAACTCACTTTATCAGCAGGACAGTTACCGCTATGCTAATGTTATGATAATTATTATTTTCTGTGAATTTACATAATGATCCTTATCTTAAAGACTCCTTTAGGTTCAGCTACTAAGTGCCACAAAACCAGTAATTAATCTTTACTTAATGATTGGGCGTAATGACTGGTCTCACATTTTAAATGACTGTGTGAGTGAGCATTTTACCTACACTTGAAACACACTCAACATCCAACATCATCAGTCAACCGGTATCCCTGCGGCTCTAAAACGCCACAGATTATATGCAGCCAAAACACTGTTTATGTGTCTAAATATTTGTGCGCCTCATGAGTATTAACGCGACACCAGGAGCACGCATATACACGTTCAGCGTAGCTCCGAGGTTAATGTGTAGAGCATGCGGCT
Source organism: Copadichromis virginalis (assembly GCF_057382275.1). Classification (NCBI taxonomy): domain Eukaryota; kingdom Metazoa; phylum Chordata; class Actinopteri; order Cichliformes; family Cichlidae; genus Copadichromis; species Copadichromis virginalis. The sequence continues at coordinate 20,648,949 of NC_140635.1, forward strand.
TTCTTTTGCTTTGCCACAATAATGAGAGGGTGTACAGAGATTTACTGGAGTTTTGTGTCTTACTGGCTTTAATGGCCACAGTCTCAATACAACGCAGGCTGACCTCGTGACCAAGCGGCACAGCTGGAGTGTTTCTGAAATATCCTACGTTGTGAATTACACACTAATAATGAGCTGAGAGCATATTTTCTGCATGTAACAGCAAGCCGAGCGCCCTAAATAAAACATATAACGACGACTTAGAACATCAAACCTCAATCATCTCCTCACCAGGACTGCTGCAGGTCTATCAGGTATTGCTGTGTTTGTGTTGTTTGTGTTGTGCCATAATTAAGATCTGAAAAATATGGTAACAAGAGAAGAAGAAATGGTTTCAAGCAACTGGTTTGCTGTGTGAAACTCTATATTTTTCACCCTAAATCATAGTAGTTTTGTTGCCTAAATCTAACCAAACAGTGGAAAAGAAATAAGCAGGTAAAAAGTAAAAAATATTGGGAGAAAAATAAGTCTAAAAATAATATGTTGCCTTTCTTATCTCTTAGATGAAAGGTTTATCCTTGAGCCATTCAGCTACATCAGTATGGTCCCTTCTGAGGATATTTGGCATGGATATCAACTGTCTGCTTATCCAGATATCATGGATGCAAAGAAAGTTCTGAAAAATATCCACTGTTCCCAAGGCTAAGTCAGTACATAATAGATACAAAGTTGTGATCAAATCATTTTCTGCAATCATATAATGGCCTGCATTTATATTCCCACTGGGCCTTGACTTCCAGATCTGAGTGAAAGTATATAGATAGCCTGAGCCTGTAATTCACCCATGCAATCAGTAGATGCAGTATGATGATTGAATTATCGCAGCTCTTGATGAAGGAGGATGACCTGTTTATTTTTTTCTATTTTGGCCATCTCTACTCTATCTCCATTGCCAATCTAATTGACTTGGCAAGGCTCCATTAAATTCACTTAAACCTTTTTGCAATTAAAGTAATGATTTTAATCAGGTTCGTCCATCTATCGCAGTGTTAAGAAAGAGCACAATTCTTTTTTTTTTATTATTCTGATGAGGGCAGGGCAACATTAATTACCTCATCTGGGCAGAGATTGGGATCACTCGCAGTGTTCTGTGTTCTCCTGCCACGCTCTCTGCTGTGCCAAAATAACATGCCTGAGGAGAAATTGGGGTTGAAGCACTGAGGTTAAAGGTATAATTAAATTCAAACTCAATTTTGGCATGTCCAGCAGTCTGAGAACAAAATTAGGGAGAGGGTGTGAAACAGGAGGCCTAAGAGAATATGAAACTTTCGCATCACGGTGAAGTCACCATTAATCAGCATTCTTGCAAAGTTTTTTTGTCTCTGCAATTCATATGAATATATATCTCGTTGTTGTCAGTCTAATTAATAATTTAGCTGTGTCTCCAATTGAATTTCACACAGTGTTCAAAATACAAAGCTCTCTGCATATGAAGGGAAATATGATGCAGCTTGTTAATTTGTGAACAATTCAGTGATAAGTTATTTTCCATTAAAAGCGGTGATTGACAGAGTCAATTTCCCTTTTTCTTTTATTTGCTCTGAGCTTACTGGGCGAGAAATCCAGTGACAGCCAGCAGCTAAGAGATACATGATTTTACATGAACTTTGTTATGTGATACAAAAAGTAGTGTAGCAGTCTCCTGGTTTAACTATGCACAGTAATATAAAAAAGATCCTTAATTTCTCACATTTTACTAGGAAATCGGGAGTTTATGGAAACATATTAGCCAAGCTTTTTTTCCCACTTCTTTAAATAGACTTCAGGAATAGTTCTCCAGGCTTTTTGAAGGACATTGAAAACTCCTCTTTGAACATTGGCTGCCTTTTATTCTATTCTCTGTCAATCCGCGATGGATTTTGTTCCATACACGTTTGACAACAAGGTATAAACAAGGTACTTTTACTGCATTGGCCTTGTGTTTGGGATCATTGTCATTCAGAAAAATGAAATTAATGCCAATCAGATGCTTTTAGGATGGTACTGCATGGTAGATCAAAATCTGATTATGCTTTTCTGCGTTTATAATTACATCAATTTTGATAAGATCCAACACCACTTGCTAAAATGCAGACCCAAACAATGACAGAGACTCCACAGATGACTGTAGATACTCACTGATGTACATCTATCCCGACCTTTTTTTATACATATTGATGATGACTTTTGATGATGACAAAAATTTGGATTCATTGCTCCATAAGACCTTTTCTATTCTGGCATTCCTCAGCCTTTTCCCCCACATTTCCCGTAAGAATGGCTTAAGTGAAGACTCATTTGAAGTGTAGATTAAGCAGCTGATAGGCTAGATACATCTCTCAAGTCCAGGGTCAGATTTTTGCTGGATTTCTTTCTTATTTCTTGAGGACATGACTTTCAAATACTCCTGATTGGCTGTAGATCTTTTTGGGGGACATGTCACTTCTTTTGTCATCCTCTTGTCCACTTCTGATTTTTTTTGGAACAAATTATGTATTTTTACAACAGGTTTCTAGACACAAAAAGGCCAATTTAAAATTTTAAAAGGGTTCTTTGGTAAGTTCTCTGTTATGTGTTATGCTCTCTGTTTCTCTCGCCTCTTGACTTGGGTGCCTATTTTTTCCTCAAATGATTTATAGGTCACTGTTAAGCAAGCTGACAAAAAATTGTATAGATTTGCACACGCTACAAACAAACAAGATCATTTCGACAATGTATAGCAAACATGTTGTGTTTGTCTGCAATGAGCGGACCGCTGTCATTCTTGGTTGTGATCCACAGCTGTCAATTTATCTGTGTAGCACTGACACAGTATCTCATAAATGATGGGGAAGATGTTCAAAGAGCCTGATATTATCTTTTGTTTAACTGTTGTGTTCATTCTTGTCTTGTATTGCAAACATAGCGATGGATATGCCGTCGGAGTTGACGGCCCTCAACATCACCCCTCAAGGAGCCCTGCTGAGGTGGAATCCACCCGTGTCCAATGTTGACAACTACGTGGTGACTCTCACACACAACCAGGGTGAGTGTGCATTCATTTGCTTGATTTGATGTTGGAAAGTCAGTGAAAGGACACCAATTAGATAACATCATTAACAACCATTAAACTGTAGCACGACACTGTGACTACTTCACATTAAAACACATGAAAACATTAGCTTATACTTCCTTACGTTGACAAAATTACTGTAGTGCCCATCTACAGTTGGCTCTAACTTTAGACCATAAATACCATAAACACACACACACACATATATATATATATATATATATATATATATATATATATATATATATATATATATATATACATACATACATATAGTAGTACTGTAGTAGTGGCAGCATACAGTGCAATGAGAGTCATCGGTTGCATGTGAAGATGTGACAGGTACCATCACAGTTTTCCCATTAAGAAGTGAGATCAGTGCAATGAGTCCTTTGAGGCAATATAGATCCATTTGTCTTGCTTTCAGAACAGTTCATTATGCTTGGTTAGTATTTAGTATTTAGTATTTATTTATTTATTGTCATTGTCAAGAACAATGAAATTGCGTTTGGGGCTTCCATACAACCCCAAAAAAAGAAGAAAATAATAAATACCCCTTAAAACCCAAGTGTACATATTTAACCCAGTGTGACTCCAATGCAATAAGACAATCCTTAGCAATAATGTTCGTAGAAATTCAGACAAAGACCTGAGAAACATGACAAAATACAACAATGCAACCAATTCAATATTACTGCTTAGCCTTGGCAAAAACAATGCAGTTACTAGGCGGCATGCATTTCTGATGCAGCCCATGTCTTCAGCATCTGACAGCCATATCCAGACAGGTAAAAGATAGCCATATTGCTTGGCCCCTCAGAGCCAGTCCACTGAACCAAGTGGATGACTGCCAAGCAGCAGTAGGTACAGATATGGCTTAAAGACACTTGACATGCACACAACTAGAGCGCTGATATGTGTAGGTATAAAAGGTTTCCAAGAAATTGGATATTGTTTTACTAATAGGTCAATACAACACTCAACCAGTGTTATCTCATGCTGTTGTTATTTTTATAAACTGGCTGGGGAAAATGTAATGGGAAGCATCTTTCTCATTTGCACATGACCCCACGCAGTATGCCACGCCTGGAGTTATCCAGAGAAATTTGTATTACTCAGCTGTCAGAGTCTGAGTGTAAATTACACTCTGACTGACTGGATTGCAGCCAGATCATCACAGATACGGAGACAGCATCTATATGCTGGACACATATTTGGAAACCAGCCCCAGCCAAGGTTTAGAGAAGTGCAATGTAAGTTGTGGACAAATTCCCTTGAGTGTTAATGTACTAAACCAGGGTCAATAGTTAAATATTTCATTGTGCATTGTCCTGCATGACAAAATAGTTTTTATTGATGGAAACACCCACATAAAATAAAATCCAAGCCATCGTGGTATCAGAGATTAATGGTATCACATGGACTACGAATAATATATACCTGTCTACTGTAATGTTTTAGATTAATTAAAATGCATCAGTGCTCTTGTGATGTTTCTGTATATAAAAGGATGAAGGAGAAACTGAAAAAGGTTCAAAATATCCAGAACTGCATCTATAAGATGCTTCAGAACATCGTGTAGATGACCTTCCATCATTGCCACCTTAATTTAACACTCCACAACCACAAATACTGCCAGTGAGCCTCTGAATGTGGCATTGTTTTTGTATTATTATCTTTCTTAGCCTGAGCACAGTGTCTTACATGGTTTCATAATATTAAAGTAAATAAGAGCTCTCTTAATACTGAATGTGTAATGTGTAAATCACTGCACCATGGAGCCACACAGTTAGGAACAGAAAAATATAAAGTGCAATAAAAATTAAAATGAAATATTTCCAAGTTAACATATTACTATGTACAATGTAGAAGAGAAAATAGTCCAGGTGTCACAAGGCGGAGTTATAAACTTTGATGTTTCCTGTGTTGGGAAACATTTTCAGAGATACACACTGCAATCTTTTTAGGATGGTTTAAATGTAGTAAACATTCATGTGTTTTCTGTGTACTGTTTTTCATTTTCTAGTAACGGCTGATACTTTCCTCGTGGAAGGCAACAAGCAGGAACTGCAGCTGTCCAACCTCAAGCCAAGCACCACCTACTCTGTAGCCCTCTACGCCACCAAAGGACCACTTACAAGTGGCACCGTCATCACCAACCTCCAAACCCGTATGTATCCGTTTGATTCGGCTAGTACAGTGGGCAGCTGACTCAGCAGCTAGCACTGCCGTCTTCTTGCAGGCCTGAGTTTAGCCTACTGGGTCTGTGCAGGTGTCCTGGGCACATACAGTTTTATTTATAGCAAAAACTATCGTTATGTTAATTGTTAATTTTTCTGATACTTTTTTAATGACCAAGGGCAGCTGCTGCACTACCCTTGAAAAGTTGCAATGGATCATTCACCCCTCAAAGGGGATTAATAGAATTCAAAATAATCAGCTGTGCTATTTCTTACAAAAAATATATATAATTAATTATAATTAACAGAGAAAACTGCTAGTGCATATCAATTTAATAAGTGTGCAAAATGGCAAAAACAAAATACTCATGCCACTGTTTTTCCTATTAATTGGTAACTAGATGGCAAGAAGGTGGGTCTTATATAATTCAGGCCTGTCACAGACTGACGCCTTAATGATACAAGAAGCAGTTATGTTATGTTATGTCGAACCCATAAAGGATAAAGAATACAGTGTCAGTTGGTTTAATTTCTGTCTGCATTAATATAGTTACACAGTAATGTGATTACTATTATTGGCACCTGCTGTATGAAACTATAGGAAAATATGACAATCAATATCAAGTAAAAAAAAAAATATATATATATGTATAATAAGAAAAAAACGACAACTGCATAACGAATGTTCCCTGAGGGATAGAGACAAGGTATACCACATCAGTATGTGCATTGGATCCTTGCGAGACCTGAAAAATTAACTTCAACGTGCCTGTCAAGGCCAATGAGAGTGTTGCTGGCACAAGAGGCTTCGCCCTCCCTAAGGGGTATTAAAGATGCTGCACAGTCTCATCTCCTCAATCTACACTGCACTTCACAGGCTCCTTAGGCAGTAAGGAGCTGACCTGTGTTATATCTAGTTTCCTTCCCTCATTGGTTATATGCATAACACCCAGCCCCCTTTCAGTTCCAACCAGTGATACCCAGGCAGATAGATTAGGATGACTTGGCCCTAAATCAGCAGCTGTAGCAACAACTTGTGTGAGTAAAGGAGGTGAACACATCCACAGTGGCCAAATCGTTTCTGTATCTGTTCTCCGTGCACCGCATTCTTTCTCTGGAAGGAGCTGAAATCCATTCAGTGGTTTAGAACTCTCAGTTTATGAGGCGCCTTTAGGGATAGCAGCTTATAGCACCATATTTAAATAGGCTGACAGACAGAAAGAGAGAGTGGGGCAAAGGGCAGTTTATCCTAACACTGAATATATGTGAATATGGGGGTATTGTCACGGTCTACATCGTGGTGCAGAAATAAAAATTGCAGTGGGATTGAGGCTGTAAAAATGCCTCAGCTCTAACGGAGTGATATACTACCTTTCCTCGTCCTGCCAAACAAAATTCACATATTTGTTTTTGCACAGCCCTGCCCTGCATGTTCATGTTGAAAGGAACTTTGTCTCTCCAAAAGAAGCAGTGTGGTCAGGTAGTGTGGACTGCCTGACCACACTGGGATAACCATGCATTATTAATTACAGAGTCCAACTTCAACTCTGGAAAGAAACTTTCTAACTGGGAGGAAGATGGTATTTCTCTTGGTTTGAACCTCAGCGATTGTAAATCTATTATCAGCAGGACTGCGTGAGTGCTGGCTGGATGAGCCAATTCTCCCAAATCAATAGCTCATAGAGGTAGTTCAGGGGCCAGAAGCCCTCTGTCATGATGGGTGCCAACGATGCCTTGAGCCACAAGCAAGACTCCGAATGAGAGAGCACAATATTTTTATGCCGTTATCCAGTACACAAAAGGACTGCTTCGATGAAATTAGGACTTGCAATGAAAATAAGGTTCTTTCAAATCTAACCAGCTCCTTGTGCACGGTGACTCCAACCCCCTGACATGCAGTTAGCATTCTGAACTGAAAGTACTTATTTAGCATGGTTATCTCATGGCTCAGAGGGCTCTTTCAAAACAATGAAATAGTAGCTGTGGGTCTTTGGAGTGGGAACTATTGGAACCTTTTCTCCAGCAGAGTTTAGATTTCTTCCCTCACCTCAGGAGCAAAAGTTGATTGTGCTGTTGACGAGGTAATGCCAGGTGCCTGTTCAGTTGAAGTATCCTTGGACTATAGATCCTGCCATGCACTGTGCGGTGCACACATGGAACAAAGGTGCCCTCTCAGAAAGTCTGTTGAGCATTGCCTTTTGTGGACAAGAACTGTCACTGTTGGATAGCGAGGACCATCAACAAGAAGAAGAGAAAGAACCCAAAGCTTTGAATTGAACCTCCCTATTGCTCTGGTCAGCAGAGGCTCCACCCTCGAACCCCACAGCACCCAAAGAATTCACTGCTGCCTGATGCCAGACACTCGAGGACCCAGTCCTCCCGTGTCAGTGTGATGGCTGTTTTGGTGGCTCAAGGGTGTAACATTAGCACCATAATATTAGAAAGGTGGCTTTAACCTTTTAACTGAAACCAAGCAGAGCCTTTTGCTTGATGAACTTAAGATGTAAAACGATTGCTTACTATCTAAAAGAAAAACAACAATAAAAACTGGACTGTTTTGAACTTGTCCAGTCCTGATGTTAATGGCACTAAAACCAGAGACATGAAATCTGCCAATGAAGAAAGGAATTCTGTAGACATTTAAGAGCTCGAACACAGTGGAAAGTAAGAGTGGGAGAAACTACCAGATGACAGGTGCAAGAAGTCATCAGTGTTGTTTATACAGCTCACTGCATTCTTGCCTTTTAGGGCTCCAAGATCACTGCTGTTGGATGAAGGCAATGCTGGCTGGCAAACTCACCTGCATATCAAAGTCACACTAGCTGCAGAAGCTCTGATGGGTGAACCAGCAACACAAAAACAATATTGAAAAGAGGGAATTCTGTCTTTTTACAGCCCTCATGATATGTTTACCCTAAAATCTGCTCCTTTGTATCAGGATTATAACATTAAACTTTATCTGCACCATCTGCTGCTTTGATATCCCACCCACCCACCCCCATTTATTGCAAACACAAATCTGCTCCAACTTAAGAAATATGATTTAACAATAAGTAGCTGTAATGTTTAAATAATTCAGTATTTACTGCAGTGTGTTTTTCTTGCCTTATTCATATTCTGCGCACTAAATCCTGACAAATAACCAAAGTTATTGACTTACTTATGCTGATGTCACCATGAAGCTACCTATTTGTTACAATGGTATTACCCACTTTGTACCACTCTTGTAAAGGGCTACCTTTACCATCTTTCATGACAAGTTTTTTGCATGCATGCATCAAAGTTTGGAACAAAAAGACTAACAGCAAGAATTTCAGGCATACTTAATATTGTGATGGATTGTTTCACAGTGCCAGTCAGGTGTATGTACACCTTTATTACATAATTTCCTCAGGGATTAATAATGTATTCTGATACTGATTTAAATAGCTTTGATTCTTTTTCAAACCTGCTGCAGAGAGTCTGTATTCTGCCTGACGGTAGATGTGGTGAAACAGTCGTTATGTGATGAGGATTAAACTCATCCCTGCTCCACCTCCACCTGTCCCCCACAGTAAATTCACGTTTGTCGCCTGCTCCACTGAAAGGAAAGTTAGGGGTGAAGGAATTGTTCTAGTTTAGCTGAGTTGCAGCTCTGTAAACTTAGATTTTTCTTCCAGGGGAAAAAAAATAAAAAAAATAGTCAGCAGAGGAGTTCACATTCCCTATGGGATCTGAGCACCAGAGATGCCTGTCCTGCACTGCAGCAGATACGAACTACTGGAAATGGAAACAAGCTCTGACAATGTATGAGAGCAAGGCTCCAGACACTTCAAAACATGTATGTGGGCTCAGGAAAATTAGGTGTGCCTGCATCCATGTCAATGCGGCATATGCATATAGTAACTCATACATAAACAAATGTTCTTGGCAGTTTAAGGTGCTTCTAATTTTGAAACAGTAGCTCTGCTTGTGCATCACGTACCTCTGCTTCTCGAGAAAACAAAACAAGAAGGATGGAAACGCGCGCTCCTGCCCCGGTTAGAATCCCTCATATAATAGAAGCTGGGAAATTGCTGTGATCCAGGCAACGCCACGGAGTGAGCGAAGAGGACAAGGATTTTGTTTTGTTTTGAATGTCCTGTCTTATTGGATTAAGAAAACGGTCGGGTGCTTCCCTTTTGTTGGTGTCCTTCTCTGAGTGGAACAGACTAAATGTATTCTCGCTGTGCCAATCTGGAGGAAATATTCTCAGGTGGGGAAGACAGAAAAGAGGAAAAGGCATTTGCAGAGGACTCGGTGTATTCATTCAGAAATGTATTTGATCTATTCTGCCCTACATTAAAAGAGCATAAAGCCACAGAAATTATCAAAGCTGAATTCTGTTAAATTTGTAGATGAGAAAATAAGTTTCTTCCTTCTCTTTTCTACTGTACTTCTGTTCTGTCCACTTATATATCCACTGCTTTTTCTCTTGAGTTTTGCCCGAATTCACAAAGGGACTAAAATCAATTTGAGTTTTTGACAGTGTCGGCCTCACAGTGCACACGTACTGTATACAGTAGGCTCTATTCACACAGCTGTGTGCTGTGTGGCCCTGTGAGCTCTCAAACGCACAACAATTAAGTCTTCTGCCTTCCAGGACTGATGATGACATGTCTCAGCAGGGGGAGCCTCAGTCAACCTCAGCTTCAAAGAGCTCTTCCAGTGTTGTTAATTAAACTTCCTAATTGAAACCTTAAAGCGTGGTTCTGTTCCTCTCTCACAGCTTGCATTCTCACGCTGTTGCACTCCAGCCGAAAATGTCAAGTTGCGAATGAGCTGGGAGAAAACATGAGACCTTTGATTGTTTTGGTCAGCTACTCCGGCTTTGGATCTATTGCTGTGCCACCCTGCCTACTCCCGCTATCTTTTTTTTCTGCTTTTTTCTTTTGTTTTGAATACTTTGTTCTTGTGTCTGTCTACTTGATCACAGGGTTGAGAATTACTGCTCTGTGTATTTTTTATGCAGTAAGCCTGTGAGTAGGTTTTGTCTAGAGCACAAATACTGCTGACTAAAATGTTTTACACAGAAAGATCATACTGTTAAATTTGTAAAGGTACTCTCACGTTGCACTCATAGATATATTGATTAGCGTGGAATTAAATAAGTTAACAAGTTCTTTTAAACTAAGAATGAATCCATAAAGGTTCAAATAGAAGCTGCAGTTCCTGTCTACCTGATACAAACACATATACATGTCCAAAAGGTCAGTAAAAGTTCTAGATGTCAGGTTTTCACTTTTCTTCTATGCCTGCTGAGCACAGCACAGACAGAAGTGTGGAAAAAGAGATGAGGCTCATCCACAGTTAATATTTATTTAATCATTTATTTATTTATTTTCGGGTGGTGGCACAGTACTTTTTGGATTCCCCAAGCCTGTTAACCACAGATGAAAGTTTTTTGTTGTCAGAAGAGGCAGTTTTGGCTCCCCACAGGCAGATATTTAAGCTAAAAGGCTAGAAAATAAGGGATTTTGCTGAAGGTGGCCGCATAAGCCTGTAGGTTGCAGCACCGGGACTTTTCTCTCAGATGTGTCTGAACCCGCTAGCTGAGAAGAGCTTGGCACGTTTCTCAAGCAGCAGCAATCCTTGCTGCAGGCAGCTCTGGTTTATACTGTAGTTCTTCACCGAGTGCTGCTATTACACAACCGTAATCTTTATTCTTCAGGCAAATGATGCATTTTGGACAGTTTTATCGTCTTGCTTCCTCAAAAGCCTGCACTGTTAAATGTTTTATGGGAAAATAGAACATCGTATATATCGTATATTGTGTTTTTAGTATAATATCAAATAATATGCACTAAAGCCGTCAAGACATCCTTTTTTTGTCGTTTAAATATTGTCCGTGCATCATAAATGATTTGTTAACAGACAGAAATGCTGCTTTTCATCTCAGCTGGTTATAGGGAATGGATGTGTTTGATTGACAGCAGCCTGCAGACTTTCCGAGTGTCTTTGCTCCACCGTAGGACACAAAATACTCACATCTAGTGAATTTTGCAAGTTTGTTTACTTCTCAAGTTCCACCAACTGACCAGCTAATTGGCAATACATCCTACAAACTGACTTTAATGGAGCACCTTTTGCCATAAGATGTTTGTTTCAGTTTATATCCTTAAAGAAGCCACACGTGTGTTCTTGTTTAATAGTTAGATAAGAAAAAGACTTGAGCAGAAAAGCTAAAATTAGTTATTCAAGGTGTTTAGTCCTTGTGTTGTGCAGCAGGTTGCTGTCTAGCTCAGTGTGACTGATTTGCATACGAAGGCAAAACCGCGGTGTGAGCAATTGTGAAAACAAAAGATATGACATACACATTTATTTTATTTCCAAATGTTTTTGTTCTCCAAAAGGAAACGGAGAAAAAAGTGACTGACCGGGCACGTATGTATACCGGAGTAGACAGTTGGACTTTAAAAGATAATAACACAGTGTTGTCTTGGCCATCATCGCTCCATCTGTGAGTTTTATCCAAGTAGCATTTGCTTACATTTGACTTCATAAACACAAATGGATGGCCTATACATCATCCAGACACCATCACTCACTCGTAAACTGGCACAGGGATGTGATATCCACTCAAAAAAAGAAGAGTCACTTCCTCCCTCTTGTCTCATTGCAACAAATTGCTGGTGCCCATGCTGCCCTTCCCATCTGCCGCTCTGTGTGTGCTTATTTTTTTTCCTCCTCTGGAATTGTTTACAACGTGTGTTAATGAGTCATTAGATGTAGCCAAACCTATTCATCCCAATCCCATTGTTCAAACCTCGTCATCCAAAGATAGAGCGCCAGAGCTGCCAGGAACTGTGAAACACCTGCTCGGCCGCACTCCATGCAAAGGTTTAATTGGAGGGAGAGCCTGAAAGAGAGAGAGACAAGGGGACAGATTTAGCTGGAGACGGAAGAGAAAGGGGAGAATAAAGACGAGCTAAATGATGGTTGTTATATTTCTATGAATCAGAAGCTCCACTCTCACCTGTCCCCTACGCAGCTATAATCCAGCCGCAGTGTTCATCAGAATGGGGGAATGAAAAGAAGAATAGATAAACTCCATTGTTTCTGCAGCACGCTGCAAGAGAGTGACGGCCTGTCAGATAAGGAGGACAAGAGGAGGTGGGCAAAGGATGGGAAAACGAGAAGAAGAGTGAAACATAAGCGCTAATGGAGATAAGGAAAGTGGAAGGCCCCGGGTTGATGTGGACGTGGGAGAAAACAGACAAAGGGACAAGGAGGAAAAGCAGACATAAGATGCAGATGAGATCAATAAACTTAATGCAATGAGAGGAGGTTGCCACGTCACCCTGGACTTCTGCAAAGTGCCTCTTCTGTCTTAAAGCGGACGACTCACTCCTCTCACCCTAAAACATCCCCCCGTCAGCGTGAGTCTGCCTATCACCTTCTGTGAGAGAAGGCACCCTGCATCTCTCAGGAGGTTATCAGCTCAGGTACACGCAGTTAATTACCGAGCTGTCATTGATCTTTCCACATGTGTACACACAAAAGGATTTAACTGACAAGTGTGCGGGGAAGCTGGTGCTGAGGATTTTCTTTGTATTTGCAAAGTTTTATGAAGTCTGAGTTCAGTTTTGGGGCTTGATGTTGAGCTCAGAGTTAACTCCCCAGCTCTTCTAATCCTTGGAGTCCTAAAAACTCATGTTAATTTCCCTACAGAGGACGAATAGAAGGGAAAAAAAAAGGGGGGGGGGGGGGGGGGGCGGCTATCAAAAGCAAGGAAATCAGACAGAGGGAATCGGAAGAAGAGACGGCCATGTAGAGGATATCTTTATTTCTTATTCACAGAGGTGACATTGGACTGCTGAGCGCACAAAGCTCAGCACTTCATTTGTTTCAGTCCTCCCTAACACTGAGCGCTGTTGCGTGAGTGTCTGACGATGTGCCCCAGAGTCATGATGTAACTCCAAGAAACCGATTTTCCAAATAGAGGGTCATCTATTTTATATTATGCACTAAAATAAGGCTGGAGCATGTCGGTGCTTCCGCGACATGTCAGAAGATCAGATATTGGCTTAAAAAGGGTGATGTAAGGTTTGGAAACTGAGGTGAGTCTTCTTGTGATGTGGTTAAGGTAGCAACAAAGGCACTGTAATCAGGCCTTGTTTAAAACCGTGCAGGGACCCAGAATATTCTTGGATGATGTAATGTAATGTGCGGTAAAACTTGGGTGGGCTTGCTGATCAAGGGTTTGAATGCTTTTTGAGGCTGTGATATGCAGCGACTAAACATGGAAAAATATCTTGCTGCTCTTTTTAGCCGGCCCTAAAGGGAATCAGGAGTGCTGATGTGGAGATTTTAGAGTACACACCTCCTGGAGTACATTTAAAGTGTACAAGTACCTCCTCTTTTCTTTTCTGTTGTTAATTTCTTAGAAGGTAGAGATGGTGAGGTGTGCTTTGAATTTTTTTGTTTATTCTATTAGCTTATGGCTATAAATTTAGTTGTAAGATGCCAAAATCATCACTGGTCATAAAGCATTAAGGTGGACACACTGGACTCACTTGGACATGTCGATGCTACAGTATTGTTTAGTCTGTGGTTTTAGTCCATTGTTAGGTGCTTTCGGAAATATACAACGTATAATTCAGGTTTTGTGGCCATAAATGAGACCTTATAAGGATTTTTATATGATGCTGTAGGTGCATAAGCCATAAAAAATGGCTCATTTTAGCCCATTGGCAGGTGATCAGTTTAGAAATTACATCAAACACTATGTTGCAGTATTTTTTAGATCTTTGCAACATTTACATAAAACAAATGAATAACACACACGTTGGTCGTCGTACCAAGGATTCAATATCACAGATGCTATGAAAGGTAAAAAGGAAATTAGAGTTCTGCTATTGTTTGCAGTCTGTAGGCAGCTCAGGACTGTGTCATTCTGTGATTCACATCGATTCTCCGTAGGCAGATATAAAACATACAACAGAATTTAACAACCACTAAAGAAAGAGCACACCTAGAACATTTTGCCATTAAGTTGTGCATTTATCAGACTCACTGCTTCCATCTGTAAAAGTTGCTTTGAAGCAAGCTAATGGTCATTTACAATGATAATATGTGATGTGGAAAAGGTGTAGCTGTGGCTCAAGTTTGCCTGCTCGTCTCCTGACTGTGTCAGAGTTCACAGATGGACAGACAGAGAGATTTTGTGTGTTATATGTAATGAATGTGAAAAGAACATTTGAAAAGCTGGATGTCGGGGATGGTGTGTTCACTATGAGCCTTTTTGTCCAAGATAAATAAATCAATGATGTCATCTCGCACCATAGATATACAAATTCACAATTACAAAAGCAACAGAATCTGACTGAAGAGCACAATAGGGGCCTTTATAATAAAACTGGCATCTTTTAAATGCTTAGAGTATATATACAGAAAACTTTTATGGTCTCGTAGTGTAAGTACTAAAAAGCTGTATCATAGACTTTCATTCTTTTGAAAAAAAAAAAAGACTAAATGAGTCACACAAATTAAGCGGATGACACATCCCTTCATACATCAGTGCAGCACAGTAAATATTTGGCATATTACTCTGCAGCTCAAAATGAGCCGTTGACTCCTGTCTGAGTAACATTTTTTTTTTCGAAATAACATATGAAATACTGACGTATGGACTAAAACAAATTACTGTGCATGATCTCTTCATTTTGTTAACACTAAGAGATATGTGGTAATGGCAGCCTCATCCTTCTTCATGGAGATCAGCAGCGCTGCACTTGTGGTTAAGTGGCAGAAAAATCTAAATAATTAAACCCTTTCAAGATGGCCTTCAGCAGTACTGGCATGAATGCAATTTATATCTTAACACTCGAGACTCTTTCATCTGAGCTTCTGAGGTTTTATTAGAAGGCTGGATCACTGCCACTTTTCTTCGTCTACTGCTTGTTCTGTCCATAAAGAGAAAACCTGAGCAGGCAGCGGAGGCTGTAGTTTTATCCAAACAAAGAGATGAGCTTCAGAGATGTCATCTTTTGTACCCATCTGCATCTCCTAGCTTTGCTCAAGCTCCTCAAACTGCAGGGGTGGTACTTGGACAATGCACTCGACACCAGTGTACCATATCACTACTGGACCAATAAAATATAAAGGTAGTGAACATTTTAATAACAGTCTTGAGTAATAAATCATGATCTCAGTGGGTATTTACTCTGTAAGACTCAACCCGTCAAAAAATAGCCAGAAAATTATGATTTTTTTGGAACTGAGATGTTTATTAACCCTTATAACAAAATCCACATTTTTTCTGCTATATCATGTTGTGTATAATATATTTGTATTATGTATTTATTATATATTTTTTGTATCGCATTTAATACATTGGGCGTTTTTGGCAACTTTTTGTTAACAACAATGTTAATTTTATATTTAAAAAAAAAAAAAAGAGTTTTGTCCGTAACATTTTGAAATTATGGCAAGTATTGATCATGTTGCTGAGATAGAGGTCTCGGAAACAGCAAAAATATGATACAAAGGGCATTATAGGGTTAAGAACAGCATTATTATGTGCAGTATCAGCACCAGTAGAAGTCTTTTCACCGTTGCCTAAATGTCTTGCAAACCTTCTTCACGAGTGTCAAAGTAATGTGTTTTCTCTGTTTCTGATAGCCATGGATGCACCCGTGAACCTGACAGCCAGTGAAGTGAATCACCGCAGTGCTCTCATTTCATGGCAGCCGCCCATTGCAGAAATAGACAACTACATGCTCACCTACAAGACACCCGACGGCAGCCGTAAAGTAAGTGGCATAACCCGCTCGCCTCAACTCGACCCCCTAAACCTGAGCTCCACTGGTAGTGCTGGTTCCTATTTTTTGTATAGCATAATTAACCTGTATTCTGATATTTGCAACCTATTTAAATGAAACGACGAGCAGTGTCTAAAAGGCGAGTCTATCCGATCTTGTCACAGTCTCGGTTCCATCAGATATCGGATGGAAAGGGCTGGTCCACTTACTGATCCAAAGTAAACCCCACGTCGAACCATGAACCTTTTTTTCCTGTGGTTCCTCCTTTTTGTTTCGAAATGAAATGAAATATTACAATAAAATGTTTATGTAACTTGTATAACAGAGATTTTTGAACACTGGCTTAACAGCAAAGAGCTATTTGAAATTTAAAGAATTAGTGGAGTAAATAGTGGCATCGCTTGGATTCAATCAAATCTGAGATCTCATCCAACCACGGAATACACAGCCGCAGTTTTCCAAGACATAGGTGTGAGTCTGGTGTTCATTTCATGTAGGTGTGCATGCGTTGCAAGCTACACCTCATTAATTGGAACATACACTTTAACTTGGTGTACACTTAAAATCATATGCACGCATACACATACATTTTGATAGATGTCCTCTGTAGCCTGCAGCTACACGCCCACAGTGAAACAGATAGCACACAGACAGAGAAGAGCAGCCAGCAGAGACTCTCATCAAACAGATCACAGCACAGCCATCGGACCCCCTCCCCGTAGGGGTCAAGCATCCAGCCTGGTAATATCTCCCTCTCGTTGTATTCGTCAGCGGGCAGTTCTTGCAGACACAGTCTCGTATCGTGTCCTCGATAATGACAAATGCACGAGCATCGCTGTCATCGATTGTAAACTGTCAACAACAAATTCTGACAATATTTACTGATGTCATAGACGAAGATGTGACTATATTCACTGCTCCTATTGAAATATCAGCCAGTTAAATTGCATTTGTGACCAAAGCTCATGCCATCATTGCCCCAACAATGAACCCTGTTTCTTTTGTAAGGTTATTAAAAATGAATAAATAAACAAACAACAGAACCGAATGATCCTCCTCAAGAGTTATATACATGCCATGGAGGATGATTGGATGTTAATTGCTCAGGTATAATCAACAGCAAATGCATCGGAAAGATGATAATTCATGTCAGATGTGTTGAAACCTCTTTTTGGAAAGTGCGAATTTAGTGAAATTAATACACCGAGTTAAGCAGTGATCAGGACAGAATATTAATGCAGAATCACAACTTCATGATAATCCCTTTAAAGTTCTAATTTTATCTTTCAATCAGGTAAAGCCCCTTGTTGGGGAGCGGTCACGCATTCAGGGACAGACACGCTCACACAGTGAAATTGCCTGTCAAATAGAGATATGATTATAATGTGCCTCGGTAGAGACGTTGTTTATTTTGATTAAATGTTTTGATGTGGCTCAGTAACGGTAATAAAGCACATTAGCGAGAGCCATGTGGTCAAAACAAGCACAAAGATCCATACTGATGTACTGTAATGATGACCTACCACAGGCCTTGCTCTCTCAGACAAACACAGACACACACACACACACGCAAATTGACCTTGCAAGTGTGGCACTGCTGTGCGGTTGTCCATCGGGTGTCACTCATGCACAAAGAATGCAGTCTGACTCTTGAGATGAGCTCTTTTATGAGATTTTACACAAGCAAAGCTCTTTCTTAGATCAAGAATCTCTCTGCTGACCCTGTTCTCTGTGTTTCTGTCCTTTTCCCCACAGTAATGGTTTGTTTTCAAACACAGAATCAACATTTCATGTACTAGTTTTAACACTTTGCTTTCATGTGCATTAATAACTCCATGAATTTTCTGAATTTAAATCGAATGTAAGTAAATAATATAGTAGTACACGTTAAATATATACTGTTATATTATTTACTTTTGCTCTCTCTGGGTACACCCAGCAGCCACTTTATTAGCTACACAAGTTCGGCCACTTTATAATGCATATAATAAGCCAATCACATGGCAGAATTGGAAGCATTTAAGGCTGGGATGTCATTTTACACTGTGGGCCGAACCAGTGAAACTATATAATAAATGTGTAAATTACAGGAAAAAGGTGTGTCAGACTGTCCCATAATTAAAATAAAAAGGTTTTGTTAATTCAGAGAAAATCTTATTTTTTTCTGTGAACACACTGTAAAAAATACATACAAATATACATTTGAAGACATAGTGGAAAAACAGGAACTTTGTCTCATGTAATTGTTTGTCTATTACTTAATTACTTTTCTATTAATAACAGGAATCGTTATCAGTAGGAAAAGCTGTAAAACTTATGAAAATACAGTTAAAAGTAAATGACTCCTTCACATTTTCCAGAGCCGTCCAGTGGCTTCTTCTGGCCCCCAAGCCTTATATTTGATATCCCTGATTTAAGGCATGTAAACATAGCCGAGGTGACCCTAAAGTTCAAACTGGGAATTGGAAATGGGGGAAACCGCAGAAGATCATCGCTGAACACTCAACACATTAAACCTTAAGGGAGGTGGGTTAAAGCTGAAGCTGGTGACACTCCTGTCTGCTCAGAACGCAAGTCTGACGCTATGGTTCATGTAAGCTCACAGAAATTAGACATTTGGACAGATTACAAAAACTTTGGCTGTCTGCATGAGTCTCAATTTTTGCTGGGACGTTCAGATAGCAGGTAAACTATTTGGAGTAAACAACAGAAAAAGCATTGGCCTATCTTGCTTCATATGGTCAGCTCATCCTGGTGGATAAAAAGAAAGTGAACTTCTTACTGGATTTAAAAAAAATATGCAATTAAGATTTACTTACCTAAATGTTGATTACACATATATATATGCCACACACTCTAAGCGCTTGGAAGGTAGTCAAGTGGAAAGAGGGCATTTCAGCAGTGATCTCAAAAATCCATAGTGGCCATAGTTTAATTTTCTTTATTAATAATAATAATAATAATAATAATAATAATAATGATGATGATGATGATGATGATGATAATAAAGTGCCATCAAGGTGCTGAAGTATTTATGTTAATTAGCGACAGATGGCATGACCTGCTGCAGACGATGCTTTTGCAAAAAGTGAGCAATGGTCAGCACTAAACCAAAAAGCTGCTACCTGAACAAGCTAAACACTCCTCTTACTGTTCTAGAGGAGAGATGGAGAAATGTTCCTATCTTTAAAAACTGACACATAAGCTGCTTAAAATTTCCAGCTGTGACTTCACTCATTTTGTATCTTGGTTGTTCTTACGCTTCATTATAACTCCAAATACACTCTTTCAGAGACAGAGAGGAAAAGAAAGCTATTTAGCTATTTAAGTCACTTTGACATTTATTTATTTTTTTACAAAGTATGCCTTGTAGCATTTTAATTGTGTAATAGAAAAAAATAAGCTAACAGATTTAGAAATTGTTTTCATTTTATAGGCAAACTGAGGGTTTCTATAATCTTTTGAAGATGATTTCAGACACATTTCAATGTGCAAAATTAAGCTTTTCCAGCCCCACACAGCTGGTATAAATGATATATGTGCATATTTATGTAAATAAGCTGAAAAATTGCATTTCCATACTTTGGGAGCGGTTGTGTGGAGGAATGTGGAGATGCATGATTTCAGGTATACCTCTCTGGGGTTTTATAGTACAACTGCTGGTGTAATGCCACGTGATATGAGGAAAAATCAATATAGATCAATATACACACACAAAAGCTATATATGTACATCTGTTTCTTCAGACATCAGGCAACAATGTCCTGGGTGTTTTTCCAGATGTTAATGACTGGAAAGAGTTCAGAGACTTGACCGAGTTAGCAATGTGAGAAAGATCAGATTAGTCCAGAGCTGAGTGAGTGAAGTGTGAAGAGTTTACAGCTAAAAAAAATAAAAGCTTTAGGAATTTCACTGGAGACTGACTCTCTGCTGCTAAACATCACAGTCCATTTCATCCTCAGGAGTCTGTGTGTTAACATTGCCAGATGGGGTACAGATTCGAGAAATGTATAATTTAGCAAACTGAATAATAAAAAGAAATAAATAAAAACTTGCGGTTCATCTTTTACAACGCAAACTCTCTTACTGTGAAAGGCTGCGTGCTCTTTTTGCAGACTTTTGAGTATTTGCTCCTCTTTTCGACCACGATTTGCGGTTGTTATTTTTAAGCCCTCACTAAGTTAAACAGCAACATCCTGACATGTTGTCATCTCCTGCTCACGTTGCATCACAGGACGCGCATCCAAAAACACCGGCAGATCACATTTGACGCCACGCACGAAAAGATTAAGGTGGCAAGTGAGCCTCGAGCGTTGTCTGTGTTTGTTGTAAAAGGCAAAAGCAATTATCCTCCCTCGGGCTTATTTACTTTATCTAAAAAGCAATCTATTTAGGCAGATATGGCAGCGAAGTTTCAGTTGCTTTGTTTCAGTTTCAGTTGCTTTATTCAAAATCCAAGCTCTTATAAAGCCTTGAAAACACCACATTAAAATTCAAGCATTCTCAAGTATTTCAGCACCTGTGTGAACCCTGTCTTTTATCATTTATTCAGATGTGATGATTTATTTATTCATTCTTTGTTCACTGCTATGAGCTGCGTAAACAACGATTGTTCATAGCATCATGAATTTAGGGTATTGAACAACACATGAGTCATTCAACCCATAAAAGCAACAGCAACAGACTGAAGTGCTTTTAAGATTTTTCTCTTTCAGTCTCTGCTTTAGGGTGTGGCTCGTTCTCGCTTCGGTCTTACCTTAGCAGTAATCTAACCACATAGTGGTGAGCCTTAAAGCTGTTCAATCAGCTTCTCCTCTTAGCGAGATAATGGGCTCTTATAATTTACACAAAGTAGCTTTGAGATTAATTTCTTATCTGATGAACAGAACAGTTTGTAAATACATGCATCAGTAATGGTCATGCCTGGAATGATAAAGATCTTACACAAGGACAACATCCAACCATTCGGCTACACGTACACAATCGATAGCAAGCGCACGTAGGTATATATTAGCCTTGATAAGACGGGGCTGCTCACTTGCAATAAAAATCTTATCTTGACCCTGAAAACCCAGCGGGACAATGACAGATCCTCTGAGACTGAGAGACACCGTTTACCAGCTGCTTCCCTGCATAATTCACATGGACACATTGCTTCAGAATGTATGATTTTTTTTCCCCGGCCAAACCGGCTGAATATTTCATTTTTTCTTGTTTATATTTAATGTGTACTCAGGCCAGACTGTAACACACACACACACACACACACACGTAGACGCACAAGTTTGTATTCATCGGTCAAACCAAATGCCATTGGATTCATGCCACATGTAAGAAACTGGTGTCACAGAAAGTACGCTCACAAATCGGTCAAACGTCTTGGCTCCTCGAGACAAAGACAAAGGAAGCGACTGCACTGTGGTGTCACGCCTTAAAATAGAAATTCTTGTTTCCTGATTGCTTTGCAGCTTCTCAGCGCAGCTGTCTGATAAAAGTCTTTCATTTCCCCCACCCACCCCGCCCTTAACATCTCTTGTTTCTCACTTCCTCTGCTCTTTAAATTGTTGCATGTTCTCTTGCACTTTCACCTGTGAAAACAAAGGAAGTGTTACCGTAACTCGTACAATATTTAAGTTTCACCTAATGTGCAGTTTTAATTTCTTTGCTATACTCCTCATTTGTTTCTGTTAGCATGAGAATATACAATGGATTGCATTGATATAGCGCTTTTCGGGGCCCTCAAAGCGCTTTACAATTCCACGATTCATTCACTCTCACATTCATACACTGGTGGAGGCAGCTACGGTTGTAGCTACAGCTGCCCTGGGGCAGACTGACAGAAGCGAGGCTGCCATATCGCGCCATCGGCCCCTCTGGCCATCACCAGTAGGCGGCAGGTGAAGTGTCTTGCCCAAGACCGACCGAGACTGTCCGAGCCGGGGTTCGAGTTCGGGTTCAGCAACCTTCCGGTTACAAGACGAACTGCCAACTCTTTGAGCCACGATCGCCCCATGGGCCACTGGGCCTGAAGTCCAGCTGTCATGTGTTAAAAACGAATATCTGAAGGTCTCAGAATTTAATTTCACAGTTTTATTTTTACCCTGAGGTTTGTACTGAATGCACATTAAATTATTACTTTTACAGAATGTAGTTTCTTTATCGGACATCGCCTCCCTCACACAGTATGCGTTACGCGAGTGAATTTGGTCCTGTGTGTGCACTAGGAGCTGATTCTCGATGCAGAGGACACATGGATTCGACTGGAGGGACTGGCCGAGACTACAGAGTACACCGTCAAGCTCCAGGCTGCGAGGGGACTAGACACCAGCGCTGTAGTCTCTACCACCTTTACTACAGGTACAGAATGCACTCATTCAATCACACGCACACGTAATGCATTTGTATTCTTTAATTGAAGCTGGGAAAGCGATACTAATGTGTTTTTTTTCATGGCCCCTGAGACTTTTCGCTGCATTTTGCATTACAGTTACTCTAACAGACGTGCACAGTAATGGTTCCCCAAAGTCAAGCACAATTTCCATCCTTACCCCATCGCTTAGTGAGAGAAAATTACTGTTAGGCTGCACCTGCAGGGTGGCTGTATGAATAATGTGCTTTAATTTTTATTGTGTGACAGCATGTCTGATGCGTCAGGAAGCATCATAAAGCAGCAGGAATAAATCACAACATCTGTGGCATACAAACATATCACTGGCAATCAAAAAGGATAGACATCGCGCCATGGTCTGAAAAGTTAAGCCATCTTAGAAATGCCTGTTCTTTTTATTGGCCACCAGGTGGCGACACCTGTGGTGACAGAAATACACCCAGAGCTATAGAAAACAGCTTTCTGACTAAACGTCTGTAAACACCTGATGAGTAAGTTGTACTCATTTTGGGTTGTACTGAATAAAAAATTGAGGCCTATGCTAGGTTGTTAGCCAATGAGTGTGTGCTCTCACAGTCAGACCCAGCCGCTCTCTTGTCACATCCAATTTCAAAACACCAAGTTCATGTTGTTGCAACCTGCTGCATCAGCAGTTTCTGAATAGATTGAAACTGACAGCAAATTTACTGGCCTCAAAATATAAGACACAGAAATACTTTGTAAGTGAACTTAATGCCCTGATAATCATGCCCTAGATTTCCCTAGACTTTGGTCATATTCCCTTTTGACCAGAAGCACTTTACTAGAAAGACTGGATTCTTTTGTAGATGATGTTAATCCTGTCTCCTGTTTGCCTCTGAAGTCAGATGCCAGAGCTGGGAGTGACGTCACTCCTAACCTGAGAGCATTCCAACAGTAAAGTTGAAAAAGTAAAGAAAAACAGGAACGTTTTGCTCCTCAGTAAGGTAGAGCCAGCATTACAGCAATACAGCCATTGGTTGGTTTTTTGCACTTAAAAACAAGCTATAGCACGTTCATAGAGCGGGCCTGGTCAGTGTTCTTCAGATGGAACGCACCATGCTCACACAGCAAATTGTTAACTACCCAGCATAGGAGCTAGGTGTGAATGACTCTAACTGGAGTCCTGTTGGCTTCTTTTCAAACTCTCAAGACTACCTTTAACCGGATAACTGTAAACCTACACAGATGACTCCAGCATTGGCACAAACTGCCAGGCTTGTAAAAGTGACAAATTCTGATTTTACTTCAATGCCTAACAATTGTTTCTGGTTATTCTCTGTGTTGCCTCCAAAGTCCTGAGAACGACTGTTGACCTGCAGAGCAAATTACATTGCATGACACATCCTTTGCAATTTTTCAACAAATTCAACCAAATGATGGCCACAAGTTGTTAGAGGAAGTTAGAGTCAGGGGAGAGCTCATTTTCTTAAGGCAAAAAATACTTAATAAATGATGTTTAAAAGCATGCCTTTGATATAATATCTAAAGTAACAAGCTTCTAAATACTGTAATAGAGCAACATTTTGACAAGCTGAATATTTTTAAGTCAAAATGGGGAACAGCAAGCAAATTTTAACTTCTCATCACTGGTCCTCCGCCTTTTTTTCCAGGGAGTCGCCTATTTGCGACACCTCAGAACTGTGCCCAACACCTGCTAAATGGAGAGACTCTGAGCGGCATCTACACCATTTACATCAACAGAGACCCCAGCCAGGGGGTGCAGGTGTACTGTGACATGACCACGGATGAAGGAGGCTGGATTGTAAGTGGGTGTAAAGACAGCTAGTGTATAATTATGTACCAATCTGAGTATAGGATGTACTACTTTGATTGGTTGATCTATAACCTCCATAGAGTTTTGTTAGATGCGTCTTGTGTTGTTATATGTGAACACGCCAAGACAAATTCCTATGAGCCGTGTGGTTCAAACGGTTTCAATAAACCTTATTGTTCTGCAGGTATTCCAGCGTCGTCAGAACGGCCTGACGGACTTTTCCAGGAAGTGGAGTGATTATCGTGTCGGCTTTGGAAACCTGGAGGATGAGTTCTGGCTTGGTAAATCTCCCACTAGATAACGATTATATAAACTGTGGTTCCAAAGCAAAGGTTCACTCATTATGTTTAGTTGTCAAATGCAAGACAGAGAAAAAAAACATATTGAGTTTCTGAAAGTCTGCGGGCTTGGCTAGAAACATACAGTGGGGCAAAAAAGTATTTAGTCAGCCACCGATTGTGCAAGTTCCCCCACCTAAAATGATGACAGAGGTCAGTAATTTGCACCAGAGGTACACTTCAACTGTGAGAGACAGAATGTGAAAAAGAAATCCATGAATCCACATGGTAGGATTTGTAAAGAATTTATTCGTAAATCAGGGTGGAAAATAAGTATTTGGTCAATAACAAAAATACAACTCAATACTTTGTAACATAACCTTTGTTGGCAATAACAGAGGTCAAACGTTTACTATAGGTCTTTACCAGGTTTGCACACACAGTAGCTGGTATTTTGGCCCATTCCTCCATGCAGATCTTCTCGAGAGCAGTGATGTTTTGGGGCTGTCGCCGAGCAACACGGACTTTCAACTCCCGCCACAGATTTTCTATGGGGTTGAGGTCTGGAGACTGGCTAGGCCACTCCAGGACTTTCAAATGCTTCTTACGGAGCCACTCCTTTGTTGCCCGGGCGGTGTGTTTTGGATCATTGTCATGTTGGAAGACCCAGCCTCGTTTCATCTTCAAAGTTCTCACTGATGGAAGGAGGTTTTGGCTCAAAATCTCACGATACATGGCCCCATTCATTCTGTCCTTAACACGGATCAGTCGTCCTGTCCCCTTGGCAGAAAAACAGCCCCATAGCATGATGTTTCCACCCCCATGCTTCACAGTAGGTATGGTGTTCTTGGGATGCAACTCAGTATTCTTCTTCCTCCAAACACGACGAGTTGAGTTTATACCAAAAAGTTCTACTTTGGTTTCATCTGACCACATGACATTGTCCCAATCCTCTGCTGTATCATCCATGTGCTCTCTAGCAAACTTCAGACGGGCCTGGACATGCACTGGCTTCAGCAGCGGAACACGTCTGGCACTGCGGGATTTGATTCCCTGCCGTTGTAGTGTGTTACTGATGGTGACCTTTGTTACTTTGGTCCCAGCTCTCTGCAGGTCATTCACCAGGTCCCCCCGTGTGGTTCTGGGATCTTTGCTCACCGTTCTCATGATCATTTTGACCCCACGGGATGAGATCTTGCGTGGAGCCCCAGATCGAGGGAGATTATCAGTGGTCTTGTATGTCTTCCATTTTCTGATGATTGCTCCCACAGTTGATTTTTTCACACCAAGCTGCTTGCCTATTGTAGATTCACTCTTCCCAGTCTGGTGCAGGTCTACAATACTTTTCCTGGTGTCCTTCGAAAGCTCTTTGGTCTTGGCCATGGCGGAGTTTGGAGTCTGACTGTTTGAGGCTGTGGACAGGTGTCTTTTATACAGATGATGAGTTCAAACAGGTGCCATTCATACAGGTAACGAGTGGGGGACAGAAAAGCTTCTTACAGAAGACGTTACAGGTCTGTGAGAGCCAGAGATTTTCCTTGTTTGAGGTGACCAAATACTTATTTTCCACCCTGATTTACGAATAAATTCTTTACAAATCCTACCATGTGAATTCATGGATTTTTTTTCACATTCTGTCTCTCACAGTTGAAGTGTACCTCTGGTGCAAATTACTGACCTCTGTCATCATTTTAAGTGGGGGAACTTGCACAATCGGTGGCTGACTAAATACTTTTTTGCCCCACTGTATGTTGCATCACTCGGTGAGGTTAAGGTGGCAGGGGTGAGATTATCTGCATTTATTTGTTTTTCTTGGAAAAAAAACTGACACTGATTGACTTGTAGGTGAATCGCACATTTCACAGGTAAGGTCAGGTCTGCCACCGTCGTATTTCAGCCTGTCACCCTGCCCAATATATTTCAGCTGCATTTTATGGGCAATATTGAGCTGCAAGCTGCCACCCATTTTGTTCAATTTCTGCTGCAGTTTTCTGAAGGCTGTAACACTCTCTCTGTCTACACCCTGTCCCCCATGACTGAGGTGGATTTAATAGGTACAATCAATAGAGGTTCATAGCTTTCACTTGGTTTCAATTGATATATCTGTTTTATGGAGAGGAAAGATGTCTTCAATATTTTGTGCAGGCTGTAAAGCCCTTCTCGTCAGATTTTTCACGTTGTGCAAAGACAGAGAGTCACGCCGCTCATCTCGTCTTTTAGCACTTGACTTCACAAAGTCTATCCGATTCATTACTGGAATCTCTGAAAGCTAATTTCTCTCCGAAATGACTTGGTAATTGTTTTTTTAGCGTCACTCTGATCCAAAGACAAAAACAACAGAACGTCCTCACTGCTTTGATGGACGGCTGAATACTTTTCACCCAGCCCCCCCCCTCCAAATCTCATTATGAAACAATAATTATATTCATTAAAAAAATGTGCAAATGACTCATGTTTCTTCATGGGCCAGTTTTTGTGTTATTGTTTTGGTGCAGATGATTAAAGGAAAAATATTACATGAATATTTCATAGAGTGAATCAGGACCTTGAGTGGAATGCTTTTTTGAACTTTTTGATTAAAGAAAGAAATAACACGGCGGGGAAATTTTACGGCATTGCATTATCGCCAGAAGGAAGCCTGCTACTTTGATGACACATTTTGGATAATAATGCAAGATAGCTGCGGCATCCATTTGTGACTAAGCACGCTGTAATAGGTAAAAGCATAAAGGGATTTTTTTTTTTTTTTAAATCTAACCCATCATGAGCTGACAATATAATATAATCCAGTAAAAGAGTGTACAGTTCTTGTTGAGCATATCAGATTTGTTTGGGGTGGGGGTTTCACGCTGGCTATTTTTAAAGATTTATTTTGAGTTGTTGTTGAGCCGAATTAAATAATATTGTCAGCTGTTCCTGTTACTGTTATGCACACAAGAGAGCGCGTTCAAAGGTAGCTCTTTATCTCAACAGGAAAAGTTGGATTGCTGTCTGCTGGTATGAATTAATAATTTATCTGTTTTTGTATTTCAACAAAGAAGAGAGGAAATTACTCCCGGAAGCAAAGAGCTTTTGATAAAAATATTAAATATTTTTGTAGGATGATACTGCACACACACACACACACACACACACACACACACACACACACACACACACACACACACACACATAGAATAAAGAGAGAAATCCCTCTCCTTTGCACACTGTTAAGTATTGAGTGTGGATAGTGAACTATAAAGTGACAGGAATGTTTTTTCTCTTTCTGATGGAGGCACCTGAAGGCATCGCATAAAAGCTTCCTGGCACAGATCTGAAAGATTGTTTTTAATGGCTATGTCAGTACAATACAGTCTAAAGATGCCTGAGCGTATCTGGCTCAGTGACTACATTTCATCTGACCTGTTTCCACTACAGCTGAATCAGCTATAATTTGCCCTCTCGCCGATTCTGAGCAGGCCCCGTAGAACGGTACCTTCATCTCCAGGGTCTTCCTTTACTTTCTAGGTGCCTCCCAGGATACACTTTCCCCCCATTCCATCCTATTTCTTCTGGCTGCGCTGTAACTTTGTCCTCGGTGCACAAAAGGAGCTTAATGTAACCTCAGGGTGTGGAGCGTCAAGAGCGGCCCCATAAAGCAAGACAGATATGCTGACAGCACAGCACACAGAAGCCTCAGCTTTACAGGTCTTAACACAAAATGTTGAGACCAGAACACTAATTTCTTTAGTGTATTACACTTATTTTAGTTTTATAGTTTTTAATTTTATTTACACTTTATTAGGTTCTGTTCAGCTGCTCATTAGCACAAATATCTGATCAGCCTATTACATGTCACCAATTCAGTGTATTTAGGTATGTAGACATGGACTAGAGCAGCGGTCCCCAACTCCCGGGATTGGTACCGGGCCACGAGAGTCGAGGCTTGGGTGTGAAATTCATCGTTTTCAGGGTTTTTATTGGTTTTTAAGTGTTATTTTTTAATCGTTTTTATCATTAACTCGGTTTCCCTGGGTCTTTTCCCATGTGTTATGAATAAATCTTCTTCATTTTTTGGTACCGGTACTGGTTTCATTTTGTTGTTTGTATCCGTGACACCTTAAAGCCCGGTCCGTGAAAATATTGTCAGACATAAACCGGTCCATGGCGCAAAAAAGGTTGGGGACCACTGGTCTAGAGGACTCGCTGAAGTTCAAACCAAACATCAGAATGGGGAAAAAAGGAGATGTACTTGAATGTGGCATGGGCTTTGGTTCCAAATAGAATGGTATAGTATTTCAGTAGCACTCATTACAACTAAGGTATGCAAAAAAGCATCTCTGAACACACAATGCGTGTGTGTGACAGAGAAATCAAGGCTATAGTTCACATAGGCCACTAAAATTGGACAATAGAAGATTGGAACAAATTCTTCCATGTATTACTTTTTGTATTAGCGCTGTTAGTTTTTATTCCAGTTAACTCCAGTTTTTTTCTGTTCATCCACGGGTTAAAATTATTGTGAGCAGGAAACCATTAGCACAGGAATCACCAGAAACATTACTGATGGCTTTCTGCTCTTCAGCTGCCCTCGTAACACCATGACAGCATGATCCGGTATCCACCTACAGGCACCATGAAAATGAAACTGCTGATCAGAGTGCAGCCATCACTA
Organism: Copadichromis virginalis; assembly: GCF_057382275.1. Taxonomy (NCBI): domain Eukaryota; kingdom Metazoa; phylum Chordata; class Actinopteri; order Cichliformes; family Cichlidae; genus Copadichromis; species Copadichromis virginalis. Next base: position 20,678,095 of record NC_140635.1, read on the forward strand.
CATATATCGCAGGTTTTTGAAATGTGTTATGAAAATATTATGTGTGAAAAGGATCCGAGGAGGCGGAGGAAAATGATCACTCTGGGGTCGGTGAAATTTGTGGTGTAACTGATGTAAGGCCTACTTTTATAACTGTAATGAATGCTTAATTTAAGAACAAAATCCTCAGGGTTTCCTTGCAATATGCAGTGTTGCCCCCCTGGTCAATAACACTAATTGTCTTTTAATGTCTTTACTGCCTAAAATGCATGTAAAAATCTATCAAACTCTACATAAGGCCCAGTGTCAACTTGTTTCTCCTGAACGAGCAAAGTCTCTGATGACAGGAATTACACTGCTTCGCAAAGCTGATTGTGAAATGAAATGCTGGTTTTAATCGCTGCCCTCATCAAGCCCCAACACAGCGAATGTTGCATTTTTTGGAGTATATTATGTGTTATACATAGACATCTGTTGCTAGCCAAAATAAACAAGTAGAAATGGACATTACTTCGTCCCAAATCACTGATCGGAATATCCCTGCACTCCTAAATGTTACAGGGAGCTGTGTTCATATCAATTAAGCTAATTGCTATGTTTCTGTTGCGTCTCATTCTGGCGCTGTAGTCGCTCTCATTTCACTTTTCACTGTGTAAAGAAGTCTATCCTCATAAAAACGTGAAGGTTATCGTCCTACAGATGGTCACTGCAGTTCCAGAGTAGGTGACCTTCACTCCTCTTTCAAGAGATTAGGTCACCGTCTTAGCCCTGGAGAGCCATTGCAGGGAACATTTAGCTAATCACTGCCTCTGCACACAGAATAGCAATATACCAACCATAAACATTGATACTAAATCCACTCAAACTGAAAAGAAGGAGCACTTAACGGGCCAGCAGTAAAGAATATGGAAATTGAACTTTCATTATTATCCGTTACAGCTTGAGAACAGCCATTTTTATTGCAGCTCTAGGCCAATCTATTCTCCCCCACCCCCGCTGACCTTAACCGGTTTATCCCGAATCCAATGCCAGTTTGATGATGTCATAATGGAGAGAAACGCACAGCGACTGTGTGCGATTTGCGATCATTATCCCCTGCTCTCGATTTTTCTTTAATCCCCCTATTCCTTGTTTCTACTTCATTGTGAGAGAAATGTAGTGGTAATAAAATTTGATGAGATGGTAATATTGGTAGTATAATAGGAGAAGAGCGCAATAGTGTTTCACAATGCATTTTTAATTGCCTCAGTTTGGAATAGAGCAGTCTGATCCCATAAAAGTGTTGGAAGAAGAAAAAAGAAAAACGATGTGCGACAGATTAATTGCTGATAATGCGGTGATATGCTATGGATATTAGAGATGACTGAGTGTTAAACACAGTTTTATTATAACAATAGCTTTTCCCCTGTCACCCTAAGTGCCTTTGGGTTGTAACATAGATTTTATCTACTTTCCATTGACATATTACAGCAGATTTAGTTTCCCTGCTCTCCCCCGATTTTGACTTCCTACTTCTTATCAGCGAAGGCTTGGGGATTTTATTTTATTTATTTGCTGCTCAAAATGTTCCAAGGGTTCAGAAAAAGTGCATGTGTGTTTCTGTCGGAGGTTAAGCAGGGAAGGAGGCTCTTTTTCCAAATGGGTGCTTGTTGTAATCTGATAGCGAAGGCAGTTCCAATCGCTCAGGATAGTGCAGGGCCTTATCGGCTGTCGGGGCTCAAACGAGCCCCCCGTATCTGCTGCCTTTAAGATAGAGAGCAAAGCTGCATATCTCGCAAACTTGGCATTTGCCGGAGGGCTGGTGGTGACGGTGTCCACCGGCCGACACTGCCAATCATATCCAGTAGAGCCACAAGGCCAGCTGATGAAGACGCTTGACATCGGGCCTGTGAAGATTATAACAGGTGGTTAAAGCAGTCACATGAGAACATCTCGGGGCGATTAGGCGTTTGCAAACAACAAATTGTAAATTGTTCTGTGAATTCTTTTAAGGGCTTTGCCTTATCTCGGCAGCACAGTCTTCATTTAAATCTGCTACTGCTCATTATTGCCTATGCTTGCACATCTTGGTGATGTTTCAATGTAGACTTCCTGCTACAGGAAAGTCTGACTAAACCTGAAAATCTTTTTTTTTTTTTTTTTGGTGATCGAATGTTGGGGTAATTCAGACGGGAAATATAACTCAGTTTGAATCTAAAATTGCACATTTCTCTGCAGGTCTAGACAACATCCAGAAGATTGCCGCTCAGGGACGTTATGAGCTGAGGATTGACATGAGGGACGGACAGGAGTCAGTCTACGCTAATTATGACAAGTTCTCCATTGGAGATGCAAGAAATCTCTACAAGCTCAGGATAGGAGAATACAATGGCACAGCTGGTAATTTATATGTATTATATATATATATATTTATATATATATATACCCCAAAATAGCCAGTGGTGACATTCAGCGCTGTCAGTTTTTGCTATATGACCCTCATTTTATGAAAGAATTGTCCCTATGCCTCTGCCATTTTTTTGTCGTTGTAAACCTGCCTCAGCACTCCTCCACATTTCCATTCCTGTCCACTCAGTCTGTTAGTGTGACAATATACCACAATTACCCATGATGCCCTTATGTTTATGATCGTAATTCTCTCTCTCTCATGATAAACTCAAAGAGCCTGAAGTTGGGACATTTTTCCTCTTACATCTTCCTGTCACCCTCCTGCTTTTATTGGCTCATTTATGTCCCGCTGTTATTCACAGAAGTTCAGTGTTTCTTAGGAAGCAGTACTAATATTAAAAGCTCTCTACCTCTCTCTCTCTGTTGTGATCCCAGGTGACTCTTTGAGCTACCACCAGGGTCGGCCCTTCTCGACAAAAGACAGAGACAATGACATCGCTGTCACTAACTGTGCGTTGTCATACAAAGGAGCCTGGTGGTACAAGAACTGCCACCGGGCTAACCTCAATGGCAAATACGGCGAGTCCAGGCACAGTCAGGTCAGTGCTCATATATACATATTAAGTGATGAAAAAGAAATGATCCTAAATGAATGATATATAATTTTGACAATTTTGTGGTGCAAGTTTTTTTTTTTTTAAAAAGAGGGCAAAACTATTGTGTTTGTTATTTAAAACATGACGAAGTCTCTTAGAGCAACCTGAGCTCCGAGAGGTTTATGCTAGTTTGACAGTATGTTCAGGACACAACTTCAGTCGGTGCGACCGGAGATAGTTATTTTGTTTTTTGTGCTTCCTGATTTCATTTGTGTTTATGTTAGAAAATATGATGTAAACCACTCTATTTTTCCTTCTGGGATCACCTGGCTGAGTCACACTACAGTAAAAATAGGGTGGCATCCTCCTTGCAATTAGGAAAAATTGTGGGTTTTTTTTGCATCAGGTGAGTTGTTACAGCAAAGTTTGCAATGCCTGGAAGAAGGCAACCTGTCTCCAAACAGCCACAATCTGACTCCAATCACTCTCAGACAATTTCCACATTATCACAAGACCGCTTGAAATTGCAACTTGACCCCATTCGGTTGCAAATTGATTGCCGTTTTATTGTCACCTTGATGCAACAAAGTCAAGGTAGATGCAGATGACTGCAAGTGGTCACAAACCTGAACGATGTCCTGGAAGCAACTGTTTCAGAGGCAGCACGATCGCAAATTCAACACACATGCGATAATTTGTTTGCGGTCTCTAATCACTGCTTTCCTTTTCATGACTGTAGCGTGAAAATTTAACTGTCAGCTCATTGCAATGGGAATGAAATTCAGCACAGTTTAAGTGTTTCCATTAGAAATAACAGATGAGAAGTAGTTGAAGGGAAAGTTGTTGATAGCCGTTTTGTGGGTTATTGAGTATTTTGGCCAGCGAGTCAGTTGAAGTGTGCTTCCATGTCCAACTTATTTTATATACGTGGTGAAAACTTTTGAAATGTCAACACCAGCTGATGCTATGGGATTAAAACTGAAGCCATGAAGTTAGACATATAGTGCATGTAGATGTTCTTCGCCCACATCTTCACACAAATAGTAAAAGAGCTTTGCAGTCGTTGTGAAATACCTCTGTTCAGATTATCGGCCAACAAATGTTTGTGCCGAATATTTTTGATGTTGCAGCTAAATTTTGATCTTTTAAACGTTACAGTTTTGTCCTCTTAGATATTTTTTTAAAAATCTTTTCATAATGTGTTCTGCGAGACCACGCTAACCTTGATCTTTCATGACCAAAATTGAATGACTTCATTCTTGAATCCACATCAACTTTGTGCCAAATTAGCTCCCACGAGGTGTGCAATGGATACCACGTTCACAAGAATAGGAATCCTTTGAAAACTTCATTCAACCTTACTGCATGAACGTGCCAGTTCTAAGTGGGAAAGTTTTTAAAAATGTGGTTTTTTTTTGGCTATTTGAATGAATCAAGCCTTAAAGTAAGTGCCATCTTTTGAAAAAGGTTTTGAAAGTGTATCTTGGCATTTACAAGTCTCACTTTAATGGGATCCAATACAGAACAGTGATTAAAGGCTAAAACTTGTCATTATGAAAGGGTAATAATTAGCAAATGAAATCACATGGAACTTGCTACCAGCATCCATCTTGATGAAGGAGTTTTTTAATGAAAGGTCAAAATTTGAAGGACCAAATCTGCTACACTACTCGTCTGATTTTAATGAAAGAGGATGGCGCTTGAGACTAATTTGTCAAGAGATACGCTTTCATTTCCCAGTAAGTTCAAACAATTCAAGCATTTCAAGTTCCTTTAAGGAACGGAACAAATTGTTAAATGTGAGATTAAAAATAAAAAAGCACTGGCACCCCAGCCAAACACGAAAATGGACACTTTTTTGTGTTTTGTACATGTGATGTGGGATAATTGAGGGCTTTTCGTGTCCCTTCTGACTGGTGTGTGGTATTCCTCGTTTTGCTTGCTTCATAGTGAAATGGCTCAATGTGTTGTGTGAAGCCGTGATTAGGATTTTTGAGCATCGCCGCTTCTCCCACTCTGCTCCCGTGCCTTCCTCTTCATCTGTTAATGACATGAAACGGGAACAGGTGGCAGCAGAGATGTTCGGCCATAAAGACACGCGGCGAAAGAAATGTTGGTGGTGATGGGGATTAGAAAGGCTAGACTCAGGCTGTAATTACACCAGGGTCGTATTTTTGCTAGCTATTAAGTCAGGATTCCTATCATCCTGGATTGAATGCTTCATTTAAATGAAAACTACACTTAAATAGAAGCATAACTTTTCCATCTTCAGAAATATCTCATATCTCATGTGCTCAAAAAAAAAATAAAAGAAGAAGAAGAAAAAAATCCTGTTGATCCGAGCTGCTTCCCAAATTGTACTTCTCGCTTTTTTACAGGGTATCAACTGGTACCACTGGAAAGGCCACGAGTTCTCCATTCCCTTTGTGGAGATGAAAATGAGGCCGTTCAATTTCCGCAGCATCAGCAGCAAGAGGAGGCGGTCTGCCCCTGTATAGATGAATCGCCACGATCCAGCCCAGAGTCATGGATAAATGGAGTTCGGATGTTGAGTTTTTGCTATTCGCGTGCCTCACTGACAGGAGCAGCAGGCTGGGATGTGACCGCGGCAGGGCAACGTTAGTGAGGCTCAAAGAAGAAGCAGAATATGACAAAAATCTACTAATATTTTATTAAAACATTAACAAGAAGATGTTATAACCACGGATGTAATCATAAAATAGCAGCGAGGCTCGAGCAATGTCCGAACTCTGTTGATCTCTCCACCTGCCCAGCTTTAGCTGTCTTACCCTGCTGTACTTCTGCCCAGAAGTTAGAAGACACTGTATGTAATTTATTAAATACTATGAATGAAAATGGTTCTGTTTGCTGTATAAAACAAACAAAAAGACAAAACAAGAGGAAAGGCAAACCAGGAAGCTTTGTTTTTTTTTTCTTTTAATCCGTGATTTGTCTTTCCCTACGATGTGCTCAGAAGCGCCCTCAGGAGTGAGAGCTAGCATTATTTTAACCGTTACAAAATAACACTTTTAACTAAAAGAAAAAACAAAAAAAACCTGTATATGCCCTTAAAACCCTCTGTAAAATATATATCTATTTTTATACCTGATATTGTGACAAAGTCCATTTATTTGATGCCTTGGTTTTTGACCCTATATTAAAATTAATATTAATTTTCTGGATAATTAGCATTAAAAAACAAAACATTCACAAAGCAGTGCACCAGCAGCAGCTTCATAACCATCTACTTTATTTTTTTCATTATCTTATGGATTATGGATTTTAAAGCAGAATAAAACGATTCTCTTATTATTATCATTATTATCGTTGTTATTATTATTATTATTACTACTACTGGTGGCCACGCTGAGACAGTATTTGCACTGTGAGTGGGAACACAGCAAAGCTATTGTTGGTCATTCACTTCATTTCTTCGGTTGCTAATGGGCATTAGATTTTTCGAGCTCGTCTTCTTGGCCAAAAATAACAATCTCTTAATTGCTTTTTGACCCCTGCTATAGATGCTCTGATTGCTTGCAGAGATGGCGCTGATAGATGCAACATTTAACCAAAGATCTGCATAATAACGGCCCGGCCTGCTGTTTGGAAAGATGCCAGTCACCAAAGTCACTGAAGCAGCTTTTTCCACCCTGTGTTAATAAGAGTCCCACTTTTTCAGGGACTTTTTATGGTAACTGTGTCCCCAGGCGTAATTTTATGCATTATGATCGCTAAATTCTATGCAGGGGAAAGTCAGGGGTACAGCGCATGTTTTGGCCCACCTCTCTCCCACTGCTGGCTGAAAATGAACCTAACAAAGAAAGCAGAACAGTAGGTGGAGAGGAGCCAAGTCTTTCTTCTGTGCTCTTCTTTTACTCGCTTCACAATTTAAGCTCCCTGGTGAAACAACAAAATCAGCAAACACGGCTGAGCCTGTATTCCTTTTTAGCTGGGCGGGTGTAATCTGCAGCGTGCCCACCAAACATTTTGCTTTAATTCACCGCTCACAGAGTCGCACAAAGTGTTGGGAGCCAGTTGGTTTTCTTGAAGTTGTTTTCTTGGAGTTTTGCTGGCCCCTTTTCGGGGGGGGAAATGCCCTCTGCGGAGTCGGAAGATGAACCACACAGCAGTCCACGGAAATCGATGTCACCATCACTGCAAGCGACATTTGGTCTCACGATTGATAATCTGATTCTGTTTTTTTCAATTTTTGATCAGCTGGAAAGTGAACTTTTCTTTATTTCTTCACTTTTCTCACAGGAGTGAGCAAGCGACTTTGGCTCCTATTGCGACTTTGTATATTTGTCTTTATTTCTTCCCCATTTAGACTTTAAAATATTAGTAACTCTCCCCTCTATGAACTACTAACAATATACTCATGTAGATATAGAGCTGAAAACAGCTTTTGATGTGTTCCCCCTTAAGATGCAAACTAATTCAACAAGCCCTTTTGAACATCTCCATTTTAAGTGCTGTATTTTTAACCAGTGTTGTGGTGAAGGCTGGAGGGAGACTTGTGCATGTGGACTAAAATGCAATCAAGAGCCTGACAGTAAAAACCATATGTCCTGAGGATGCGTTGCAATCTGATTTGTAGTCACGTTTCTTTGTTGATCTGGGTAAAAGGTGCTCCTGAAGTTTGTTAGGTAGAAGATATAGATCACTTTGATTATCAGCCTCCAAGTCAGGTGATCACATGATCTCTCCTGAGTCTGATTTATGTTTCAGTGTCTAAGTAACTGCTTCAGCCCATCTCCTGTAGTGATTTATAATAGAATAGAGAATTATCTGTACTTATTTCATTAACTAATTAGAGGAAGTTTGCCTCATTGGGTTTTATGTACGAGGAACAAAGGTCGGGAAGCAGAAAAGGAACAGAAATCATTTGCATTGTGAGGAATACCTCTCACTGCGGATTATAAGGTGCTCTTAAAGAAAGCTAACGTTATATTTCCATTGATTTTGATTTTTTTCTATTTTGCAATAATCCTTCAACCGTTAATAACTTCACAGAACGAGCATTTTGTTTAACGTCATCCACAGATCCACATCCATTCTTCTTCTTTGCATTTACATGAGAAAACAAATCCAATGAAATTCTACAGAAAAACAGGGGCCTGAAATATTTTCTTGATATTATTTCCTTCCCTCATTACCTGAGATCAAGTTGTGTTGATATTTTTTTCCACATCTGGTCTATATTCTGTGTTTTATAAAATCTTTTCCACCTATTGCACAGCATCCGGTTTAAAAAGTACATTTTATCCCCATTGCTTAAACTTAAGACTCGTACTGAACTTCTTACAAGTTACGATACCACCTTTAACCAATGTTATGGCGATTATATGACCTTTTTATGCTACTGATATACTGACAGCATAATAATTAGGGCTGAGCCAAATGCTTCAAAGCTTGGAACCTGTCCGTCCTAGACATCACAAATCATACACTTCTCTTTTTTTCTCCTGGTAACCATTTACATTGAGTTAGCTAAAACGTTGGTGATGTTCTCTGTAGACACAATAGGACAATATTGACCTTGTGTCCATATATTGTATAATTACCCAGTAATGTATTTATCTCGACTGGCCCACTCACTTGAGAGGATATCTGCTCCCTTTATTTATTTCACTGCTATTTATTTTCCTGTTTCTTTGTGACTGATGTGACACAAAAACAACAAAAAAAAAAGAAAATGCTTTTATTTATTGGGTTTGTGTTCACAGATTACTTAACTGATATTGCCACCGTGGTTGGTAATAACTCTTATATAGGCAGATAATGTAACTGCATTCATTTGACAAATCTTGCCATGGAAATGTAAATGTTGATAAAATGTGATCTTGACTGTTTGAAACGCTCATGTAAGCTGAAACTAGGAATTATTGTTGGATAACCTTGGATATTACTGTCAAATTTAGCTCTAGTTTGACTTAAACATGTACTATATAGTTCCTTTTTTAATACATTTTCTACATATTAATAAAATATTCAAATAGTCTGAATCGGTGTCTGACTCTCCTTTTTGTTTCGTGAGCGCTGACTGCAAGCTGTTACATAAATTTGATGACACAATGAACTGCTCACGGGGTCTTTAACTTGCTTGGATGTATTTGCTTAATAGACACTCATTTTTGAGTCACATTTTATATTAAACAAATGGGATTATGGTTACTGTGAAAATCCTTCTCCATTTTGCTCCAATGAAATAACGAAGCATGGAGAACCAACTCCATGTCCTAAACTTATCAAAGTCTCTCCACCTCTAATTGGAGGCCATTAAAAACTGAACTGAAATGCAACTTCTACTCGTGAATAGTGCCAGGGGCAGTAATAACAATCTGCCAGTGTGGTTTGGCTACAAGACCTCTAATTTATTCTCAAACAGACAAAACAGGCCTGCATGAACCTAAAACAACCCAACCTATGCAATATTACAGGTAGGCACAGAAGAACAATAACACGTTCATTTTAAATTTTAATCATTCAAATTCAAATTTTATTTGTCACGTACACAGTCATACACAGTACGATATGTAGTGAAATGCTTGGACAACTGCTCGTGACCTAATCATCATCTACAAAGAGGAGGATTTTTTTTTAGTATTGGTGCAATTTTAAGTGAAATTGTTTAAAAAAAACAACCACGGGAATTGGATAACGTCTGCTCTGTAAGGTTAGCTTAGAAAAAAAGAGGAGAATCAGCTGTTGTCTACAGTTTAGTGTTTTTACTAATTGTAGACAAAAGTAAAATGTGTATTTTCCGTACTCAATACATAAACATTTGCAGTACACGCTTGCTTCTTCCACAGGAATTAAGAGGCAGCCAGGTGCTGGAAATCAACTGCACTTGATTAACTGATCATTAGCAAGTGTCAACACCTCTATGAAAGCAGAACTTTAGCTGGTGTGGAGCCCAGCAAAGTTGCCACAAGGTCAGACTGTGCAATGCTGAGAGAGCATGGAAAAAAACAGATCTACATGTCAGACTCTACTCTAGGCCTCAGTTAGCATGTTAGATGTTAAAGTTCATGACAGTATAATTAGAACAGGACTGAACAAGTGTGGCTTTTTCAAAGAGTTGCCAGGAGACAGTGTCTGCTCTCTAAAACGGACATGGTAGCACAGCTTAGGTTTGTAAAGTTGCATTTCAACAAATTAAAAGACTTCTGGGACAATGTACTTTGGAGAGACAAGACCAAAGTTGAGATGTTTGGACATAATGTACAGCATCACATATGCAAAAACCAAACACAGCATATCAACACAAACACATCATGCCAAGTGTCAAATACGATGGTGGAGGGTTGATCATTTGGGCTTGTTTTGAAGCCACAAGACCTGGGAACCTTACGCTCACTGAGTCAACCATCTGTCTACCAAAGTGTGCTAGAGTCAAATGTGAGGCCATGTGAGTCCAACAACTAAAGTTTTGCAGAAATTGAGTCATGCAACAGGACAATGATCGCAGCCACAGCAGAAAACTTACTACAGAATGGCTCAAATAGAAAAGAATCAAGGATTCTCAATGACCCAGTCAAAGTCCAGACTTCAATCTCATTGAAATGATGTGGTAGGAGAGAGATGTGCAAGAAATGAATGTAATACTCAATGAAATAAAGCAACACTACCCAGAAGAGTGGGCCAAATTTCCTCAACAATGATGATGAGAGACTGAGAAAGTCACAGTGAAAAGAATTACTTCAAGTTATTGCTGCTAAAGGTGGCTGTACAGGCTTTTGGATCACGAGGTGGACTTATTCACGAGATTGCATGGAGTCTGTTTAAAATATTTCTCAAATAACTGCATGTTTAGGCCAATATGGCAGAACAATGGAAGAAGACTCTAAATGTTTTTTCTGCCAATCTGACTTGGATGCAGCACCTAATGTATGTCTCCTAAAGGTAGGGGAACAGCATCATGTCCTTAGCTGTAAATGTAGGCTTAAAGACTATGCAATGACTAGCATGGATCCTAAATCAAACAACTGAGCCTGCGGAAAAAAATATGTGCAACCGCAACTATACCCATGTATTATTGTTTTTATTATCATTATTATAATGCACAGCTACAATACTCGCAAATCTTCAGTTCAGCAGTTTTAAGATTCATTGTTTGATTTCAGCATGTTCTAATTATCCAATAATAATCCATTCATGTGTTTGGTCAGCAAAAAACAACTTTGGTAAGTAATGAGCTTGTGCAGAGTTTGTGAATATATTAGAGTCAAGCACAAATAGATGAGCAACACAGACTTTACCAGTGGAATAAAGGTCAGTGAGACAAGCTAATCTGTTCAGTCTTTACCAAAACAAAACATGTCACATGCACAACTGGATCATTAAAGTAATCCTCGCAATTCGACAGGGTTCTCCGGTCATGTGGAACTGATATGTGTAATCGGGTGACATTTTCTTCATAATCGACACAACATTCAGAAAGCAACAAGGAGACACTGTGCCAAACGTATCCTTTAACTAATGACAGAGCTCAAGCTAGAGGCTCTCATTTCAAAGTGGGATTGGGGCTAATTTCCTGGTACATTCAAGGTTAACTGTGTCTTTTTATTTATGAAAGGGGTTCAGTTACAAGGTTAGATTGCCATGGCAAATTATGTTGAGACCTAACCCAGACTGGAGCAGGTTAGGCTCGAGATTAGAGAGCAACAAGTGTAAAATAACTGCCTGCCACCCAATCAGCTCACCAGGTACGTCCATGGCATGAAGTTATTTCTTGGTAAGATCAGACACTTTTTTAATTGGTTCCTCCAACTCTTCGGTCAGTGGACTTGGACATTTGATTCATCCAGTCTTCACCTCCAGCAGTATTTAAACTCATTTTCCATTAAATCATCACCAGCATGGTAGTGTAGCCTGTGGGCAAGCCAAATCTAAATCTCATGGGTGACTCTTGTTTTTTAATTCCCAGTAACCTCTTGTTTCCTGTGCCTCAGGTTTAGTTCCTCCCCTCACATGTGCCTATTGCTTTGCTCAGCTCTTCCACACTGATTGAGGATTAAGCCAGTGTGCCCTGCTCCCTGCTCTGCATCGTTTTTCTCAGTGGGATCCCCTTATATCCAACCAGCATGTCACCCTCTCGCTGCTGGCTAAAATGCTGTTCTGCAGCCAAAGTCACACAGGCTACTTCATGCTTGTAGCCACTCACAAACACGTGCCAACTTCCACTAAACCAAAACTAAGATCTCAGCTACTGCATGGCAACTGCAAAATATGGCTTGTACAGCTCAGCCCATATAATTGGACACTGGCCCTTTTTGTTTAAGGTATTCAAATGAGTTATGAAATAAAAACATTCAAATCCAGGCATTCAAAGATAGTTGTATACAAATTATAATCCACATTATTTAGGAATTACAGAGGATTAACTTTGGATCTTTTTCATGGCAAATACATTTGAAAAATGGCGGACCAGTTTGCAAACAGCATCGTTTGGACCAGCAGGTGGGGACATTTTCTTTCTTGTTTCAACTCTTTTGTTGTTTATTATAATATTTCAAAATATGAGAGTGTGTTACCAAGGCAGCAAAGGCTATATCTCACAAAAGTATAGTATATATCTGCACTTTGTATATATTTATAATGCAATATTTGACATTGTCAAACAACAGCGCACATGACACTTTGAGCTGAACCTGCCGAGGCTGCAAAAATGATGAAATAAAATTTCCAGGCTAGATTAGATCTGTTCTGATGTCAGAACCAATTAGGAGAAGTATGTCTAATCTTTAACAGAAAGCATTGTAGTGGAGATATGAAGCAACTTAGTGTATATTAGCTTACTCATTCAGTTTGCAAGATTAAGCTGGGGGATACAGTTATTATGTTGGACTGGTGCAGAATTACTAAGCATCACATGCTACACTGGTTTATGGACACAGATTTGGGAGTCACACAAAAAATCCTGATTTGAGCCAACACTTCAAGAGTCTTCTTTATGTCTAAGCTTTTATTGAGAATGATGTTTTCATCTGATTTCTTAACACAAGGTCCTTTTCACAAAGCCACAGTGTTGTGAAAAAGCATTTGCAATTTCTTTTGTATATTTGCATTTAAATGTTCCAGTTTATCAAACAAACTGATTTGTTTGATGAATGATTGAAAACAAATGATTAACCAGTTTTAGTTTTGGAAAGCTGAGTTCAGTTCACCCCCAGGCCTGAGTTCTACTAAACCTATTGAACCAAGAAATGATTTATGTCGAACTTGTCTGGCAAAGAGAGGTAGGCTAAAATGTCTCAAAAGAATCCAGCAGAGAAGCAAATTCATTGGCATCTATAAGTCTGGAAAAGGTTACAAAAGCATTTTTAAGGATTCGGGACTTCAGTGAACAACAATGAGAGCCATTATCCACAAATGGAGCAAACTTGGAACAGTGGGGAACCTTTCCAGTAGTCGTCCACTCAAAACTACTCCAAGAAGGCATCAATGACTCATCCACAAGGTCACCAAACAACCCAGAACTACAATATTACCATATTGTACAATTTTCTGGAGAAAACTTTAACAATCAAGTGACTGCTGAGGAGCGAGCACTTTGTGACGGTGGGAAGGAAAAACTCTCTTTTAACTGGAAGCAGCAGGGAACTTTTTTTAAATTTACAAAAACCTTTAAAAACTGACCTTAAATGTAAAAAATACAAAAACTGTAATGAAATATTGGTTTGGTCTGTATACTCAAAACATATGTACCAAAACAACAACAAAAACCCTAAACAACCCAAAACTCAGCATAGAAATTAGACACATACAAATAAACATAGATACAAAACACTCACAAGTCTTAATGAACCATGCAAACATACAATAACAATGCGTACTGTATATGAAGATAGCATACACTCAGTCTGAAAGTAAAAGAGAGAGTTTACTTACTATTGTTTTGTTTTAGTCTTGCAGTAAAGGAGAGCAGCAAGAAACAACACAGGTGTCTTTGTTGAGGACCTACACAACAATTGGAGGAGTCCACAAGCAATCCCGTTTCCATACACATACACACTAAAGAGACCAACTTATTAGCTGAAAGAAACATTTACAACATGGTTCGTGAATAGTTTTGTTTTCTGGAAAGTATCCCCTTTCACCGAAACTGTACAGTTGGTACATTTTATTTTTAAATAGCTAATTTATTTGGACAGAGTACTGGTGAGGCTTAAAGTAGGGTGCATGGCTGCTGTGATGGACAGAATTGCTGAAACAGGTCACTACAGCTCACCGCTCTTTCCTCACCATCGCTAATTGGAGTCCCTGAACAGGACCTCTTGACCATGTTTGCGGTCTTGATGGTTTTTGGAGCATTTTAATTGAATTATTTAACCAATAAAATTGCTTTTTGTGTGGCCTGAATGAAATGTTAGTGATTTATGCTGTTACTGCAGTAATTATGAGATATGTGCCTTTGCACCCATACAATTTATGGATGTAGCTTGCTAACTTAACTTCTAAATTAGCTGATATTATTACGTCTGCCCACAAAACGCAACATAGCAGCAGCCAAAATGGCACCTTCAGACAGAGCCATTATAAAAAGGCTTTTTGTATTGTACTGCAATGCATTACTGTACTGACTAAAACCCAAGTATCAGGTTCAGTACTACTCATTTCCCTCCAGTGAAATATATTCACAATAACTATTTTGGCTTAATTAGCCAGTAAAGCCAATTTAACCCTTTCTGGTGGCAGGACCATTTTACAAGCACTATTTTACTGACCGTAGCTGCGTTACTGTTTCTGCTAGAGACAAAACTCAATGGTTTCTAAAAGAAGAGAAGACATACTTTATGGGGGATATTCAGTTTATCACAGTAACACAAAGTATTTACAAAGCAGTACCATCTGAACACAGAAAAATCAGCTCTGCCTACATTTTACCATGTGAGCTTCACATTACTATAACTCTTTAACCATTTTAGACTAGGAAAAAAATCCAAATCGTTCCTGAAAGATGAGAATTATTTTGTAATTTAACAGCCAGAATGACAAGTCCAGTGATCCTGTATGATACTATGATAAAAGGTTAATGAAACCCTACTGCTTTGGTAGCAACTTAGCTACAGCTAATACTTTCCACTAGGTTCCACTAATTGAGCTAAGTCAAAGAGTGGTTTTACACTGTCACACACACACACACACACACACACACACACACACACACACACACACACACACACACACACACAAACATTTCCTTTTCTGTATAAAGGGAACTAAATGAAGGAACATGTCTGATGGCACTTGTAAGAAGACAGTAGATTATGATTATCCCATGCGCTGCACATCTCAATCTTCCTCAAATGCTTACTGTGCATGTCTGTGCTAATCTGAGCTATAGACTCACACTTCCCTATTTTCATGAAGGAAACGGAACTCTTTTTTTTTTTAATTTGAAAAGGCTTTAAAAACCATTCATGTTTAATGTCTGTTGTCACTGTAACTCTTGCACTTAAAAAATAGCTCTGTTTTAATCTGCTTCATTTGCATACGGCCATCTTTGTGTTATGATTTTGTACTCTGTATTTCATATGGATACTGTGCATCTTGTCATAAAAAATATAATATTAATCTTAATTTTAGACAGTTTCCTTAGATACAGTGGATAATGTATCTACTATGACATCGCCCACTGGCTTATGAAGTCCCATTTTGAAGCCTGCTGTCAACATTTTGGCTGCAAAAACCTGGGTATGATAAAGGGGGGCAGGTCTGACTGCAAAAGCACATAATCATTACCTAACGAGCTGACTGACAGGTCATTAGCCAATGAGCCAGAAGTTTCATACCACAGATAATTCTTCATTTTGACACATGGTATGACCAAGATTTACAAAACAAACTTGATTTTTTATACAACGTGACCCCGAAATTAGTAACTGAGAACATAAAATTATGAGAAAAGTGTTGATAGATGTCAAGTCAGAGGGATGTTTTCCCACAGAGTTCTATAATCCTGGAAGTTTTATTGTAACTACCACTATCGCCATCTGGTGGCCTTGAGTAGAATGCAGGTTTGAGTGACTTCGTCAGAAACCACGTCCACATTTTATACTATCTGTGATCATAACTAATGAACCATTAGTCATGACTAATCAAAAATATTTTCTTTTGTTTGTTTGTTTGCTTTGTTAACTGTAAATGCTCACATGAAAAAGCATTGAGAAAGTTTGTTTTTACATTAAATCAAATACCAAAAAAGCACAAATGTGTGGAATAAGATGCTCTATTGCACTGTGACAACAACAGTGGGGAAAAAATATGAGGCTTTCTGTATGCAAAATACGATGAAAAAAAGCTACTACAACTCAGTTTAGAACTAAAATGCCATCGGCATTTGTGCATTGCAAGTATTGTTACATTATTTTGCAAACCCAATTATTTTAAATCATTTATTTCCACCCCAGGGCCACTGGTGTTTAAAATAACTTTATTACATTTATATATATAAACAGAAATAGCAGCATGTTTATTATCTAGAACTCCCAGGTGGAACAGCATGACTTCTTAGGGCTCATTGTGTGAAAATAAGGGATAAACTCAGAGGAAGTTGTAACAGTTTTGTTAGAAATGAGGTTGTGACTAAACTTCGGTTCAGTCATGTGCCAGTCCAGATAAAAAGAATTAGTAATCATACAGACAGAGGGGCTACAGTGCACCAACCTGGAGATTATTCAAAACTAAACACAGAATTTAAACATTAATGAAGTCAGGTAAACATCCTACTCTTATGTGGAGCAGCAACACTGTGCTTTTTAATTAAATTATGCGTTCACTAACCATTACACTGGACATATAGTGGTTGTTAGTTAAAGAGCACAACTGATGAATCCTCTTTAAAGCCCAGCAGGCTCAAACTGCTACACTAGGATGTCTTTGCCCCGACACAGTTCCAGCCATAAGATGATTTGTTGACTCCAGTATGTCAGCTCACTAACTCAGCTAAATCCCAGTGTCTTCTTTCTCTGCTTTGTGGATGTTTGGGTGCATTCCTGCTAAGTCCAGCTTATGAAAAATCGACAGAGTCCCCTCTACAAAAGTGCCAGAGGGCTTTGTTGTAAAGTCTTGTGAAGACTTTGTGAGTTTACAAAGCAATGTTTTCACATGGAAAACTAATTAAGCTCTAATCAGGCAATTCAGAACCAAAGATATATCATATGATATTGCTGTCTGAAAAAAGAAATAATAATGAAAAGATACAATCAGTTACTACATAGAAAATTCCCTTTGAGACATAGAAGTTCGAGTTTTCCTTTTACTGAAAAGGTTAAGTTTAAACAACAAGCCACAAATTTCATAAAAAACAAAAAATGCTGCTACATGACTTCAGTGTTTGGTGAAAGGAACGGCAGACATGCATTTCTTCGTGTGAGCCATCATCTTCTTCCTCCCTCCTCATGCATTTTCTGCCCTCACTCATCTTATTCTCGTCCCATCCATCCAGTAATGTCTCCACATCTCTCCACAGGATTGAATGCAGATGGCTTGAAGCTGATGAAAAGCGGCGTTGTGAGGCATCCCGAGTCTCCCGTGCACTCCTGGAGTCTCTTTACATCTCACTGAACTCATACAGCTAACAGGCCCTGGCAGGCATCTGAATAAGAAGGAGGTGCAATCCAGCTCTCCCAGTTAGACTCTCTCTGTGATAGCATTGTAAACACTGGGGCTTAATTGGGCATGCGGCTGGTGAACAGCTTGATTTTCATCATGCTTTTATTGGCGCTCCATGAGTTGGGATGGGGGAGCATGAGTAGGGCCTCACATACATCACAAGTGCAGTGGAAGGCATGAAGACTGGTCTGTGCAGCCTCAGCAAGTTGAATGTGAGGTAAGATCTGGCTGTGCTGGTCACAGTCTCATACGTTTTTCCATTAGCTTTTGTGTGTGATGCTCCAGTTTTTTTAAATTGGAAAATACAAAAAAATGAAAATGGGAAAAGCTCCTATTATTCAAGAGGACTGTCTAACCCTCATTAGGGCTTTCAGCACACTTGGACACTTGCAGCTAATTAATGAATGCATTAATTGAAGGTTTGACGCCTGAGTACTTTTTCATAAGACTATTTTTTTTTCCTGTAGTGATTGACCAGATATGACTGGCACTTTTTCATCTTTAAAATTTAGTCCAAAGCATTTACTGTCTGCAGCTGCTAAGCTAAGCTTTAACCATCATCCCTCTGGACATGGCTGACCTGCAAAAGTAGATATGAGTTGACGTGATTCTTATGGTGCGGTTATTCCGGGTAAAACATTAGAACTGACAGCTGAGCTCCCGGAGAAGATTTAAGAAAAGAGTAAAACAAGAGAAAATGATTTTTTTTAAAACAAATGATTCTTTAAGGATAAAGCACGCACTTTCTTTGTTCTAGTTTTGATTTCATTCATTCTATTAAGGACTGTTACCATCCTCCCCCTGCCTCCCCTCCTTTCCTATGAGGTTGTTGTATTTGATATATAATTTAAATTAGTGGTCTCTAGTCCTTTTCAGCGTACCCCTGACAGCCATATCAGATGAGCTTGTGTAAGCCTTTATCGTACTCCCACAGACAGATTGAATTTTTGGAAAGGTTTGTAGAGTAGTATTTATCTGCAGAGAAAACATAGCCGCATGCAAATTCATGTAAAGCATGGTCACTCATATTGTTGATATTAAAGCTTTATGTTTTGTTTTTAAACTACCATTTTGGAGTTTCAGAAGCAGGACACTGAACTAATTTACAGTGTGACTTTTTTGTTCCCGCTTAGTTCTTATGCAGTCTTAATGAACTCACTTTGACCCAGGCAGAACACCAAAGTAAACATACCCTATACTCAAGATATTATACCAGTTTGTGGTCCTGATTGCATATCAGAGCCCAACTTTCACATAGCTGCAGTAAGGTGTGAAAGCCCATTACTGTGAATAAGAGAATGAGTGAAGATGAATTGTCAAGCACGGGGTGATCGATCATGCTTTGGGCTTGTGCTGCAGCCATTCTCAAGTGAAGTTGGAGAGGAAATAATGGGTTCAATCCAATCCCTGAAAGTTCTATAACAAGTATTACGGCATCTATCAGAGAAAAAAAAGGGGGAAAGCTGTAGATAAAAAGAGAATGGTGTCTACCAAGAAAAACAGGTTGGCTGTCATTATGAACCTCTGCGTGGACTCAGGAAACTTTAAGGAAGCTTTAATACTCTTAGCCCAGAGAATCACAAAGCACAAATCCAAGTCCGAAAATCCCGGGGCTTCTGAAGCGCTTAGCCAGTGATTTGATGACTGAGAGACTGAGGCAATATATACAAAAGGTAATGAGGGAAGAGGAAACAACTAAACACAACTGAAGACAATCAAGGAATGAGTGAAGGCAGGGATAGGAAGTGAAACTAGACAAGATCCAAAAGCTAAAAGCACTTACAAAATAAAACATGAATTAAGGTGAGTAAATGGGGAAACAAGATAAACTTGACAAAGAGGAACACTGAAGGTGAGGCACATATTTTACACTGGAATGAAACACAAAAGGGAAGTCACTAAAAACAGCCTGAAAGCCACAGTAATTACTGAGAACAGAAGATTAAGATAACAAGATTAGAAATACAAAGAACTAAATAAAGCAAGGAAAAGAAATATATATATATCTATAGATATATATATATATCTATAGATATATATATATATGACACAGATAATACGCTCAACATATGCAAGGCTGAGCTATGAGAGCTGAAGGTTTTGCCAGGGTCTCAAAGTCTGTGGCTCAGACCAAAACATCATCAAAAGTCTGTGAAGCAACCTTAGAATAGCAGTGCATAAAAGACTGCCCAAGGTCTTTTATGCACTGCTAAAAGACCTTGGGCGGAGCCTTTTATAAGGACAAATGGTCAAAAAGCCAACAAACAAGAAGTGAAAGACTCTTACATGCTACAAAAAGCCTTTACAAGCTGTGATATTTGCCAGAGGGTGTATTACTAAGTACTCCAAGGTGTCCAGAGTTCTGTGATGGGTTTTGTGTTCTGTTACTTTCTATATTACTGTGTTTTATGTGAAAAAATAGTAAAGAAATCTGTCATAGTTGACTTGAAATCAGCTAAACAAGATACATTGGATGTGGGGGTGTGGGTATCCAAACATTACATGGAGGACAGTGAGACTTTCCATTTCCTGTTGCTTGTTTTTGCAAGATTAAGGTGTAACATTTAAAATTTATAGCCTAAACTGAAGACCAAAGGTGTTTTGCTAAAAATACTTGGCTTGTGACCTGCTTTATAAAAAGCCGTTTCCTCCAAGGCTAATTTCCTATTAAATCTATTAAAAGATAAAAAGTGAAGAAAAAATGCTCACAGAGTATCTCACTATTTAGTGTATATCAGCTGGTGACCCATTACAGATAGTTTATGACCAACTGGATGGATTAGCTCCACCTTATTCAGCTACAACAGCAGTGTCACCAGCATATGGATACACCAGCTAATGAATTGCTAACATGTGTGTGCACATACACAAAAATAACGCATTACCCACATGGGGAGCCACACTTGATTAACCCATATTTTGCTACTGTTCGTATTTGTTTACTATTTGTACTCAGAGTACGTCAGTTACACCCCCCCCCCCCCCCTGGCCTTTCTTTCCTGCAAAGACATGCTTTGCCATTTTCTTTCCATGATTTAAGGCCAAGTAGGAAATGGATTTTGATTTTGTAGTGTGCCAGAGGGGATCCTTAATGCCCCCTTCATCATTTGAACTACACAGAAGTCCTCGGGAGCCATTCAGATATGAGAGCTGAGACATGTGAAAGTGTCTCTCAGGGCTACAGTGACCCGAGGGACAAGCGCAGTAGAGAGTATGTTCTGTACTTCGTCACATCACCTAGAGGGAAAGCAATTCTACACTGAGTAGACTTTGGATAGAGATTTGTTTTTAGTGATTCTTGCGGAAAATGGTGGGAAAACGTATGTTTTTGTCTGTGCATTTATGAGGGCATGAGATCGCTACACCTCTCACTATGTGTAGCAAATGGTAATTATGCTGTAATGGCATTTCAGTAAGGCTGTCAGTTTTACTTTTTTTTTTTTAAAGTAAAGACTTAGGAACAAACACGGGATGCCAGGAATGCTTGGAAATAAAATCTCCCTAAAACAAAATATGATCACCATCCAACTTTCAGTTACTCAGAATGAAGCACGAGCACAATCAAAGTGATCATCACCCAAGTTAAGGACTTTACTGAGAACTTTCCATAGACTGCCTCAAGGCTAAATCGTATTGTTTTATACCCCGCTGGGTAAACACAAGCACAAGCTGATTAGCCATCAACAACAACAGAAGATGTTAAGTCATATTTACCATACCAGCATATCTGCCTTACTTACATAATGGCCTCTGAGTGATTTAGATTTAAGTCTGAATAGTTGATCAATGGTGATAACAAGACGAGAAAATTTGACCCAGCGGGGGGGATTAATGCAAGAAAAACATTCAATTACCATCACACTGATATAAACTAGGGTTGAACAGTTAAGTGCTTTTGAGTTTTAATAATAATTTAAATAAAAGTGCAGGTTCAACATTTTCTGATTGGATTTGTTTACTGTGTCAAAATGTTTCTTTGACTACATGTTAGAAATTAAACATGTGCTTCAGGCACTCTATTATCATTTTCACTTACACTAAACAGTTGTGAAACACTACACAGGTTCTTTCCTTTGAAGCAAACAGACAAACCCGACAAACCAAACACACGTATGCATTTAAAAAAAGAAAGGAAGTGTATTTATGTTTCTTTGTTATCTTATGACCACATATTGTTGCCACACAGCTTGTTTTTGTCTCAAGACTGTCCATCAAGCTTTTCTATTTGTCAAAAAGAAGTTAAGTCTGTCTGGAAGAGATAAAGACAGTAAATGTTATGTCGCCTTAAATGGGCACTGCAAACTGTGCAGTAATGTCTTGAGCGGCCTTAGTTCTTAGGATTTTGCTTAGAAAACAGAAAAAAATGTGCAGTTTTAAGAAACATCAAAGTCAATATTCAGTATGACCACCCTTATACTGAACTCTCTTTGAGCTCTCTTAAGGTTTCTTATACTCCTTTAGTGGTCTTCAGTAATCTTTGTTCCATTTTCTGTCTATATGATTGCACATAGCTTCAGTAATGTTGGGGTTTGGTCTCTGGGAGGCCAATCCATGACTGACAGTGACTGATATTTTTTTTCAAAAAACATTCCTATGATTCAGGTATGATGGCTGGACTAAAAATGAGACTGAAAGCCACAAACGTTGAGAGAAAAACTTTGAAAGACCTTCAGAAAGCCTGGAGAACTATTACTTCAGACCAGTTTAAAAAAAATACAAAAATGTCTGACTCCTTGGAAGCAAAACATAAAGAAATGAGTGGTGCCAGAGATTTCTGCATAAAAATAGGAAAGAATGCCTGGTCTTCTTCTGCGGTTTGCATTCGTCATTTACACTTAAGGTATTTGTAAGCTGTTGTCCAACACGAGTGACTTTATTTTCCCACAGTGTGTCACGCTGTTTCTTCTGTATTTGGAAATCCTAGGCCAAGAAAGAGGAACTTAGAAAGTCCCCGCTGATTATAATTAAGTGCTCTGGAAAAACACTTCCTTCACTGCAAGCTGACAGCATTACTCTGTATTTATTTATGCAGCAGAACAGGCAGGACATTTCTTCTTCACAAGCCAAGAAAGACATGTTTAACATATTTATTCCCAAAGTAAAGCTTGTGTCACATGAGAACTATGCTTAGATTATTACATAAATAGATGTTAAAATAGCACACTGACATCATAGCTAGATTTTTGCATTTATGTGCTCTCATAAAAAAAGCCCAAAGTTTATAATGCCAACCGATTGCTATTGAAAGATGACTTTCTCTGAGAGCAAGAGGCAATTCCTTATATAGACAAAATCATTTCTTTCTCTGTCTTGCTCTCTGCCCGTTGTCACAGAGTTGGCCTTAGACATTTTACAGGACTGGATTATAGCTCAGGTTTTCCTCCGGGGACACTGGATTTATTAGCAGGCTATTTCTGGACATTTGTCAGATTCGTCTACAGCAACCCTTTAGCCAGTTTTCATTAGCACTCCCATTCAGAAACTCTCACAGTGCACTGGATAAATCAAATCACAAATCACTTTTTATTGTCACATCACATGTGCAGGCACACTGGCACAGCACATGCGAGTGAAATTCTTGTGTGCGAGCCCCACAAGCAACAGAGATGTGCAAACACAACAACACAAACGAGCAAAATACAAGAATGGCCAACCTGAAACTAATAAATATATGTACAATATATAATAGTGTATGCATTTCTGGATGTGTATACTAAATATTTTCCTACGTGTGTGTGTGTGTGTGTGTGTGTGTGTGTGTGTGTGTGTGTGTGTGCGTATACACATTTTTACAAATTAAATAGTAAAAAAATAAAATAAAATAATAATAATAATAATAATAATAATAAAATATATAAAATATACAGAGTTGAATATGTGCAAAACAAGTGGCATTTATATACAGTGTGGAGTGCATAATGTTGAAGGGGTTCATACTCATGTTTCAGTGTATGCTGGCAGAACCAGCAGGTCATGGTGATTCGTAATGCCCTTTTGCACAGTCCACTGATTCTGTGAGGCTTTATTTAATGCTGCTGGTAATGTCAAAGTCACTTTTTTTGCCATCATGATTGTATGACCAGTGATCCGACATGAGCTCAGTGGTCTTTCCCGCAATTTGTTCAGCTACAGACCTGAGTAGGATAAAGAGATATATTGTTGGAACCTTTTTCTCTGAGGTGAGCTCCGCTGCGAGCAGTTTCTATAAACCAGATGGGAGCTGCACCCTTTATAGCACAGGGTCGAGGTAGTATAAATGGAGAGTAAGATTTCCATAGAGGAAATGGGACGTATATGAGGGTCACTGCAGTATAGGCTAAACATAAGGTGTCCACAGAATGAAGGAGTGAAGGAAAGAGATAATAGAGACTGAGGTTTATAAGAACAAAACACAGTCTGTCAGGGAAATGCATATAAATCATATATATATCTTTATAAAATAAAAAATAAAAAATCCCTGACAACATATTTCTACAATATCTGCCTCTTATTTGTTCTGATACTGAAACCTGCTGTTTTTTTCCATTATTTGAAAAGGCAAATTGTTACATCCGACACCTTTCAGATTGTTTCTTGTGTCGTCTCAAGGTTGAGAAGCAGATCCAACAGCACACATAAAATCTAGGTTAATACAACCCTGCAGGTTTAAAAGTGTGCCTGTGCAAAAGAGTAGATCTAAGCAAAAGAAAAGGCGGCTCCTGCGCGCAGGTGTTTGAAGCAGCAATCAAAAGCAGCAAATGGAATACACAGAGAAATCATTTTCATACAAACTACTGTAAGGAAGGATTTCCATCAAGAGAAGTGCTGCTGCACTCAGGTCATTAATCAACGCT
Source organism: Copadichromis virginalis (assembly GCF_057382275.1). Taxonomy (NCBI): domain Eukaryota; kingdom Metazoa; phylum Chordata; class Actinopteri; order Cichliformes; family Cichlidae; genus Copadichromis; species Copadichromis virginalis. The sequence continues at coordinate 20,702,510 of NC_140635.1, forward strand.
TGCTCGAGGTGACTGGACACTGTATTGCCTCAACAGCAGCCGGGATAGAGTCTCACTGTGCAGCACTGCATGCCCTGGCAATCAGACGGCACCCTCTGTGGTGGTATGTGTGTGTGTGTGTGTGTGTGTGTGTGTGTGTGTGTGTGTGTGTGTGTGTGTGTGTGTGTGTGTGTGTGTGTGTGTGAATGCCTGGTTGCTATTTGTCTGAAATGGCTCAGGCAAACCTGCAGACACGGTGAGGCTTGTCTCATAGGTTTTCACGTAACCATGTCTCATAGCTACAAAAGAGCCCACTTCCTTCTTCAGGCAGTCTGAAACCTGTCAGGAGGCATGATTTAAAAAAAAAGAAGCAGATTATCAGATGAAATCGTCCCATCTACATACACCATGAGCAGTGAATAAAAGAGCGGCGACTCATCTGGTCTCATCATGTTTCAGATAAAGGACACAGACATCTTTTGCATCTAGCTATCTATATATTTAACTTTTTGATTTCTTCCACAACTACTGCTTCTTAAGAGGGTGGTAAAAGTTAAGTTCCTTTCCTTTCTGTTCATGACCAGGCTCTGCACACATTAGACACTCTTTGAACTAATTCTCCTTATATAATGTGTGCTTATATATTTTGCATGTATATAAGCACACATCATATAATATATGAATGCACAGGACCTACAGTTTGCATGTCAAAGTAAAACAACCCTCTGATCAGAATAGTGAACAGAGTTTTCTTTAATGTCAGCTGAACCCTTTTTTTTTTCTTGATTCTTACTTGAATAAAAATCGTGTTTTGCTTGACTGAACTGAAAGGGCATCGACCACAATGCCACAGGCATAAAAAGTGGGTTTGTGTGTGTGTGTGTGTGTGCACTTCACATGACCTCCTTCTTTCATATCTTTCTTGTCTTGCTCATACCTCTGTCACTGTATTTACAGCACACACAAACGTAGGCTCGCGCAGTTTTTGTTCCCCCTTTTTATTCCTGTTTCGGGGCCCACAGATGGGTGGAGCGGTGTTTGTTCAAGCAGTCATTTAGTGCTATTATGCAAAATGTTTCAACCTTGCGTGCAACTTCCGCTGTAGTTGCAAGGTTTTCAGATGAGTGCATGCATGGAGGCCTTATTGTGGAGGGATTCAGCTTTTAATACGGCATTCCTGTGACTTCATATCAGACTTTTTAACTTCATTTATCTGACTTTCCATCTTTCTGCCTGACGTCATTTAGTGAGGGTAAAGTAAAGCAACCACAACTCTTGAGCACAGTGTGTAGGAAACATGTAAGCACAGACAGAGGGCCCATTCTTATACAAAGTGGGCAGGGTGCAGTGACGCTGTGACCAAAACACACACTTACACAGAGAGGAGGAGGAGGAGGAGGAGGAAAAGGAGGAGGATGAAACAAGGGTAGCGAGGGAAACAGGAACAGAAAGTGACGATGTCAGAGTGAGGGGGACCAGACCAGAGCTGAAGCCAGATGCCAAAACAGAACCAACAGAAGTTAGAGCAGCTAACTGGATTAGACAAGACGCGAGACCTGACCTGCTACTTCACAAGTGCCTGCGGGGTAAGGTTCTGCTTTCAATGAGATCTTAACTGCCACTGAATACTTTGATACTGCTGTGGCTTAAGTTGGTATTTGCTGATGTTTCTTGTTGTTTGATTAAACTCAGGTAAAATTGCTGCTTTTGGGACAATCTTCATTCTTCATCCAAAAAAAAAAAAAGAAGCTTGGTTTTGGCTGGGGTTAGATTAGATTTCAGCCAAAAGCGTCTGTAATACACTCTCGTCTCCTTAAAACAAACCATCCCACTCAAACGTCTGTTTCTAAGAACTTTCACTTTGTCCCTCACTTTAGTTTTAAAGGGCTGACTAACTTACTGATGATGTTTACTAGCTTCATCTGGCTGCCCCCTCCCTTTTCTTACTGGCAGTGTGACCTCCACTTTGCTCATTTCATTCCAGTTAGGACTGAGCTGACACATCTGACATGTAATGGGCTTGTGCACTTGCTTTTGTTCACTGTCAAGCATATCTGCGGGCCTGTTGCTACGACAGCAAAACAGCTGCACTTTGAGATCAAACACAGATCATGTTTTCTGCAGAAAAAAAAATCTAGAGGTTTAGCTGTTTACTGGTTCTTGACTCAGGTCAAAACAAACACACCCTAGCGCTGTGAATTAATGCTGACTGATGAGCGAACTGCTCTGACTCGGTGCTCGGGGCAAGTCATTAAAGATTCCTGCCATGCCTTCTGTCGCAACTTTGTCTTTTAGGTCACGCGTGTTCCTTAAAAAAGCAGCAGGGGCTAACTGTGTGCAATCATAACATTTTTTCTCAGCCCCTTCCTGGCTTTGTGTGGCCCAGAAAGGGCCTTTTCCTGTGTACGAATGCCTCAAGAAGAAGACAAAGTCATGAGAAAGTGAAACAGCCGGTGAGTCTCTGAAAGAATGTTGTCATGAGTGAGACTCATTTTAATTTATTTTTAGTAAAAATAAAGCTACAATCTATTTAAAATAGCCATTAAGTTAGGAACAAGTACCGGTCATCTCACAGTACTGCACAGAAACGGCCTGCTGAGAACGAAACAACAGTGGCAATCAGTTTGTTGTTACTTCTCTTACTGGATTAATTCCCTTAGCACGTTGATGAAATGACACGTAGATCATAAAGCATTGTATTTCTTCTGCTAGTGTTTCAACTATAGTTTACCCGTGTATAAACGCATCTCAAAGTGGGCTCTTTGTTCCTGGCCAGAGGCTATAATTATCATAACACTCAGTGACTTGTCCATTCTATTTAATGACTTTCCTACTGATTCATTGTGAGTCACTTCTTTTCTACCGGCTAGATCACACCTCCGTGCTTCACTCCCGATCTCTGTCCCTCTCCGACAAACTTATTGCTCATGCAGCGGCTCTGGCTCGCCGCGGTGGCAGAGTTTTCATAATGGCGGGATGATCAGAGCGTGCACAGAGGTGCTGCAGCTCAGCCAAGCTCATCACAACAACATGTACCTGCAGCCAATAATCAGGAAAGATGTGGCAGCGACGCCATCGCTCTCAGGAATATGCGCGGGTTTCCATGTCGCCTGCAGGCAGCCTTTGTTCCAAACGTGGTGCACATTTTTGAAATAAGGCACAATCCTGTGCACAGCTTTTATGTGCTGCTGCTATATGGAGATGAATATTTGGTGGAGTTATTAAACCATCGCAGCAGAACGAGATAACGACGCACGCTGCCCTTGTTTTTCTTCTCATCAGAGGAGCACTGAGTGGCATTAAAATCACTGTCAGTCTGTGCACTGTGTGCATTTTACTTCATTAGTCGACCCAAATTTCCCCACTTCAGTAAAATCTAGATTAGTTTTTTCTTAAATTTGCCGGTGACCTCATTTGCTTCTATTTTTTTTATGAACAAACCAAAACTGCACAAACTAACACGAAGAGTCTCTAATAACCCAAAAAGAAATGAAGCACAGTTTCTCATGCGGTGGTTTGGATCGCTTCTATTTTCTGAAATGGGATTGCTCTTTCTGATCTCTCACTTAAACATTTCAGGTGCTACTTAGCTTTAAGTGCTTAGCTTCCTGTTGAGCAAATGAACAGGAGGGAAGTTAGCGGGCTGTCTGTGGGTAAACTAATTTCACACATGAGGCACAACGCACGGTGGAAGCCGTGCCTATTTGCTCTCCACTTGCAGGTGCATCTTCATCTCTCTTTCTCTGCATACGAAGCAACCGAATGTGAGATGAAAATCTTTTTCCTTCCTGCGAACAGAATACAAAGAAGCCCTGTAGCCGAAAGCTACAGAGACTCTGTGGAGCGTACTTGAGTCAAATGGTGTCTGAAAAACTATAGATGTTTAACAGCATTTAAATAAAAATGTTGCCTCAAGGCTTCAGGCTTAATCAAATAGCTTTTTAGTCTCAGAGTAAGGAACAATATGACTTTTATTTCCATGTAGGACTGACAATTGAAGTTCCTTACATCAAGGATTCCTATTTGGCGGTGGTTTTATTTGAGGCCAGCATAAAATTGTTAAATTCAGACATTTAGGAATACTTAGGCCACATTCCATCCATCTCCTGCTTTGGGATCCATGAGACCTGTATATTCATGAGCCTCCTATAGCAGATCTTTCTCTGGCCTACCTTTCTCCCACTTCGCTTCTTTTTTTTTTTCTGACACTGTCACGTTCTCCATCTCAGCGGGATTCTTAGGAAGATTGGTTACCTCTGTCTCGGTCTCACCTTCCCTCAGACACAATCTCCCTCCATTTCTTCCACTCCTTCTTACTCTCTCTCTCTGTTCGCCGCTGTCTTCCTCAGTGGGACTCTTAGAGAGAGAGAGTTGCCCTGAATCATGAATGCCCCTCTGCAATATTAATGAAGGGAAAGCTGAAAAAAATCCGAAGCTGACATTGACAAGATGGGGGGTGGGGTGCAGGAGTAGAGATGTTAAAGACAGAGGCAGAAAGATAGATTGGGAGGCAGGGAAAGAGTGAGGGAGACCGGTTGTCTGCCTGGACACAAATTTTCTTTTCATGTTAACCTTCTTTTTTTTTTTTTTTTTTGCAGATACATCCACATTAAGTCACTTCTCTACAGCTCGTCAGACTGAAAGTTAAAGGGGAGGAGGACAAGAGGAAACTCGAGAAAACAATTACTGGAATGTCGACCTGGATAAAGAAACTTCCGCTTTCCTCGAGATCAGAATCCTCATATTGAAAGCCTTCTCTAACCAAGTGACCTCTTGGTTTTGTGGATTTGTTTAAATGGGCTTTGGCCTTCTCCAAAGGAGCACTTTAAAGCAGAAAGCATCAGTGGTGTTTGCTTCTGGTGTTTTCATTTAACACACAGAGCACAGCCCTCGTTGGATGGACGAGAGTCTCAGGGAAACGATTTCATTTTGGGCAGTTTTTTAACCTTAATCCAAACACCCAAAGGGCTCAGAGGGACATTATATTTTTTATCATTTTAGTACCCCAGCATCCTAACATGCACATTTGCTGTCTCACAACTATTTCAACTCTCTAAAGGATTTAGCAAAACTTTTCCAACAGTGAGATAGTCTCATTTAAAGGGCTTACACGCCGATATCCTAAGCCATGGATGGGAAAACTGACAGCATTCAGGATTTTTTCAACCAACTGTGGCACTTTGCTTCAGAAAAACACAACCAGGGGGCCTATAACACAGTCTGCCTGGTGGTCCTCCTGACGCTTCCCCTGCTTGTTCTCCTCACAATGGTGGTGGTGTGCTGTCACTGCTGTTGCTGTCGTCATGCCAACAGCTGCTGTTGTTGTTGCTGCGGCGACGCCGTGTCGTCTTCAAGGTCAGAAACAAAGAAGAAAAAAAATTCTGCCAATACCGAAGACTTGTGGATCTCGGTCAAGCCGGGGCCGATGACGCCCGACCGGGTCGCTCTGGCCATGGAGTAAATATCCCTTCTTTGACCTGAGACTGCTGACGAGTTTATGGAAAGGAGCTGATGGAGCATCCCGAAAAGCATAAACCGTGGATGCTCTTGGACTCTGCTGAGCTGATAACCAAACAAAAAGGATGAACTTCACCTAGTAGCGGGCACAGATGTGGTTGAAATATGTAAAGAGTGTATATATCGTTGTCACTTTTCATTCATAAGATGTCGTGCGGTGGTTTTATGACAATGTTTACAGCATTTTTATGAGCATTTTTATGAGCATTTTTTTTAGTGTTTGGTACATAAAGGAAGAAATATGAAGACAGAAGCACATATATAACTGCAAGTGTGTGTGTGTGTGTGTGTGTGTGTGTGTGTGTAAGAGAAGCACAGTGTTATTGAGAGCACTTTGTTCTTAGAGCTCCCATGTGAAATTCACTGCGTGTGTATTTTGGAGAGAGAGCCAATTTAGGGTCTGCCACTGCTCAGAAAGCTGCATTACTCACATTCAGGCTGCAATGCAGACTGTGATTGACTCTCAATTTCTAAATCAAAAGGCACTGACAATCTAAAAAGCTGAAATCACTGCCTACAGAAAGAAACTTTCTTCATTACGACATTTTTCCCCCCGTTTGTTGAAGATGTTACAGCATTGTCACAGGAGTGGAACTTCACTTTCATCAGGCTTTTTTCTGTGTTTTTTTTAATTACACTATTCAGGGCCAAATAAGCATTAAATAAAAGACAATTTGTAAAAGATAAAGTGAGACCCTCCCCACCAAAAGACAAACAAACAACACCGGAAACTAGAAACTAGATACTCATACCAATGGAGGTGTTAGCAATGATGACTAGCCATGTATTTATGGAAATTTTGAACATTTATTCCTCTAAAACGTATGAATATGACTGAAAGAGGTGGCGTAAGTTGGTTTAGAGCAGATCCATATGCACTTTTAATATTCTGTTTTGAAGTCATCACACAGAAAATTTGGAAGGAGGACCAACAACACACTTAGCCCCAATGCCTAACCCCAAATGCGATCTCCTGCCTTTTACCCTCGTATCTGGGGGCGTTGGGGCTTAAGAGGTCAAACTGGCATTAAGTTTGTTTGTAATCACTTTTGGCTAACTTCCTAGCACGGATGTGGACAATTTCAGATTGTCAAAAGTGCGTTTAATTAAAACAAACAAATCTCTGTCTAAGCATACATCTTTGCATATTTCGTCATGCTGAGAGCTTCCCCTACACTTGTGATTGTGCCTTATAACTGCAAAATCCATTTCACGTGGATTTCTTTAAAAAGTTTGATGAGTGCTTACATGGATACTGCTGGTAAACATTATTTGCCAGCAGTATTTTATTGCCATTCTGTTGAGATACAAACATAATGCTGATTAATTGGATCAAGTCCTCACTATTCACGTGTATACAACGTTTTTAGAAACGGGTTAGAACAGTATTCAAAGTATTTTTTTGTTTTAGCTTAAGTATTCACATACTTTTCAAAAGTTCCAGTAAAAAGAAACTGAAATAATCAAACGTTTTGGGCTTCTAGTGGATTGTGCCTGAAGGCTTCTTGTTTTGAAAGTGTACGACATCTCAAGGCCCAATTAAGCAAAAACGTCTCAGCAGTATCATCATCTTTATGCATTAGCTTATTTTGGCACTAAGTTGATCTTCTTGCTCAAGTGCTGCTGGGAAAACCGGCCCCACTCATTTCATTACGGCTCAGACAGATATGTCCCCATGTGGAAATCTGGGTTTGTCTCTTCTGCTTTATGTTCACAGAGAGAAACTATACGTGTTGAGTTTAATATGAAAGCTTGCCTTGCAAAACACAGGCAACGTATGATGACTAATAATTGCAAGAGTGAGACGTTTAACAAGAAAACACACTGCCATGTTCGGGGTTTTTTGCCGAACACGTCATCGTGGTTTGTGTTTGTCAAAGTAAAATTTACAGTTTTTACTGGTTATTAAATGCTGACTGTGGCAGGCTTCTTACAACATAAATAAAAATGTAAAATGATGTTAAAGACTGAAAAAAATTAAAGGAATAGTTTGACCTGTTCAGAGTTGTTCTTACTACTTTTACTTTCTCTGTGAGAGGTACGTGATTCAGCTTCATGTCTGCATGCTAAATATACACCTGCTGTCGGCAGCTGGTTAGCTTTTCTTATTACAAAGACAAAGAGAAAACAGCTTGTCTGGCTCTGTGCAAAGGTAAGACAGTAATTACTAAAGTAGTGATCAGTAATTGTGAAACAAGAATTCACAGGTTACTTGGTTTTTTATGTGGTAACCTATTCTTGTTGACCAGAAGAGACTTTTAGAGGTACAAGTTGAGTAGTAACTTCCTGTTTTCTGTCATTTGCTAACCTCTCCTAGTATTTTAAACTGAAAGGATATTGAAGCTTAATCCAAGGATATCCCCTTAAATACCAGAATATGAGTCACACATTCAGTAAGATCCATAAACAAATATAAGCACTGATTCTAGAGACTGGAATCGGGGTGAAAATGTAAACTGTATGTCCAGCATGGATGCTACTGTGATGCTCCCTGTTGGTGTGAGGACTTCCAGAGTTCTCAATATGCTCAGTTAATGAAGGAGTTAATGAAGCTGTAGCTGTCTCATGAGGTGGTATGAGTCAGTGACCACTCCGGATATTTTTCCACTGTAAACTTTAATCAGTCCAAGCACACAATACACATAATGGTCAATCCCGTCACGTACTGTTCCAAATGGATTAGCCCACACAGCGGTGGCTCATAACAGACAAATGGTGCAGAGTGATCATTTAGCCAAATGATCTACAGAAGCTAAGAGGCAAATATATTTGTTTACACTTGCGTCTAGACAAAATGCAGGGATGCTAGCGTTCTGCTAATTTCCTTAATTTGCTAGCAGTTGATAGGCAACATGATAATTTCATCAATCAAGAATTTATAATAAAACTGAATTCCCCATTTTCCATCAATAACCTGACAATCTAGAAATGCAGCTATCTCAAAAATATACATGCATGTTAAAGAAGCAGCTGGTTGTTGTAATGGTGACTCTCGAGGAGGCTTTTGCTGAAGATTTCTAATGCTGCTCACTTGATACAGAGAATCCATGCGGTCAATGTTCCCAGCACTTGCTAAAAGATATTTCTCCACAACTGAAACACTTTAAAAACCAAAAAATTGAATTGTATCGACATAAAGAAAGTATGTTCTCTTTAAGTTCTGCTAAAGGTTTTATATAAATGGAAATCATAAAAAATAATCTGGTTATATAGTTAACAAAAATGCAGAAGCAAGGTGTGAAAAACAACAACTTGACGTAGTCGTTGTCGAAATCGTGTGACTTTCTCAATTTCGCACATTGTTGTTGAGGATTTTTGTCCCACTCTTCTTTACAATGTTGCTTCAGTTCACTGAGGTTTCCTGGCCTCAGTGCAACACCTCATCTTTCCTTTTTCAGCCATTTTCCTGTAGATTTGCTTCTGTTCTTCTGTTAATTTTCTTGTTGCATGACCCAGTTTCAACATATTTTGGTTTACAGAGTTCAGTTACTGCAAGGTGTGCAGGTCCTGTGGCTGCAAAACAAACCAAAATCATCACCATCACAAATGCTTTACAGTTCACGAGATGATTGTTGTGATATGCTGTTTCAGTTTTCACCAAGTGTGGTTTGGTCTCATCTGTCCAAAGGACATTTTATAGAAATCTTGTGGTTTATTCAGATGCAGTGTAGTAGACTGCCATGCTATTTATCGAGAGAAGAGGCTTTCTTCTAGCAACCTCTCCAAATTAAGCCATACTTTTAGTTTTTTTCTAATTGAGTCTGAGGTGTAGCTCTTGGAGTTTTAGCTGTTTCTCTTAGTGTGGCACAGTCTGGGGTGAATTTGATGGGGTATCCACACTGGGAACACTATCTTGAATGTTTTCCACTGAATAGTCTTTCTCACAGTAGAACAATGGACTTCAGATAATCTGGAAATGGACCTATAACCCTTTCCAGAATCACAGGCAGCAACAATTGCTTTAATAAGATCACCTGTATGGTTCAGACCTGTAAAACTGACACAAATGCAGATTTCATAGATGTGGCCACACTTGCTGGTCATCAATTAATCAAGTAATCAACTGAGTGTCCCACACTGTCCCGATATATAAAACCTTAGAATTAAAAGAGGGTGTACTTTCTTTTTACCATGACTGTATATACTCATCCGTTCTATCAAAAACACAACAAACATGTTGCCCACATTATTTTTCTTTGTGCTCCAGCTTCATTGTGTCTCATTTTGAACGGTCCCCTCATAAAAACAAGTTCACATATTCAAATCTCCCCTTTTCTCTTTCAGCATATTTTAATGACCCGGCAGGCAGAAGAGCGCAGTTATCACAGACTGTATGTAAAAAACTAGCATATGGCTTCCAGATTCCCAGATCCCAAAAAATGATGACAGTGAGAAAGTGCCTTAAAACTGAGTTTATGGTCTCATTTAATTTAAAGTCTTATCTAATACAACATGATGTGTATTTTCTAATGTTGGTCACCATCAGTGGAACATATGAGCATGTAGTGTCCCTTCATTTAAAAGTTAGTTTACCCTCAGGCTTCAAATGGTCACAAAATGATGGTAAATATGGATAGAGGCTTCAGAATGGCCACAGTTGTTGTATTAAGGTTTCTTTTGTATTTTCTACAGTTTAGTATATTGCACTGCTTTCCTGCTTGGTTATGAAGGTACACCAGGAATTCTATATTTAACAGGGTGCTAATGCTAACAAGCAAAAAATCGACATCTCTGTATTCACTGACAGAGCTGAGCTTTGAGTTATCAGTAAGGTTAGAATAGTCACTGCAGAAAAAAATATGATTATGGTTGGTTATGACAGATGGTAAGCTTTTCATAATACAAAGACAAAGATAAGATATAATTACTAACATTGTAATCAGTCAAATTAGTTCTTGTGAAACAGGAATTCACAAATTGGCGAGTCTGTGGTAATCTATTCTTGTCGACCAAAAGAGACTTTTAGAGGTACTACGTGCTTTTTTTAAAAATTTGGTCGCTGGTTTAGTAGTTATGTCTCGTTTTCTGTTATTTGCCTTGGGTCGTACTTTAAACTGAAAGCATATTAAAGGTTAATCCATGGTTTTCCCGTTAAATACTAGCGTAAAGACACACATGCAGTAAGATCCAAAGATTAATTTTATCACTGTGGCAAATATAGAAAGAAAATACATGTTTATGGTTTTTATTGAACTTTTTCACACTCTAATCATATTTTAAATTCATTCCCGCTCATTTGCCTGCCGATTAAATTGTTTACAGGACAGCCATGGGTAACATATTCCAAATATGGCTTGCTGTTTTTTTTCACGTCTCTGTACTATAAATATATATATATATATTAAGCTCGAGTGTCTGATAACACTTTATTTCCGCTCATGTCCACACATCCATGCCTTTTTCTTCAACACTTGTTAGGCAGAGACTTGACCTCCGTCACTTTAAACAGATGATAATTTATTTTCAAAGCACTGTTTAAATTAGCTGCAGGAGTTGGGGGAGGGGAAATAACACATAGTGTATATTGTCTTCAGTTCTCTGAGATCAGAGGAAATGGAGGTGAGAGTATTTGTCATCTGTTTCAGCGTCAGATCTACCCTTGTGGATAGCTTCCTGCAAGATCGCACTATGTTGTTGTTTTTTTCCGCCCGTCTAATTATGCATGACATTGTTTACTTAAGACATGTTTGCATTGTTCCACAGTTAAAAAAGTGCTGATGTGATTCTTTTTGTTTTAATTATGTGCATGACTGAGTTTTGTTGGTTGCTCTGCATGCATAATTTATCGTGATATATAGAGAGACAATGATAAAGCATATAAAAACAGTATGGGAGATGACAGGGACAGAAATAAAGTATTTTCCTAGCTTTGTGGGATCTCATTTTTCTATTTCTAATTTAAATTGAAGTTAACGGAGCCTTTAGGTTTTGACATGAAGTCATTATGTTTTCGTTTGCACAGGCGTCTTCATTCAGTGTGGCTGCCAGGACAATATGCTTACAAAAATTCACTGTGTATACAAGCAATGCGTTTACTTGGAGCACATATGCATGCCAATGAAAACGAAGTTGCTGATCGCTTTTGCAGCGTGTCAACACACCGCGCTTGAAGAGACCACAGGAAGTATGATGGACTGTGAAATGTGAGGATAAAATAAACATAGACTATGATCCCTGCTGTGGGGCATAAACATAGAATATGACGCCTGCCGTGAATGATTCCATACTGCAAAGTTTTCTATTACACAACAGGACCATCCACCGTTACTGCGACAAATTGCAGCAAAAAGTCAACTAAAAGCTGGACCATTGTTTAGTTAGGTATGAACTGCAATCAAAGAAAACGGAAAGCTGCTGAAGCAAAGCAATTAATAAGCACTTCTGCCCGCAGTGATCCTCGTGAACATATAATTTTCATCATTGATTTGAAAGCCGTAGCTAAGAAATCTTTGATGCACATAATCTGTTTGGCTCGAGGAGCAATTCGTGTTTGACAAAAGACGTGCACTTTGTACAGATTAGTTACGTCTCACGGATCCGGATTTTTGGTGTTGTCAGAGTATTACCATAACTTGAATCTCAACATGTAAACATGCTCTTTTAAAGCCTGAGGTATCGTTGGGTACTATCTTTGACAACTTGCTACTTTTTTTTTTACAGAGATGTGAAAATATATTAAGAAATAAGGCACCGCACATTCTGCCAGGAGGTGTAACCACTTTGTTGACAACTAACTGTATGCTTTGCCAAGGCAAAAAGAAACACAAAAATTGCAGTGATGACAGGTTTTTAGCATTTCAAGCGAGCACTTCATCTGAGTATTTGGATGTAACTCATAACACATTCGTGCAAATAATATGTGAAGTTTGTCATAAATGTAAATGGTAACACTTGAGAGATTAGGATATACACTCACTGGTCACTTTGTTAGGTTCAACTTAAAGCACGTGTCTAATCAGCCAATCACATGAAAGCAACTCAATGCACTCGGTCAACATGAAGAACCTGATGAAGGTCAAAATTGAGCATCAGACTATGGAAGGAAGGTGTAGGGACACTTCCAATAGACCACGTTCAAAAATGTTCCCGGTTTCCAAAACAAATGCTTCTAGTTGAATTATGACTTGATTGTTTTATTTATTACAAACTAAAATAAACATGAACATTCCAAAAAATAAGATATTTATCCAGAACAACATGTGTACACGGTAAGAAAACCACAAGACTCCTAACCTCTACGTCCAAGCTCCTCCTCTTCCTAAACCACACATGCTGCCATTGCACTTACATGCTTGAAGTGATGGGCACCTCTTTTAGATCCTAAACAGTGACATTTCATTATCTTATGTGAACATAACTTAAATGTTCAAATGTATTAAACCTGAAATGATTAATTATGTAACTAATCTTTGAATCATAAACCAAACATGAACTTAATCATTCATAGACTGGTGCCTACAGAAGGTTATTTAAATAATGTTAATCTTGGCATTGTTGGTGGTGGTGAATAGCCCAAAAAAGACAAAATATCCAGTGAGCAGAAGTTGCTGAGTGAAAGTAGCTTTCTGAATCTTTCTGGAGAGTGACCAGACTGCTTTGAGCAGATAGCAAGGCAACAGTAACTTAAATAAACAGTTATTGTAACTAAGGTATGTAAAAGAGCATCACTGAATGCTTAACATGTCAAAGCTTGGAGCAGATGGAAGGAGACCATAATGGGCGCCACTCGTGTCAGCTAAGAACAGGAAACTCGTGCTATAGTTCATACATGAAAGCATGGATCCATCATGCCTGGTACCAAGGGTTTGGTTGTTAGTAAGAGAATGCTTAATGATTCAAAAAGAGTCAATCAAGGCTCTGAGGGTTTATAGATCCCTGGTTGATAATGAGCTTTAAATAAACATTCAGTTTCCCTAGAAAGAAAGAAAGAAAGAAAGAAAGAAAGAAAGAAAGAAAGAAAGAAAGAAAGAAAGAAAGAAAATCCACAGTGTTGCAGAAATGAGTCAATGGAAATTGTTAGTGTTCCCGTGTGCTGTGTGACAGTGGCTATCTTGAATTTCAAATTTCTTCTGTTTTGCAGTTTCTCTCTCTTTCCATGAACTGCTCACACTCCACCCCTTTAAACAAACACCCACTTGTTACCACGGTACCAGGTTCTCTCATGGAAAAAATACATCACACTGAACCCAAGGCATAAGTGTCAAAATTCAGACAAATGTGTATGTCAGCAACCTTATACTGTACTATATATATGCACAAACGTAGAAGGGAGAGGCAGAAAGAGAGAGACAAACAGGGCAAAGTGTGTTTTCTCTCCTCTCTGTTTATCCTGGCACTGAGCAAACCACTTGCCCCGTAAAGCAATGGCAGGAACCAATCTCCTTAAAGTAATTTGCAATCACTGTGCCTGAAAAGGCCTCTCGCATCAATGAGCTTTTGTGAGACCTTTCATTTCAAAGTTGATATGAATTGCTATTCTAGAAATATTTGCTGGCAAAATTTTTGTCAGCAGCCTTCTCAAACTCTTATTTGGTTTTGATGAATAAACACTTGGGGGAAAAAACCCCAAGACATTTTTCACTTACTCATTCCAAAAGTGTTCCATTGTTGTTTGAACAGGTTATATCTTATTTCAGTATCTTTTTGTCTTTAAATGGCGTGATGACCTTTTTATATCCTTTCCGTACACCCTCAGCAGCTTGATAAAAACAGCTCCTGCGCAGAGAGCCAGTGGCTGCTTCTGTCTGCAGATTATGAGATAGAGAATTGGGAAACTGCTCTGAGACCAGACAGCAAACAATCATCAGTTCCTGCAAATGTAGTTGCTCAACTCAGTATGATGAAAGCGTGGTGTGGTACCAAAGAAAGAACAGCTGAGTTTCACAGGTCAGAGTCACGCCGTAGCAAATTCATGTCTGACTGAGAGGTTTTATTTATGTCTTATTGATAAAATTAAGCATCAATACAAGGAAAACAGGTGAGTGATAAGCACTGAACATCCATCCATCCATTCTCTGCAGGGTTGGCCTTCCTATTGCTTTCAGAACTGTCCTAATTCTTCATGGCACAGATTCAAGGTGGTGGAAGCAATTTTCAGAGATTTTGGTCCATATTGACATGACATGCATCACACATTTGCTGCAGATTTGTTGGTTGCACATCCATGATGTGAATCTCCTGCTCCACAACTTCCCAAAGGTGCTCAGTCAGACTGAGATCTGTTGACTGTGGAGGCCGTTTGAGTAAAGTGAACTAATTCTCACATTCAAGAAAACAGTTTGAGGTTATTTGAGCTTTGTGACATTGTGTGCTTCTCTGCTGAAAGGAACTATCAGAAGATGGGTATGCTGTGAAGCTTTTTCAGACCATTCCATATAAACCCCAGAGGTGGTTGTGTGGGAAACTCCCATTAGGTTAGCAGTTTCTGAACACTTAGACCAGCTCATCTTGGACCAACAACCATGCCACGATCAGAGTCACCTACATCAACCTTTTCTTCCTTATTCTTATGCTCGACTTCAGAATTAACATGTTAAATGCATTGAATGGCTGTGTGATTAGCTCATTAGATATTAAAAAACAGTTGAATGGGTGTATCTAGTCAGTTGCTCGGTGCCTGTATTTCCCCAAATTAACATGAATAATTTATTGTAAAAAATACAAATTAGCTGAAGACAAGATTTGTCTCCAGAAAGTCCTTTAATGGAGCACTTCAGGTCCAATGAACAGGCAAAAATATAATTAAATAAAAATGAAAAGAACTAATAAGTCCATTACTATGCATATATACGTAGACAAATCTATAAGACAAAGTTAAAGAAGCATGCATCAGCATTTACTGCTTCAATATGTCTGCATAAAACTTAATGTAGCTTCTAGTGTGGCTGCAGATTTTTGGGGGGTTGCTATGTATCTTCTTACAGCAGTGAAACACCCAAATATACTGAATAACTATAACACTTTGTCTGGCTTTTCCACGGTAACATATTCAGTTTTCAAAGCAACTCATTAAAATCTGCAAAGCAAAAAAAGGTTTAGTACTACTTGCTTTCCTATATCCCATAAGGCCATCGCTATATTGAGATGAGAAAAACAAACAAGATTTTCACATATAAAAAATGTTTTAGTTTTATTCCCTGAATGATTGCATTAATATGAATGAGCAGCTATAATGTCAGCTTGAGAATACAATTAGTAAATAAAATATGGATAAACAGGTTTTTACTTCCTCATTTCTGACCTTCAAAGCTGATCCTAAGGATTAGCTGGAAGTTAAAAAAAAATCACAATAACTTTTAGGGGAAAGTAATGTGTGAGAGTCACTGACTGCAAATCAAATAACTTCTGGCAGATTAGGAGAAAAGTTGATTGATGTGCTCAGTCCTTGTCACCTAAACCAAGTTTGTAATATAAATGTGTAAAAAAAGAAGAAAAAAAGAGAAAAAAGTAATCAAGTAAAGTCAAAGTCAAAGACGTATTAATAACTTCTGTCAGCTTTCCAGATTGAAAAACTAGAGTATGGTCATTATGCTCCCGAGGATGGGGCAAACAAACTTCATTCCTATTGACATTTGATAAAGGCACGTCACATCGATGGATATTAGCTGTCTCGGTCATCTGAATGTAAAGCAGGAGCACTTTGGCGTCTCTAGACAGCCATCCGTTGTTACTGACGGCCTTGTCCCACACAAACTGATGTGATGTGACAGTGTTAGAAGCACAGTGGCAGTTTAATGCGACGAAGCCAGCTAGCTTCACAATCAATAAACAGGGTGCTAACTCTAATAGTCTACACCTGATCCACGAAAAAACCCAACAACAGACAAGCTATTTTTGTTTTCTACCATGCACTCAATTTCTTTGGAGGATGTGAAATAAGCAAATATAACACAAGCAATATAAACAGGTTCAAGTTTGAGTGATAAACAAAACCAATTAATGTCAAAAAAAGTCAAAGGACGTTTGTCATTTGCCACTTTCTTGCAGTCACAGTAAATCTTTGAATTTCTATGAACAGATATTAAGGTATTCGTTTTTCTAAAAGGTGTACATATTGTCCAAGATTTGAGACACACAGAGAGGGAGACCAGTAGGTATTCTAGTCTAGAGTATTAAAACATGCATGTGTACATATGTACAGAAACACCAAAAGCTTGTGTGATGTCAGGCTGATGGGGCTGATGTGGTCACAGGCGCTCTTCTATTTCTTTTGGAGTTTTGTGTTTCTGCTTTTCTCCCTAGCCGCCAGCGATCGCCTCTTCCTGCTGGACAGGGCTCCCACAGGTCGGATCTTCATCTCAGAGAAGTCGAGGGATGTCAGGTGGCCCTTCCACGGTTCCCAGTTCACCCCCTGACAGCAAAAACAGCAGATTGAGAGAGAAGCTGATTGGGGCAAAGTAGGGAAGAGGAAAAATGCCGTATGTTTAGACAGGAGAGTCGTAATGAAAGGGGGAGACAGCGAGCGGAGAGATCGAGTCGCGAAAGAGGCAAGTGGCATGACAGGCAGGCGGAATGACATGCAGTAATAAATACCTACCGCTGCTTCATTTCATGTGAGTACAAACTTGTTTTGACTGTTATTGCATTTTGCCGACAAACATTGCAGGAGACATCTGCAACGGCAATATTATGGATGAAATTTCGACAAGAGCAGAGAAATCCCCTGGCATTTCCTTCGGTATCAGTCTTCCTTAGACATAATAACTGTTGTTGTTACCCGAGCAGCCTGGTAAAAACACTTATGGTTTATAGCTGGTGTGAGAAATGTGTTTTCTTATCACTTCTGATGGATGTTGGCCATTTCTGCTTCACCTCAACAATCCAAAACAAGTAGAAGTGGGCTGGGGTGAAGCTGTCTTTGATTGCTGACCAGGGAGCAGCCTCCCAGAAAGCTTTTTTTTTTAGCTTCTTTTTGTTCTTGTTGTTTCCATATAAGATGCTTAGTAAAGATCCTAAATAACAGGGATGTGTTTTTCCTTCACAGCAGTTAGTTGCGGTACTTGTGTGTTGTTTTAAATCCTAACAGACAAGGTTGTAATATATACTGTGAAAAATGGTTAGAAAGGCAACTAAAAATGCATCTGATCTTCAAAATGGAAATGGAAAATGGATTGCATTCAAAGAGCTCTTTTCCAATAGTTTTGGCTGCTCAAAGTACTTTTACACCACAAGCTGCATTCACCTATTCGCACAGTGCCCACTAATACAGATTTATGGATAACCTGCTCTGCATCGCGGGTCACAGCTGGACAGTAACTATGAAATTACATATTTTCAGACTGAAGAGGACTGATAAATAAAAAGAGTAAAAAAGATTTTTGAAATCCAAAAGTTTTCTTCAGTATAGTAAAACTCCTAAACTGTTTAGGAGGCAAGCTTTCAGTAATGTTTGTTAATACAAGTCTATTATGATTCCACCAACTGGTGAAGCGGTATGGTATAACGATCATACAGTAAAAGTGTGACTTAATGCAGAGCTTAGATTTTATGTTGCCCATCTGGACAAATGGAGCACAAAAGATAAAGGTGCTAGATTTTGTACAGCAGATGAGCAGTATCTTCAATCATGACCTTAAGAAATATGAGTCCAACAAAGAATATATGCAGGCCCTGAGAGATGAATCTGGCCCGAACATCAACATTACTGAAGCGGTGTTGGATCATCTTGACATAGAATGGAACAAAAGGAAGAAACATCCAGAGAAGAGCGTTGAATGATCTTCAAAAACACCCAGAAAACTATTTCTGAAGGCTACTTAAAGAAATGATAAAAACGATTTCTTGAATAAAGGTGTTCAGATCAAATATTAATTTTCAAGCTCATTAGCAATGCACTAGCTGTTTCTGCATGTATGAATGTTTGCACATTTCAATAAATCACTGCACATATTTCCCATTTTCATTAAAGAAATATAAAGAAATGAGTCTCAAGACATTTGCACAATACTGTTGATTTAAATATGCGTGTGTGTGTTTTTGTGTATGCTATCCAGAAAACTAGAAAATCAACACTGAGTCCAATAAACCAGAGTTTGCTGCTGCTGAGGTGCTACAGTCTCATTCACTTACCATGCTGTGCCTGGTTTCACCCCATTTGCCGTTAAGGTTGGCCAGGTGGCAGTTTTTGTACCACCAGGCGCCACGGTGACTCAGAGCACAGTTGGTCAGGGCAATGTCATTATCTGAATCAATGGTAGTCCAGGGGAGGCCTTGGTGGTAGGTCATGGCATCACCTGGGGATCATCGAGAAAATTAGGATTGCACCGTTATTACCGTAAGATGGAAGAAATTGAATATAATGCCAAACTCAGGGTGATTCAGTTCTGTAGCACATGTTGTTTCAGCACACTGAGTTATATGTAGACACAGCATAGCTCTCGCTGTGTGTGTCTGTGTCTGTCTGGCTTCAAAGCCCACTTAAGCCTTGCTTTCATCCCTATATAGATACTGTCTATAAGTGACTGAATGTAAGTTTCTGAAACAAATATCCCACCTACTGTTGGGTACATTTCTTTCTCAGCATCCTACAGCATGACCGGTGGGGTGCCTCCCGCTTGAAACCCTTCTATTTTCTGACCCTGTCTGTTTCATTGCTATTTTCGCCATCCCCTTTTGGCTATAACTCATTCCATTTAAGTGCCACAGAGAATATAATTCTTGAAGGCTGTTTGATTTGTCTGAACAGCCTCAGCCTTTTATGTTGCCTATAGTTAAGGAGGAAGAGTCACCTGCTGTCCCACTGTATTTGCCAATGGTGAGCTTGAACTTCTGCTTGACTGGTGCAATCTTAAAGTTGTCGTATACAGCATACGCTCTCTCTGAGCCCACACCCAAATCAAACCTCAGCTCATACTGAGTAGGAGTGTTGGTAAGCTCGTATATTTTATCGAGACCTGAGGGAAAACACAAACAGAGAATTTCAAGAACACACTAGACATTCCTCTAATGCTCAAATGTGCATGTTTATGCCTGTCTGCAGAAAAGCCCTCTTTCCCAAAACACTGAAGTGCTCACCAATCCAGAACTCCTCGGTTAAGTTGCCAAAACCTGCAATGTACTGCCTCCAGCGTTTCATAAAGTCCAGCTTGCCAATGTTACGGCGCTGAAGCACCTAAAAGTGGAAAGCACTCAAAGTGTTACACAAACATTTCAAATGGTTTGTTCTAACTATTTAGTGCTATCATTAGGGAGCTGAGCCCAATCGATACTGGATTTCCAGATTTGATGCAGAAAATACGTCTTGGAGTCTAATAAATTTTTATACACATAACCAGCATTGGGTCAGTTTGTTCACCACTGTTTCTTTGTTATTCAAAGCGAGACTAATACAGGTTGCCAGCATTGACCAGCCAATAAACTGATCAGCCTTTATTAGGGATTCCTTTGATTTAGCGTTGCAGCTTCAAACAGGCATGGAGCTAAAAATCTAAACTGAATCAGGTGAGACCATTTTAGTCCCATGGCCCATTCAGACTCCAAAAGAAATGAATCCACTTCCCATAATACAACCCAGGAGCAAATAAGTGACACGCACATGCCAGTGTTCATGTAGTCACTCTCATTGTTAGACAAAAGTTCCACACCGTGAGCTTCTTTATTGATATCATATCAAAAATTCCTACCAGCCAGCCGCCTCCATCAGTGTCCATGTCGCAGTAAGCTTCTATAGGTTTGGAGCGGTCATTGTTAATATAGACTGTATAGACACCATTCCTCTTATTGCCGTTCTTCATGATCTGAACACAGTCCATGGGGAATGGGTGCAGGAGACCAACTGGTGACGGGGATGTTGTGAGAAGATTATTAGAGTTTTTTTCATACCGATGATTTTTAACAGAGTACGAGATGTTAAGTGACGTGGCACAAACCTGTTTTGAAGATGGTTTCTACCACCTTGCTCCTCTTGTTGCCCCTGTAGGCAATAATAGTGACAATGTACCTCTTCCCCATCTCAAGACTTGATGCAGCAAAGCTGCTCTCACCGGCTACAAGCTGCTTTTCAACAGTCTGATGAAAACATATAACAGAACACTGAATATAATAGCATCACATTATGGATTTAACATTTCAGACTAAACAGAAAAGTAAATTGTGTTAGGTTTAATTACTTAGATCTCAATTTTAAAAAGACAGCAAACAGCAACAAAAGAAGCTGATTACTACCAGGTTTGCTTTGTTTATTGCCACAAGAGGTCAGTGTTCTACAGAGATTAAGATTAACATGCACCTTTAGCCCCAGTCAATTTCCCAAATGTCATTTAAATGACTGAGACTAGGAGAACATGTTGCCCAGAGATTCTGCTTATAACCAGTACAGAATAAGAGGAATCATCCTTCATCCTTCACCTTCAGGTCTTGTTTTTTTTGCTGCTAAAGTTACACAAGAAGTGAAAACAACATAATATGTGAGAAATTGTGCGTTTGAATATTATAAGTGTGAATACCGTGCTCTATGGTGCAAACTCATCGGTGCTAATCATTATGGCGACTTACCTCTGTGTTTCCCTCTTCATCCCTGTAGGTGAGGATGTAACCCTCAATGTCAG
Organism: Copadichromis virginalis; assembly: GCF_057382275.1. Lineage (NCBI taxonomy): Eukaryota > Metazoa > Chordata > Actinopteri > Cichliformes > Cichlidae > Copadichromis > Copadichromis virginalis. The sequence goes on from NC_140635.1 coordinate 20,723,551, forward strand.
CCAGAGGAGGAGTCCAAGTTAAAGAAGCAGAGTCCAGCGTCACATCTACAGCCCTCAGATCCTTGGGAGAATCAATGTCTGGTGGGTATGAGTGCAAATCAAAGTGGATTACAGCTCAGCAGTCATTTAGTCATTAATGCATTTGATAATATCATGTTTTCATTTGGTAAATAAACGTGTGCTCCATTTACAAGCCTTTAGCCCAAAAATTTAAACTGTGAAGAACAAATTAATGATTTCTATAAACAATAGGTACTTTTACATGATTTTTACTGATAATGTTAATCATTCGTCTGTCTATTATTTTCCTCTGTGAACCTAAAATGTAGAGCTTTTGATTCAGGCCGATTAAATTGGCAATTTAGATTTTCAGACTTTCTCCACATGAAGCACAACACAAGATATGACAACCATCTACCTGCACAGTTACAATTTGCCTGTGCAGATAAGCTAATACTTGTGCTTTCTCATTTAAATGCTTTGGGAGTTTGACCTGAAGCAGAAGCTGAGATAATTTGTCTGACACCGAGATGCCTGTTAGAGCAGTTGGAGCTTTAACCTCCCATGGATCAAGAAATTAGGGGAAGTCTATGCCACCATAAGGTGCAAAATCATCCCAAACCATTTTCTGTTTGTATTAAAAAAATTACTTCTTTTTTTTTTGTAAATAAAAGGGCAAAACAGCGTGAAGAGTGACATTTTGAGCAGCACCTTGGGTATCATAAGGAGAATGAAACGCTCCTGACAAATCTGTGAAACAGTTTGGTTCGAGACAGCTTTAAATGACATAATAATGGTGCTTTTTACTAGGTCCAATAAAGTCACAAATATAATAACATGTTCCTTTATGTGTCCCAGATGATATCGTTTGACACAGTAACGCTCCTGTTTGAACACAGCACCACACTGGCCTTCTGTCCGCTGACGAGTTACGACGAGAAAAGTTTATCATCCAAAACTCGGTCATTTTCTGCCTAATTGAAAAAGACCCAGCTTTCACTCAGTGCTCCCAGATGATTTTACAGATCATCTGTGAATCACAAAGATGCCCCTGTTGTAACACGATCACCACGTGCTGCTGCTTTTTACTTCAAACTAACCTCTGAGGCCCGCCATGTGACCTGACCTCCCAGGCCTCTGGGAATCATATTCCAGTCAGAGAGGTGGTCTTCGATACTTTAGAGGTTCCAAACAAACAAATATTGACTCTGTGATTGCATGTTAGTTCATTTAAAAATCTCCAGCTATACTTAATCTTTGATCCCTCTCAATACCAAGCTATGCCAAGAAGTACAACTTATACTGTTTGTCATCAGAAAGAAATGTAAAAAGATTTCTAGTCAACTCCACAGCAGTCAAGTCGGTGCAAACTGCTGGTCTCTTCATCAGAAACTCACTGAGTTTGAATGATCTGCAGCTGCTCAGAGAACGTGATGCCTTTTTGCCTTTTTTTCCAACCAATAAACCCCCAAAACTAGGGCATATGTACTTTAGTAATAATTTACTGGTCTCAGGTTCGGATCTTTTTATTACCGGTATAAAAGCAATAACATGTTTGAGCTTTTGCATTTGAAAACACCTGGGACTGATTACTAAAAGAAGGTACTGATGGACCCTTTGCAGCTTTTCATGTCTAGTAAGAAAGAATACTAAATAAATTGCTTTTGGATGAACTACAATTTAATGGTGTCTTCCTCTGCCTCTCTAGGAAATTGTAAGAAATTCTGACTGGTTGTTTTTGTGCAATACTGCTGACACATAACAAAAGGACACTCAAATGTTGCTGTTCATTATCAAGGAAATAATCTTGAGCTGCACCATTGTTTATTCTTTTGGGCATTCTCCATCTTGCCATGAAGCGTCATAAAATTTAGTTGGGTAGATTTTTGGGGGGCTTTCTCATCCAAACAGAGAGTCAGACCCACAAACAGGTAAACGCTGTTTAAAAGTAATGGGTATTTTCAGCATTTACAGCCAGTTAAAGCTCAGAGTTGGCTCATGTAAACATTCAATTAAGGACTACTTTAATAGGAGAAACTGGTTTTGCAACATCCTGCTGCTCTGCCCAAATGCATCAATGTATTTAACAGTAGAACCCAAGCCTGCAACAAATTTAAGAGAAGAAAAATGACCCTTTTCAATGTTTCATAAGAAAGAAGAGTTTCAATATCGCCAAAAGGGGGGAAAAAATCCACTTGTTCATATTGTATTGACCTGTCTGTGCTTTTGTTGAAATCTTCCTGGTTGCTTTGTCCCCCTTGACAGCCCAGATGTAGACAGTGTAGAGAACTCCAGGCCTCAGGCTAGTCAGCATGTAAGAGGTCCTGTCAGACCCAACAGGGATTTCCTCACTAGAGCCCTCAGAAGAGGTGTAGGTAAGGATGTAGCCATCAATTTCTGCCTGGGCTGGATCCCATGACACAGTGAAGCTGGATTCTGTTTCATCTTGGGCTAAGAGGTTAGCAGGAGCATCCAGTTCTAAAGGAAGATGTTAGTAGAAGAGGTTTACTGCACTACTCATGCACATTTCAAGAACTGCTTGTGCAAACTACAAGATGTGTTGTTTCATCTTTCACTACATCAGGGGGATGAAACAACTTAGCTTGAATTTTCTACAAGCATTAGTATCATGATTGTGAGTACGTGATGAATACTGATGTTTTTTAAGTTCACTTTGTCCATTTAGAAACCTGCTGGTTTGCGTCACATTTCACAGGCCCAAAGTGGTTTAAAGGAAATGATGAGTCAGGACTTCAGTTAGAAACTATTCAGCTCCTAAGTGGTCTCTTTAACTGTGTTTTCATCACATCTAAAATTATATCTACTGATTCCTGCCTTAATGTGGTCTGATGATCCACTTAAGATTTTCTCTCGCCAAACAGGTGAATAGGAACATTCAGTTCTGTACAAAAACATGATTAAGAGCATAGAGAACAGAATAAAGACAGATTTGGGGGCAAATTACTTGATTTTTGTGAAGAGGATTAAAAATTTAAATTTAACTGCCTGTTTGATTGTCAGAAAGGAGAGTACTTATTACTTGAATATGGTATTTATATTTGATGATGCACTGAGATTTTTTGGTCAAATATTCCTCTGATATTGCTGAAAATGTCTTGTTTTTCTGTCAAGAAACATTTCAGTTTCGGATCTGTTTTTTCCTATGTTATAGGTCCAAGGTGCTGTAGTTTGAAGAAGAAAAGTGCTCGTGATCATCGCAGTTCAAAAACTGCTGACATACATTATGTCATGACTGAAAATGGCTTTAAGAGAACTCTTCAATCCATGCTTCCCTTGCAATCAAAGATGCTGAGAAGCAAGTGAAATTAACATACTGTTGAATAAAAGATGTTGAGATGAAGTTCTCCAATATGCTGGCTAACCTGAATGGATCTGAGTCTGCATGAATCAAGGAAGGGTCCTTCGACTGGAACGGAACTATAAAAGGAGCAACTGCTCCGAATAGTGAGCATAATAGTCAATGGGAAAGAACAGGCCAGAGTGCCTCCCTGCACTGCAGGCATGACTGACTCAGAGGAAATCGCTGGGTTGTTCCAGAACATGCTGTGAGCTGGCACATGACTGCTCAGGAAGAGCTGAGGTAAGTTATTGGGGAAAAAGATGTCTGGGCTGCTTTCCCCCTTATTGACCCAAAGAAGTTGGCAAGTAGATGGATGAACTGATGAATGGATACATTGGAAAATTGCTTTAAACAAACAAGCTGATTCTGATTGGTCTACCATCTGAGAGACATTTTTTTAAGGTTTACAAGGAGGTTGACTTGCTGTCTTTTCAGAAAAGCTGTAATTATGGGGCATCTGAAGCTCTAGGGTATTAAACATGAATTTACTAGTCAGACAATTTGTTTTAACAAAACCGGCATCTGACACCTGTCTCAGCTTGTGTTGAGATCTTCCTGCTGGCTTTGTCTCCCTTGACAGCCCAGATGTAAAAAGTGAAGAGGAGCCCAGGCCTCAAACCAGTCAACAAATAATCAGACTCATCTGCCCCCACTGGGATTTCCCCACTAGAGCCGTCTTCAGAGGATGTGTAGGTTAGCATGTAGCCATCAATTTCTGCCTGGACGGGATCCCATGAAACACTGAAGCTGGATTCTGTTTCATCTTCTGCTAAGAGGTTAGCAGGCGCGTCCAGTTCTAGGGGAAGATATTAATACACAAACTCTAATGATGAATATTACAGTCATCTGGAATATTATGGGTGACAAATTAAATTAATCTAAAAAATGTGAAGGAATATAATAAATCCAGTTATTTGGTTGATAAACCTTGTGAAAACTGTATGTCAAGGTGACGGTAGACCAGTGCTGACAATTTAGAATTAATACTTTTGGAGGAATTGGGAAGGGTTAGCGATTTACTCAAACATGTTCAAACAATCATGATAAAGTCAGTATTTGTGTGAACAACTCGATTCTTCAACACATTCTGAACTCTCTTGGACAAACTATCTTGTCATTTCTTTAAGTAGTTTTCAGCATTAGTTCTCCAGACTTCAACAGAAGATCCACTGTGTTTTACACACAGCATTAGACACTCACTGATGTACGACTCCTGAGGTTTTGATGATGATTTTACTAAAAAAAATTCAAATTTTGATTCATCACTCCCTAAGCCCTGTGGCACTGATTTGCAGTCTGATTCCTCTGTGATTTAACATTCCTCAGTCTTCTCCCTGTTTCCCTTCCTTAAGAATCGCTTCTTGACAGCCACCTGTCCACTGAGACCATTTCTGACGAGGCTTCAGTGAACAATAGATGAATCTGAAGGAGAAATGCAAACATGTTCCACTTTGCTGACCAAAACTAAAGGGCCAGACACTCTCTCAGATCCTGTGGCAGGACTTTGCTGGTGTGTTTCCTACTTCCTAAAGACAGGACTTTCAGGTACTGTTCATCTGCTCTAGATAGCCTACCACTTCTTCTTTTCTCCTTAAATATTTTTGAGGACACCTGATATATGCCAAGATTTTGTCCAACAGGTAGTTCAGAAATTATATTTTATGCCTGTCAAACTGTGTTATCTTTGGCATTTTTCAAACAAGAAATGGGAACGAATTATATGTCTCTGCAACAGGCTGGTGGTAATAAAGAGCCTGAAAATACAATTTAAAATCAGTTATGTGTCATGTATAGACACCAATAAAGCCAGGGGGAACTATTGCTCAATAACTCAATAACTCTTGTCTGCCTCACTCGGAGCAAAATTTTTAAAAAATGAGGGATGACTCAAGACTTTTGGACAATATTGTATCTTTATACGTAACATAAAATATATTATCATGTAAGAGGCAAGGAAATGGGTTTTGTTTAACTTTGATATTAACCATTTAATGCTGAGGTTTGAAAAGAAAGTTAAATTTCTGAGACCTGTCTCAGCTTGTGTCGAGATCTTCCTGCTGGCTTTACTCCCTTTGACAGCCCAGATGTAGACAGTGTAGAGGACCCCAGGCCTCAGGCCAGTCAGCGTGTATGAAGTACTGTCAGACCCAATTACAATTTCTTCACTTGAGCCCTCAGAAGAGCTATATGTTAGCATGTAGCCATCAATTTCTGCCTGAGGGGGATCCCAGTGCACCCTGAAGCTGAACTCTGTCTCATCTTGGGCGAAGACGTTAGTAGGAGCATCCAGGTCTGCACAGGGAGTTGTAGTTAGTAGATACTGGTAAAAACACGTAATCACAGCTGTTGCAAACAGAAGAACTAAAAAAAATCAGCAGTGCAGAGCTTCACCTGTATCTAGAAGCAGAAGACACTGGAATAGATGTCAAACTTGGATTATACTCTGTGGTGAGCTTTAGCAGCTCTCTAGCCTTAAACAACAGCACCTCTTATATAAACCTGTTGTTTTTCATATATGACATATATGAAAAATCTTTTCAATGGTATCCAAAAATATCACATTCAACTATTTTGACACATTTTTTATTGAATCCAAGTTTGACGGCATGACACACTGCTATGTAAGCAGTGGTTCTAGGAGCTACTTGTAAGCAAAGAACATGGAAATTCTACATCGCATACATTTTACTAAGAGCAGGAAAACATTGTTAAGAACTGTTAAGAAACTAAAGTCATACTATGCTGTCAAGGAAAACTAATTCTATTACTAGCTCAGCCTGTTTCACCAGCTTGTGCCGTCACAGTCATTGTGATCCTGATGCGTAAAGATATTTTTTAAAGCACTCATACTTCTTGTTCTGCTGACTTTCTTCCAAAAACATCAATACCAGCAGACAGCAACAGCTGCTAATCTGCACAACAGCCAGATTAAGAGACATGAGAAGTGTCTTGCTCTGTTGACCAAGCAAAATGCTTCTGCTCAAACTTCTTATGAACATTCAACCCGAGGCTAAACTGGGCTGCTTTTAAATGAGGTGTACCACCTAATTATGTTAAACAGCATTTTTCACACAGAGTTCAAGTTCCACTCTTGGCAGATGGATAAGAGGGGCTGGTGTGCTAAGTGTGTAATGTCTATATTAATGCTTTTCACACATTGTCAACCTAGCACGCACAAGATCAAGAGGTAGTAATTGACCAATTATCTGTATGTTTTTTAAGGTCGTACATAAAGGAGCTTAAGAAAAAGAGACCCTAAAATCAACCTTTACTTTAGTTCACAGACTGCTCCAAGTTCAAAGGCAGCAAAGAACAGTTGCGCTTTTGATCACTTTTCAGACAATCAAAGGCTATTGTGCAATCAGTAAAAAAGAGACAAAAGATAAAAGCATTTGTTTACACTTTCAGCACCATTGTTAGAGTTTCTTTTTTCTGCCTTACCTTTGTAGATATTCCTAGCTGACCTCCAAAATATGATTCCTCTGTGGGAGTCTTCAATGACGGACAGCCAAATAATCAAATCAGTCTCTACTGTAATGTTTCCCCTTTCAGCACTTACTTGTTTCAGCTTCTGTTGAACTCTTTCCGCTGACTTTGTCTCCCTTATAGGCCCAGATATAGACAGTATGGAGAACTCCAGGCCTCAAGCCTATCAGCCTGTATGAGGTACTATCACGTGCTACAGAGATGTCTGAACTGGATCCCTCAGCAGAAGTGTAACTCAGCATGTATCCCTCTATTCCAGCCTGGGCTTGATCCCAGGAGACTGTTGCAGTGTCCTCTGTTACTTCGGTAGTGACGAGATTTGTTGGAGCATCAATATCTGAAGACGTAAAAAAGCAAAGAAAAAAAAGCATCAAAAAGAGCTGAAAAAGTCAAACAACCCATTAGAAATATGTTCATATATGCATCCACATACATCCCACACGTGGATACTAAATGAATAAGACGAAATTCTACATAAAAAATATAGAAAAAGAAAATAAACATTGAAGGAACAGAAGCAGACGGGACTGTAGAGAAACTGCACGTTCTGAACCAGAATACTAAATACGGCTGCTGAACTCACTTAAAGGTAAAGCAGTGAAGTGGTATTTTTATTAAATGTAAACACTAGCTAAATGCCAGATTTAAATGTGTGATGTTGAGAGTTTCTTGACATTATTGGCACAGTTTGCTTCCTCGGTATATTGAGATAGTCTGTTCCAGATTTTGGGGGCATAAGGCAAGGCAAGTTTATTTGTATAGCACAATTCAACAACAAGGTGATTCAAAGTGCTTTACAGAGACATTAGAAACAAGAACAAATAAAAAGCATGATTTAAAATTGATTAAACACCAAAAGCTGCATCCCCAATTTCTCTCTGTGAGGAATACTGTATATCTAAGAGTTTGGCAGCAGAGGATGTTTGAGTGCGAGCCAGGATATAAAGTGACAGACTTTCAGAAATATAAGATGGTCCAGATGGTCCAATGCCATTTAAGTAAGAGTATTTTTAAAGCAGTTCTGCAAGATACTGGAAGCTAATGTAGCTCTGCTAAAACTGGAGCGATGTGCTCTGTTATTCTCTCGTTTTACTTAATAACCTTGCAGCAGAGTATTGGATAAGCTGCAGTCTACTGATAATCTTTTTAGGAAGTCCAACAAAATGAGAATTGCAGTAATCCAGTCTACTAAAAATGAAAAAAAATTCTGAGTCGTGGCGAGCCAGGAGAGTCATATTTTGGCGATATTTCTAAGATGAAGGAAAGCTGCCTTGAGTTAATGCAGGGTTTAAAGCTCAAATCAGAATGTCAAACAATGCCATGACCTTTTACTTGAAATCTTACTGTGTCACCTGTTGTTGCTCACTTATAAATAAACTTGGTTTTTGAGCCAATTAAAAGATTTTCCATTTTGTCTTTGTTAAGTTAAAAAAAGAAAAAAACTGTTGTCATCCATCTATTAATGTCAGTTGCTAGAGAATTCACAACATCACTGACATTGGTCTCTACAGAAACATATAGCTGTAGACTATGGCAATCAATATTGATAAGGTTGTATAATGAAAAAAAAAAAGAACTCTATATAATAAGAAAAGTAGAATACCTGGACAACATCAGCCAGGGTCTATTGGCAAACTTTACAAGACTAAACAACATAACCCTGAAGTAAATCCTCATAAATACATGACCTGGGTTTTCTGTCAGTGCCTTTTATAATAGCCAATATAATAGCCAATAATTTTTTTAGTTATTGGTAATTATTAGTGTATTTTATGCATCACCACCTGGTATGGCAACAGCACCGCCTACAACCGCAAAGCTCTCCAGCGAGTAGTGTGGTGCTCTGAACGGATAATTGGAGGTGAGCTTCCCTCCCTCCAAGACATCTACAGGAAGCGGTGCCTGAGGAGGATCATCAAGGACTCCAGTCACCCCAGCCATAAACTGTTCAGACTACTTCCATCAGGAAGGAGGTTCTGCAGCATCCGGTCCCGTACCAGCAGACTGAGAGACAACTTTTTCCATCAGGCCATCAGACTGCTGAACACGTCATAGACACCTCACCTTCACTACTGGAACTTCAACATTATGCACTCCATACTGTACAGTAATGCCACTGTTTTGCACATGTCTCAACTCTGTATATTTTTATATATTTTATTTATTGTTGGCTCTATTTAATTTGTAAAATATGTGTACACACACACACACGTAGAAAAACATTTAGTATACACATCCAGAAATTTTTTATTTATTTTTTTGCATATACTATTATATATTATACATATATTTATTAGTTTCAGATTTAGCCATTCGTATATTTTGCCTGTTTATGTTATTGTATTTTGCACAACTCTGTTGCTTGTGAAGCTCGCACACAAGAATTTCACTCGCATGTGCTGTACCAATGTACCTGCACATGTGATGTGACAATAAAAGTGATTTGATTTGATTTGATTATTATGGTTTTATATTTTTACAAATATTTTAAATTTTTTATTAAGGGTTATTGTGGTGTACTTTATGTGTATGAATGCTGGGCAGACTTTTCAAAACTGAAAGCATCACAAATGTGTAAGATATAGTCACAGTAACTCCACCGATGAGGTGATGAGGGCTGTTGCTAACAGTCAAACATCAGTTGATGAGAAAGAGCCAGAAAGATCTCTGTGGTTAATAGACAGTACTTAACACTTGTTAAACCGAACATTAAAATTGAAGGGTTATACAGAGAGGACTTTAAGAAGTTAACATCTAACTTCTGCAGACACCATTATTCTTTTTTCTTAGAAACATGTAAGTAGTCTATAATTACCCACTTAGCCACCAGTTGCGCATGGATTTGATAGACAGACTTCTTGCCCATTAGTTCACTTTAGCTGATTTAACACCACATTGCAGCCCTGCATTCTTCAAGACATTCCTTGAAGCAAGGACACTATGATGCTGTCAGATCAGACATTAGCAGTCTTCACAGTCTTTCCTGGAAGACCGACAATGTGTTGTGCTTTTCTTGATGTGTGCACAGAAAGTGAAAAAAAGAGTGGGGGAGACAATAAAATAGAATAATAAAAACAATAAAAACTGAAGACAGCTTCAGAGACATTCAAATTGCTGACTTTCTTACCTCAACACAGCTGGCAAAATTGAGGTGAAGTTCAAATTGTTGGTTTTGGAAACAAAACCAACAAATTGTGACACAGGAAATGTGTTCGGCCAGGCATTTTCTGACCATTTCACAAGCGCTTCTAAAAGGTTTCACCGACCCCTGAAAAACAGCCCGTTCAAATACTGATGGCTGTCTCGCCTTTTTAGTCAGCAGGTCAGGCTGTAACATGGCACATTCGTGATACACATTTTTATCCAACAGAAATGTACATAAGCCTGTTACTGTTTTATTAATGGATGCTGAAGATTAAAAAAAATGAACAAAAGGAGAATTTGTAACATCAAAGCAACCTAAGTTACTGATCTGTTCATTGCACTGTAATGCATGAGCTGTAGAGGAAAGACAAGCAGACCAGAACATCGAGCTTCTGTTTCGGTGGCTCGAGGAAATATGAAGGATGCATACAAGACTCTGGTGAAGCTGTGAGTGTTGTCTGGATGGGCTCTGGGGTCGGTCGAGGTACTCATCATGAAAGTGTAGAGGGAGAGCAACAAAGAAAGTAAGACTGGAAATAAAGTCACAGAGGCATAGTAGGAGAGACACAAAGGAAGTGAAGGGAAATGTAAAAGTAATCATCATTTAGGATTATTCCTCTGTGGCAGCAGTTGAGTCGAGGTCGTTCTTGTGTCAGTGTGCAGTGTGCATCGTGAAAACTGATTGATGATGCATCCAAGAGAAGAAAGGAAGTGTGCAACTGTCTAACTCTATATCCCCTCTTTGTCTCTCCTCTCCTCTCCCTCTGTCACTTCCCTGTCCTTGTGGCTGCACTGCCTGACAGCCTGTCATGAGCTAAACCACAGAAAGAATTTATAATAGCTCCTTTTTATTAGAGCTGTGTGTTTCCTCCAAGGCCTCGAAATGAGAGGTCATTCACTTTTCTAAGCACCTTAACTGAAAAACACTAAACAAGCTTAGTGTTGAACATTTAAGAACATTTTGAAATTAATGACTAATAATGTCAGTTCTGCACCAGAACTGCATGACCTAAAAACAGGAAGTGGCAGTATGCACCACCAGGGAGATGTCATTGCATTCTGGAAATTGGCAGTAACTGTGAGGTGTGAGGCAATAACATATGATGCATGTGGCACAACATATAAAGCCTGTTAGTGCAAAAATGTTTTTCGTTTTGAATTGATCTAAAACACTTGAAAGAACTTATCAGTTTGAATATCTTCATTCTTTTCATCATTCATTATTCAATTATTTGCTATGTGACCTGAACAAAGCTCCTTTAGAACATAGCGGTAGCATTTAGGGCAAGCAAGGCTGGCAGTGCCTTTCCAATAAAATCAGAAAATCACTATAAAAAAAATGAACTTACCGTAGTCTCTCTCCTTTCATCTTAAATAGCATTTTGCCATAGAACCTGTCTTACTGCCTTTAAATTACTGCCATCGTGTGTCCACAGTTGGCTATTGTCTCTGGAACCAGGATTTACTCCGCTTGACTCTGATTCCAATTAAATCTATAGGCCAGCAGAGTTTTCTAGCTGCTTCCACATGCACATTGTGGATAAACCTCTGGTTTTTGACTGGAAATTGATTTGGATACTGGCGCGCTAGACAATCTGCCCTGGCTCTACTTTCAGATCAGTTATCATGTACATTTTATTTAGGGCTGGGTATCGTCACTGATTTCTAGAATCGATTCAATTCCGATTCACAAGGTCCCGAATCGATTCGATCCACGATTCGATTTAATTCGATTCGATTTAAATCTGGGAAATTTTGACAGTCAGATCAGTACATTTACATATTTTTGTATCAATAAAAAGGAAGCTGACACACGCAAGACTTTATCAAAGGTGTGAGCGTCACAGCAGATGCCTTTGTGTCAAAGTAGCTGAAGATAAAACAGAAAAACATGAAGGTTTTCCTGGCCTGGGATTTATAAAAATATTCTGCAGTACATCAAAAACGAAAGAAAACCATTAATCAACATATGAACATTACCTCTGAAGTTACAGCAGTTTTATTAGAGACACGTTAAGCGTTTTGCATTTTGAATAATTTTAAAAAGTTTAAATTTGTTCAGTATTGAACAGCAGAAATGAGGTTTTCTTTTCGGAAGAATGTAAAAGGGAAAAAAAACAGTGTGAGAGAGAGAGAGAGAGAGAGAGAGAGAGAGAGAGAGAGAGAGAGAGAGAGAGAGAGAGAGAGAGAGAGAGAGCTGTGCATCGCGGTGGAAGCAAAACAGTAAAAGTCAGAGTGAATTCATGACGATTTTATGTGAACCGTTTGGATCTTCTTTTGCTGCTGGTTCGGTCAGTATTGTTTGGAGAGAGATCAAACTAACAGCTTTAGAATCGGCGCATAAAGGGCGTGAACACAAAGCGCGGACCCGCCGACAGATCAGAATCAGCGAGCTGTCGGCTTTCAGCCCCGACCGTGAGAAAGGCGACATCTAACTGATTCTGATCCGCGGGTTGCGCTGTGTGTTTAAGTCTATGTGCAGAATCCGTGTACCTGCTCTCATTTACTGTCTTAACTGTTTGGTGGTTCTTGAAATTTTGTGAGATGTCACCAGAGATTCTGGCATTTTGGGCAAAATAAATTTATATTAAAAAATCGATTCAGGATTTTAATGAATCGATTTTACGTCATCCAAGCCAGAATCGATTTTAATCGATGAATCGATTATAAAAACCCACCCCTAATTTTATTAGATTGCACTGCGAAAGAAGATTTTAATATCTCCTTCAGGACTTTGAATCAGAACTTATGATGGAGAGGGGATCTCAAGTCATCTCTAATTTAATTTAAAAAAAAAACCTCTTTTAATTAAACCAGAGAAATACCTTGGTTGAACAAATGTACAAACTGTGCTTTGTAATAGATATCTGATTCTCACAGGAGAGCGACCACATGATTTAACTGAATGTGATGCACGACTGTAGAATAAACAGAATATAGTATTTAAAAGATTAATAGAACATTAGTAGAAATTTGACAGCAGAAATACCAATACTATACAACACTGAATGGGGAAAATCGTTGCAGAATGAGTCATTTTTGCAAACAATTGTATGTACAGTTTGCCAGTAATGCATAGTTTATGTGTAGTGAGGTCTGTTTATAGTGTTTTATTGCTCCTATTATTACTACAATTCTAATCAATTCCTGAAGAATTCATCATGGTGAGCTAATGCAAAATATGATGATAACTATAAAAGTCAGACCTTTTCACAATTCTTCAGCTAGGAATGAGTGCAGAAAGGTTGCAGATGTCTATGCCTATTTAAGTACAGCATATAAAAAAAGAACAAATGAAAATACAGAATCATACACTGGTACGCTGATTAAATGTGTTCGTTATCTCTATTCTCTTGTGTTAAAGTTACTGCCCACCACTGGATTTTCTTTTTTCTAATGTTCTTTATTCCCCTCTGAACAAACAAGTCCAATCCCTCAGTCGTCTGACATTTTCTATAAGTTATTTGATACGTTTTCTTACGTGCTCCAAGCCTGCATTTGCTCTGTATGATGGATCCAGTTACTCCAAACGTTCTACCCCACTAGCTGTGCAGCGTCAGTGACTACATGGCTACACAACACAAGCTGCGACTACGGCCATTTGGAGGACAACTTATCCATTATGGGTGACATGTTCAGCAGACACTGACCACAAGGCACTCAGTAGTAGGCTGTCTTTCATCATTTAGAGCCTTACAGATTCACAGCCTCACTGTACAGTGAAAGCCATACAGTATGGCTACATATGGAGCAACAGAGCTCCATTCATTCAGAGACTACAATATGTCAGGCTTGATCTATGCCCTAGTTGAGTTTATTAGCATGTTTGCCCAACGACTTGTATGTGCTTTAAGTAACTCATAATTCTTAATGACAGAACTGACTTATCAACATACCTATATTTTGTCCTTACATATAATATGAATTGTGTGAAACTCCCTTTTTTACGTTATGAACTATCCTTTCATAATTTATTCACTCCACGTGGCAGCCGTAAGTAAGTTTTAACAAATACACAAAGAGAACAATTTTTCTTTCTTCTGAATGACAGGTTAAAGGTAAACACCACTGTAACTGTAAAATAATCCAAATATGTTCCAACAAGAAAATACAGTACACTGTTAACATGGACATATTTCAGGGAAAAACAAACTGTGATCTTAGTTCAGCCCTCAGATTATACACAACAGCCTAACTTCTGGCACTGACCACTCATGGAAGCATGATTGTTAAACGTGGAATAAAAGCAATCAATCTGTGTTACTGTCTGTGTGAATCTGTGGCAGAAATAGAGCATTTTCTGTGTTATAAGGGACAATTCTTGTAGCAAAATTATATAGTAGGTTTGAAAAAATTTGCCCAAATTTCAATGGACAATGGCTAAAAGATCCTGATTTTTCTTTTGTTCATGTTTAAACAATTTTGGAAGATACCTGTGCAATGTATAAATTAAAATTAATTAAAAAATTAATTAATTAAAATTAATTACAATTATTATGAATATTAGAAAAAGTAAAAAAACAACAACACACTTTTGAGCATAACAGGCTCAAACATCAATGCTACTAATGCAATAACCTACACCAAGATTAATTAAGAAGATACCTACAAACAACATTATCTTTTTCTCACACTTAATAGGTGCATAGAGCTGTTCAACTGCTCCAATTGAATCAACACACGAAGAGTAGTTCTACACAAAATCTGTCATTCCCAGTTTGACCTTTCGGGAATTTGTTTTGAATCCTCATTACTTTTATAAAATGTCTCTTCTCACATTTTCATTTGACATTTTTCCAGCTCTTTGTATTTTGTCTAACGCAAAGAGCTGGCTCAAAAACCTCCGATGGACACATTTGAGTGGAAAATTCAACCCATCTTTGAACGTCAAGCCATCTGCTTTTTGTTATAAAGGCCTTGGTGGTGACTTTATTGAATCTGAATCAGCAGTAGCAGCTGTGGTATGATGTGTTTATATGCCTCTTAAGCTTTGGACAGGTTATAGTAAGGATGACAAGTCTGGTCCTCAGTTTCTCTTTTCGTATGTTGTCATTGGTGGCAATAAAATGAAAACATTCAGCCAAAAATTGTGCATATTCCGCAACATAAACATAAATCCAACATAAAAGTCATAACGAGGCCCAGCTATAAATATCCACTGTCATTCTTTTATTTGCTATGTAATACCTTGTTATCAGTAGTGCAGAAGGTAAACAACTATAAAAGGAGCCACAGCAAAATAAGTTTAGCAGGATGCCAATTGTGATGCGTGACAGACACTGCGAAAGAGACGATGAGAAGGCACATAGGACAGATGGCAACAGTGGGGAAACCTTTCAACTGTGGCGCTTACACAATATGTAAGATGGCAGCTGTAGTCTTAGAAGTACCTACCCAATAACGCATTACATAATGTCCCATAAATTGTTTCTTTATGACCCATTGTTTTTATATCCTGTCCTATTCCTGTTCTTAATTCCCCCTATAAATATCTTGATTTATCACTCGACTCTGGTTTTTTAGCTCTAATGCCAACACTTAGTGTCTTATTCTTCTTTATTACAGCTTCCTCTCTGTTTGTGTATTTTCAATATTCCCCCCCCCTCATGTTCCTTTTATCTCCTCCCGTGTATAACCCCGCTGCCCAATAGTCACCTATTATCATGTTCGGCGAGATAATAGGTGACTGTGCTCTCTGTTGCGCCATGCCAGTCATCGAGAAACTAGCACATCCTCTCTGCCAGACAGAGCTGAGGAGTATCCTCTTCAATCACCTCTAAGCCTTTTCGTGCTACACCTAAAATGAAGGATTGTAGCTGCTGGAGTGGAGACAAGCCACTGTCTGTCTGGTGTAGATTAGCCCATTCGCGCACACACACATACACATACACGCACACACACTTATGCAGTTGCTGCAAAAGTAAGTGGCATACACACAGAAAAAAAGATTAGTGAAGACATGAGTTCTTGAGTACCTGACTGTCTTCAAAAGATGAGAGGTGAGTCTTGAAAATACCTTGCTAAGGCTGATGACTAAAAACCATTAAACTGGTTGCCTCAGTGTCTAAAAAAACAAAAATAACAACTCACCCACCCAAAATGAACAGACTTCAAACTGAAGAAAGCTTTAGAAGTGAGTAATCTCTAAAGAGAGGAGGAAAGATGGGAAGGTGAATGAGAGACAGAAAAGAAGATAATGGGAGAAACTGAAAACCTGATGTGCCACTGTGGAGCATTTGGCGGTCTGTTAAATTATAACTATATAGCAACTTAATGTCAAGAATGGCTGTGAAAGTAAAGAGTAAAAATGTATTCCTCATCACGTCCTAAAACTCACGCTAAGACCAAAATGCTAATATCCAACAACACCAGACTCTGTAAATCATGGACCTTCTCACCCTGACTGTCAGGGAGCATCTCATAGTCATTACAGAATTCATATCATGTTTCCCCTCTGTGACCAAGCTCACCACAACCATTAAAGATTGCTCAAATTATTAGGTTGTAAATTCCAGCCCTCCATCCATAACCCACAATCCTGCCTCTTGCTGGCTGTATTCATTGTAATGTTATCACTGGCTCTGTAAGGATGGTAACAGCAGTTTGCATAATACTCCATAGCATTTTTTGTGTCTGACAGATTATGTGTTTTTCCTCTTAGCATCTGACCACAGGTGAATTATAGGTGACACAACAAGAGCTAAGCGCACTCATTGGTGGTACACCCAATTCAAAATTAAGTGGAATATGGTTTTCCTCGCTGTTTCTCTGATGTTTTTCTGTTCCAAGAGTGGCTGATCTATTATATTAAGTGTCATCCACAGTCAGACTTCTCCAGTGGTCGCAGAAATGCAGTCTCAATGCAATTAATGTCAGGCAGCAGTCAATTTTGAGAAAATTGGGCCCACTTTATGCTAACTGATAATAAGGCACAGCAGTATGAGATTCAACAACTCGTGAATGCTGATGTGTTGACACTGACCTGTGGCACCGGTGACAGAAGAAGCTTTGCCCCCATTGTTTCCCTTAATGGCCTGCACTGAGATGACATACTCTGTTCCTGGATACAAACCTGTGGGAAGAGACAGTTAGTCTTAAAAGAAGCAAATGTCCATCAGTCTCTGATATAATGCTCCAAAACAAGGGATTTACAAACTTTGAGGAAAATCTTGAGTAGAAGTAGAAATTACTTTTCTGACTTTTCTCAATCAAATCCTTAAATTATGGGATCCCTTTTCTATTAGACTACATGAAATGTATATTATACCCACTTTCCTGGTAAAAGAACATTCACCCTCTATCAGTTTTACATATCAGAAAATTATATGAAAGAAATTCTGCTCCTTACCAGGTCATATACAACTCCAAATGAACTAGAAAATATGAGACATAAACCCATGTCATTAGTTATTTATTTGTCATTATTTATTTTAACAAAAATTTAAGCCAAATCGCAGAAGTAGTGTATTTAATTTATACAATGCCAAGTAGGGGAAACATTCAGCCTGAGAAGGTCCTTTCCAAATAAATCCAAGTGCATCATGTGAAAAAGATGATTCAGCAGAAAACATTGAAGACAGCTGCCAATCTTCTCAGGAGTGGACATCCAGCAAATTCCCCTCCCAAGGCCAGACCGTACAATGCAACAAACCCAAGAGCTGGCTCTCAGACAAACGGGCCTCAGTTAACATGTTAAATTTGAAGTTCATGACAGTACAATTAGAAAAAGACTGAACAAGCATGGCTTGTTTTGGAGGCTTGGCAGAAGAAAAAGTCTTCTTTCTAAAAAAAAAAACATGGCAGCGTAGCTCATGTTTGCAAAGTTACATCTGAACAAACAACAAGAGCTCTGGAGCAATGTCCTTTGGACAGATCAGACGATGTCGAGATGTTTTTACATGATGCCTAGAGCCATGTTTGGTGAAAACCAGTCATAGCATGGATTGATTATTTGACTTGTTTTTGAATCATGGGATCTGGGCACCTTGAAGTCATTGATTTGACCAGGAATTCCTCTGTATACCACAGAAATCAAGAAATGTGAGGCCGTGTGTTCAACAGTTAAAGCTTGGCTGAAACAGTCAGCCTGAACTTAGTTTTTCTGCACTTTGGCTTTTGAATCATTTTGGTTTTTGTGAATTAAATAATGATGTTTAATATGTCATGTGTTGCTGTTCATCTCAGTTATATATTTACCTAATTAAGATCTGATAATAAATAAATAATTGTTTATTGTTTCGTGATATGTAAAACGTTTGAACGGACAGAGAGCATACCTTCTTTTTACCATTGCTGTATACTGTGTGTTTATGAGATGATGTCATGTTCCATGTTTTATATTCCAACATTATTAATATTTTTACCCTAAAGCTTAATTTGAACTGAATATTTAAAGTAACTGTGTCTGTATATGTAAGTTTTTGTAGCACTTTTACAATATAAATTGCAAAGTAAAACCAGAAGATTATTTTAAATCAAATTGGATGACTATTTCAAGATTTATGTCCAAAAGCGTCCAATTCAAGATTCAAGAAACAAGGTTACGGGACTATTTACTTCTTATTGATTAGCTTAGAACCCATAGCTTACTCTAATAGCACAACAGTTCGAGAAATACTTTTGTACATTGTTCACAAACTTGTAAGACTCACCCACAATAGTGTGTTTGGTGCGCGCCTCTTGGCTCCTCTGTACCTTCAGCTCCTCCTCTTGCCCTTCTGGGTCAGTGTGTGTAAGCCTGAAGTAATCCATCTCAGCTTGAGGGTTCTGCCAGTCCACCTCAATAGAGACCTCTGTCTGGCCAAGAACTCGGATACCATCAATAGTTGAGACATCTGGGAAAGGTGATACAAGGTTAGGTGGAACTGAGTGTATAGACATGAAGCTCAAACTTAGAAGTCTGCCTTAAAGCTTTTGCAAACAGAAGCATCTGCCTTGCTCTGCTTCCACATGTCCCCGAGCTAGACAATGATCTCCCAGCACACTGAAATGTGACATTTCTAGGAAAGAGAGCCAAGCAAGAATTCCGCCTCTGGCCATCTGCAAGATATTATAACCAAATAATAGACAAATATTTGTATTTGGCATGAAACAAATATTAAAATCACTCATGGGTGCATTTCTTTTTTCTTTCTTTTTTTGACATCGCCAGCGTCATCTTAGAAAAGTGCATATAAAGGTTTATTGATGTTTTCTAAAGTAACCTTTGCGTACTCTGTGCTTTCCCACATTTAAAGTCACAGCATTCACATAATAAAGTCAGGATAAACTAGTTTAACATATCACCCAGCAGGACACACAAATTAAACACAGTCATGTGGGGTTCAATAGTCGAGAACGATCCTTGAGCAGTTCTGTAGACTAACATTTTACAGCTATTTGTAAAGCTGTGACATCTACTACACCTCAAGAATCAAACATCATAGTAATGCTTTAGTGCCGCCTACACTTTACACAGTGTACATTGTGACTTACTTTTATTTTTAAACTTTACATGTCACATGAGCATTTTCACTTCTACCTGTATGTAATTACTTTAAAACAACAGTAACAGCTCAAAGCAGCCGCCATGTCAAAATGCTTCAACCTCAATGATCAGATCCCCATGTTCCCCAGGATGGGGAATCAGCTGCTATAGATTTGGAGGTGATGGGAACGAGATGACAGAAAAGGAGGAGCACAAACCACAAAAAAAACCCAACCAAAAAACCAAAAAACACAAAACAAAACAAAACAAAACAAATCAGAATAAGGGGAAAAACCACTAAAAAGAGGATCGAAGTTAAGGACATGCAATCCTGGTATCCTGGTATGAGTAGTAAAAAGAAGGGCATAGAGAAGATATCAGTGCATCATGAATGGTTCCTCACAGTCTGAGTCTATAGCAGCATAAATGAGGGATGAAGATTGAAGTCTGATGTGAAAAGTAGAGAGCGTGTCTGTATCGTGAACCCAAACTGGGAGTTGGTTCCACAGAAGATGGGCCTGATAGCTGGAGTCTCTGCCTCCCATTCTACTTTTAGATAATCAAATAACCAAAAATGAGCCCGCAGTCTTAGAGAGATATGCTCTGTTGGAATGAAATGATACTATGAGGTCTTTAAGATATGATGAAGCCTGATCATTCAGAACTTTGTATGCCACTGCATCCTCCCATCTCTCAGAATATTCTGAATAATTCAGACGTTAATTAGAGATATGCTTCTGCAATTTCATGAGGAAAAAGTGAGTTCCATCAAACAAAGCAAGCGTTACCAAATGAAAAGCTTCTTTTCATGCCAGCTGTTGTGCTTCCCAAAAGAAAACTTAAAAACATCCATCCAAACCCTCTTTTGAAGTAGATCATTGTTTGAAGTTAAAACAAAAAGTATGTACCAGTCTGCCTCACACAACAATAAGCCAGATGATGGCGTGGCTTCTTATGCCCATATGTGAAAGCTATGCTCTGTGAGGTTTTCCATGGTAAACCAATCTAACCACACTCCCACTTTCTGCACGTCTCCCATCAATCCTGTCAAGTAATCTCTTTCTCTACACATCTGTGTCCCGCCACATCTGTGAGCAAGTTCATGGAGCCATTTCCTTGAGAATTAAAGGCTAACAAGCCAGCCTTTAATGAAACACTTAGTAATTAAAGTCTTCAGTCTGTTCATTGCTTTTTTACCATAGAATTTCTGTGAAAGACAAAGACGAATACAGGAACAATCGTGCTCATTCTACAAAAGTAACAGAGAAAGTGAGGCAGGTTATCAATCCATGCCAGGTCCATATTTTCATTCCTGGACTCTACCAGAATAGCATTTATGGTCTTTTAATGCCAAATCACATACACAATTACGTTTGACTTCAAATGCAACTATTTTATCCCGAGAAAATCTAACTTAATCCCTAAGACCTGCAGGCCACACCTGCCCTCAAAGCCACGGTAGTCTTTAATAGGTAACATCTGCTTTCACTTTAAACCAGCAGCTCATTTAAAGGAAACATGCTGCACACCGCCGAGTTCTGCTACAGCACTAATGTCTGTTAGTCTGAAAAATACTAATTTTAAAGCTCTGTATTTGTTTTTTCTGTCCTGATCAGAACCATCTGTGCTCACCTGTGGTGGCTTCAATCTCGTCAGCTTCACTTTGGATGCCCTTAACCACCGCATGTACTTGGACAATGTAGGTAACCCCAGGAGTCAGTCCTGTGATGAGGTAGGAGTTCTCTGTGTTGGCGACCGAAATCTAATATGCAGTTGATGAGAATAAGTTTGTAAGATGAAATAGGTAATATACTTTTTTTTTTGCTACAACCTGTATTTGACACAGAAATGATCAAAGTAGAAAAACCTACCTGCTCCTGCGCACCCTCGTCATTTTTCGGATAATATGTCAACACATAATACTCGGCCCCTTGAACGGACTCCCACTCAACCAGGAGAGAGACGTCAGTCACTTGGACCACCTGCAGACCCTGAGGTGCCAAGACTGAGAGAACAAAGAGACATACACAGAAGTCAGGAATTAACAGAATTTAACAGTTATTTTTATCAACAAGTCCGCTATCATGTCCACAAGTTCTTTTTCTGATTTTGTTGTTCAGGCTTGCATTTTAATTTTTCTTTTTTGCTCGCTTCACTGTCTTCTCTTCCTCTGTCTTGTCTATTTGTAGCTGTTGTTGTCCTCCTAAGGCCTCCACTATGAAGCAGGATTTCATCTTATCCATGTAACTTCAGGGTTAACCTTGGGTTAACCTTGGGTTAACTGGTGCCTTTAATACCATCCGGCCCTGTATGCTTCAAGAAAAACTGAACAGGATGGAGGTGGACCCCTGCCTGGTGGCTTGGCTCTCCGACTACCTCACCGACAGACCACAGTACGTCAGGCTGAAGGACATCACGTCTGACACAGTGGTCAGCAGCACAGGAGCACCACAGGGAACTGTGCTGTCCCCTCTTCTCTTCACCCTGTACACCTCTGACTTCTGCTACAACTCTGAATTATGCCATATTCAGAAGTTTGCAGACGACACAGCCATCATGGGGTGTATCTGGGATGATCAGGAAGAGGAGTACAGAAGTCTGGTGAGGAACTTTGTCGCATGGAGTCACACAAACCACCTGCAACTCAACACCTCAAAGACTAAGGAACTGGTTGTGGACTTCGGGAGGTCCAGAGAAGGTCCACTACCGGTTCAGATAGAGGGGGAGGAGGTGGAGGTGGTCAACAAGTACAAGTACCTCGGGCTGTGGGTGGACAATAAACTGGACTGGTCATGCAACACAGAGCACCTGTATAAAAAAGCCCAAAGCCGACTGTACTTCCTCAGGAGGCTGAGGTCTTTTAACATCTGCAGGAAGCTCCTGAGGATGTTTTACCAGTCAGTGGTTGCTGGAGTACTTTTCTATGCTGTGGTGTGCTGGGGGAGCAGCACAGCAAAGAAGGACTCATCCAGGCTGGAGAAACTGATCAGGAGGGCTAGCTCTGTGGTCGGCATGAAGCTGGACACTCTGGTGACAGTGGCAGAGAAAAGGACATTAAAGAAACTGCTGGACATTATGAACAATGCTGGGCATCCTCTGCACACGGCCATTAACAACCAGAAGAGTCTGTTCAGTGACAGGTTGCTTCTCCCCAAGACAAGAACTAACAGACTTAAAAACTCCTTTGTCCCACACGCCATCAGACTGTTTAACTCCTCCCTGGAGGGGAGAGGGAGGAGAAACAGGAGGACAAAGGAGGGGGGAACAACTAAGCTGTAGTGCCTCTTCACCTCACTGTGCAATACCTTGTGCAATACTTTTGTAAATAGTCAACGGTGCAATAGACTCAATACTTGAAATGTGCAATTCACTTGTATTTTTATTTTTATTCCTATTTATTCTATTTATCCCCTTCGTATATTTTATTTATATTGTCTCTGTATTTATATATATGTGTGTGTGTGTGTATACATATATATATATATATATATATATATATATATATATATATATATATATATATATATATAATATTCTGTAACTCTGTAACTTCTGTCGGTGCTGTGCTTTTTTGGAAATCGAATTTCCCAGAGGAACCCACCCGAGGGATTAATAAAGTTCTATCTAATCTAATCTAAATCACTGCCTGTCCTGTAAAAGATCCCCCAGACCTCAGAGCTTGGATAGTGGCAGGGTTTAAAGTTTTTTTCTTCTCACCAACCAAACCACACACACATTCATACGACATGTTTAATATTAAATTACTGAACACTGCATTGTCTACAGCAGCTGTGCTGCTTTAAGCCCTTTTCATATTGTTCCTATAATATGGTTTCAGCTTCCTTTGCAGTTGCTCTGCTGCCGTACACTTAGCTATATTTTTTGATTTGACAGATGCTGCCAACACAACAACGTTCATATGAATTTGCCAACTAGATTGATAAACTCCTGGTTGATAAACAGCTTGATAGCTTGACCGCTAGGGTCAGGATAATCGACCCCAGCCTACAAGGGCTTCACCACCTGACTGTTAGGATAAGTGAATACAGATAATGAAAGCATAACCTGGATATGCTAAACTCACTTCGTACTACAAGGCCCTGAGGGGGGTGTACTATGAAGGAAATTAAACATAGATAGGTTTTCTTCGAGTTAGCTGGGTCAACAAAACCCCAAGCCCTAGACAGAGATAACACATATCATTGTGATCTTTTATCAACTTTCTCTGTGAAACTGGGTTTTCTTAAAGTTTTAAAACTTTAAGTTTGACATAAATTGCTATCTTATTAGTCTTGCCTTGTACTGTAGTACAGCTCTGTGGTTTCCAAATGTTGATTTATTTTGTTTTTCCCTGTGTGTTTTTTGTGCTTTTACTTCCTGTCTTTGCTTTCCCTGCCGTGAGCTCTGTCAGGACATCTATTTTAACAACCTGTGTTTCCTGGTTGTCTTGTGTTTCTCACATTCGTCTTTGGATTTCAGTTCTTTGTGCCTTGCATTATGTTGAATTTGCTAATAAAGCCTATTATCAGTCCCCACAAACACCTTCACTGTGCTGCATAACACCTACACTTATTCAATCTACCAAAAGGCTTAAATCTTTTTTTTTTTTCAGTTGATTGTCAAAGAACCAACAAATCATGAACACGGAAAAATAGGTGTTTTGTTTTGTTTTTTTACTCTAAATGGAAAGAAAGACTCCTTTAAAGTGCTTCTCTGGCCATTCTGGAAAAACATGGTGGGGGAGCTAAGAGTAAAAACAAACCAAAACCGCAGCCAAAACACAGAAGACGACATGTCAGCCGTGTTGGGGAGTGAGGCTTTTTAAAGGCAAGGTGAGCTTTTGTGGGTATGATAGAGGGAAATAAAATGGCAGACTGTATAGATTTTTTTAAAAAGAAAAAGAAAAAGCAAAACATGGCGTGCAAGTAAAAGCTTATTACAAGGGAAAATGAGAAATGTGAAATGAGTGGTTATGTGGTCCACTATAGCTTTGGCAAGCAAGGAATTCACATAAGATTTAGATGCTGTTCCACAAGGTAAAGTCAGGAAGCTCGATGTTTTTCTTCAAATGCAGCAGTCTTTTTCCATCAAAGAACAGTTAAAATTCTCCTGTTGCTAATCCAGGCATGACTATCAACCATCTTTGCCCTTAAATATTATTTCAGAACAGCTGGTGTGAATACATTTGCATAATAAGATTGGAAAAGCAGAAAATAATGGTGATTTTCTGCCTTTTCGGCTTGAAAATCAGCAAAATGCTATCAGAGGAAGAAAATTTTACTGAAACGACACGTCTGGACTTCTTTGAGAAATTTGATTTTTTATGTGCTATCATCTTTCCTGTCTGTAGCTTGATATTTTAGAGGAAATCCTGATCCAGCTCATTAAAAGAGAACTGGTAAGGAAAAAATGGCTAAATATGGTTTAAAGTCAACTTTTCTAAATGTGCTTTATAATAAAAGGAAACATTTTAGAGGCCGTGAAAAAATAAAGGATAATAAGCTAAATACAGACCATCTGCATTATGTTGAGAAAGCTTTAATAATCTCACCTGTATTATATTCAGATTACTTCATTAAATTTGGTTGCATTTTTACTAAATCTTCTGGATTGACATAAACTGAGGCTAAGAAAACTATTCCTACTGTGCAAGGGCTGCTGATTTCTAAGCCATGAGGCTTCTGCCTTTGATGGTTAAGAACACAAAAGAAAACATTAAAGTGTGCCTCACTGGAAAGGACAGAAACTGTATCTAAACCCATACTTCAAGAGTATTGTTCCCATCAGCGTCCAAAAAACAGATTGGCATCCATCAGCCAGGTGTTGAAATGGCAAATAGCCACATAAAACAAAGAAAGCGCCAACTGTTTTGCTTTTGTGCTCTTCCTCTCAGCCTTCTTATTACCGCTAACACCTAAAATCAACACAGGGTTTTTTTTTTCTTACCTCCCACTTTCCCTTCTTGCCTGACTTTTCTTCTGACACGGTGGCACTGTTGATGTTGGACTCCATTCAACAGCACCTAAACACGAAGCTACAGATCTGTTCTCTACCTCTGTGGTATGAAACACAGCTTGAAGAAATGGAATCGTCATCTACGGTTTGACATTTCTGACCTGCTACTGTGAAGTCTGAAACATTTATGGTTCACGGAGCTGCATTTGATGGATCCAGTTGACTTTAAAAAAAAAGGGCTTTAAAACACATGCTTTGTGCTCTTGATTAAATACAGAGGAAAAACATGCCAAGACAACCATAGACAGATGTTAGCATATAAATAGAATACTATTTCAAATGTAAGAGATCAATGCTATGAAAAAATAAAAGTGCCATTCACTTGCAGCCAAATGTTCAATATCTCTGCAGAATTGACTGTCACAGTGGGAATTCAGTGCTCATGCCTGGCAGCTGCTGCTCACGTTTCTGCTTTCCTGGCCTTAAATTGCTGTAAAATGCAATTTTGTACTCTGCTCCTCGGGCAGCACAGTAACAGTGATTTGGCGAGCAGTGCATTTATCAGGAAAGGTGAGATTCTTCTGCAGGGTAAAAGCCAGATGAAGCCCTGAAAGACTGATGGGTATTCTTATATTTCTGTGGTATTATGTGACCTGATGTTATAGGTTGTCTGGAGGCCAAAAATGCAGTGGTCATCAGGTCAGCCCACTGAAAGCGCCCCGTCGGCTGATATCTCTGAAATAACTGTCGGGAGATATGTTTTGAATTCCATAGTAGGTTTGGTCAGAAACTCTTCAGCATCACTGAGCTGGCTAATAGTTAACTGTAGGGGTTTACTGGCTTTTGAGGCAGCTCTTAAAGTTCAAGCACCATCAGGGACTCTGCTGCAGGTCATTACTGTACCAAAAAGTACAGAGCCAGTGGAGGAGGCTATAGGGGCTGTGAAGAAAGCTGTGAAGATAACAGCTGGGCTCCAATGACTAGTTTAATTTTAGTAAAAATATCTTCTTTCGTTTTTTTTAGCAGAGCAAGGTGCAGCTGTTGAGCAGGGATCTTAAACGGCTGATGGCAAGATGTAACAGCAAATACTAAAACAGGCTGGTTGAAAAGCTTTTTCTGCCCTGTAGCTGCACCTATATGAATATGACTTGATATTACTTGTAAGGTAATTGCCATTCAGTTGATGTATGACCCTGGACACTTGTACATGAATCACACAGATGGTAGGAGATAGATGATTAAAGCCCAGACTGCACTGCTTTGGCTCTTGAGAATCATTCAGTCTGGGCATGAAAATGCTACTAAAAGGATGCATATGGAAATTTATATGAAGGTGAACAGGTCATTAGGGCCAAGTGTTATATTTTTTAACGGTCCCTGAGCTGCTTGTAGCATCCGAGCTTCGTGACATAGCACTTAAAATTCTCAGGTTAATGTTAGTGCCATAGAGGTGACTGTAGAAATGTGACTTTTCAGTCTCAAGTGAAAAATGCAAGTTTGGGTCACATAAAGTTAATATCCACACCTCGATGCACACAAAGTTCACTTCTTCTTTTTTTTTAACTGTGATTTTTCTGCAAAACTCCCCAAGCTATGTCTTTTAGTTACTTTGATCTTTAGTAGGCTGGATGAGTGAAGCTATATGATAAATGTGTCAGATTACTGAAAAGGTTTTTATTAAATTTCAGTAAATGTCTTCCTATGTCCTTCTTCACATTTTCAAGCCGTCCACTGGGCCAGATTGGAGTCGCTGCCAGGCCGATTCGGGCCACCGGGCCTTAAGTTTGACGCCCTTGTGTTAAAGTTTGCAAAGCATCAACAGAAATCATGTTAAGCTTACCTAACGAACAGTCCTCCCCGTAAAAGCCGTCATCACAGATGCACTTGCCGTTCACACACTGGCCATTATCTGTGCAGTCATTGGGACACTTCTGGTTGCTGCAATCCTCACCAGCGAAGTGTGAGAAGCACACACATTTCCCGTCTACACACTGGCCCTTGTCATTGCAGTTGTTTGGACAGGTCAGTTCGCTGCAGTCTTCTCCGGTGTAGCCCTCATAGCACACGCACTGGCCATCCACGCATTGGCCATTGTCATTGCAGTTGTCTGGACATGTCAGCTCACTGCAGTCTTCTCCGGTGTAGCCCTCATGGCAGACGCACCGGCCATCTACGCATCTGCCATTGTCGTTGCACTCATCTGGGCAGGAGGATTCAGAACAGTCGGGGCCTTCCCATCCTACGTTACAGAGGCAGCTGCAGGTGTCGTGTTGGTAGGTACCATGGCCACTACAGCTTTTGTCCACGCCTTGATAAAGAGATACGCCAACACAGCGGGAGTGAAAAGAAGTGAGTGAAGAAGAAACGTTCAGTTCATCATGGAAAGTCCCCAGCAGCCTAGTCTATCATGTCATGTCATGGCCTACCTGCAGCACCACAGCATCCCTGTGCACACTGGGTCTTAAGGTAGTTGACTTCTTCTTCGAGTCCATTGACTCTGTAAAGCAAAGACTTAAAGCTTTCCGACTCCTCGCAGTCACATCTGGGTGACTGCAGCTTGATGTTGTGTCTGAAGATAATGTCATTGTTTCCATTTTTTGTGGTCTCCATCTGCAGACCTGCAAAATGGATATCTTTGTTAAGTTCATGCTGCTACACCTATCTGTTGCTCTTCACTCTTAATCTCTTAGTTATATCTTTCTTATGACCTGTTTCATCCTGTGTTGATATGTGTTGTAGGTTGCAGCTGGTGCTCCCCGGGATGTCAATTTTATAGATGTGGCTCAAGGTGACTTCCTGCTCTGCAGCTGAGGGGTCTGGCTGGGTGTCAGCAGAACTTGTGCGTGACCATGTGCAGAGTAGGGCCAGCAGGCACAGGGCCCTCCACAGGGGTCTAGCGGTCATTGCTAGTGGTACACTGTTCCAAAAAATAGTAATGTCAAAGTATCTTACTGTATATTTTACAGTTTTGTACTGTCTTTCTAGAATATCATTAAATTTACATAAGTAGACTGTGATTTTACATGTCAAAGGTAAAATAACATAACATCACTGTAAATATAGTAAAACACAATTTACTTGTTTTTTAAATATATTTTTTAGTACACATGCATATTTAGATTGTAAAAATACATTCAGAAATGTATCATAATTTCACAAATATTTGTCTGTTATGTGAGAGAATGATCTGTTAAATTCAAATGTAAAGCGCTTTGGGTGCCTTGAAAAGCGCTATATAAATCCAATCCATTATTATTATTAAATGTAATACTATGGAAAAATATATAAAATGATCGAAAATTAATGAGAATAATCAATAATTAAATGAGTATTTGAATTATAATTTTGCTAAAAATTTCATGTCATCTAGATCTGATTCAATAATTCAGAGGTAACAAGTGAAAATATAATTAATAGGAATAAAAACGAAAAAAAAAACATATAAAACATTGCACGGCCATGCTGTGCTAATTATATATTTTAAATAATAAATGTAGAGGTAGGAATTGCAATTAATATAAATCTCAAAGTATTCACCACATTCCTGAACAGAAATAGGCCTCTGCACCTGGGGTGTGGCCATGAAAACAATGTGACATGCCATTGGATGTTGGGACACATAATAACATGACGCTAAGCATCGGCCAATGAATGTGAACTAACAACCACAAGGTCGCGGGTATGGCTGCACTGTAGGAAAAAATCCTAATATAAAAGTATTTTACTGTGCATTTTACAGTTTTGTTCTGTTCTTCTAAAGTTACGTAAATAGACTGTGATAGACATTTCAAATGTAAATTAATGTTAAATCACTGTAATGTAATAAAACATAATTGTCATGATTATTAAATGTATCTGTCTGTACATATGCATATTTAGATTGTTAAAATACATTCACAAATCATGATCTCACAAATATCTGTCCGTTATTTGAAAGATTGAACTGTTGAATTCAAATGTAATGCTATGGAAAAGTATATAACATGATTCCTATAAGCTTGTGTTACATCACATAAGTATTATTATCATTGCCATTTAGGGCCATCGTGGCTCAAGAGTTGGCAGTTCGCCTTGTGATCAGAAGGTTGCCGGTTCGAGCCCCACCGTCGACACTCTTGTTATTGTGTCCGTGGTCAAGACTCTTCACCTACTGGTGATGGTGCGATATGGCAGCCTTGCCTCTGTCAGTCTGTCCCAGGGCAATCCATTATTATTTAAACCAACTGTTAACTGTATATTTCTGTACATTTACGTATTATGCTTCATATTGCCACATTCATTGACCAGCACTTGGAAAAGGCAGAATCCCATGTAAAATTAGCACACACAACAAACTGTATTTTCATTACTGAAAATAACTGTATTTTCATGAGAAAGTTATTTTCTGTTATTTTACGGTAGTATTTTGGCGCCCAGCAGCCGGAATATTACCGTTTTTTTAGGATTTGTTTTTTCTAACAGTGTATTTGTGCAACTGAGGTCACTTATTTTTTATGTTTCAACATATAAAACAGCTCTGACATGCAAAAATAAAATCAACATTCGGGAACTTGTTCACTTTCAGTCTGAGAGTTTGTTGCTGGCAAGTTTGGTTAAGCTGTCATACTTTGTTACTCCACCTACTTCGTTCATCTTGTGACACACAGTTACCCCATAACCATTTTCCCTATACACAATCACTGGATAAGGACCAGCTGTAAAATTGTTACTAGATCTTCAGTTTCAAAACTCCCTCTGAATATATCTTTTTACCATTAGAATTTGTTGCCTTTGGCCCGGCAAGATTTGGAAAATGTCATGAAGTGTCTTAAAGAACTGACATGGACTCTGTTAGCAGAGGTTGCACATAGTCTAACAATGACTGGATATGGACTCGACGTGTGTGTTCTATGGTCTGAAGATCCCAGGAGTGTGAGGAAGCCCATGGAAACATGGCAGACAGTTTTTCTTCATGTGTCTGGGGGTACTCCCTTCTGAATTATACGTGTACAAAAAAGTCTTCTTATGAAAAGAGTACAAAATGTGGTAGAACTTATTAGCTAAGCTTGGAAAAAAATACTAACTACCTCATAATCATCTTCCCTTTAACAACAGTGCTGCATCTTACATATCTTCAAGCATACGGGCGACCGTGGCTCAGGGGGTTGGGAATCGCATCTGTAACCGGAAGGTCGCCGGTTCGATCCCTGGGCTCTCTGTCCTGGTCGTTGTGTCCTTGGGCAAGACACTTTACCCTACTGGTGTTGGCCAGAGGGGCCAATGGCGCAATATGGCACCCTCGCTTCTGTCAGTCTGCCCCAGGGCAGCTGTGGCTACAACTGTAGCTTGCCTCTACCAGTGTGTGAGAGTGAATGAATAGTGGTATCGTAAAGTGCTTTGGGTGCCTTGAAAAGCGCTATATAAATCCAATCCATTATTATAAAAAAAACGAAACTCCAATGGTATCAGCTTTGTCTTGTTCATACAGTCACAGAAAAGGGAATTGTAGTTTTACATATCAGCACATAAAAAAAAATAAGCTCATTCTGAGTAGGTTTTAAAATCAAGCTGTGTTGTTGTTTTTGTTGTAGTTATTTATTTAAGCCAAAATGCATGAGCTATAAGTGAAAAATTAAGCATACCCCATGATTCAACAGCTTATAGGTGGACGGATTGTGTTCTGAGTTCATATTGTTAAGCAGAAAGTGTGGACTTAATTTTTCATATGCTGCTTCTGTATTTTGGCTTGATTTTATAATGAACTGACATGTAAAACCTTGTAATTGAAAAAGGATGTACTTTTTTGAACAGAACATTATTTTAGAACATAAGAGAAAAATCCAACTTAAACACCAAATCTCTTAAAACCAGTTTTTAAAGCAGAATTCGTGCGTGTGTGGTTAGTCAAACAGAAATTATATCTCATACTGGGGGGCCTAGGAGTCTTGGGCCCTCCAGACAGTTGCCTGCTAGTCTGTGTTTGAAATCAAAGACAATAACGTTAAACACCTCACAGCTCAGTGTGAGGTACATCAAATTTACTTCGAGGACTCTCACATTGGCATGAGCAAAAGCATATGGAGATGAAATATCCCATCTGTTTTTTAGTGCTGGACTATACATTTTGTACAGACTGTATCTTTGGCATTAACTGTGTGTAACAAACCCCTGAAACTGTAGGCGTCTGTTGTTGCGCCTGACTGAACCTGTGTCTCGTGGCTGACAAAGGCACAGATTTGTACCTTCAACAGTGTCTTATACAGAGCTGAGGACAGAAATACATAAGTTACATTAGATTCACTGGGGCAGACTACTGTATATTTAATCACAAGAAACCTGAGCCATTGTGTCACCCTGTGTGTGTCGTAATGGAGCTCTCATTCCACAGTGTGGCAGTAGAAAGTGAATAGTCATCACTTTGGCAGAGATCGCAAACCATAAATTGTGCTCAGTCAGGCATTTCAAAGCTTCAGCGAATGCAGAAGCTTGTCCTCGGTGATGATGTCATTGTGTCTAATGACAGTGATGTCATGTGAACTTAAAACCTTGCAGCGGCTTCCCCGGGGAAGCTAAATTACATGCTTTCAAAATAGAAATCCTGCTTAAGCTTCAATAGCCCTTTTGCCGGACTTTGGTTTGAATTAAACCTTATGGTACAAAAGTTTAAAAGGTGGCTTGAAGGAACACATGAGCTAACTGTGCTGAGCTCATGTGGTCTATGGAAACACAAAACCTCTAATCAAGTGAAGAAGAAAGAAGGAGAAACGGTGTCATGCTTGATAAATGCAAAATAAAGTTTTAATTACTGAGGTCAGCGTATGTGCAAATAATCCATATGAACCAAAATTTCCTTACTATGGTCAGACATACAGCTCTGGTTGTGAGCACAGCAACCCCACCCTCTGCTTATGAGGGGCAGCCAATCAGGTTTGCTTAAAGGGGGAGGAGCTGAAACAGCAGCTTTCAGAGTGTATACATGGCTTCAGTCTCACAGGCCTATACTATTCATGTAAACTGAGTGGCTCCACTGGGTCCAATACAGGACCAAATATACTACTGCACAAATAAAACCAGCAAATATTTCTCAGGCTTTTCCGGCATGTCACGATATACAAAAATAACTATTATTCAGTTTTATTTCAGTGTTTTAGCTCAACTTTACTATAAATTATAAACTCTAAGAACTGGGCAAAAACAGCTCTCTTATTTTGAGATTTATTCCTGTGTTTGCTCAAAATGTGAAATTTTGAAGTGGAAACAATGAATGACTTGGAAATCTATCAAAACATTTTCTCTTTGAGCATCAAAGACTAAAACAGCTGGAAAAGTTAAAAAATAATGTGCAGACAGAGAAACTAATACTTAAAATCCCATTAGACATTGAGAGAGAGCATTGGCCAGAATATTAAGTTGTCAACAAGCAGAACTAAAAATCTGCCAATACCACGATGACACCATTATCAGATTAACATATAATCTAAGCAGGGATCCTAGGAAACTGAGAATATGACAATATCTGACATTTTGAGTTACAGTTGAGTTACATGCTGTTATACGTGACATATTTTCAAACTCTAAAGTGGAAAGCTTCTCTTCATCGAGTCAATACATTTTATTTTGAGTTAAGTGCTGGAATATGAGTTCTAGCTCAAATGAATGCACACAACTCAAGTAGGTTTGTGATTCAGAATTCCCAGTGCTTTTTTTAGGGAGGCAAATGCACGTGTAATTATCATGACCAGTTCAAACTCAGTATATCCAGCTTGGTTATTTTAGCTGTGTATTTAACTACTGCTGGTCAAAGGCTTGAGGTCAGAGACCGGTGCCTGTGCAAACAATCCAAGCTATGACATCACAGACATGCTGTGTCTTTTACCCTATGCTGTGGTGAAAAACTAGACCTTAGAAGGTCTTTTGTCAATGGCCAAATCTTAGGCTTGTAAAACTGAGATTAAGGCCTTAAGACAGGAAAATGGAAATAAAGTGAGGGGTATGGAGAGCGGAAAACAGGATCGAGAATCAGATGGATCAGTGGGTGAGGGAGAGTGAATAGGTAAGAGAAGAAGTGATGGAGAGTTGTGTGTTGGAATCACTGACACTCTAGCAGTTAGCCACATTACAGATGGTATAGTATGGTGTGTAATAGCACTGAGCACGGGCTCACAGAGATGCTTAACAAGCATGTTTATAGCTCCCTGTCAAGGTTTTATTTGATGCTTGCCTTTTTCAAGGCCTTTTCTTATTTCTCTTGGAGGAGATTGCAGTGTGACTTTCCAAGCATAGCACAGGGTCGTGTCTGACTGCTGAGACTGTCCTCATGTTGGAAAGACAGACAGATGGAGGAATTAATGGAGAAAGAAAATGGGATAAAGAGGGAAGTGGGGCAGTTACATTTGAATGGATGGATGGATGGATGGATGGATGGATGGATGGATGGATGGACACCAGTTGGGCTAAAAAAAACAAACAAAACGGAGCCAGTGCTACAGTGTGACAAAACTGCAGTTCTTTGAAAAGTGTTGGTTCCAACACTGCTTGACCATTTTGCACAAAAAATGTTACTGCTCAAAGTTTGGACACATGCAGTATATTGCTTGCTGTGAAATTTTAGTTTCATATGTTACACTGTTTTTGTAGTATTTGTATTTATTTTTGTCCTAAGTCTCATCTACCCACCTTCTTTCTTTTTCTTTTCTTTTCTTTTTTTTCATTGACATCTGAGGTCATGTTTGAACATGAATCACTCAAAAAGTATTAAAGATAGAACCCTGAAATTTTCACAGGTCTTTCTGATTGTAATGTTAAATTTCGATCTGTAATTTGAGATAGCTGCTTCAAAAAAGGTCTGAGGACTGGTTAGTTGAATTATGTATTTAAAAAGTTAAAGCAGTTCTGTGTAAGTCTCGTATTTGAGCACACACTAATAAAACAAATCACACTGCGAAGAGTAATTGTGTCAAGTTTTGAAAGTTATATAATTTGTAATCTAGGGTTTCACAGTATTGCACCATAAAACATGTATAGTCCGTTTAACATCAAATTCTCAGTGTCATAAATGAAAATATTGCTATTTTGATTCAACTTTCATGCTGGTTTGAGCAAATCTGAACAGTTGGACCACAAAAAACCTAAAATATCAGGAGCTAGTCTATTTTAAAAAGACTGGAATTTCCAGATGGTACTGTAATTATAAGTGAAAACATTAGTTTGTTCAGTGTTTTCATATTTTTCATTTTCCAGACCTTCTTTGTAAGCGTGCACATTGATGCACTTTCAGCTCTGAAACACAGGCAGGTTTAAAGCCTGTTACAAAATGTTATCTATAGCTAATTTTACCTTTTTTTCTTTGCAACTCATCCTGTTGGACTTTCCATAAAGCTAGTGATGTGTTTTGATTGAAAGGTACTGTCCGCGAGGCCTCACCTTCCTAATTCAACTTACCGAACTGCTGTCCATTTTGTAGCATAGGAAATTTTTTGTACGCTTTGTAGTGCAGACTGTGGGTTCCAGTTTTGCTGTTTGAAATTCAAGTATTTTATTAACTCACCTACCTTATTAAAGTCACATAACAACTCCCTGTCATCCAAATATGGTTACTTTTGGCTCCAAAAGGCAACAATGAGGAAGCCAAAACACTAATGTAGATGTTTCAGTACTGCTGGTTGACATCAGAGTGACTAATCCCATCTTAATTTACAGTCTGTGAGAGAAATAGAAGATGGATGATGGATAATTGGCATATGAATGTATAAATGTGAAGGACAGTATAGAACAAATACGCCGTTATGATTTATTAGGTACCAATCATTCACTCCACTAATGGACAAGTGGAAGAGGGGGTGATTAAAAGTAAACTGACAGGCAAGATTAAATATCAATGAATGAAACAGATGGGATCTAAATAAAGGTGTAGAATTCAATATCTGCCATGACATAAACCATGATATATTTTCGATTATTGTAAAAGTGAGCTTTCTGGCTTTGGCGTCCAGTTGATTTGGAAACATAATTCAGCTGACTGCCAGTAATGACTCTAGACTGCAGGATAAAGCAGGGAAACCGATGGGCTTTCCACATGGGTCATTCGGCATTTCATTATGGCTTTCAAGCCAACACAAACCTAATTCAGAGTGTTCGTAAACACGGTCCTTCCTGACAATGACTTTCCTTTGAAAGCAACGCTGTGTTAGTAGTGTTTGCTGATATAATATTTGTTCACTCTGCCCATCTGTGTCCTGTTTATGAAACTTGGTATTTATGGCCTCCAGAAGCAGTGGAGGAGCCCTCCAACGGTAACAAGAGAAATGTATTCGACCTGAGACAAGACTGTCTGGACTGGCAGACACCTTTCACTAAAGGCTGCTTGACAAGCTGTGAGGGATGATTGTGCATTTGTGTGTTTCTCTGTCAAAGCCTTTGAAACCTCACCGTGTTAAACAATCGGCCACAAGAATACAGAGAAAGAGGAGAAAAGGCAACTGCACATAAAAAGAAAAACAAACAGCTGCAGAGGAAAGCTTGTATCGGGAATACAGACTCCGAGAGAGAAACGTGAAGTAGAATAAGACCCGGTCAGTCTTTGCACATTTGCCCTATCCTCTCTAGAGAGCCATTAAATATCAGACAAAAGGCTGACTGTTTCACCGGATTTCAACTTTTGACTAATCTCTATGGAACAAACCGACAAGCCGGAGGATGAGAAGAGGTAAGGTCGTGCCTCATGTGTGGTTGCAAACTTCTAGACGTTCCTCTCCCTTCTTCTCTTCCTTTCACACATGGCAACTCGCAGACAGAACATGGAAACGAAAATGAATAAAACAAAGCTGAAAGCAATTATCGTCTGAGAGCAGAGCTCATATCTTCACGATTCTGTCTGTCTCCTACTGATACATAGACCACAAGGAGACCTCGATAAGGACCTCGCTTCATCAGAACCGCAGAGACTTAATTCCCCTCAGTGGGCTGACAGAAGAACCCAGTGAAAAGGCAATAATAAAGCAGCTAAATACCTGACATAGATTAGCTTTTCTAAAAATAAAAGTGTTTTCAGTAGCTTTGCAGTAAGGTCATTTTCAGGCGGTTTGAGTAAATAAAATGACTGATGTTTCCATGAAAGCAGTAACATTATGCAATGTGAACACATTTTATAAGCCACCCACTCAGGGTTGTGGGTCTCTCTCTCTCTCTATCATTTTGCATGGCTCAAGGCCCACATCTGTAGCTCATTTTGCGAGGGCTTCTGTGAATTCGCGGTGCCAGTACAGTAGCATTAAAGGTAAATCTACTGGATCAACAGTCCTGCGAGAACATTTCTCACCTCAGCACATAATTGAATACTAATAATTTTTGTTATTATCATAGAGGAAAATCTATGATGGCAGCTTCATTGTCAAACAGCACGGGATTGTCATGACAACAATCATATTCATGATATGAAATTAATATTTTTAATACACCGTTAGAAAAACTGAGGCTGTCACAGTTACTCTGATGGGAAAATAATCACACTGATCACATTTATACTACGTTACGACGATCTGTCTATTTATTTTTTTTAATTTATAAATGTTTACCTGAACGCATGTTCTTCATATTTCAATGAAATACACTAAGTATGCTTTGATTATGCAAATTAAGCATGAAATGCTCACAGGAAGTTGTTGATCGTGTCAAATATCATCATAAATCAGTCTGTATCGCTTACCAAGTTTTACAAAACCTTCTCTTAAACCAAGTCCTGCAAAGCAAGCCCAGACTAACGCAAGAACAGCTTCAGTCCTGGGACACTTGATAAATTCTGGGTCTCACTTTAGCTCATTTGCTGTCATGTCTCATTATTGCCCCTCAAACCTTCTGAGTAAAAAAGAGGTAAACAGGGTTCTAAAAATAAGGGAAAGGCTAAAGGAAGGTAGAACAGACAAAAAGAAATGCACAAATAAAAATATCCTAAGCAAGAGTGAAGCAATATTTGAA
Source organism: Copadichromis virginalis (assembly GCF_057382275.1). Lineage (NCBI taxonomy): Eukaryota > Metazoa > Chordata > Actinopteri > Cichliformes > Cichlidae > Copadichromis > Copadichromis virginalis. The sequence goes on from NC_140635.1 coordinate 20,760,915, forward strand.
TCCTCCAAAAAAGAAAAGGAGCATATAGTTAACGTATCTAAGTTAGAAATGGCACTTAAAAATGAAAAGAATATGAATATGTCTTACCCTTGGGGGGAGCTTTGTTAACTTTCTCTCCTTTCTACCTTTCTTCTTTCTGACTTTTCTCTGACGGACCGAGTGTCACTCAGCAACTCTCTCTCTACCACCTGCTGACAGGCCAGGGCCAACGAGTCAAGGATCTCTGCACTGCCAGCGCTCTCTCCCTCCCTCCCTCCCTCCCTCTACAACTGTTAAAATCTCCTCTAAATGCCTGTAGGCCAATGGGCAGTTAGTTGGGGAGTGTCTGCTCTCCCCCATCCGCTCAAGTGATTAAAACAAAAATGGGGGACAAGAGAAGGAGATAATGAGTTGCATTTACTTCTGTTTACCTCGTGGCTCTTATCACTCATAGTTCTCATTCGTCTCAACACTCTCGTTCCTTTATTTTTTCCTCCCTGTGTGAGTTTAGTTACGCTAGCAGAGAGCCAGCAGCGGGAGTTAAATTTAATCTCTATAGCAGAGATGGTAGCATTTAAGACACAATAACTGAGTAGAGGTTGGGTCAAAAGGGGCAAAACTGAAGCCAAGAAAAACTCTGAGTGGGTTTAGGTTAGAAGAAGAAAACAACTTAAGTGTCAAAATTGTGCACAAGAATATACAAGAAGAACTAAAGGGGGGGGATATTTAAAATGGCATGGATATAGCAGTGGCATACAGATTGTGTAACATTAAATGAAAAGAAAAGGAAAGACAGGGATATTTCCTGGAAAAAATATTGTCTTGGGGATGAGTTCTTGAGTAATAATAATCACTTTGCTGTTGGTTGGATGACTGGCAATTAGAAACCCCAAAGTCTTGATGTGATTTAAAACTTACATATTCTTCTCTCTGAAATATTTCTCACGTTATTTTCCTTTTCAATTTATTTCTGTGAAACGGGCCACCGCTAAGCATACTGTGAAGACACATAGCAACGCTAACTCTTTCAAGCCGACAGAAAAAACCACAAGCTTCAAAAACCTGCCTCCTCAGACTGTCATCACTTTAAAACATGCAATGAAAAAGTACTGCGTTTCAAGATGTTTCCTGTTAGCACAGAATAAAATGCAAAAGCTAAGTGCATCCATACAAGCGAGGGCAGAAAACACATCACCCGTTAACACTGCAACTGTTACTGAAGACCCCGTGTGTCACGGATGACAGCTTTAAGCTGACATAAGTAAGGTGTCAGATGTCTTTGGGGCACAGAGACCTGTGATCACATGTTTTCACCTTTGCTTTCTACTTTTTATTTTACATATTCACACACGAGGACCCCAGAATTCGATTTGGATCAGACTGAATATCCCACACCAAATATTCACTCCCTCGTTCGGTTTCATCATCCACCTCCTCCCTGAAGATCCACAGATCTATACAGATCTATAGATATGTTAACATGGTACAACTGCACAATTAGGTGCTCAATCTGAGCAGGTTTGTCTATTTAAGCAGCACTTGTTGCACCATGTATGTCATCACGAATGTAAAATGTTTCCTCAAAAACTGGAATTCTGGGCAACTCTTGAGAAAGAATAATGACTTAGAAATAACAAATAGTCTCCTTTAAATAATGATGTAAATTCAGTCTCCCATATAAATATATAAGGTCATAAGTATATAAGTATTTAACTCTATAAAAATTCACTGTGGGTTTGCTGTTGATGAATGGGTCAGGTTTTTTTCTTTTGTTTTGTTTTTTTAAATAGCATATATATAAATAGCAATATTTTCCAAATAACTAAAAAGACCAATGATAGTATTATTGTCACTTAAAGACAGCATAGCTACTGAAAGATAACATCTGTCCTTCAGCAGCGGTATCTCTGGTGCCGTTAGTGGCAAACTCCTCCCTGGATAATGGACAGAGATGAATGGCTCACCATATGCTCAATAATGGCGTAGTCATTACAGAGAATTTACCTTTCTTCCAGAAGTTAAGACGTAACCTTGGAACATCAGTATGTGTTGCTGAGCCTTAGATTTGGTTCTATAACAGGGCTTTCTAGCCCTCTTTCAAACTTGCATTAGCAGACAACTGTGAATCTAGGACACTTTCAATTACACTATGCCTCCAGAGTAAAGCCAACAGTGATTAATTAAGTTGTCTTGACTTTCTTTTTATCAAGCTGAAAGATTCCTTTCAACTCGTACAAATCTCTTCGGTCCTTGTTATTAGAAAAAGGCATATGTAGATATGAATCAGGGTTTTTTTTAATTAATTTCGTCAGAGTGCAGAGTAAAATCATGAGAATAAGATTTGTATGGAAGAAAAAAAAGAGTCTGATCTGATATCCCCAATGACAAAAAATACTTCTTTTAAAAACTGCCTCTTGTGTCTCGTATGGCCATAGACATCCCAGAGAGAACATATACATATTTGTTTTCTTTCTGGGAGATAATCCATTTATTTAGTATTTCCTCCGCTAAATTTAGAGTATTTCTCCTGCATCTGCAGTATTTGTTGTACTAAGCCCTATAGCTTGTGGCTGTAGTATCAAATTGATATGCGAGTGGTATCTAGCTTCTCATTAGCATGGAAGAAAAACACATTTTCCCTAATGCCATTCTAATTTTAACCTCCTGAGACTGGAGATCTTGTTTGCGATGTATTTATTTAAAGTTCTCTTAGCTATTTGAGATTGTTTGGACTCGATAAGTATAAAAACTATTTTATTCCTTCCTAGTTAAATTTACCCTTTTTAATTTTTCATATTTATTTCCTTTCTTATTCATAGCCTTTTCCTTTTTTGTTTTCTTTAGGTCACGAGCAGTTGTCCAAGCATTTCACTACATATCGTACTGTGTATGACTGTGTACGTGACAAATAAAAATTTGAATTTGAATTTGAATTTGAATTTGAATTTGAAACTATGCATTATCTTTGAACCAAAAGTATGACCTCATATAGAGACAATGGGTTTATTTTAAAATAACCATTGTTGTTATCAAACTATTGGACATTTTATGGAGCAGAATAAAGTATAACAAAAGCTCAAATGTAATGTTAAATTTAAATATGTTATAATAAGCAACATACATGGTAACGTAGTATTTATTGTGAAAACTGTGACGAGTCAGAGAAATCAACTAGAGGTTACACACTGAACCATGTATTACAGTAGGCAATACTGTAACACCATTATTATCAGGTCTTTTTACCTTTGGTCATTTAGCACTGCATGAAATGTTCCTTCTCTTAAATTGTGTTTGTAGGAACACAACAAATGTCACAATCAGGGGCATGCATGCAAAGATTCACTTGCCAAAAATTTAGCTGTAAATGTCATGAAGCATTACTGTTGTGTTTCTGCTGACAAACCCCTTAACAAGCGACTGATTTTGGTAAATTCAGTGCATCATAAATGGCATAACTGCTTCCTAACGATGGAAACAGTTTTCGTTGCTTTCCTCTGTACTTATTACAAAAATTGCAACTTCTTCTGAGTCATTTTCTGTTTGTTAGCAATTGCTTTCAAGGATTTTGTAAAGAAAGAGTCAGACAAAAGTATCTGAACGGACTTTAATACTAAAACGTAACAATCAACTTCTTCTCATTTTTAATTCACAAATCTATTTAATATCAAAACAAGAAAGACCTCCATCTTTTGGATGCATAAATGTTACAAAAAAGTCTGCAAATGGAACTTTAAAGTCTATCCATACGCTTTGTTGTGGGGGCATGCTGTGTGGGAGGTGATGAGATTTGCATAGCTTCATAGGACAAAGAGAAACTATTTCATGCATGTCACTATAAAAGTTGACGGTGTGACCGTTTAAATTTTGCATTTTTGTACACTGTGAATTTTTCCCATGCTGGGAAATATACGCCACACTAACAGCAGATGTAAAAGAACTTTTCCCAGCAGGATTAATTTCATTTTATGGTTTCTTTAATGCGATGCATGTCTTTGCTCCTGTTCTGTATTATTTCTTTGGGAAAAAAGAAAAACTCTGAACTGTCTTTAGAAGAACCCACGCACCTCTGGTCCTCAAATGAGTTAGCCTGCATGGGATAAAAATGCATCAGGGTGTATGTCAATTCTCATTCGCCCTGTGTGTGTACGTTGACATGTAATATGAAAGATGTAAATGAAAGCTTTCTGAAGGTAAGAAATATAAAAGTACTAGTCTAGTCTGCCTAATTGGACATGGAAACTCCTCATCTTCAACCTGAGCTTAATAATGGAGACAATTCAAAAACAATGCCTGAAAACAACAACGGCAATAACCTTACTTTGTGTTTTGTTCATGACAGTGGAAAATCTTGGCTTTAACATCGCAGTTATTTTTCAATTAGGATAGGGTCTGGTAAGCAGGATTAGTCATGGCTTGTGGTTTGCATTTTTTCCTCATGTTTTTAAAACAAGTGCAAATATGAGTTTCAAGCACACGGTGAGAAATCATTATGAGATTATGTGAAGACAGACATATTTTGTTGCAGCTGACATTACAGTACGTGAGATTCTCTGTTAGTACGCTTGATTGAACTGACAGGTAACATTTCTGTCACAAGGTGTAGCAAAAACAAGAGAATTGTCAAACCACAATCATTTTTTTATGATGCTTTTGTTAGGACGCCTGGGTCGTTGACCCATGTTTGAGTTTATTATATTAGTTATCATTTCTAGTCTTTGGTTTCTTTGTCTGTGTTCTGTCTTATGGTTTACGTCTCGGTTTCCTCTGTTGCAGTCCCTGCGTGTGAGTCTGTGTCTTTAGTTCAGTCTGTGTTGTTTCCTGCTTTATTTTGAAGGTCCATGGTCGTGTCCAAATTCATGGGCTGCATCCTCCTGAGGACCCGGCCTTCGCGGTCTACGTGGGCCGGGTCCTCAGAAGGTCGGGTAGGCCGGAAGTAAACGGCCGTGAAATTGGACGGTCTAGCCTTCTGATTAGCGTCACCGCTGTCTCGGTGGAGTTTAATAAACTCAGCCGTCTGCTCCTTGCTATCTAAAATATAACAGGACACTGGCGTAAATTCTCGACTGTCTCATACTTCTGTTTAATCAGTTTTCTGTTTGACGTTTAGTCAGCTGTGTAAAAACCAAGGAGGAACCCACCCAGGGGATTAATAAAGTTTTATTTTATCTAATCTTATCTAATAACTTTAATCTCAGCCAAACCGATTTACTCACAAACAAACAAAACACTGAAAAAAGCCCAACAATAACATTTTTAGGTTGTCTAAGTGACTTATATATTACGTTTAACCCGAGCAGCGAAAGTCCGCGGTGATCTGAAAATGATGTGCCGGGAGTTGTGCCGTTCTCGGCCGCATCAGTAACCCTCGAGCTCCTGGCTAGTTATCGAGCTGGTGGGTAGCAGACACCTCCGAAAACGTCGAAGCACTTTTGCAAATATGCGATATCTTGATAAACCGAGCAGATATTTGATGTTTACACAGCTACTTCCTCGCCTGAAAAAATGTTAAAAGTTTATTTTGTGACCCAGAAAGATTAGTATGAGTAATTTTAAAACTTAGTAGCGGCCGCCATTGTTGGAAACTGGAGTTTGGCTGGGCCGCGCTATGAATTCTGGGATATGGTAGGCCACGAAGGACACACCCGACCCATCCTTAAAATTCGGGGAAAAGGAGGACGCATTTGTTGGCTACATTCGGAGGAGTCTACGAATTTGGACAGCCTTCGGCGCGTCGCTGTGACGTAATAGGTCTACAAATGCGGCCTCAGGAATTTGGACACGACCCATGTCTGATGTTAATGTATCTGGTTTTGCTTCCCCTGTTTCGTTAGGCCTGATTTGCCCCAGCTGTGTTTCCCTCCTGTTACCCATTCCCTGATTGCTCCCTCTGTGTATTTAAGCCCTGTGTTTCTCTGTGTCTATGTTGTGATCTACCCTTATCTTGCTGTGTGTTCGGTCTGTGTAAGTGTGTTTTGTAGTCTCAGTTTTGTTACCCTTTTGAGTTCACGTTTGTCTCTGGAGTCTGCACTTTGTGTCCTTTTCCTGCCTGCACACAACCTTCACATAACAGAAGATCGCGACCAGAACATGGACCCCACAGACTCTTTTTCCTCGGAGTTCAACGCCGAGATAATGCGGATGGTGAGTCTGCTCAACCGCATTGCCCAGTCACAGGATTTACGGACTATGGCAGTCGGGCTAAGTACAGTAGATGCCATCATTAGGCATAACCCTCAGCTTACTCAGTTTGCTAAGGACACTAAGTTGGAGAGAGCAAGTCAGTGCTGGTGAGCTTGCTCTCTCACTCACTAAATCTTCCCCATCGCTGCTTCAGCAAGACACACACTCTCCACCTGCCTCTACGCTGCTATGGACCTCCTCTCCTTTCACACGCCAGTCGGGACCTTGTTCACCTGTCCATTCACCAGCCTTGTTACCCTTTTGAGTTCAGCATTAAAGCTGTTTAAGTTCACATTTGTCTCCGGAGTCTGCACTTTGGGTCCTTTTCCTGCCTGCACACAGCCGTTCCATAACAGCTTTACTTTTTTAAAGTAAGCTAAAAAGCATTCTTTTGGCATTTCTGGTGGCTAGTTGTTATGTATCTTTCACAGATGAGCAAGGATCATAACAAGACTAATGTATAACACTTAAAACAACAATAATAAAAAAAATATTAGCAGCAATATTTCTTAATTCCCAAAACAGCATTAAAATCATAAAAAAGGCAACATTCTGTGGCAGGAAGCTTTGGAAGAAGAGCAATAAGAGGATAAAATAAAAAGCGTCATAACTGCACATCCTCATAACACAAAGACTTTTTTGATGGTGGTTATAGAGTGTTACTAATTTAGTTCTGCAAGAGCATGAAATGTTAGTATTTTTCTGTGTCTTACCCGCAAGCCTTGAATCAGGGTTTCACTTAACCCTTGTGTGGTGTTCGTATTTTTGTTACTCAGCCAGTGTTCATGGGTCTGGTGGACCCGCTAGAGTTTTGGCTTTCCAAATTAACACTATCAAACAATTTTATGTTAAATTACTCAACAGATGTTTACTTCATCCCAATTACAAGACATATGAACAGCAAACATGGTTAATTTTTTCCCTTTACCTTTGTTAGATCACATTTATGAATTAATGTGCTTCTCGTTTTTCTTTTATATAAAATGTTATAAATAAATCAGTTATAATCAAGTGGAGTGAGTGGAAAGACACAACACATTTACACGTGAAAAAATAATTAATTGTTTAATTTTTCTTTTGAAAAAAACTGAACACGGGTCTCACAGACCCGAACACCATACAAGGGTTAAGGTTAAGACAGATTTAGGTAATATTCTGTGTCTAGAAATCATAAAGTGTTGATGTCAGGATCTTCCGTCCTGCCATATTCCCTTAAACAGATTTTGGATTCAATTTGATGGCTACCTTTTTTCACTGTTTTCACTTACAGCCAAGATAAATAGCAGCTGTCAGCATAATCATGTAATTCTTGGAAGAAAAATCTTGCAAAATATTTTTTAAGCTGCTCCAATACTCTCTTGCAAGTACCCTGATACATAAAACATGCCAAAGATGACATTAACTGAACTTATGACAACATTATTTATTAATACATACGACATCATTTAATCCAAAGCTATATAAAAATTTTAGGTTTTTTTTTTTTTTTTATTCCATATTTGCAAATCTGCGCACTTACTAGAAAATGAGTTTGCAGTTATAAATTTGATATAATAAATTAGAAAACAACTGCTCTCCTAATATTGGTGGCTGTGACATCTTTGGTTGACCAAAAGTATAGTTCAACTCTTTATGAAGTTTGCTTCATTTTATATTATATTCAATAAATATGTTGTAATATTAAAATATTATACAGTGACAATGACAATTTAACACATATAAATGGATGCATTTGCTGACCATATATCTTCCTCCTGCTCGCTGAAAATTGGCTCATTGTCTCCTTTCCAGTAAGGTGGTGACTATTAAGGATAGTCATCATACAACATTATGACTGCAGACCACTTGTATTGCTTGTGGTACATTGCATGTAGCAATACTTACTATAGATTCAGAAAGGTATGTTTTTGTACAAAAGTATGAGATCTGAGACACAGAAAGACCTTAGTTCAGTTTGAGCATTATTCAAGCTAACTGAATGAAGAGTGAGGTGGACAGTCTTTGAAAGGTGTACCAGGTGAGCATTTTTATGTACTTTGTTAACCCTTTTTGTGTCTACACTTAGGTTAGTACAGAAACGTTGGCTAAGTGTAGACACAAAAAGGGCTAACAAAGTACATAAAAATGCTCACCTGGTACACCTTTCAAAGACTGTCCACCTCACTCTTCATTCAGTTAGCTTGAATAATGCTCAAGCTGAACTAAGCTATTTCTGTGTCGCAGATCTTATACTTTTGTATATAAACTTGCATTTTCTTTTAACTTCCTGGCAGGTATTCTATACATAGGTTAGTACAGAAACGTTGGCTATGTATAGAATACCTGCCAGGAAGCTAAAAGAAAATGCAAGTTTATATACAAAAGTATAAGATCTGCGACACAGAAATAGCTTAGCATAAACTCTGATGGGTGTTTTTGGGTCTGCCTAAAGGTATCAAAACGCACATACCAGCACCTCTGAAGCTCTATCTAATTAAGTCAATCAAATAGATATTAAACTAAATAATGGAAACTGCAAGAACTCTACAGAAAAACTCAGTTTCTTGTTTTTTATGCTATGCTAAGCTAACAGGTTAGCTCAGAATAGCATTGTTAGTCATCCCTTCTTTTAACTTTCAGCAAGAACATCAAACTGTTTACTCAACATTACTAAACTTTAAAAGGTTTCATTAGAATCTACTGAGAAGGTTTAGCACCCATCATGAAAACATTTAGCCTTTAGAAGTTTATCAGAACTTGAGAACTTAAAATTGTCTGAGGCTTGCAACCACATTAGTGTAAATACGTTTGATCAGCATCAGACATTTATAACGACAGCTTGTAATTCTGTTCTTAAACAACCATTTTAGTAATGAAGACCTGAACCCTCATTGCTCCATATAAATATACAAAAAGCACATTAACTCTACCCTTTGAATCATATGGCACATTTAGTCATGCACACGCTAACAGAAACGCTGAATGCGTGTCTCCTCATGGATCTGGAAGCTGTTGATTGAGAGCACTGATTTGAGCTGAGGGGGAGCTACACTATGAAGGCCTGTTGTGAAATGAGGACTGACAGATAGGTCCAAATAGCACCCTCAGATATCTAACACATGAAATGTGTTTAAAGACCTACTGAATGCCTGGCTTGTCTGAGGGTAATTATGGTAGATAAAAACAGCCAACTCAGAGCTGACAATTTTCCATCATTGTGGTTAAAAAGCAGATTTTTCCATTTCTACTAAAAAAAGAAAAACGCCAAAAAACAGGCAAAACGTTTGCTCCTTGTTTACATAGAAATGACAAGATCGTATCAGGGGAATTGTAGCCAACACTAGCTTCAGAGTCATTTTCTACATGTTTACAGTTGTCAAAGGTCTTGGTGTGTGACTTTGGTGGAAAGCAGATTAGATGAGAAAACTACCATACATGTAGATAAAGCTGAAGTCATTTCCGGGAAAACAGATTAAAGCCATATGAAAGTTTTGCTGAATGTGTTTCCTTAAGAGCCCATGTTGTGCGGTTAGACATCTTTAATTCCTTCCACATTTGGGATATATGGTACGAACACTTGCGGACACTCATACACCAGCGTAACACACATTCAAACTGTTATCTCCAGTGATCTTTAACACACACCACAGTAAAGCTTTAGTTCTTTTCCAACCACAGAAAGTGGTAAATACAACATATGTGGAGTAACTGTTTGTCTACATCGTGATTAGCGGCTGAAGCTATTCGACTTCTGGTGAGCAATCAACATATTTCTTTTTTTATTTTGGCTTCTGTTTTGTTAGATAGTGTATTGCAAAGTGCTGAAAATGATCTGACAACATGTTGCTACGGCTGTGATCTGGCATCAGACCTGTGATCTGTCAGAAGTCTTGTGACACATATGCTTTGCCTCACAAAACCATTTCTAAAACCATTAACAAAAATATGAATACATTTGTCACTCTAAATTTTACACAAAGAAAAAAACACTACGGTAAAAATTACTTGGCACTTACATGCGCTTTGATTCATAAAATAAGATGAAGCTGCCATCAGAATGATAATTAATGAGTCCTAATTCATATAGAGGGAGTCAGTGAAGCGTATTTGAAAACAAGTTAATTGGATCAGACAGGGGAAGTCGAGCAGCAGCGTGACAGATGAGTTGGTGTCAGCAGCTGTTACAGAGCTTCCTGGGCTAATGTGGATACCAGTCATCAGGGTCTGGTCCTCCTGTGCATGTGTCGCCGTGGGGAGACCTGACCTCCATTCACCCAGCTGACATAACTTAGCACTCCTTATGCTTTCTGATCTTAAAGACGCGACAGCAGTGAGCTGGCCTCAGGAGAAGAGAGAAAAGGTGAGAATTAAAAGTGGGACAAGCTGGAGCAGGAAAACTTACATCACTTCTTGTAAAAACTGGAGGTTAATTCTCTTTTTACAGCATAAATAGTCATGGAGTACTATTTTGTGGCTTCCTCTATAAAATGTATCCAACCAGGGAAATTACCAGACTTACCGTAATGTCTTTATGGAATGTGTGACAAATTGTCACCAATTTCATATATGCATATATATATATATATATATATATATATATATATATATATATATATATATATATATATATATATATATATGTATATATATATATATATATATGGCTTTATCTTCTCTTTGCTAAGATAATGCATTTTAAAAGACAGTAAGTATGAGTTAAGCAGGGCCAAGACTTCAAGGCTTTCTACTTGGAAAGAGAGGCACTTTTTAACAGGGGCAAATAACACACTACCTTCATTCTTGCAGAAGAATTAGAAACCCCTTATTCTTTGGCTATATCAATATGGTTCAACTGCAAACACAGAAAAAGCGAGGTCACACGAAAGAAGACTTCTTCTAACACTGACACATAGGAAATTATTTCAGCCTTGTAATTCGTCACCAGCAGTCTCGGTACAAGAAGGATGTGCGGTCAAAGCTTGTGCACTATACCTCCTATAGGGTGGCTGATGGCCCTGTGAGTATAATCACAGATGTGTTTTTACCCTTCTCTTCCCTTCTCTACCAAAGCAACGAGTCCATTCAAATCCAAAGTTCTTCTTTTTTTTCCATCTTCCCAATGAACTAAATATCAAATCTCCAAATCACAGGAAAGAGGAGTATTGGAAATAAATTCAGACTTTATAAGTTTACGCAACAGACCTTTTAATCCCACAACAACCAGCACTGCTTGGAGAGGTGAATTGTGACTTTAGAAAAAAGACTCCCCTAGGTTGAGTATTACTAAATGTAGCATATCTGCAGATGGGACTCAAAATACTAACTTTTCCCCTTCTTATGGTGTTGTGATTGACAATATTAAGTTGGTGACTCATCAGCCAGGACAAAATAATGATAAAGTTGCATAACACTCATGCTAACACTATCCAGACTGGAAGAGAGTTGTGATGTAAGTACACACAGATAAATCAAGTTTCAGTAAATTATCATCTTCATTTCAATCATATTATTTATGCATCTGCTATACCCTGAATTTAAAAATAAATCTTTGGCCTAACACTGATTAAAAGTGCCACATACTGGTATTAATATGTTAGGTATGTATGTGTACTAACTTTACTATAAACTTTCATACATTTTTTATTAAAATAAAACCAAAATCTTTTTTTCACTCCCCTTTATTAAAGGCTCAATTCCATTTAACTGCAAATCATTGTTGTGTACTTTATTAACCTTAAATGTCTGTCTGGCATCTGGACTAACCTATACATAGCATACTTGCCTGCAAGCTGAATGGTCTGTCCCTCCTGGGGGAATGCTGGACATTCCTGAGCAATGCAAAGCAGGGACCTCCAAGTCAGTCAGGTTATGGCCTCTTGCTAAATGAGCTGTATCTGGTTCAAATGCACACTGATTACTGAGAAGCAACAGAGTTTCCATGCTGAAATGCCACTAAAGAGAAGATATTTTAACACCTATCCTGATGCAGTAACACGAACAGTGTCTATGTTGCTTGATTGTTTTTGTTGTTGTTGTTGTTTTTGTTTCTTTTACAGAAATGTGGAATTCTGAAAATCAGTTCGTAGATGTAAGAATCTTTTTTGATTAAAATGCAGTCACTGTGGAACAAAACCTTATCAGTGTTTATCTCAATAATGTGTTTATTTGTGAAATTTTAGAAGGCTTCAAGGATCATTTTCTCCCCTAATTTTGCAGATTCTCTCACATCTTAAGGCAAGTGTTCACATTGCTTAAATATACTGTAGACTTCTGCATGAGTTTCCGTGATCAAAAATCCAGCCTGAAAGGTTTGCTTTGTCAAAGATTTATTAAAGTGCCTTTAAATGCAGTAGCATATGCTTGGTTCTTTTCATTTGGGGGGGGGGAGGAATGCCCAAGACATCCGGTTCCGAATAAAGGAGCAGTTGAAAACTTGAAAACTGTGGCTGAGATTGTAAAGTTTATAACATCTGTAGGCGAAAGAGTTATTTATTTAACTCTGCCAGAGAAACACAGCAAATGTCTCACTGTTACAGTTTTTCCTTCGTGCTCCATTTACAGTACTACATGCATTTGATTGTTATTTCATAGAAATGGTGTAATTTCTAAAATGAACTGAAATCAGTTTACAGTATCACAGAATGTACCATGTGTGCAATGGCTGGTCTTTCAACACAGAATTCTTTCTTGACGTTAAATGACTATGGTGTGTTTAGAGAAGCTATAAAGAGGCACACGAAAGTAGACTATGTAGATTACTTTCATTTAGAAGAAATGAAAACACAGAGAAAATTGTCTACAACTTGAAATTGAGTGAGTTGCATTATTTTGCAACACACACACATATATATATAATAGCATATATATATTGCCAGAGATTTTTGATTTTTCAGCTGCACATGATGTGAATATCCTGTTCTAGCACATCCCAAAAATATTCTTTTGCATTGAGATCTGATGAATGTGAAGGCCATTTAAAGATACCAGCATGCTATTAAAGTTTGTGAAAGGCCGCATTATCCTGCTGAAAATATAAGACGACTATACTGTTGTCATGAATGCATGGCCATAGTCAGCAATAATACTCAGCCGTGGCATTAAGTTATATGATAACCAGCTGAGTCTCATGCTCTTCTTCTGCAGTCTTCTGCGGCTGTAGCCCATCTGCTTTAAGGTTCCATCTATAATGCATTCAGAGATGCTCTTCTGTATAATTTGGCTATGATAAGTATTTATTAAAGGTACTGCTGACTGAAACAGTCTGGCAACCACCTCTGACCCAGAGAACTGTTCTACTGGATCTACTGGTGACTGTGTAGATCATTTGATTGAACTCACTGTCATGTTTCGAAACAAGTCTGAGCTTTGTGAATTTGCATGTTATCCTGCTGGAAGCAGCCACGGGACACTTTGGTGATAAATGGTCAGAGACCACACTCAGGTAGGCTGTGGTGCTGCTTAGTTGATTCTGAGGTACCCAAAATGTTCCACAAAATATCCCCCACTCCATAAAGCGACCAATACACTGTTGATACAAACCAGGACGGATCCATACTTTGATATTGTTTACACAATATCAAATGTGGAAGCAGAAATCAAGATTCATCAAACCAGCTGAAAACTGTGGACAAATTTCCTTTCTTAGATGATAGGATTGGTACCCTGTGTAGTTTTCTGCTGCTGTAGCCCATCTGCTTCATGCTTTGACCTATTGTGCCTTCAGAGATGTTCTTTTACATACCTTGGTTATTTAACTGCTACCTTACTGCTGCCTTCCTATCAGGCTGGAGCCTTGAGACGACTGTTGTTGTGATGTGGAGCTTTATAGATAAAATAGAACTAAAGCAGTCTGTTAAGTGTATTTTTTTTTTCCAAGAATAAAATATAGTTATTTGTTTATTAATTTCAGTTTTCAGTTTACATGACATACCTGAAATGAGCTAAATTATGAATAAAAGTATGACTGACTGACTATGTTTCCAATTGGCCACATCTTTAAGCAGATGAGGGACGCAATTCATCTTTGATTTCATATCACGGTCACATAAAAATAATATATGATATAGGAATAGCTATGATAAGGAATTGCTGGATATGACTGCATTCAAACTAGTGTCTAATATTTGAGCTGCCAAAGGGCTGCAGTGCAGTTTATTTATACGGGCTGTGTATGAATAATGTTCACAAGACATGTTGACACAGGTCAAATGTGGGAAAACCAATCCAGTAAGAAGAAAAATGACACTTTGTTTATTGCCTACAAGCTTTGGAAATATCATTCTGATCAGACGTGCGGACACAGTCGTTTCTACCCAGGAATCTGATGTGGATCCAGAGTGTTTTTCTCTGCATCTATTTTACATCAGATATTTGGGTAGGAAAGCTTAGAGATGCTGGCAGCAAACATGCCACTTCCACCATCCCCTGAAAACCGTGTTATGTCTGAATCAAACACACCGTAAAAAAACACACGCACACAGAAAATATACAGACGTACTACTCCTGTCACATTTTCATCTGCATGTGGTACGTAGTGAATGAGCCTCATGTTTGATCAGCCAAGAGATCCTTGTTTGTTTTAATCATCTTGTTTAGGGTTAGATGAAAGAATGCATAAACCACTAGAGGAGAAGGTATCTTTGATGAATACCAGGAAGGTTAGCTGGTTGCTCGTGGCTGTCTGGTATGTATTAGTAGACTTTTCCTATGGCTTGAATGTGTCTCCCTGGAACTTAAGGACTTTATAAAGACTTTAGATGTAGTGCTAAAGCATGCAATTAATTATACAGTGGGGCACAAAAGTATTTAGTCAGCCACCGATTGTGGAAGTTCCCCCACTTAAAATGATGACAGAGGTCAGTAATTTGCACCAGAGGTACACTTCAACTGTGAGAGACAGAATGTGAAAAAAAAATCCATGAATTCACATGGTAGGATTTGTAAAGAATTTATTCGTAAATCAGGGTGGAAAATAAGTATTTGGTCACCTCAAACAAGGAAGATCTCTGGCTCTCACAGACCTGTAACGTCTTCTGTAAGAAGCTTTTCTGTCCCCCACTCGTTACCTGTATGAATGGCACCTGTTTGAACTCATCATCTGTATAAAAGACACCTGTCCACAGCCTCAAACAGTCAGACTCCAAACTCCGCCATGGCCAGGACCAAAGAGCTTTCGAAGGACACCAGGAAAAGTATTGTAGACCTGCACCAGACTGGGAAGAGTGAATCTACAATAGGCAAGCAGCTCGGTGTGAAAAAATCAACTGTGGGAGCAATCATCAGAAAATGGAAGACATACAAGACCACTGATAATCTCCCTCGATCTGGGGCTCCACGCAAGATCTCATCCCGTGGGGTCAAAATGATCATGAGAACGGTGAGCCAAGATCCCAGAACCACATGGAGGGACCTGGTGAATGACCTGCAGAGAGCTGGGACCAAAGTAACAAAGGTCACCATCAGTAACACACTACAACGGCAGGGAATCAAATCCCGCAGTGCCAGACGTGTTCCGCTGCTGAAGCCAGTGCATGTCCAGGCCCGTCTGAAGTTTGCCAGAGAGCACATGGATGATACAGCAGAGGATTGGGAGAATGTCATGTGGTCAGATGAAACCAAAGTAGAACTTTTTGGTATAAACTCAACTCGTCGTGTTTGGAGGAAGAAGAATACTGAGTTGCATCCCAAGAACACCATACCTACTGTAAAGCATGGGGGTGGAAACATCATGCTATGGGGCTGTTTTTCTGCCAAGGGGACAGGACGACTGATCCGTGTTAAGGACAGAATGAATGGGGCCATGTATCGTGAGATTTTGAGCCAAAACCTCCTTCTCATCAGTGAGAACTTTGAAGATGAAACGAGGCTGGGTCTTCCAACATGACAATGATCCAAAACACACCGCCCGGGCAACAAAGGAGTGGCTCCGTAAGAAGCATTTGAAAGTCCTGGAGTGGCCTAGCCAGTCTTCAGACCTCAACCCCATAGAAAATCTGTGGCGGGAGTTGAAAGTCCGTGTTGCTCGGCGACAGCCCCAAAACATCACTGCTCTCGAGAAGATCTGCATGGAGGAATGGGCCAAAATACCAGCTACTGTGTGTGCAAACCTGGTAAAGACCTATAGTAAACGTTTGACCTCTGTTATTGCCAACAAAGGTTATGTTACAAAGTATTGAGTTGTATTTTTGTTATTGACCAAATACTTATTTTCCACCCTGATTTACGAATAAATTCTTTACAAATCCTACCATGTGGATTCATGGATTTTTTTTTTTTTTCACATTCTGTCTCTCACAGTTGAAGTGTACCTCTGGTGCAAATTACTGACCTCTGTCATCATTTTAGGTGGGGGAACTTGCACAATCGGTGGCTGACTAAATACTTTTTTGCCCCACTGTAGCTGTTGCAAGTACGTCGCTACTTTAAAGATGTTGTTTTGCTTGGAGTAGTTCAGAACCAAGCCCAACACCCACATCATCTTGAGTACATAGAGACCCTTTGATGGTGGTTTAGCCTTTTGTGTAACCCTCTGGTGTAACCCGTGATCCGAGCTGCTGCTTGGTTACATCACGTCATGGGTGTTGACTGAGTTCACCGCTGCACCATTATTTTTACTCATTAGGCCACCTCGGTGAGCAATTGCAACTTCTCTCAGTTACATCTCAGTTTCATATCGCCTGATTTTGTGTCCAAATTACCCCAGTCTTAGCTGTGATCTGACCTTAGATCTGCGGATCTTCTGTAAAGCGCACTGGTGCACCAGGGTGACACCAGCGCAAGACACCTTGAAATTGCATCACTTCCCTAAAGCCAGCGGGCAAGAAACACTATATCATTGATCTAATTTAAATTATCTGCTGGCACGTTGGACATTTGTCACCGGTGACCCCTATCACACTGCTGTTATACAGTGACACAGTACCTCCCACTCTTTACTCTGTCAGTGCAGCTGCAGAGCTGTTCGTCCCAAGTCATTTAGAATAGATTCGCTGCTTGAGAAATAATGATGACAAAGGATGTTGCCAGCTTAAATTAAAGTTCGATTTGCATGCATTAATCTGTAACACCACCTGTTCTCGTTGTTTTCATATGTTAGGTCGATTGCTTTGAATGAGACTGACCAGCATTGCCCCCCATAAGCTCTCTAAACTATAACTACTTTATATTACCTGTGCTATATTTGAATGATGACCCTTTATCATTAAAAGAGTACCTTACTCTTATCTTGTCAAATTGTTTAAGGACTGATTAAGGAATATTTTTAACTTCCTCTCTCCATCACAAACGTTTATTCCTAATTGCAACGGGTCACCTTTTCAACTCTGCTCAGGAAAGTAAAAGAAATCACTGACAGAAAAATTCTGCCTTCGTCATGATGATCTTGGAACAGCCGTGTCGGGAAGTTTTGAACTACGGGCCAAAACTAACTCGGAGCCAAAAAGCAATTTAAGTATGATAAACTGGTGCTGTCAAATGAAAAAGCTGTGTTTTCGCAAATTTCAAAAACATTTCTCCTGGTTGACAAACCAAATAATTTTGCAATTACAGTGATTCATAAAGAGTTGTTCCCGCTAACCCAGAAAATGAAAGACAGCCGAATATTTTGACATCCATTACAAAAAAAGTTAAGGTAATTTCTTGGTACATTAATACGCTTGGTGCTGTGACAGGTTTACAAATACCATTATCTGTAAGCAGTAATGTGCTTACTTTTTGAGTCATTTATTATTTAAGTCAGTGCTTAGATCCCTATACCAATTTTCCAGCCTGGTTCATAACAATGCTTTTTATAGAGGAAGCACTGCCTGGAGTTTGTCATGTGTTAATATTTATCCAAAAACGCATCTCCTCCAGGCTGCAGAGTACTGAGGAACTGTTTAAGAAAGTAACCCATTCTGCTTATATGCTTTTTTTTTATCTATTAAAGACAGCACCCTGCTGAGACATATGTTGAAAGAAGAAGAGCACACTGTTTAATATATGTGCTTCCTTAAAACACAAGGGTTTCATTGTTAGAAGTGCTGGGGAAGCAGAGATGACTCTGTGCTTCAGAAGATTTAAGACACAAGGTTTAGATTCAGCTGGAACAGGGGCCCTGGTCATGGTGGGTGGTGAGAGAGAGAGTATGACCTTATCATGAAAGGACTACATTGCCACCTACTGGTGGTCAAATGGTACTACACGTGACTAAAAATTCAAGTAAATTCAGATTGTTACAGCATGTTCTCAAAGGGGATTATCAGTTACTTGAGACTCAAAGCAAAACTAATCACAGCAGGTTCAGCACTGATGAAGTAAATGTAATAACAAATGTAATGCTGCTGCAAAAATCTAATATTAACTTCACCATAATTAGCACTTAGTGTTTCTTCTTCACTCACCTCTTTTCACTCTATATGTGTTTATACACAAATCTACATTTAATTAATGGTTATCATTCATCTCTGGCTCACTTCTCCAGAGTGTCATTTGTCCTATCTTCCTCCCCCAGCCGGTCACAGCAGATGTCTGCCCCTTCCTGAGCCTGGTTGTGCCACGGTTTCTTCCAGTTAAAAGGGTTTTTTTCCCCTCCCTACTGCCACCAAGCCCTTACTCATAGGGTGTTACTTAATTGTTGGGGTTTTCTCTCTGTTACTGTAGGGCAGGGATGTCCAACTCCAGTCCTCGAGAGCTACTGTCCTGCAGCTTTTAGATGCATCCCTACTCCAACACAGCTGGATCAAATGGTTGGATTACCTCTTCAGCATGCCATCAAGTTTTCAGGCCTGATAATAAGCTATTTATTTGATTCAGGAAGAAGGATGTGTTTAAAAGCTGCAGGGCCGTAGCTCTCGAGGACTGGAGTTGGACACCCCTGCTGTAAGGTCTCAACCTTACAAAATAAACTGCCTTGAGCATCAGTTATTTGAATAATATTTGTTTATTATACTGTGATTTACACTGTGGACAGAGTAAAAGTGAGAAAAAATATATTTTTGAGACAAAAAAATGTAAGAATAATGCGAGAAAAGCTTGCAAACAATTTTTCTTTTCTTTTTTTTTTAAAGAAAGGGAGCAATATCACTTAAGTGTTCGTGGTTAGGTTGAAGAGAATGTTTGGGATCAATAACTCATAAGAAATGTTGAAATCCCATTATCAACGGGACTGGTTGGGAGGTGTCTGTAGAAGCTGTCTACAAAGATAAATCATGAAAAACAAAATACATGTTTCAATGCTCACAATCGCTGAACACTCACATAGCGATTTAAACAGAAATCAGCTTGTAGTATATGTGAACTTCCTTGCAGTTTAAGATAGAAAAGTGAGGCGAAGTCTGTCTTTGATTGAAAAAAAAGACACAATTTTCCTATTTTTCCCTCTTACGAGTTTTTTCTCATAAATTTGTCACGCTTTACTTGTAAATGTGTCGCGTTTTCGCTCATAAATTTGACATTTTTTTAGACACTGTACGTCTCATTTTATCTGGTCACACTCCAGGTCGATAGGTGGCGGTAAAGTTGAATGTTTTTTCTTTCAACCTCCGGTGGTTTCGCGCAAGTCAAATCCAATATGGCGGTTAACAGACTAACATGTTTGGGGTTAAATGCCCTTTATTCCACCGTCTGCGTCCCAAAACAGGTAAAGCATTTACGGTAATCTTGCATGTATTAGCTGAGGTTGTGTTTTCATTCAGACTCAATCTATTATCTCTGACTTTCGGTCGATAAATGTAACATTGGCTGTTTTATTGATGTAACTAGCGTTCTGACGTTAGCTTCGCGGCTACTAAGCCTGCTATGTGTCAAACCTGGCTCAGTATGGTTCTTTGAAGGGTTTAACAGGACATGATACATGTCCTCTTATAATACATGAAAATTATAAGAGGACAGGTAGTATATGCTCAGTTCCCGTGCTTGTTCTAGCAAGAAAGGTTGAGTGATTAACTTATTTTTACTGCTATGGCTATGGCTTCTAATGATCTTGAAAGCAAGATATTTAAGCTGAATAAAATGATGACTTTGTTAGCATTAATTGTGGCCCGTTATCCCTCAAGAGCAACCGATTTCTTTTACAGCTGAGCGCTCGTTATATGGATAAAATTATTCCCTGTTTAGTTTTACTTGAACCTGCAAAGTGAGCCTTTTGTTAACACGATCTGTGTGGAATATGCAAGCGTCATAGGAAGGCAAGTTTTCAATGGATCATCAGAAGTTGCATGTAATAGTTTTATGTCCGAATCACCAGGGTCTCTCCCCCTCTGTTATTTCGGAAGCGTACGAAGGAGGTTTCATTTATTTTTTGGCTCACATCTGTGTGTCTGTTGTCTTGGGCACCTGATGCTCTAATTCGGGCAAACTTGATTTCTGTCATAGAACTGAAACTGCTAACATCAGGTCAGATGCTGTATTTTCAAGTGAAAGCTTGTCCAAATGGCACACGGCAGTGCAGATGAGCCGAAATAATCAGCTTTTGATTTAGACTGCTCTGGCTTGTCTGAAAATTGTTAGGGCCTAAAGGTGGTTCAGACAGTTAGAGCTACAGTGTGTGTAATTGAGTACAGAGGCAGACTAAATACTTGTTCACTAACTGAAGGAGCACTGTTTGCAGGCATTGAGGAGCTGCTGGGGGGCGGTGGAGCAGGTGAGAAGTTACTATGTTGACTGGAGGATGCTGAGGGATGTCAAGAGGAGGCAGATGGCCTTTGACTATGCTGATGAGAGGTTACGAATTAACGCACTGAGGAAGAACACCATCCTACCCAAAGAGCTTCAGGTATACACTGAAGAAGGACGTCTAAGTCATATGTGTATTAATAAATAACTCAGCAATGGTAATGATTGAACTGTTACAGAATGAATCCTTGAAAAGACATTAGTACAGAGTGAAGTACTAATGTCTGTTTACTTATTTATTCATTTTTTTTGCAGGAGATAGCAGACAAAGAGATTTCAGCACTACCCAGAGACAGCTGCCCTGTGAGGATACGTAACAGGTGTGTGATGACTTCCCGACCACGAGGAGTGAAGCGGAGGTGGCGTCTTAGCCGTATTGTCTTTCGTCATCTAGCTGACCACAATCAGATGTCTGGGATTCTGAGAGCAAGGTGGTGATGAGGTCTCACTGGACATTTTGAAAAACAAGATTTTTCAGTGGTTATCAATAGACAGCTACATTTGATTACTTGTGTAAATTATGTTTTCCTTGGTCAGTAAGGTGCTGTTGCTTCCTTATTAGCCTTCTTAATATAAAAAATGAGAAAGTTGATATGAGTACTGATAAATAAATGAATATTGTTGTACATTACAGTTTTGTGAGTGTCTTGGTTTATTATAAAATGTTATGTGTAATATAAAAGTTTTATAAAAGTTTAGCACCTTCTACTGTCACAGGAAAAGAAGTAAGTTATTTTTTAAGGTAATGGCTGCCCTAAAATGAGATGTAATTCATAGGCAAGAAAGCCCACATTTTCCTTTCACTTACTTTCTTTTCATTTATTCTGTATGTAATATATAACTGGTCTTTTATGTAGTTGAAAAGTATCTAAGATGTAACAAATACCAAACGTGTGGAACGTTTGCTTCAAAGCAGGATGGATCCTTGCTTTCATTTGGTTAGCACCACATTCTGGTCTTACCATAAAATGTTCCAACAGAAATGAGATTAATCAGACCAGGCAACAATCTTCCTTCCAATCTTCTTCCAATTTTGGTGAGCCTGTGTGAATTGTGGCCTCAGTTTCCTGTTCTTAGGTGACGAGTGGCACTCAATGTCTTTCTGCTGCTGTTGTTTTGATATGTTGTGTGTTGTGGAAAAAAATCAGTGGAGTATGAAAAGAAACTGGTTTTCTGAGATTTATTTTATTTAATTTTTTTGTGTCCTCTCCGGCACTGTAGCAGAATTATTTTCTGAAGGCCAAGAAAAATGCCCACCAGATTTATTTTCCCAAGTAGACCATTACGGCTTTTGCTATACTGGTCCACTTGATTGTCATATTTTATTCAACCTTCATAATTATTATTATTGTTGTTCTTGTTGTTGTTATTAATTAATTTTTCATTTTGAGTTATTACAATCAGAACAGACAGGACCAGGGGATGGGAAAGAGAAAGAAAGAGAGGTTGGGAAGAGAATTAACAGAAGGAGAGGGAAAGATAAATAGAGAAGAGGGATAGAGAGAGAAAAGATGATGACAATCTGCGTGATCACCTGCTGAGAGAAAAAGAAGACAACACAGTAGGGAAACCACAGCAACAACCAACATAAGCATCAGTAACAGTAAATAATAGTGAATGTTGCTAAGCAGCATACAGTACTAATAATTCATGATACGTTTAGAGGCAGCAGCCAACCAAGATGGTGTGTGTCTGTGAGTACCTGCTTGTACACCTGTGTGTGTGTGTGTGTGAGTGCACTTATGTTCATGTTTTTAATAGAGGTTATATCATTCAAAACACAAATTTTCCTCTATGTTATCCATTCAGAGATGCTGCTTCTGCTTTTTCTACCATGATTGTAATGAGTGACTATTTGAGTTAATGTTGCCTTCCTATCAGCTCAGAGCAGTCCCAGTAGACTCAGACAAAAGTCACTTAAATCAACTTTCTTCCCTGTTTTTGTGCTCAGTTTGATCTTCACCACATCTGCTTGTCTAAATGCACTGAGTTGTTGCCATGATTAGTTATTTGCATTAATGAGCAGATAAAGGATCGAGTGGCCAATGTGCGTATATATAATGCAATTAAATAGAATGTGTCTCTTAAAGTGGTGCAAGTTTGTTGAAAGCCAGCAAACTGTAACATTCATTTGATTTTACATTAAAAGGTTCAGTAAAAAAGTTGAAATTACCTTAAAACGGTTCATTTAATTCATGTCATGCTCTACATACAAGGACACTTTGCTGTTTAGCAATGATTAAACTTCAGTACAGTAGGTGGCGGTAGCACACCTGTAATCGGCCTTGCAAATTGCCAAATGAAGAAGACGGAAGAGCTTTGGAAAGAAGCGCCGCTGGAAAGTAGTCTGAGAGCAGTGAAGAAGAACCGCAACGGCATTTCATAGTGTAGCTGATACTGATAAGCCTGAATGGATTTAACCGAACAGGTGAGCAGAATCGTTTCATTCAGTTTAGTGTTCAGCAAAACTGCATCTTTTAAGGTTTAGCTGCGGTAGCTGGATTTACATAGATACAGTGAAATTAGTGCAATGCTTGCTAACGTCAGTCCTATCAACCCGTTGCGAGCAGCTGCGTGATGCCTGATAAAAAAAAAAAATTATTATTTTTTTCTCCAGGGTAACGTTACAGTTGTAAACTAAAACAAAACGCCTGTCTGGCAAATACGATTACAGTCGGTAGTCGTGCGTGGCGGTGGGTGCCAGTAGCTCGCGGCCCAACTTAGCTGTTAGCTTTTAGTGGACTACCAGAACATTCTAGCAACATCATTCAGTGTAAAACAACTACTGCGCTGCTAAACAAATCAGTACGGTAGTTACTCGGTGTCTCTGTTAGCTGTCTGGAGATGTTACTAGACCCACTCATGTACAGTATCATTAAGCACTTTTACATTTGAATTATACATACATACATACATACATATTACAATACATCTGTAAAGGATCTCTCAAGACATGAATAACTGTAATATGTACAGGCTTCTAAGCTGTTTGGATGCCAGATAAATCGCAGACAAATGCATAGTTCCAACGTGTGTTGTGAGTTAGGTTAGACTACATTTAAATAAAGTAATATGACTTCGAGAGTTGATTGTGGGAAATGGGTTAGTGACTATATAATTATTGTAGAAGGCACTTTGTTCTTACTATTTATTAAGTTACAATAGAAATTTTTATTTAGAAATGAAATGTTAGTTTTTGCACATTTATTTACTTATATAGTTTTGTTTTTGTTTTTTTAATTAAACAAATGTTTGGTAGATGGATTCAAACCGACAGCACTGCTCTATTAGTGGATGTGCATGTCTCAGTGATTGTATTGTTCCCCTCATACAGATTAAACAGTTGGAGGAAGACTTGCAGGAGCTGGGGTCCCTCTTGGAGAAGGCAGAGAGGAAAAGAGTTCAGGATCTACTTAAACAGGAGCAGAAAAAGGTGGAGAAGGAGCTCGCAGCTAAACGACAACAAAAAGAACAACAGGCTAGGAAGGAGGCAGACCCATCTGCAGCCACTAAGGCAGCATACACTGTCAAGATTACCAGCTATGGTATGGGGCAGTTATCGAGTAGCACTATCAAACATTACTGAGAAAACCAAGCGGTTAAGATGCGTTCAAGAGCTGGGGAGGGGAAAAAACAGTATTTCAAAATTGTTCACATGTGTATCATCTTTTCTGCAGCATGGGACCAGTCAGATAAGTTTGTCAAAATTTATCTGGCATTGAAAGATGTGCACAAAATATCAGCAGAAAATGTGGAGGTCAAATTTACAGAACGGTGAGTTGATAATCAGCATAGTGTTCAGTTTGTTTATACATTCCTGTTCCCTTATCAGTGCACGTGAATTTGCCCCTTGTCTGTGTTGCAGGTCATTTTCTGTGCTGGTGAAGGATCTAGATGGCAAAAACCACGAAATGACAGTTCTGAACTTGTTGTATCCAATCAATGAACAGGACAGCTACAAAAAGGTAAACAAATCATCTGCTGCTTACTCAGCTTCTTCTCCTCAGCCCAGCGGCCATGAGATGTTTGTATTTCAGAAATCGGTTGCTGGCTTTGGGTCAAAAGTCTTTGTCATCTTAGATGAGTGGGTGTGCTTTAGGAAGCAGTGTTGCAATCTCTCTCAGCAGACTATCCCCATATTTCACAAAACTGTGTAGGTCTCTGATATTGCAGGCCAGTAATCGACCAAATACTTGCAGTATATACTTCTTCTCTCTCTCCTTCTCTCACAGCTAAAACATCAGTTTGCATGAAGCTGTGCATAATGCAGGTTTCCTCTGCTGTCTGTCAAGAGGGTAATGCTTGACAGGTAGCCACTCCGTGCTACTCAAAAGCTCTGTGGCAGGACAAATCAAAGTTTTTATTTTTTAAGATTGCCTTTGCATATTCTGCAACAGTTCTAAGCCATGTTACCTCCTGCAGCCATCACACTAAATCTCTTTTAAACCAGAGAAAAATGTTAGATGGTTGTAATGTAAGCTTGCTGCTTGATGAAGAGTAATGGGAAAAAAAAATAAAATCATGTACGCATCAATATAGCTAAGAAAGCAGGTGAAAAGGTACCTTGTGCATCATTTTAAATAGATGCATTTATTTGTATTTATTTTAAGATTTCAGGAAATATTAGTCATTTTGCAGAGAAAAACTGGAGTAGTGATTCTTAGTGATTGACCTGTTTGTCAGAGAAAAGTAAGCATCAATGAAAAGCCAAATAAAGTAAAACATTTAAAGTTAAAACAAAATTATGTGTGGCCACTAGGGGGCAGCAGACACCCTATTTTTAAGCTTGTAGCAATGAGTTTAAATATACTGCATTAACTTATTAAGGTGGCTATTGTGATTATACGTAAACCTTGTTAAATGCAGTGTCAGTGTTCCTGTCACTTTTCGTCTTTGATTTGAGCTGCCAGTCTGTTGTCCACACTCTGAAACTGTCTTTTGCTCTCTGCAACAGATAAAAACAGACATGGTCTTGGTCATGTGCAAGAAGCAGTCAACAAAGAAGTGGGACTGTCTAACGGCGGTGGAAAAGCAGTCTAAAGAGAAAGAGTGAGTTAGAAATGTGCTTATTGATTTTAGTTTGTGAAATAAAGTGCAGCAACAGTGCTGTGTCTCAAGCCACTGTGATTGCAGTGCAGTGATTGGGTGCACACATACTACATGAGAGCAATCCAAAGAATTATTTGCACCATTAAAGTATTTTCCTGCCGCCTTTCTACAGAAAACCCAGCCTTGACGATAATGCTGACCCCGGCGAGGGCCTGATGAATGTGTTGAAAAAGATTTATGCAGAGGGAGACGACGAGATGAAGAGAACAATCAACAAAGCTTGGACAGAGTCCCAAGAAAAGAAATTAAGAGGAGAGGAGATGATGGACTATTAAATATTGCCACTTTTCCACAGCAGGACCAAATGAGAGCTCCAAAGGTTGAAGCAGGCATGACTTAATTATTCAAAGTAAAGTCTACATACACCGCTCATAAATAATTTGTCTAAAGTAATGTCTAAGCTCGGGATGGCCTCAATTTGGCCCTGCTTTGAAAACCAGGCTGCTGGTGTTCTTAGTGATGGGCTACAACTCATCTGTCACTCAAGCAAAAGGATGGAGTCCATCACGTGATGACCTGAAGACTGCAAGAACGCACACATTTCATCACAGCTGACGTTAAGAGTCCAACCTGTGGGTAGAAAGCAGGGAAAATGTTGTCTGCTTCCCCACTTACATACATTCCCCTATGTGTTTTGTGAAGTCGCACTTAAAGAGTTAAAGGACCACTGCTCAGTCATTTCACAGCTGTTTTTGTTGTCCTGGCTTGTTTCAATAAAATGTCTTGTTGTGGTTTAAATTGGACCAGGGTAAATGTAATTGTTCATTTTCCATGGTAGTTGAAAATCAGTACAGATTAACTTGGCAAATATTTCTTTTCTTTCTTTCTTTTTTGTCAGCTATAAATTTGCCAAAGTTCTCTTACTTATGAAGTAAACCTGAGGATAGTTTTCTTTCTTTTTTTTTAATCTTTACATCAGCTGTATGATTTTGTAAATCCACAAATAAGTCACGTAGCATACAAAGACAGTAAACTATCTTGTGTCAGCCTAGTGTAATACTGTACTGCATGCAGGTATGTTTAAAACTACATTTTCCACAATCCTTTTTTTAAGTTACATATTCTGAAATACTTGATGTGACTGATTTTTGCAGATTTTTTTTCCGACATTGTGAAAAATGTATGTTTTCACTGTTGCTGGTTGTTCTCTGCTCTCATAAATACAGCTGTTGAACTCAGTTTTTCCATCTGTCTTTCAAGCTTAAAATTAGATTTAAAAGTTATTAAGCATTTTATTGCCATTTATATCCACTGGCTGACGTTTTCAGCTAGCCTTCTCAGTTAATATTTCACGGAGTCGTATCTTAGATGTGTTATGAAATTACAAGATGTGATTTGCCTCATGCAGAAGTAATTGTCCTGGAGACATGGATGGGTTGTGTAAAATATGCATATACTGGCCACTATTAAATGCATGGTTATTAACTGCTCGATAACGTGCATATCTAATTACCCACTTGTTTGGCAGCATCTCCATTCAGATATGTAGGCATCAGGTCAAGACCACCTGCTGAAGTTCAAACTAAGCATCAGAACAGGGAAGAAAGGTGATTAAAGTGACTTTTGACATGGTATGGTGTTTGAGGTGACAATAATTTTAAAATATTATGATCGAGGCAGAAAAGCGTCTGTGAACGGCCGTCTTTGAAGCAGCAGCAGAAGACCACACTTACTGCTGCTCCTTTTCACTAAGAACAGGAAGGTGT
The DNA here is from genome assembly GCF_057382275.1 of Copadichromis virginalis. NCBI lineage: Eukaryota > Metazoa > Chordata > Actinopteri > Cichliformes > Cichlidae > Copadichromis > Copadichromis virginalis. The sequence goes on from NC_140635.1 coordinate 20,788,520, forward strand.
AGCTACAGCTCACACCGACTCACCAAAAATGGATAACAGATTGCCTCCTATTGTGCATCCTTTTATGACCCAGTGGACACGTCTTCCAAGGGCTGATTCCTACAGGATAATGCACCATATCTCCAATGGAATCCACAGTCTAAAGCACCTTTGAGATCTGGTGGATCAGGACATTTATATCTGAAGAATGTTTCCAGCACCTTGTTGAATCTGTGCCATGAAGAATTAAGACCATTCTGAAGGCAAAGGGGGTCCAAGCCTTTACTAGCAAGGTGTGGTGATATTACCGTAAGCATGGTCAAGCCATTCTGAAATTCTAGTGTCACAGAGTTGCGTTACTCCCTCGGGTGTCTCATCTACTCTCCAGATAAAGATGCACATTATCAACATTATGAAGAAGCTGCTGGGCTGTCCTTGAGGCCCATCATGGTCAAAATAAAGAGCACCAAACAGAGGGTGACCTCTCTATCAGGCATCAGGCTTTCTTCAGGCCTTCACCAACAGCTATGGTCCAGAATTGGAATTAATAGTAGGCCCACTTTTTATTCCAGGTCTTTATTACTGTATTTGCACAGTCAACACTGGACAAAACTGCCAAATATTAAGGGCGAAGGCCACTTTGCAAAGCTGAGTGCAAATGCTGTTAGAGCAGGCTTTTCTTTTCTTTAGTTTCTTTTACCTTTTTAAAAAATAAGAAAGCACATTAGCTTTATAACTGACCACTACTGTGTCACTAGAGAAATATTTTTCATAAGTCATTTATACTGCACATTCAAGTCCTCTCAGACCTGAGCTTGAGAGCTTCACGTTTTGACCACCAGGTGGCAGCCGTATTCAGGACTTTCTCCGGGGGGACTGCACACAAGGGAAATCTAAGCCAGGATTTTACTGTGGGAGCCTTGAAAGTTTTGGATTTTTTTTTTAGTAGAATAACACTTTTTTTTCTTTGTAAGAATATGGTCACATATAATATATATAATCTGTGGAGCCCTAACAACTGATTCATACATTTATTTGCAGAATGGAAATGATATGTTCCAGCCCCATCTTATATCTAATGAAATACTTTCCTAGTAAAAGGTTTTTCCTGCGTTTAAGTCTTGTTCTTCTTAACAAAGTCTCCTTTAAATTACAAAAGTCTAAAAACTTTCTTTTCTCCTTACATGCTTACTTAACTCTTTTCATAAAGTGGCTTTTTGTATATAAAGGGTTAAAACACTGTCCGGGTCTCTGGCCTCCCAGCAGTCTCAGAGACTTGAGCCAAAACCAAGCGACTCTTTTTTTTATCAGCTCTTTCATTCATATTTCCTCTCAAAAAATCCACATCAATTTTTGATTGAGTTTCTGTCTGAGCAAATCATCTGGAGTTTCTCCACCAGTGCACCGCCCACGACTCCGTGACGTCGGTGCCACTATATAGCCAGGGTTCGCCTTTCGTCCACACCAGTTGGATAAAATTGAAAGAGACGGACGTACCGTGAAGACGCACTTGGCACTTTTACGGGAAAAAAGAAGAAATATTTAAGCGAGACGGAGACACGTACGAGTCGATCGTTTATTCCGCTGTGATAAATGAGTACCGGCTGTTTCACCGCGGCTCAGCGGATTTCGTGCCACACCATGAATGCGGATTTATTTAAGCCTGCTCCGGAGCGTGGTGGACCCCAACAGACTTCTGCCCCGGCGAAAAACAGCAGGAATAAACACGATCAACCCAAACCGGAGCTGGCTCAGGTTGTGACGGATCTCAAGACGGGGAGGTCCTACATTAAAGGGAAGCTTTTGGGAAAGGTACGCGCATTTCATACATTTTTCTTCGCCCCTTTTCTCCTTTTCCATGTGTCTGTGCGTCGCTGCGTCGGTTTTGACTGAGGAGGCAGATGGATCTAGAATCTGAATTAATTAGCCGCAGTTTGGGGCTGGTTTTATTTCCCCCCCCTTTCCTTTTTTGTTTTCTCTTTCTGTTTAAAATCACTATGAGCCATGTTCCAGGTGTGCTTGTGATGTGATGCGGGAATAGAGAATGACCTCGTGGTGGATGTGACCAATACCCCCCCCCCCCCCCCCCCCCCCGTTCTCCTCCTTGCTGTTCTCGTCAGTGCTGAATGAATCAGACGCAAGGTGTGCCCAGCTCCGGTGCGCACACATGCTTAGCCATAAAAAATAAATAATTAAAAAAAAATCTCCACCGATGATGAACGTTTACAGCCCCCTCTCGTATTTTAATGGCCTGCCGTTAAACCAAAGACACGCTTGTCTGACCACAGCATAATTTCTGCCCCTCATGATGATGATGATGATGATGCATCAGCATCGCTTTTTGAAACAGTGTCTATGGAAGCGAGTTTATCAACGTGTTGCTGGTCGTATCGATGTGCTGCAGCCAGTTTTTTTTCCTTCCTCTGCCTGCCGCAGAGCTAGAAACGTCTCCGCCAGTTTCACGGTTAATGAATGCAGCAGCTCAGGCTGCCTCATCCTTCATGTACCCGAGCATGTGTAGTCTTGATCACATCCTGGAGAGAAGGGGAAAAAAATGTCTGTATAAGCGGCAGTAAACGCATCTGGGGGATGATGTTTTTCATCATATCTGCGCATACAAGCCAATAAAAGATGCCTGAGGCATCAGATGGATCGTTTTATGGTCATGACAATCATTTTTATGTCTTTAATCTTACCTCGATTATTGTTCCTGAAATTGTTTTGACTGCATCGCTACCTTTCCTCAGGTCAGACTTGCCTTGAGACTGAGTGTGTGGGTTTTAAACCTGCTGCTTGTGTAAATTGATCATTCTGTTTGTTTCCCCCCAAAGGGCGGCTTTGCTCGATGCTATGAGATGACAGACCTGTCCAACAACAAAATGTATGCAGTGAAGGTGATCCCACAGAGCAGGGTGTCCAAACCACACCAGAGAGACAAGGTACACGATCACCAATCTTTGTCTCCCGTGTCTTGCATAACTGGAAATCAATGTCTGGGTTGTTGTTTTTTCTTTTGGGACATTGAAACGTCTTCACCGATTGATGAGTTGTCATATGTTGACAGATTACGAACGAGATCGAGCTGCACAGAACGCTGTCACACAAGCATGTGGTGAAATTCTCCCACTATTTCGAGGACCAAGAAAACATCTACATCTTCCTCGAGCTGTGCAGTCGGAAGGTGAGACTTCAGAACTCTAGAACAGTCTGCGCTGCTTTGTGTTCTGCTTGCACTAACAGTATTTCTTGTATTACCCTACAGTGCTGCTTTGCACGCTATATTCAAAAGGGGTCTTGGCAGATTTTTACTGTTTTCCTAGTGAATGTAAAAAAAAAAAAAGATTTCTTTTATGCAGCTGCAGGGATGCATGTGTGCTAGCAGTGTTTGTACAGTCCCACTCACTGATGCAGGGTTGACGGTTCACTCATTGCTCTCTCTGCAGTCCCTGGCACACATTTGGAAGGCGAGACACACACTCACAGAGCCTGAAGTGCGCTATTACCTCAGACAGATCATATCCGGCCTCAAGTACCTCCACAGCAGAGGAATCCTGCACAGGGATCTCAAACTAGGTACGTGACTGAAAATGCGGCTTAACGCATACACAAAGCATCCCAGGAATCTGTGACTTTGGACGAGCATGCGTGTCATCTGTGGAATGCTGACCAGACAAATGCTTTTGTCTCTTTCAGGGAACTTTTTCATCAATGAGAACATGGAGTTGCGGCTGGGAGACTTTGGCCTCGCTGCCAAGCTGGAGACAGTTGAACAAAGAAAAAAGTAAGTTAATTGCTTAAAATGTTTATCTGCTGGAGGATACCAATGAGCTTATTGGGGCCCATAGATCATGCGACTGTAATGATGATTGTTATAATGAAACAAAGCTCTCGAAGGTCTCTCCATATTACCTTTTTTTTAAATTTTTTTATGAGTATTTTTAGCCCCATCTCAGATGTATCTTTTAAAAATCTGACTTTTAATGCCCTATTTTAGCACAAGCACCCTCAACCTAAACCATTACATCAGTTACTAAGCATAATCTTCCTCCCACAACTTTCCTCCTGCAAGTACCTAACTAAACCGGTTTCCAACTGACAGTTGAAAGTACCGCTTAGAGCACAGTTTCAATTCCTGTTAGACAGCTTCCTGTGGAATACCAGAAGACTGAGACTGACAGAAAAAATATTTCAAACATTACCTGTATGCCTGATGTTGAAACCAAACCAGTTTTAAATGTTTGAAGCATTACATCTTACCCATATATGGTTCTTGTTTTGTTTTTCTTAGAACAATCTGTGGGACTCCCAATTACTTGGCTCCTGAGGTGCTCAACAGACAGGGCCACGGCACAGAGTCTGACGTGTGGTCCCTCGGATGTGTCATGTGAGTCTTTTTACTTTAAGATGATTATAAGAACTATCCCGGTTTCATAGAGAGTGTGTTGGGGGGATTTTGACCTTGGCGTCACTTCGTCTCAGTCGGTCGGGAAAGTGGGGACTTTTTTTTTTTTTTTTTTTTTTTTTTCTCTAAATCACTCACTCTTGTTTTTGAGCTGACTCACTGTTGCCTTGATTGCTCTCTCACAGGTACACACTGATGTGTGGAAACCCTCCTTTTGAGACGCTCGACTTGAAAGAGACGTACAAGTGTATTAAAGAAGTTCGCTACAACCTGCCCTCCACGCTTTCCCCTGCTGCTCAGAAACTCATCTCAGGCATCCTGCAGAAGAATCCCAGTGACAGACTCACGCTGGATCAGATCCTCAACCACGAATTCTTCAAAGTATGTTGACCTTCGGGAAATTTCTTGCCAGTGTTACGAAACACAGTTGTGACATTTTTTTCTCGAGGTGAAGGAGTGTGAAAATGTCAGTGCTTGATCTGTTATCTCAACTGAGAACAGAGTGGGCACGCTCCAACCTCTTCACTTTTTCTCACTGTTTTGTTTTTTTTTTTTTTTTTTTTTAATGCATCACCTTTGCCTCTTTCTCAGGGTTTCACTCCTGACAAACTTCCCCCCAGCAGCTGTACAATGGTGCCAGAGCTACACCCTCCCAGCCCTGCCAAGAAATTCTTCACTAAAATGGCCAAAAGCCTATTTGGAAAGAAGAAAGCAAAAGGTGAGCAAGCAGCACGAGCGATGGGGGGGGGGGGGGGGGGTTAGTTTTTCAGATTTAGTTTTAAGAATATCCAAGAGCTGCTGTATTTATTTAAACAGTCCTGCCTTTAAACATATTTGTTGTGACTACAGTGTGTCGTGTTTTCACAGTGGAAAAAATTCCATGCGAGGACAAAGAGGACAAGGATATTTCCAAGCTGGTGTCGGGCATCGTTAAATGTTCCATCAACCGGCAGATCAGCTACAAAACAGTGGGAAACAACGAGGTACTTTTTTTCTCTCTCTCTCTCTTTCCTCTGTGAGAAACTTTTGACCTGGTTTACCTTAATTTGGGTAATTCCAGCCAGTTATGCACACAGTTCACATGCAATTACACCCGTTCTAAAGGCTTGGAGAAAACACAAAATGCATATTTTAATAGCATACAGCCTCCATTACATTTGAGAATTGCTTTCCATTAGCATGCTCATTTAAATAGTAAAAGTGCCCTAGAAAAAGGAACTGTTAAAGAAATGGGGTGGAAAAGATGTCTTAATTTTTAAAGATGCATTGTTTTAAATTTGTTTTTCTTCAGAATAATGTAAGATGCATGACAAAAAACTAGTTCAGACCAGAAGAAATGTAGCAGTCTGTTGGTGGTAGCTTTTGAAACTTGATAAGCTCTAGTAAGCTCATCTGGGTGTTTGTTCGGGTACTTTGTTATCAGAAGAATCTGAAGAAGCTGTTACTGCACACTTAGGGGTGGGGGGGGGGGTAAATGTTCTCTGCTCAGTAACGACATGACGTATTTGTTTTAAAAAGACTGAACAGAACCTAGAGTATATGCCACAATTGCAGGATGCTCAGTTGGCCGATCCCCAATCAGGCTCGTCTAGTTTATTTATAGAGCCAAAAAGGAGCTACAGTTTTTGCTGTCATGCATGACTCTTCCTTTGTCTGTCTTAAGAAGCCTGTCCTGAGGAACCAGATTGTCATTAATAAGCGCAGATGAATATAGATTTGTACAAGTGTACTCTGAAAGTAGTGCTCATTTTAGCTTGTTTTCATGTTTGTCTGTTTGCGGCGGGAAAAAACAAACCTACTCGCGCACCACTTGTGGTAACGTGACATTAGAAACTACGTGTCAAGCTTGCAGCATGCTTGCAACGTGTACAAAGGGAAACCGTGCAGCTGAAAGTAGTTCCCCCGCCTTGCAGTGGCAACGAGACGCACTGCATTTAGTCTAAGGTGTTGCAGAAATTGAATAAATGAGCTTCAGCGCTGACACAGCAAAAGTGTGCATGCAAGGATTAAAGGAGCTCATTCCCTTTATCTCTGGTTACCCTTTCGGGCATGTGACACACTGCTCTTTCACTTTGTTGCTCTTACTCATCATGTGCTAATCGCATGTTTCGTTGTTGCTCAGGTGACGTCTCCCACCGGTCAGCTGGTGAGCTCTGTGCCTCTGGAGCAGACTCCTGCTGAGGAGGAATCCAGAAAGTCCATTTCCCGGTCTTTTAAGGGCACCATGGCCAGCAGCACTGAACGTAAGTTTCTGTTTGTTATTTATGAACACACATTTGGTGTTTGTTGTGGTGGCTGATTGCAATCAGGGTTTCTAATTTTTGCTCGTTTTGGTTGGTTTTTCCCTTCAGCGTGTGAGGATGTGCTGACCCCTGCAGCTGTTGCCGACTCTGCCCTGAAAGTTCTCACAAACTGCCTGGCCACCATGCCTGCAGGTATGTTTATGCATAAGATTGTAGCTCAGCCATTATTTTTTGTTGTCCTTGTGGGATTACTTGAGTGGACCAAAGAGGAATAAAATCAAGCAAAATGTCCTTCTGCTGTTTGCCGCAATTACAAAATGCAACAGAATCATTAAATTTAACTAGCTGGATATTTTCCTTGAATCCTCAGAATTTCTGCTGACTCATTCTGCTTATTTGAGACACACCATATGTGTTAAGAGAAACATAATGTTTTGACTTTTTGAATTAAGATTATTTCACTAATCCTCATATTTATTTATTTATTTATTTTTATTTATCTTTTTCTTCAGCCAATAGGAATCCACCCTGCCTGTCCAGTCCGCAGTCCTTCCTGTGGGTGACTAAATGGGTTGACTACTCCAACAAGTATGGCTTTGGCTACCAGCTCTCAAACCAAAACGTAGGCGTGCTCTTCAATGAGGGAACACATCTCAGTCTTTGTGACCAGCGCAAGTAAGTACTTTAAAATCAACTGATTAAGATGTCATGTCAACATTTACAGTGCTTAGAGCTTATTGTCAGTTGCTTAGTGACTAGGCTCAATGGTGTAAATGGAAAAGATGTCAAGTTCATCTTCCAATTTTTTTTTTTAAACTTTCCCCCCCCCTTCTTCCAAACAGGACTGTCCACTACTGCTTGACCAACAACAAACACTTCAGCTTCCCTTCAAACTCTCTACCTGAGCAGCTGCGCAACCAGAAACAAATAGTTGAACTAATGGCTAACTACATGGAGGAGAACCTAATGGAGGTAGGAAAGCACCTATTAGTTTTCAGCCATTACTTAGAGTGACTGACTTGCATTTAATGACAACTGTAAGCCAGGATTTGTGCCTTCATAAACCTGTTAAAGGGCACTTGAAGAGATTATGACCTCATGCAAATGAAACTAAATAATTTCTGTCCTCCTCAGGGTGGAGATCTTCATTGTCAGGAACATGTCTCAGCTCCTCCTCCTCTGCTCCTCCAGTGGGTGAAGACTGACCATGCTCTTGTCATGCTCTTCAATAATGATACTCTACAGGTTTGTATAATTAAATTAATAAAACCAGTCATGGGACACTGAGTCTACATAACTACTTTTTCAAAGCAGCTGGATTATAATTCTCCTTTTCTTTTCTTTTTTTTTTTTTTTTTTTAGGTTAACTTCTACACAGACCACACCAAAATCATCCTGTGCAAGTCTTCTGACGACGCCTACCTGCTCACCTATATCAGTCGGGAACGTGCCTCGTGCACGTACCTCCTCAGCATGTTGAATGAAATGGGCTGCACATCTGAGCTACGGCACCGCCTTAGATATGTGGTCCAGCTTCTCCAGCACCACACTGATGCCTGAGAGCACAGCTCAGTGCCTCCCAGGCTACCCGAGTGACAGATGCCTTAGAGGCAACCTGACTGGTTGATACAGTTTCTCAAGGCATAGCCAAGCAAGGCAATGTGTTCATATGCGTGACGGATGAAAAGGATGCTCAACGTCTCTGAGCAATATTCTTGTCTGGCTTAGTGCCTAGGCAGCTGATTTATCAAACTGACTGATTTTGATAAATGTCAAGCAGTCAGGGAGTTGCCCAAAGCAGCATCTGCCTCAAGGTGTTGTGCCTATCCAGCTAAGCCTCAAAGGTATCCACCTGGAAGCTATTGATACCTAAAATAAAGACTCATACATGGCCTGAAATGATGGATCCCTCATCGGCAGATTCCTACAAAACAAAAAAAGACAAAAAAAACAAAACAAAAAACCCCACCCAGTTATCCTCCCTCACTCAAACGCACTGCTTCTTGTCTTGGGCCTTTCAAATCCGCCAACCCTACAGCTTTCAGCCTCCCCTGATAGCCCATCACCCAGGCATGGTATCTTAAACATTTCTCAACACTAAAATTGTCCCTTTTGCTCAGAATGGAGATAATCCTGCAGCAGAAATGCTCAGATTTCCAAAAGTATTTTAGCAGCAAGGTCTTTTACACCGTTCTCTTGCACTCCAACTGATCTTTCAGCAAAGAAGCTTTGTGAAGAGGTATGGTTTGACTAGAGAGAAAGACCCCCCCCTAAACCCTCAATTGGTTCATTGTCTTTTTTTTTTCTTCTTCTTTTTTTTTTTTTTTTTTGTGGTACCATGGTGTACACTTGTTTGTTTTCAAATTTGTTTTAAAAAATGGAAAGAGCCAGCTATAGGATCACACTACAATCTTGACCTCACATGCACAAATATGCCTGGCCTTATTTGATGATGGTGATGCTTAAGTTTGGGAGTCATTGCTTCTTCTGCTCCAACATCATTTTTTTTTTTCTTTTAAATTGCAACCAAATTTCACTGATGTGGTGCATAACAAACTACTGGGGCTGCAGGAGTAAACACAATTTTGCACTTTCTTTTTTTTTTTTTCCCTTCTGTAAATTCATCAGGCGTATAAAGCCTTTTACCACTTGTTAGCTTTTTTTTTTTTATTTGCTTTTATCTAGATACCAAAAAGCATTTCAACTTTTCTGTTTGTTTTTAAAAAGGGAAAAAAAATGATTCAACTTTTTAAAATTCACACACAGTAGGTGAATGTGCGCTCCACACGTGCTGGGAAGCTGAACTGTTGGTTGGATAATGGGGTGGGGGAAAGGGGGGTAAAAGTGCCTTTCTGAGGGATGCCCGTTTAGTGCAATAACAGCCCTTTGTGAATGTCAAGCTGGCTACAAACAAGATTGAGATGGGTTTTACAGGTGGGATTTACTTTTGGACTTTGCACCAAGTTTAAAAGTAAGTCCAATAGCACTACACTCTCACTACCTGGTATAAGCTTTTAGAACAACTGTTAGAAGTATATATTCCAATAATATCTACTAAGGGGGAAAAAATGAAAACATTGTACTCTGTCGTACTGTACTGTAATCCTGATCGGTTTACATTGCTTTCTTGACCCAGAGTTGTATCCTAAAAACTGTGACCTGGAATGCAAGTATTATGTACATGTGTTTTCAGAAAACTCAACATTGTGAAAGCCATCTGCCAATTCAGAAGAGTCTTTATTTTTTTGGCACATAATGTCGTGTTTATTTATTTTTTATTTATACATAGTTTTTTATTTATTGTGCAAATGTTCCGGTCTTGACACAAGTAAACGTTCAATTCCGATCACTTTTTTTGTAATGTATTTTGGGGGAAAAATGGGACAAAAATAAAGTTTATTGAAAATGACTTCAGTTTATTGTTGCGTTTTTATATTGACAGTGCACTAAAGTTGAGAAATGTATGGGTTTTGTTGAAACGAATGGCATTTTTAACGAATGACTCATGTAGCAGTCATTACCAAACGCACACCTTTAATAATAACGGATTACATTTATATAGCGCTTTTCGAGACCCTCAAAGCGCTTTACAATTCCGCTATTCATTCACTCTCACATTCACACACTGGTGGAGGCAGCTACAGTTGTAGCCACAGCTGCCCTGGGGCAGACTGACAGAAGCGAGGTTGCCACATTGGGCCCCTCTGGCCATCACCAGTAGGCGGTAGGTGAAAAGTTGTTGTTGCCCAAGGACACAACAACTGAGACCGTCCGTGCCGGGGCTCGAACCGGCAACCTTCTGATTACAAGACGAACTGCCAATTCTTGAGCCACGATCGCCCCTTTGTCATCATCGTACGTAAATGCTAGAGAGGGAGACATTTACAATATTTGTATCATATCCTTCTGGAAACATCTAATATATTTATTTACTACAATAACAACAATATGAAACTTTCATTTCTTAGCGTTTGCTAAATGTCTGTCTGATTTTGTTTTGTTTTTTCAAGTTTGTGCGTCCAAAGTTCGTGTTTGTGGTAGCAGCTGCATAAGCAGGTTATTCATGACGACTTCCCCTTTAACCACATTTTCTAGTTACTCTTAAGCCAGATAATAAATTGCCTTTGCCATCTCTTGTAAACCTGTTGTCAGAGTATATACAGCATCATTCTTTCGGTCCCCTTTCAAACCTTGAAACCATAAGTGACAGTATGTAAATCAAAAGCTTTGCCCTGTGGCTGAATAAATAGGCAAACTCTCTTCCTGAAGTCCCTCAAGGGGGGCTAGTCCATTGTTTCATGGACAGGATGGAAGCTGAATTGCTTGTCCTGGATGCCAGGTTTGAAAAATCCTATGATCTTCCTTCTACCGCTACCAGTCAAAGCACTTTATAGTATAAACTACACTCATCCAACACTTTCTAATCTATAACTAAATAAATGCCTTTTCACCCTAGAGAACACACAGTGATCAGAGCTTCCTCTTTCATATAGGCGGACATCTGGCTCTGCTGCCTGAGCACAACACCGGATCTATTTAGTCTGCCAGGAATAGATCTGGCGTTAAAGAGGGTTAAAACAATCAATATGTAAAATCACATGGGCAGCCAGATGAAGTCATAACATGACGGCTCAGATCTGAGCTGACTCAAATATCTTCTTCTTCTACTATTTTTTTCTTCTTCTACTGTTTGTTTTTTGTAGACTCTTTGCAAATGAGTTGATATAAGCTAAGTATCATTTCAGAAAGCTTGATTGTGGATTGTCACTTCATTAGGATAGGCAATAAGTCACAATGCATCACATCTTCTTCACCCCCAGTAACTGTTATGTGTGTTAGCAAAGACTGGACCCACACTGGCTGTCAGAACAGTGTCTGAAACCTTACAGTGTTATTATCTCTACTTTTCAGCTGCTGTTTTTCAAAAGCTCCTTTATGGAATTATGTTTTTGTGTTTTGGCTATCAAATGATTTATGACACCACAGCACACAGTATAGGCAGATCCCAGGCCAGGTGAGACAGATCCTAGTGGAATTAAATGTTTCCATCTCTGAAAAATGGGAAAAACATGCAGGAACTGCATTCATGCTCTTGGCAGACACTGCAAAATAAAGTAGACCGACTGCTTGACAGGAAGGTACAATCTGTTCTTTAGGACCTTCAGAATAAACCCTGGTCGCCTTTACCCTGCAGATCTAACCGGAAATATTTTAGACACTCTTGAGTGAGTTCCCCAAAATGTTTTACACCTTTTAAAAATAATTTCATTAAATAAACAGTGTCTGCAGTCTAAAGTGCATGAGTTCCTTATCATATCACATGACACGCACTAAAGAAAGAACTCCAAGCCCCCTGCTGAGTTGGCTGGTTATCATAACTGCTGTACCAGGAGTTATGTGGTATACTTCACGTACAAAATGCTTAATATTTTGGCACGTTAAGTAGGACATTTCTACATAAGGTCCCAACATAAGCCACTTAATGGTCTTCCGGGTCAGTTTAGGGTTCCCGTCTAAATGCACAGAAGTATTTTAGATTAAATACTTGTTGTTATCTGCCGTTTAGACAGAGTACAATACGACCTGACTGAGAGCCTCAGATAAAGACAACTTATGACGTGAATGAGAGACTCACATCATTGTTAAAACTTGTCAAGCATGTCACATTATGTGCAAGAAAGGTGTGCATAGTTTTCTTATTTTTTAATACCATTAAAGTCAAAGGCTTGGGCTGTGAAGTCATTAGTGCAACTTCAGGTAGCAATTCTTTCATGTGCAGCTGAATGTGTCACGTTACGCAAATGTTACTAAAAACTGGTTTTAATTACATATGTGTGACAGGCCACAGTCTGGGCTGGGGTGGGACTCCCTGCTATCCAACTTCCTGTTTATAAAATGCCGTACTACTGTATGTACAAAATATAAACAGTATATACAATGATAAACGTCACGAGTTTATCGCTATATGATTAAACAGTACAGACTTGAAGACTTGAAACATATTCATTTTTTAAACATAAAAGGTTTGAACAGCTAATAGGCCCTCTTTATCTGATAGAATGACATGTGTGCCATTGGCCTCTGGTCACTATGAGTACTTAAACCTTGCTCAGTTATCCAGATCGACTGTGTCTTTCAGCATTCACGAAATACTACTGAGAGTTTTTCCATTTTTTTCCATTCCTCGACCTCCACATCCACACTTACACAAACATGTCTCCTTCTGAGAGCTTCAGGCTGTTTTATTCACTTTGCACATGAAGAAATATGAGTGCCGAAAAGCAAATATTAGCTTTGCGAGGTAGTATGTCAATGTATGTGATGCTCACAGTTTTACACCATGTTGACTTTTGAAATGAAGTGATTTCCTGTCAGGATTGCTTTTTGGGGTTTTTTGTGGTATTGCTTTTCCCCTTCACATTTACAGGGACAAAAAACAACACTACTGTGATCCATAAAATCTTTGAAGGATGGTATGTGAGGCATGGCAAAGTGGGTGGCACAGCTAAATGAGCGAAAGGAAGGGATGTCCTTCCCTTCCTCTGTTGCTTTTTCAGTGACCCTTGGCCACATCGTATTCTGGCTGTGATGTGTGCGAGTGTGTCGGCTGCGGTTTATCTGTCATGTGGGGTACTGATGCTGATGTCACATTCCTGCCTGTTAAGGCCAGACTGAGTCCATTACACACACCGATGTACGTCACACACCAGTCCTACAGGAAATGTGTGTTTCCTTTTATGATTCTCCCTGTGTTTCCCATTAAAAGCACAAAGCGCAATGTTTTATTCACTCTTCTGCTGCCAAAATGAAATGCTCTCGCCACACTTTAGTGAATCATCAAGCACTTCAGAAAGAAAATTGTCTCCAAGACTATTGAATCATTGACTAGAATTAAGACTTGTGAGCTCTGAATACAGCGTGTATTCTAACCACATCACGTGTCAGTGGATGGGTTATAGACTGGTAGAGTGGTGCAGAGGCTGCATGTGTGGAGATAAAGTAGCTTAAACATTTATCAAAGGCAGATAACATACATAAGCCTCTCCCCACTCCCCATTACAGAAGTTGAGTAATCGGAAGCTATAAAATTACTCATCAAGGTAGGGTCTTTCTTTTGGTACAGAGTTTTATGTTTGTTTAATTATCTTTTTAGTATGAGCTGATACATTACTGAATCCTTTGTTTCCCTTGTCTGTGAATGGCCATGTTAGTCTGTGATAGACTGCCTGTTCCAAGACTGTGGTTGTTTTTTTTTGTTTGTTTGTTTTTTGTTAACATACATGGAGCATTGAAATGTATGAGAGCATGCTTCCTGTATCTCAGGCTTAAAATGCTCTTCCTGTTTCTCAACACCATCATTCTTTTCCGTCTTTGTTCTCTCAGCGGGGCTCATTATTTATCCTCACTAATGATCAGCCATAATATCCCCTGTAGTGACAACATGAAACAGCACTAAAGCTTAGGAAGTCAAACATCTGGAGACGGGGAGGACAGATGAGGGGAAAGAGAAGGAAAGAATTTGGCCAGACATCTAACTGCTGTGGGACAATTTTACCTAATTAGTAACTTCTGTTTTCCCAGGAGTTTTCTCTCTCCTCGGTCTCCCTTCATCCTGTGTGTGTGGGAGCAAAAGGGACAGAGAGAGAGAGAGAGAGAGAGTGAGAGAGAGAGAGAGAGAGAGAGAGATTGCAATAGGCTTTCTTTGTGAATTGCTGCCAAGACCACAAGCCAAAGTCCTTGTGAGTGTTACTGGACTAGGGTTTCTCAGCTAGCACTGGTTTCCTCTCAAGAACAAATGTTTCTGAGTCATTTGCATAGCTCTTTTCCCTTCTCAGGCTTTATTTTGGTTCAGAACTGGTGCATCCTAATGCATTGTTCAGGCCTGCACAGTCATTTCCCAGATTTCTTATGTTTATGGCTTTCCCATCTACCTCTGTGACCCTGCAGATTATGTCTCTCTCGGGAAGCATCATCTATTCACAAGAAATCTCAGTATCTCAGGTGTCCCACAACCTGTTTCTGAGGCTCAAGTCAACCCCCCCATTTGTGATCTATTTTATCATCATAGTTCTTTGGTAAAATTCCAAGCTCCTGGTATATCGTTTTATCTAAAAAAAAATAATTGTTGGACCGCTTTTAGTGTCTGTTTCCATGCCATATCCTTTTTAAGTGCTTGGTTCAGTCAAATGAATGTGCTGACTGATGATCCTGCCACCTTCTGCCTCCTTTGTCAGTCAATCATAGCTCATAAATTGTGTGCGGGTCAAACAGATCCTACACCTGGCGTAGTGTAGTGTTTTGTTGTTGTAATTTTGGCTCTGTACACCAACAAAGGATTTTAAGTCAAACAAATGAAATGTGATTGTAGTGCGTACTTTCAGCTTTAATTGATATAAATTGTATTTTTAGGAATGTGTGGGAATTGCATGTGTTCTTATAAACATCCCCTTGTTTTCAGTGGCTGGAAATTAATTGGAGAATTGACTGATAAGGAGTTTCAACACAAGTGAGGGAGGCCGTTATTAAACTCTAAAACTAAATTGAGCCCAGCAGTGAGATTCTGGTATAGTCAGCTTATGCTGGCCAGCTAAGCAACACCAAAAAAGTCATGAGGCCACAGTAAACAGTGAAAGCACATGATGACATATTTTCCATGGTTAAGAAAAACAGCTTCACACATCTAACCAAGTGAAGAAAACTCTGAAGGTGGTTCATATGTCAAACCACCGGTCACAATTAAGAATATGTTTATCTAAAAGAGCCTGCACAGTTCTGAGAAGTATTCTTTAAATAGATGAAACCAAGATGAACTTAATAATAATAATCTTATGATCTGAAGTATAGCATCTGTCAAACATGGTGGAGGTAGTGTTATGGCATGGGCTTATATGCCTGCCAGTGGAAATGTTTCACTAGTTTATTTTTGATGATGTGACTACTGATAGAAGAGACTCTGCTCAGATTCCACGAAATACTTAAAAACTGAGGAGACAATGCTTCACAAATAGATAATGACCCAAAACATAATGCAAAAGCAACCTGAAGGCACATGCATTTTTCAGTGGTCAGGTCAGTCACCTGCTCACAATCCAGCAGAGCATGCTTTTAAGTAGCAGCCTAAGTTAGCTGCAGTAGCAGTAAACAGCACTATTTAGTGATGTTAAATGATGTTCGTTTGTACAGTTGTTTTGAGTTTCTGAAAATGGGGGGCTGTGTATAAAATGGCTGTAAATCCGAAACAATTTTGTTAAAACCCTTTACTGGTAACAGACTGCATGCAGTAAGCCAAGTCAGTGTAGTTTCAATCTTTTGGTAACTGATACAAGTTTGCAGCCAACGATAACATAACTGTCCAGATGGCTTTCCACTGTAAGCCAAGTCAGAACTGTTACCATCTTTCGGTTGTCTGAGTGTATCTGCGTGAGGGGCCTGCGCTTACTCGAGACACACACTTTAAAAAAACTCATGCGTACACGTGGAAACAGAAAAACTATTTTTAGAGTCATGGGGTCTACAGTTGTGTTTTACTTCGTGGAAAGATAAGTTTAACATCCTGTGGTGTATGCGTGCATGGACATGCGCATGCATGCAAATGCACACTGAATACACACACCTTCCTGTTTGTTAAGTATAGAGGAACTAGATACAGTGCCCACACAACAACAAACATGTGAGACAGAGCAAAACAAAACACCCCCTTGGTGCACTGTGTGTGTTTGTTTCCGTCAGTTATAAATACCAAAGATGCAATCACCTGCAGTTTATTGCCGTTTTAATGTCAGTATCACACAGGTGTGACTTTATCATCAGATATAGTGTTCTTTGTGCTCTTTAAAGAGTAATATAAATAGGCAAGGATGTGACAACTCATGAGTTCAGAACGTTTTTTTTTTTCCAAGAGAGGAGAAGCAACCATTGACATTATCACACTGCTACACATTAAGAAAGAAACTCATTCGTAGAAAGAAATCTAGCTTAAAGATCTAAAGCTAGAGGAACTAAGTCAGACTTTGTAAATAAATGATCAGATTGATAACAATAACACAAGAGGCCCATAAAAAGTGTCACAAAAAAGCAGCTTAATTGAATTTATTTCAAAGCATGCCCTCTTATTCACAAGGAAAATTAATAAAATGGATCACTATTCACCAGATGCCAGCTTTGCTTTTTTATATATAATGCCCTACCCTCCAGAAAATGAAATTCAGTCAGGATCATGGCACCCCGCAGGATTACACAGTTACGCAGGTATTCTAAAAATAGCAGCAACAACATCTGGACCTTTGTTAACAACTAGCAGTAACCAGGCTCATCACGGTTTATCCCTGATGATGCTGAGCAGTGAGCAATGCCTGCAGCGTACATACATCAAAGTGATGCAGCTTGTCACTTGTCACACTGGAAAAGCAATGAAGTCCTTTTATGGCTCTAAACTCTGATTTCAATAGTTAACATTGTCACTGGATATTTATTATTTATTCATCTTTTCTTATTTTTTGTTACTTTGTAAGTGTCTAAAAAGACAGCATTTTAATTCTTTTAAAGAAAGCATGTCCACACCCTTGAATTATGTGGAGACACCTTGTGTGAGGGACTGTTAATCCACTAATGTCTTTGGTAGGAGGAGACTCTGCTGACTAGACAGAAATGAACGGCACAGGGAAACAGATGGTCAGAAAGCAGTGATGTGAGGGAGATGATGTAGTGAGGCTCCAAATAGAAATTTTTAAAAGGGATGGGAAATATTAGGTGTGGGAATCTGGATTTGGAATAGCAGCAACTCAAAGGAAAGTTGACATGTGTGCCCGATTCATCATTATATATATGATGTGAAAGTAAAGTGAAGCACGTGCAACTGATGTGACCAGACTGGAGTCAGCAACACTCATGTGATACAGGGTATGATGGAAGGGACAACTCATCCCTTTTAAATGTGATCATTGTAGGCATACAGTCTAACTAACCCTTCACTCATGAGGCAGCTGATCAAGGTCATTCACATGAGCAACTCAAGCGCTAAAGAGAAAAATGAGCAGTGTCATCCATGGCAGAGTGATGCAGCAGCAGTTTTATCTATCTATTATTATCATATCTATCTATTATTATCATATCTATCTATTATTATCATATCTATCTATTATTATCAGAAATGAAAGCTGAAACACACAGAGGAGAAAACCACTCATAAAACCATAATAACCTGTAATTAGTTATTATCAAGCATTACATCATGTTTGTAGTTCAGCATCTTCAGTTTACATCTACAAAGCGATCGAAGTCAGCTTTCAGTCATCTTCCCCTCATACACCTTAATAGATTTTACAGAAATCTTTAATCTTTCGACATGCGAGTTCTGTGGCTCAACCAGAGCAGGCTTTAGGACAACTGAAACTGTCCACGTGGCCTCGAAAAAAAACTAAAAAGGAAAAATAGGTCAAGTTTTACTCAACAACCACTATGACAACTCAAAAACAAAACTTCTCATTTGTTAGAATGTTTTTATCATATGATTACATCATCGTGTTTCCAACATGAACTTTCATGGTTCAGTACTTCCATATAGAAAAATCCCGCGTGGTTCCTGAGTGCAGATTAAGCTCTACATGTGATCGTTACAGTGTGCGACAGTCACAAGGGAAATATTCAGTGTGTGTTTTTTAAATTGTCTCTTTGAAATGTGGCGATTTGGGTAGGAGAAAAAAAATCAATCTTTGTGTGGGTTTAATCTCCTGGTCCAGCAGCTCACAGGATCACAGAGTAGGATTTAGACCTTGTTCGGAAAATGTTTCCTGCTTTAAAATGAAGTGGGGTTTTTTGGTTTTGTTTTTTTTTTTATTTTCACTATGCAGTCTCTGAATTCTGTTTCCCAGTTGGACAATCAAGATACTGAAAATCCTCCCACCAGTATGTACAAGTATGTTTGTACTCCAGAACAAGAACAAGGGCATGCTGTAGGACGAGGCAGCCGCGGCCCTCTCACACCACATCTGCTCAATGAGGCACTTTGTGTTGTGACCACTGTGGGGGTTGTTTAAACCAACCCCCCTGTCTCCACCCGTTGACTTTATTAGCTCCACAGCCTCACCAAGAAAAGCTCTCAATGTTATGAAAAAACTGTAACAATTATCTGGAAAGATTAAGAGAAAAGATGACATATTAAAAAGTCAAATGACCTCACGTGCTTGTGGCAATCACACGATTTGACACTCTTTCTTTTGCCCTCGCGATGCTTCTTTCTCTTCCTCTCTCCTCTTTCACTGTTTCTATTCTTACTCTCCTTAAACCCAAACAAGCATTACTCCCAAAGAGGGATTCCACTGTAGACTGACTGATCAGTGGGGAATTCCCACCCTGTGACACAAAGTTAAGTTCAGATGAAACGCTTGTGTTAAAGCAAGATTCAGTCAAGATTTATTTCCATATTTCCTTTAATATTTGGAAACATGAAGGGGGGATGATTTACAACATGGGAAGTACCTATAATGTGATATTTCCCTTACTTACACAGTGAGTGAGAGAAAAGAAAAGCTTGTTTATGAGACAGAACTTCTTCGAATAAAATGCTTTTTGTTTTCTTTAAAGAACCATAAGTGGATAAATGATCAATTCCTTTTTAAAATGCAGGTAAACCAACACGATTTACACTCGGTTTCATGTCCAAAGACTTGCAGTACATTGGAAACACCTTTAACCTTTTATTTTATTAAACTGTGTGAGAACTCTTTGAGGACAAATATGACATTTAGTGGCCATCGTGTAGCACGTGTAACTAACCACAATAAAAACTCCAAGCTTTTGGACAACAATACACATGGGGATATAAAGACATACCAGTACAGAGATAAAAGAAATCTAATCTAATCCAGAGGGAATGAGGGGAAAGCCCATGACCTAACTGACTTACTGAATGACTGGAAGTAAACTCGGTGAGCCATGGTCATGGGATTATTGTAATATATTTCAAGCTGTCCTGTACTGACAGCTAGAATAGTTGTATGACTTTGTTTAGAGGTCTTTGGCCCTGTGAGCCCCTCGAGCTGAAACCATGATGAATGATTTTTCTGTCCACCACCTAGTTTGGACCGTATCCCAGGCTTAGTCTAAAACCCACCAGGGCTCTGTAATGCACCTTCAGCCATATGTCACATAAATTAATCTGTTTGTCTATAACCACTCAATTAGAACCATTAGGATCTAATTAATATGTATTATTTATAAAATTGTATGTATCTGGGTTTGCTTTAAAAGGATAATGCTGTTAGAAAAAGTTTTTTGGTTGATGATAAATGGTCGACAATATCCAGTTAAACTTTGAAAGGACAAATTTGGTATGAAGGATGCCTCGTTGTCCTCTCCTTTTTCCGTTTATGCCTTGAAATTGGTTCCACACATCTGGGGTTGAAGCACAGAAGCACATTAAATGTATTTTGCTAACCAGGGTCAATGTTAAATTCCACAGTTTTTGATTAAACCTTGACATCACACTATAGTTGGAAAGTCTCTATTTATAAGATTATTGTGGATTTGTGGAAATGAAAATGAAAAACAGTCTGAAACTGCGCTGACTTTGGAGTCATGAAAGCTGAGTTCCTTGTCAAATGTTAAAGCAACATTTAAAAACAGAGTTATATATATATATTTGAAACATTTATAACTTTAAATATATTATTTTTTTCACATAAAACAGAAAGAACAACGGTGAGAGTCAGATAAATAACAAAACGCCTTACTTTAATATATTTTTGTAATATTTTGTTAACCCAATGTTTTCATTGCGTCACGTACAAATCTCTAAGAACTTTAAAATCTATATATAACAGAAATATTTCATAAATCTGTCAAAAACGTTTTATTTAGTAGCTAAATAACAAACTGAATTTATGATTTTAAACATAAATTTGCTTTACTAGTTTCCTAAAAATTTTTGTAAAACACTAAATCATGAAAAATGATAAATAATATTTTTGAATGAAGAAATATCATTTAAATTAAAGCTTGTCATATGTCTGCTGTGCTAATAAATGCCCTTATAAGGACTGTTCTTCTATTAACATTACATTGGTATTGCATAGCTTGGTGGAGATATCCTGCCACTACATGAAATAGGGAAATTCTACAAGGAGGAACTAGAAAGTCACTGTCATTTAACAATATGTTGAACTGTTGTCACATAAAAAAATGAGTGTGTCAGTGACAACAATAGTTCTTTCACTCAGCAAACCACCCCACTACCCATCTCTGGATCTCCCCTGCAACAGCCTCCGCTGCTTGTCATATGTTCTTTTTTTTTAGTGTGTTTCAATAAAGTGCGGGGCTGTCCCACGGGTTCCACCTTCATCAGAACAGCCCACTGCTTGTATTCATAATCACTCTTTTAATAAGGGGATCCTAGAAAACCATGGCTCACATCTCAACTGTGTGTGTCTATTTGCAGAGGTGTATGCACTGAAGTGTAGGCGAAACAAAAGCGAGAAGTTACTTTGAATTTTAAAAGAAGTTTCTTTTGATGATGAGGGGTTTACCTTTTTTTCCTGTAAACTTTTCAGGGTTTACCCGGGTGCAGTTCCATTACTAAACCAAGCAGTGGGCCACAATGGTAAATACTGCAAGCTCATGGTTGCAACTTTGAAGAAATGAAAGAAGTGAAGAAGCGAAACACACGCCTAATAGCAATCAAAACAACTTCTCTTATCGTGACAACAGACTTCAGTACAACCAAGCTGAGATAGGCAAAGCTGGAAGAGTAGTATCTGTTATGGCTGCCAGATAAGATTGGTGGTTATTGCTATGAAAGTCTGCTGAGGTTGTTTGCTTGTAAAAATTTATTGGTTTGTTTTGGTGTGCTCTGACATGCTCTCATGTGTTCATAAGGTTTATAATTCTTTTTTCTTTTTCTTTTTTATGTCGTAGACCAAAATTAGACAGTTTTATTAAGATTTTTATCTCTCTGTGTCTTCCGCTTTTAGCTTATTGGTGCGTTACTTTTTCACGTTGACCTTTCTCAGACTGCAGAAATTCCAGGGGCTGAGGAAAGTGGAAGCCAAAGGGTAGTGAGAGGCTAACAACAAAATGACACACGGTATCAAAATGAACATTTTAAGGAAAGTTTGAATCATTCCACACAGATTAAAGTCTTTGTGACTAAATCTGCAAACAGTGAAATAAAAATTTTATTTTCAGTTTGAAGATAAATCATTTCTTCAGTGCTTGACTCCAGCTCCGAATCCCCAGCTAATTACTACGGTGCTGAGTCCTCCTGTTCCTAAAGGGACTTTCATGGTTGAGCACAGTTGTAGGAGTTTACTCTCACCAGGGGGGCAGAGTAAGAAAAAACCTGTCTGCAGGCTACTGTTGTTCATGTTTGTGCTGTTGCGCTTGTTAGCTTAGCGCCTGCCATGGCAAGGCCAAAGTCATAAAAGATAATGTTTTTGTTTTTATATAGTGAATTTAAACAGACAATTTAAAAAAAAAGAAAACTGACTACTGGAGCCCCTCTCTCTGTCTTTTCATTTTATTTTTGATCTGTTTTTTGGATCTCCATTGACGTTCCTGTTGGATCTAGAGTCAGCCTTCTCTCATCTGCTCTGATTCAGGTTTATCCACCTTCTGCTCGACTCCCTTTACTGCTGTGCTCCTACCTGATTCCTGGAAGTTTCTTTTATATCCAACCTTTCGTGGTGGCCTCATGACTCCTAACCTTCTGAGTATCTTTGCCTCCTCACCTATATGCCACCAGGTTACCCTTTCTAGGCCAATGGGTCACTTGGCTGTCAACCTGGTTTCCTGCTCTTCAGCTGCTGGCCATTAAAGAGGGCATAACAATACACACACTCCCTTAAAAGGGAATAATGCATGCAGATTAATAGAAAAATGATTGTGTAACAAATGTAAAACAGAAGATTAGGATTCAAACTTCAGAACCTGCTTACATCTTCACCTCTGCCCCTGTATATTTATTGTACATGGGTTTCATGGCCATCGGTGCTGAAAGTTTGTGAATCTGCAGTTTAAATCTGCTTACCAGTAACAGCAGTGCACACAGTGGATTACATAATTACAATTACATATACCCGTGACAGACAGTACCATGGTAACTGCTTTTGTGGAAGAAAGGCACAATGGGCCAACAAAATGATTACCACCTACTTGCATTTTTCATACTCGAATAAATCATGTTAATTATTGGTCTTTATAGTTCATGCGCAAGTGTATTTATAGCCATACAGACACAGTATAAATTCCTTTGTAAGTGTTACAGATTAACCCAGTCACCCTAAGCCTGAGCAGAGGCTTGGACATAGTTCATTTTAGGGAGTCTGTATCAGTCTGTATCAAGCTCTAAAATGTTTTTTTGTCCATTTTCCTGTAAGCAGTCAGCACTCCCACTCTCGAATGCTGCAGGAATTCCAGGCTTCTACTTGCAAGGCCAAAACTCAGTCGTGCATAAAAGGCATGCATGAATATTGTTATCTGTCTTAAATATTAAGTAGTGCTCTCTTGGTCTTTGCACAGTAGAAGTTGTGATTACAGTTTCAGGAATAAGCCATGTCAATCTCGTGCAATGAAGTCTACATTTTTCTGATCGTTGTCTAATTTACAAACTGCGATGTGCTTAAGCTCAAAACTAATTAATCTGATGTTTAATGAAAAATTTTCTTACCAGGTTTGCAATTTATCAATTATTCAAATCTCCTTGAGCAACAATAACTTTCTGTCAGATGCAGATCAGATACGCAAGGTGAAACAAAGCAAGCTGCGTCAACACAGGAAGCAAGTCGCTCCACACACATTATGTTGAGACTGATAGCTGGCTGCTACAGCAGACATTCCTTATCACTCTGTCATAAATCAGTCACCGCTTTCTTTGGTAACACCTTCAACTGTGTGCCCAGAGTTGAGAAGAGTTCATCTCAAGAATCGGCCACTTCACATGGCAGCTTTTTTTTAAAAATTCAACTGTAGTTGCTCAATGTCACCCACTGATGCGGACTTTTCATGACCTCTGGTCAAATTTCTGCAAATCAATTCCTGTGGGGACACAGATTACACCTGACACTTATTCTTTACTGTTAGGATCTGTGTATAACTGTCTCCCTGGAGCTTATTCATAGCATTGCTACTGCAATAATGACTGGATATCTCCAGAAGGTGCATAATCTATGAAGCATTTTTGTAGCATTTATACTTTAATTTTTAGAGCCAGGTTTGCAGATGGCCTTGAGCAGATGTTCCTCAAAGTTTCCCGTATGTTGTTTTTTAAGTAGGGAAGCCAGTTTCATCTAGTCAGGTCAGTCTTGGCGAAAGGTAATGTGACAAACATCGGACAAAATTCAGGCCAACATTACGGTCAACATCTTAAACTAATGGAGGAGTGACTTTTGATTTTGTGTATCAAAAGTGACCTGTGCTTGCTTCCTCCTGGTCGGTGTTAGATTTCATCAACAAGCAGCAAAATACTTTCTTGAGTGGATGATATTAAGACCAGCAGTGCTAATTCTAGTAGTAATTTTAATACACTATCTAACATGAGCTAGCAAGTTGGGTAGTTAGTAGCCAACTAGTAGTTACGAAGCTCTTGGTCACACAGGCCTAGAGAACACTGTATTCTCTGACTGGCCGGTGAGCAGGTGGTGGTAGTCACTCATGAAACATTGGTCAAATATGAGGAGAAATACAGTGCTGCACTGAAAACATTGTTGTGAATGCGATAATTTGCATTGGATTTGTCTGCAAAAACTCTCAAATAACGGAGAATTCTCACTTCTAAAGACTGAACTCTTGAACTTTTTTAAACTTTTGAAATGGCTTGGTTGCAGCGTTGAGGCAAGTTGCAGCTTTTACATTAAAGGTGAATGTTTTCTATTTCTGGTTTGTGTTATGCTTTTTCAGGTTTCACTACTGCTCAGAGAGTAAATGGCCAGCATTTGCAGAGAAGTCAGAATCTCTCATGTAAACTATGGGTGACAGGAATAATCTGCTAGTGACCAAAGCAATCACAGAGAGGTTTTTGGTGCAGCACCCTCTTTGATACTGATTTCACCTGACAGCAGTCAGCAACGACTCGCTAACTATTCAGGGAATACACATTTTCCCTAGTGACTGTAGGTGACAGAGGGTCCCTAACCTGTCTCTAGGCCTGGGACTGAGGCCTCAGCCGTGACATCCATAGTATAACTGTGTTGTTGCTTATCAATTCACCTAATACACAATACATATAATACTGCTAACTAACAGTGCAGGATAGTCTTGTGCATGTCACTGAGTTGGCCAATGCAGGGGAAGCTCGCTTGCACCTACCTGCACAGAGCAATGTTGATGCCCCTTAGTTGCCACTGGTGTCATATTGGATTTCATAACCATATACAGAGATATAGTTATCACTCTAAATGGTGTCAACACAACCTAATCTCTGTCGTGTTTTGCACTTCTTTACTCATTCTGTATGACCACACATGAGCTGTCTACATTTGCACCAGCTCTTTTGCTCTGTGTGTGCACCTGATGAGACGTTTGCAGACACTTGCACAGACATACAAAAAGAATCCAAAATGCAAAAAATGCTCAGATTATTGCACGTGTTATGCAGACTTTCACTTTCCCATACAAATACTGTTTTTTTTTTGTTAATCATTAAACAGTTTTATACAACACGTGTGATTATCTGTATATTTTAACTTACTTATCTGTGGACTATGGATTCCACGTATTAAGAAAAACACAAATGACATGTTGTGTCAGAATATGCACACATCTTCAGTAGGCTGAGGAAGGCTGTTGTTACCTCTACCTTAAAGTAAACTGACCACATCACACCGCAACTGATCCTGTGCAGGGCCCACTCACAACTGTTATACAGACAACTGATTATACAAAACTTTCCACATTTCTTTACTTGAAAGCGAAATTTGTGTGGATGAGGTTTACCAGTTATTTAATTCAACACTTGACTGATTAGTGTGCACAATATTGTCAGGTTAACATGCATCAGTCTCTACTACAGGTTGCATGCACTGTCCATTGGTTTGCGCTTAAAGGAAAACACAAGAAACTGACTCACATTATAATAATGTCCTTGAGAAGGAAGCTAGTTAAATAAATGTAAATTTGATAATAAATGTAAAAATAATAACATGAACATAATGAACTTTTTTGTCAAAAATCTTTGAAAGCCACTCTTTAAAACTGGTAACATCTTGTAAAGTTTCAGTTACACAGACACTATTTTCCACTGAACCTCTCATTGCACAGCCCCCGTGTCATAATGAAAATATCTGTGCTGTCTGACTATTGTACAATTAAGGGTAAGTGTGACACTTCTACCACCTTCCACCCACTAACACACACACACACACACACACACACACACACACACACACACACACACACACACACACACACACAAATGAGGCATTAGCACATTACAGGATGTGTTTCCATGGTAATGCGACAACCCATAATCACATTGTGAGTGTGTGTGTTGATGAGTCACCCAGACTTAATCTATATTCATATCCAGAGTGCTTATTTCTGTCACATTTGCCACCACGTGTATTATTACTGTTGCTTAATGTTTGTTAACATAAATATTTAACCTTTAAAAAAAATAAATCTGTAAACATTGTTGATCGGTTTGTGACATGATCAAGGTCAATACTGGATTCTTATCTATTTCTGTGTGTGTGTGTGCGCGCGCGCGTGTTTGAAAGAGGGAGAAGATTGGATTGCTACTTTGTTCAGTGTCTCTAATGATTTTTCCAGTGACCACCTGCTTCTCTCTTCCCTGCCTCCTTTTTGTTATCGCTCTCTTTCTCTCTGATGCATTTTCCAGAGACTAGGTCTCTGTTTTTTTTTTTCATTTTCATCTGTGTTGTATTTTAAGTGCACTGCTAAAAAACAATCTCCTTAAATCTAACATAAATGTGAAATTATGCACATCACTTGGGCAATATTACAATTTCAGATCATGTAACATTTCTGTAACATACCTCGATCTGAATTCAATGCTGCTTGACACCAGCACACTCAGGTACAATGCATCTTATTCTGCCACCAGTTTATTGTCATTTGATTTAACCCACGTGAGACATCCTAACTCTGAATAGCAACTTCAACTGATGGAGAAGAAGCCACTAATGTTGCAGAGGGTATCGTGTGAAAAGTGTGTTACCTGCACTAATATGTTCCCATATTAGTGTGAAGACATGCTAACTACAAGCTAGCTTGCTATTCCTCATCTGTTTTCTTATGTGTGCTCTGTTTAATACACCCAGTTATTCCTTTAAATAATTAAACACTCTAAATATCAATGCACAGATTAAGTAGCAGTCATGTTTTTCTTGAGAACAGCCCACCCCCTGCAGCCTTCACAGGGCACTGTGCCCCTTACTGTTTTATTACTGAGGGAGGGAGGTGTGGGGGTCTGTTTTGCTGAGGTTTGTGTTATCTCTGTGTTTGCAATTAACACTTGCCGGATGAATTATATACCTGGTCTCAAGCAGAGTTAATGATCTAAGGCAGGCTGGTGTGAACTCTCTCAGGCAGCTCTAAACATGTGTCACTGGGTGTCTTCTTCAGAAATTGCACGTTACAGTTGTGGTTTTTTTACTCAGATTTAGGTCAAGTTACATTTGCAACGCTGAATTCCTGAGTAAATTTTTAAGCACAGATTAGTCTCTGTCATTTTATGACATGATGAATGTTTTTCCCGAGTGGCTGACATGTACATGTATAAACATAAAGAATGCAATGAAATTTTAGTACATAGATGTGCTATTGTAATACTTGCATCTGAATGTAGGCATGTGTTGCTACAGGAACCTGCATTTGTCACTGAGCAATGGGGCCTTCAAAGATGTGCAGGTTACCGTACCACAGTGCAGTAATGGACCCAAATGTCATCACCATATGGATACTTGCTTTTGAAATGTCACACACTGCCCCACAAACAACGATGTTCTGCTTATCAGTTGCTGCTTTATATATATATGAGCAGAGCACTGTTTAAAGAATTAGTATAAAGTCATAGTTTAGATTTAGAGAACAAAAGGTATACAGTACAGTGGCCATGTCTTTGTATATTGGGAATGTCTACTTACTTTAAAGCTGGCACAGAATTAAGTTTTTCCATTATGAATGATTTGATAGTCTAGTCTAGTCGATAGTCTTTAGTTTTGTGAGCTACGGTCATGTGATCAAAGCATTCTTCACCATGTGACTCTAAAGAAGCTAAATGTCATATAATCTTTAGCCCATGGTCACACATCGCTGATGCATTTTACCTTTAAAATATGAAGCATAGTTTCAATTCCTGTTCTTAATGTATTAATAGTAAATAAATAATACATTTATTCAATGCTTCCCTGACCATCAGTTATATTAAACTCCTACAGCTTATAAATATGTTGAAATTATTGGACTATTTGCACATTATATATGGTTATTTGATCAGCTGTTGTAAAAGTATTGATTGCTGTCACATTAACGGAAAACTTACAATCTGAATAATAATTTAGATAAAAGAAAATTTTGTGTAAAGTATCATACTTTAGCAAAGCCACAAGGCTCCTCAGATCAATAGTCTGGGAGAGAGGCAGTAGTCTAATCAATACAAGCTCCAAATGGAATACGTCATGCATTTGTTATCAGAGTCGATCTATGCAGGAGGAAAATTGGGTTACAATGATTCACAACTGTCAATATGCATTCCTTTACTGGTGATAGAACGGGAGCATATCTCTCCTAGGTCTAAATAAATAGCTGGGTAATGTCCTTGCTTGTCTGAATGAGCTGATATTCAAGCACACAGGCATCTCTTTGTTAGCTCTTTCTGAATGTTTGCTCACTTCCCTGTCCTGGTGTTGATGTCAGAGAAATATGCATTACAAGCTGAACAGAAATCAGTATTTTTCACACTCTCGGATTTAATTTAATATGTTTGGGGCTCATGTTTTTCAGTCCCCCTGTTTAGAAAAGGAGAGAGAATGAAAGATTGTATGAATGTTAGAACAGGACCGTAAAACATGGGGAACAATGCCTCTTTCAGCTCAGAGGGAGCCATGCCAAGTGAAAGCGAGAGAAGGAAGATACCTGAAAGAGGAGAGACATCTGATAGTCTCCTTTACACACACACACCAAGCCGACCATCCGTGCATTCAGACACAGACAGACAGTTCCCAGAGGTACTGCTTTGGTGAATAAAAATCAGAGGCCATGCTGCATTATTTTCTACCACCCAACTATCCTTTTCTAACTCTTATGCTTCCTTTCTGACTATGGCTCCGAGCATCTCTATTTTTCTCCACAACATTTTCATTATGATTGATTTCCTTCTTCACCTCTACCTTTTCCCTTTGCCTGACTTTCTTTGACAGAAATTTTCTTTGATTCTATTTATTCAAGCAGTCCCTCCCTCACATACGGTCTTTTTCCCTCCCATATTTCTACTGCATACTGAACTGTAATTGCAGCAGTGTCTATTTGAATAGGAGAAACAGAATACCAAACAGAGAGCGAAACATGAGAAAGAAAAAGAGAGTGGAATGATGTCACGGCTCAGAAGTGAATGGCCAATATAACAGGGTCACCACCACACATGTCATCCACACTGTCATCATCTTCTGGTCAATGGTAGCGTGTTTCTAATGTGTTCCACTAACTTATGCTTTCATTATTCCCATGATGCTAATAATGGCAAGGCCCTCAAATCGTATTTTGTACTAAGCTGAAGTCAGTTCAGAGTGAATGTCATTCTAAAGTGTAATATAACTGAAGTTATTTTGTGCATCTTTACATAGCTGTTTTCAGAAGTTTACATAGACTCATCATGGGCATTAATTTAATGGTAATTTGGAGCTTTTAATGATTCCTTTGAACGGTTCTTTTTCATTATGCAATGATTGTACAGAACATCTTTAATAACTCTAAAACACAAAAAACAGAATTTGGTGCACAAGCTTAAACCTACATAATGCCAAGAGTATACATACAGGCACAAATATATACATACACACCCACTGATTTGGTTAAATGCCCCTGAGCAAGTTGCACCTTGACCAGAGTCTTGGTAGCCATCACTAAGTTTCAGGAATAATTCTGTCTGGATAATTGAGCACTCTTTTTGGCAGAGAATTGGTTGGTTTCCTGGCATGGACCAAGCTTTTAAGCACAGTGGGAAGGCCTTTCCTCAAGATGCTTCACCTGCTTTATCCATTCCCAAACTAGTCTTCATGTGTATTTGGGATCATTGTCTTGTTGGAACACCAAACTGTGTCCAAGTGTCAACCATTTAGCTGCTGATCTGAAGTTAAGTTGAAGAACTTGGAGGTTGTCCTTCTTCATTATTCCATCCACTTAGTGCAATGTACCAGTACCACTGGCAGGAAAAACAGCCCCGGAGCATGATGCTACCACCACAATGCTTGATAGTTGGTATACTTTTCTTAGGCTGGAAAGCCTCACTTTACTCCTCCAAACAGACCTCTTGTCATTGTGGCTAAATGCTCAATCTTTGTCTTTTCTACCCTTTCACCAAAAGGCCTTTGGTTTGTCCATGTGGCCAGCTGCAAATTTCAGTCAAGCTTGAAGATGTCGATTTTGGTTAGCACTCTGAAAGTCAGTGTAAAACTTGCTTAACTGTGGACAGTGACGCTGTCACAGTTTCTTCAAGCACTTTCCATTCCATGGCAGGCTTGAGTCTTGGTGGCTCCTGAATTGATCCTGAACATCCTAATCCATTTGCTCTCATGTGAGGGAGATGGTTTGGGTTTTATTTCAGACCTTGTGGTGGCACATCTGAATAACTTATATATAACTATTTGAACTGATGACTGATGCAGTTGTTTAGAAATGGCTCCAAGAGACCTCCTTAACTTGTGTAAATCTACAATTTTCTTACCTGCACTACCCCATTGTTCCATGCATTGATGAGTGCTGTCAAACAAATAATTTTGACACTGGTAAGAAGAAACTTGGTTGTATTGGTTGTAGTCAATCATCATCACAAATAACAAGTTAAATACGCTTGGCATTGCAAAGTTAAAAGACACTGTAGAACTTTTAGCACCACTTAATAAAAGATGTAACTGTACTATATATGCACAAACGCACAGATGATGGCGTGAACTAAGCTCTGACACAATCACACCTAAAGGGAGACTAAATATTTCATGTCTTCAATAAAACAAACTCTGCTATGACAGATCTCTGCGGATGGTATGTTTTGTTGCTTTTAGTCATTCCCTGCAAGATGACTCAACTCGCTCTGTGAATTTTTCAGTGGATGCTGTGAATTCTTATGCTCAGATTATATTTACAGATATGATTTACAGAGACTGCCAGCAGTGTGAATGGCATTGATGGTGATGTCAGTGTAGAGGCATGAAACAGTTATTTAAATTCACATATTTAACATTGTTTTTCTCCTCAGGGTTGTCTGGCAATGACACATCTTGTTGTTTTACAGAATGTTGTGACTTTAAAAAAATCCCATAAAACCTGAACTGGTTCGTTAAAGAGCTTTCAGTGTGTTTTTCTGCTTGTTAAGCAATGGCGTATCAACATTGTTCTTGGGTCCAACTGTATACTGCTTTGATGGCCATATTTTTAACATGTTGTAATGCTTTCTTTCTTGTTTTATCTAATAAAAAAAAATCAGCAGTTATCCTCATCCTGTCCAGTTTATTTAGCACTACTAACTTGTAGCTTATCTTTGAGCTAACTGTTCTGGACACTAAATATTTTAATGCTTTAAAAAGGAATCACTCTCAGGCAAACTAAGATTTCAGTGTGGAAATTCAGCTTAGGTTCACTTTTCATGGTGAGTAACCCAAACTAAACATCAGCATCTTAATGACTAAACTTGTGTTGCGAATAAATTATCTTCTCAGCAGATGTTTTATCCATTTTTGGTATCCTTTTCCTGCCATGTGATGGCATTTGTCTCTGGCCATCAGATACTCAGAACATGAGCTTCTGTTACAAACAATTTAAGCCTCATCGCTACGTTTTCCTTGTCCATGTGTTCATATTAGCCCAACCACAGCTCCATAGCCATCTACCAGCTAGCACATCAGTATGTCTCCTAGTCCATCTTCATGGATCGTCAAAAATATTGATACTATTTAGATTTCTATCCTTCTTTGTTTCCATGGTTATAGCAGTGCTATACCTTTCAGCTTTGTAAAATTACTTCAGTCACAACATGGTGTATTTACTTCAGGTGGAAACTTTCCCCAGCCTTATGAATCTACTTTTTCATAAATGTCTTCATGCATGTTCAACTTTATTTTAACACCTGGTGAAATAAACACAGATTATTTTATTGGAGCTTAAAGAATCTGTATACTTTTAATGCTCAGTTAATAAGGTTAATAATGTCAGACTTAACAAGCAGATGTGCTGAACTGACAACTCTAGGACTGAGCCAGGTTGGCTGTTGCCCCTTTTCCATTCTTCCAACCTTTATAATTAGCAACTACACTCATACTTAAGTATATAGATGGGTGATAACATGAGTATCTCATTAAAGTCCTCCTGTAACCCTTAAAGAAAGTAATTAAACATATTTCTAAAACTGTCAAAATGTTCCTAAAATAAGTAATAGCTTGGAGAAATCTGATAGAAGTCTTTGTCTTTGTTCATACTGGCAAGTTTAGTTCATTAAACATTGCCTCCAAAGAGCATTGGCAACTACTGTGGCTGATTTCAATAGATTGTCCTCTTTAAGCTGCAAAGGATTTGGAAAACCAGGCTAAGCTTTGTAATGGGGGGTGCAGTTCAAGCGACAACAGCAGTTGCGTGTGCCATGTATTAATATTCATGCAACCCCTGGAAAGCTGCCTATA
This sequence comes from Copadichromis virginalis, assembly GCF_057382275.1. NCBI lineage: Eukaryota > Metazoa > Chordata > Actinopteri > Cichliformes > Cichlidae > Copadichromis > Copadichromis virginalis. The sequence continues at coordinate 20,820,985 of NC_140635.1, forward strand.
AGAGCAGTGTTTATTGTGGCCGGAACAGATAGGAAAAAAAAAAGAAGATAATTGAAAGAAGCAGGCGGGCCTCAGGAGAAGCAGCTTTGGGGCGTTGAGGCAAACCAACACTGCTGGGCTATGAATGGTCCTCACTCAGCAGGTGGGATCAGCCACAGCCCCCCACCCTGTCCTGCATACACTAACACACACATAGACACAAGTGCACATATACACAAATACAATATACATATTTGCATGAACGCAAGCAAACCAGCTGACTTCAAGGAATTTTACAGTATGCACATAGAGGTAGCTCAATAAAAAGTAGAAAATTGATTCATAGCAGAAAAAGACAAAGAGCTGAAAAAACAGAAGCTCACAAAAGCTCCATCTGCTATGACGAAAGAAAAAAGTGCTGACTTGACACATGACCTTAAGCCTCGGCGGCTGCCTCCATTGCAGCCCTAGAAACCATCACCTCACCTCCTTTGTCTCCCCCACTTCTTCTCTTCCTCCTGTCTTCACTGAATGACTACAGGCTCTGGTGATTGCTACAGCTAAACGCCCCCACCCACCCCATAAACCCACCAACCGTTTTCCTCCACCCCCTCCTCTCTGCTGAGTGATTCGGGGCCCCCGGGCTCAGCACAAAAACACGGCTGCTCGTCTGTCAACCAGAAGCAAAGGACAGAGCGGGGCCCCTACTGACTCCTATTCAGAACCTGTGAATGACATTATTGAAATCCCAGTACCGGCTGCGTGCATGTGTGGAGGCAATAACCTCACACCTGTCCTCTTAGTCTGCCTAAGAAGACAAGATAGATGGGGGGGAGAGCCCGAGGAATGCGTTGATCCACCATCAAACCAGCTGTTATGTCTAAGCGGTTTGCAAAATAGGCCATGTGTGTTACTTTTGATTTCAATGTTCCTCTTAATGCTTTCTAGAAAACATTAATCAGGCAGTATACCTGCTTTGAAGTTGAACTTTAACATTTTTCTATTAAGCAGAAATAAACCGTTAAAGCAGACAATGATGAGTTGGGTTTTTTTGGTTGTTTCTTTACTGAAGAATGATGAAAACTGTCATTTGAGTGTGTGTCTGTTGGGCATATAAACTGTTTTACATCTGTGCCATAAGAAAGCAGTCTGTAGTTTACCATCTGTTGCTCCTGTCTTCCATAGCAGGAGATTTATGTGTGATTATTGTTTCTCTCTGTTGGTTGTTCATGTGAATCCCCTTCCAGCCTCCCAGACTTTAAAGAGTCAATTTACTCAACACTTGCATGTAAGAAACCACCTGTTTAAATAAAAAGTGTCCGAGGGGGAAACATTTTTCCCCCTCTGCTTTTAATATTAACTAATTCTTCAAAGGGCACACTAATCACAACATATATCCTGTTTATCTCCGTTTGCTTCAGTTGCTGGGACCGATATCGACTACCCTCTAGGGGTTCGCACAGGATCAAGGCCAATCAATATGTTCTGCTTGTCTCAAACACATCAGTGAAATACATTAGGTAAAGGGAAAAAACAAGTTTGCTTTCCATGCCTGTATAGTTGAGTGATAATTTGCAAGGGTTTCCATTGGAGTTTTAGAGGAAAACAAAACTGTTTTAAAAAGCATAACTGAAACGGTATGCTTGCTTTCACACCGTGACAGGGAAAAAAGATGCATAAATATTTAACAACTCTTTTCCCTTTGTTTCTGCATCAGTACTTCTCTAGCACAGGAGCTGCAGAGGGTATTGTGTTCAAGATAGCTTATAATGAATCTTTAAATCTGCAGGCATCAAAAATCAAATGTAAAACAAAACCGAAAGTAATTCACAATAGTTGTGAGACTGGGCTTCTCCCAGTCAGAGCAGACATTAGCTGCGTTATTCAAATCATAAATTCATTTAAACAAAAGGAAAAGCACTAGTCCCAAATCCCTGTGTTGCTTTCGAAACTGTGGCGAAACCTTAATGTCGCAGTATCGGTGACATTTATAGCCAACTGACAGAAACCTTTTCCTTTAAAGTTTTGGTTGCACGTCATCAACTTTTATCTTTTCAGATGCGGAGGCTGCAGCTCTTCACAGCAGGTATGTCAATGCATCATTTTTTTCATCATCTCCCTTTTTCTCTTGAAGCCTTTATGAGGAGCCAGTGTTTCAGTATGAGCTCTTTGGCATTTTGCATTATGTAACTTTGCTGTTGTTATGACGTGCCCTTGAGTTGAAATCCAGTTCTGAGCGCAAACACACTTTCCCTCACACCCACGAAACGCACAGCAAGGAAACACATCCACAGACACAAGCACATACCCGCATTATTACGTAAACACACATACTTGCTCAGTTATTGTGACCTTGTGTCTTTCCCATCCTTCTTAGCACGATACATATGGAACATCTAGAGGGAATTTATTATATCTGGCACAAATACTCATTTTGTCTCAAGAATGAATTGATTAGAATTAAATGGTGAAAGGCTAAGGATCTCTGTGAGTACCACGCATGGTCATAACTCATAATTCATGCAGGAATTATGGCAGAATATTGCATTAATGTCCCATTGCATAAAATGAACGGAGGACAAAGTCAAAGGTCAGATTCATTGGGACATTATAAAATTCAGCAATCTCAGTACTTTATATGCAACAGCTAAGGGACAAAAGTCAGACTGTGATCGTATTTCACATTTAATGTGAGAGTAAACTGGTGACTGAGGCCCTTGTTGCTCACTATTAAACTGTGGTGACTGTATAGATCTCTGAGAAAACATCTGTAAAGCAGCCACACTTGAAGCATTTTCCACTCATGCTGCACTCAGTCATTCACATCTTGCATTCCTCCATCATGTCACATATCAAAAAGATGTGACAAAGCTGCTGTTTCAACTCCTCCACCTGAAGGTCATTAACTGAACATTCGCCAATCCCTGAATGTCACATCCATCCATTTCCTTCCTCTTATCCTATGCTATCCCATCTGTTACGAGGTGACAGGTGGGGCACACCGTGGACAGGTCGGCAGGCTATCTGAGGGCTAACACAGAGAGACACACAACAATTCTCTCTAACATTTCTACCATGCACGTGACTTGTGAGAGGAAGCTGGAGCACCCGGAGAAAAGACACACAAAAATGTTCCAGTGGGCCTTCAAACTCAGGACCAAGAACTACAATGAATGTAACATACTGAAGTCTAAAGGGAAAAGTCTATGTTGTAAGTTCAAGAACGTTGGACTGAATCATGTTCTGCTCAACCCTGTTTACTGAATCTTTTACAAAAATGTCCTCATAGACATCATGTACATAATTTATGTTTCTTGGAAGTTGCCAAAAAATTTGAGAGCAGTTACTTAAACAGCCTAAAGGTGAAAAACCAACTAAGCAACTATACTGTTGAAAACCAGGTTATCAACCAGTTGTTAATTTTGTCTCTGTCTTACTTTAAGTTGAGTGGTTAGCATACAGTCAGTGGCTTAATCACAACAGCTGCGATATGTTTGAGAGTAATAATGCTAAACCATACAGTTACACTGTAGTAAAACCCCACATTTTGGGAAGCTAATGCCACAACAGCCACAATATCTTTTAAAATTTGATCTATTATTGCATCATTGCTGTAAAAAGATATAGATTTATGGTCATTTATTTATGATTCATAAAGATTTCTGAAGAATTGTTGAAATAAGTTTTTTTTTAAAGGAAAATGGTAGCATTTAGTGCTTTTTCCTGTTTGAGAGTTGATGCCTAGTAGCACAATATGGAAAGTCTAACCATAACCCACATTTCTGTATTTGAATTCGCTAGAAAGCAAAAACAGAAACAGGAAGTGGCAAAGCATGAACTGGATTTAGAAAAGTGAAACAAAAACTGAATTCACAAAAATATAATTGTGTGCCGTGTTTTTTTAAACTTTCATTTCTGAGAACACATGTTGAAAATATCATTATCATTAAATTACAATTTCATGCTTGTCAAACTTTGTTATCTTTAGCATTTCTTTATAAAAGAAAAGGCAAGAAAATACCTGAAAATACAATCTAAAGCTTTTTTGTAGCACCGGTTTAACCTGGAATAAGGTGCCTTTTGCTGAATGCTTTACATGTGAGAGTTAAATGCCTATGAGCTCTGCTGAAAATGAGTGAAAAAGCAGCCAATGAACAAAGTAAAACATTAAGAGACCTTCAGAAACTCCGGAGAGCTGTTGCTCAAGATCACTTAAAAAACAAACAAAAAAAACCCAGAAATGTGTGGCTCCCTGGAGTGGTAGTTCAAAACCTTTGCACAGTGATGTATTTCTTCGTCGTCTTCTTCTTGTACCAGTTAATAATAATGATATTAATAATATTATATAATATCTCCACAGTAGTTAAAGCAAAACTACCACAGTTTATAAGTTTATAAGTTGCAACAGCAGATTATAAAGAAAGCAGTGGCCTTAATTATCCTCAATCCAGGCCACATGTCTAACAGGAAAAACAGAATGTTTTTTATACTCTCCCTCAAATACCTCAACACTCATTAACCAGCTCTCCCACAATTTTTTTCAAGAGATCTAACAGGAAGTTTTTGGTGGTATGAACTAACATGAATTATTGCCTGAGTGTTTCCTGAAAACACTGACAGTTAAACTGGATTTTTCTTTAAAAAATTCTGAATGAATTTTATAAGTAAGACTCTGGTGTGAAAAATGTTGACAGGAAAGCATAAAACAGCCTGAAATCCACTTATGTGTTAAATACACTTTCTTTCAACCCCCCCTTCTCTGTCTCTCTCTTAAACATGCACAGACATGTCCAGAGAAGAGGAAACGGGGAAGCCCGCACATGGTGGGGAACTACTGTGCATCCTGAATTACAGGACAGACCAGCAAGTACAAGAAATGGCACACATGTAACTGCAGTTACAGTGTTCAGATGCGATTATCAGCAGGGCTTTGTTGTCTGTCTGAACTCTCTTTGAGCTTTATGAGGCCAGGAAAACCAGATTAATTTGAGACAAAACAATAGCGTGATTAGAGGGAGAAACGGTGACGGGTCAAAGAGGCGGGCAGATGGACAGAGAACCAGAGAAAGGCAGACAGAAACATTAATGAATATGGATGTGCCTACATGAATGCAAGATTAGGCGCAAGCTCCTGCACGTGTGCGCTTTGTACACATCCGTATAAATTTGTGTGTGCGCTTCAGTTCGTTCTTCTAGGGAATGTTTGACCTCTGACCATCTCCCTGCACCCCCACCCCGTACATACACAGCCCATCTTAGCTCCCTATATTCTGGACAGCTGTCAGCAAGGACCTGGCCAAAGAAAAAAGAACCATCTGTTGCCTTCCTTCAAAGGTCACGGCTCAGGGTTGTGTGTGTAAGTGTGTGTGTGTGTGTGTGTGTGCTTGGAGGGAGGAGGGAAGCTTCTTTTCACTCGTTTAATCTCCACTGTTCTCTCTCGCTCTCTGGCACACTTCTGAGGGATACGGCTGCTTTAAATGCAGACACCACTCGTGTCCGTGTCTGCTGTATTTAAAGTGTCTTGTGATGATCCCCAAGCTTGTTTTAACATGAGAGCTCCACTTGTGCATGTGCGTGTGTTGTGTATCTAATGCTCATTTCTATAATAAAAACAGTGGAGTCCTGGTGCATATCTCTCTCAGAAAACTGCATACCTGTCACAGACTTATTAACCCTTTTGTTTCTCTTACTGGAGCAAAAATGCTGCTGTGGGTCTTTGATCACATTGATCAGCTACTTTTGAAACACGAACGGGTAGAAACAGAGGCTGGCTTCATTATTCGCTCAGTTTTAACCTCACTCTGGGTTCTTGGCTAGCTTAGCATCAGCATGCTTTCTTTGCAGATGTGGTGGTTAAGCAGATGAAGAAGGACATAGCAATAGATGAAGCTACACCAAGTGAGAGCAACATCAGGAAGAAGGAACATGAGAAGTTTGAGAAATGCCAAGAGTTGAGAGGGAAGCTAAAGTGAAGGATGAAGGCAACAGTGTTCCCAGTGGTAACTGGAGCACTGACTCCCAGAATGGCCGAGTGGCCCCAGCAGATCCCAGGAACGACATCTGAGATCTCTGTCCAAAAGAGCGCAGTCCTAGGAACAGCAAGGATACTGCGCAGGACACTCAAGCTCCTGGGTTTCTGGTAGACGACCCGAGCTTAAGGGATTAAGACCACCTGCAGGGAGAATGGGGATTTATTTTAATTTTTTTAAATGGAGGAACAGGCCTCCTCCATAGTATTCACCTCCATGGTGATGTTGGCCAACAGGGTGACAGTGGAAGCTGTGCAACTGTTGACTGAAGACAAAGTAGAAGAGAGGGAGAAAGCACGTTGTCTTAGAAGAGGCAGAAGAGGATGCTGGAGATGCAGATGACCCGCTGTGCCAATCCCTGAAAGAAGAGCTGAAGATGATTAAGAAGATGTGTTTAGAAATTGGTCCTGTGATTCAGATCAAGTTAATTTACCTGGGTTTAATTTTTTTGTAAATCTTAATAATGTTAAATAGAAACAATAGTTAGAAGTTTATCTGAGAGAAAGACATTTTTTAAGCTGTTACATTCGTTGTTTTACCAAAGCACTATATGACAGTCTACCCACAATAAGAAAGGGCACAATTTCCTAATCTAACCTGAGAGATTAACTAAACAGTGATGCATTCCTTATAACCCCACCCCCATTTGGCCTGCTATCAAAATCACTGCATGGTGTTGTGATCGCTCAAGTGGCGGGGTTCACTCTGGGTCCAGTTGTGCTTTTTTCACAGTCCTCTAATTGTGAAAGAAAAGATGCCACTTTATTAAAGATGTTCACAGTACATATAACATTATCTATGTGAACTGTCAATCACAATATAAATACATTGTCTCACAACTGGCTCCTAATCTAGCATGACCTTCTCACTCCTGAAAACCTCAACTCTGAAATTTTTGTCCTCCATTAAAAATAAATTTAAATCTCTGAGCAATTTCATACTTTTGAGATTCTTCAAGACTTCCCATTATATACGTTCATATCTGTTTCCTCAGAGATGAAATGATAAGCTGGAAATCCCCATGTTTGTTCTCACTGTTTTACAACATAAATATCCAAAATGTTGAATTACAATACGTGCAACAATATAATGTTTCTGTGGCTGATTTCTACAGCTCAGATTTTATCACGGCAGCAGATTACTCAATTAATTCATTCCAAGTAGTGCAAGGCAATACTGTCAGAGAGCCAGTAATCCATTTTGGCAGGTAGAAACTAGTTTTCAGGGTGATAAGAGTCTAATACATTATAGTTACATAAAGGGATTTTAGGGAGAAAACAAAGGCGTTTTTCTGTGTGATTACTAAGGTTTGTACGCAAATACATAATCTGCCATGTCTAGCACTGTAATAATAGACTGCCGGAAAAAGGCAAGGATTACAGGGGCAACAGGCAAGGTGTTGTATCACAGACAAATGATTATCATTTCATACTCATTTAATATGTGAGATAAAGTGCCTAATTTTCTTTAATGAGTTCAGTTCAGACAGACTGAATGTAAGTCACATGTTTAAACCTAGACAACAGCCTAGTTACAGTTTTTGGAGGGTCAAGAAACTCACAGTTTACTCAAACAAATATTACTGTTACTGGTCATCTGCTAACAAGGTCACAAGTAAGTCAGATGGTGCAACACACACACACACACACACACACACACACACACACACACACAATATAGGCTTTTAAGTGGACCTCATTGAAACTTAAGTATTATTTAAAAGGTTTCCCATATTTTGCTCTTTTGCTGAATTATTTAAGCCCCATTCTTGATATATATTTTTTCCTTTATGTCAGATGTAGCCCATTTATAAAGGAAAAACCACCAGCATTAAGGAACTAATAAAACCTGAATCACTGAAGGTAACTACAGTATAGATGTCAAAATATCACTGCATGTTGTAATCAGATTCTCCTCATCAAATAGTGAGTGCTTTGAGCAAGTGTATGGGGCCTACCACAAAAACCATCATCATCAGTGACACACCCAAAACAGCAACAACACACACTGTTTCTCAACCCAGCATGTTCCAGCAGTGCGCACGCTGATAACAGTCTCTATGCTCCGTTGCCATTACACATTCAACCCATAATATTGCATGCAAAGAGCATGACCTGTCTGTCACCCTCTTTTTAACCTCAAAGTGATCCACCTTTGGAAAAAAATAATAATAATAAGATTTTGTTGTGTGTCAAACACAAGCATATAAAAAAAGGTGACCTTGTCCTCCATTTCAAAAATACATAAAAGCAGTTAATTTGTCTTACTAGTGATTCAGAAATGCTACATCCATGTTTGAACAAAGCTAAAGGTAGGCTAGTCTGTCTTAGCAAGTTGCAGTTACTTTTCAGTTAAAGGGTTTTGTTATAATAAATTTTTATAAGCGGATCAGATGTAGCGAAACAGTCTGAAAAGTGAAGCCAAGTGAAAGTGTCACTTTAACCTGCAAACAGAAGTCACGAGAACAACCTTGCTTCTAATTTGATGTATTGCCTCAATAAACATTTTCAAAGTAGGTTTATGGTCCCAACCTCCAATTTAAAGACCTTGGAGAAAATGAGATAAAGCAACGGCAGAACCAACTGTAGCATTTGAGGTGTATGCGGAGGTTCTAACCATTCACTTTTCAGTAATTATATCTTTATTTTAATTCACAGTTAATGTAAATTCCAAATGGACTTAGCTTAACATGCTAGCTAGCGTGTTATGGTAGGATATAGACAGCATAAAATATCGATGGGGCTACCAAATTGGTGCCGTAAATGTGCATTGGATCTGAAAACTACCAAATGGCAATTCATGTAGTTGGAAAGAGACTTCTGGTCATTATATCGTTTAAAAAGTAGGACTATCCTTGATGTGCTCTTTGGCTAAAGACTTGTGATTGACAGGACATTAGCCAATACCCCATCTGTCCTCTTCATGTCTATTTTTTTTTAACCAAGATGGTGACAGTGAAAACGCTTATGTCAAGGTTTCAAAATATGACAAGTGGATGGCACTATGGTAACTATGTGCATCCTTTGTGCTGTCTACAGCAGGGGTGTCGAACTTCAGGCCTCGAGGGTCGGTGTCCTGCAGGCTTCACCCTGGGCCAATACACCTGAATCAAATGATGAGTTAATTACCAGGGCTCTGGAGAACTAGAAGACATGTTAAGGAGGTCATTTAGCCATTTAAATCAGCTGTGTTGGATAAAGGACACATCTAAAACCTGCAGGACACCTGCCATCAAGGCCTGGAGTTGCCCCCTTAAAATGTGTTTAATTTTTGCTCCAAAAAAAGGTGCACCCAAAAGACTCGACATAGCTTTACATCATTGAAAAATACAGATGTTTGTTAATCTGCAAAAACCTTTTAGCATCTCAGGATAAAAGGAACTACACGAGAACACAGTCCATTTACTTAAAGTGCTTTTGGAAAGGGCTGACCAAATAAAGGATAAATAAATGATAGGGAAAAGAGGGTGGAAGGGTGAAAAAGGAGCAGATGCTAAAGGGAAAAGGGAAAGTTATGATAGGGACATAAAGACAGGAAGAAATAAAATAACACAAACAATGACACAGAGAGACATGAGGAAACCTGCCCAGAGGCAAGGAGAAGCCAGTGTGGGTGGTTTGCAAAATGCTGATAGCTTGGAGCACTTGCATGGCAAAGTATATGTGTGTGCGCACGCATGTGTGTGCGTGTGTGTAACGGGCTGTGTATGTACTTGTGGGTGGTATCATCTCCTGTGCCTGCGTCATTACCTTGATTAGACTGCATAAAAGAATGGCTAGGAAACCCCAGCCCATTTTCCCCCTCCCTCTCTTCCTCTCCCTCCTCCACTTTATCTTTCTCTCTCTACTTTATCTTTTTGTCTCCCACACTCACACATTTCACATCATAGTAAGTGATTCTTGTAAATCAGATGTGTTGTTTTGCTCCAAATATGTTTTTTCTGTTTTGCTCACTCACTTCTTTTGCCCCTCTTACTTTCTCTTTCTGAAGTCACACTCATGTCATGTCAGAAAGAGGTCTCAATCAGATATGAAAACATATGAGAAATGCAAAAACAAAAACCTTGGTATCTACCGCATGTTGAAAGAGTACAGAGGAAGTCAGGCTCTGCCCTGTCTGATGCTTCTGTGGTTGGATTTAGCAAATGTGCAAAGGTGTGTGCATGTGTTTGTTTGTGTTAGTCAGAGTGTGTCTGGAACTTGTCATCATTTTACATGGGCCATTTAAATATTGCCGTCTAAAAACTCCCCTGAAAACTGACCTTTGAATTCCTTTCTAGCAATAATTACCTGATAAACTGGGCAGACTATTAGTCAGAGATAACCTGATCAGTTTTACTCTATGTAGATGAATGCTTACTAAAACTCTGACTTATGCTTCTTGTAAGAAATACCCACTTCAATACAGAATTATATGCAGTATATTTGAATGTATAGGCTGTTTTAATGGTAACTATTTGATTGAAATTCTTTAGGTATGTATATTTCAAATAAGGTCTCTTTGTTTACCTAAGTAATGCAACATTTATTGAAACTTTACTAAAACATATTATTTCAGTAGCCATCCAGCACAAATGTAAAATCTAGAGTTGTTCCTTGTGACCTTCTAGCTAGTCATTTAAACAAGGGGGGGGACTAAGCTGGTCAACCAGTTTAAAAGAAACTGAGCACACTTCAAATGTACAAAGTTAAACATTTGCCAAAAAAATATTTATTTTAGCTGCAATATGAAACCATTAATCCTCATACATTTTATTTATAGGCACCTTTAAAGACCCACAAGGTCACCTTACAGCAGAACAAAGTAAAAACATGAGGTAAACAAAATACAAAACTATAAAAGCTAATGAAGGACAAAAAAATATAGACTAAGACCAAGTCATAATGAAGAGTATGCAATTCTGAATAGATGGGTTTTTAGGTGTGATGGAAAAGTAAAGAGAGAGTTTGTAGTCCGGAGATGTTGTGGAAGTGCACTCCAAAGTCTCTGGGCAGAACAACTAAGGTTCTGCCTCTTAGTTGAGGCCCACATTTGGGCTCTGAGGCCCAAATGTTGCAAACACAGTATCAGTCTAGTTTGCAGAGTTTGGCTAACCTCAACAGCACTAGCAGCAGTAGCCATGGCTTCTTTCATGCTGGCATCCGCATCCTGGTGCAGAAGGTGTTTGCACATCACTTCGGTTCCTTGGTTTTGTTCTAGTTTATTCTGACAAACATGACATACTGTATGGCTGCTTTGTTTTTTTGTTTTACAATCAAGTACTTCAGAAGAGCGCTGGTGAGCATAGCTGCTATCTTCTTTACTTAGTGTTAGTGGCCAGTAGTACCTACCGTTATACATGAATAAAATAAGGATGATACATAGTTTTCATCACTAGCAAGGGTAACAATGTTTGTCGAGTAGATTAGACTAGACGCAACATTGTACATTATGTTGCGTCTAATTAAGATCACTCTCTCTTAAGTTCTCAACCCATTCTCTATTAACTCATGTACATTGTTTGGTTGCTGGCTGCTTCTATATACCATTTCTAAATGCATTTTCCTGCTAGTGGCAGAAATCATTTTGCACCTCAACATGAGTCACTGTAGCACCAGTTCTGCCTTTAGTCTGACATTAGAGGATGAATCAGTTGCATTGCCCAGAGACATTTGGACCTCTTGTCAGTCATGTTGAGAGTCAATGAGTAAAACTTCAAATACAATATTAGCTGAAGATCTTTACAAGCAACCCGTAAAGACCACAGTGCAGGTTGACTGTTGGAGGATTTCTGTGATGTAGCACTGTCTGTAAATGTCAGGCTAAAACACCAGCTGTTTCAGTGTCTGTGTGCCATTACACTAAGAGACAGACAAAACTAAGAAACAAAACTAGTGTTCCTTACAATCAGGTGCTGCTGTTTCACAGTACTGCTGCCAAGTGAGTTGGGCATTCTAGAGTTTTAAAGTCTATCTTTGGTCTTTGAATCTCTCAATTTCTGCCTACATCTCAAAATTTTATATTATAATGGAGTGAGTATCATGGTGCATTAAGTTCAACACGGTTTTAGTATTTTTGAGAAAATGTAAATTTCTGAAAAAAAATCCCATAGATATTACTCGGGCATTTTACTAACTAAAAAAATTCCAGACGTATAAGAATGTAACAGAAAGTAGCAGAAAACATAAAAGCAGATGTGGGGAGAGATTAAGACATTGAAAACCAGTCTATGACCTTCTAACATCCTCTCTTTTCAACCACATCATTGCATTTCACCTTTAACAAACCAGCGTGGAAACAAACATAACCTTCTTCTACGGAAAAATGTCTGACGGTACACCACTGTTTGATTGTTCATCGCTCCTTTGTTGTAGTTTTTTTGTTTGTTTTGTGTAGCGGCGACCCATTAAAAGTGATGTACGGCTATTTGATGTCCCCTCAGCCAAAAAAACTCCCCCTACTCACTCTCACTTTCTGATTAATATCTGGTGTAAGAACACAGTTATGTCTGTGGCTGACTTTGTGCGTCTTGGGTTCAAACCACTAAAATAAATCTCCAGAGTGAAATATCATTGTCACACCTCATGATTGTTCATCACTTTCTGCTGTGCTTTTACACCACATAATGGAAGGTGTTGATAATGTCTTTATGTAACCTTTCTCTTTCTATCTTTCTATCTTTTTCTTTTGCCGAATAGTCAGACAGCCAGAAAAGTTGAGGCACCCCTCAGCCTGTTTAGTATAGTGCATCTGCGGCGCTTGCCAGGCAAATGAAAGGCCAGCAGATGGCTGGAATGTCAAAAATGCCAAAGATCAGAAGGCAGCAGAGAAACAATGAGAGTAGCACGGAAAAGCAGAGCAAACGCCCCAAACTGAGCTGTAAACATCCATGTGCGTATGTGCTTGTATCTCTCTGGAGAAGAGTTTTTAAGAAATGTTGTGTGCCGAAAGATTAGATGTTGGTTATGTGCTGCTCTGACTGTAAACACAAGCCTACTCCTCTTCTCTTCATTGGGACTAGACATTAAAAGCAAGTTGTCTTTTGGCCTCTGATCTAAGACAACTGATTCTCCAAAATAACCACTTGAGGTAGCATTGGATTGTTGGTAACATGCAAGGTTTTTCCTGGGGAGCCAATGTGGACGGGCCAATACCTGCAGTTCCCCTATTCACCACTTGAGGCTCACTCCAAAGCAAAGCCAATCAGACCCCCTTGTGCGCAAGTTGCCTTGCTGCAAATATTTTTTAGATGATACTATAAAAAACAGGCACAAGCAGTTTTATTTCATTCTTGTAGTGTTTCTCCACATGGAGCTGCATTCCCTAATAAATCAGCTCATTGTGTATTTTTGTAAATGTTTTAGTTGCACTACCTAATGAAATCAAGAAAGCTCCAAAGGCACTGAAACTTTACATTTCAAAAACTGCTAAAACATTTCCAGAAGACATTATTTCTGTGTTCCTCATTTCCTCATAAAACTATGATACATTATAACCCAAAATGAAAACATTAGAACGGCTGCAAATCTGAAATATGGGATCTCAGAGGGAAAATCACATTGTGCAGTGAAATCCTGCAAATCCAGGTTTGTAGGGTAGCTTCTTATGTAATCTCTTTGATCGTGCGCTGTATTGTTTTCTCCTCCTCTTGACACCAAACTATCAATTCTGAGCACTGGCACTAGGCTGCTTTTAAATTATTAACTAACAGTAGATTTTACAGTAGGCTGGAAGTATCTTCATAAAGCTGGATGCAGCAACCTCGTGTTTGTGCATGGGTCTGTTTAAGCAAATAATCAGAGTGTGTACTTTTGTGTTGACTGACAACACTCTTCTTTCATTACATAACAAACTGAAGGACTTTTACAGTTTTTATTAATTAACCTCCTAGGACCTGGCGTCCACATATGTGGACATCACATATTGGTTAATTTAGACTAAAGTTGTCACGGCGACGGATGGCCGGTACTGAATAGGACTCAGGTGCAGAAACCCAGAGCGGAGACAGTAGATGATTTAACAGTTTATTACGGTTAAGTGCAAGGGGGGAAAAAAGGGAAACGTGGCAAAGACAGAAAATGACGAGACGTGGAGCCTTGGTGTGGCGTGCCCAGGGGAACGTGGCTAGGGTGAGGGAACGAGGCCTGAGAAGTGGAACGGAGCTGAGTGGGGAACAGTCACACTGAGGGGAGAGGATATAGGAGTTAGGCAGGTAGTGAAGGCAGCTCAGAAGTGGCCAGTATAAGAGCAGCAATTCTTACTTGCAGTTAGGGACCTGGAGTGTTTGAGAGGGGGATGATGAAGATCCAGGGGAGGCTGAGTGGCGTGGAAAGGCTGACCTGAGATCCGGGGCTCCAGATGGAGTGTGATGGCAGGAGGGCAGGCAGGTGAGGCACAGAGGGATTTCCAAAATGATCACTAGGTATCCCGAGTCCGGAGGTGGAGTGAGCCAGGGTGGGTACAGCAACTGTAGCACAAAAGAGTCTTTGTTAGTAAGATAAATCACAGCGAGAATTTGAAACACAAGACCTGTTACCAACATGGGTTGATGACGAACTGGCAGTGAGTGAACATCGATGTGTGGTTTAAATCCCTCTGGCTTGATAGCCTGCAATAGGCTCCAGGTGTGCAGGAGCTGGAGTTGGCCCTGCCCAGGGGCGGATCCCAGGTCAGTTCAGGAGCCTAATGGAAACTCCAGCCACCCACCGTAGACCATGACAAAAGTACTCAATTTTGCTCTACATGGGCCTGATATCCACTTATGAGGACATTATACTGCTACTGTTCTATCAAAATTTTAAACGAATATCCTCATATGTGGCTCTCATTTTTCTTAAAAATAAAAATAAGGTAAAAAAAAAAAAATCTGTTAATTCTTTGTTTTTACATTCATCGGGCCCCAATATACCCAAATACCAAAGAGAAATTAAAAATGCATGTATGTAAGAGTTCGGGTCTTAGGAGGTTAATGTAGTAAAACTAAATTACTTATTGACAGAGTAAAAATGACACATTCATATCTTGTGTAACATTCAAATTACAGAATGAGTCATCATTACTATTTGTGAGTCTGTAATGCTGTAATTTGTAATCATAATGGTAGAAGTCTGCATAATTTATGAAACCATTTACAGCATATTCAGTAGCTGAGCATCTTTCAAACTGAGTCAAAATTTAGAGGTTGGTGGTTTTAAAAGAAAAGACAATGACATCTTTTCACATAATCCTTCACATGTTATTCTTCCTTTTCTATATGGCCCGTCCTTCCCTGATTTAGTTCAGGAAGAGTTGGAAGCTTTAGAGAGCCCCTTGTGTACCATCTATTTCCCCTGCCATTGTGATATTAGACAAGGTTTAATTTCAGATCTGTGGCTTGTCTTGGACTATCTCAGTGTTTGTAACAACACAGACTACAGTTACAAGGTTTTGCTTAAACCGCATCAAAAATATATGAATATAATATGACATATATAACATGTTTCTACATGTTCTACAATAAATTAAACTGTCACCATACACAGAAAATAACAAGCAAAATTATGCTTCCCAAAACAGAGAACAAAAACAGATGGTGTATTGTCAAAGTAATACTTTCAGACTAGCACAGCTCTGGCACAGTGGCAGACTGAATTATCCCCAGAGTATTGTTAAGAGGCCTATAATACACTGGTATGAAAGCAGAGTTTAGAGGGAAAATGAGTCAACATGAAGTGGATGTAGGCTAAGATAAGCATAAAAGCACTGTAGCCTCCTTTTACTTCCTCCTCTATAAACTCTATTGTCATCCCTCCTCCCAACAAAAGGATTTGTCTGTAATGCATTCGAGTGCCAGACTGGGAATGTTGTAACCTCATAATAGATGAACTCTTACGTAGTTTGAACCAAATCTGCAGCGTTTTTTTTAAGCTAATGAGTAAAGTATGGTGGGAATTTGTATTTCAAATGTATAAACAGTTCATTGGCACAAATATAACAGAGCCTGTATATTGTCGTACCGCTGCAGTCATGGTCTTCCACAAAAGGGAGTGTGCTGGAGCAGAGCCAGCTGATAAAGTGATCAATTTGACACAGCAGTGGTTCGACTGAGGTGTGTGTGTGTGAATGTTAAACAGGCAGCGACTGTAACCGAGAGTCTGTGTGTGCAGAAGCATTCAATGTGCCTAACGCTGAAAAGCACCAGTGTGTTGAACACAGCAATTCGAGAAGATGTCATATAAAGCGGAAGAGATAAAGCAGCCTCACTAAAATATCCAAGTCTGTCACAAATGTGATGAATAAAGTAAAACTGATTACAAATCAGTTAAATAAAAATAAAAAAACCAACTGAATGCAGATGAGGACTCGGGTGAAAAATGTAATATGTCTTGAGTTATTTAGCAGTTTGTTCATTTGTTCTATTTACACATTTATTTCACTTGCCAGTAGGGGGCAGAATAAGCTGTTTATGACACACTGTTGCAGAAGAGGCATGATGTGTAATGCAGAATCCAAGTGTGTGTGATGAGAGTGACGAGAGCCTGTACCCAGTGCTGCTGTAGCTTGCTTGTCTTGACTGGTTTTATCTGGTGAAGTAATAAAATGAACTTTTTTTTGGTCACCTTGGTTAATTCTGTTGCAAACAACTACAGAAGAGCCAGGTGTCAGCCGAGCTAGTGAAATTCTCTGAAATTTCCAGATAACAACACTCACTTCCTGTTTGCTTTTGTAGCCTTCACTGCAGCTGCAACCACCGCATCCTGTTAAAACAGACATTGATTGATATTTGTTCAGTGTTTGATTTTGTTTTTTTTAAATTGAGATTTTTTTTCTTCTTGTGTAACATATAAGACAAAATTACTTAGGATGAGAGATTAATCTGAAATCACAATAGAGAGTCACTATAAGCTATAAAACACGAATAAGTTATATATTTAAATTTTACAAATCTTCAAAGGAATTTTTTTTGTGCTCCAGACTTTGTGACCTGGAGCGTTGATGTGGCGTTTCATTTGCTGTATTGGTTGGTCATATGCAATAGAGTTGAATGAACCAGAGTCCAGGAAATGTGCTCATCGGATGACAGGAATAACAAAAAGCAGGAAGGAGGTTTAGGATCAGAAGTCATCTCCTCAAAAGTGTATTGGCAGGAAGAGGCCTCTGGCCTGATGTTCTTGGCTTCAGTGAAGCCGAAGTGACTGAAGAACAAGAACCAGTGAGTCTGATCAGGATTTGAATATAGGAAAGATTTTTTTTAGTCCATCTCCATTCATCCAATTGCATTTTGAACTGACAATAACTCATCCTTTTTCTGATGCTGACGATGTGTTAGGCATTACTCAGGTCAAAGAATGACAGCAGCATCTTTCAGAAAATCCAAAGCTGAGTTGTAATCATTGCAAGTAGAAATCATTTGTGATCACCACCTCCCCTATCAGGAGGTTAATACCATAGTTATATGACATATGAGGAGGTAGAGGAAAAGCTTTCCTTTTGCTGGCAAGTTCAATAAAGTTATGGTATTATGGTTGTTACCAGGGTAACATGAACATTATAATGAGCAACCTCAACCAAGACATAACCAGTAAGACAAACGGCTCTTCAATTTAATAGCTCTAAAGGAATACTTTCCTCATTTAATTTTTTATCCAAAAAGCTGGCCTCAGTATTGGAAGCTAAGCTAAGAGCATTAATGTGAATTTCTGGTAATGGAATAGCTTGAATGGGGATTTTAGGGCCCACCAGTAACCCTTGTTCTATTAGTTAGCCTGGTCTTTTGGCTGAGATGGAAAGATAGCCAAGAAGTGTCCCAGCTGACAACAGTACAAACTCTCCCCTGACCTGAAATGACGTAAAGCATGAGTGTTGGATTGAGACTGCATCAGCGCCAACCATTCTCTACGTCACTCATGCAACCGATTGTCTAATTTTACGGCTAGAGAGACAAGAGAATCAAGATTAGCTGGCTCATTCTTTAATGGTTTATATGACCCATTAACAAATACTTCCCAAAGTAAAGGCGTAAACAAATACCTAATGTTTGTCCAACACAAGCGTAGCATGCAGAACACTGAATGATCTGGCAGACAATGGCCTAAAGACTGAGGGTTTAAATGCAGCAGTCTTGATGAAGAGATGATGCTCAGGTGTGCATAATGATTGAGAAGCATAGCCATGCTAGTGCACATGCCAGATGGAGATGGGCAGAGCTAATCAAACTGGAGGAAGGGGATACAGAATGAAAACCAGGCTCATATTAACTGTAACTTTGTATAATAGACTGCTGGTAATAAATTGTATCTCAATCCATAAGCATTCCCAGCATAAAGAAGAGTATCTAATGTGCAAAATGTGTATTTTTACAACAGTTTGTTGCAGTGTCTGTGCCCCAATCTCAATATTATATCAAACAGAAAAAATCACTGTTGACTTTTCTTTTAAAAAGGTAAAAGTTCTGTATTGATAATCCGAAAACACCTGTGTGCTTGTTTATGTCAAGAAAATGAAAGAAGAAATAAACCAAGTTATCCCTTCTCCTTTTTCCCCTGACACATCCGCAGCTTTTAGTCTTTGTGCCGTAGGTTGCCTATTTGTCTGTGTATATGTGTGTGTGGGTATCACTTGTCTTCTTTGTACAATACCGGAATAGAACAATGCACAACTAAAAGTAGGACATTGACGCAGGATATGAATAGATTAAAAGCTAAAAGGAAAAAGATGAATTTGCCACACAAATGTGCGCATTAAAGGGGTCGGGCACAGGCTAAAGCATCACGGATTACATCACGTCACAGTAAGTCAGCAGCTCAGTCTGCAGGCCTAAACGCATCTGGACTTCACCAAACTGCCAATTTACCACAAATAGAAGTGCTCTCATTCCTGACTTCAGGCATTGTAATGTTCCAACAGACCAAAACCCAGTATTATGTTGACGCTGCGTTGATATTTATAAAACAGGGAGGGCATCTGATCATTTAAAAAAAAAAAAATTGAGACAGATTATTTGCACATTTCACATACCCTATCAGCTAGGACAGAGTGTTTGTTTATCCATGTTAAATCTACTTGTGCCTTTTCCTGCAAGGGAACAGCCAGATAATCTACAGAGTGGGTGAGGGACTGAATGCTGCTATTTCAGCTTTGCAGTGTCTGCATCTATGAATCACTTTGGATGGACAGAGCAAAGAAGGTAGAGGGGTTATTACACTAATGATTCAAGCAAACAGTTCTGTGTTTGCTGCTCACTAAATGTTCACCAAGCTGTAATCTTTAAAAAAAGAAGGGGATGAAATTTGCAGCTGACGTACAATAGTTAATCTTACTGTGTGAAGGCTGATATTTGTTTACGTGATCTGCTTTTCTCACAGTTTGTACATACAAGTGTGCCTGTATTAGGTTTTCTACTATATCTATTTTTGATTTACTTACTAAATACACATCTTCATACATCTCGTATCTAACAGCATACCACATGTAATTTAAAATAATTTTTTTTTTAATATTTCACCATCAGTGACTGTGTGAGGTAGAAGCTTTATCTGCAAGTGCACGCTTTTGCTGTTTGTTAGGTCAGCTAGTCTAAACAGTAAGCTGCCGAATAATAATTTCCCAGAGTGATTACCCATGCAAGGAAAACAGTCTATATAGGCCAGATGCACTTACAATGTTCATTAGACTCTCATTAAAAGACATGAAGAGAATGTGCAGAGGATGACATAATACCTGGTGTTGTGGGATACATCTTTTAGTGTTTCTTCTAACAATCGATGGTCCAGGTGTTTCTGTTTGGTCCTTTTAGATTCTGGATCATGGGAGTAAATAAAACACCCTTTTGGAAAAGAGCTACAGAGAAGCAGAGGCTGTAAACCAGCCAAAAGAATCACATGAGTATTAATGATCACAAATCCAATATTGTATTGTCTCTTTGTCGGCTCACTGTGCTCATTCGGGAAGCTAATAAACAGATCCTTTTACAGTTCAACAGAGGCAAGAGTGAAACAGACTTGAGGAGATGGATGGTAGGGGTCAATCAAGCAGCACAGCTGCACTCACAAAAGATACTTGTACTAACCGGCTAATAGCTTGAACAATGCTTCCCCCTAATGGTTAAAAAGAAAAAAAATGATGGCCTTGGGCAGGCAACAATTACATGATGAATAGAAAAGGCCTGCAGCTCTTCCTTTTAAAACAGATGTTTATATCAGTTGGTTTCCTTTGTGATTACCTGCTGTGAAGCATTTTCCAAACTGAGATCCACATCAGAGTTTATCATGGGCAAATCAAGACTGTAGACTGAACATAAAGTAGTATGCAGCTCCTATTTTTAACATGTTTCCATCAGCAACAATTGACCCGGAGAAATAGCTTTATTTCCAATCTCTGACTGCACAGTGGACTCTGCCTGATCATTAATATTATTTTAATTATTATTTTAATGCTGTCAGGATACAAGGAGTTTCTATGAAGCAAAAAGGGGAATATCAATCCTGTCTTATGTTTTACTGCCATCTGCTGGACACACACAAACACGCATAAACACGACTATGTAAAACTGTAAAAATGATTTTCTTCATTTTTTATTTCAGACATAACCAGGTCACTTGAGTGCCACCGACTTATACTTATGACAAAAATTTGGTTTATCTCAAATTTTTGTCATAAGTATGAATTGTGAATTGTGTTTGGGGGTCCTTCTGTTTGGAGATTGCATGTGTGTGGCTCCTTCTTTGATTTGTTTTTCTTCCCAGTGGTCTGGTTTCCTCCCACAGTCCAAAGATGTTAGATAAGTGGTGATTCAAAATGGTCATATGAGTCAGTGTGGGCACAAATAATTGCTCGTCTGTGTCTCTGTGTTCGCCCTGTAATAGATGGGCGACCCTGGAGTACATGTACTCCACCTCTCACCAAATATCGGCTATGATATGCTCCATCCAGTCCAGGAGTGTCAAACAAGAGGCGCAGAGAATCCAATGTACTCCACTGGCTGGCTTGGGAACAATTGAAGGATGGCGTAAATTTTGGATTTTTAACTGTATTTTCACGTTTTACAGAATTTCCTATTGATAAAGGCATCCACCATACTCATTTATACAGCACCAAAGTAATTAAGTAATAGATACACAATTAAATGACAGAATTGTTGCAGGTTTTCTTACTGTCTAGTGTAGAAATTTCTGTTTTTTCCAGTGGCTTCACAGTCAAAGAAAAAAAAATATATTTTTTGTGACTAACATTTCTGTTTTATAATTACAGGTAGCTCTAGGCAATGAGCTACCAGAACTTTGTCTGTAATTTTACATTTTAAGCCCAAAATGTCAGCCTAGCAACATTTCTTTATCATGTAGAAACATTGAGACATACTGCTGAAATTCCTTTTCTTATGTTAAGATATCTCAGGGATTAAATGTGTACTCCTCCAGCCAACTTAACATCAAAGTAAAATGACTTTGACATCCCCGCTCTAGGCTTTTGTATTCTTAGTAAAATTGATGGAAGGATTTCACTTATTTTACTTTACAACATAAAATGTTATTTTGTTTCCTCCATACATGAGAAATAGCTCTTGTATTATTGAATTTTTCTTGTCATGAATTGATATTGTGATATTGTGGCAACAGTAACTATGAGCTGCACAGAGGAAGAGGCATGTCAGTAAGGCATGTGTTGTAACAGTATCAATGCCACTTTCCCTGCCGATGACCCTACGGGGGAAGTTATAGCTCAAGAGATTTATGACACGAGTATTTGAACTATGTGAAATGTTATTAAATGACAGAGCCGTGCCAACAAGCAGCTCTTTGAAACAGGAGGTAAAGTGAGGCACGAAATCATGAATGTTCCACTGTTTAATAATGGGACAGGGTACATTCAGCCTACTACCCTGTAAGTACCCGGGGAACTCTGCAAAACCAACTCAGTGTCATATCTTTAAATAACATCTTAAAACATCCTTTTAACCGTACAGTGATGATTTGTTTTCTTGCACACCTTACGTTGATACATGAAGTTATTTTACTGAATGAAACTTGAAGGACAGAGGTTTGGGTAGTCTCTGTTATGGAAATTGTGGCTAATGTTTAACTCATCTTTCAAAGCCTTGTTTACCTCCGCTGTGCTGTGTTTCACTCCTCATTCCCAGGCAAACATAATAAACCAATGCTAAATATATGTCTGGGTGTGACATGTGAGGATTTTCCTGACAGCTGAGAAACGTCCTGGAGGTCAGATGATGTGATCCCACCAAAGATGTAAACTTCATGGGACCCTGTACAAACGTCACGTAGTGAATTTTTCCATTCATCTTTTGTTACTGAGGATGTATTGACAGCTTTAGTCACCTATAAACCTGAATTACATATAAATATATTTGAACAACGTGTAAAAGAGCTCCACAGATGTGAACTGTTAGGAAATAAGAAGGAAAATGTTTAAAATAATAAGACTCAGACCACTTTGTGTAGGATCTGAAAATTTCTGACTTTGGTGACCCCCACTGGTAGAAGGACAGGACAGTCCAAACATAGTTGAATAAGATATTATGAGGTCTGTATGTTTTTAACTGGTCATGAGCAACAGTTCTCCAGGCTTTCAAAGTTTTCTTTTGGACACTGGCTGCTTTTTCACTAATTTTTAGTCCGGCCATTGTACCTGAACATTTTCAGAGTAATGTTTGTTTGTGTGTTTGTTTTTGTTTCTTGAGCTTAATAGTGATCGAAGAATAATGCCACCATAAACAGGCACCTGACTCAAGGGATGACCCAATGATGTGTCTACACATGACAGACAACCTAGCAAAGAATCCTTTCTAAATTCTATCTTTAAGCACTTTTTTACTTGTTAAAAAACAACAACAACAATTTGTTCCCATTTCTTAAACTTAGTCTACAAGAAAGATTACCACTGGTACCAATGTTACCTTCACCCAGAGTTCTTCTCTGAGCCCTTGGTACTTTTCCAGCTTCCTGTGTTCCTTCTTGATGTTGCAGATTTTTGTGTATACTATGCCGGCCACTGGGTTATGGCGCACCATGTATTGGCCTGCTAGCATCTTGCACTCTGCTGTTATGTGCTTGATTGGCTCAGGGGCATCTTTACACAGCCTGCACCTGGGGTCTTGCCTGGTGTAATAAATCCCAGCCTCTATGGGTCTTGTACTTACAACTTGTTCCTGTCCTGCCATGATTAGTTCCTCTGTGTGCTTTCTTTCAGTCCAGCTTTGTCCAGCCACTGGTAGGATTTCTGGATGTCAGTCACTTCCTCTATCTGCTGGTGGTACATACCGTGCAGGGGCCTGTCCTTTCATGATGATTCTTTTCCTTGCACCTCTTCTGTCTTGGGTTTCTGCTGCCTGAGGTATTCACTAAGCGCACAGTTGGTTGTGGCCACCTTCCTGATGTACTCATGGAGTTTGTTGTCTCATCCTGGACTGTGGTATTGACGCTCACTAGTCCCCGGCCTCCTTCCTTTTGCTTAGCGTACAGTCTCAAGGTGCTGGATTTAGGGTAAAACCCGTCATGCATGATAGGGAGCTTTCTTGTCTTGATGTCAGTGGCTTCTATCTCCTCCTTTGGCCAGCTTATTATCCCAGCAGGGTACCTGATCATTGGCAGGGCATAGGTGTTGATAGCCCAGATTTTGTTTGTCATTTAGCTGACTCCTTAGGATTTTCCTGATCCTCTGCAGGTACTTGGTGGTTGTGGTTTCGTAGCAGCCTCTTCATGGTTCCCTTGACCTGTGGGATCCCCAGGTATATTGTAGCTGCCCTTAATGTATGCAATGTTGCCTTATGGTAGCGTGATCCCCTCAGTTCTGACTACTTTCCCTCTCTTCGTTACCATCCAACTACACTTCTCCAGTCCGAATGGCATTCCGATGTCATTGCTGTAGATCCTGGTGGTGTGGATCAGTGAATCAATGTCTCGTTCACTCCAGGCATACAGCTTGATGTCATCCATGTAGAGGAGGTGGCTGATGATTGCTTCATTCAGTAGTCAGTATCCATAGCCAGTTTTGTCAATGATCTTACTGAGGGGGTTCGAGCCTATGCAGAATAGCAGTGGGGACAGAGCATCTCCTCGGTAGATCCCGCACTCGACTGCGACTTGTGCTATCGGCTTGAAGTTGGCCTCTAGTGGTGTTTGCCACATCCCCATTGTGTTTCTGATGAAGGCTGTTAGAGTCGTGTTTATCTTGTACAGTTCTAGTCATTCCAGGATCCAGGTGTGGGACATTGTGTCATAGGCCTTCTTGTAGTCAGTCCTGTCTAGGCGGTGCACAGGTTGGTCAGTCTGGTCTTGCAGTCTCAGGCGACTGCTCTGTCTACCAGGAGCTGCTGTTTTGCCCCAAAGATGAGTTTTGAATGTCCTTAAAGAAGCCTGGAGAACGATTCCAAAAGCGTGGTAAAAGAAATAACATGAAAGGTTGCCTAAGAGCGCATTGACTATGCAGAAGAATAAAGGCAGCCACACCAAATACTGATATTCAAGCTCATTACAACTGTACAAACTCTGTTTTACTTTATATATTGCATTTCCACTTGTGTTATCAAGTTCCAATAAATCACTGCATCTATTTCTCATTTTCCTAACAAAATGTAAAGAAATGACGGGTAAACCAGGACCTATACAGTTCTGTATGGGCAACAGTTCCTAAAAGGTAAATGAATGGGATTTATCAAGAAACAAAGACACTGTTTTGTTTCATTCATGTATTTAACAATTTTGTGTTATTTCCCTCTATTCACTTAAAAAAAGAAATCACTATTGTAAAACAAGCTACTACCACACTATTAACAGAATAATTAGAAGCATACCACCACTTATTTGCCCAGAATGAAAATTTTATTTTCTGATGCTTTTACTCTCTCTCTAAAAC
This sequence comes from Copadichromis virginalis, assembly GCF_057382275.1. NCBI lineage: Eukaryota > Metazoa > Chordata > Actinopteri > Cichliformes > Cichlidae > Copadichromis > Copadichromis virginalis. The sequence goes on from NC_140635.1 coordinate 20,845,821, forward strand.
CCGCCCACACACACACACACACACACACACACACACACACACACACACACACACACACACACACACACACACACACACACACACACACACACACACACACACACACACACACACACACACAGGCCAATACAATGACCGTTAGGGTCTTTTGCAGCTGAATGCCGTGTCCTTTACAGAACCTAAGTGCTTTACATGCTGCCTCTGAAAGTTTTGTGCTACTAACAAAACCGTTTGCATGGTCTATTCAAACGAGCGCTACCACACATGCATGCACACAACTTCATAAGCAGACACACATGTACACACAAACATACACCTCACTCAAATTGAAAGCTTATGGCTTGTCTTCTTAGAGGGGCAATAAATACTTTGCGCCTGCTCCAACAGACAGCCCCTCTTTCAGAGGAGTCAGCCAGGCTGTGAAGAGACCAGTAAACAATGACTTCAACAAAACAACAATAGAATATCCTGCAATGCGCAAAGATTGTTTTTAAAGAAACTGATATTTGCAAAAAAATGTTGCACAAAGTTGAAGAAAAAAAAAGAAATATCAAACTTTATTGCACTAAACATTCAAAACCAGATACAGACACACACAGAGCACCACACAAAGAAGGAAGTGAACGCTTGCTGAAAGCTAAATTGAAACATCTTGCAGTCATGATGCCATGACTCGCCATTGTTTCTGGGCCCAAAGAGTTGTAACAGGAGAATAGGAGAAGTGAGGGGAGATGAAGGAACAAGGGGAGAAAGGAGGACCTTTCCACCCATTGGCAAGAGAAAGCGAGAGGAGACTGATATTAGGCGGTCTGTTTTGAAAACTGGTGGACACCCCTTTGCATATACACTCACTGTCTCTCTCTGCCTCATTCTCTCTTACCCACTTGCCCTCCTTCCACCCCCAGCCTCTCTCCCCACTCCTCCTTTCTCCTGCATCCCCCCTCCCTGGGAAAACAGGGACAACAAATTAGCCTTCTTTTCTCGGTTGGGCCCGGGGAGGAGGACACTTGGACAGCCCTCAGAGTGTCCGCCTGGAGTTCCCATGGACCCCTCTTGCCCCTTCCCCTTTCAGTCGGCAAGGAAGCAGTCATTGTGCCAGCACCTGTCTCTGAGGAAATTGGTAAAAGTGATGGCTTTGTTAGCCATCTCCATGGCAACCAGGAGAAAAGAGTGGGGCCTGCTAGCAGGGATTGGGGTAGAGACTGGGGTGGCGAGGAGAAAGAGTGGGAGCAGGAAGGAGGGAGTTAAGGGGTCTGACAATGGAGTAGCAGTTGCATCGCTCTGGCTTTGCCAGGGATCGATGTGAGGATGCTGTGATGTGCTGTGCGTCTTTGTGCGTGCGTGTATGCGCATGTGTTTGTGTGTGTCTATGAGCTCCCTCATCCCTGTGGGTGACACTGTGACATCCACCAGTGAAGCAAGGCATGACTGTGAATAGATTGAAAGCAACAAGGTCAGTCACATCATGTCCAGAGAAAATCCCCCTCAGAGCAGAAAACACACTTGTAATAATCAAACAGGGGTTTTCTTTTAAGTACAGCAGATCAATTCAACCTGAGTCTGAATGAAATGCTTTGAGGAAATTTATGATGCAAAATGATTGAAGTCAGTTTTAAACAGAGGAGATTTTAATTTGTTTTATTGACTTATATATTGTAATGCAGCAAAGAAGAAATTATTTGAATTTGTTTTGTTTAGAGTTTAGAGTCAGTTCAGTACATTGATAGCTGTGAATGAACAGGAAACACTGAGGCTCTCAGTTCTTGATCTAGAATTAAGCTTTCTTCTTTCTGGTGGAGATGCATCACTGCTTCATCTGAGAAGGTAGCAGCTGTCATGTTTCATTGATCAGATGCTGGTTGAAGTGCCTGGTTAGAATTAAGATAAAGTTAACTTTATATTGGCCAATGTAATATTATTATAACATTTAATCTTATGTAAATTACAGAAAGTCATAATGTGACAATTTAAGGCCATCAAGTTGCCCAAGTTTCCTTCATGTCAGGTGCAAACACAGTGACGTTCTTTTTTTAATTTTTATGGCAATACTTGCTTCCGACCAACAGATGGAGGTCATTCCCTGGCTCTAGTGAAAGAAGAAAGCCTGCAGCACAGTTTTATGTCCACAGTTTTAAGAGAGATCTAAAGACTTAATCATTCCTTATTTAATAGAATCTTCCCTGAAAGCTGTTTATATAAAACACATCCGGTGAGTTCAATGAGAATGATAGAGCAATCAAAAATGTAGCAATTACATGTATAAATTTTTTTAACTGACAATTTATAAGTTGAGGATCAGTTATGAGCTCTAAATGTAACTGGCTATCTCTGTTAACAGACTGGATCACTTATCCGGTCGTTAAGTGATGATGTGACGAATCCTACTTCCGGGTCTAAAGTAGTCTGCGTTTAATATGGCTTTTGTGTTGTTAACATGTTTAATGTTTTGTATTTTCTTCTATTTGATCTCAAAAAGCTCCTAAAACAGTCAGTGATCACTGTTGACCTCCCTCGGCTTTTATTACCGCTAATCATTTATTTAAGCTCAGTTTTTAAAACCTTAGGATGTAACTACAGCCCAGCCCATGCAGCAGTATATGAATGACTAACCTCGTATTGTGGATGGATTATCTCAGTTGTTCTCCTGGCTGAAGTTTGGTCCTTTTACAGCATCCTGCCATGCGATTACATTTGTTCCTGAATCCTGACCACCGAGAACACTCACGTTAACTTTTATCGAGCGGAAAAAAAGTTAGCTTGTTTATATTATGCTAACATAGCTGTGTCGCTAGCGGTCAAGTAGCACATCATTATATACCAGCTAGCCAAACTTAAGTAATCCTACAAACGTCACTGCTGTTTAGTTTTCTGTCTTTATTTATGTTGGAAGTGATAACAGAGCTGTACGTTTTAATTTGTTTCCAAAGCCCCGCAGTCAGGACATGCTATATTGTATTTAGATAGAAGCTAGCGAGCTAACTTCCTGCTAACTTCTAACTCCGTTAAATGTCATAAATTCCGTTTTCATGGATGCCTGGATGTTAAACTCAATTGTTACACCTGGTAGAGCAGAACACTGATCATTTTATTAAAGATGAAAGACTTTAGACAGTTTTTCAACTCTCAGTAATGCCATAGTGATCGTTTGATATATGGACCTGCAGCGGAGTTTAGGCCCAGACACGGCTAGTGACGTCAGACTTAACGACCGGATTGGTAGTTAGTATAGGCCTACGACAACTTATTTAAAACAAACATTTATGAATATATTTGTGTGCTAGCATTTAATCATGTTGTGAACACCATAGTCACATATGCGGATTTGAAATCAATAGATATTTATAAATGAATCTAAATGAATGTAAGGTCCTCTCAGTTTGTGGATTGTGTATTTGTGTGTGAAAGGGTTTGTGTGTGACTAAACATCTGAACCCATGATTGATGAGACCACGGCTGAATATAAAGGCTGCACATCAAGAGTGGAGAGGAAACAACTACATTAGGGGTCAAGATCAGGAAACGGCTGTCATTCACAAAACCACAATGGTGAGTTTGAATCCCTCCCCACATCAGAGAAGGTCTGAGGCTGCTCAGCTGGTGTCTCATAAACTATTATCCAACAGAGGAAGAAAAATACTGGCTCTTGATGAGTCCCTCGCGATGCTGGACGGTCTGATCCACTTAAGGATGCACAGAAGCGTATCTGTTTCGTTACATCACATCAGAGTGATAGGAATGTAATTTTGAGTCTATAAATGGCAGTAGAGCCTTTATTTGGTGCACATTTCCATTTTATACTTTCCCTCACAACTGAAAGTAAAGTTTTACGGGTAGTGTTGAAAATAATCGGCCTTGTGTACTGCTGCTGTCTGTGTGTGAGTGTCATTCCAAATGGCATCTGTGAATATTGCCAAATGGGAACCAAGTGAATGCAGTGGGTTTAGAAATGCCTCTAAAAGTGTCTTCGCTGCTGTCCAGCACTGTGATTTATCTCCTCTCCGATGTGAGGCTGCAATACCTTCACTGAAACAAAATACTCTAAACATCTGGAGCAGATGCTTTTACCTATCTCTGTGTGTGTGCATGTGTGTGTGTGTGTGTGTGTGTGCATATGTGTGAGCAGGCATGTGCACTATTTTTTTGATACAGAAAGCCCTGAAATGATACACAGCCTCCCGTGCAGAATTGCAGGATTGCTGTTCCTTCCTCCTTCAATCTCCCACTGTCTGTATCATGCACATATATCCATACAGTTATATGGCCTTGTGTGTGGGCTAATCCATGCAAACACTAGTTATCCTTGAGCACACACATATGGGCAATCATTTAAAGTTACAATTTATTTGTCCACACTGGACAAATAAATTGGCACTGTTATTGGCAAAATACATTTTGTGCTATGGATATTTAGACATCCTGGATGTAGTGAAGCTCTTCAATAAATCTCTATATTTAAAATGGATAATAAGGATTTCACATTTCAGAAGTAATGACACCAACTTCATGGTGGCACTAGAGGGATGACTATTATGATTAATCCTCTAGGAACTGTGAAAACAAGCTCTTCAGATATATCTGCTCCAACTCAAGTGGTGGATCAAACTCTGAGAGACACATAAAGCCGTGCATCTGGAGTGCTAAAAAACAGAAAGAGCCAAAGATAACCATCACATAAAAGAGGAAAGACTCAAGATTACAGTTCCTTACTGGCACTGACACTAAGTGTGCTGGAAACAGCTGAATACCAACATGCTCCCGCGTTACTTGATGCAAATCGGGTTGAAAAACACAAAAACCAGACAGCGTACCATCAAAGGCTTCATTTAGTCACCTATAAAAACAAGTATAGGTAATGATGTGTCCAGTGGTACCAGTAGTATCATTTATATCAGCACTCATTTGCCCTTTCAGCGATATTTGTGTGTGTGGTCCTTTGTATGTGTGAAAATACCCACATCTATGTTTTTTTGCTCTATTTACTTGTATAATGGTCTCTAAATGCAAACAACTGTTTCCATGTATTTTATAGTGCCTGGTGTAACAGTTGTTTGGGGAGTTAACAGACATTTGTAAACTGCCAGAGAGGCATGGTGTGCTATTATGGCATTACTACTGTTTTACAGAATGAGACTGTAAAAATGGTCACACATTGCACATTCTTCAGTCCATAGGCTGTGAATCCATTGGCAGGGTATGCCCGTCAGTGTGCAAATGAAACAAATATGCAGGGCTGCTTTCTTGCATTTGTGAAATATTTCCAAAATTTGTCAGGGTCCTGGGACTGGGCGACCCAGGATCCCTGAGCAGTTATGTATTATATTATTATTATTATTATTATTATTATTATTATTATTATTATTATATGTATTTTGGTATTGCTGCTGCTCTCCTCTATGATTGTAGATGTGAGTGTGTGTGTTTATGTCTGCGGGGATGCTTGGAGGATGGAGCTCAGCCACCTGCAGGCCTGAGGGGTGTGGCCCTGCGGAAGGACTGGCCACACCCGAAGCCACACACCTGCCGCTGATCAGGGCTCGTCGGGGGAGCTACTTAGGAGAGTCTTGGAGCTCCCACCGACGCGGGATCATTGCATGAGACTCCACGTTAGTCGTCCTGTTACCGAGCTAGTGTGTGTATGCCCGCAAGTTGTATGTGTCCTGACGGCTGCGTCTTTTGTTTCCCGCAGGAGGAGCGTGGAAGACACGGGAGCAGCGAGCACCGGGGGGTGCTGACACGGGAGCGGAGAGCACAGAAACACGGACTATTCACGGGGAGACACGACACGGGAGTCTGGGAGAACACGGGGATTTATTGCTACGTTGTTTTTCACTTTGTAAATAAACACTGCCTATACATAGAGCACCGCGCCTGGGTCCTCCTTCCCCACTCCTTCCACGGTGTGCCATGCCATACCGTGACAAAATTAGAAACATTCTGTCTCAGACTGATGCTGAAAAACTTATTCGTGCATTTATTACTTCTGGGTTGGACTATTGTAATTCATTATTATCATGGTGTCCTAAAAACTCTTTGAAAAGCCTTCAATTGATCTAAGATGCTGCAGTTAGAGTACTGACGGGGACATGAAAGAGAGAGCATATTTCTCCTATATTGGCTTCTCTTCACTGACTCTGTCTTAAATCAAGAATCACATTTAAAATCCTCACATTCAAGATCTCAAATAATCAGACCCCATCTTATCCTAAAGACCCCCTAGTACCGTGTCACCCCAATAGAGCACTTCGGTCTCAGACTGCGGGCTTACTTAGTTGTGGCTCAGGCAGAGCCTTCAGCTTTCAGGCCCCTCTTCTGTGAAACCAGGCCCCAGTTTGGATTTGGGAGGCAGACACCGTATCTATTTTCAAGATTAGGTTCACCTTTTTCACTCACTATGTGTTTATACACCTCTCCACGTTTACTCTTTAGTTAATATTCATTTCTGGCTGCCTTCCAAGCACGTCTTTTGTCCTGTCTCTAGCCACAACTGGTCAAGGCACATGGCCTCCCCTCCCTGAGCCTGGCTCTACTGGACATTTCTTCCTGTTAAAAGGGAGTTTTTCCTTTCCACTGTCGCCAGGTGCTTGCTCAAAGAGGATCTGATTGTTGGGGTTTTCTCTTTATTACTGCAGGGTCTTACAATACAAAGCACCTTGAGGGGACTGTTGTTGTGAAGCAAATGAGCGTCACTGCAAAACCAATCACCCCCAGCTGTGTGTCTCTCCTTCAGTGGTTAGATCAAATAACTTACATAAAAAAGACGGAGCTACTGTGATGTCACTCATTGGTTTGTGGACTCCCATTTTGGTTAGAAACTTTGTGCCCATACTGTAGTGACTTTTCAGTCACAATGTTGCCACACTCTAAAACACACCCAGCTTTACTGAACATTGTAGACAAAGTATGACCATCATTTATTAAAATAACATCATGCTCTATTAAGAAACTTCCTATGGAGACTATAATCTATGGCTCCATAGGCTAGTGGTTGCTGGTGAGTTCCAATCAGACACAAATCCCACTTTGGGGTTGTGTCAGGAAGGGTATCAGGCATAAAACTCTACCAAATCAAACGTGCTGTGTTGACATCGGAGGAGCTGAAAGTAGCATATGGAGACCAAGATCTCATCACAAAAAACTTATAGTAAGGTTACAAATCAATTAAGCTGATAGTTTGTTTTCTACACAGTCCAACTTCTTTATGGTACATGGCCTGGTACTTATATATATATATATATATATATATATATATATATATATATATATATATATATATATATATATTATACATTCTACTCACTTTTGAGCACTCAAAGGGGCTTTCTACTACAAGTCCCAATCACCCAATTACACGCACTGCTTTTAGCTGGACGTTAACACTATTATCTAACATTCACACACACAGTCCTATGAAAGCATCGTAGCTTGCCCAAGAATACTCCAACACATGGACAGGAAGCGCTAGGAACTGATCTACTAACCTTTTGATTGGTACACGACCTACTGTTCCTGAGCTACAGCCACCTCAGTCATATGAGTACTGGTCACGAGAAACAAAGCAAACCTTTAACACTCTTCTGCATTGCTTAACTTTTCAGATAGCAAAGCAATGTCCACCTTTGTTTACAGTATACAGGGAGTGCAGAATTATTAGGCAAGTTGTATTTTTGAGGAATAATTTTATCATTGAACAACAACCATGTTCTCAATGAACCCAAAAAAGTCATTAATATCAAAGCTGAATGTTTTTGGAAGTAGTTTTTAGTTTGTTTGTAGTTTTAGCTATTTTAGGGGGATATCTGTGTGTGCAGGTGACTATTACTGTGCATAATTATTAGGCAACTTATCAAAAAACAAATATATACCCATTTCAATTATTTATTTTTACCAGTGAAACCAATATAACATCTCCACATTCACAAATATACATTTCTGACATTCAAAAACAAAACAAAAACAAATCAGCGACCAATATAGCCACCTTTCTTTGCAAGGACACTCAAAAGCCTGCCATCCATGGATTCTGTCAGTGTTTTGATCTGTTCACCATCAATATTGCGTGCAGCAGCAACCACAGCCTCCCAGACACTGTTCAGAGAGGTGTACTGTTTTCCCTCCTTGTAAATCTCACATTTGATGATGGACCACAGCCCAAAACCAGTACTCCACCTCCAACTTGCTGGCGTCTGAGTCGGACTGGAGCTCTCTGCCCATTACCAATCCAGCCACGGGCCCATCCATCTGGCCCATCAAGACTCACTCTCATTTCATCAGTCCATAAAACCTTAGAAAAATCAGTCTTGAGATATTTCTTGGCCCAGTCTTGATGTTTCAGCTTGTGTGTCTTGTTCAGTGGTGATCGTCTTTCAGCCTTTCTTACCTTGGCCATGTCTCTGAGTATTGCACACCTTGTGCTTTTGGGCACTCCAGTGATGTTGCAGCTCTGAAATATGGCCAAACTGGTGGCAAGTGGCATCTTGGCAGCTGCACGTTTGACTTTTCTCAGTTCATGGGCAGTTATTTTGCGCCTTGGTTTTTCCACACGCTTCTTGCGACCCTGTTGACTATTTTGAATGAAACGCTTGATTGTTCGATGATCACGCTTCAGAAGCTTTGCAATTTTGAGACTGCTGCATCCCTCTGCAAGATATCTCACTATTTTTGACTTTTCTGAGCCTGTCAAGTCCTTCTTTTGACCCATTTTGCCAAAGGAAAGGAAGTTGCCTAATAATTATGCACACCCGATATAGGGTGTTGATGTCATTAGACCACACCCCTTCTCATTACAGAGATGCACATCACCTAATATGCTTAATTGGTAGTAGGCTTTCGAGCCTATACAGCTTGGAGTAAGACAACATGCATGAAGAGGATGATGTGGACAAAATACTCATTTACCTAATAATTCTGCACTCCCTGTATGGTGGCCCCATTAAGGCCATGGTGGGGACTTGAAACTTCCTACAATGGACTTGATTGTTGAGGCTTTCACCAGAGTATCGTAGGGTCTTTACACTGTGGTATAAAGTGGCTTGAGGTAACTGTTGCTGTGATTTGATGTTATATAAATGAACCTGAATTGAAGTGTCTTCGCGCCGTGCTGTTCTAGGACAGCCATTTTTAGGACATGAGACATATTTAACAAAAAAAGGTAAATGCTCATTAAACCTTTAGGCCAAACATTTAACCTGTTAAAGTTCATTTTGATTTGCTTTTTCTTAGACAAAGAAAAATATTTGAGACTTATGAATGCAAAACTGTGGGCAACTGCAACTAATCACATTAAAGCATTTCTTTATTGCTCTTGTGTATGACTGATTTTGTCAATTTGCAACTTGATCCCTGTGTATGACATTGCTACAATACTAGACTTTACAAGCACTCATATTGTTTAAGTCTTGGCCAGTACTAAGTGTATCTCTCTTATATTGTAGCTTTTTAATGGCTACATTTATTAGCAATTTAGTGAATTAGTAAATTTAGTGAATTCAGTAATTTAATGGATACAATAAAATACCCCAGACAGTGTTTTTTTCCTTAATTCTCTCTGCCTTGCTCCCATTTTCAAACACAAACACTAGTATAATTCCCTCGAAGCACAGGCAGACGCAAGTGGTTTTCTGTCACTGGTTTATTTGAAGACTTCTCTCCAAAGCCACCGTGAAAACTATACAGCATTAACAAAATAAAACTCAGCATAAGACACAGCAGTAATAACACTGTACAACAAACACGATAAATAAAGAAATACCTCGTTGGCTGCATGCTGCAAAAAGGGAATTAGCCGCCGTTCTTCTGAGGTTTCCTTTAACCGTGTGTAGTTAAAGTCCACTTAACATGTTTTTCAATAAAAACCATCCTTTCTGCGCGCTTACAGGTGTTTTTTTTCGTTCTACCCAAAGAGGAAACTAGCGCAACTTGTAAGCGAACTTGACTTTCAAAATAAAAGCACCAAAACGTTGACTACAAAAAACAAAGTAATGTACAGCTTAAATAATTTACAATCATGACATGGATCTTGACGAGATAAAGAAATAATCCAAATTATATACAATGTCATCATGCCAACAGTTACACTCCCACCAAATCACACAAATCTATACGTGGGATTTCCCTAATGAAATAGTCTCTCCAAACAAGCATTTCTACTTATCACCAAAGACTTCTCGTTATCAACCCTTTGTCAGGTAACTTCCAGCAAATAACCATTTAGTCTGCTTCTAAGAGAGTAACCACTCTTTGAACAGGTCTCTCAAGAACAACAGTTTTAGCTGTGTGGCTCCCTCCTTTGTCATGTGTATCACTGACGTGCAACTTTATTCTCCTCACTCGATTATCTGATCCTGGATAAACTTCTGTGACTCTAGCCATCTTCCACTCATTGCGTGGTGCCAGATCATCTTGTAGAAGGACAATGTCGTCAACCTTGATGTTCCTTCTGTTCTTCCGCCACTTTTGTCGCTCTTGTAAATTTAGAAGATATTCTTTCTTCCATCGAGTCCAAAACATATTAGCCAAACACTGCACTCGACGCCATCTTTTCCTAAGATAAACATCTTCTTTGACAAACTCTCCAGGCGGGGGCAGAATGATCTTGGACTTCATTGTTAAGATGTGGTTTGGAGTCAATGGTTCAAGGCCTGATGGATCATTCAAATGTTCAGTCGTGAGTGGTCTGCTGTTGATGATAGCCATGACCTCATACAGAAAGGTTCTCAAGGAGGTGCAGTCAAGCCTTTGAGATGACTGATCGAGAATAGCGGTAAGAACACTTCTTATAGTCCTTATTTGACGCTCCCAGACACCTCCCCTATGGCTTGCTGTTGGAGGGTTCATGAGAAATTCACATCCTAGAATCTTAGCCTTTTCTTGATCCATTCCCTTCATTAACTCCATGAACTCTCTCCTAGCACCAACAAAATTTGTTCCTTGGTCGGATCTTAGCTGTCGAACATTTCCTCTTATGGCTATGAATGCCCTTAAAGCATTGAGAAATGCATCAGTTGTCATGTCATCAACCACTTCTATATGTATGGCTCTTGAACATAGACAGGTAAACAAAAGACCATATCTTTTGAGAGTCTTTCTTCCTTCCTTAACATAGATTGGACCAAAGCAGTCCATGCCAACGTAGGTAAAAGGCGGTGTTGTTTCTGTCCTATCTTGTGGCAAGTCACCCATTTTTTGCTCTTCCGTGGATCTTCTGTACTTCCTGCAGGTCACACATTTAAAAATATGTGATGAAACTGCACCGCTACATCCCAGGATCCACCAACCATTTGCTCTCAGTTCGTTCATTGTCATTCCACGTCCTTGATGATGGATTCTTTCGTGAAAATGCTTGATTAGTAAAACTGCTACGTGGCTATTTTTTGGCAGAATTGCTGGGTGCTTCACATGAGGGTGCAACGTGGCTTGACTTAAACGTCCTCCCACTCTTAAGATCCCTTCTTCATCCAAGAAAGGATTTAACTTGCACAGTGGACTGTTTTCAACTATTGTCTTTAGCTCCAAGCTCTTTATCTCATCTGAGAATGCTTCTTCCTGAACCAACTTGACAATCACAAGTTCTGCTTCTTTTCTCTCCTCTAGACTTGTGCTATCACTTGTTCTTTGCTGAATACCTTTGTGCATTCTGATGTATCTTTTCAGTCTGGCAACTGCTCTCGATAACCTTGACCAGTCCGAGAATTTCTTGAAGTTATCCAACAATGATTTGTCTTCCTTTGACTTTGTGTTACACACAATCAGCTTGCGGAGTTCAGGATCATCCTCCTTGATTTCACCCACCTTGCATTGTCTGCCAGGAAGTTCTTTTTGCCAAAGAAATGTTGGGCCGGTAAACCAATTTGAGGTCCTAAGCCGCTCTGCAGTCAAACCTCGAGAAGAATGATCAGCTGGATTATCTTCTGAAGCGACATAACCCCATTGTTCAGGGTTTGTACTTGACTTGATCCTCTGTATGCGATTTGCTACATATACCTGAAACCTTCTGGCGTCGTTGTTTATGTAGCCAAGAACAACAGTGGAATCTGTCCAGAAGAATTCCTGAAGATCCTGGATTTCCAGTTCACTGCGAAGCATGTCGCTGGTTCGGGCTGCAACAACTGCTGCAGTGAGTTCCAGTCTTGGTATCGTAGTAACACTGATTGGGGAAACTCTGGATTTTCCCATTACCAAAGAGCAATGTACTTCATCAGATTCACTGATGGCTCGCAGGTAAGTACATACACCATATCCTGAGAAACTGGCATCTGAAAAATGGTGAAGTTCATACCTTTTGACATTACCAAAATCAGAAGGTAAGAAGGATCTTTTGACTTGCATGTTAGTCAGGTTGGGAAGGTCTCTAATCCAGGACTCCCACTGAGGTTTTAGGATTTCTGGAAGCTCCTCATCCCAGCCAATCCTTTCTTTACACATTTGCTGGAGCATTTGTTTCCCTACAAGGACGAAGGGTGCGATGAATCCCAAGGGGTCATATATAGAGGCCACAGTGGAGAGCACACCTCTTCTTGTTAGTGGATTGGATTTCACTTGAACTCTGAACTTGAATGAGTCAGACGTGACACACCACTCTACTCCAAGAGCTCTTTCCATATGTGGTAAGTCCAAAGCCATGTTCAAATCCTTGATTGTGGCACGCTCTTCTTGTGGAATGGTTGCCATGACATTCTCGCTGTTGGAAACAAACTTATGCAGTCTCAATCGTCCGATACTACAAAGCTCTCGTGATTCCTTGACAAGCTGGATGGCTTCCTTCTCAGTCGGAACACTTGCCAATCCATCATCTACGTAGAAATTCCTTTGGATGAAATGTATAGTTTCTTCGTTGAACTGACCTTGTCCTTGAGTTGCCAGATGTTTTAGGCCAAAATTGGCACAGCCAGGCGATGAGGCCGCTCCAAACAAATGAACCTTCATTCTGTAAACTGATGGTGAGGTTTCCAAGTTGCCATTCTCCCACCATAGGAATCTCAAATAATCTTGATCTTCCCTTTTGACATGAAACTGGTGGAACATTCTCTCAATGTCGCACATGATTGCAACAGAACCTTTTCGAAAGCGACAAAGGACACCCACCAATGTGTTCGTTAAATCTGGACCAGTGAGTAGATGGTCGTTGAGAGATGTTTCTTGGAATTTGGCAGAGCAGTCAAATACCACACGTATTTTCCCTGGTTTCTGTGGATGATAAACCCCATGATGTGGAATATACCAAGCCAATTTCTCATCATTTTCTTCATCAGAGACCTTCTCTGCATCACCACATGAAATGATGTCATTCATGAAGCTTACGTAGTCTCTGTAGTACTGTTGGTCTTTCTTTAGTCTCCTTTCCAGGCACTTCAAGCGATGTATGGCACATATCTTGTTGTTGGGTAATTTAGGCCTGTCTTCTTTGAATGGCAGTGGCATTTCAAAGTGACCTGTATCATTTTGCACAATGTTTTTTCTCAACTTTGTCAGGAACTTGAGATCATCTTGAGACACAATATCATCTCCAGTTCTTTCTGAGAAGTCTGATTCCAAGACCCTTATGATGTCTGAAGGAGTTACTTCCTTCACTTTGGTTTGGCTCACATAATGCACTACCCTTTTGAGGTTGACAGAAGACTCAACATCTGGTATCACTTGTCTCACTACTATGCGATGACTGATTCCGATTGCGTCCCCATAATCAACACAGGGGTTTCCATTACCAACAATACTCCATCCAAGGTCTGTACGTTGTGCATAAGGCTCGTTCTCTTTGCCAGACACAACTTCTCTCGGAAGCAGGGCTTGTGAACAGTCATATCCGATAAGCAGACCCACGTCACAGTCCTGCAGAGGTGCAATTTCTGACTGTAAGTGTACTAGATGGGGCCACGCTTCTGCAGTTTCATTGGTTGGGATGTGAGTTCTGTTAGCTGGGATGAAATCACGCGTGTACACTGGTGGTAAGGAGATTCTCTTGTTGGAGTAAAAGCCACGGACTTGTAGGTTACTTACTCTTAGAGAACTCACCACTGTAGTTCTTGACGTCATGGTAGAAAGCTTAAGCTTGACTTGCTCTCCATTTGTCTGTAAGGTTTCTGCTGCTTCACTCAACACAAATGTTGTGTCACTCTGCGAGTCCAATAAAGCATACACAAGGACTTCTTGTGCTGGTTGTGCTGTGCAGGAAAGCCACACTGGAACTATTGCAGCTGTTTGCATTTTAGCTCCATGAAGCATTACTGTATTTGAAGTAGCAGTTCTGGTCATTTCGTAATCCTGTGCTAGTTGTACTTCTTCATGAACCTCACTCGAAGTTCCATGATTCCGATTTTGCTTGGCCTGTGGTGGTTTTTGCTTCTCTTTGGTTCGTTCTTCGTGCAAACAAGTAGGATGACGCTTCTGGCACCTGTCACAAACACTCCTACTGATGCAACTCTTTGAGTGATGACCGTACTTCAGACAACCAAAGCACAACTTTTCCATTTGAATGAATTTAATTCTATCATTAACTGCTTTCTCCCCGAACTTCCTGCATTGGTGCAATGTATGCCCAGTCCTTTTGCAGAAAAGACATGTATCAGCATATCTTTCACTGGAACTTGTGATGAGTGTCTTTGCTGCAAAGTTGAAATGTCTTGAGGATTTGGTTTTTTCAGTTTCATCTTGTTTCAGTGCCTGCAGCGATGTGAGAGGGTTGCAAGCAATTTTCACCTCTCTTGTCAAGAACTTCACAAATTGGCTGAAGGAGGGAAATTGATTAGTCGCTTCTTCTGTTTCAATAACTTGTCTATTCCATCTTGCTGTTAGCCAATCTGGTAATTTTGACAAAATTTTTCTGTTTTCATTACAGTCATTCAAGATTTCCAGTGCCTTAATATGGACCATGGCGGCTTCACAACTACGGAGAAAGTCAGAAAACTCTCTGAGTTCAAAGCTGTCCTTGGAGCCTATCTTGGGCCATGTCTGAAGCTTATCTCTATATGCCTTTGCAATCGTGAATGGGTTTCCGTATCTTTCCTCCAAAATCTCAACTGCGGCAGCATAGGCTGATTCAGTTCCAAGAAGGAAATAGCCATCGATTGCTTTCTTAGCTTGTCCACTTACATACCGGCGAAGGTAGTAGATTTTCTCCTTATCTTGAATGCTCTTCTGGTCAATCAGCGTTTCAAAGGAGATTTTCCAATCACTGTATTTCAATGGATCCCCACTGAATACTGTAGGTTCAGGAATTGGAATTCGGTTGGCACTTAAAGCTCCTGCCAGCACTTTGACAAGTTCTGCAGTACTGTCATTTGAAGAAGTGGTCACAACTTGTGGTGCAGGAGGCATACACTGGGGCAAAGAGCCTGTGGAAGTACAAAGTTTATTATCCACTACAACCTCGGGTTGCAGTACGTCCTTTTGCTCTTCCTCTTTGTCATTCTCTTGATTGTACACCAGCATTCTCGCCCTTGCTGCACTGAGATCCTTCATTGCCTCCAGATGCTGTAATTTTCTCCGCTTTTCCTCCAGAGTCCTTTGTAGAGCTATGTGCTCTTCCTCTAGTTGAGCCTTAATTTTAGCTTCTTCTTCCTCTCTCTGCATTCTTCGTTTTACCTCTTCTGCCTCTCTTTCTAACCGACGTTTTACTGCTGCTGCCTCCTGCTCAGCTATCTTTTTCTTAGCTTCGGCTTCTAGACGCTCGATCTCTAACTGTTCTTTTTCTTGTTCTTGTAACACTTTAAGAACAGCCTGACTTGCAGCAACATCAGCAGCAGCATCTTGTCGCCTTGCAGAAGACCTGCTTGAAAGTACTGAGGTGCCTTTCAAAATGGAAGCAACAGAACCTGAATTGCAGGTGCTTGAATTAAAGAGAGAGCCTGCTTCTGGCCAGTCTTGCTCCTCCTTTTCTGGAGACCTTCCATGCAACCTACTTGAGGCTCTGGATGCAACAAATGTAGAAATCTCTACACACCGATCCACTCTACGACGCGTGACCTGGTCTGGAGCAGAGATCTTTCGTAGCTCTTCATAGACACGCTGGACATCTGCAGAAAGACCTGTGACATCACTTATAATGTCATTAAGCAAGTCCTCAGATAAGGTCTCTGTTGTCTGTGATAAGGATTGTCTTGCAGATTTAACTTGTGTTTTCCATTTGTCATATATATAGTTAAACCTTTGCTGGAGTGCTTTAATTTTCTCATCTTGCATTTCTTTGCCTTTCTCTGTTAGAGTTCTGATTCTTTCACTTCGTCTTGGCTGCTGCGCTTCCTCTTGCTGAGCTTCAGCACCATGCACTTGACCTTCTTCAGACTGATCTTGAAAGTCTGCACTGTCACTAAACTGAACTGTAGGCTCGCTTGGTTCTGACATTTTACAGCACTTCTTAATCAACCCACTTAGAAATAAGAAATGTAGATGGTTAACCAAGCCTCAATGTTTAACACTTACTCATATGTAAATGGCACAAAAATAACACAGTTCAAATGGAAGTGTTATCTTACAAAAATACACCTGATAATAAACTTCAAAACAGTTCAAGAATTTACATCCAAAACCTTCACTTATTGCTTCCCAAATGCACTTTTATCTTAAAATCTTCAAAAGTTTTAGCTTACACCAAAACAAGATGTACTATACACCACAGTAGTTATCAATCACAGTATTCTTCAGCAATGTTTGCAAAGGTCCCTTCTTAGGCCACTTAACTTAAACACCTTTCCTTAAAACACTGCCCTTTAATACTTGTGCATGTGTCATATCACCATATGCATATAGTACTTTCAGCTTATCTGCCAGTTCTTGTCAGCTCCGCTGCGCTGTAGACATGTAGGAACAAGCCCGCTGATGCTTTGAAGTTGCCGCATCGTCAATTAGTGGCCGCTTGCGTTGACGAACAGTCCGAGTTTTCACTATAATTCCCTCGAAGCACAGGCAGACGCAAGTGGTTTTCTGTCACTGGTTTATTTGAAGACTTCTCTCCAAAGCCACCGTGAAAACTATACAGCATTAACAAAATAAAACTCAGCATAAGACACAGCAGTAATAACACTGTACAACAAACACGATAAATAAAGAAATACCTCGTTGGCTGCATGCTGCAAAAAGGGAATTAGCCGCCGTTCTTCTGAGGTTTCCTTTAACCGTGTGTAGTTAAAGTCCACTTAACATGTTTTTCAATAAAAACCATCCTTTCTGCGCGCTTACAGGTGTTTTTTTTTCGTTCTACCCAAAGAGGAAACTAGCGCAACTTGTAAGCGAACTTGACTTTCAAAATAAAAGCACCAAAACGTTGACTACAAAAAACAAAGTAATGTACAGCTTAAATAATTTACAATCATGACATGGATCTTGACGAGATAAAGAAATAATCCAAATTATATACAATGTCATCATGCCAACAGTTACACTAGTGTTTCTTGCTCTCCATTTCTACATCTCTCTGATCCTCTCTCTCTCACATACACACACACACACACACATTACTGGCGTGCTCAAACACCAGCAGACAAACACCTTAACCTCAAACCACACGCTAGGTGCAGACAGGACCACACATACTGTCTCACACACAAAATGTTTGGAATGCTATAAACATTTATTTCGGTTGAAAAGATGATTTTTGCAAGTGCGTGATGCATACATGTGGGTGTGCACGCATGTGTGTGTGTGTGCGTGTGTGTGTGTGTGTGTGTGTGTGTGTGTGTGTGTATGTCCTCTTTTTTTCTGCTGAACAGGAAGGCAACCAGGTCGAGAGAGATCAAACATGACCAAATATTTTGGGTGTGTTGTCCATAAAATGCGACAGGTTTATACATAAAAAGAGTTAAACCCATAGCTGAGTCATCGCTTACCCACAAAATGTTCCAAAAGAACAGCAAAGTGATTTATTAATTTTGTACATTTATGCTTTTGCTTTTTAGAATAGTTACAGAGTTAGGACTTGAAAACTGTGGGTGGGGGGGGGTAAGTTGTAATTTATGATGGCGTGATTATTGTTCATCTGTTTGTTGCACATTTTGGTTATAATACTGTAGTCTATAAAAATCCATGTTTTTGCATTTAAATAATATATAACAAAACAAATTTCCCATGCGTGGGACTAATAAGGGTTATCTTATCGTAACACAGTTCAGCAGTGTAATGTAATGATCTGGTGTTCATCCCCAATATAAAGGTATCAATTAGACTGATTTCGAATGAATGATCTCTAAACAAAAGGTACAAAATGTTCCATATACTTTTGTTTTTATTGCTATAGAGTGTATATATAAAGGTGTGTGTGCATGTGTGTCTGTTCATGTTTGCCCTGTGTGGGTAACAGACCTCCCAGAAAGTCCATCAAACAGAACGTGGCCAAGCAAAGACACACACAGATGCAGAAAGCGAGCTGCAGTTCAGATGATATGGTCAAACTCTCTCTTTTCTTCTTGCAAAATCCTCCCTCTTCCATTAGCACTTTTCCTGTATAAGTCTATATTAATCTTCCTCTGTTACCACCTTAGTAGATCTTTAAAACAGTCTTCCTGTACAGCCTTTATCGCACGGAGACGCTCAAGAAAGGCCTTTACAAACTTGATAATGACAGCCTCTGCATTTGCAGCACGCTTTTTAAAAATATAATCATTTCACTTTTAACAGTTGAAGCTGCTGTACTCTGTTACCGAAGATCCAACATTTACCCTCAGATTCATGAAGACCACAACTATTTTTGATGTAATTTTCAGAAAAAAGGAATTGTCTTATAATTGAGTAAATACGGAGTCTAGTAATGGAAAATGTGGCTGAGCGATAGACAACAATTGCCAGTATTGTAGCTCAACAGGGAGGGATGCAAATGGATAACATACACAGTCAGATGGGTTATAGAGACCCTCAAACAGCATCTTACAGAGAAAAGTGCCAGCGCCCTGCAGCAGGGAGTTGTCCAGCTTTTCCCACTCTGGCTTCTCAAAACCCAACCCAGATATTTCCTGGTTCTGACACCAGCTTGGCTCTCAGATCCCTCCTGAAAGCAGAGAGAAACAAGAAAAGAATTACTCCAACTGTGTTCAAGTGAAAAGGAATGAATTTCAAAGGTCTAGTGACGCAGACTGTTGAATGTCAGGTGGGGAAAAAAATGACATTTATTTGCGAATCCCCAAAAAACACACTTTATATCACAGTTGTTTGAAATATAACATTTCACAGCTGGTTTTGAGGCTGATGATGAACAAATTTGCATTCTGGGTTTCAGTCCAATAAAACAGTGACAATGGATCTTGTGAAGTATTTCATAACAAAAGGGAGGTTTTAGCATGCAATAAACTAAAGTGTATTCACAGTAAATTAGAAGAAAAAAAAAACGAATCACATCAACGAAGGAATGTAAAACAGTTTTTGCATCTCTGCCACAGTGAGACATCTTAATCTTTGAACTGTGAGCATGTGCGTTCATCTCTGACACTGACTGGGCGAACGTGCCGGTTTTAGTTTCCATAGCAGTGGTAAGGGCCCCACAGAGCACTGGCCCTGGAAGTGGAGCAAACACAAACCACAGTGTGTGTGTGTGTGTGTGTGTGTGTGTGTGTGTGTGTGTGTGTGTGTGTGTGTGTGTGTGTGCGTGCGTGCGTGCGTGTGTGTGTGCGTGTGTGACTTTGTATGCTCTGCAGTACCCACCTCTAAACTCAGAGGGAGGCTTCAAACACACACACAAGCACACCCATGCATGTACACTCACACAGACTCTCGCCTTGGCTCTGTTCTCTCGCTGGGTGGTCTGTGCTACAAATGTTTATGATCTAAACCAAGCTAATCCAACTGGCTTGTTTCAGTGAACTGAGAATGATTTACAAGATGCTGCAACAGAGCCAAGGAGGGAGAGGAAATCAGAGGAAATCTTAGGGCTCCATTTCAAGTCACTCAACGATTAGACCTGCATGACTGTCTCCATGTCTGTTTGCATGCATATCCCCATCTGGTTCTGTCTCGGAGTTGTGGCATTCTGTTTTGGACCTTTTTTCATTTTGTCTTCCCCTAACCGCTCAGTCGGATGTCTTCATTTCTGACAAATAAAGCGTTTTTTGAAAATATGCAAAATACATACGCACAGGGAATTTTTTTAATTTACATGTGATTCCTCTTTGTCTCATTTTTCAATTCTGTTTTCTTCTCCCTCGTTTTCCCCACATATATCAAAGAAGTCAAACTGTGATAAACAATGTGTCTCTGTAGGGCTCCTCCTTACAATGAACATGCTAAATGAAGAGAGAGATTGTTCAATAGCATTGTCGCTATGTGTATGGAAGGATATCCTTAGGGCAGTATATAATGACAAAGCCTATTAGAAACCTTTCTGCAAGCAAACCAGAGTTTTCTGAAAAGCTTCCCTTTTTCTATAGTCAGTCAAAGCTGCATTAAAAATAGAGAGATTAAAATCTTTAATAACCTTGAAAAGCAATAATATAAAGAAACATGAATATGAATGTGGAAGTATGGAAAGCATAAGCAACAAACATTGATGTCTGAGGGGAGGAGGAGAGAAGCTGAGCTATGTAAAATCTTTGTACTTAATTACATTTTTAAGTAATACAGAACTTAGCATACAACACATGCACATCTCATCAACTGGCCAATCACACTGTCTGAGCAATCAGTTAGCATTAGCCAAGAAGTTATCTATTGCTATTAAAAACTAAAACACTTACCATTTATTCCAGAAGAGAGTTTTATGTAAACAAACACTTTTTTGTTTCCTCACAAAATTCCAAAGCTTTTACAACACAACATTATTATGAGAACAACACCATCACAAGGATTTCACATCCACTATACAGGAAAACTCAAGTAATGTGCAGATGACATCAAACAAAAAACTTCTATACTGACCCCGTTTTTTTTTTTTTATTATTATTATTATTATTATTATTATTATTACAAGAACAAACAAACAAACAAAAACCAACTTTGATATCCTTTTAGACATGTTTGCTTTCTTGCTGTTTGAGCTTTTCTTGTAACTAGCCAAGTTCTCTGATGTCTCACACACTTCAGTTCCCTGTGGTTAACCAGCTGAGTTAAGCAATCTTTGTGGTCTTTATTTGACTTTTACTGTGGCCTTTTTTTGTGGCACACACACCTTTATATATACACTCTAATTTTTCCCAGATTCCTTGATATGAACTGAGAAAGATGCCACCTGCCTTCTGACAACACCTTGCAGGCTTGAGAAGGTGAAGATGATAAACAGAAATGATCATATGTCCGTTAAAGTGTGTTTTATAAGATAAATAGCATATGGGATTGTTTGATTTTAGAGTTTATTCTTTTGTTATTTGTCTACATGGCTCTTCTGCACTGCTTCACAGACAGCAAATGCAGCTGGACACCCACTTTTTCAGCAATCACCATTCACGGTGGAGAAATTGCATTCAATAGTTTCAGCATTATGGTGTTTGGGCAACAACAGGCAGTCAGGCCTCTTCGTCTCTTTGTTGTTTTCTTTTTCTCTCCTTCTTCCCACCCTTCTCGTGCTTGCCTGGCTTTGAGCAGGCAGTAACGAGCAGTCAAGCTCATCTCCTGGCCAGAGCAAACAAAACCAGAGCCACATTCCCCAAGCTCAATTTGCTGTTACGTCTCAGCTCTGTGAATTGGGATTTTTCTAAGCTTTTGCTGTTTGGCTTCTGGCCACTAACCTGCTCACATTTTTACAATGTGTGAACATTTGTAATTCCTTGTACCATAGCTTTAAAAAAAAAAAAGAATATTCTTTATCTGTTTAATAATGTAAAACAATTATCATCATCATCACTCGGAAAATTAATTTAGTATAAATCATAGTTTAGCTTGCCAGCATGATGATATTATACCCTAGCAGAGTGAAGATTTTTTTTCTTTTTAAACAGATCTGTCCTTCTCAACCACACCTATTCCTCCTTTTCCCCTTGTCTGTAAAAAACTTTAGTCTATGACAAATCATGGTCTAGTTTTTCTTCTATTCTCTGATCGGAACCATACTACAGAGGAAGTAGTTTCCCGCACGGACGTATTTCATTAAAGGCACGCAGGTGTCATCATTAAAATGCTAGTTGCTTAGCGTCTTTTGCGTAATTACTGTTAAATTATTTGGCGAGAAATCTAATATCTGTTATTTACTTGTATTTAAGTTACCTGTCGGTTTTCAGAAACGTGTCCGGTTGGTTGTAATCTATCTCTAAAAAAGCGGCATCGTTTACTGCTCGTTGCTAGTCCTTAGCCGAGTGCTAACAACACTGACGGCAAGTTACATGCGTCTAGCACCGCTGTCATTTCCAGGCAGCCGAACAGCTCGGAGGGATTCTGACAGGTAGGTAAAGTTTTATATCTCAGTGCTTCGGCTTTGAATTAATTCTTAAAGCATGGGTGTGCTCTCGGTCAACAGGGTATGTCCTGAGCACACATGCCAGTTTGACGCTAGTGGTTACTACAGCGATGACATGATGTCTGTTGGATATAAACGTTCAGGAGAGCAGGCGCTGTGTGAAGCACACGCTGTACTGAGACTAAGAAAGCTGTGACTGTGGGAGTCAAATAACTGCGTGATTTTAGATGTCATATTTCATCATGATAAACACAATATGCAGATTCATCCTCTTTTTCCTCATTTTCAGCCATAGGTGCCGTACGTTACAATAAAGCACAGGCATCTTTGTTTACATACAATGAAGCACAGTTGTGCAAACTTGTTGGTGATGCACTGGTATCATAGTGTTGAAGGTCGATACCACTGAATGCTTGGGGGGGGGAAGACACTAGGAGTCTATTCAACAAGTATTAAGCTGTGCATGCTCTTGGTATGAAGGTGAATGAAACAGATTGTGTGCTGCCAGTAGGGCTGGGCGGTATAACTTCAAAATCAAATCACAGTATTTCAGTGAAACTTGCAATAACAGTATTACTGATGATATAGAAAAGAATTCTGAACAAGATTTTAGTGATGCTTGCAGGCATCAGCATCACTGTAAATAAAGTGTATTTTCCATTCTTCTTTTCCATTGATGAAACACTAATTTAAATTCAGTTCAATTTTATTTATATAGTATCAAATCTCAGCAACAGTTGCCTCAAGGTGCTTTATATTTTAAGGTAAAGACCCAACAATAATGCTGATTGAAGTATGAATCTATTCGGTTACCAGAAGTACCAGCACGATACTGAAGTAGTGATTACATAGCATTACATTCTTGGATGTTGGTTCAACAGCCTTTTAACCAGCTGCTTAAAGTCCTGCTTATTCCACTATATAACCACATATGTAATTTCCATCCACTGTTTGTTCTCCCTGGCATTTAGAGAACAGCTAGTGGTCCTCGGTGGAGCCATTTGTTTACATTTGCACTGTATCTTCTACTTTATAGCCTGGTTGTACAATGTGTGGCCATGTGTATTTCCTCCAAGTGCTGAAATATGTTTGTTGTTTTCGCTTTTAGTGGGAACTACGATATTTTATTAGTATGGTTTTTGTTTATAATAAACCGTCATTGATTCTCACTCTCAGAGATGCCTAGTCTTGTCCCATTGTCGTCGTGTGCACTAGGGAATGTAAATGCATGGCGTTGCTATAGCAAGAAACTTGCGATAAGACATTTTTGTATTGTGTGAAATTTATACTGGTATTATTGTGGTTGTTTTGATGTGGCACTGCCCTAGTTGCCAGCATGATCATGACATTCAGAAATGTTAGAAGCTAACTCCTGTGCTCATCCATCAGCAACGAGATCTCATTAGTGACATCAAGCCAATACCATGAAAGACAGAAAAACACAGTTCTTGATGATCATAATGATGATACTAGTATTTTAGGGAATTCACAGTTTCAGTCTTTTGAGTAGGAGTCCACTGATCCCTAACATTAATGTCCTGACTTTGTAAAATAAAATCCGTCTAGCATCACTGTTCAGTCACACAGGCTTGAGAGTAAATGAATCATAGAGAGCTTGTCAGTTGTGTCAGTTCACGTGACCACAAATTGCAATTTCACAAACTACTAAACATCTGAAGCAGGTCTGGAATGCCTCTAAACTGCTAACCTTCTGTCATTAGCTTCCTGTGTGCTAGCCAGCTGGGGCCTCTGTGTGGAGTTTTCATGTTCTCTGTGTTCCTCCCACAGTCTGAAGATATTCATGGGGTTAGCTTAATTGGTTTTTGTAAATTGACGATAGATGTGGATGTGAGCATTATCGATTGTCTGTCTGTGTTAGCCTTCTGTTAGACTGGCCACCTGCAATCTTGGCTGGTGTGAGCTAAGACTTTTTGAATACGGTAAACAGGGTAGAGCAGAGGGAGTGTCACTTGGAAGACTGATTGGAGTATATAGCTGAGGCACACAGCATCATCAGTATGTTATATGTGTACATTGAACACACTTTATTTAAAATGAACATAACAGTAGCATTAAATGCATTTAAAAACTAGTAATTAAAGTAATAAAAAGACTTACTTCTTTAACAAGGATCTGTTTGTGCTCTTGTGCATGAACTATATTGAACTGATGTACAATAGCCCATTTACCCATGGTGTCCATTTACATTTAGGAACTCACATTATTGCTAATATGAACATAATTTACTCTTTGTGCTTTTATATACTATTTTACAGAGTATTATACACAAATATTATCGACAGTATTTTAGTGCTGTATTAATTTGTTGAAGTACTAAGTCTACACCTGTGGTCAGTACTGTATGTTATACGTTTTCATTTACAATGTCCCCTCCTCTCTTAGCCATCTGCAGCAGACATGGAGCTCCAAGCGGTGCTGATGGCGGCGGGTGGGGGTTCTCGTATGACTGATCTGACATACAACACCCCCAAAGCTATGCTGCCTGTTGGCAACAAGCCCCTTATGTGGTATCCCCTTAAACTTCTGGAGAAGGTGGGATTTGAAGGTGAGAGCTAGCAATAAATATAATGCTTCTTTATCTCTTGGTTCAGCTATTATTTCAGCTGATACTGAATATTAGAAATATTATTCAGAGGTCTGGGTGTCCATAATATGTGAAAATATTTGTTGCTTTATAGGTCATCTTAAGTTATAAAATCAGGTCTGATATTGTAGCGTACAGCTCACATCAACTGTATTTGTTGCATGTAAGCTTTGTGTAAGTGGTAGCGGGGGAGAAGTCTTAAAGTTAGGGCTAAGTCATTCTTGGTTTCCACATAAAATGTAAAGAAGCAAAAATCCTGCCAGTAAGTTTATGTGGCCCACTTGGAAAGTCTGGAACAAAAAGTGGAAACTCAGACCTATAAGAAAAATAGTTTCACCTCCTATTATAACTGAGGACTCCTTTTTTTCATGTTAGTACTGTCAGGATTAAATTACAGATACAAAAACTGATGTAGAAACTGTGAGCACTCTTAAAGGGAGAGAGTTATTTGTGCAGTGACATAATGAAGAGAGAATGTCAGCGGAGGTCATAAAAATGGTTTTATGATTACAATCATGTCAACTGTGACTTAAAAAATGATATTTCTTTCATTGCTGGTTCATCATTTGGAGTGTTAAAGCCAGGCAGAATCCAGGGAAGTGCAAACTATAGCTGTGTGTTTAATAAATTATCTGTTTTGGGGGATAAGCAATAATTTGCAATACTAGACTTTAAGCAAGATCTATCCTACACAAGTAGTTGTTGACCAACTACTTGGACTCTAAATTCTGGGGAGTTAAAACTGGTTAGATGTTTTTCACCATTGTTAAAACATTCAAAATACCTAAAAGAAACAACAAGTTACTTTAAAATGTGTTATGCTTTTCAAACTCTAAATATGTAAAAGCGAAGCCAGTTGTAATTCTTTATTCTCTTTAAGGTCAGTGAAAGTTTTGCTTTTGTTTGGCACTGAAATCCTCAGTTAACACCATTACAAATATTTTACATTGAGTCAGATTTTGCTCTGGTCTGTTTTAGTTGTACTTCCATCAGCTTGTCAACTTGACATTGTCAGCATGTCAGGTGTGCATTTCCTCACTATTTTTTTTACAGTCAAGTTTTCTGACTCTTGTGCAGCAGCATGCAGTGGGGCTCAGAAAGCCTGACCTTCTAAAGTATTTATTTATTTATTTTTGGCAATATGCTGTTCATTACAAAAGCCTGTGCTAGGTTAAATAAAAGTTGCTTTCTATACATAATCATTCTGTGTGGCCAGCAGTTTACAGTGTGCATTTTCCTAGCCAAATCTGTGCAATTAGGTTTTACTAGGCTGACACAGCTAGAGTGAGCAAATGCCCGGTATAAACCATTTAATGCAGGCAAGGCTAATTAAACTAGACTGATTCTACAACATTTTAGATTCGTAAAGTGGTCTAGTACTGTTCCTACCAACTTTATAAAAAACACAAAAGTGGCTTATTTGAAGCTCACAACATATTATAGCCATGTAAGCATCTGCTGTGGCTTGTCTCCTTTTTTATGAAGGTAAGATAATCAAAGGGATACTTTTGTGAACTGTGTTTTCAGAGGTGATAGTGATCACTACCAAAGAGGTCCAGAAGGCGATGAGCACAGACCTTAAAATAAAGGATGTGAAGATGAAACTGGATGTGGTTTCTATCCAGGAAGATGGCGACATGGGTACCGCTGATGCTCTCAGACACATCCAGCCAAAGATCAAGGTGCGTATGTATTTGTGGGTGTTTTTTGGGGGGGAGAGGGCGGCATATTTACTCTCAATCTCTTGGACCTTTATTTGCTATGTATGGAAAATAAGTATGAATTAGATCAGACTGAATTAATGAAAGGGTTACACTAAAGGCCTCAGTCACAAGGGTCCGGAGCACCTTTTTAAAATGTTTTGTTGGCAGTGATAAGGCACAACATTTATACATTACTTTGAAGGTGAATAGCTTACATTTCCATCATATTTTTCACAGTTTCATTATCACTCTGCAACTACGGGGCTAGCGTTTGCAGACAAGTCGTTGTCTGAAATTGTGGGCAACTGCGGAACCTGGTATAGCACCCATTTGCAAGCGACTCCCAGCAACCTCTAGCAACCATTTCCCAAATGGTGGAAGAATAAACTATTTTTCCCTAGCAACTGGTTACTAGTTTCCAGTTTCTAGTCCTGCATGACTGCGACTATCCTAACACTTGTTCCAGTGTCTACAAAAATATAGGATACTGTTTGCAGTGTTTTTTTAACAAAATATTATGGTTAAATTGTTTATTTGCAGGAAGCATTGGTTTGAGTTTTGCTTTATTATGCAGTGCCAGTAAAGAGTTGCATGTTGCATCCACAGACACTGCATGTTGCATGTTCTGCTCTGTAATACCATTCTCCATTGCTCTGATTGACAGTGTTTTGTAGGGAGTTTTTTTTATTTATTTATAAATTTTTATTCTGTTTAATGTCACAGCCATACAAAGAATTGCAGAAAGGTTTTAGGTAAGGTAAAAAATTGACAAAGATTGCGGGGGAAGTTTAGGTGGACATTCACTAGGGCTGCCACAATTAGTCGACTATCAAAATCGTCGACGACTAATTTAATAGTCAACGCGTCGTTTGAAGCTTTGTAACATCCCAAAAGACGCAGGGATAACTAGTAGGATTTAAGAGTGTAATAGCAGACTGAAACAGAAGATGGCAGCACTGCATTTACAAGGATGTCAGCTGCCGTTAAACCCCGAAGAAGAAGAAGCTCTGTCCCAGAATTCAAAGCGTGGCCCAGCTCAGTTTCCAACAATGACGGCAGCTAGTTAGTTTTAATATTACTCTTATTATTCTTTCTGGGTCACAAAATAAACGTGTAGCCGTGTAAACCTCAAATATCTGCTCAGTTTATCAAGACACCACATATTTTCAAAAGCGCTCCGACGTTTTCGGAGACGTCTGTTACCCACCAGCTCGATAGCTAGCTGGGGTTCAAGGCTCACTAGAGCCGGTGAGAACACCGGAGTCCTGGCAAATCGTTTTCAAACCCACCGCCGTCTTTCGCTACTCAGGTTAAACATATATAAGTCACTTAGATAACTTAAAAATGTTATTGTTTGGCTTTTTTTAGTATTTTATTTGTTCCTGAGTAAATCGGTTTGGCTGAGATTAAAGTTATAGTTTTTACACAGCTGAATAAACGTCAAGCAGATAACTGATTATCAGAAGTGTGAGATGCTCGGGAATATACTCCGGTGTCCTGTTATATTTTAGATATCAAGGAGCAGACGGCTGAGTTTATTAAACTCCACCGAAACAATCTGCAAATTTCATTAAAATGTAATAAACTATCATCTTGTCTTTATTTTTAGTTAGCACATACCTTAAACACTTAAAGCTGTAAGCTAATGATAGTTATATAAGAGCAGATGCATGCTGGTGTAATAAGCTGTACGTTGTATGTCCAATGGATGCATGATCTGATTAGTTGACTAATCGCAAAAATAATCGGTGACTAGTCGACTATCAAAATAACCATTTGTGGCAGCCCTAACGTTCACACTGCTGGGCTGACCACCGATCCATGCCTTTTCCTGCTTTGAATGGCCAAGGCCGCCGAGGTACCTCATTGCACATTTTTAAAATACACACAAACATTCACAGGCACACACGTGTACATATGCTGTCTTGGTATCCATGACCCCCAACTGCAATTTCCATACCCCCCTCTATATCCTGCCTGCTGATCCCTCCATCCCTCCCTTCATCCGATTCACTCTAAACAGATGAGGTCATGGTTAAGACTCAAACTCCTTGTGCTGCCAGTTTACCCAGTGCACCATTTATTCTCATGCAGCAGTCATGGACATCTGTGCAACATTTGTGTTTGGGTATGTAAGGGTGTATGGTGACCCTGTGTATATGCCATTGTACTGACTGGCCCCTTGTGTCCATGAAGACATGTTTATATGAGTTTAGGGTTAGTTTGGGGTTAGGGTTGGCCGCTGATGTGTTTCAAAAGCAATTTCTCTTGTTTATTGTTTTACTATCAAAGAATTGTATACCACTGGCTTAGTTAGAAATGTCAGTTTTAAGAATCACAATTAATTCAGACTCATCAAATCTTAAATGAAGGTGATACTATGAATGCTTTTGAGTAATTAATTCATTGTGATTCATGCGTATGTCAATAATTTAAGGTTTTATGGTTGTTTTCAGGCTTTCAGCCAATACATATTTACAGTAATGCTATATGAAATCAGCAAGGTAAATAGTGCTGATCTACGGTACTGTCTGACTCAAACATTTACAAGAAAAGACACATTTTTGGCAGTTACAGAAATGCAGTCCAAACATTTTGCCATACAAAATTAACTTTTGCATCCAGTCACATCTTTATTTAATCAAGACGAGTTTTTGTTGGTATATTTTTTTAATTATATTATGATCTGAACCAAGTGTTGGTAGGTGATTGGCCAGAAGATCATGACTTTTTTTTTCTGGCACAATCACAACTCTTGATCTGGATTGTGATTCTGGTCAGGGGTTTGATCTAGGGCTGAACGATTATGGAAAATAATCTAATTGCGATTTTTTTGCCCCAATATTGCGATTGCGATGCGATTATTTTTTAAGGTCTTTGTCTTCTGTATTATTAAACAAAGACAAGTAATACATCATATAGTATGGCCAATACTATATTACATTAATTTTAAACTGTTCTTTCCTGGAAGACAGACCTCTGTTATGATGACATGAGGTGATGCATGAATTGATGACTGACATTTTTATTTAACTTCTTCAATCACAACAGTATATTTGAACATACACAATAGTTTATTTTTAGCTTACAAACATCTGAGCATAAAGTGCTGACAAGGAACCCTGGTGTAAACATTAAAATGAAAGTCAGTACAATGTGCAGATTGCAGAAATATACATAAAAAAAATCAGTGGCTTTACCACACTCAGTTTTTCGACATCTGTGAACTACTAGACAGTCATTCAATTAAAAAATAATATTAAATAAATAAAACTAATAAATAAAAAATACACACATCTTACTGATCTCTGCAGTCAGTAACATTACACATAAAGTGCAAACATAATAGCAATTGTATAAACACACACACAAACACGCCTTTAAAATTTAAAGGCGTGAAATTGGACGGTCTAGCCTTCTGATTAGCGTCACCGCTGTCTCGGTGGAGTTTAATAAACTCGGCCGTCTGCTTCTTGCTATCTAAAATATAACCAGACACTGGTGTAAATTCTCGACTGTCTCATACTTCTGTTTAATAAGTTTTCTGTTTGACGTTTAGTCAGCTGTGTGAAAACCAAGGAGGAACCCACCCGGGGGATTAATAAAGTTTTATTTTATCTAATCTAATAACTTTAATCTCAGCCAAACCGATTTACTCACGAACAAACAAAACACTGAAAAAAGCCCAACAATAACATTTTTAGGTTGTCTAAGTGACTTATATATTACGTTTAACCCGAGCAGCGAAACTCCGCGGTGATCTGAAAATGATGTGCCGGGAGTTGTGCCGTTCTCGGCCGCATCAGTAACCCTCGAGCTCCCGGCTAGCTGTCGAGCTGGTGGGTAGCAGACGCCTCTGAAAACGTCGAAGCACTTTTGCAAATATGGGATATCTTGATAAACCGAGCAGATATTTGATGTTTACACAACTACTTTCTCGCCTGAAAATATGTTAAAAGTTTATTTTGTGACCCAGAAAGATTAGTATGAGTAATTTTAAAACTTAGTAGCGGCCGCCATTGCTGGAAACTGGAGTTTGGCTGGGCCGCGCTATGAATTCTGGGATATGGTAGTAATTTGGACAGCCTTCGGTGCGTCGCTGTGACGTAATCGGTCTACAAATGCGGCCTCAGGAGGATGCAGCCCATGAATTTGGACATGTCCAGAGTATAATCGCAGCCTTTGCGGTTAGAAAATTGCACTTGATCATGTCGCGATATTATCGCAAATGCGATATATCGTTCAGCCCTAGTTTGATCCCTCGCTCCTCCTTTTTGGCAAATTCCCAAAGAGTGTGTATGTGCAGGTGGGTGAATGTGTTTGCTTGATACTTAGAAAGGCATACGAGTGTAGCTTGTAGTAAAAAGCTAGATTATTAGAAGAGTCAACTAATTTCACAATACCAGAACCACTTAATTATCAACATATAGAAAAGAGGAACAATCTGAAACAATATCGCCCACCCTTAATCTTAAAAGGAAGAAAAACCACAGGATCCTAATATTTCCAGGAATTTCCATTCCCAACACTAAGCATCATTACATGCTACATTCCTACTGGATGATAAGTAGATGTAGGGTGTAGTAGGGTTGTCAAAAAAATCAATTCTCAGATACTAAAAATTACTATCAAATTACTCATTTGTATCAGTATCATTACCACCAGTGCAGTCTTTGCCTCCTCTAGTTGACACACTTCACCCAGCACCTCTCCTCACTAGCAGCTGAAATATTTGACATTAGCATCACTGGACAACTTTATTTAGATTAATTTAGACGGGTTTTTTTAGCCTTTTTTCGTGACAGGAGACTAGAGTAGTAAGGAAAGGAGGGAGAAAGCATGGACATGCAGGAAATGGCACAGGGTGGACTCTGCAGAAGCCTTTAGGCATTTGGTTTGACTGTTCAACCCAATGAGTTATACCAGCACCCCAAGACTGAACAAGTCTTTACAAAGAGTAAAGTATTACATACTCATAAACGTTAGCCTGACTGACACACACATTAACGTTAGTCATTTAACTATAAGCAGTTCCTCACAGTTCCTATATTAGCCATGTGTTATTAAGTTGGTAAAGTTTGTATTGTTCTAATCTTTTTCCCCCTGTGCTTTTTTTTTTTTTTTTACACTGCATTTCGGTAAGTTTGACATTCTAGTATTTTGATAACCCTAGCAGGCTATAGTTTCAGTTACAATGTGAGTTGTAGCTTCTTTAACTTTGTCCCAGGTCAGGTCACAAACAGTCATCTTGAAATCTCTATCACAATCTGATGTAAGACTGTTGTTTTAGAGCCTCAATCACTACAATTACCGTATTTTTTCGGACCATAAAGCGCACTGGATAATAAGGCGCAATGTCGATGCACAGGTCTGTTTTCATACATCAAGCGTACCGGATTATAAGGCGCATTAATCGAAAGCAGCGCTGTGTGTTTTAATTTTTTCAGAAATCTCTCAATCAGAACATGCTATATCATGTTTAGGTGGAAACTAGCAAGCTAACTTCCTGCTAACTTCTAACTCTGTTAAATTTAATAAATTCTGTTTTCATGGATGCCTGCATGTTAAATTTAATTGTTACACCTGGTAAAGCAGCAACGCTGATCATTTTATTAAAGATGAAAGAATTTAGACAGTTTTTAACTATTATTATAGGGCGCACTGTCGATTTTTGAGAAAATTAAAGGATTTTAAGTGCGCCTTATAATGTGGAAAATACAGTAATCTTTTTGGTCAGCCACACTTGACATGTTGCGTAGATATTCAAATGGGTTAAAAATCTAGTGATTCCACGTGATTCTCTGGGTGTTATTGTCCTGAAAAGAGAGTGGCTCTTCTCAAGACAGAAATGTTAAATCATGGATAAAGCTGATCATTGAAAACAGCTTTACATTCAAGTTGCCAGCAAAATACTCCTCACAGTGTAGCAAAGGCACTAAATGCTCTCACTGTAATGATAAAGCTTTCAGGGTTTTTTTTCTTTATTTTGTGCCTGTCTGTACAATCGAAGATAAAAATGTCCTTCTGACATTCATTCTTTACAACATGATCAGTCTTTCAGTTCTTTTGGTCAAATGGCTTTAATCGTTTTTCTTTTTTCCCCTTTGAATTGGTGTACAGATTCTAGTTATTTTCTTAGCTAGATTAGTCCTTTTAATAGATGCTTGGAATTACCACATGTACAAATATTCACACACTTAGGCAGAACTAGCTTCAGCATGCTCTCATTGAGAATCGTTGAGTTTCTAATCCTTTGAGCAGCCAGCTGGATGAGAGGCATTGAGTTACAAACACTCACACACTGCAAGGTGATGAGTGAGGAACTGTAACCATGGCCTGCCAAATCCCCGCACAGAGATCACTCAATCTGTCAAACCGAAGCCTGCGCACAGTGTAGACACTCACACATCTTGATGCAAACACCCTTCCATGAGGGGATTTGGTGTAACCGATCAAACAAAATAGTTACAGGAATCGGTGTGTGCTCTGGGTGAGCACAGTCGGCCATTTCTCTCGAACACTGAAAGGAGAGATTACAGGGAGCATTTTTTATTTTGTTCACTCTGCAAACAGTGAGGTTACACAAAAGTGGACGGATATGCTGATTAATGCTGAGTTCTTTCACAATAAGCCAAACTAGTGAAAGGAGTACTTTGCATGCACGTTTTGCTTTGTACGCCAAAAGCCTCTTTGACATTTTTATTATCGTTGAGGCTTAATCACCTGGTATAATGAGCGCGTATGAACTAAAACAGCTATATATACATTGGAGTTTGTGATTCAAGGCTTCACCTTTGGTCCACATCTGTTAGTCAGCCTGTAAGACTTGACACAAAAGGTGAAGAAAGAGAGGAGTGAGAGATGGGACTGAGGCTTTTCATGAAAGCGGCACAGCAAACATGCTTAGATGTGTCTTTTTTTATTTCTTTCCCTCTTTCAACAGTCTTGCTCCACACCCTTACTCCATGTGCATTTTCTCTGTTTTTTCACTGAACTGCAATGTTGAAACTTCATAATCTTAAGAAGACCAGGCAAGACTTGTACATGTTAAAAGTGACCGACATTACTTTTATCCCAGGGTGATGGAAAATATTCAGTGGTTTGTTTTTGTTTTTTTTTATGATGAACACATTAGTCAAAGCTTGTGTATCCTTCAAACCTACACTGACTTGATGACCAGTGTCACATAGCCGAGTCATTTCAAGTTCTTAGCTTCAAAAATCCTTTGAGGAATCAAAATATAAAAGAGATTGAACAAATAGACTGTTTTTATTGGAAGTGTGGTAAAAAGTCTGACTGGCGTGCATGCATGCATGCAGCTGAGCGAAAGTATTGTCAGTTTTCATACTGCAGTATACCATAAAGTATACTTCAGTATACCAACAAGTGCACTGTAGCTCAAAACATTCACTGGTACTGAATATACAATTATATGGAAATAGTAAAATAATATTATTTTACCTCCGACACGCAGCTAAACGCTGCTCTGGGCGAATCGGTTCTTTGAAAAAGGTGAAATATTTACAAAAGCAGTCATGATAGAGCTTCAACTCCTGAATCAAACCATGAAATTCTCCCTGCTGCTGTCTTCTCATGGGAATTGGATGAAGCCTCAATCTCTGTTTCATACTTTCTTTGTTTATTATATACATCATAGCTTTCTTTATGTACGTGACATTGCTGAATTTTGTAACTTGTAAATAACAAAGTTGTGAATGTCAGCCTTTACTGGTGGATTCATACCTCATACAACAAAGAAAGTGTCCTTGATACGGGTCAGGATTGTGCAAGCACTAGTTTTGGATTGAAGTCAGTTACCACTAGGACAAATCCGAATCTGTGTGTGATTGCTTGTGCACCAGTGTGTGTGGTCCTGACCTGTCCAGTGATCCTGGCTGTTGAAAGGCCAAAGTGTCTTTGCCTCTCCAGCTGACTCCACTCGGCTGTCGCCTCTGAGTGTACGCCTGCGTGCGTGCATGTGTGAATGAAGCAAGCACGCCTTTGTCCATTTAATGTGTGTGGCTGTGTGAGAGTACTCTGTTTCTGAACATGTGTGCGAGCTTATCAGTCTGTGATAGAGCGAGGAGAGAGCTGAAAGGTCTCAGAGTCTCAGGAGTCAGGAGATCTCTTGCAGGCACGTTCAATTTTACTGTGGCAGCTTCCTGTCGCCGGGTCAAGATTAGAGTTGCATGTAAATCTAGGTCAACTTGACCCTTGATCTCATACTCTACATACTTTGATCCTTTTTTTAAACCAGATAATATATTACATTTATTCTATATAAATACTTTTTTAAAAACAACTTCACTGTAATCTTTCCTTTTCTTTCTTTTGTTTGACAGTCTGTGGATTCTTTGCTCATGTGTTTTTCTTCCTTATCCCCTCTCTCTCACTCTGTGTTCTCCTTCACAAACAGAGCAATAATGTCTCTGTCATTAAGGCTGCTGGTGCTAATGGTGGGATTAGTCCCTATGCTGACAGCCTTCATCTCTTGACAGACAGATAGATACCGCACACAGACACAAATGTGGCTGCACCCACATGCAAACACACATTCAGACAGTGGAGAACAGTTCAAATGACAGGTACTGCTTTTGCTCTCGCCATAAGAGCAAGTGATACGTCAACTGGAATTCACAGCTGCATATTTATTTGTGTTTCCAAACATGTATTGATTTACATGTGGTTAGATAGTAGGGATACTGATACTAGTTTAAGATAGTCATCTTCTAAAATAAGACCTTTCTCAAAAAAAAATGTGGGCTCTGTTTTAAGCTCAAGTGCATTTTGTTGAACGCTGGCTGGTTTTCTCTGCCTGTGTGTAACGTTAGAGCAGTGTTTTATGTGGATCAGTTCACAGAAATGTACTTAAAACCAGCCAGCCAGGGTAAAATGGAGAAGGATAAGGGAGTTATGTGATATTGTGTCACTGAATGCAGTGAGTGCAGCATGATTTAAAAAAAAAAAAAAAAGACTCAAATATGGGCAAGACTTAACATGTGGATGTAAACACAGGGTGGAGTTAATCTTCCTTTATTTAAGGCAGGTTTTTCAGAGAGATAACTGCGTACACACACTGAAAACTAAACAGGACAGATGTCTAATTTGTCAGGCGTTTTCAAGCACTTCAAACAAAAAATAGAAAATTGTGAGATTGCAAAAGATTTAAACAAATGTCCCAATCACATGTAATTTCTCTTTTATACAAATTCAAAGCTTTTGAAAGATGTAAAACTACTCATTTGCAGTAATTAGAGAGAGTAAAACTAGCATAAATGGCTTACTGGAAGAGCAGTAGGCTTGTTGCATAACATTTTATTAAAATGTATAGACTGTGACATAGTGTAACGTATTACCAGCAATGTTAAAGACCTGATAGAAAGCATTAATTTGTTATGCCAGAAATATTGTTCAGTGTATATAATCACAATACAGACTGGGCCGTTTTGTTTTTGTTACAGTTCCTGTTTTTAACATCTGTAGTTTAATCACCTGTTGAGACTTTTTTGTCGTTTCGATCTGCTGTGGGCTTTTAGGTGAAAAATAGAGCAAGGTTTTAAGGACTTCAGAAATCTTAGAAGTATCACAAATTAATACCAAAGTAATTTGACGAAGACCACGTGTTTATGAATTGAATTGTCTGCTTAGATCCAAGCAAAGAGAAACAGCAGAAAAATATAGTTACACTCACTGTTTATGGATTCTGTCTCTCAGACCTGAATGAATGGAGAAGGGAAGGGAGCAAAGAAAAAACAGGTACTCTGGGATTTGTGTAACTCACTGTTGTAGGGTTCTTGGCTTACAGCATAAAGTGTCTGGAGATAACTTTTGTTGTCAAAAGTTGCTGAGTAATTTCTTCGCACCACCTCTGCGCTTTTTACTAGATCAGCAGCTGAACTTTTTGTCTGACATCTGGTTCAGCTTTGTTTCCATGAAGACAGATGCAGAAACTCTTCACTACCTTATACCACAATACCTTTATTCCCTTTTGATTCAGGCTCCTTCCTGTTTTATTTAGATCTGTGCTTTTTGGTTTAATTTTTTTTTTTTTTTAATTTACCGTTTAACTGAGCTACTCAAGTATAATTTTTTTTTACCTTTATAAGCTATAACCTATTGCATAACAAGGCAACTTATATTGCTTTCGTATTAAAACATAATGTCAAACAACAAAATCAGAAGAGAAATTGTATATTCTCAAACAGAGATGGTGAATAACAGCAGAAATCATTACTCACTACTCTCTGTAATCAGAGTTTAAGTCACTTTAACAAAGGGCCAACAAGCACCTGCGGAAATAAAGTTTATGTATACAATAGTCTAAATGCTTCACCCTGCCAACTGTATTTCAGCCATTTCTGTGTCTGTTTCAGAGTTTTGTGTGTGTGCCTGCAAGCTCCTGTCAAAAGCCTCTTTATGCTTAGTAAAGTAATCCTAGTCCCACCAAACCACGTCAGGTTCATTATGTTAGACATTCTGTTGTGTCTTACCGTTGCACTGTCAAGTAAATACATCAGCATGAATAGATCACTGTGATTTTCTTTCAAATCTTTCTCTTAAGACCGACATCCTGGTGTTGAGTTGTGACTTGATAACAGACGTAGCGCTTCACGAGGTGGTCGATCTGTTCCGGGCGCACAACGCGACAATGGCCATGCTAATGAGCAAAGCCCACGAATTCACAGAGACCGTCCCAGGCCAGAAGGGCAAGAAAAAGACAGGTAAAATGAAAATAAATCTTAGAAAATGAGACCATTTTGCATCTGCTGTTTATGTAATCTATAATTTTTTTTTTCCCTGCAGTGGTTTAACTGGGCAATTTTTTTTTTTGTATTAATAGTATATGTTGTGTATTTTTCCCCAGCTGAGCAGAGAGACTTTGTTGGTGTTGATAAGTCAGGAAAGAGACTGCTCTTCATGGCCAATGAGGCCGATCTTGAGGACGGACTATCAATCAGGAAATCCATTATGAGGAAGTAAGTCTAACCACACATTGCTTATTTATATGTCCAAATGAGCCATTAGAAATTATACATATATGTGAAAATCTACTCATTTCTGATTGGTTATCCACTTTCATTCAATCATTTCACTGTTGAGTCTTTGTTTTTGTTCACTTCAAAGGGGTCTCTGTCTTCTTAAAGGCTCCTGATTCTTCTGTATTAGTGGAATGACAGTTGTCCACAGCACGGTTTGTTAACCAAAGCAAATCAGTGTTCACTTTATAAGTTGCTGAGCATGTGCGGCACGTGTTCTCGTGCAGGTTCTTATTCCTCCATGCGTGGATCAGACTTTGGAGGTTTGCCTGATGGTGACGTGTTCTGTACATCTGTAGGTTCTTAGCTCTGGCAAAGCAGATGTTTAAGTTTCTAATCAGAGTCGGTGTGTTTTAGGGCGAAGGTTCTGTGGTGGCTGTGTGGGATTTTTGTTACAGGAAGAGTGTTCTAGGTAGGTTTTTGTTTCGAACTCCTAAAATGCATGTATGTGTGAAAGCGGGTGTTTTGGGAGCTCGTAAATACTTCATGGAGCCAAAGACACAGTAAATTCTGGCCAATAAGAGGGGGGCCAGAGCAGCTGCTCGCATGCTTCTCTGCACAGAGAAACTCTTGAGGCACACACTAACATATATACACACACACACATTCTGTCTTATTTCATAAACTCAGAAATGCTTATATGAACGCATAACACAACCTCGAGGCGGACATTGATGGAGAGAAAACAGTCACACATTGTCACAGTGTTATGGAAACCTATTGAGCCCACAGCTAAACATTTACAGCTTATACTGAAAGACTTCCAACACTGAAAGCACCTCTGATCATTTATACGCTCGCATGTCACACACCCACACAAAATTATTTTTTGCCTGAGGTAGTAAGCAGAGTAAATGCCAGAGTATGGATTCCTGTTTCCCACCTGTAGCTACCTGACTGTTTTCAAAAGCAGTATCACCCACAGAGTAGTCACAGCTTACACGTACTGTACATACAGGTTATGAAGCGTCTTTTGGATATTAAATGTTCGTATTCGTGTTACATTTGTACACATTAACATTTCACACCTGTAGTATCTTTTGCAGTTGGTTCTTTTCAGTTTCTGTGGAACGTTAGTGAAAGAAAAATGAATCGGTGAGTGCAACCCCCTGAATTTCTTCATTGACTGGCGTCCGTTTAATTTTCCACTTCATTCACTTCATTGAACCAGTTCTTGTTGTGTGCATCCCTCCACACAACCAACCATCTGTTCTTACAGTCTCCATGCTTGTTCTGCCTCAGCCTCTCTGTAATTTCTCTTCCCTTTCCTTCTCTATAGTTTCCACATGGTTGAGGTGTGTTAGCTCAAAACATTCTGCACATGTGAGATTGTTTGACCTGGAAATCGCTTAAACGGTGTGAAAGGAATCCAGCAGAGCTTCCTCTCATACATTAGGCTCCACCTGTCAGAATGTTGTGGATGTAGGTCTGGAGAAATGGTTGACTGTGTATTAATCTGCTGATTTAACAGGATATTTTGGAAAACTAGAACGTTTCAAGCAAAACAAGCAAAGCCCCAAGTTTAGCAGCTAGTTTTGGGTTTTTGGGAGGTTTTAAAATTATGACATACACTTTAGGTGCGCCTGTTCAGCTGATCTTTAATGCAGATATGTGATTAGCCTATCGCATGGCAGCAAAACAATGCATTTGGGGATGCAGACATGGTCAAGACGTCTTTTCGAAGTCCATACTGAGCATCAGAACGGGTAAGAAAGTTAATGTAGAAGTTTTTGAATGGGACATGGTTTTTGGTGCCAGACTGGCTGATCTGAGTATTTCACAAACTGCTGACCTTCTGGGATTTCTCACACAAGCATCTGTAGATTTCGCAGAGAATGGCTTGTTGATGCTAAAACTGAGCAGTGCTAATATGCCACTGCTTACCTGCTTAGTATGTCCATTCCCTTGTGACCAGAGTGTATGCATTTTCTAATTGCTGCTTCTGACAGCGATAACATCCATGCCATAAAGCACAAATAAACTTTGGTTTCTTGAACATGATAGCAAGCTCACTGTACTCAAGTCAAGAGATGTAGTGAACAAGAGAGTCACATGATGGATGGGCAGCTGATAAATCTACCACAGCTGTGTGATCCTATCATGACGATATGGAAATCACTGGGGCATTTTTCCAGGACCTTGTTGAATCTGTGCCACAAATAACTAATGCAATTCTGAAATCAAAAGAGTGTCCTAGTTACTAGCATGTAGTGCCTAACAAGTGGCCAGTAAGTGTATAAAGGAAAGGCAAGGAAGCTTAGGTCAGATCAACTGCAGTGATCTTCAGCAAAACAGACTCGGAGTTACTTACATCTGTTACTAATGATGGCACACGTGGGGCTAAAAGCCAATAAACACAAATATTACACAAAGTACCTTTTAAAAAAAATTAAATAACTTCCCTTCCAAAGATCCTTGTACTAAATTTACTAAACATATGTATCAATGGTCCCACATAATGAGTGTGTTTGCACAGGATTTGACAGCTATCAACATTAGTCTGACTGCACTTGCAGAGCCATGCGCACTGTAGGCTTGCAACACAAGATCAGATATGTGAATTCAATTGAGAAAGCATCTATGGGGCTAGTTTAATATTACGAGAATTGCAAATTTTGCTTTGGAGGAGTGGTTAAATTGTTTTTTTAAAAAGCCCTTCAGCACTGTTGGCTCTTGTGAAAACCTGACTAATGAGGGTATTAACGGTCATTCTGCTGCATCTGACTCACCATCCGCTGTGGGGTTTTAGTTGTAACTAAATAAGACATTATGCTGTGTGTGTTTGAGAGCGAGAGATGTGACTCCTCTCTCCCACTGAGGACTTTAGTGGTACTTTAGTAGTCAGTCATTAATCCAACAGTTGAGTCATCCCTGCCTGCAGAGGCACTAAATTCCTGCTCCCTTCGACAATGAGCTCTACAGCACTCGCAGCAACCAGAAATCACATGATGCTGTTGTTAGGAAAGGCAACTTGATTACTAATGTTCGGGTAATATATGTACTGTTACAATGGTGCGTACTCATTAAACACGAACATTTCAAAGTCAGCATGTGTAGAAGTAGTTAGTGTGCTCATGCTTCAGACTCCTCTTAAAAACTCTGTTTCCAACAGTTTTTTCTGCTCTTGGGTCTGCGGTATGTCAAGGGGAAGGGATTTTCTTAACATGGCATATGCAGACCCCCCAAAGGTGTTGTTCAAATGTTCAGTTTGTCAGTTACAGGCAATCAAAGAAAGTTGACTTTGAGGAAGACGAGCTAAGTAGTTAAACCGAGGCTCAGTATGAGGGAAAATAAGGACTTGTTTTGAATTGGTGATCATGCAAAGCTGCTATAATAGATTCCCAGAATAAAAACATATGGACCTCAAAATTATTTTAACGAGGCCCCCTTAAAAAAAGTTAATATGTTTTGGTTTTATACTGCAACAGTCTTGATATGGTGATACTTGTACCTACTGTGCTGCTTTTTATGGCTACTAACATATTTTTATTATGATTCAGGGCACCTGTTCTTAACCTACAAACACACACACACACATCGTCATTCATAACCCAATTATCCAAGGCTCTGTCTCTTGCCCGTCTGCAGGTGCTAAACAGTGATGTCACATGCTGGGTGTTCTGATGAGTTTTACTTTATGTATGCGATAGCCACACAGAGACTTACACCTGGGACACCCGTAGAGCATGACTGTGTGTGAGAGTGAACATGTGTTTTTATGCTTTTTAATAAAATACCTCAACACAGACAGACACGCACCGAGTTTGATTTAGAGCTTTTACCATCTGGTGTGTGTGTGTGTGTGTGTGTGTGTGAGACTAAGTAATCCTCCCGAGTCACTCCAGTTATACTGTAAGCCTGGTGTTTGAGGTGGGAGGGGAAAGCTTGTCGAGAAGATCTTTTTGATGGCTCCTGTGGGGTCACCACAGATATTTTTCTCCTCATTTCTTTTATTGCTGTTTTAAAAAAATTGCAGTTTAAATTATTAGTTGTGTGTATGAGGAGAAAAAAACCCAGTTTCAGTTCAAATCAGTTAAAATGATCAAAATAACACTTTTTTCTTTTTCTCTCTTTTTTTTTTTTTAAACATTCACTAAATCTTGGTCATATATATATACATAGTAGGGGTGCAACGATACACAAAATTCACGGTTCGGTTCGATACTTTGGTGTCACGGTTCGATATTTTTTTCGATACAAAAAATGTTCATGCCTTTTTAATTTGTCATTTATTAAAATTGTAAATATATATTTTAACTCAAACGTACAGTTTTTAAATTTAATGTTGCTGAAACAACAAAGTAATAAAAAAGTAAATCTATCTGTAATAAACTCTCTTTGGAAAAGAGAGTTTATTACAGAGAAATGTCTCTTTCCAAAATAAAAGCTATACTATACGCTTCTTCTGGGCTATATTCTCAGCGGCATATTAAACATATCAGGTCCCCATAAGGAGAATCATGTGCTAACAGCTGTCTAAATGACTCGGGTAAAGCTTGTAGCATGCCTGCTTGTTGTTTTTGTCTGCTTCCACTTGTCTTTGCACTAGGATGATGTTGGAGTAAATGTGCAGTCATATTCGTTGTGTTCCCACTAGTGTTGTCAGCGTAAATCTCATTGAAATGACGTTAACGCCACAACACGGCAAATCTCCGTTAACGAGCTACCGCGGATCGCCCCGTGCGTGGGGCTGGACGGCGAACACGTTAACAAGCTAACTGCGCTAACGCACTAGTTCCCACCAATGTAATTGAGCATTGCGTGGCACATCCAACATACTGTTTTACTTTAGTCCATGACACGTAAACCTTCAGGGTCATACGTCACATGAAAACCAAAATAGTTCCAAACGCCAGATCTGAATTAGGGTGGGGGAGGTTTAATTTGCCATGTTGCAAGGAGAGCTTAACTTCTGTCTCGCTAGCTTGCCCTGCGCTCAGTGAATCTGCGTTCGACTACTCCGCCTAGGCTGCACTGTTGAGCGCAGATCCACTGAGCACTCAACACAGACAGCATCGTCAGAAGGAAAGTTGATAAAATAAATTAAAAATTTTGTATTGTTCAATACATATGCGTACCGAACCGAAAGCACTGTATCGAACGGTTCAATATCGATACAAGTATTGTTGCACCCCTAGTACATAGAGGTTGTTTAATCAGTGTTACATGCTAATTCCAAAAATAGGAGAATTGACATAAAGAGAAGGTGAAATACATTTAAGTGGAAATTCACAGACTTACAATCAGTCATGTGAAAAATACAGTGTTCACAGGACTCTACGCAGTCCCATGAAAAACCAAGTACACCCTTATTGCCTCCAAAGGAATTCAGAGAGAAAGAAGCAACCAGGTGCTGGTAATCAAATGCACTTGATTAACTCATCAGCAGCAAGTGTGCGCCTCTATAAAAGAAGTAGTTTTGGCAAGTAGCTGGTGTGAAATATTCAGGTGTGTGTTAACAGAATGCCACAATCTTCC
The DNA here is from genome assembly GCF_057382275.1 of Copadichromis virginalis. Classification (NCBI taxonomy): domain Eukaryota; kingdom Metazoa; phylum Chordata; class Actinopteri; order Cichliformes; family Cichlidae; genus Copadichromis; species Copadichromis virginalis. The sequence goes on from NC_140635.1 coordinate 20,888,943, forward strand.
CAGGAGTGGGGAGATTGTGGCTCAAAATTGTGATGCTCAAATAATCTGCAAAATCCTAAGAGCTATAGTTCAGACTCTGCAAGTCTCAGTTAGCAAGTTAAATGGAGAAAAAGATGGAACAAGTGTCGGTTGTTTGGAAAGCGTCTTATCTCTAAAAAGAACATGGCAGAACAGCTTGGGTTTTCAAAGTTGCATCTGAACAAAACCTGAAGACTTCTGCAGCAATGTCCTTGGGGTGGATCAGACCAAAGTGGAGATATCGGGCTGTAATGCACAGTACTACTTTTGGTGAAAAACAAATACAGCATGTCAGAACAAACAGTTCATACAGTTTTGGAGGGCTGATGATTTGGGCTTCTTCTGCAGCCACAGGAACTGGGCACCTTGGAGTCATAGAGCGAGCCATGGACTCCTCCGAATACCAGTGTTCCAGAGTCAACTAATGCTAACGCTTGGCCAGAATTGGGTAATGCAACAGGGCAATGATCCCAAACACAGCAGTAAATCTACAACAGAATGCGCAAACAAGAAAAGAATGGAGGTGTTTCGATGACCCAGGGAAACTGCTGTGGTGGTACCTGTGCCTGAATTGTGCATAAACGAATGCACACAAACGTCAATGAACTGAATCAACGCTGTGAAGAAGATTGAGACAAAATTCCTTCACAATGATGTGAAAAACCGATAAATTCAAACAGGAAACAATCACTTCGAGTTATTGCTGTTAAAGGTGGTTCTACAAGTTTTTAAATAATGGGGTGTACTTAGTTTTTCACAAAGCTGCATAGAGTTTCTGCACAACTGCAGTTGATTTGTTTTGGTTTCCTTAATTTTGTATGACTTCTAAATTTTTACACATCTTTGAATAAAACTTTATCACGTCAAAGTAATGTTGGCGTGGCTTCCTGCTGTCACACTCACTTTCCAGGGAGAGTTGAAATTATTATCCCTGTTGCTTTTAGTGTGGAATAATAAATAAAAACTGAACAACTCTGCAAACAGTGGATGTGTCTGTTTTTAATTTGGTCGGAGTTATTGTGTGATAATGAGACAGACTTCAACCTGTTTGTACAACCTTAAAAATCTAAATCACTGCGGCATGCTGTGAAAGATGGTAAGCAGTAATGAAAGGTCTATGTGATTGGTAATAAATGGGCTAAAAGTGGTATGGCCCTTTTAAGGAGGAATGCACCCCACAGTTTTTATTATGTCGTGGTTGAAAGGGCAGAGGAAGAAAGGGTAAGTAGTCGGAGAGGACGTAGGGGTGTTGATAGATTTGTTTATTGAAACGTCTGGGACTGCATTGTTTTCTTTAGGTTGTCGCTTCGTAAATGTCACGTTCAGACTTTTGACTCCGCTTCTCCCTATGTGAAAAAAATTGTGTGAATGAGTGAATGCATGACGGCTGCCCTCAGGGCGACATCTATGGTAGACGGCAGAGGACAATCACGCATTATAGCTGGTTTTGCCGTTTTTTTCATCAAGTGTTATAGTCCTGCGTGCAAAGGAACACAGATTAAAAGTGGCTTGAGCAAACGTGAAGTAAGCATTAAAGATAAAACCAGCAGGTGACGAAGAGAATCAAAGCACACTCCCCCAGAGGTAGCACCCAATTAAGATGGTAAAAGCAGCGCAGGTGTGCAGTGTGTATTTTAATCTATTCGTTTCTGTGCATCACACTTTTCCATTGTGTGCAAACGGTGGATTTTAATGCTTTGTTTTCACGAACTGAGGACACTTTGTGAGCTTTGATTTCCATCTCTGTTTTTCCTTTTACCCACAGACATCCCAGGATGCTCATCAAAACGGGCTTAGTGGACGCTCACCTCTACTGTCTGAAAAAGGCTGTCGTGGACTTCCTCACAGAAAACAAGTAAGTTTGGGGGGGTTGAATCTTTATTTTAACAGGAAGTCCTACTGAGATCAGACTGTTTTACAAGAGAGACTATACAAACTCACAAAATATTTCCAAAAATCTGCAAGAACAAAATACAAATAACCACACCAAGAAACACTAGTGAACTCTCAAGAAAAACATGTCTCCATCACCATATTCTTTATGATGCTTTTGAAGTGAATAATGAATATAAGTATGTCTATGTTTAGATCTTTCTGCAAAGTAAGTCCACAGTGGACATAAAAATTTCCCCAGACCTTTTTCACTTATTTTTGACTGTATTTTTTTTTGTTGAATTTTGAAATTTTTCTGTTTATGTCTGCTCCATGAGAGGTATTACCCAACAGACTTAGACACATATAGACACAAAATATATGCATACGCCCCACACTCAAGCTGACATGAACTCTACCTTGCTGCTTAATCTGTGTGTGTTTAACATGGTTACATGGTGTGTAAGGCTTTGAAAGGTTCTGTTAGCATGGTATTCTAGTGAGGTGTTAATTTGTTTTACTATGTGCCACTGAGACAGGCTGTTAGGCCTTTAGCCTCTGAAGTGAAGCGGTGTGACGGGGGAGCTCGCTATAGCCGGAGGAGTCTGTATAGGAGTCTGTCTCTGTGCTGCATCTGAAAAATGAAAGGCTAAAGCTGTTTTCACTATTTTGAGAATCAGGGTTTGTCAGCACTTGCTCTTGTTAACCTGAAACAGACAACAGGAAGCGGGCCGCTTCAAACGTTGTCACTTCTTGAATGCTGGGTAAATGCTTTCTGTGAATTTCTTTGACAAAACCTTATACAAATGCCTATTTTCACACAGGTAGTGGGAACTAGCACTTTGAAGTCCTAAAATTAGCATTAGCATTCTTACATTTTCCTTTTATATTAAGCAAATTGATGAAAATTGTTTTGACAATTTTGAAACAATATTATTTTCAGCAATATTGATTATTTGTCATGATTATTCGTTCATTTTAGGGTCAGTAATTTTCTAAATTTAACACTGCTTTCACTTCCATGTGATGCAACATGTTCCATCTTTATGTAAAAATAAAACTACTTTTCTTCATTTACCCAAATTGAGTGCATCTTTTAGAAGGAACAAAAAACATAAAAATATGAAAAGCACAAAATTACATGAGAGGGGACTGCTATCTTTGGTCAATGGAAGTGTGATTGCAGTTGTGATTTCAGCACATCTTTGTGAAGGAATATGTAGACGCACTGCACAGCCTGAGTTTTGTGGACGATTTGCGTCAGCAACAAAGCATTGTTTTTCTTGGCCTTCATGCCTTAATTATCCTGCAGTTTGTGGTGGTGCATTTTCAGGCATGTGAATAAGTGGCTTATATTGCTTTGAGGCGCAGACACACCTCTACAGCACTGTTTGCATCTGATTTCTTCTTGGTTAATATCACTAAATCCAAAGTATCTCCAAACAGCAGATGATAGTCCACTTTGAGCAGAAACTCTTTACCGTCTGCTGTGCCATACATTTGATTTTTGTTGTGCGTCTGTCTTTTAACACACTGTTAGTCATCCTGAGTACATCCAGGAAACCTCTAGTTGTCCAGTGCAGGGAACAGCTGTGATTGTCACATGCAGTCGCATTGTCAGGCTCTGATATAGGGAGCGCTTGATTTGCTTTTGCTTTGTGTTCTATTGGCGAAGCATTTACTTTAAATAGTGCTTGATTGTATCCGTTTAATTTTGGGAAGCAAATATAATATTATTTGTTGGCAACTTCCCAAAACTGGGTGGCGATGAGACTTCCACACGTGTATTTTGTAACTTGCACATTATTTCATGAAGAAGTGGGTACCACGCTGAAAGCCGAATTGTGGAAATCATTTATTACCCATTGTTAAAGTTCAACAACTATAAATGGAGTGCATCCACACCAGGCTACTTTTATTCCACTCAATAAATCCAAAGCCAAGCCAACAAACACAAATCCCCTTTACTAATCCTGTGAATATTTTTGGTTAAAGCACTTGAAAGTAGCAATTTGCCATAGAGATGCAGATGTAAATCTTACATCATTGCATCACCAACGCACCCTCTACCGCCACCATATATCATCTCTCTTGTTAGATGACTCATTTCTTTCTTCAGCTCTTTTCTTGGACTCTTTTCACGGCTCCTCTTTGCCTCTCTTCCTTTCTCCTCAATGTTCTTTCTCTGTCTCTTGCTCAAGGAGAGAAATGGACAGAGTAACTGTTGTTTTTCTCCTGTCATTCAGATGGAAATTCTAATCTCCCTTTAAAAGAAAGTAAGAGAGGGCAAGTGGAGGGGTGTGTGGTGTGGTAGAGAGGAACACTGAACACAGCGCAGTCCAGAGAGGAGGAAAAAGAAATTAAGATGAGGATATTGCCTCCTGATTTACACAGAGAGAAACTTCGAAGAAAGCTCACTGTTAGCTCTTTTTATTTTTTTTTAATTAATGTATTTCTTGCTGGAACATCATCAGTCTTTAGTCAGTGCTTCCTTTCCTGATTTTGATCGACGTCTTTATAGGGACAATGACTCCTTTATACATCATTCAATTATTTATTACATGCTGTTATTGAGTGTTACACAATTACTGCTTACAACTACTCTGGTGATATTCATAAAATACAACCATTTTATTCCAGTATAGTCTATATCTTTTCATTTTTACCGAGATATTGTAAGATGTTATGATTGCATAGCATGAACTAGTGTTTCTTACCTGATCCAGTTGCTAAATGACTAAATTAATGTGTTTCTTTTGTATCCTAGGTCTATCTCATCGATCCGTGGAGAGTTGGTGCCATATTTGGTGCGTAAACAGTTCTCCAAAACTGTTAACAGCCAGAAACTGAAAGACGACACAGACGATCAGACCCAGGAAAAAAACGATGGGCCTGCAAACCACGGTTATTGTTTGCATTCACATAACATATCTTCACGCTCAGAATCAGAGGAGGAACAGCATTTAACAACCCAAGCATGATTCTTCTTCTTTGTCTTTTGGCTGGTCCCTTTAGCGGCGCCACAGCAGATCATCTGCCTCCATCTCACCCTGTCATCAGCATCCTCCTCTGTTACAACACTCTGCATGTCCTCCTTCATTTATCCTTGTATTTTCTCTGTGGTCTTCATCTTTTCCTCCTTCCTGGAGGCAAAATAATTGATATCCTTTGTTCAGTACATCCACTATCCCTCCTCTGCAGATGTCCAAACCTCAGTCTTGCCCAAAGACTGCAACCTTTTTAAAATTCTTCTTCATCTTGCTTATAAACATTCATCATAAAGAACTTCTAGGTTAGGGCATCGCTGCCTAAGGCATCAGCTTCTAACCCTCTTCTCTTCCTGCATCTCTTCCTCTTTTGGTGTCCAGAGCTCCTCATCTCATCTCGGGACGAGCCTCTCCTCCAGCTGGCGCAGGAGCGCTCCTGCTGGAATGACCACCGTGGTGATATGAGTGAGGCCTACCATGGAGGAAAGCTGCGCTGCTATGTTCACATTATGGACCAGGGTCTGTGCTGCCGGGTTAATACTCTAGCTGCTTATATAGAGGTGAACCGACTGGTGAGTCAAACATTCGACTGTTTGTTTTGTTTGTTTGGGGTTTATTTTACGTATATGGCATGACTACAATAGCCTAATCGTGGTTAAATGCTTATGTGTACATGCTGTTCCCAGAAAGTTGATTCTGTTTGTCTGGACGTAGCAACATCAGTGGGAGAAACGTGAGAAACCAGACTGAAGAAGTCACTTGAATGAGTGATGAAATGCATCTCCCACTGAAAACGCTACATCCAAATGAGTCAACTTTCTCTAATTTCCTTTCTTGGATGACATCACACCGCTGTCAGTAAAATGTCATCTTGAAACTTCAGATTTAGTATTTTCGGTCACCAATTTGATGATAAATTTACTCAGGTCATACATTTAGTAAGAGCTGGTCCTTTTATCAAAGACTTTTTGCAGTTGGACCGTGGGAACTGCCCCCTGATGGCCATTTTTAGGAATGCACTTTTAAGTTGACTTTACTTGTGAAGGAACATTTATGCCTCTCAGCTATTCTAAAAACTACAAACCTTGTGGTCAACATGTTTGGCTTTTTAAAAGAAACGTTGTAAACACGCGGACACTCCATCCATCTTTTGTTTACAGTCTGTTTTCAAACTCATTACTACTTTCTTAATCACTCTTTCACTCCCCCCGTTTTCTCTCTGCTAGGCCCCAAAGCTGTTTGAAGAACCATCAGTCCATCCATCCGCTGACATTTCTGAGAGATGTCAGGTGAATATAGACTACAAGCCATGCTTGTATTTCAGTTATCTAGCATTTCCCTCTTGTTTTGAACTTTTTCAGATTGTCTTCACTTCATCAGAGCCTTTTATTGTCGTCTAAAGGCACTTTACAATACGTGGACTAAAATTGTGTATGCATGTATCTCCGTTGCTGTTTGTGGTGGGCTTTCAGATGGGATCAGATAGTATCATCGGAGCTGTGTGCCACATTGCAGACAAGACTTCCATAAAAAGGTCTACTATTGGAAACTTCACCACTGTAAAAGAGAAGGTCAAAGTCACCAACTCCATCATCATGCATGGCGTTACCATCGAGGAGGGGTGAGAACACACACAGTTGTACACAGACATGCACACACTTGCTGAGGTTGTGTACTTTGAAATGGTTTCTTGAACGCATTAATTTAACCTAAAAAAAAAGGGAATTTCACCTTGAAGGCATGTTTATAGATTAAAGTTTTAATTATCTGGCTTGTTTTTTTAAGTGTGAAGTTGCTACTTGCATGTGGTGGGTGACAAGCAGCAGTTAGCAAGCACACGTTTCTAAACAGAAGCATGAAAAAACACTTTTATCCTCCTGTTCAGCTGTTTATATTATTTACTTGACTTGAAGTGAAGGAACATTTATGCCTCTCAGCTATTCTGAAAAACCACTAAACTTGTCATCAACCTGTTTAGCTTTTTTAGAATTTATAAAAGCATAGATGTGGCTCCCTCTTCATTCGCTGCATACCTTTTTATTGAAGTGTAAGTGTGTGTGTGTGTGTGTGTGTGTGTGTGTGTGTGTGTGTGTGTGTGTGTGTGTGTGTGTGTGTGTGTGTGTGTGTGTGTGTGTGTGTGTGTGTGTGTGTGTGTGTGTGTGTGTCCGGTGATAGGACGTGTAACAGGTTTTTTGTTTTCTGCGTTCTGTGGGATCGCTGAGTTAACAATGTAGCTATTGGTGTGCAACCAGCCAGAGACCAGTTCCAAACAAACACAGAGCTGGTGAAGTGAAACACACAACATCCATACATTTCATTTAAGCGCCTAAATTACTTGGCTATACCCAGTTTCCCACTGGTCCTAGAATTTTTGGAATACCACAGGAGTTCAGATGATGCTTTCCCTAATAGCCCGCCGCTATTTAATAAAATCACGTGTTTGGTTTAGCCTTTAAGGATCAGTTGTCCCTCCAGTTTGCCATCTTTTATTTAAAGAATGGTTTCAGCACAGGGGTCTAATCAGGCTCACCAGGAGGTAAACATTGTAGTTACTTCACACATGCACGTCTGTGCTTACATGTAGAGTGTTGCAAATTGTGTAGTTTTTTTTTTTTTTTTTTTTTTTTATGATGTTATTCTTCCACTTCGTATCATTTTTAACAGCAAAACAAAAACCCACCATACAGCCAATGTGCTGCAAATTGCATCATGTCAACTTGAGATTTAGGAACTCCAACTTGGTTAAAGAAACACAGAAGCTCAATGGAGAGCATGTCAGATGTTGTAGTTGTGATTTGAGTCCAGTCTGAGTAAGGATGCAGCAGGATTTCTATCCAGTCCAGTTTCAGCTGTAGTCAAGAGTTAAGGTGGAAAGAACTGACTGCTTTGCACAGAGAGCAACAGTGTCTACTGTAGAATTAGCATGTAGATTGATCTGTTTGGTGTCTTAGGGCAGGAATATTGGTTTAAAGGGACTCATCTTGGCTCTGGATTTTAATGCTCTCATTCACAGGCTCCTGTTTCTTTTATCTTAATTCTTCTTCCTCTCTCTCTTTTCTTTACATCAAGGCCTCAACGCCATCTCCCTCTCTTTCTGTCTCTTGCAATCTCTTCTTAAGCCTTTCAGGGACCCCAGCCAGTTAGCATGGGGACCCTCATCATGCCCATGTAGGTGCACGCACAAAGGCGTGAAAGAAAGAGAGACAGGAGAAGGGAAGAAAGAAGCGAGGGGAAAGCAGGCTAGCACGCAAGAAAGAAATTGCAATTCTTTCTTTTCTTTCTTTGAGGACATAAGAAGGAAGGAGAAAGAAGGAAAGAAAGAGCCAGTATGAGGGGATTAGCAGACCCCAGCCATGTCGCAGAAACCCCTCGCGTTTCTGGTTTCTTTGTTTGGTGCTGACCAGAGCTTGTTGACAAAGCGCTGCATGTTTGGGAAGGGGGATAGTTGGGGTCAACTTTATAGGGGAGGGTTGGCACAGGAGGTGGGGGGTTGACATGCGTGTGTGTGTGTGTGTGTTTGTGTATGAGTGTAATAGAGAGGGAGGATGGTGGGGGGGGTCATGGCAAGGAGGAGCCCTGGTGTTAGTAATTAGTGGTGTTTCAGCTTCGAAGCTTCTTTGGTGGTCTCTCTCTCGCCCTCTCTCTCTAATGTTACAAAACTCTGAATCTTGTAATCTCCCATCACCAACTACCACCACCACCACCTTCTAGGTAGTAACTTAAACACACACACACACGCACACACTCTTTTCTCTGTCTCCCTCCAAGCCTAACCACCTGAATAGAATGAGCCAATACAAACCTGTCTGTGTGTGAGGTGCACAGGGCCAAGTGTGTGTGCGTCACTGCCTGGGCAAGACCTACATGTGTTCTCCACTGGGCTTCCCGAGCTTCTGAAACACACGCGCGTTTCTTACCCCACACACACATTCGCAGATACACGCCCTTCATGGTTAGTCGACACAGGACACACAGGACTGTCTGTGTCTCTCTCCAAGAATTTTATGGTGATGGTTTGGCTGAATGTGAGCATGCACAGTCGGTTGGCACTGCCAGCTCAGGTGGGACTCCAGAACGGGGCCTACAGCGTACACACACACACACACACATATATGCGCACACAGCGTGGGCGCCTTCCTTAACTTAATAGAGATGCTAATGTTGTGTCATTAAGTTTGTTTGATTGGATAGTTTGGATAGTTTTGAGTTTTCGGAGCAGGTGTGAGGTGGGGAAAACAGTCCGAATGTCTGTGTAGCCTCCGGTGTGGCCCTCAGTCCATGACGGTGCAAGTAAAGAAGCTTAGCGCCCAGCTGGAAAGCTGCGCCTTTCCTGTGAAGCTCCCAGTGCTGCATGAATGTTCTTTGCTGTGTGTACCTGCCTGTGCGTATTTACACAAGGGCCCAGAGAGCAAACAACTGAGCTGAAAAATAATGTTTTAGGACTAATGATCTACTGATTCATCCCTTATTCAGGTAATACAAGATTTATGAGTCTTTTAAGAGGATTTTCTTGAACTGTATGTTTAGGAAGGGAAATTTGTGCATTTTTTTTAATATTTTGAGGATAGTGTGGAATAATATTTATGTCAATTTTAGAAGACTGAGGAAATAGTTCTCTTGGACAATGTGACTGCTTTTGTTACTCTTGTAATGGTTTTCCCTCTCGGCCAAATCACTCTTGAAACAGCGATTAAATCCCGATGAGATTTTTAGCTGGATGAACAAGGGTATTTTTCATGAAATCTCTGGTAAAGTGGTGATGCAAAGAGAGCCACAAGTTTGTGGCATCTCTTCATGTAATGTCAGTTTTCTTTCCTCTGTTTAAAGGAGCGTTAAGGTCCCAGTATACGTGCCGCATTGGTCGCTTCGTGTGCTGCCGATAACGTCATCTCGCAGCCACGTCCGTTTATGCTCATCGCCACAGTGTAGGTAGCTGCTGCAGTTTTCTTCTGAACAAATAGGTGTGATCACTCTAAAAACACCTTCCCATCAGCACTGATATTGGAGAGAAGAAGTCAAAACCAGAGGCAAAGAATTTTTTTTACAAAGTCTTATATTTTCAAATTGTTGCAACATCTGTGATTCTATGAACATCTGTACTGATATACCATTAAAACTGCAGTAAAAACCGACATGGCATCGTCGTAAGATGCCATTCACCAGGTACCGCACGGCAGGTATAATGTATACCTGTTAGCTCTCCATGCATAGAGCCACCAGCCATCACTGTGGGAACATAGTGGCCAGCACACATGCAGATTTATTGATATAAAATCAAATTCATGCAGTTTGTGTGTGTGTTATTTTCAGGTGTAATATCCAAGGCAGCGTGATCTGCAGTAATGCTGTTATTGGCAGAGGAGCAGACCTCAAATACTGTTTGGTGGGAAATGGACAACACATCGAACCAGAAGGTAAGAGGCACCGAGATAAATACACACATATGAAGAAATGGCCTATCGGTGTTTATCACCTGATTTCATTTTATCCTGTTCACTCTTCTCAGCATGCCAACGTCTTGCCGTTCGATTTTAGCTATATGAAACAGTCTACCTCGGCAGGTAGTTTGTCTGGTTGTAAAGGGTTTGTGAACATTATAATTTCTGGCTTTATAAGCACTTATATGGCTTTATTTATTTATTATTTGACCAGTTGGCAAAGCAGTTTCACCACAAGGTGAGTTTAATAGCTGCTCTGGTGCCCACACTATAGTCAACTCCTGTTTCCTCTGTCAGTACTCGCATTTCGCATTTGGACTTTTAATTCTTTTAAATGACACAGTTAAACAGGAGCATGTTTTCAATCCCCAAACTAAATGGACACTATGGGATAAATGATGGCCTCAGTAAAACAAATATCCTGAGCAATGGGCAGTAAAATCCTAGTATGGACAAAAAAAGCAGAGACATCTTGCACTCTTAACATTTTCCAGCACAAAAAATAGCTCTGACAGGCTGTAACGTCCAGGTTTTGTTGATGCGCTTATTTGTACTTCTCCCTGGCTGACTCGGATAAGGTGTTAATGTATGTGTGTGGTATCTGTTTATAAGTGCCAAGTGTTTGAGCCAACTAGGAAAGTTTCTTCATTCTCAAGTCTGATTTGTCAGAGATTTTTTTTTTTTTATTTCCTTAATCCTCTTGTCCCAAAAGCTAGCTGTGCGTGTGTGTATGTATGTGTGTGTCACATTGATGGAGAGGTTAGAGAGCAGGGCCAGAACAGGACCACCCGGAATTCAACAGCCTCCAGCCACATCCACACACACTCGCATTCACACACACACATACACATATAGAGAAAGAGAGGGCGAGCTCAGCTACCAGACTGAGCAGCCTAATTGAGTGAACAACAGGGTGTTCCAAGAAACAACAGTGTGAATTTGAGCTAAACTTGTCTAAAACTGTTGGAAACAGCTGAAGCCTTTTGGAGCATCCAGTGAGCGATTGCTGCAGGAAGTCTGATCTTGCTTCAGCTGTTTTGTTTTTTTTTCCCCCTTTTTGCTGTTAGACAGTTCCTGGCATTATTATACTAAACACTGGAAACTTGGACCTGTGTTTGCATGTGCTATAAGGCCAAAACAACAGCAAAGATACAGCCTTTCACCATAAATTGTCTCCTTTTATTTTAACACGTCCAGTGTATACAGCAAACTGAAGTCAGATTCATCAGACAACCCAAAGCCTTCCTTAGAAGATTTTACAGTTTAAGAAAAAAACAAAAAAAAAAGTAGCAGATGCAGCAGAGAGATTTGATTCGGTGACTGAAGTTGCGACATGCCATAAAGGTCCTGGGTTCACTGAAATGTTTGTTATTCCTCTAATTTGGCACATAAACTTACCTTCATATTTTGGCATGCATGTGCTGGATTTCAAAATCAATTAGCAGGCTAGGAAATAAAAACAGACTGAAAAAGAAGAGTGTCACACAGGTTTTTAATATATGTTCGATTAATCTGCCGTAACCTACTTCAAAAGATTTAACACAACAATTCTGGAGATTCAGTTTAACAGTGGCTCGCACACAGCCTGGCTGTGTATGAAGAACGGGTCAGATCAGATTATTCTGTGTAATGCTTTGCAGTAAAGATAAGCCTTCTTTCCCTCCTGCATTACATTGTTACTGCAGGAGAGCACAAGATTACCTCTCACCACCAAATTAGCTGGCTGACAGTGGGCTGCTAAAGACATTACACACCCACTCTGCTGCTGAAGCTGTTAGCAGCTAAGGACCACCCTGACAGTTAGCCACGTGCACGCATGCACGCACGCACACATACAATACACACGTCTACGTCCATCAGGTGTTGATATTTTAAAGATACATACCTCTCCTGTAGATGTTCTGACACTCAGATATGCATTCGCTATTGCAGGTGTCACACATACACTGCCTTTTATTTACACATGCCAACGATGCGAGATCACGCACTGGTCTTAGATGCTTTTGAATGTGTGCTTTTATTCTGTGAGTTACAAAACAATTCAGTGTTTTCTTTAAGAAAGCTCTCTTTCTTTCTGATTATATGTGTAGCACATTTTATGATGTAGGCATAGAATAAGTGGGCTTCAAAAACATAGACAAAAAAAGGCAAAGATTATCTATGACCGAATGCAAACAGCAGCTTTTGATAAGAATGCTTTGCTATAAGAAGGATGGAAAAGGAAATAGTCACAGTAATAATTATTCCAAAACACAGGTTTTTTTACCCCCACGTGTTGGCTCCTTTTATGTGTGTCACAGGCCCAGCAGTAGGAATATGTAACATGTAATGTTACATATGGTCCTAATACATCTACAAACTCTATTAGTTAGTGACAAATTATCTGGCCCAGTGTGAGTAACCTTTCCTCCCTTTCTTCCCAGTCACTCCCTCTTGTTCCCGCTCCTGCTGTCCCATGCTCCATTTGTTCTCCCCTCTTCACAGCTGAGGATAAGCTCATTCTGAGCAACAGATTCCTTCACACTAAAACCTGTCTGTGTGGATGGAACATAACTCTCTGCCACCGTTTGCTTTGGATCAGTACCGACGCTCGGGGATGGAGGGAAAGAGCCATGCACGGGGGAGTCGGGGCTGACTTTCCTCATGTTAAACTAGCTTTGAGTAGAGAATGATTTAAGAAAGGAAAATAACCAATTAACTCCTTATTGGATGTGTATTCAGTTTGTTAGCTACTAGAAATATTATGCAGAAATAAAAAAACAGACTTTCTATTGCACTAAATATTTTGTTAGTTGATTTTTTTTCTCCTTCAGTTAATGAAGGTTACACTAAAGGGACAAAAGTGTTAGGCCACACCTCTTAATCTTTTAGGTTTGGTGTTTTCAGTAAAGTTGTTACAGGTATATAAGATCAAGCACCTAGCCATGCAGTCTGCCTTGAAAGCGTTTGTGAAAGAGTGGGTTGTTCTGAAAAGCTCACTGGATTCGAACATGGTACTTCAATAAGACACCACTGCTGCAAAAAGTCAATTCATAAAATTAATTCCCATCTAGATATTCCACGATCAGCTGTAAGTGTTATTATCGCAAAGTTGAACAACAGCAACCCGAGGAGCGTAGATTGTAGAAATCACCAACTCTCTGCTGACTGAATAACTCTAGATTTCAAACCTCCTCCAGCAGTAACATTAGCACTAAAACTGTGCTCCGGGATCTTCATGGTATAATGTTTATAAACAAATGATTAAAAAAACTCACGAAGAAGTGCACGAGTAGTCCAAGGTATAAATGTAGCTGCCAAATGACAAATTTTATTATTAGAAATCTTTGCATTCTTACGACAAAAAATCTAATATTTGTTTGGCGCCTGTAGCCAGTGATGTCAGCACTGCTGTGTCTGTGATGCGGAAGGGAAGGTGTTCACATTACAGGCAGTCGTTTTCAAACGATGAGCACATTATGGGTATTGTTAAAGCCCAACAACAACGATCTATAGTCATTCGGCATTTGAAATATTTTTTTTTTTAAATGTGTTTAGTGCACCAGTTGGCAATAAAGTGCAAGTCCATATTGCATGGTGGCAATATTCAGGAAGAGATCACTGAAGCTGACATTTGTTGATTGCACATTTTTGAATTTGTTTTTTCCCCTGTTTATTTTTTCAACTGTGAAGATCACAAGAGCTGCAACTGATATAATCTCTTTGTCATATCTCTTTTCTGCAGCTGAACGGACTAACGAGATCATCGTTGGAACAGACCAGCTCATGGAGATCTAGTTTTCACCTCATTAACCAATCCAAGTGCAGCAAAACACGGCCCTAATTCCCCCAGCGGATAGGCCAATCAGAAGCCTAGACTTTGACCTCAATTGGCTTTTTTGTACACAGTGTCCAAATAAACTCACGTCAGCTTGAACCTGTGGATCCGTGTTTTTATTTTATTTTATTTTATTTCTTTTACTGTTTTTAAGAAATCCTCTTTTTCTTTCATTTTACAGACTTTTTCTGTGGCAGTACCGAGTCAATCTTAGCAATCATGTCACCACATTAGTTATTATCAGATCACTACTGTCTCTTAATAGCAGCAGTCAATTACTCAATTTAGCCTGTTCCAGAGGGAGGAGCGCGCACTCATGCACGTTCGAATGTTCACGGGTGTTTACACATGCACACTGTGCAGCTGTGAAGACCAGAGAAGGGAGAGAAAAGGCAGTGGGAGGGAGACCACAATGGCGTGGGGGTTGAGTTTATTTGTACACAAAAATGGTGTATGTGTAGGCCCCGGACCACCCAACTCGATCCTGTATCAGTTAACACCGACACCCCGCCCTCACACGCACACGCGTTCACGAACGCAGCAAAGGAGGAAGCCGACTTGCACCCGATGCTTTTCTTTCTTCTCCTCTTTCCATTACTGCTCCTTTTGCTGTCACGAGATTTATTGCATTCCATCGCTCGACTTTTTTCTTAAATTACAGGTTTGAGGGTTCCTTAGTCACAAAGGAAGAAGATGAGGACAGGGATGTCTGCAGGGATGCTTTTTTGTGTACATGTGCGTGCGCGTGATTTACTGTCCCCCGTTTCTTATTGTGTCTGTGGCCTTGCATGAGACATTTAGACTGTCTCTTGTGGCCTGATTATGTGATGTTCCCGTGTGTGTAGGAGAGAGATTATCGTGGTCCGGGTTTTTTTTCCCTTCCCCTCTCTGGTGTCCTTTAGATAGCCTTGTTTGTCTATATCAGCTATACAGTCATGTGTTTCAAATACTCACTAAAAATGACAGTTACTTCTCTGACTTTGTATGTAAACTCTTGTAAAGTACAATTTACTGCCATAACAGTTTAACTATGCGAGATATGGACTAAAGTATGAATCATGCAGTTAAAAGTCAAAACTATAGATTTCATTCATTATTTGAGTTTCTTAAAGCAGTAATAGTTGACACAAAGTTTTACCCTTAAAGGGTTGTTTCTCTGATTAATAAACTCAGTCGGTGGTTTGTGTAATGTGTCGAAAATAACCTTGATCGTTTAGGAAAGAGAGCAGGAGCTACTCACAGCTTGATCTTGGAAAACTAAATCATGGATCTTAAATTTGTAGAAAGACATTTTCTTTTTTGTAAGCTTAATTAGCAGCGACTTACTTGTCCTAATTAGCTTGAGAAGGATTGTAATTTCTCTCCATAGCAGTTTGTTTCAGGATTTGTAGAAAACCGGGCGGTCATCTTTAAATAGAAGTTTAGAATATGCATGTAAATGTAAAATGACACTATCATGAGTTCAGATTTAATCTGGGGGGTGTGATACAAATAAGAGTTACACTTTATTTATAAGTGTGTGCGTCAGGCTGAAAAAACGAGCTTTTTCAGACACTTATGTGGCTGTTGAGGATGCACCACAGAAATGTCTTCTCACTGTATTTACTGAAAGTACACAGACTAAATTACTTTGCAGCTTCTTGCTTTTTCTGCCTCATTTTATCTTTATTCCAATTTCTGTGTGAAACTTTTGCTAAAAGTTTTACTAATCATTTTTATGCTTATTTAAACGTTAAATCTACCTTTCATTCTCAATGTGAAATTGTCTCATTTTTGATGAAGTATTGCAATCACAGCAGTCACGACAAGCCAGTGGTTTCTGCAAAGGGCTCTTACTTTGGAACTTTTCCTCATATCGAGGGTGACTAAATGTGGTGTTGAAAGACTGCATTTACTAGCTTAAAAATATAAAAACAACAGTTAAGATTCACTTTATCTGTGTTCTTTGTCTTGGCCGTGTTTACGCTTTTGGTAAATTTCCACTCTGACCTCTCTCCTCGACCACATGATGAGATCTGGCGGCCGGGTGTGTTTGGGTAAAGGTTTGTATATTTACGCAAATACCTCGGAGCCCCCTCAGTAAAGCACCACCATGGCTGAACCCGTCTTCCAGCGCATACAGTAGATTTGTTTGCTTGTGCGTGTGTGTGACCATTATTAATCTTCTGTTACAGCAACTAATAACCCTGTGAACGACTGCAAATGCACATGTGCGCACGTGCATCCAAAGGTTTGCAAGCTATGAAGACCTGATCGTGTGTTTTATCATAAAACCAGTCATCTGTGATACAGAACCATTTCATAGATGATTACCGGTATTGGTTGTCCACAAGATTTGTCTTAACGGTTGTGAAATTTAGACAAACTTTTAATTTTTTCCGCGTGACTCTGTGGTGAGTGTTTACACCTGGTTGTTGAGTGTGAAGTGTGTATTGTTTTGTGATGGTGTGCTTGAATTATAAAGACAAAAGTTGACAGAGGTCTGGAGTTCAGCAGACTGGTTCTCATCAGAGGTTTTTTATTTTCCTTTTGTTAAGAGTCTGGGAAGTGGCTCAGTGTTGGTTGGGGAAGATTCAAATGGTTGTCAACATTTAATGCTTTTTGTCAAGATAAATGCATTATATGACACCTCTGGGCATGTTAGACTGATGCTATCTGATTTGTATAATAAAAGACAGCTGGTTAGCAGATTTGTAGTTTAAAAGGGGAAGTTCATGTAAATCTGAAAAAGTGGGGTCTCATTTACCCTCCAGGGACTGTGAACTTTTATAACGCCACACCCTGGCCACCGCCTGAATAAAACTGAAATAAATCAATCATCTTTGTGTTACACAAAGTCATGAAAAAATATATATAATACTTTTCCAGAAATTAGTGTTCCAGAGACTCTTGATAGTCTGTAAATGACTGATTTGCTTTTGTTGGAGCGATACTGTCTACTGAAGATGCTGTGGGGAAAACTATCCAAAGTGATGGGTCAGTCATCATGAACTCAAGTTTTAATGGAGAAGTGTGAAATAAAGAGGAGTACAAGATGGGTGGGTCAGATGGACAGTGGAGGCAAATGTGTGGTGCACGGACAAACAGATGCACAGAGAGGTGGGGTGGAGTCTGTGCTCTGGGTGGTGGTGGGGGTGTCTGAGACGATGGGTGGCTTCGTGGCTTGAGGGCTGATTGTGGGTGAGTAAGAGACAGACACACACACAGAGAGAGCAAGCAGGCCACCCAAGTGGCAGTCAGTCAGAAACCTGCGTGTGTTTGCTGCTGACCCCTACACATTAGCACAACACTTCCTCAATTTGTCTTCTGTGTTCTCTGGCCACAAATGAATTTCCTCCCTCCCTCTTTTTTTTTTCCACACACTATACCTTTTAAGATGCTACCGCCACACCAAAAACACACACACAGACACACACACCAGCATTTGAATACATATGCACACAAACACCCCTTTTACAAGTATTACATACAACAGTTGCTTATGCTGCTCGGCCAACAAAGAGTGTGTGTGGCAACACAGATTCAGTGTGTGGGGTAACAACCCCTGTGACATTCCTCGGACACACCTACACTAAGCCAGATATCGCTGTCTGTCACATTGTAACCCCCCAACCTCCCGCACACACCCTTGCCCTCTCCAGCAAATTAACGAAACTTTGATTAGGCGCTCGGCTGGGATCACATCTTTCTCAGCAACATCAAAGGAAGAAGTCTTCAGATACTCCGTTCTTTCTGGTCTCATTCCGCTGTGTGTTTAGCTGGAACAGCCCAAAGTTTGTTTCTCAGACGTTCAGTGATATTTTTCATTTGATTCTGTCCAGCTTTAAGCAAAAGCTGCTTGTTATTGGCTTTAAAATTGTGAGAAAGTCTTCAGTGACGTCTGAAATGCAAGACATCAGCAATTTCAGCCTCAGTTTTCTACTGAAGGGAAAAAAATGTGTCTCATATGAAGAAGAGCTCGATGTTTCACAATCTTTAAGGTGGAGCTTTTCTGATGAGCTTCAACACTTTTAAATCAAGCTAGTGTGGCACTATTTTTTTTGGAAAAGCTATACCATTTCAGCTATGCTTGCTCTCACTGCCATACATATGCATGTTCGCACTTTCTTGTAAAGGCTACAGGTCTAAGTTTCCATTGCCACCTGGTTGCTGCATCTGACAATACCTCTGTTACAACCGCACGAACAAAGACTTAAAGAAAAGTGTGTTTCACTGTCTCTCTCTGGGTTTTGTGTGTTTTCCCCCCAGAAAGGCAACCATTCATTTCGATGACAAAGGGGTATAGGAGTGCATTATCATAATTAATCTTGTGTGAGACTGTGGGTGGCAGCTTTGACTCTGCTCTGAGACTGACAGAGATGCTCAATAAAGAAAGTGTCTCTCAGCACCCGGGCAAATTTTGAGCCTTTTCACTGATATCTGGGAAGTAAAAGTTTGTGTGTGTCATCAAGCTGGAAAAACTTACAGGATCTTCCCACCAATGTGACTTTGTGAACTTTACACGAATCGTGTGCAAATTAGTTTATAACTGAAACAATACAAACATTTTCAGAATTTTAAAACTGATCCGGTGTTTTTGTTTATCTTTCTAAAATATTTGCTTTGGTCATCTGTCAACATAATCTGTGCATTTAAATGGGGCTTGACTTTAAACGTGCTTGTGGCTGTTCTGTTTTTTTTTTTTTTCAGAGATTTTTTTGTTTGTTTGTTTCTTCTTGTTATGTCTGAGTCTTTTTCTCTTTTAGGTCTGGATGGGATGCTCTGATGATTAATGTTTCAGTATACTGAAATATTAAGACACATGACAAAATATTGAAAGATATCAAAATTGTGTAATGAAGGGGTAGAAAATTATTATGATCTTATCGCCCTAATCGCTGACTAGTCTTCTGAAGTTTTGATTGTTTGTTAATTTATTTTATTTTTTATGTGTAAGATACTTTAGTGCCTTTAGGTAATACTGGGAAAGTGTGTAAAATTTGGTTAAATTATATTACTTTCTCTAATTGGCATGTTAACTATTAACTGGACATAAAAGGACATAATAATAATATGATATGCAGCTCGACACAGAGACACACACAACTTTAGAAGAGGATAAGAGAAGGACAGCCACTTCTGCTTTGACCTCCTGCATTGGTGCATTTTAATGGAAGGATTTTTATTTTAAAGGTCTTCTTTTTCAAAAGTGAATCCAGAAACTTTCTGAGGGTTTCCCACAACCCTCAGAAAGCACTGCAGTTCAGCACTTTTCTGAGCAACATGACTCCCTGCTCCTTTCTTGAAGTATTATATATAAACCGCTTTTTTTGTAATAGCTCATTTTGCTGGCTATATGGGTTTAAGTGTGTCTTCCACGTGAAGACCCTCTTTGCTTTTATTTATTCTTTATGAGAGAAAAGGCGGCATGAGCCTTTGAGAAAATAAACAGCGTGGGCCTGAACACCCAGTGTCTCTGCTGTTGTGAGACGGCTGAGTGCCAGAGTGGTTCCGTAGCGCTGCCTATAGCACATACAGAACCCCGGACGGACAGCCAGCCATGCATGGATGAACGGCTCGATGGATGGAGTCTCTGGGGAGAGATGAAATGGAGGAATGGAGATAGGGGGAGGTGGAGGGGGGAGAGCAGGACTGGGGAGACTGAATGCGAGATGAAGGGGGAAAAAAATCTGATTCTGATAAGTGGAGATAAAGGCAGGGAAGACAGACCAGGGGAGATGATAAAGAAAGAGGAAGTTGGGAGAGGCACCATGTGGGACAAAGGACATGGAAAGGTGAAAGAAGGAGAGAGGGCTTGGGTGGTTTGTGTTTAGAAGCCAGGGAGGTGTGATGGCAGATATCTGCACAGCGCATGGTCATCTCAGATGGTTTATTTATCCAAGGCCTCCAGACCAGGCCTCGGACCTCCGTGAGTTTGTTAGGCTTGAAGGGGCCCCCTACCACACAACCCAATTCCTCACATTCCACATGAGCTCCCATTTCCAGCTGCCTGTTTCCCTCTACCACTCAGCCCGGCCCAACCCAGTCCAGGCAAGCCGTGCCCAGTTCCACGAAGGGGAAAAACAGGCCTTCGAGTGCCACTCCTGGACATGAGCAGGTTATAGGAGCAGATGGACGCCTGTGACTGAAGATCAAGATGAAGAAGTGTTTACAATATGCAGCTATGTTGGTGAACATCTGCAGAGTGGCAGGGGTGGTTAATGAGAACCGAAGACAGTACCCTGAGAGTCTACATTTCACCTCCACAGATAGGATGACACACTGAGTGATGGTGAATTTGTGCTGTTTTACTCTAAAAGATGATGAAGATGATGACAATGGTTTTTCTAAGCAGTTTGACAGATTTTTCAAATTCATGAAACCTTTAGTAATATTTACTGTCCTTATCTGAGTTACTCAACAATTAACCAGTGGCGTTGGTCAAAAATAATAGCACATAGTTACTCAATATAAAACCACTTTTTTTTGGTGCAATATTTCATATTAATTGGCTTATGCTATTCACTGGCTGCTGTTTAAAGATGCTAATGAAAAATAATGATAATAATATAAACATGCTTTGTTTACTCAGCATGTTCTATGTAATTTGTCACGTTATGTTTTGTTCTTACTGCAATTATCAGTGATTTTATGACACTATCCTATTAACTACTTACAACAGCGTTGTCAAACATGAGGCCCAGGAGTCAGAACTGGCCTGGCAGACTTCCAGCCAGGACTCTGGACAGCTTTGGAAAATGTAAAGGAGGACATTCATTTAGGATTTTTAAAAGCATTTTTACAGCTTTGGCTACAGATAAATATCCACCCCATGGCCATTCATACTACACCTAATTAAATACATAATAAATAATCAATGAAATAATAGAAATGTTCCTGTTTTTTCCCCCCATCTACTACAAAAATTTCATTTTTATACAGTGGCTACACAGTATTTTTTTTTAAGAAAAAGAAAGGGCATTTTATAATTACAGGACATTCTGGGCAATGAGCTACCTGAAATATTTATTTCTTACAATTTAAGCTCGAAGAGTCGTGCTGACAGATTTCTTTCATTTACTACAGCAGCATTTCTTTATCATATAGATTACGAGACGTACTTCTTTTTCTTGCATGGGATTAAATGTTCTGCACACTGACAGAAACATAAGATCGAAGTCAGCTTGTAGGTGGCCCACAGTGTAAAATGAGTTTGACATCGCTCATTTAAAATATGTGTTTCTGTTTTTAATAATTCATATCAGTGATGTTAATAAGCCCTTTTTATGCAATGCAATAAAAATATTTATACAAACATATTCAGTGCTGTTTGTAAAACTATCTTACTGAGTTGTATTAAACTTGATAGCGACATGGCACGCATGTAAAAGAATAACAGTATTATTTGTACTAGTGTGTGGCTCTGTTCACTTTATTTAAAACTTGGTACAGGAAGTTCTTTCAAAGGCTCTTGTAGTTTACTTATTTTTTAGGCATTCACAACTGTACTAAGTTGCCCTAACTTAGTTATCTTGAGTAAGCTTTACTTAGTTTTTTTTAGTCAACCAGTTTGCATATTTCTTCAAAGTTCTGGCAACTAATTAGACTTTACATTCATACCAAATATTTCAAATGTATTTTATTACTACACCTAAACATAAAAAGAAATTGAAAAAAATCTGAATAATTTGGAAAATCCATAACTCACCTAATATTGTTTTATCATTCATTATATGTGCACAATTAATAGGTTTTGGTCAACCAGAACCTGTACATCAGACTTTATTGTTAGCAGCAAAGTGATAAACCAAATGAGCTCATAGCACCATCACAGACATGTTCAAACAGCTTAACTTTAGCTTCAGATAGTTTTACAGTCACCCAACGGGCCTCAAATTAGTAACAGCCACCTGACAAATGTTCTGCACAGCAGCACAGGTCAGTGTTTAGGTGGAGAATGACTTTGTAATCCAGTAAAGTGTTTGTACTTCACCCCCATACAGTCATGAGTGGGGCCAGTGGAGGCTTACATTAGCAAACCACCAAGACACCCTTTACTTACTTTATGAGAGAGAAAACAATCTTTCTTTCTTTGTTTCTTTCAGACATTATTCTTAGGTGAGCTGCTTTCTGAACTCATGAAACCATGCATGGCGAGACATGGAAACTCTCCAAAAGTCTCTCCAGAGAGATAAGGCTTTCGCAGAGAAACCAGGCGGCACCAAGGCGTTAATGAAAGAGATGCACGTGTCTAATAATTCCCCCGTCTTTTAAAAGGCTTGCCTTACAGGACTGAGGGGTAATATTTTCTAGGATGTGAGAAACCCCACCAACCTACTTTTAGAAGCTTTTGGCCGTAAGAGGTGAGATTACAGCTGTTTAGTGCTAAGAACCTACAGGATCACACGCTTCTTTCCACAGCTGCCTGAAACAAACTGCACTCACAGCAAAGGCTGGGGAAGCTAGAAATGTCTAACAAATGTGGAGGCTCCAAAACATAAGATGCCCTGGAGTGATATGAAAAGTGTTGAAAGATCTCTAATTCCCCCCATACAAAAGAAGAATCACATGTTTACAATCCTTTATAAAAACACGTTTCTTCTCCTTCTCCCCCCCTTCTTCCTTTCACTGATTGGCTGGTGTTGATGAAACAGAAAATCTGAAAATTGTGTGTGCGTGCATGCCTGTCGCTGTTATATCAATAGATGGCATGTGCGATTGCCTCTACAAACTGGAGGCCAGGCCACTGGGAATAATGCTCACTAAGCAAGTGAGTGGGGCAGGGAGCGAGCTGTGTGCGTAAATGTGTGCGCGCACGCACGCACGCGCGGGTGTGTGTGTTTGCATGCGCGGCCGTGCGCAGTTTATTGAAAGAGTTCCTCTCTCCGTTCCCCTCCTCCCCACCGTCCTCCTCCCCCTCCCTCCAGCCCAGGCAGCAGCAGCCTGGGTGGTCCCCCTCTCTCTCCACTTTGGTGAGCTGTTGCTTAGCAGCTAATAATAGGCGATGTTTGCAAAGTAATTTGCCTCTTCCTTGGCCAATGGGAGCCGGAGCACTTTTCCATCAAACCTTCCTTTTCAGGATTTGCCGAGAGGCGAACTTCTCCAAATGTTACCGCCACGGGATCGGAGTTAGACTTGACACGGACGGCTCAGACATAAGCTACTACTACTACTACTACTAGAGCTACTACTCCTCTCTGAGACGTCGGTTCACACACCATCGGGACGAATGAAGACGGAAGGATCTATACGGACTCCGGCGCATAATGTTGGGATGGAGTTTAGAGACTTGTTTGGCTCAAAGGAAGACTAGAAAACGTTCTTCTAGTTTGTTGCCGGTGCTGCTGGATGCGCTCTACTTCTATGTTGGATTATTGTCGCTTTTTCTGAACTCGC
Organism: Copadichromis virginalis; assembly: GCF_057382275.1. NCBI lineage: Eukaryota > Metazoa > Chordata > Actinopteri > Cichliformes > Cichlidae > Copadichromis > Copadichromis virginalis. The sequence continues at coordinate 20,912,450 of NC_140635.1, forward strand.
ACCGATTCTGTGTCGCTTCGCTCTGCGTGCCGTTCACGCTCTTTGGACTATGGCCTCGGATCGCGGGGTCCCAGGGGCCGGCGTCTTTGGAGATTTACCCCCGAGTTACACACGCTCCCAGCCGCCTGCGAACCCAGACCTACTCCGGAGACCCAGCTACTGCCACGCTGCTTTCGCACTCAAACAGATCTCAAAGGTGATACACTGGTCGCAGTCTAGAGTGGATTTTTCTGTGAATACAGCTTTCATCCAGTCGGCAGATGTGAATGAAAGGTTTCCCCTAAAAAAGGCAGCTTATTTATTTAGGAGTTAGGTTATCTAATCGGGATTTGAGGGTCGCATGTGGGAATGCGGTGTAGACTTTAAGCAGCAGCTATCAAACCGGAGTCCGGGGACCACCAGTGCTCCCCTGAGGGGAGACGACTGCGAAATCGGGATCGGTTTGATTTGACTATTTAATACTGAAGGGAAACATTGCGTGACATTTTGGGAGCGGAATAAAGCGATAACAAATGAACGAGTCTTCTTTTTTAGCTGTATGTTAACTCTGCTGTTTATTTGAACTGACATCGGCTTCTCATTGATTTCTGCTGTTAAAAGCCACCGTGAGGAGAGCGAGAGAGAGAAAGAAAGATAAGGGCTTGTTCCCATACCCTATCCCAGGCGTGTTGTGCGTGTTTTTGTTTTTTTTTTTGACTGTGTGCAGCCAGCGGAGAGCGCACTGGCCCGGGGTCTGTTTGGAAATGTGGTGGGTCCTGTAAAGGAATTCACTGATTGAGTTTGATCTGACAAAGCATCTTTGGACCGCCCGGATGCTTGGACGTGTTTCAGCACTGCTGCGAGAAACCACAACACTACAGCAATGTCTCCTAGCGCAGCAGTGACATTTGTGGCAATTCACAGCAAATGAGAGATTAGACAGATGGGTGTAAAATTATTCATAAAATGTGAAGTAGAACCAAATTAAAGCAAAAGATATCCATTAATATTTTTCTGTTGGGCTACAGTTATAGAAATAGCTTGAACTGCATAGTAAATGTGTTAATGGCTCTTTTTCAGTAGAACAAACTCACAGTTTTAACTTTCAGCTTTTTTTAAAGTCACGCATTTTGCTTTGGAATGAAATTGTCACCTCTTATTTTTCTTATTTATGGGAGCTCCTCTAGGCTGTAAGGTAAAACACTGGAAATCTCTCTCCTTAAATAAGGATGTCATTAAGTACAAAATAGTCCCAACACAGTGTCATTTAAATCGTATTATTGGGATAGGACTACAGATAATGTCTAGCCTGAGATTTAACACATAAGACCTGCATCAGAGCTCTTTGGCACCACGACTTGTCTCCATTTTATGAAAAGCATGATATAAATAACAAACATATGTTGTCTCTGAATACAGATGCATGTCTCTTCAAATGTTTAGAATTTACTTGCACAACCTTGTTTGAAAAGATATGCAACTAACCTTTTTGAGACAGTAAGCATGATTATGTGTAGTATAATAGTAATAATAATAATAATGATAATGTTCTTTTCTCATCCTCTTCCTGCTTCCAATCCAGGGGAAGGCAGTAGGTCAGAAAGCTCCTCTTTGGATCCGGGCGAGGTTCCAGGCCTTCCTATTCTCTCTGGGCTGCTACATCCAGAGGCACTGTGGGAAGGTCCTCTTTATTGGACTCTTAGTTTTCGGGGCTCTGTCTGTGGGACTCCGAGTCGCAGCCATCGAAACCAACATTGAACAGCTATGGGTGGAAGGTGAGTGTGTGATATTTCCTGTTTGACAGTGCATGCGTTGCCCTAGGGAGCTTGTTTTGGGTCGTAATCATGCGAAGCAGTTAAATGTTAAAATGTCTTAAACACTTAACTGTATGCTGTCTGGCGCTGGCACTGAGTCTACAGTAAAGCTATCATTCGGTATGCTTCCTCACTACGTTGTAGCTGGTTGGTGGACTTTTTTTTTTCTTTTTGCTTTTGTTGGATCGTGACAGCTGATAAAGTGACATGAAACTAAGAGAGTGATTGAGATAGAGCAAATGGTGCAGACATCCCCTGGTTTGTACACAATTCTCAGTTGTTTTCCACTGAGTGTAGCTGGAGTTCTGATGATGAGATGTGTTGGCAGGAAGATACAGGTTAGTGTCATCTCAGTGCCGTGGGAGGGCACTAGGTGTTCAGTGAGCGACACAATGGCTTGTCTTGTTGAAATCCTGATGACAGAACTGAGGATTTGTGGGACTTAGTTAAGTATTTTTTTTTTATCTTTTTAGGGGCTTTTATTAAAATTCGAATTACAGCACACATTTCTAATCACATTAGCAGCATATAAGGAAAACAGTCCTACTTACTACACACCAGTATTAACAGCCTTGGATACAGCAGATTCATGCCACTCTCTCCTGTGCATTGTATATGTTTTTATCAGCAGTTTTTCATGTTTTTTGACTTCTTTATCTTCTACGTCTTTTCATCATGAGAGCAAACACATCCCTGACATTTCTGCCGTGTTTTTTTGGATATCTTACAATTTCCTCTTCTCTTGATAGCGCTCCCATTCCTTACCTCTGAACTTTTTAAGTTAAGGTTATCTGTACATTTCCAGCGGCAGAGGCAGCTTTATTTGGTTTTTCACACTGACCAAATTCCTTTTAAACCCTCAGGCTTCAGTGCCGGGGCTGATCCCTGCAGCAGATGGGCTGTGTGAATGGTTAGCCATCTTTGAGGGCTCTGACCCCTCCCCCCCCCCCCCCCCCCCTTAGCTCCCTGTGTGGTCCCTAACTATTCTTGGATTCCATTCAACAAGAGGCAAGCAGGCAGGCAGGCAAGCAAGCAGGCACCACCTCCCTCCCTTACCCTCCTCCCTCCCTCCCTTCTCTCCTCCTCACAAGAAGAAAAAAAATATAAGTGAATGCAGCTGAAGTTTACCCACCTGTTTTGCACGCTCTAAAAGCGCCACAGCAGTTGGTGAATATAAACAGACTCTATAGGGTTTTTTAAGCCCACCATGTCACTGGAGGACAGGAACAGGCGGCTCCCACAGGACCTGTGTGGAGGTGTTGGTGGAATCACACGCCGCCGGTTGTTGGAAGGCTGTGCGCTTCACTTGCGCAGGAATTTAAATAAGGTTCTCTATCAAGCACAATAAAACAAAAAAGAAACAAAAAGAAAAATCTTTAAAAATGTAGGCACTGAAATTGTTTGCTTTGAAGGAAACGCCTCCATCTGCCACAATAAGAAGGAGAGCTGCCACTGTCCCTTTTCTTTGGTTTCACTGTGGTTAGTGTAAAGCTTCGGGATTACCTCTTGAGCTAATTGGCCAAGCCATCTTTTAAAGGACATGTTTAGATGTTTGTGTGCAAGTTGTTTTGCTGTGGGATTGAGAGAGTTGAACTGGGGGGGTGCTCAAAAGGAATGCTGTGCCTTTAAGAGGCCGTGGCCATCTTTCTAAAGTTTCTGCCTGCCTTGTTTCCACCAATAGCCCATTGACAAAGCTGCTAGGGCCTCAATGGAGAGTAAAGTGGTTCGGTAACAAGGAGAGGTTAGTTCTCCCTCTGTCTCTCACTCTTTCTCTTTTACACACACACGCACGCACGCACGCAGAAAAAGACACATGCACCAATACACATAAGCCAGGGCACAAAAAAAAATATGCCTTCTAGTAAGACATCAGATTTCAGACTGATGGAACGAAATTATGAACATATATTTTACATTAGTTCCTAAGTTTTATTTGCTGTGTTTTCTAATCTAAACATGTAAATAATTTGGCTTTACATCAAAAGCAACTTTAAGAAGCGGCATAAATGAAAGTTTTCCCACTTGCACCCTAATTTGTTCAGATGAAACTAGCTGTGAATTGACACCTTATGTGTTAACACTCCAAGCTGAATGTGAATGTGTGTGTGTGTGTATCTGAATGTGTTAGGAGCATATGCTTCCCATCATATATTCATACTAGGAGCTGCCCCCTGCAGTTTTCACACACATACACAAACACGCACACTTGTCATCTTTGTCACTTCTGGTGCGTGCAGCTTGCCTGGCCGCCTGTCTTCCCGCCTCAGGTTCCTGACTGCGTTCCCGTCTGTCTGCCCGGGCTTTGTGTGCGCCTGTTTATATTTCTACCTGTCTGTCTGCCTGCTCTGTGAAGTCAGGCCACCAGGGCTTTTTTTTTTTTTTTTTTTTTTTTAATTGCTTCCTCCCTCCAACAGGACCAAAATACCGTGAAGCACAGCAGTGCAGTCTGTGTCTAGAAAGTGTAGACAGAGAGAAAGAGACAGAATTTGTGCCTACACTTCACAATCAATCAAGCATTCTTTACGTCTTTATTCATATCGTTTACTTCAACCTGAGGACTCTTGTGCATTTCCAGAGCGGATGAGCTACTTATAAGTCGAAGGCTTCATCGTACCTTCAGCTCTCACACCTGTGTAGTGGAGAATAAAAGCTGGAGTATCAGGGTGTTTTGTCTGACAAGGGGATTACGAACTATTTCTGGCTAACTGCCTCTGCTCTAAAGGATCTGAGACAGACATCGCCCATCAAATTACCTTACACCCATGCACATCTTTTTTTCCTTCTTCCTTCTTAAACTGCAGTGCTGGCCCGAGGGATGGCACTTGTTGCCAATTTTCAAAGTGTCTGGATTAAATTGAGTTAAATTGTGTTTCAAAAAATCATTCATGTTATCTAGTTAGAATTAGATAAAGTATACACTGTGGTTCTGCTTATCTAGCTTGGGCCACATGTGAGAATTTGAAAGTTAAGGTATGACCTGCGCAACGTGTGACCCGGCTCTGTATTGTTCACAAGGAGAAAAGAAAAAGATCATAAAAAGAGGCGCAGGAAGAGGACGAGGATAAGAGGAGACAATGGTGTGGGGGGGCAGGAACAGGGTGGAAGGTTTATTGCAAGCTCACACTTTTTTTCCTTTTTTTTTGCTGCTGTTTTTACCTGTCTCATTTGAACAAACATCAAGTGCGAAACGGTCTCGTGGACGTCTTTCTCCATAAAGCCCCGTTTGTTTTATGAGAGAAGTTACTTTCTTAAGCTTTTTTTTGTTTTGTTTTTTTCACTAAAATGTGTAAAACTTAAGGATGCCTTTGCGCAGCCTTTGGATAATTGTTTTCAGGCGCGTATCAAGCCGCAGCCGAAAAGCTGTGTATGGGAAAGAGGGTAAAGAAAATGCCTTCATGTAACAGTGGTGCTGTTTACTCTGACTTTAACTAAACTCATCTTTCTTGGCAGTTGTTTGGGTGAGGCATGACAGACATGTACACAGACTCAAGCTGTCCAAATATGAGCGCAGCGAGACGAGGACTATCCGGGTAGCAGTTGCCCCATAAAAAGTCTTATGCAGGAGAGAGGGAGGTGAAGACCATACAGTGTATACAGAATAACAGGGAATCAGACAAGATATGAAGAGACCGAGGTGTGGACTGATTTAAAGAGAGGAGAGCAAAAAAGTTTGCACAAATGCACACGTGGGCGTTTCACCGTTTGGAGCGGTTTCTCTAAACAAACCTCAGAGTGGCACAGCAGGTAAATGCTATAATTCATTGGAGTGCACACAGCGCCCCAGTTCAGACAGAGAAAGGGAGCTCTATGAGGTATTATTGAAGGTGAATAGTGCGCGGTGGTGCCCCAACTAGATAAATAAACTCCCAGCGTTCAGGGCCTGGGACCTCACTGGTAGAGAGAACAAACAAGACAGAGTCAACCTGGGTCACTTCTAAATGTTTATTTCACCCCCTCTCCCTCCATCCCTCAATCCAAGACTACCTCATTCCATCTCCGTTCTCAGCATCCCCAAAACACACACACACGCTCTTCAACAGAGAGCCCAAGACCACCCCCCAACAAATAAACACACACTGAGCAGCTACAGATACATCTGCATATGACAGATACATGGCTCTTGCTTCTACTGAGACAGGAAGCACAAAAGAGCGTGCTCTACCTTCCCTTTTTTAAAGTCTTGTTTGTTTGGGGTTTTTCTTTTTTCTTCTTCTCTTTTTTGCCTTTGGTTGTAAAACAAAAGCTCTTCATATATTTATTGGGTAATGAGTATCACCGGTTTACAGTGATAGCATAAAACAGGTCTTTGGGCTGAAAAAAGGGCACTGGACTGTCAGGCTCTTTGCTACATTGAATGCGATATCCTTAGAAAGGTCGCAATGCAACCGAAAATGGGATAATAAAAACTCAATCAGTATAGTGTGGCACCCTTTATCTCTTCGCTGAAGAGCAACCTTTGTCTCTGGCTGTGGGGTGGGTGCAGGGGGGAATAAAGCGACACCAGTCACCTTAGAGTTTGCACCATTTGCCTCTGTCTTTACACCGTGGAAGTATAAAAAGTGAAGTGAGAGGGGCTGGAGAGAGAGAGGGGGACTGAACATTTTCTTGGTACTTGGGAGGGAAAAAAGAAATGCTTCTGGGGCTCAATAAATTCATTTCTCATCTGAATGAGACCAGCAACGTGGAAAAATTTTGCTTTTCAGGCGGGGATGAATGTATGTTTCAACCACACATTAAGCAGCATTAGCGGTCAGTGGAGTGTCTAATGTGACTATTTTTCACAGTGGCCAACACTGCCCATGATTAGCATAATTAGCAGAGGCAAGCCTATACATATGGAAATAGAAAGTGCCTAAATGCCAGCCCTCGTGGAAATTTATGTGTGGTGGCTAACACCACTGGCACATCTGAATAGAAAGTAAGTGAAACTGATTTTTCATGTTGTTTTTGCTGTTTTATGCAGTTTTTAAGGTGTGATTTGGAGACAGCTTTTTATTTATGTATTTATTTATTTTTTATTTTAATACCAGGGAAAAGTTACAGGACAAACAGAGACCACATTTGTTTTTTTGTGTGTGCGGGTAGTTTAGCTCATTTCCTGAGTGAATGGTGTTTTTGACAGCTGCTAAACAGATACACTGTATTTCTATAGGTAAGATAGCAAAGTGCCAGCTTCTCTTTCTTGCCCCTTGCCTCACCCCCCCCCCCCCCTTACATCCCGACTCTGGCATTGTTTTACAGGCTGGGAAAGTTTTGGTCCATTTGCTTTTGTTGAGGGGAGAAAAAAAAACGTTCCCTCTTTATTTTATTCTGCTGTTTGTTGGGAAACATCTGAAAGAAATTGAAGGGTTGAATGACAAAAGGGTTTGCATTCAGTCTGGAGCTGTACTGACGGATTCTATAGAGGAACAGCCCATCTGCTGGGGTGCAGCCTGCTTTAGGCAGCGCCCTGGCTAGGGAAAGCCATAGGGCAGGACTGGGCTGAAGAATCCAAAGTGGAGATTCTGGTGGGTCCAAAAGAAGGGGGCCTATTTGGGTGCCAAGATGAAGGAATGAATGTCTCATTTAGCTCCATTGCTGAAAATCAAAAGGAAGTAAAGCAGCTCCTTTGTGAATAAAACAGTGGAGAAGGAAGTAAATCATAGGGAAAAGACAGCAGGCGAGGGATAACTTAATCTATTTTTCATATTGTTGCTACGCTGTGATAAAGTAGCGTAGCAACCTTCCCTGAACTATATTTTATCAAAGGAAGTTTTGTGTAGAAATCGGCTGCATATTTCTTCTCATCTTGTCATGCTGTGTAAATCAGGAAAAACGTCAAATGCACTACATAGCAAGTAATAGCATACATGTCACCTTCAGCCCTCTTCTTCTTGAGTCTTCCTCCATAGCAGCGTGGGGCCTTTCAGGGGCCCCCTAATCCAGCTAATCTACCACACTAAACTTTGAAGGCGGCCTGGTCTGACCTAGAATGGCCTGGAACTGGGACTAGGTACCCATAACCACAATAGAATAGAATAGAAACAGGCCTTTAAAGGTGGTCTTGGATCATTCTAGAAGCCAGATGTTTTATTGAGTTAGGAGATGCTGTCTGTTTGGCTTGTAAGGATGGAAGGGTCAGGTGGGTAGGAAATGACTGAGGTTGGTGGAGACCGAGTCCTGTTTCACACACACACACACACACACCGGCACATGAAAACACGCTTTCTTAAAAACATTATTATTTTTTTTTATTTTTTGTACACCCACAGCCATGAAACCATGTCAGGGCTTGTTATGACATTTTCCCCTCGCTTTTCACTTTCCCAATGTCATAACTGTTGTGAAAGTGCTTTTAGTGGTGAAGCTAGTAAATGAATTCACATGTTGCACCCATCAGAGTCGAATTGTTTGCTAAAATTTGTAAGATGGTGGTCGAGTATCGCGAAAGCATCTCGTCAAACCGATGGGATGTGATTTAGAGCTGCGATTATTTGTGTTCACCCATCTCCAAGCCCCCCATTTTTATTTTTTATTTTTATTTTTTTCAATTTTGATCATGTTGCCAAACAAGGACTAATATTTCATGTTTCAGAATCGCTCGTGTAATAAACTTCCCAGCCACTGGGCTGTTAAAACCCAGCTTTACACCCTCAAAGGTGCTTTCTTCCCAGGGTGGGAAGAAAGTTTCTGGGAACTGTCTCTTTAAGGCTGTGAGGAGCGAAGCCTGGGTGAAGGGAGAGGGTAGAGGGGGGGAAACTGAAAAAGAGTGAGAAAGGGAAAAACAGCCTCAGAAAGAGAGAGAGAAAAGGGGGACGAGGAACAGGGAAAGAAAGGTAGAGACGGAGAGGCTTCTTATGAAGAGAGTGGTGAACTTGAGCAGAGCTGAGTGCTGGGGAAGCTTAGAAGTCGGGTGGTTGGGGCCGGACCGGGGGTTGAGGAGAGAAGGCGAGAAAGAGAGGGAGAGAGAAACGAGAGAGGACTGGCTGCCTGGGTGGTCCAGATGGGAGGAACGAGACACAAATAGCTATAATTTACTTCAGGAGGCCTGTAATTACAGAGCCAGAGTCTCTTCGAGCCACCCAGTTCCTGTTGGGATCAAAACCCCACGCTGCAGAGGTTAACATACGAAATGTCAAAAAAGGTTTAACAGATGTCAAAGAGGTCCTCAAACGGAAAGTGTTCAGTTTTTTAGTGGGTTTTTTTCCCTTTTTGATTGGAAATTAGTGGGGCAAGAAAACCCAAGCGGGGCCACGAAGATTAAAATGTTTTACACTAAATCTCGTATTTACACTTCATGACAGTATGAAAATGACTTAATAAAAGTTAAATCTCATTTTCTAACATTTCCAAAATTCCAGGCAGAATTATTTCTTTCACATATGTCCTGCTGTGGTTTATAAATACATTAGCTTTAAAAAAAGAAAAAAAAGAAAAGTTTTTGTGCAAAGAACATCAAACAAGAGCGTGTCCCATTTTGAAGTGTTTTCTTTGTGAGATGCACTAAGCCCGACACCAGTCACTGCAAATAAACAAGGTGACCCGATAGTGTCGAGGCCCTGCGAATGTAATTAAGCCTTGAAAGCGAAGCCTAGAAATATTGGACTGTGTCACAGAGGACCGCAGTTCTAACCTGATCTCACACTTTTGCGGCGTAGGCTGAATAGTTTGTTTTTTCTTTTCTCCCCATCAATTATGGGAGCCTGTTCCAGCCAGGGGGAGGTCCAGAAAGCGTGAGGGAAAAGAGAGAGCGGGAGAGTGTGAGAGAGAGAAAGAGATGGAGAGAGAGGTAGATGGGAGAGTGTTAAAAGGATAAAAGAAATAGATGCTCGGAGCTGCGAAGTGCAGTGCAGTAAAATTGGGTGAACGACTGACAAAAATTAGAATCAAGAAGGTGGTAGCCCTAGTTTCTAAACTCCCACCACTTCCCTCTTTTCTCCCCTCCCTTCTGTCTCTCTGGGGTTGTCGTGTAGTGGGACAGCAAGAGGGGCAGACGGGCCCTCTGTGATCCAGCGCGGCATGTTTCATGTCCACTTGGCACTGGCACAGATCCCCCCGGCTGGCAAACTCTTTTCAGGGCAACCTCCTGTAATTAGGGGGCTGGGGTCTATTGCACAGCACAACATAGCTCGCTCTCTCTCTTGCTCCCTCGCTCTCTCTCTCGCTCTACATTTTTTTTCATCCACTTTCTAACTTTTCTCTTCATCACCGTCTCTGACAGCCATATTTCTTTCCTCCACGAATATATTCACCGTTCTTTATCCATTCGCACTTTTATGTCTTTCAATGCCATATCACAAGAACACCGCTGAGGAAGCGTTGCAGAGAAATACAGAGTCTGAGATGAACACATTTTCCAATAAACAACCTTTAAAGGTTGAAAACTGTGCATAAACATCAGGAATAAAAGATGAAGTGCCCATCATAATTATTTTTTACGAGTTCAGATTGTCCCGGTCTGTATCTGCTGCTCTAAACAGAGCAGCAGTAGAGCGTTTTGGGGGCATCAGAAGGCTGGTTTCACTAACTAACAGGGCACATCTGTTTCGCAGAAGGAGCCAATGAGAAGCTGTATTACTCATTTCTCTTGGCCAGACACTGGCTTGTGTGAAGTGCCTTCAAAACCAACACTGGCGAAGGCCAAGGGCGTTGGTCAATATGTGTGTGTTCTTGTGTAAGTGTGTGTGTGTGTATGTGCATATGTACGCACAAAACCTACTCTGTATTAGGATACAAATGTGTGAGTGTCTTTGCGTGTGCATTAAAGAAAATCTATCTATCTGTCTATCTAATCACTTTTCATTTCTACTTTTTTAGCTGGCAGTCGTGTGAGCACAGAGCTTCGCTACACAAGGGAAAAGCAGGGAGAGGAGTCTGTATTTACCTCACAGATGCTTATCCAGACCCCCAAAGAAGAGGGCACAAACATTCTCACCCAGGAAGCTTTGCTGGTTCACATGGAAGCCGCGCTGTCCGCCAGCAAAGTGCAGGTGTCATTGTTTGGAAAGTAAGTGGACATGCTCTGTGAAGATCTGCTTCGCGCACCCATGTGTTTTTTAATAAAACTTTTAATCTAAAACCTTTATTTCTCTTAGATCATGGGATCTTAATAAAATATGCTATAAATCTGGAGTCCCCATTATAGAGAACGTCATGATCGAAAGGGTAAGTCGATGAAGAAATATCTGTTTTGTTTTGTTTGGGTTTTTTGTGTGTCTATGTTTATTTATCACTGATTTGTGATGTTTACTTCTTTCTTTTCTATTTCCTGATCCCAGATGATTGACAAGCTGTTCCCCTGTATGATAATCACCCCATTGGACTGCTTTTGGGAAGGGGCCAAGCTACAGGGAGGCTCTGCCTATTTACCGTAAGTCTTGGAATATTTGCCATAACTTTTTTTTTTTTTTGGGTGCACTTTTAAGCACTTCATTGACAGCTTGGCTGTTTCTATGCACTGCTTCCATCTGATCTGAGTAGAGCTTTTGGAGGGGTCCGTCACTTTTAGCACATGATGGATGGAGACATACAGTTGGGCTTTCAGTAGTCTATCAGTGGGTGCTGTGACTGACAGTGCTGGTCAGTAATAGAGTTCTTTTAGGGCCCAGAGAGGGACTGAAAGGGGGTGTACTGACAGAGAAATTCAAAGAGAGAAGGTTAGAGAGAGATGCAGCGGGCAAGCAAGCGAGGCAGGGATGGAGAGAGAGTAGATGGCTGTAACAGCAACTGGGTGGTGGGTTGGTAGAACGGAGGGCGGGGAGGCGGCGGTGGCGGTGGCGGCGGTGGTGGTGGTGGCAGGGGAGCCCTTTGGGTCAGACAATGGTAAGCATTCTTTCAGTTTACGAGTGAGTGTCCATCAGTGCAGGGGCCCCGGAGGAGGGAGGGGGGCTGGCTTTGTCAGCTCACGGCTAACACTCGGCATTCTCATGGTAATGCCCCGGGCTCCTAGCTCCCAAGTTGTCCAACAAATAAAATGGGCAGTATTCAAGCCCCAAGTCCCCCGAGAAGGACAGAGAGAGCCTACAAGACAGTTAACAGTGGAGTCTGGGCGTATTTGGGCATTTGGAGATTCTATTTTTTTTTTCTGCAGGGGATAAAGTTCTCTTGAGAAATTGAGTCACTGAAAGGGATCTCTTTTTTTCCTCGTCAGAAGTGATATTTCAATTGTGTGCTTAGTTTAGAAAAGATAGTTTAGATCATAGCAGATGTTTCTTTGCAGAGGAATTATTTGTTTATGTGTGTGTCTTAGCTGACAGCGGTATGTTGCATGACAAGCCAGCACATACAGAAACAAACACAAGTTTCCCATCCTTAGCATCTCCCTGTTGGCTTGTGTGAAAAGCATAGCACCAGAGAAAGAGAAGGGGGCCTTTGATGAATCACACATCTTCCAAACATTCACACAGTGCTCAACATCTGCTGTTATTTATTAAATGTATTTAACTTCTTCATTTATTTGTTGTCGTCGTTGAGCTTACGAGAGCCTGTTGCATTCACTGGCGGGACTGTCCCTTTATTCAGCTTCTGCTCCAACCATTTTTTTAAAAAACAAAACAAAAAAAACCAACTCAAAAACAGAAGAAATAAGAGTATGATAGAGAGCAAGAAAAGGGGAGGGGGGATCGGGAAAGAGAATGAGTGAAGAGTGGGAGAGAAAGAGAGTGAGAGAACTGGGGAGAACAAAAAGCAGCAATCTATGAAAAAACAAAAGGGCCCAGGCCCGGTCCAGTCAAGCAAAAACTAGCTGATAAAGGAGTGTCTTTGCAACCAGCAGCAAAAGGGGGACCCTGGTATGTGGGAATAGGAGAGCAGCTCTCTTCATGAGCCATCGGGGGGAGATTCAGCTTGGAGTTCAGATACTTTGGGATAATTTTATTTCCCTTTGTCTCGCTGAATCACAAACCACAAACATAATTCCTCCAGTTTTTCCAAAATTCTTATTTTCCTTGAGCAAGTGCATTACATTTCCTGATGTAGGCCACATTGCAGAGCAAACCAGCGCAGTACAGATGAAGCTAACAAACAGGTTATTTGTCCATGTACATTTCATCCCTCGCCCGTTTTCCCTTTCCCTGCCTTCCATCCTCCTGGCCTCTCCCTTCCCTCCCTCCTTATCAAGATGTTTGGGAGGCAGAGGTAATTGTTATGACTCAGTGCAGGGCATTGAGGAATGAAAGTGAGCAGGCAGCCACTGTGCCTTTTCCCTGGGCATTGTGGCAGCGTGAAACAGGATAATAAACGCTATTTTATCCTGTATCTGCAGCTAGCCTCCTGTGTAGCCCACCACAACAAAGGAGCGAGAGAGAAACTGAAGTAAAAGTTTTCCTGCCCAGAGTAAACATTAGCGAAGAATTCAAAGCCACGTAGCCGTGTGGGCACATGCTCATAAAAGCTATTTTACGTTGCCTTCCTTCCTTAAGTTCCTACAAATAATGTAAAATCAGTGTGTGTGTGTTTGTTGCCATTATAAAGTGTGTCTTTGCTCTGCAGGGGTATGCAAGATATCCAGTGGATGAATCTAGATCCAGTCAAGCTGATGGAGGAGCTGAGCCAGTTCACCTCACTGGAAGGGTTCAAGGAGATGCTGGACAAAGCCCAGGTGATGCACAGAAAAAATTACATGGATATCTTTACTAAACAAGGCTGCGTGTCATCTATGTTTACACCTCTTATTGTGTACTGAGACATCTCTAACATTGTTTGATTCCTCAGGTGGGACATGCCTACATGAACAGACCATGTCTAGACCCCTTAGACCCTGACTGCCCCCTCAGTGCACCTAACAAGGAGCTAGGAGAGGTAACCTCGCATGAAAGAGTGCAACTTTAGTAATTATTTACAGTGCACACAAAGTAAACCAAAGAGGCGCGCATATTGACATTTCTGCTTTCTTATTCAGAGTCCTGACATTGCTGGCCGTCTCCAGGGTGGTTGCCATGGTTTTAGCCGGAAGTTCATGCACTGGCAAGAGGAGCTCATTTTGGGAGGGCGGGTCAAGAACAGCCAGGATGCTCTGCTGAGGTGTGTGTGTGTTTTTGTGGGTATATTTATACATTGTCTTCCTCTTGTGTGATTAAAGGATCCAATAGCAAGGATGCGACGCGATCACTACCAGCCAAGTAGGCCTCGAGTTCCCCTCTGAATCTATGGAACCCCCTAACAGCAGTGAAGACACATGCTAGGAATGCCTCATATCGAGAGGGATCAGTTTCCTGAATGACCCCGGTCTGGGATCAGCCAATTAAAGATGATTGACAGTCACATAAAGCCCCACCACCCTGCTGCACATTTGTTGTGTGCAGGACCAAAGAAGAAGAAGAAAAACAAGGAGGCGAATAACACTCAAATTCACTTTTATCTAACCCAGGGCTCTTTATAAGACAATCTTCAGAGTTCAACTGGCTATAAAAGCATGGCCAGTACAAATGGAGTGAGAGCACTGGGTCAGAGCCCAGATCAAGCCCCCCTCCACAGACCCAAGAGAGCCTTGAATGAAAGAGGATTCCAGGCCCATCTGCAAGAGCCACACTTATTCTTGGATGTGATTTATGATCATCTCTTTCACATTTTGAGCGGCACTGCTGCTTACTTTGCTGGTGCCAAGAAAACCTGAGGACATCTGGGACTGCAGCCTAGAGATGAGCAGACAGACTAGATAACACCTGCTTTTAGTTGTTTACACTGGCAGATGGGCAAGCAGGCAGGCGGACAAATCTTAGAAGAGACGGCACCTGCTTTCAGATACAAGGAACATCTAAACACTCAGACTTAATGGTTACATTATGGTTTTTTTAAGAGTTGCTCATCATTCCTGATGTGTACTAAACTTTGTTTGCATGTTTTGCAGTGCGGAGGCTCTCCAGACCATGTTCCTGCTGATGAGTCCTAAGCAGCTATATGAGCACTTTAAGGACGACTACGAAATCCACGACATTAACTGGAATGAGGAGAAAGCCACCGCCATCCTTGAGTCCTGGCAGAGAAAGTTTGTCGAGGTATGAACTCGCGCACAGATTTCACGCTCCTTTAAACGCGCCATGCTTCAAGGACAGCAGGGCAGAAATAAAGATATTTTGTTGTCACTGAGATCATGTAGGAGGAGGGGGAGAAAAATTAGAGCTCATTTCCTTGTCCTCATGCCATCTTCACTGACACACACACATAAACACACACACAAGCGCACTGAGACTTTAATCTGCAGTGTCTGAATTCCATCAGTCTTCAGCTCCCTTGTAAACTGAATCGCAGGGCAGACCAGAGCACCGGGTTAGTGTGTGTTTGTGTGTGTGGTAGGCCAATCGTCTCCCTCTCTGTCAGGACCCTAGTTATAGGAACAAGCTGTTGCTGTGATAGCTGACACCCACCACGGCGAGGCTAAGCACAGCGGGAGGGAGGGGCATTTGGGGAGGGGAGGAGGGGTAACAAAACTCAAATGTAAACAGAGACATGAGGCCCCCCCAGCCCGACATATTAAAGTACAAGCGCAGATCTGTACGAGATAGCAAATGATGGTCGAACGCTTACAGGTAAATGGCTTTCAGGCGCTTTGGTTCCTTCATGGGCATGAAGTACCAGGAGACGCCTTCTGAGCCATGCGATCCCATCCTTTTTCACCTTTGACCTCACAACCTCTGGCATCTGTGCTCATTACTCCTCAGTTGTCATACTTATGCACGCACACACACATGCTAGCACATGTAAAAACACACTCGGGCCGTCTTACTCGCTTTCACAGCCATGCACATTTCAAACAGAAATTTTAGGGGGTCCTGAGATATAGGGCTGTAGTAGTTTAGGGGGATTTTGAACCATGTGTGTAACAAGGTCCATATTCCTTCAGTTGCTCTTCCACAGTGCTTAGTTATAAATTGGGTAGTATGTTTTTTTTTATTCTTCAGCAGAACGCTTTAACAGTTGATTGATGTTTCCCCATCAGGTGGTTCACCAGAGTATTCCAGCAAACTCCAGTCAGTCCATCCACGCTTTCTCCACCACAACCCTCAATGACATCATGAAATCCTTCTCTGATGTCAGCGTCATCAGGGTGGCTGGAGGATACCTGCTCATGGTGATTATAGTCACTGACGTTTGCCCATTATTAATGGATAATAAGTATCTTGTATCATTTCACTGTCTTTAATAATAATACATTTTCTCCTCTCCAGCTGGCCTATGCCTGTGTGACCATGCTGAGATGGGACTGCGCCAAATCCCAGGGGGCTGTTGGGTTGGCTGGGGTGCTGTTGGTGGCTCTGTCAGTGGCAGCTGGACTGGGTCTCTGCTCCCTGCTTGGCCTCTCCTTCAACGCCGCTACGACACAGGTACAACATAAAGGGAGCGGCGTACATCATTCAGTTCATAAGCACATTTAAATTTAAGGAGGTCCTCCTTTGATTTAAATCACAGAGTTTGATTCCACATGCTGAATGATCATTCAGACCCTTTATTCTCGACTGATGTTTTTCCTATTCCAGGTGCTTCCCTTCCTGGCACTGGGGATTGGTGTGGATGATATGTTTTTGTTGGCTCACTCCTTCACAGAAACTGAAAGCAACATACCCTTCAAGGTACCTTTAAAAGCCTCTTCTCCTCTCTTCCCTTGTCCTGTCCTCTTTTTTGCTCTCTTCTGATTTGTGTCTTCTGTTTTTGTTTTTTGCTTTTGTAAAGGAGCGGACAGGAGACTGTCTGCGTCGCACCGGCACCAGTGTGGCTCTGACTTCCATCAACAACATGATTGCATTTTTCATGGCTGCTCTAGTACCCATCCCTGCGCTCCGAGCTTTCTCATTGCAGGTATGTTTTGCAGACATACACAGACACACGCCTTCACACACATGCGCGCATGCATAAACAAGCTGTACACAATCGCACACCATGAGGCCTTGGGCTCCTTTTAAAATGAAAGAGATAACTTAAAAGAGTTGACATTTATTCAAAGCAAGCAAAGCCTTTGTTCCTAGTTTTATTGCCACTGCACCTAGAGGGCCAACGTTTTTTGTGTGTGTATGTGTGTGTGTGTGTGTGTGTGCATGTCTTTGCGTGTAAGTGTGCATATATATTTATATATATATATATATGTAATGCGCATATAATATGTATAATATGTATAATGGGGAATAATCAGAGCAAAGACAGCGATGAACAGACAGAGACAGAAAACGGCAGGGAGAGGGAGGGAGTGGACCAGTATATCACTGGGCCGTCAAGGCGGTTTTCTCTGATCTGTGACTAACTGTGGGTGGTCTGAAACACACAAGCTCGCACACAAATACACACACAAAGATGGACACACTCTGGAAACCACAGCCAGTTAGAATGTCAGCTTCAGGGGACGGGTGAGCGGGGAGGCTGTAGCTGAACTGGTTAAGGGTGATGGTTTTGCTCAAACTTTATATTTATATATATCTTTCTATATTTTTTTGTGACTTCTTTCTTTTCTTTCCCCTCCTGGCTCGCTTAGTATTCGTGGCTGGTGATTTAGAGAAGAGCTTTGCTTTACTTACTGTGGTGTCAGGAATTTAAAAAAAAGTCTTGACTCTTCCCAGTTGGGCTGGTGTGTCTGTAATTTTATATCATGTTCAGTCTCTTCTTAGCTCTATCTTGCTCTTATTTCACTCTGTATTTTTTTCTCCCTCTCCCTAGGCGGCCATTGTGGTTGTGTTTAACTTTGCCATGGTGCTGCTCATCTTCCCCGCCATCCTCAGTTTGGACCTCCACCGTCGCGAGGACAAGCGTTTGGACATCCTCTGCTGTCTCTACAGCCCGTGCTCCGATCGCGTCATCCACCTCTCCCCTCAAGAGTTATCGGACGCCGGAGAACAGCCTCACACGCCAACAACGGCGCACACGCACCAGTACACTGCAGGCTCGACCATCACCACCAGCACCCAAATCACTACGACGGTGCAGGCGTTCACGCAGTGCGACGCGGCAGGCCAGCATATTGTAACAATTCTGCCGCCTACCTCACAGATTTCCACCAGCCCTCCTTCCATCATCCTCTGCCCTCCCTCCCAGCCTCAAGGTAAACTGAACTCTATGATGATTCTGACAATACAGCAATTTATGATACTGGAATGCTCATTTCCTGCTTGTATTTCTTCCTTTTAGCCGCCTCTCCTTCCCCCACCACCTCTGTGCCAGACCCCTATGGCTCCCAGCTCTTCACCCCTACCTCCAGCTCCACACGAGACCTCTTAGCCCAGGTGGAGGACTCCAGATCAGGGAAAAAGTGTGTACCGCTCCCTTTCCTGCACTGGAACCTGTCCAATTTTGCCAGGGAGAAATATGCCCCTCTGCTCCTTAAGCCTAAAAGCAAAGCAGCCGTGGTTGTTCTCTTCCTGTGCCTCCTGGGCCTCAGCCTGTACGGTACCACCATGGTGCATGACGGCCTTTACCTGACCGATATCGTGCCACGTGACACCAAGGAATACGACTTCATCGACGCTCAGTTCAAGTATTTCTCCTTCTATAACATGTACCTGGTTACTATGGACGGATTCGATTATGCCCGATCTCAAAGGCTGTTGATTCAGCTGCACAACGCCTTCAACTCAGTTCGATATGTGGTCAGAGACAGCGACAACAAACTGCCCCGCATGTGGCTGCACTATTTCCAGGATTGGCTCAGAGGTAAGAATTCAGAGTAATGTTATTTTGGGTTTTTTTTTTTAGAGGGAGTTAGGTAATAACTTCTTCTTTCTGTCTCTTTCTGATAATGAGTCTGCTATTTAATGCATTAGGTTTTTTCAGACATGCTTTTTGCTAAAGACAACAGTGAGTGGGTTAATGGGTGTGGGGGTTACAATGTGCAAAGGGTGAGTGGAAGTTCAGTCATATTGTTAGACTGCATCCACCTGGGCTTAGAGGTGACGTACTCGCTCACGGTTTGAGGTCATAGGCTATCTTGGCATGTGTGTGTGTGTGTGTGTGCGCGTCCTTAGGCTAGAATGTGTCACAGATCCAGTGAAGAAGAAGTAATAGCGATCAGGTCAATCTGATCCAGAAAAGGAAACTTGATATTCCACATTTTCAGCATCACTGCTCACACAGGCAGACATGCAGAAGAACTGTTATGATAACAGAAATCAAAGCATTTATAAATGACAGCCTCAATAATCCTCTCTCTTCTTTGTGTGTTCTACCTCACACACAGGTCTTCAGGCGGCTTTTGATGCTGACTGGCAGGCAGGCAGAATTACCGCTGACAGCTATCGTAACGGCACAGAAGACGGGGCTCTGGCATACAAGCTCCTGATCCAGACTGGCTCCAAGAAAGAGCCTTTTAACTACAGCCAGGTGAGTTAAAAAAAAAAAAAGATAAAAGGCTTTGTCTCATAATATGTTTGCTTGGCATTGTAGATGAAAATATGATCAACAAATGCTAATTTTTTCTCTAGCTGACCTCTCGTCGGCTGGTGGATGTCGAGGGTTTGATTCCCCCAGAGGTTTTTTACATTTACCTGACAGTCTGGGTCAGTAATGATCCCCTGGGCTACGCTGCATCTCAGGCCAACTTCTACCCTCACCCCAGAGAATGGATTCATGACAAGTATGACACTACAGGGGAAAATCTGCGCAGTAAGTCATCTGATTTTGGTCAGAGTGGATGCATTTAAAGGTGACTTACAGTGTGAATACAAAATCACTTTACCTTCTTTTAATCTCCTCTCGCAGTCCCAGCTGCAGAGCCCCTGGAGTTTGCTCAGTTCCCCTTCTACCTGAACGGCCTTCGTCAGGCCAGCGACTTTGTGGAAGCCATCGAGAGCGTGCGCACCATTTGCGATGAGTTTGGCCGCAAGGGTGTGTTCAATTACCCCAACGGATACCCCTTCCTGTTCTGGGAGCAGTACATTGGCCTCCGACACTGGTTCTTGCTGTCGATCAGTGTGGTGTTGGCCTGCACCTTCCTGGTCTGTGCGATCCTCCTGCTCAACCCCTGGACTGCAGGCATCATTGTAAGTGGATAGCTCTTCATCCTGCACTCCACTTTTTTATTCCTTCATATCATGCATTTTTCCACATCATTTCTGTTTTGTTTTTTTAATTCTCCACCTCATCCTAACTTAGCATCCTTAACCCCTTCCTCCCTCTCGCTCTCTTTATTTTCACCCTTCTCAGCATAGCTCAATAACACTGTCTAGGGGGCCCCTTTTTTCTCTGTTGAGGGCCAGCATGCACACACACACACACACACACACACAAGGCCCTTTGTTATTCTAATGTGCGCTCTGCGAGCCTAAAAAAAAAAAAGGAAATGCAAAGGAGCAAGAAAGGCTTTACCCTCCTGAAGCCTCTACCTCCAACTCTCTCACTCCTTTTGTCAAAGGG
This sequence comes from Copadichromis virginalis, assembly GCF_057382275.1. Classification (NCBI taxonomy): domain Eukaryota; kingdom Metazoa; phylum Chordata; class Actinopteri; order Cichliformes; family Cichlidae; genus Copadichromis; species Copadichromis virginalis. The sequence continues at coordinate 20,932,552 of NC_140635.1, forward strand.
AGAGGGAGAGATTTGGGGACAGGACAGATCTGCCCAGTTGCGACCTTGGCCTGCACAACCCATCCATCAGGGATATTTGTCTGTACGTGTATGTGCGTGTGGGAGAGTGGAAAAGAGACAATCTGAGTGGTCAACAGATGGATAACATTTCACACACAAGCTGGTGGGACCGGTGGTCCTCAAAGACCCCAAACTCACACAGAAACACATATCCCCATAGCCCCATTAGGGGTCTGTAGCTCAACTACAGAGCCAGTTTCAGCAGGAATGCGTTTAATTTAAGCAGCGGCCCACAGCAGTGCTGATTGAGACAGCAACACAACACAGTCTCTCAGACAGAGAGGCACAGCTACGTGCATGCATGGTCTCCAAGCATCAACCGGCATGTGAAGGCTTCACCCAGCCTGTATGTGGTCGAGCAGTAAAACAGCTTTTATCATTTCCAATTTAACTATGCCCCAGCTAAAAGCCCCAGCTGGGATCAAAAGCTGCCGTTGGCCAGGAACTGCTTTCTCCTCCTTGTTTTCTAAGGATTGTTGTTGCTGTTTGTATTGCGGTGTACAGTAACACCCCACATGAAGGCATTCGAAAGCTGTGGCACTGCATTACTTAGCTGTTGTATTAAATGTCAGAAAACAATAAAATGAGCGACACAGGCTAAAAATCTTGTGGAAAAAAAATGAAACAAGATTAATTTGTTATGGACAAGTAAATGTGAATGTGGTGCAAACACTTTGCCTTTGGTGCTGTCAATCTCTGGTGTTAAGCACCTATGGGAAGGAAGAAGAGAAAGAGAAAGAAGGAATATGGGAGTGGGCGAGGGGGATGGGATTAACCCGAGGGTGGGAAATTTGATCTCATGTCATTAAGATCTTGACCACAGGGTCAAAGATTCTGGCAGCAGGACTCCGCTCCATCTAGAAAGAAAAGCATTATCGTAGTTGAAATGCTTTAATTTTACAATCTCGTTTAGCCATATCTTCTTTTTTCATCCTACTGTGTTGGCTGGCTTAACATTTCCTGCACTGGAAAAGTGGTAACGCTAAATTTCATGTGTGCTTTTAGGTGTTTATCTTGGCCATGATGACTGTGGAGTTGTTTGGCATCATGGGTCTAATTGGCATCAAGCTGAGTGCCATTCCTGTGGTCATCCTGATCGCTTCCGTGGGCATCGGAGTGGAGTTCACTGTTCACATCGCTCTGGTAAGGAATGAGCAGCACCTAACCACCTAATCATACCTAATAGAAGAAAATGCATTACAAAATATTTTATTTATAACTGGCGAAAAGTTGGCTATTTTAAAATTATTGAGGTGTTGGCTTGCTCACTCATGGTGGCAACCTGCTTCCGTGCACACTCTACTGTCTTGTAGCATAGTGTTGTAATCCTCAACAAAACCAAATGCAGGAACTAGGGAGCTTGCCAAAGCCTCACCGCAAGCACAAGTTTTGTGTGATCGGCAAGATTTCCAACTCACTTCTCTTCCCCACCTTCCCCCCTCTCTCTTCCGCAGGGCTTCCTGACAGCAATTGGCAACAGAAACAAGCGCTCGGCGGTGGCGCTGGAGCACATGTTTGCCCCGGTGGTTGACGGAGCGATCTCCACGCTGCTGGGTGTTCTCATGCTGGCCGGGTCCGAATTTGACTTCATCATGAGGTAAGTGAGTGTGAGTGTTCATTCGGAAAGGTCATATGCTACCTTTAGAAGAATCAGCATTTTGTGTGGAGCCGGTTGTCTCATCTCACTTTGGGTGCAGTAGGAAACCTCACTTTGGAGGTCTACATGCAGGTGGAAGTCCTTTTTTTGTTGTTTTTGTAGACACACACAGAGACACACAAACAGTGACAAATAAGCACCTGGTTCTGTCACTCTGGGAGCGCACACACATCTGACTCCTCGAGCTTGGAGTGAAACAAATGGGGAAAACATCAAGGGTGTGTGTAGCAGCTGCTTGTAAACATGGAAGTGTTCTGCTGCCCACTGGGTGGTGTCTCCCTCTCACTCTTTCACGCTGTCTCTTTCACACATACACAGGGGAATCTGTAAAAATTCCTATCATCTGTTTGGCATTCCCGCCTTCCACGTTGGATGCCGTAATGAAAAAGAAGTGGAGCTAAATTTGAACTGGTCAGATGCTCTGCGGCCCACCAACAGACCCTCTGTTTGTGTGTGTGTGTGTGTGTGTGTGTGTGTGTGTGTGTGTGTGTGTGTGTGTGTGTGTGTGTGTGTGTGTGTGTGTGTGTGTAAGAGAGTCTACACTGGTGAGTGTACATTGTGTGCGCATCTGCTCTGTGTGCGTGTGTTTTCTACCACTGTTTCATGGTCAGAGTGGAAAAAAGGCGAATACCTCCATGTTTTTCAGCCGAATGTGGTCTCGGCCCAAACCCTAAACCACAGCCTTGAGCTCACAGACTGCAGCAGGCCTCCATGACATAAAAAGCACAGTTTTCTTCAGAAACGGAGACAGAAGCAGAGGGAGCAGGAGACGTTTTCTGAGGGTGGCTTCCGTACAAGGACATAAGGTCTTTGTGGGTGGCTAGATCACAGCCTGATGAGTAGATCTTCCAAAACTGTTGGATTACACTCATAAAGAAATGTACATATATTTAGGTACCGGTAGCGGGAATTTGAGAATACCTGGGAAGTTGGGTTGGAATTAAGGGTGCCAGAGCAAATTTCCAGTACTTTTTCTCTGCTCACGTTTTTGAGAGACAATTTTCAAAAAAACAGAGCGTGAAGGAGAGACAGAGGGGACTAGTCTCTGTTGGAGGTCTTGTTTAGCTGTAGCTGTAGCTGATTGGGGGAAGCCAAGGCTGGCTAGCTGGGGAGTAGCATAAATATACTGCTGTAAACATCTCCTGGCCTTGTAATGCACTGAATAAACAGCACGCCTAATTCAGCTCTGCTCAGAGACCTCTCTCACACACATACTTACGTAGAATGTGCATGCATGCATGCAGGCAGGCCACAAGTCAGTGCGCACGCACGCACACACACGGGTGTACACACGTGGAGAAACGCACATACGTACATGCGTGTAAGCGCTTACTGTCTCATTCTTACACACACACATACGACTCTGCAGGCCTGACAACGAATGGAAAAGATTACAGTTTATATAAACAACAGAATTCCTAACAGTGAGACGCTGTTGGAGGTCCCACCAACGTCTCACTCTCTTTCTTTCTGTCTCTTTTTCCGCCACGTAAAGAATTGTCATTTTGGGGTAAAAGCAAGTGAGCTCAAATGTGGACGCCATTCTAAAATAGTAATGATAATATTGATAAACTATTTATCATTTCGCCATCTGCAGGTGAATGCGCATTAATTCGATTAAGCATGCTTGTTAAATATGTGCGTCCCTGCAGGGTTTTGGCAAAGCAGCTTATGAATATCCTTCTGATAACAGAGGAAAATAAGGACAGCTGCTAGAGAGGAAAAGAGCAAACATATCAGACAAAAGAGTGACCTTTGTCAAGTGAGGTAGTAGTAATAATCACTGTAGTAGTCCATTGAGAGGGAATGTTTCCATAACACTCTGCAGCTATTATCCTTGTCCTTGTTGGCTTTTTTCCCTCATACCAACTGTCATTTTTTTCCCTCCCTCCCTCTTTTTTTTCTTGTTTTACCTCTTTAAGTCTGGCTGGTGGTTAGCATCTCACTGTCTCCCTGCTTTCTGTTAGTGTTTAAGTGGAGTCCTCTCTAATTTTCTTGGGGAGCTCTTTCTTGTGGCCTGCCTCCACCCCTGGCCTCCTCAGAGCTGTACAGAGATGGAAACACACACACATACACACACACACGCACAGTGTGAGCAGAAAGAAAAAAAGAAAACGAGCGAGAGAATATCTTGTAGCAGCAGCAGTGGAGGCATCAAAGCATGTTTTAGTTGGACTAAGCAGGGAATCAGATTTGCCCCCACCACCCAACCCCCTCGCCTTTGATACACAAACACTGGGCTTTCCCTGTATTCTTCCCCAGAGCTACTTCCCTTCCTCATGTGCCAACTATGTGTGTGTTTGGAGTGTTTGGAGCCGCACACACACGTGTGTTTTTGTCCATTTAAAGAAAAGAAAAAAAAATGTGTTGCATAACAAAAATGTTAAATAGAAAAATGGATAAAGCAAAAAAAAAAAACCCAAAAAAACCCCAAACATTTGTCAAATGTTAAATGTCTTGTACTTTGTGTGAAAGTGTCATGAGCTTGGCTGACAGTTTTAATGCATCTGTATTTTAGCCAAATCCCTATAAAACTTAGCATGCAAAAGAAAATAGGATTAAATGAATTGCAGCTCTGTCACTGCACGTTCCAGTTGATTGAAAAAATTGCCAATAGGCTAAAGAGAGATGACAGACCTGCTCTGTCCTTTGGCATTTGTCTGATTTCAGGATGGTTAAATGCATTAACAGCGATCAGTCACTACTGCGTGTTACCGTTTGCTTTTATTCTGACACTGATTCTTTGTCGTGTCTGTTTTCGGTTCACGCCCAAACTAACATCTCATGTCTCTCCATCCTTCAGGTATTTCTTCGCTGTGCTAGCCATCCTGACTGTTTTGGGGATGCTTAATGGCTTGGTTCTCCTCCCAGTCCTCCTCTCCATGATGGGTCCTCCGGCTGAGGTCACCCCGGTTGACAATGCCAGCTGCCTGCCGTCACCTTCTCCAGAACCTCCGCTGCCTCCACCAATGACCCATCATGGGTACTACACAGGCCACCCCAACCCACGCTCTCGTCAACAGGCGTTTTCTGAGTCATCAGACTCTGAGTATTACTCTGAGTTGACCACTACATCAGGGATTGGGGAGGAGGATTATAAGTACTGTGAACGGAGTGCATACTTAGCATCGCACACCAGCGTTCCACCAGCAACATCTCATATACTGCTGGAAGCGAGCAAAGACCCGAGCTTCCCTAAACTTACGGTACGCTGCATGAGCACGCAGACAAATTAAGCTGCCCTATTGTTCATCAAATCTTCTGAAAGTTAACTGTAAACATTTCTTTGTTTTAGGTGGTGAAGCCATTTAGAGAAAATGCAACAGCTCCTGGTGGGAGGATTGAACCATTAAGTGAATCTTCCTACATTGCACAGTCTCCTCTTGGATCCCAGGTTACATGCTGGGATGAAAACAAGCGGGAGCAGCAGAGGGGCTCCCAGAGACTCCAGGCTCAGCCTGGCCAACACTTACCCGGCGACAGAGCCCACTTTCCTGGGAGGACTTTTCAGAGCGGCCCCAGGTTCCAGAACGTTAGAGGGCCTCAGCCAAACAGGACTAAAGGGCTGAGCTATAGCCATAGCAACTCTACCCTGCCAACACAACAAGGCTCCGCTGGGGGACCTGTTACTATGGTTACAGCCACGGCTTCTGTGACAGTGGCTGTCCACCCGACCTTGCCGGGAGCAGCATACCAAGGCTACATGCATGAAGGTTTTGACACGGACAGCGAGTCGGACTGTTTTGAGGCTGCTAAGAGGACATGTGGTGACAAAACAAACTTTTCTTCATGTAAAAGAGACTCTCTAGAGCTCCAGGACTTGGAAGCAACACAGGGCCAGACAGAATATCAGCTTGACAAGACACAAGGTGAGCAAAGTTTTCAGGCTTCTTTGTCACTGACAGTAACATGTGACCGTGACTTAATGTCCCCCGTGCCTAAAGTCTGATCGCTCTCTGTCTTCTGTCTGCTGCAGGTGAGCTGAGGATCCAGGCACCCAAAGACTGCTAGACCCTCTCACACGCCTCGCCCTCTCTCTTCGAATCTCTGGGCTACTCCCCAGAACGTCCACATGGCGTCACGTCACACATTGACAGCTGTACATAGACTCTAAAGAATAAATGAGAGGTTTTACTTCAAGGACGTGTTAAGACGAAAAAAATATTTCTTTTAAGAATTATATAAATTTATGAGTATATATTTTAATACTAAACAAGAGGGAAGCTATTTAAAAGAGTACTGTATAACTTGGGTATTCTCTTGTGTAAAAGTTCAGATGTAAAAGATTATCTTCAAGTGGGGTGGTTGATTTTATTTGTTTCTTTTTTGTGGTTTTTTTTTTTTTGGGTTGCCCCCCTGCACTGTATAGAATAAGAAATGTGCTATATGTTTTCACAAAGCTGAGATGTTATTAAGATTATAGGCTATTGAACATACATGGTCAGTGTTTTATTTCTATTTGTATTATGTTCCTTTTTTTGCTGCTACACTTCAAAATAATTTTAAGCAATTTGCCTTAAAAGAAAAATGCAGTACCCCTCCCTCCCCCTTCTCCTGTTAGCATCTATCACAGTGTTGCGCTGTGAGGTATTCTGTATCTGACAGACTCTCTGCCATAGTGTGCACTGTAAAAACTTACACAGCAGATGGTGTTTTCTTAACAGTAGTAACCGCCGTGCCTTCACTACATCACCCTTCCCCTGTTATCACAGCATTCAGAGCTCAGTATTATGTTGTAATTGTATAAATATGTTTTTATCGCTTTCTCTTGTCGAGACACAGAATGTGTACCACGATTGGCAGTGATTGGCTGACGCTTGTCACCATCTATCTGAAAATGGTCAAATCTGATCAGTCAGCCATCATGACACGCTTAATTCATATTGCCTGTGCCCCAACGGCCTCTGCAGTTTTAAATTACTTGAAGGAGCTTTGATGTCTTTTTTTTCCTGCAGTTTTTGTAAGCTCTACAGTGGGTGATGTTTACTTTTGTCACTTTAACAAAAGTGTCGTTCACCTTCTCGTATTAGTTTTGAAAGGGAATCTTAAAATTCACAAATGCAAAGGGAGTTATTTTAGTTTATTATTTTCTTCTCTTTCTTTTCTTTGCTGGCTGCTTTAGGGTTATTAGGGTCTCTTGTTATCGTGACCCTGTGCAATTATTACACGATGTAAACCGGTTTCAATCTAGTTAGCGCTTCGACACGCTCTGACTCACTTTTTTTTTTTCTAATGACTCACTCTGTCTGTTAATGCAAACCTCATATATGTGTCATGTTACATTTCTTTCATTTCATTTGCTTTACAGAGTTTCAGTTGTTATTATTCTTGTTCAGTATTGGTCTAATCACTGCCAGGTTAAATAATTGCAGGGAGAAACTTGCAGATCTATTTGTGTGTGTGTCTACGTGTGTGTGTGTCATTTTCCAAGTGGCAGCTTTGGTTTTTTTGTTTTGTTTTTTTATTTTGGAAATATGAAAAAACAGTCAAGTAGCTACTGCAGCTGAACAAAAACACCTTTCACAGTTTGATCACACCATAGACAGCCAGGAGGTGTTGTCAGTATCTGTGTGTGTGTGTGTGTGTGTGTGTGTGTGTGTGTGTGTGTGTGTGTGTGTGTGTGTGTGTGTGTGTGTGTGTGCGCGCTTGTGGGAAGGGGGTGGGCGAGGGAGTCCTGCATTGATTTGTAGTTTATTTCAGAAAAAAATGTTAATGTCATGCCATATAAATTATTTATATTAAATTTTTATTTTTGTAGTTTGTACAGTTGTTAGTATCTAGACTGAAGTTCTATTTTTAAAGAGTAAATATATATTATATATAAATATATCTATTTGTGGCTGAGTTTGCTTTTATTTTATTGTTCTGTTGACTTTGGGGGGGGGGGGGGGTGGACTGGAGGGCGGGAGGTCATGGGAGGGAAGGGGTTCACAACACTTTAGAGCTGAGGCCTTTGTGTGTGTGTGTGTGTGTGTGTGAGAGAGCAGGAGGTGTGCGTGCGTGTGTGTGTGTGAAGCAGAGGGGGCAGTTGGAGGACCATGAAGGAGAAGGTGTGTAGGAGTCACTGTTACACCTTGTTTTTGAGTCTCCTCTTGGCCCTTCCTTCTTCATTGTCAGTTTTAAAAATGTTCTTGTCCACGTCTAAAACACTGTGACTTCTGAAAACTATGCTCAAGAAAAAACCCTTGTGTGACCATTATGTTCCCTCACCTGCTATAGAAATTTAACTAACAAAATAAATGGAATGAAAAAAAGTGCTTCTTCGGTCTTTGCCAGTCTTTGCGTGTGTGTATGTCCACCTGTTGCCCTGTAAATAAATAAAATGGGAGCACACATCTCACACACTGTGGCCTGTTCTCTCATCAAGACACGATGTTGAGGTGTCGGGTAGAAGCATGCTGACCCTTCTGGCCTTGACATACAAGCGCTGAGTTACTAAAGCGGTAAAATCAAAGAGATGCTTAAGATAAAGGCAAAGATTTTAATATTATCTTTATTATATTGTCAGGGAAGGATAGACATGAACTTTCTAAGCATGCTCCATCCATCTCATCCAATTTAAGCACAAGATTACACTTCATTTGGGTCTGAAAATTACATTAATTTTGCTTTGGACATTTGTCTTTCCCTTTATTTCTTTGCCAACCTCAGGTCAAAATGTAAATCTTACATACAGTAAAACGTATTTACAAAGCGTGTTGGATAACTGTGTGAGCTGGGGGCCTACCTCAGCTGTCAAAGGGAGAGAGGCTACATCCTTGACAAGATGCCAATCAGTTGCAGGACTAACACAGAGAGAGGCGACCATTCACATCCACACCTATCACAATTAGGAATCCCCAGTTAACCCAACTCTGCATAAAATTTTGATGACCACATTCTTAATTTTCCTCATCCCAAGTCTTCAAGATACTTGCTACATTTGTCTGGTACGCAGTAGTTAAAGGATAACACGACATAAACGCAGCTATTCGCTCACTGTTTTGTTTGTGTTCAAATAAATGTGAGTTTCACAGATCAGAGGGATGATAAACAAATTTATGATGATTATCTAAGGACATGAAAAAGACAGAAAACTCCATGCAGAATGAACTGGATGTCTTATCGGTTTAGATTTATTGTTATCTCACTGTGCCTGAGGTGTTGTGCAAGCATAACAGTGCCCTCAGCTTCCTGACAGTCATCTGACACCCCCTGAAAGCCGCACAGGTTTAGGGTTAGGAAATAATCCGTCAGAAAGAGTTGTCGCACACGGACAAGCATTTAGCAGCGTGTGTCTTCCTGCTGAGTAAAACGTCCCCACTTTGTGAACAATGACTTAACAGTAGGAACCAGTGAACTGGAGCTTTGAACCACCTGTAAGGTGCCTGGGATCACCGGTTGCCTGAATTATTGTTGTGACTCATCTGTCTAAATCTCGGACGCACATCCCCACACACAAACATCAAGCCTCTTGTGTTTATGTGCACTGCAGATTCTGAAACACAAACATAAAACAAGCTACATGCTCTCTCTCTCTCAAACACACACACACCCACATCCCTGCCTCCTCGTGCGCAGATGCACACACATATACACACAGGCCCACCTGTGTAGATAAAAGGTAGATGCTGTAAATTCCTTTGCTTCCCACACAACAGCTCCTCGTTTGTCAGCCCAGGCAAAGCAGCCCATGTCTGAATCTGATACCTCGCTCTTTTGAAGTCGCTGTCATGCACATGCACATCTAACACAAGCCTCATACTCTTGCACACAGGCAGACAGCAACAACACAACGCAGTGTTTATGTGTCTATATTCGGGGTAAGCTAAACCTAAATATCTCTTAGTTTCTACTATCTCACGTACGGCCTCGAGCTAGGAACAACGCGGGCCCTGCTGATTTTGTTTTAAGCTCTTCGTTAATGAGAACATTTGCTCAGCGAGTGATGTCATCACATTTGTGCGCAATGTCACAGTTCAGTGACGAGAAAACATGTCCAGTTATGGGTCACAGCAGGGCTGGAGCCTTACCCAGCATGCTTTGGAGGGAAATTATGTAAACAACTGTTCAGACTAATGTTCACACTCATGAGAGACTATTTTGCATGTACCTAAAGAGTAGAAGAAATTATCTACTACTTATCTAAACCCAAACCTTATCCTGAGGTTAATATTAGTTTAAGCTCACCCTAATCTCAAACCCAGTACAATATATTGATTTATGTTGTGGGGACCTGCTCCTCTGAAAAGAAGGTGGGTCCCCACAGATTTATGTCCCCACAGCTGAAGAAACAGGAGTGCTGAGTCATTCTGGGAACCACATAAGATAGGATTTAATAAGATAAAAAATTAAGGTGTGTTGGACTATTCCTGAGCAGTACAAGAACTACTTTTAAACCTTTTCTGCCTCCTCTCCCCAGCCAAGAAATTAAATAACAATATTGTTAGTCGGTAACAGCTTTTGCAATTAGGGAGGAATGTAACAGCCGTAATGACGGCAGCAGGCACATCACGGTCTGTCTATGAAGCGTCATAGAAGGGACAGCATTGGACGTAAAACTGCTCAATGTGTCTGCTTCTCGTCAGCATTGCCAGGACAGTGGATGTTAACAGTAAGTAAAAATGAGCTCCTTCCCTCCTTTCTGTAAGCGAGTGCAGTGTGTGGGCCCAGAAGCTGATAGTCCAGATAACAGGATCTTCCAGTGCCAACTCCTGACCTGTGTGAGGTGAGATCAATGAAGGAAGAAAAAACATGATAAAGGAACAAAAGACAGAACTCATGATCTGGTGCTGTTGGTGTGCATGTGTGTGTGTCTGTGTGCATGCACTGCTTGGGTGGCCCGAGGATGAGCGCCTATTGTTGCTGGAATTCAATAGGGCTGATTAGTAAAGAAAAGTGTGTGTGTGTGTGCATGTGTGTGAGAGCGGTGGGTGCGTGTGTGTGTGAGTGTGTGAGTGTAAAAACATGCACTGGCATGCGTGTCTGTGTGAAGCAGGGGGTGGTGTATGTGTTTCTACTTTTGCACTAAGCACAGCAGAGAAGAATGGGGGAATTAGCTGTAAAGCCAGTGAGAAAGCAGACTTCAGGGTGACATACCACACAAATCTGGGGAACTAGGATTGCTTCTCTTCACATCCACAGCAGCGCTTTTCCTCAAGAGAATAATTACAGTAAAGTGTAAACTGTATTTTAAAAGGATATCTTTTTTTGTTGGTTTGTTTGTTTGTTTTGTAAGAACTGATAGTTCTTGTTGGAAATCTGAAAATTAAACCCACCATAATCCAGAAATTGGCAGGAGACACAAATGCTGTTCAGTGATTTTTGTTAAGCCAACCTAACAGCCTTCTATCTCTAGCGCCACAGCTGAGATGTAAGAGTGGTGTTGATCTTCTGATCCAAGTCTTGAGGACTCTGGTCACCAGTCCATGCAGACAGCTGTGAGACTGTAGTGATATCCTCGACACCAACAATCAGAAATTAGTATTCCTTAATTACTACTATCTAATGGCTACTATGAACTTTGTATATTCTCCTTGCGTCTACGGGTTGTCTCTAGGTACACTGGCATCCTCCAACAGTGCATGCTAGGGTAACTAGGTGGACTCCAATGATGCATTAAGTGTTTTTTCTTCAGTCACCTTTCTCACTCACTATGTGTTAATAGACTTTTCTGCATGTAATCATACTTGTTATTAATCCACAGCTCTCTTCCACAGCATGTCTTTTATCCTGTCTTCCTTCTCTCTCCCCAACCGTTTGCACAGATGGCCGCCCCTCCCTGAGCCTGGTTCTGCCAGATTTTCTTCCTGTTAAAAGGGAGTTTTTCCTTCCCACTGTCACATAAGTGCTTGCTCATAGGGGGTCATATGATTGTTGGGTTTTTCTCTGAATGTATTATTGTAGGGTCTACCTTACAATATAAAGTGCCTTGAGGTGACTGTTGTTATGATTTGGTGCTGTATAAATAAAATTGAATTGCATTAGATTTTATTTGAAACATGTCATCTTTAACTTTTTGAAAATGAGCTTGTTTAGCATGTGGCTAAAACGTTTTCATCCTAACTCTAAAGGGGTGACCAGCACGATTGGTTTTTGAAGTCTGGTTTTGAAGACAAGTTTTTCACGAGTGTTGGTTCCAAAAATACCGGATGCGGTAAGGAAGGGCTGGTCTGAGTTGTTAGCCAGTAAGTACGTGCTTTCATACCTGTATTATGTAAAAATGGTATTACCGTAATTTACAAAATAGACTTAATTTTTCATTCAGCATCACATAAAATGAGTGATTGAACTGATAAAATCAACAGGAAAACCTTTATAGTGATTAAGACAGAAAGCTGCTCCCCCATAGACTTCTAAAGGTCCGGAGTTCTTTTTGCAACCACATCTATCGTCATCTGGTGGCCTTCAGGTGGAATGCCAATTTAAGGCGCTTCTACATTAGCTTCTGTTTTAAGACGCAGAAGCTAAGGGCTGTAGTCATCAGCAACCAGGTGACTCCTAAGAGGTCACTAACATTATTATTTCAAACTTACTCTGTAATAAAGTAAATATTATAACTTATGCAACCACAACTCACTCACCTTTACGAAATTACTTTATTAAATTACTATGATTGAGCTTTTTGTAGTTTTTTTTATATATATTTGTGGCAATATTTTAGGTGTTAGCAATATTTTTCCTTCAGCAAATGTTTAATGAATCAAAGAACATGTTGTTTCACTTATATACGTAGTTACTCACCCATCTGAAACAAAATGCTCCTTTAAGGCTTGAGTTTCTCTGCTGCTGCATGTATTTATATGTGTTCCTGCATAGTGATTGCACACTGTAGCAGACCGCTGCTCCGACGGAGTTCTTCTAATCATCTCTCACAGAAACAGAGGAAGAACGAGATCAATATTTACTGAAAACGCTCTTCAACATAACAAATGTGTTTGTAATCTATGCACCGTGTGTGTGCGTGTGTGTATTTGGTATACCTTGGCCGTGACCGGGCCCGTCGAGGGGTGGCAGGAGGAGGAGGAGGTGGAGGAATGCTAAGTTCCAGGCAATCATGCAGAGAGGCAGGAGGGCCCATATAGTGTAAACATGTTTTAAATAAACAGGAACCAGCGTAATGCCCTTTTAATTGATTCATTCTGTGCTTTGCTGTTTACAGAAGGGCCTAAATATGAGCCTCGTAAGGCAGAGGCCTTGTGTTTATAAGTGATTTGTTTGGTTCAAACAATAACAGTTTGAACGCCAAACGTAGTTGTGGATCAGCCCTGATGGGATGTGCTGTAGTACTCTCTGGCACAGCAATTTCTCTTATGTTTTTCATGTACTCTTTCTTTCTCTACATCACTTCCTTTGTGCATGTGTGTTTCTCCATTTTAGGGGAGAATAAAGGAGCTAAAGCAGCTCTCTACAGTGCCCCACTGTCTCCTCTTTGCAATTTGCAGGCCAGCCAGGGTATGCTGGTGCGTCTGTATGTGTGACTGAAGTTTAAATTGCAGCCACAGTGTAATGATATGGTGGCATGGCATTGAGGGGTACTCCAAAGGGAGGGCGGGGGTTGGTAATTAGACATATGCCGACACAGACACACACAGAGTGTGAGACGTGCACACACAGACACACACAGTGAGGCAGAGAAAGAGAGCAAAGCTAAACACATCCAAGTGGGGTAGTAAAAGCTAATGAAGGCTCAGCGCTAGGCTGGCACAGACAGCCATTTCATGTGGTGAAGAGGAGAAGAGGAGGAGGAGGACTGGGGCAGGCTGGGGAGCAATAAGGCAGAGCCTTACTCTACAGAAAGTTAGGCAAACCAGATGATAAACTATAATTGACAACATGCATGAGCGTGGTTTTTCAATATCGTTTGTCTCAGGGTCTGCCAAATCATTGTCTGTGCAATAGAAAAGGCAAACAATGGCATTAACACATTAACAATAAAACTAACACTCATGTGTAGGTAGCTTATGATGGAACTGAAGTAGTTAAGTGTCAGCTCAGGACCTTGGGGGGAAATCAAGACCTCGGTTAATGATAACAGGATAAATGATAAAAATGTTAGTAGCATAGAAGCAATACAAATACACAATAACATGTATCATTTGCCTTTTTAGACAATATCCAAATCATCGTGTCATTACGAGGTAAAAATGTTTGGTTCCATCTTTTGATAATAAACCAATGTTTGCAGCAATGTTTCTCAAACACACTTCAGCGCTCACAGTGTGGCCAGCGATGTGGTTTCTTTAACGCTTTGTTTTGGGGTTTGTTTGTTTTTTAATGAAATTTGAGCTTCAACGTTTTTTTTTTTAATTCGTTGCTTGTTCATCTGTCTTGCATATGCTAACTAGGGGTTTCTGTTTGTCTCAAACCAAAGTCTGTTGCTCGTTTTATTACAAACAAGACATCACTTAGCATAAGTCAGAGAAGGTTTGACAGGGACTACGTAACTATTTTGTTTTTTAAACAACAGAGAGAAAAAAATTATTTGAGCTTGGTGAGATTTACAAGCTTCGATGAAGAGCTCACTCTTAAGCTTTAATTCCTGAAATATTATCATTGTCTGCGGACTTGGAGCACTGGAAAGGAAATCTTTATCTCATTATCTGATTTATTTTTCTTAAAACAAGTGATACAATCTGCTAGTTTGGTAACATGACTTCATCTGTCATCCTTTTGCAATTATCTCGCTGAACGGCCACATTTCTCTCTCTTTCGGGGAACTTAGTAAAACACGAAAATTAAGTTGCTATTCTGGAAACCTTCGCAGCGCATCCCTTTGCTGTGGTTTGGGAGAAGGCCGTAAAGCTCTGTGTGTAGGTTCAGTTTTTCTTTGAGAACTTTGGGGTCCACATGTTGTACCCTGCACTATACAAGCAAACATGCCTTCTCTGTTGGCTCCTGTAAAAAAAAAGGGAGAGAGAAAAAAGCCCAAAACACTGGTGGGTTTTAAGGATTAATTTCAAAAGCACACTAACACATTTCTGTGCTATTCACGGTTTGTGGTTTCAATTGGTGTTCCCTTAAAGAGGTCGTATGGAGGCCTGCTGTATTTCAGTCTCTACAGTTTATATATAAAGAAAGTGATTGAATTCAGGAATAGAATTTATGGGCTAATTTCACAGTCATGGATAAAACTTTGTTTTAATCTCCCATTAAACTTTCAATGGACAGATTTACATTAAGATATAACCCTTATTTTGCAACCCCCAACCACCACCACCTCCTTTTTTTGTCAGATAGATTCTCTACTTTCTGCAGTTTGCTTTAACTTTGGAAACTAATGAAAGCCAATAGGGGAATTGTGATGACAGAATGGCCCTGTGGACTTTTTACCAACCAAATAGAGAAGTTGAGGAACCGCAAGTTGCACTCTGTGACCTAACTTAAAGTATGTGTGAGGTTGTGGGTGTAAAGCCATGTAGATGACATTAATGATATTTCAGTACTGTATCGAAAGGCTATAATGCCTTTTACTTTCAAATTCTTCAAAATAGCTTCACATGTAGGGTGACAATATTTAGGATTTTCACACCAAGCATCACAATGAAGAAGAGAAGTGATTTAAATGACTCTGAAGGTGGCACGTGTGTGGTTTCAGACTTGTTGGTCTGAGTATTTCAGAAACAGCTGATCAACTGGGATTTTCCCGCACAAACATCTCTGGTGTTTACAGAGAATGGTGTAAAAAAAAAAAGAGAGAGAGCATCAGTTCTCTGGGTGATAATGTCTTGTTGATGCCAGAGGAGAATAGCTAGAGTGCTTTGAGCTGATGGGAAGGCAACAGTAACTCCAATAACCACTCGTTACAACCAATTCATAAGAGCATCTCTGAAAGCTGCAGAAGACCACACTTAACACCAGTCCTGTCAGCTAAGAAGAAGAACTGAGGCTACAGTTCTCACAGGCTTACCAAAACTGGACAACAGAAGATTAGGAAAAACACTACCTGGTCCGATAAGCCTCAGTTTCTGCTTCAACATTCAAATGGTCGGATGAGAATTTGGCGTCAACAAAATGAAAGCATGGATCCGTTCTGCCTTGTACCAGCAGGTCAGGCTGGTGCTATAATGGTATGGGTGATATTTTCTTCACTCTGGGCCCCTTAATACCATCTGAACACTATTTAAACACCACAGCCCACCATGTTCATCCCTTTATAATCACAGTGTACGCATCTTCTGACAAACTCATACAAAACAAAAATAAACATTTATTCAAACGTGATCCAGTGATGCAATTAGGGTGTTGCTTTTTTACAGTTTACATTAAACGTACAGGATGCCCACAGATGGGGTGTGGTCATATGTCAGATTTAGCAGCTTAAACCACCCAGCCAAAGTCATTACAGGAACTAATCATTCCTTTTAAAGCCAAACACTCAAATCACCATTACCAGTTACCTGGCTACCACAAAAAGGCAGGGAGATAACCATTATGCTATTCACAGGTAGATTCTGTTTTAAAATACAACACCATCACATCAAATTGTTGCTAATTAGTAACTTAATACAGCATATATAAAGTACTACTTACAGATAAAGTATCACTACATAAATACCAGTGGATGCACGTGTTAAGTTTAGTTCTTTGGCCTCAAAACGGCTGTTAAATGAAACCATTTGAATTTTAGCATAAAAATCTACTGGACTGTAAACAATAGTTTTCTGTTTGTTTGTTTGACTTATAAAGAATTTAGTAATAAAACTATCACATGAGAATGTAGTAGAAGCATAAAGTAGCATTCCTGTAACTTGAATAAGTGCACTTAGTTCTGTGCCAACACTGTCATCAATCTTGGCTTTAGTTTATTTAAATATTTATCTTACTGAGTGTGCTGACTAGATTCTAGTGGATCTGTAATATTAGCCAGCAGTGTATATAACATACACTGCTGGCTAATCATTAACAAAAAGCCAGTTTTCTGTGCCCATAATAATGATTCTATTAATTGCATTTTTAACTTTAGGTATAAAAATGATAATTACATTAATGTACAGGCCGAAAACACATGCCCATAGTGTTACTGTAATTGCAGGTACTGCATGAACCATTGTTTACTTCTGAGCCAAAATAAATAAATAAAATTATTGCTGAAGAAACAGATATGCATTTGCGAGCAGTGGGGAAAAAATAGAACTTTGTCTGGCTGCACTCACAAGTTCAAAGGTGAGTGAAGTCCTCAGTGAATGACTCCAAAGCTTGAAATGATGTGGCTGAAGAGAAAATTTAGTACTTACTTTTTAAAAATAATGGCATGGAAAGAAAGAAAAAAAGGGTCACTGGCATTATTTACTGGATCTCCACATGCCAAGAATACGAACATGCTTTAATGAGTGAATGTTCCAGTTGCACGTTTAGCTCTCTGGCTTGAGAAGATTTAATTCCCTGCTGGATGCGCAGTGGGTTCAGTTATGGAACAGCACGTACCAACCCAAAGCTATGCTATGGAAAAGAAGAAAACCTGCATTCTAATACTGGATCTTGAGTCCTGTCAGCACTTTTATTTCAAATCCCACAGTTAGCTGTACCTGACTGCATGCTGTCAGTTCTGTTTGTAGTTATATTGCTCTCTGCTGGTCATGTTGTAAAATGCAATACAGACCCTATATATTTAGGGTTTTTATCTTAGAAAGATAAAAAAGATGAAAACCATTTGATAAAACCACACATTACAGACATGATTATAGCAAATCACATGCCCACTACGAACTGCCTCATTGGTCAGTATTTCAGCATCACTATAGGGCTGACACAGAATTAAAGTCCGCTTCATATTTAGGGAAAAACTGACTAATGCTCGCCGACAGCTTACACCCAAATGCTAAACTTATTCTAAAGACCTAATTTCATATTAGTGTTAGGTTTGGCAAGGGTTACAGAATTATTATTGCTATTAATACCATACAAAAAAGAAAGAATATGAAAAAGTAGTTCAGTTTTTCCTTCTCTGTTTCTCTCACTGCTCCTCTCCTCATCTGTCAGCCTTCCTGGGTGGTTTATAAGTGTGCTCAGCTCACGTACAGTATGCATGTGCATGTTTATTTAGTCTGTATAGAGGAACAGAGCTACGGCCTCCGCCAATTTTCTTTACACTGAGAAAATATGCTTTTGGACGGGTGGAAAAAAGGGGAGCGGTTAAACAGTGACAGGGCCAACAGATACAAGACTGCGTTCTTCTTCGGATCAAACACCACCAACAATCGACGCTGTGAAGCCAGCACCTAAAAATGCCGCTGTGTCCTTTCGGCAACTGTGATCTTTGCGTGGCGTGACAGTGTTGAGGCCAACTTTGGTGTTTAAAAGAGGAGACTTGAACTCAAAAACCCAATTTTCAGTTTGTTTTTTTCTAGTGTTTTTCAGCCAAGTATTGAACCCTTATCAGTATGAACAAACAAATGTGGAACAGAGCTGGCTGCTTGAAGGGAAAGCCCACCCTGAAGTCTCTGCAACATGTGCGAGACATTCTCCGCAACAGTCACAAAGTCATGAGAAAAATCTGAATAAACACGCACAAAGGTATATGAAAATAACAAAAGCATAAAGCCACAGATGCTACTGTTTTGTTACATTATTTCACATTCCCGTGACCTAGCCTGTGTATAACAGGATGTGCATTTACAAGAGCTCATGCTCAGTTTTGGGACAGACACATGTGAAGTGATAAAACATCATCACCGAGTGAGTCAATTCAAAGAACATTTTAATGATGTGCACTGTCAGCTGGTTCATGGTTTATTTTGTAGTTTAAAGCTTGAAAAAGAGAAACAATGTGTTATAGCTTTAAATATATATGTTAAAAAGAAGAAAATGTGGATGAGGATGTGTGATACTTTACTAACCCCCCCAAATGTTTTTGTAATCAGGCAAAAATCACACCTTTGTGACAGTTTTTAGCTTTATGTAAATGATGAGGGCATACTTGGACTAAGTGCACACAGAGACAAGGTTTCTTTACATTTTTTCTTATCTTACTCGGTCCACTTGAGGCCACTGGGGAAGTGTTGAGCTGAGGACTATGGCTGTGAGAATGGATGGACTGACAGAGTAAGGGGAGGAAAAGGGGGAAGGAGAACTGCTTGGAAAGGAGAGGAGGGAGAGGAGGGTCTAGAGGTTTAGGGGATGAGAGGGGAAAAAAAGGGAGGAGGGGAATACCACCCACTAAGCCAGTTGTGGAGAGGTTCTGGGGGTTGGACTGCCCACAGGAAACAGTTGTGGCTCCATCCCAGGCCTCACACCAAGCAGCCCTGGGCCACCCAGTCATCAACAGACAGACCTACCAAATGGCCTGGATGCTCAACCGACAGGGATTTGTTTATTTTTCGTCCTTTGGTGGTGGTGGGGAAATTGTTCAGCGCAAGCTGTTTATTAGAGCTTTGATTTGTCATGTGTCAGCGTTCGCTCGTGGAGAATGTGTATACATAAGTCTAGCTTGTGTATAGTTAGGAGGTTTGAAAATTGAGAGGGTGTGGGCACGTAGTGGGGAGGCTAAGGGGTGAAAAAGAAAAGAGAAAAAAATGGGAAGCCTCCCACACTGAAGGCAAGGCTGAACTGCATTATGGGTCATTCTCCAGCTGTCCCTGATTGTTGATGTCACGGAGGACTGAAATGTTGTGCCTGGTTTGCAGTGAGTGTGAGAAGAGAGGCAGCGTGTGGATAAACACTGGATTCTTGTGGTCGCAAGCATGAAATGCAATAGGCCAATTAGATCAGCTTTTAGCACATTTGGGGATCACTGTGGAATGATCAGGGATGTGTTCACGGACTGGAATATCTATAAATGTAATATTAAAAGAGGCCTGTTTGGTTTCAGTGATGTCATGATAATGCCCCTACCCTATTAAAAATAGCCTCCCACTGAAAAAAGCTGCAATTATATTTGTTTGCAGCATTTTTATTATATTTTGTACGGATGTGCCAAATCAATAGTCCAATATCGGCATGGCTGCCATTGGACTATGGAAAACAGGACTAAAGTCTGTACTTGTAATGTCTCTAAATTTGTTGTTTAGGTTTCATTGGTAATATTCCTATGATCTAAAAAGTATTTCAAAATTTAAAATAAAATCTTGCACAGAACAGTGTTTTATGTGATCTACATGTAAACAGTTGTTAGCCTGTTCATGTTAAGATAACAAAATCATTGTGTCATAGTGCAATGTTGTATTGCTGAAAGTCTAATTACTCCATAATGTGGCAAATGTGAATTCTGAGAAATGCATCGGTCTGTTTTCTGTCATTATTTTTAATGTCACATCTCATAGTGATCTGTAGCGAGTTAAACTCTAGGCTGCACTGCTACATTTGAAGCGAGTGGGAGTAGTCTGGACTTTCTACCAAATAAGTAGATACAGTCCTGTCAAAACTAACTACACTCCTACTCTTTCCAAAGGAATTATGAGGGTAAGTAACAGCCAGGTGCTGCCAATCAAATGCATGTGTCGTTAATTAAGCATCTGCAAGTGTGACCAAACTATGAAAATAGGGGTTTTGGTACTTTGCTGGTCTGGAGCATTCAGGTGTGTGTTAACACAATGTTACAATCTTCCCAAGAGCGGACATCTCAGGAAATTCATCCCAAGGTCAAGGTCATGCAATGCTCACAGAAACTGCAAAAAATCCAAAAGCTACATTTCAGACTTTACAGTCCTCCGTTAGGATGTTAAATGTTAAACTGCGATTAGAAAAATACTGAACAAATAAGGTTTGTCTGGAAGATTTGAAAGGGGAAAGTCTATTCTCTCTAAAAAGAACACAGCAACACGACTTTCCCAAAGTTGCATCTCAACAAACCACAAGAGTTGTGGAACAATGTCTGTTGGACAGAAAAGACCAAAGTGGTGATTTTTGGTCATAATGCACACTGAAAACCAAACACAGCATATCAGGACAAACATCTCACAACAATTGCAATGCACAGTGATGGAGGGGTGATGAGTAAGGCTTGGTTTGCAGCCACAGGACTAGGGCAGTCACTAAGTTGATCACGACCTCCTCTGTATTCTAGAGTCAAATGTGAAGCAATGACAAGCTAAAGGTTTGCCAAAATTACAGCATACAGCAGGACAATGATCCCAAACACAGCACCAAATCTACATGAGAATAGCAGAAAAAGAAAAGAACAAATGTGTTGCAATGACCCAGTCAAAGTCCAGATCTCAGCCTGATTAACTGATTAAGTGTGTAAGAAATGCCTGGGGGGGGAAATGAACCAAAACAATGTTGTAAATCAAAGGGCTACAACTGATATGTGAGACAGATAAAGTCATGCAGAAATATATTGCTAAACCATTGCTGGTTGTATAATGATTTTATATCATGTTTATTTTCAGTTTCAGTTAAGGTTTAGAAAATAAAATTTAGTTGAGTTCAGGATAAATATCAGTGACGAGTATTTGGTAACTTTAACTTTAATTCTTAGATTTGCACAACTGTAGCGGTTCTTCCTAACTTGTCCGATGAGTGGCAGTGTAACATCAATTTAAATACCACCTATAAATCCGTAGAAGAAGAACGCCGGACTCTATGAAATGACGAAGACCAATCAGATTCTTAAATACTCGGAAATAACGCCAGTTTAAATTCTGGGCGCTGTTGAGTTTGGTACGGGTGAAAGGTAAGTGTGATTTTTATCTTGAAAGAAACTAAAAACAAACAAATGGAAACAACTGACGGTTTGGTTTTATCAAACTTTACGTTTCCATGAAAAGGCGGCATATTTTCACAGCGACGACAGCACAACTGGTAGAGAATGAGTTGGATACTTAATACGCTAACGTTACCTTCATTATTTTCAGCTTTTTAAGAAGGCGCTATCATGGAGAACAGCCTGTCCCGACTTCTCGTTGGACTCTCTGTCCAGATCAGCCGCAGTGATGGTGAGCTCATGTTGCATTAAATCCGTTCGTATTATGTGTTTTTGTACTTCCCGTGTGCGGTGAGTTTAACTCAGGCATGCTTTTTTATGTACGTGAACTAGGTCGAGTCCATTCGGCCACCGTGAAATCCGTTGACAAGTCCACAGTTATGGTTGAGTGGCATGAGAGGAACATGTGCCGTGGAAAGGGGGTCAGTAATGTCGTAACTGAGGTGATATCAACCAAGTATACATTAACATATCCTATATGCTGAGGCTGCTTCTTCTTCTGTGTTTTAGATTGATCTAAGTGAGTTATGTATACTCAATCCAGAGGTTTTGGACCCTATAAATTCAATCACAAGCTCAACTCCTGACCCACCGACTCGTGTTCCAGAAAAGGTAAGTGCTAGCCTACATTGTTTTTTCTCATAATTTATTACATTAACCTTGCTGTCAGTCACCAGATGACAGCAAGGTTAGATGATCCTGCTTCCTTGTGTAGCCTCTCCTGTGACATTAAGTTGACCCTTATTTCAGGTAAGGGTGCATGTGAGTTGAATTTGAATGTTCAGTAGAAGCCTTATGCTGTATGAGGTGTAATCCAAAAGGAACTCAACTGTAGTTGTAAATGAACACTTCCTGTGAGCAAACCTGAAGCAATGCTCTACTCCACACGTTGATGACCTTAAGACAGTGGATTAATTCAAATTGAGCATTTTTGTTTGTTTTATAAGTGATAAACGCCAGATGATTTTTAAATACATCATCTGGATTTAAAAATCTCCCCCTGCTTTTATACTGTTTGATGTAACTACATACAGAATGATCTTCTAATAACTTATATTACACATAAGTACACGGTGCTTCTTATGAGGGAGTTAAGTGGCTGACTGGACTGAGCATTATACAGTTTTCTTTCTGTTTTTATTCTGTAGAAATACGAGGGTCGACTGCGCTCCTCTAGGATTCCTGCACCTGCCTCCTGTATGTAAATATTGATTCTCTGTGTGTGTCAGGTGTAAATGTTAAGTACTCTTGCCTAATGGCTTCTTTCCTTCCAAAAGCTTCTACTACGGCAGTCACAAGAACTGAAGAGTCAGGTCGGCACGGCGTGCATGTTTTTTGTTAAAGCAAATCTGTCCTGTTTTGGTTATGGGTGCAAGGGCGAGGAGTGACAGTCCTGCAAGAGCTGACCTCTGCTCCCAGATTTTAGATGTACATTAGATTAATAATAACGCACAAGGGATGCAAATCAAACACACTTAGGTGTTGGGTGATTGTATATGCATATGCAGCAATGGTTTTTTTTTTTTGTTTGTTTGTTTTGGGGGGGGGGGGGGGTTGTTTTTTGTTTTTTTGTTTTTTTTTGTCTCTTCGTCCTTAAATTCTGCCTGTTGAGAAATAAGATCGTGCTATAAAAAGGACCGCTGATTGTTATCACTGGTTGATCAGTTCATTGGAGAATAAACAGTGCATGTACAGTGGCCTCTAAGTCCTTTTTTTTAGGACTTAGAACCATTTTAATGACCAGCACATTAGTGTTTTCATATCTTTGTTATTCACTTAAAACACACTTTTCTACCACTGTGGATGTCTAATTTGGTTGTTCTGTTTTTAGAAAAATAAGTGGTGAATTTACTGTTGGTGTCACTTGTGTTTTGCCACACAGCCTCGTACAGCTTTTTTTTTTTTTTTTTTTTTTTTTTTTTTTCTCCTCCTCCTCCTCCTCCTCCTCCTCCTCCTCCTCCTCCATTATACCAGTAGTGGCTGTCTTAATCCAGATCAATAATGCTGGTAATAATCAGTCTGAATTGCATAAACGCATATTTCAGCAGTTTGACTTGGTTTTGTGTCACTTTCAGTTGCTACTCGGTCCCAGGCTCGGCAGACGTGTATGTTTCAGGCTCCAGGTTCTGTTCAAGGACCAGTCTCAGCTATAGAATCCCTTTCAGCTAACCCAGAAACCATACATCCCGAGCCCCCACCATCACCAGTCCTCAAAAACTCTGGTTGGTTGTGATTTACTTATTCATTTAAAACAGAAAACAAAAAGATTTTTTAAAATGCATAACGCATTTTAAAAAATCATAACAGAGCCACATCCGTTTCATTTAACAACATGTTGTTGTTGGTGACCATGCCATATTCATTTGGTTATCTGCAGGGTACAAAGTCATATCATGTACCTGTTAAAATGTATTTGAATAAGTTTCTGAGTACTTTAAATGTATGAAGAAATATTTTGGTCTTTTCCTTCTGTTAAATCTGAATTATATTTGTTTTTTGTCATCTAGTAATTCCGAATCAGCAGCGTAAAAAGAATGATACACAACCAGCGACTTTGCAGCCTTTTGTTCCTGAGGCCATAAAGCAAAATGATGAACCTGAGAAAATGCCTCCTCCATCCACAGTTAAAGGTATGTAACCTTACCATTTTATTGGTATTAGGTGTTAACATCTCATTTATTTATTTATTTCAGTGTGTGTGTGTATATTCAGTGTGTATATTGTTTGTTTGGTTTTTCACGTTTCAGGCAGGAGGAAATCTGTGGCTCCCGTGGAGTTGAACAAAGGCAATAAAAGGCTCTCTTGTGTTGTAAAGCCCCCAGATATGCAAACCAAGAGGGGAAAGGTGAAAGATTTCTTCAACCATTTTTATTATTATTATTATTATTATTTTTTTTTTTTATGTAAATTGTTTTAAACATGAGCAAAACTACTCCTCATTTTGTTACAGTACCTTTTGTTTGCTTGTCTTTATAGTTTCTGGAAGGTTCCCGGCCCAACCAGAAGTTCTTTGAGATGATTCAGGATTTCAGAGCGACTTTGGAAATCACACCCTTATCAACTACTGAAACGGTAGGTTTAAACATGGACTTACAATGTTCCATCCAGAAAGTTTTATTGTAGCTTTGCAAACTGTAGCACAGTCATTTCTCTGCACATCTCTTGCCTTTTTTTTAAGATTGAGCCCCAAAGGATTTGTGTGTGTGTTCGCAAGCGGCCCTTTAACAAGCAGGGTAGGTCAGGAATAATTTGTAGATTCTCTATTCTATCATCTGCATATAAAGGAGTAATTGAGGGAGAGAAAACAGTTGCCATGTTTATACACTAACTCCGATACTCTTGTGTATTGTAGAGATTAATAAAAAGGAGATTGATGTGGTGTCTGTACCTGGGAAAGGTGCGTTACTGGTCCATGAGCCAAAACACAAGGTGGACCTCACCAAGTACTTGGACAATCAAGTCTTCCACTTTGACTACTCCTTTGATGAGACCGCCACCAATGAACTTGTCTACAAGTAACTACCTAATTTTTCCTTTAAGCCAACAGTGGCTCTGATTGTACATTTTCTAACTTAGCTTTTTCAACTGGGACATTAACCAGTACAATGGAGACTCGATGTATACTTTTATACATGCTGTAATTTTCCTGTTAATGTTATGATGACTAAAATTCTGATTTTCCTTTTAGGTTCACAGCTAAACCTTTAGTCCAGTCCATTTTTGAAGGTGGTATGGCAACATGTTTTGCCTATGGCCAGACAGGAAGTGGTAAGACTCATGTAAGTCTCCACTTGATCTAAGATTTTGAGGGGTTTTTTTTTTTTTTTTTTTGGTTTTTTTTTTTGGGGGGGGGGGGTTTGAAGCACAATTTTGCAAATGTGGAATTTATTCAAAGTCTTTATTTGTTTTTAAGACAATGGGAGGTGATTTCACAGGAAAGCAG
Organism: Copadichromis virginalis; assembly: GCF_057382275.1. Classification (NCBI taxonomy): domain Eukaryota; kingdom Metazoa; phylum Chordata; class Actinopteri; order Cichliformes; family Cichlidae; genus Copadichromis; species Copadichromis virginalis. The sequence continues at coordinate 20,957,833 of NC_140635.1, forward strand.
CAGAACAGTGCTAAAGGCATCTACGCATTAGCAGGTAGGACCTTAAATGAAACAACTGGATTTTGTACAAAAAACAGACTTTGTCATAATTTGAGTCTATTCACTTCTAGCCCAGGATGTTTTTGCCTACCTCCACCACAGGAGGTATGCTAATTTGGATCTCTCTGCCTACGTCAGCTTCTTTGAGATTTACAACGGCAAGGTAGGAAGACGTGAAGGGAACACCCTTCACTCAGAAGATATCTATTGAATCCACGTGTTCAATTAATCCATATAGCAAACTAGACCTTTATTTATTTATTTTTATTTAGGTGTATGACCTGCTGCATAAGAAGGCCAAGCTGCGTGTTTTGGAAGATGAACGACAACAGGTTCAGGTGGTCGGCCTCGAAGAGGTCTATGTGACCTCAGCAGAGGAGGTCATCAAGATGATACAGATTGGCAGTTCATGCAGGTAGTTTAGTATCAAGAATGTGTTTGATGTTTCCTTGTGCATTTTTCTTTGTGGCTGAAAGGGCACAAAAACGTATTAATTACCCATTAGTGTACCGTAGGTAGGCAAACTCTAAGTTAGAATCTCACTGTCTTTTCCAGAACGTCGGGCCAAACCTCAGCCAATGCCAACTCATCCCGCTCTCATGCAATCCTTCAAATTGTTCTTCGGCGCAATGACCGTGCTACCACGCTGCACGGCAAGTTTTCACTGATCGATTTGGCTGGCAATGAGCGTGGTACAGATGTCAGCAGCAATGACCGGAGTACTTTAGTTGAGACTGCCGAGATCAACCGCAGCCTTCTGGCTCTCAAGGTAAGCGATGGCTGATTAAAAGGCAGAAGTACTCTGTTTTCTCTCCATTAAATATGTATGCACAGCAACTCAAAACGCTGGTGTTTCCTCTCTTGTATCCTGTAGGAGTGTATCCGTTCACTGGGAAAGAACAGTGATCACATTCCTTTCCGAATGAGCACTTTGACCAAAGTCCTCAGGGATTCTTTCATTGGAGAGAAGTCCAGGACCTGCATGGTATGTTACCACACCAAATTTGACTTCCTCTCAGCATTGGATATTTTGAAATCCACATCAAATAAAATTTTTTCTTTGTTTCACAGATTGCTATGGTGTCTCCAGGTATGACCTCATGTGAATATACAATGAACACATTGCGCTATGCTGACAGGTATGTATTTAGCATATGAAGCTCTGAATCTGTGGGCTTGTTTTTTTTTTTTCTAATGGGAATTCTCAGTCGCCTTATTGTATGATGAAGCTTGAAACATTTTCTGCAGAGTGAAGGAACTTAATGGCAATTCCAAAGCCAGTGAAGCACCTAAGACACAGGAGCCAATGAATAGCTCCTCAGAAGAGGTAAGCTTGCACAGCATGAATCCAGTTATAACCTGTGTGGAAGTTTCTCAGATTTAACTTGTCACTCTTTTTGTGATGTAGGAATCAGTTTTGGATACCGGTGTGTATGATGCCATATCTCAGGTGGCTGAGCTGGAGGAGAAAGTTTATTCAGAGCTCAAGGTAGAGTTTTCCTAACTTTGTATGTTTTTTTCCCAGGATTCAAGTTACAATGTCATTTTATTTTTTTAAATTAGTAATTTCGCCTATTTTTTATTTTTTATTTTTTTCTACTCAGAGGGGAGGTGACCTCGTACAAGAAATGGGCCAAATCTCATACAACATCGAGGAAGGACTCTCCAATCTGGTTGATCATTCCAAAAAGTTATTGGGTTTGTACCAACCAAAATATTGCTTGATTTGTTTTGTTAATGTAATGTACTAAATCTGCTTGCTCATTACACAAAACTTTACCCCTTCTAACACAGCTCCAGCCTTTTTTCTTTTGTTTGTTTTTTTGTTTTAAATAAAGGTGTAGACTCTGTCTTAAAATTCTATTCTTTTTAATGGCCACCAGGGGGCAATACCTAGGGCTTGTAAAAAGAATTTTGTTACTATAGAAAGAAAAACCGTTTCCAAATGTGACCTCTCTAAACACTTTCCTGCTGTATTTAGTCATTATTTTCAGGGTGAGATTGGGAGAAAAATGCATAGATGCCAAACAGTCATCTTGTTTTGTCAAAATTAAATGTATAGCCTGACAAAGGATTAAGAAAGGATTTACTTTGGTGTGCTTTACATTCATTTGTTTCATCCACAGAGACAGTGATGGCTTTGCAGTCTGCTGTGGATCAGGAGCGATCAGCGAGGCTGAATCACTAAATCAAGCAGAAAACCTTCTCTTCTGAGTAACGAGCTGTTTTATTAGAAAATTGTGTTTTGTTCTTACTATATTTGTTTCATTGTATTAACTTCTGTGTATTCAATAAAATGTTTTTGAACACTATTCATTAAATATGTGATTTTATATTTTAGGCAGACAGCTCATTTCTAGTGCAGAATTGGATACATGTACATTAAAAAATCGAGACAAGTTTTGGAGGGCTCATTCTTGATGGAATTGGTCATTGAAGTTGTCTATGCACCTCATTAAATAAATTATACCACCACTAAGAATGCAGTATGATTTCTTTTCTGCATCATAGGTGAACATAGTTCACCTCTTTCAAAACTATGATTCAGATTTGAAATTTCAACAGAATTGATTTATTCTTGGTCAGATGTGGCTCTGTATAAATAATTATAAATAATTGAATGACTAAGTTGATGGTTTCTGGGTTTTTTTTGTTTGTTGTTTTTGTTTTTTGTAAAAGCAAATAGCTGCTATAGAATATTTTGCTTCTATTTGACTTGGCCCCTGTGAGGGAAGGCTAACTTAAAATCAATATAACATTTTGATGGCCCCTATCCTATAATGAGACTTTGATCTCAAAAGGGGGAATGATGGTGCACAATGACTCCATGAATTTTGCCAGTGTAAGTGTTGCTCCATATGGCCTTAGTAGGTATCCGATCAGCTGCAACACTATTATCAAAACACCCACTAAGGAAATATCCCATCTTTAACCTCCTAGGACCTGGCATCCACATATGTGGACATCACATTTTGGGTTATTTAGACCAAAATACTCAATTTTGCTTTACAGGGGCCTGATTTCCACTTACAAGGTTATATACTGCTACTGTTCTATCAAAATTTTAAACGAATATCCTCATATGGGGCTCTTATTTTTCTTAACAAAAATAAGGTAAAGAAAATGTGGTAATTCTTTGGTTTTACGTTCATTGGGCCCCAATATGCCCAAATATCAAAGAGAAATTAAAAATGCATGCCGTAGAAGAGTTCGGGTCTTAGGAGGTTAAGATGGGGTGATCCATGTTGTTATATTTTATTAGCCCAAAGGCTCTGTCAATCAGTTGAACTGCCAGAGCGGGAGGTGGTGCTAAAGATGAAACCAGTACTAGTTAAAACCTGCGATTGGATGAAGAGGAAAAGGAGGGACCAACCAGAAGCGAAATGTACAGATTAACCTGCCTGCGTACGACGGGTTAAGGAAGAGACCGTCGAAGAGGATAGCCATGAAGTGGATACGGTTCTCGCTCCTGGTTTTGGGGGTGTTTTCCCTGTGCTGTGCCACGGCTGGTGACAGCAGCGGCATAAAGAAAATGAAGATGCAGTTTGCCACTGGACCTCTTCTCAGGTTTCAAATCTGGTAAGCAAATGAGCCAAAAAACTGGCGAGTCATTGCACGCTAGCCCCCGGCTAACAGTGTCGCAGGCCTAAAATAAACGCTCGCCGATAGGAGGTTAATTTACCGGATGTTTGTTAGGAAATAACAACGCTCCGGGTTGTTCAAACTGAATAAATAAACAGTTGTCAAAAGCTCTACTGAAATCATTTTCTGGAAGTCGATAATTTTTTGCACTTTTTTCGTAAACATTTGGTGGAAAACATGGCTTCCACTTCCGCTGTTAAACCTTTAATAAACCGTCTACTGTGTGTAGGTTATGTTAATGTGTTATCATTGTTACGCTACGACGACAGGATTTTTTCCCCCCCAGATTACAGTAAAATAACTGGTCTGCAGTTATTGTTGGTAAATTTAACATATTGTTTTCGCTGATAGACTTGGAGATTTTAGGCAAATTAGTCCACTAACTACTCTAAATATTAACCTGACCAGGAGGCGGTGTGCTAACCTGAAAACTCTCACTTTGTTTGACGTTTGTGTACGAGGAAAGTATTTTTTTAAGGCCACGTTTGCAATGTAAATAAGCTAGTCACTAAAGCAAACACAGCCCACAAAGGTGAACATGCAGCTTTCATGTATGATAACGCGCTGCTGCCAAGTCACATATAAAACTTTTGAGTAAATGACCAACAGAGAAGTTTAAAATTCAAATCTTCGTGCTAAATCATCAACGTAACCTTTGTTAGCCTGTCCTGTTTTGACTTTAGACTGTGCTCGGCTTTCTAGCAGTGTCCTTGTTTCCCCCCACAGCATTTCCTGAGGATACAAGCGGGTGTTTGAGGAGTACACGCAGGCCTTGTACCAGCGGTACCCAGACATCCGCATTGAAGGGGAGAACTATCTTCCTGTTCCCATGTATCGGTAAGCGAGAGCGAAAGATTGCCTGCCTTGTTACAAGTGGATTACGTCGAGCCTTATTAAAGTGGGCTGAAAGCTCCCTGGGATTAGCCGTGATTTGTCTAAGGAAGTGAAATTCTCAAGCACGAACATATCTGGCCATGGATTGGTGTCTGGTAGTTTTGGTAGACACTGCTTAAACTGCTGTCCTTTTTAAAGATGTTTTGATCCAGTGTCCTAAAATCACTCCAATGAAGAAAATGTCTACAAATCAAATCGAAATGTCAGCAATAGATAAATTGTTAGATGAACCGGGCTAATTTTACTCCAGCTTACTTCATTTTGCATTCCCAAGTTTTAAAGATGTTAAATGGGTACTCTCCGCAGGAAATCCAAACAACTGTGATGCATTCCTTAATTGCTTAAATTTTCAGGCCATGGGGCTGAAGTTGCATACCTTCCTTGGTGTATACAGTACAGGCATGGATGTGATGGTTTCAGCTAAAGTATTTAAATGTAAATTAAGTGGAATGTCATACTATTTTAGTGTTTTAGTTTTATTTGTCACATTTTAAGTTAATGCAGGGTCAGCATTACAGATAAATTTGTTTCACAAGATATAACAGGTCAAAAAGCTACAGACATAGAAGTTTAAAAACTATAAAGATTAAAAAAAAAAAAAGAAACAAAAGAAAGAAACAACATAAATGAAGTCAGAAATCTTCTGAAATGTAAATGGGTGGGTGGGGACATGCACTTTTTTTCCTTCAGTTTTTAAAAATGTATAGCTTTGTTATGGTGTAGGATTATATGACATACGTAATGGTCTATTAGGTATTAGTTAATAGTAATGTAGCCTTAACTTGGGAGGGTAATGAAAAATCTGTTCCAAATGACCAAATCCACCACTTCCCATATTTCTTATAGCCCTTTTCCACTCGTACCTACTAAGATTAGCTCGCCATGGCTCAACTCATTTTCAAGGACTTTCCATTGGGTTGTAGTACCAAGTACTTTGGTACCTAAGCCCCTTTTCCATTAGTACCTACTGGCCATGGATTACCACACCTAGACTTGGATCAACTGGTTTTCTATTACAAAGCAGTGGTACCTAACACACGTGACTGTCGTCATAGCTAGGGATGGGTATCGAAAACTGGTTCTTGTTGAGAACCGGTTCCCACTGTTTAAATTCCTTGGAGTTGTTTGCCATTTTTTTTAAACGATTCCCTTATCGATTCCAGTCGCCCCGAATGACGTCACCACGTTGCGGAGCGTCATTTACCTGGCAGGAAACATGGCGGCTCAAACGCTCAAAAGTTTGATTATACTTTATGAGAACAGATGACAACAGGGCAACTTGCAATACTTGCAAAGTAGACATTTCATTTAAGGGAGGAAACACTACGAATATGGAAAAGCTCACAAAACACGCGATAACCTTAAATGAATGTCGTGTTTTTAATTCCGCTTCGGACCCAGCAGCAGCGGTAACGTTTGCACGTCCTCTCCCGTTAATGTGGCAGGTAAATAATCAACTAACAGTGCATATTATGTTAGCGCGATCTGCCTTATTACAAAACCTGCCATTACTGTGCATTTAGGTGATCATGATGAGAGAGACAGACAGACAGTCTGGCTCAGATGCTGGCAGTTCTCGCTGCAGTCTACCATTAACATCTCCTTTCAGGCCAGGATAGACGAATGTCACAGAGCAGTGGCTAAGATTGTGGTAAAAGGCTTGCACCCATTTGCCACAGCAGATGGTAAGTGAATGTGTTTAATTGTAGGCAGGAACATTACTGGATATTCTTGTGTAATTGCTACAGAATAATTTATGTTATACTTTATTGCTACAGAAGAATATTTATTTTATTATTTTACTTTTTTTTTTTTTTTAAATGTCCTGGGGACCCTGTGACACCCCATTGAAGAGCCGTAGGCTGGATCTCTTAAGATGTCACTGTTGGGTTTGTAAGGCCATGTTACTCCTAAATTTTTATCTTGTTCAAAGAGAAGATATAAAAAGTTCTAAGCTATTCGACCTTAGTGTTCTCCTTTTTTTTTTTTAAAAAAAAGAATCGAATCGTTAAACAGAATCGAAAATGGAATCGAAATCGTGAAAATCTTATCAATACCCATCCCTAGTCATAGCACCACGTCTGAGCATCCCACGATGTGAACGCTAGACTCTGGAAACACAGCGTTGTTTTTGTAGCAGTTTCTCTCATTTCCAGATTTTGATTTTTGTGAACGAGATAAGTGATGCTACTGACCAGCCAATCGGTGGCATGCAGTCTGATGATGTCACATTTTAGTACCTGCTCGGATCGCTTAGACCCCTGGTCAAGTATTTACTAAAAAAAGTACCAGGCACTATGACATGCGTAAATGCATAGTAACTAAAACCAGCATATTAATGATCAAGGAACTGACCTAACAGCCCATTATTCAATCAGTGGGCTGGTTTCAGTTATAATGCAATGCAATGCACTGTTTATAAGGTTGGGGAAACCTGCAGTCAGCTGAGACTGAAGAAGTCACTTGGATGAGTGATGAAATGTTTCTCCCACTGAAAACACTACATCCAGATGAACACAATCAACTTTTTGGGATTTACTTACCTGGATGATTGAGCATGCATCAAGACTTGCATCAGAACATTAGGTATTTAGCTAAACCAACAAGTCCATCTGTACAACAATCAGCACTGTGACTTATGATAATAAAGTTCAAAAGAGAACTTATAAATAACACATGAAATCTTTCTCATTGTATTCTAGTTGCTATGGAACAGTTTCTTTGTGTTTACCGTTTTAGATGGACTATAACTTGGTTTCTGAATAATTAGTCTGTGGCATTTTGAGGAATCATTGCCTGGAGAATTGGATTGTATTTGTATTACATGTGAGATGTATTTGTGTAGCAGTCCCAGGTGTTGTAGTTAAGGTGTGGTGTTACTGAGACTCTTAGGTATTTTTCTGGGCTTCTAATGAATACACACGAGAAAAGCTGTGCAAAAGAAATGGAGATGGTATCAAGCCCCCTCAGAGTCTTTAACCATTGTTTTCAATGTCTCACAATGTAAAACTAAAGATTTTGGAGAGATTTTACTTCAGTAACAAGCTCTGTCTGCTTTATGCTATCACGTATAAGAGCTGTATTCAAATCCATATCTAAACATATTTTTGTTTTGTTTCCACAGACACGTTGCTTCCTTCCTGTCTGTTTTCAAACTGCTGGTGATTGGGCTGATTATCATCGGCAGGGACCCATTCGCTCTCTTTGGTATGCAAGCCCCCGGAATGTGGGAATGGGGCCAAGGAAATAAGGTAAGGTTTCCTGGAATCAAAACTGTGTCCTTATGGGAACGTTTTTACTGTAGTGTTTTTATGTGTAACAGCGTGTTAGACGGCAGACTCTGGCTTTTCAGTAGATGGAGCTGCACATTGTTTTGGCAAGTTATTGCAGATAGCACAGGCGTGGGTAGCATGTAGAAATGAAGAAAGGTGGGCTCTAGTTTCCGTTTACTTACAGGCTGCCAAGTACAACTAAAACCCGCAGGATTTCATTAGCTCTTCATTTGGTGGCTTCTGGTTGTTTTGTTAAGTATTGTTTGGCTTGGATTTGTTATCCCCAGGGTTAGAGACCTGGCAAATCCCAAAAGCCTTCCTGCAATAATGGTCGTTCTTGCATTTTAACAGAAGGCTGAAAAAGATTAAAAACTATTTTTGTGCCATTGAAACCCAAGCGCATAACAGCAACTCTTGCCTTTAAATACACAATAAAGACTTATTCATTTTGGTTTGGGCTGGTTTTGCTAGTGAATTTGTTCTTTTAAAATTGCTTCTAAGCCACATATGTTTGATAACAAAGACTATCTTAAGTTTTTCTTCCACTGAGTATGTGTTTGATTTTAAAGCTGCTTTTGGTATATGCATGGAATCCTTTCGCATGATATTTAACATGAATCTAGACTGCTATCACTAAATCAGCTGGCTTGAGAGCAGAAATCTGGTTTTAATGACTGTGCCAGGCCCTGTCATTTGTTGTTGTGTAATCCTACTGCACTGTAATCTCATCAGCCAATATGGGGAGAGCTGCTCAAGAGTGTGCGTCAAAAACAGGCATGCACAACTCTGTCAGTCCCTGTCATGCGAACTGCAGACGGGTAACAAATAAAACAAAACTTAGACCTGCAGTAAAGTCTTAACGGCATAACTGCAGGAGCCCATATGTTACTTGGATTTAAAATGTATTTATTTTGAGAAATAGCCATATACTTCACAATGTTAACATATTGGCAAGTGTTACTCCACTGAGAGTGACTACTGAATTGCACTAACGCAGCGGTCCCCAACCCTCGGACCGGTGCCGGTCCGTGAGTCGTTTGGTACCGGGCCGCGAGAATTGAGGCTCAGGTGTAAAATGTATGGTTTTCAGGATTTTTATCGGTTTTCAGCGTCATTTTGTTATCGTTTTTATCATTAACTCGGTTTTCCTGGATGTTTTCACGTGTGTTATGAATAAATCTTCTTTTTTTTTCGGTACCGGTACTAGTTTTATTTTGTTGTAGTTATCCGCGACACCTTAAAGGCCGGTCCGTGAAAATATTGTCGGGCATAAACCAGTCCGTGGCGCAAAAAAAGGTTGGGGACCGCTACACTAACGGATGGCATGAACGTCATATTTTAAAGCAGCTACATGCTAACCTGTTACTACACTTTTATCCTGTGGGGTTTTTGTTCTAATTTCTGCTCACTGAACATTGCAGACTCTGTTTAAATAAAAGAAATCTTTCCTCTCCATCAGATTTATGCCTGCATGATGGTGTTCTTCCTCAGCAACATGATTGAAAACCAGTTAATGTCAACAGGAGCGTTTGAAATCACATTAAATGGTGAGTGTTATTCTAGCACGTACTTAGTGCCCAGTGGATTTGACTTTATTTCATTTTTCTTGCAATAACATTCATAAACTTGAGATGATGGAACAAAATCTAGCCCACAAATTAAAATGAAAATATTCTTTTATAGATGTACCAGTGTGGTCCAAATTGGAGTCAGGTCACCTGCCCTCCATGCAGCAGCTTGTGCAAATCCTGGATAATGAAATGAAGATGAACGTTCACATGAACGCAAGGCACCACCACCATTCATAACCTTACTGTTCAATTCCTAGCTGAAGCTAAAAGCCCATCCATGTAAGTACAGTCGTGTGACAAAGACTTTTTTTGTTTGTTTGTTTTGGAGTCACTTCTACTAAAGTGAAGGTTTATGCTTTTTAATTTGGCCTGCTCCTTTCTCTGCCCTTCTAGGTCTGAGGTGGGTTTCTCACTGGGCTGTGAGGTGATGTTTATGAACGTCTGCGCTGAAGGCAGGAACACTGCTAGCACAGACTGGATGTCCCCATCACTCTTCACTGCGCCCCTTAGAGATGACCCGCCCCTGACGCCAGAGTGGGATCCATGGCAACAGTGCTGGCCATTTTGTCATTTTCTTGTACTATTCATACTACTACAGAGTTCATCCAGGTGATATTAGTGAGCCCATAAGGAGAGAGTTAACATTGGTTCTTGTAGTCTTTAACTATTTGAATATAATTTGATCTCTGTGGGGAAAAAAAAGAAACAATGTGTCATTTGTACCACTGAGCCAAATGTAGAAATTTGTTTATCAAGTAGTTTACCGTGTAGAAATTTGCAGCACTTAAAAGTCTGTCATCACTGTTGTGAAAATAACATTGGGAACCTGTTGGTATGATTTCTGAATTTTTATATTTACAAACCTTGGAGGAAACTAAGAAGATTAATAAAACATATTGTTAACTATTTAACTCTGAAACTGCGGTGTGGTGTTGAGTTGACATACTAACGCATCTGTTGTCATCAGGCTTATAATTTACTGTGGGTATACTATGCAATGGTATGAAATATCTGGAGTAACAACCTGATTATCTAATCTTTGGGAAGCTCTACACTGATTTTATATTACAAGGCAAAAGAGAGGAGAAATTAAAAAACAAAAAAAACAACTACAAGACCAGCCTAAAAGAAATAAAGTGGTTAATGTGCAACAGATGACTTTATTTAGACAAGGAGTAATGAAAGTCATTTATTGGGTTAATTGTATAATACCTTTACTTGATATTCTCTTTGTGAAACCGGGCTCCATTTAAATTGAATTTAAAATAAAGGTAAGTCTGGCCTTAAAAATGAGAAAATACTGATTCAGCCAAGCATGCTATAAGGATTATCTCTATATATCGACATGCTGGCACTCAGGTGCTAGTACATAAAATGTTTTTTGTTTTTTTTTTGTTTTTTTTTTCCTTTCGTTTTCTGGTAACTAAAGTCAAAAAAATGAGACATGCAAAATGTTTTTCCAGCTTTGCTTTTTTTTTTTTTTTTTTTTTTTTTTTTCCAGTCACTGTCATCATGTTCCAATATTACATATACATCAACAATCCTGAAGGCACTTGAGGATGAAGGCTTTGTCACTGTCATTCATCATTACATCATCACTGACTTTCAGGAGCCTTTGAGCAGTAACCTGTAAGTGATGGGCTGGTGTAGTCTTAAGTTTTTGGGGATGTAAGGGCGTCGTCAGGTACTGGTGAAGATGCTGAATTGCTGCGTGGATCCTGATTTTGGCTGCCAATGCCAGCAGCTCGTCTTTAGAGAGCGATGAACCTGAAGTATGCACGTATTCACCCTAATCAAAGATTTTTCACGTTAATGAAGCACTTTAGCATTTGTTACAGTCATTTTGCAAATCATTTAAACCCTCTGTGTAGTTAAATGTTAAAATATTTGCTTTCATAAAGAAAGACATCAGAAAACTGGTAGTAATGCATACCCATATCCAAACTTTTAGACTTATTCCAGTGTCATACTCAAAATGAACATATTTTCCAATTTTTGTTTTTCCATTTTAGCCCTTATGTTTTGTCATATGTTTAATTCTATAAAATAGCCAGTTCACAATGTGCAGACTAGTTGCACAGTGCTTCAGTCTTACCTGAGCGCAGCAGGTACCCACACTGAACTTAGCCTGTTGCCTGCCTGCCAAGAAGGAAACAAACACTTGTTTGTTCCCCAGGACTCGAACTCCAACAGTTTTGTTGAGGGACAGAAAGATGGGCTGCAGGGGTGTGGGAGTACCCCAGCTCCACTTACAAGTTACATTGCCTGCATTGTTTAAGCATCGGCCACCAGACATGTTCAAGGACAGCCTGCAATGCGAGTACAGAAAAAATACATGCATATAAATGGACTGTAGCTCATTGCCATTATGTATTTATGCTCACCTGTGCAAATTTTAAATATCACATTTACACCCCATAGACAAAAACATTTTTTGACAGCAACCTCTATGACAACAACTATAGGGCTAATAATATAATTTAAAGAGGCAATATTTAATAAATGGTAAATATAAAAAAAAAAAATGCTATCTACCATATGTTTCCATTGGTGTGATAGCATGTCGCTCTGCCATCAGACTGGAATATAGCTCTGATTTGTTGATTAGGGGCACTGACGTCGTCATACACTATACAAACTCTTCCATTGTGTTCAGTGACGACGATAAGTACAGCCAAGAGGCCAGAGGGATAACTGTAACCAAGCTGGTAAGGACAGGAACACTGACTATAGAGGATATTCAATTCAACTGGAATTCACTGGATTTCTTTAATGTTTAAATTGTGCATTTTTAAATCACTTCCGCAAAGTCTCATGATCAATCTGATCAAATCTGAGAGGATACAAGACCTGAGCAGAGCCACCAGGGAACATGGTAAGGAATGTGATGCCACTGGAATAAAATTTCTGTAAAACTCCAGACCCCACCTGTGAATACAGATAAAGTTCAAAAGAAGAAATTATCATGTCTAGAAATTCTATTTTGCACACAATAACATGGACTTTTGAAAAATTATTTTTAAAAAACAATTATTATTCTTATAACCTAATAGTGTGGAGTTTGAAAGAAGTGGGAGGGTTGCTTTATTGCAAATTTACCTCTACATTCAAGTTCTCTTTCAATGTCTAAACTCGTCAGCCTCTGCAGGGTCATTTTGATTGTCTTTTGGCCTTTTTACCCAGCTTTACTAGTTTACGATACTAAAACTGAGTAGTTTCTCTTTATAAATAATAATACTATTTAGCGTAATAATAAAGTCTTGCATTTGTGAAGGTTTTGGGTTCAATGTATTATGTAGACACAGTGTGACCACATGGGGGCATTGTATTAGTGTGTAATGCAGCTGTCTGAGGCCTCTATTCAAACATAAATGAAACCTCTGTGTTGGAAAAACGTCATATATTTACAATATAATAAGACAAAACAAGCTCTGTGGGTCATGAAAAATAGAAGTAATATTAATTTGCATGTTACCTGATGATTACATATGCCAAACTGAACTGGTTTCCAATCATAAAAAGGGAGCAACACCTCCTCCTCTTCCATTTTTAAGCATTTTTCACTTGTGCTACTGCAATACGTTGTCCCCTTTCCTGGAGCATGTGAGAGTCTTAACCTGAAGACCCCTGGTGCAGAGAAAGCTAAACAATAGCAAAATAGACTGCGTTAGTTTCACAGAGCTTTATAAAATCAAGATGCAGTTACCTGTCTGTCTGTCTGTCTGTCTGTTTATTATGACTGTATGCAAAAGTTTCAGGCTTCCAGTGTGAATGTTGCTAACTACTCACAGGTCTTCCCTGCAAGCAGATTAACTGGGTAACCACCGTAGATTGTAGATTCTCTTGATTGTATTCTATGAAAAAATACAAAATAAGTGCTACTCATATTAATTTTGCACATTATTTGAGTCATATTTCTGTTCCTACTTTCATTCTGTTTACAGGCATTTTCATGCAAAATCATACAAAAGTGTACCTAGGTTTTCTCAGAAAGCCTTTCATAAACTTGTGGTAAGCTTCACTTTCTCTGGATTTGTGATACAGAATTTCCATCTGGTCTTTTGAAGTTAGATTACCAAAGGTTAGGTTAGATCGCTCCTCAAACAAAAGTCTCTGCTTCACCAGGATTTGACATAGCTGCTGCCGCTGAGCACAACAGAAGTGGGTCTGTGATGGACACAGAGGAGGGGGTAAGGAGGTCATGTAGTACAATAGGTGAATTTAGGGATTTTGACTTGACCATTTACAATCTGCCTCACCTCAGGATTATGTACCCATGTTAGAACAAGTAGAGGATGAGCCTTTTCCCCACAGTACTCACATTGTGCTGGGTATTCTGTCTGGGACTGAATAACATTTTTTTTTTATCAGAGTAACATTATCTGTAACACCTTGCTTCCTTCCTTAAAAAGTAAGGAGATATTTGACTTTTAATTTATTATTACCCTTTGGGGAAAAGTTGTTAAATTCATCCTGTGATTGTCAGACTCACGATTGTACCTCAGAACTCCCGCAGCTCTGATACAATAGGTGGGTGGGTCACTGACAGGTTTTGGGCAACTGCATCGCATCCTCTTACCAGACAAAGAGAAAAAATGACAAATAAAAGGAAACATTCAATGATTTTAGAAAGAGTGAGATATTAATCCATATAATAATATCAAGATTATTATATGACCATGTGAAACCAATCAAGGTCTTATATGGTCGTCTGGAACATGGAGTAGATCACGAGCTAATGTAGCAGTGCCATTTAATGAAACACAGAAGTCTGAATAAGAGAACTGTTAACAGTGTTGGTATGTATTTATAAATATACACTCACTGGCCACTTCATTAGGTATTCCTGTTCAACCGCTTACATCTAACCAGCCAATGTGGATGTGGTCAAGATAACCTGCTGAAGTTCAAACTGAACAATAGAATGGTTATAAAGGGTGATTTAGTCCAGTAGAGGGCCTTTGGGATGTGGTGCAATCAGGGATTCAGCTGACAAATCTGCAGCAACTGTGTGATGCTATCATATCAACATGGACCAAATTATCCGAGGAATGATTCCAGCACCTTGTTGTCTCTGTGCCAAGAAGAGTCAAGGCAGTTTTGAAGCCAAAAGAAGATCCACCAATCTAATAAAGTGACCAGTCAATGTACATGTAGGAGATATTTTAGTACTTTGAACAGACTTGCAGGAAAAGCTGGACTTCATCTTTTTGTCTTGACTGTGTTTAGTGTCTTTATCCCAAGATAAAACAATCCATCCTCAGCTCAATGAGCTAGTCTCATGTGCTACCAGGAATCAAAACTTATTCCTAGCACATACACACCCAAGTATAATACGTCTAATATATTTTTTACATATATAAAAGCAGTCATCATTTAAGGAGGGAAAAAAGACAGATAAAGCTGACAGTTGGTGAAAACAAACACCTCTATACATAGTCTATGAAGATATGAAGATAAGCTGAAGACAGCACGACAATAAAACACCACCTACTTGCCGCAGTGGTAGTCAAGTATTGAGCGATTCTTCAGACTAGCCGGTGTTGTTAGTAACCATGGAGATGAAATAGCTGTATGGCAATGTGTAAACATAACAGCAGACCTCATCTGTGTTGCTGTCTGACTGGTTATGCTAACATTCATAAGCGTTCTGACATAAATTTCTAATAAACAGTAAAATCTATGGTAAGACCCCGGATTTTAAAAAAGCCAAAACCTTTCCACAATTATTGTAATGTGTAAATATGGTAATCTAGTGTTTGCAAAGGATTTGGAGGCAGGGAATAATCCCACCTCAGTGGTTCATTTAACAGCCTTTCTGCAGCTTCACCAGCAGGTGGAGCTTTGGTGGTTGCCATGGCATCGTAGATGTTCAAATTCTCGATATTTTCTAAGCACGTAAGAGGTTGATCCCCAGTTTTCATTGGTCAGCTTGGAAACTGCAGCTGAAACTCGCTTCCGTGACCGAAATTGTTTTTGCGCCTTCCATTTATGAGTAGCAGAGGTTTCTGAACACATGCAATACTATTTTTAGATGGGACAGCGGTTGTGCATTTATTTTTTTTAGTTTACCTCATTAATTATTACTGTGTGTCTTAATTAAACTCTCTCTCTCTCTCTCCCTCTCTCACTCACTCACTCACACACACACACACACACACACACACACACACACACACACACACACACACACAAAGCCCGTTAAGAATAAAATGTTAACTAGACATTACTCAGGTGCATATAGTGCAGGTAATTAGAGAATCCGTTGATGTCCCCGCAGCGGCTTCTGATTCGCTGTGGCAGCACCTGGCTTGTTTGCTGCCGCACAAATAGCCATGGCGAAGTCTCGCCTTCCAGCTCTTAACATTTCTAGGAGACACGCACAGCTAAACGATGCGTAGAGAAAAAGGGAGACGTGCCTCCGTTTGTTGTGCTGTAGCTGTTATTCTGATGTGCCATTTAGTGCAAGCAATAGACTGTTACCGACTAACGAAAACAGAGAGGCGAGGAGGGCGCAAAGAGGCCGATGCGTTAGGTGCACGAAAGGGGAAAGTCGTATTCGGAAAATCTGTCGGGAAAGGCTCAGGCCTTGAGTCAGAGGTTAAATATGGGAAAGCCTCTACAAACTCATCCGTGGAGGAATCCTATCAAGCAGATTTTATAGGTAAGCTTCAGGTCCAGTTTATGTAAGGACACTGGCTGCAGGAAAAGCGTGCTTATTTGGAGATGTACTTGCATTTTTATTTAAAAGCTCTATACCTCTGTGCATAATTGCAAAACTTGCTCTTCTTGATTTTTTTTTTTTTTTTTTCCCCCACGTCAGGCTGGTCAAAAGGCCAAACGTATGACACCAGTTCCAGAGAAGCAGCATGGAGGCGCATGGTACCTTTGCTGCTGTGCGGTGGGGATCGGATGAAGTTCAGGGTAGCGGGAAGAGGAGTGTCAGAGCTAGCAGTGGACCAAGGTAAGCAAGCAGGGCTCTTTCTTTTTTTTCTTTTTTCTTTTTTTTGTAAAGTGTCCATTTGGTTGCATCGTCATGTAAACTTTTTTTCCCATAGCAAATGCACCGCCAGTACCTCTGAGCCAGGTCCCTCCCAACTGTGGCTACAACATGCAGAGGAACTTACGGTCACTTGTTATGCAGGTTCCCTATGATGGCTGCAGTGTGGTTCAAGAGGTAATTTTAACTGAAATTAAGTCTTATGCTATATTTGAATAATTGGCAGCCTGCTGTTAAAATTGGCTAGTTTTAGGATTATTTTTTTAATTATCAAAAGTAAATTAAAATTATGCAAAATCTTCCTTAGATGGCCGAGGCTTTAATTTGCTAGTCATGGGTTTGGAACGGTCTCTTGGCTAAACATAAACACTTAATATTGTGATCTCTAACAATTATGGCTCTTTTAAAAGGGGGTAAATAACTTTAACTCCTTGACTGGTAACACGCAAGTCCTGATATTCCTTCTTGTTTTAAAGGGTGGCAGTTATGTGCTTCCAATGCGGTGGCAGGGTATTCCAATCTCCCTTTGGTGTTCCAAACCTGCAGCACCAGCTCTTATGACGACTGCCTCTCAAACCCCTCAGGACCCCGCATCAAACTCCCAGATGCCCTACACTAGCAAAAATCCAGACCAATTGTATGCCCATGTTCCTCAACCCTTTTTCTTTCCACAACAAATGCACTATCCATATCCTTCAGTTCCCGTATCGGATCCTGCAGAACCCATTAAGCAGTCAGAAATGCCCCCATTCCAGCAATACCCTCCACCCTTTCCCCCCCTCTATCCTTACTTTTATCCCCCACTTCCAGCCACAAGAGCAGCCCCAACCACCACTGCAAAGCCAGAATCCTTCATTCCTCCAGAGTTTCTCTTACCTGGTTACAAACCAGTTGGTCCACCTTTTCTTTTGCCCTTTCCACTACCTGTGCCAGCAGATACTGAAACCACAACTAACGCTGACGCTTATCCCCACTCACTGCAGCGTCCACCCAATGTGCATTTCCTCTCCCAGTATCCTCTCTTCCCTCAGTTTGTCCCTCTTCCACAATATCCGAACAACCCTAATGCAGATTTGGCGGCTGCTACTGGAAGCTCGGACACCGTACTCCCTCAATATGTTGTGCCTTTCCCTCAATTTGTTCCTCAATATCCAAGCAATCCTAATCCAGACTTGGAAAGCGGAAGCACAGACACTCTGCTGCCTCAAGCTCAGTCGCACAATTTTCCACACTTCCATCAACAAGTTCATTTAATGCCCTTTCGTCATAGTTTGACGAAAATATAATAAAGGCTTTAAATAACACCAGTTCTTGGTTTGAAATTCTTTGTTCAACAGCTCAACTCAATCAGCACCACAGATTCAAACTCAAGAATCATAAATGTTATGAGCATTTAGTGCAAAGGTGATTGGAATTAATAAGCAGACTTGATGATATTTGGATGTTGGGGGCTCAAATTTAAATGATTAATGTCCCTGTTGTCTGCAACCACCCACCAAACAAAGGGGGGTCGGGTGGATATGTAATGTTGGAAAGTCACTATTTTATTGCACTATGCTGGGCTTATGTAGCCTGAACTGTTAAGCTTGCTTTTTACTAATAAAAAGCAATGTTCTGTTATGCTGTTCCAACTTAGTCAAAGCAGCAAATGGACTATCTTTACAGGACTTAATCATGTACAGTTGTACACCAGGTCCTTTACCTGGCATGCTGGGTCCTTCAAGAGATCTGTTTTACTCAAATGGCACCGGGGGAAAAAACAACAAGTCAGAAAAAAACAGCTTGTTGCTTGTCTCTCTCTCGCTCTCTTAAAAAATACATGTGACATATAATGTAATTGCAAGGAGGTATTTCTGCAGTCTATTGATTACTAGATAGTGGAAAGGGGGTGGGATTAAATAAGCTTATGCTTCTTCCTGCTCCTTTTTGAACATGAAAGTTATTTGTAGTTGTGGTTGCTCGTTTTCCTTTTGTTTTGCTTTGTCTCTGTTTAATTCTATGTTGTTGTACTTTTTCAACATGTTCAAAATAAAGATTCAATTAATCAATAAAAAAATATTGACTCATTTTTGACAATTTCTATTTTGCCCCACCCTCCCAGTTTTCTCTTTACACTCTTCATTTTGTTCCTTTTAATAAAAATGAAAAAACAAACTAACACAATTTGTAAATACAGATAATTAGAAATAACCAGGGTGACTGTTGCTTAGGAGGCAAAGGTGGTCATCCGACAATTCAGAAGTTGGTAGTTCAGTCCCTGGCTGCTCCAGTCTGCATGCCAAATATTCCATTATAAGTACCTTGCATCCATTGGAGTGCAATGTTGCAAAGCTTAGAATAAAAACTGCTCGAATGGGCGGGTGTGAATGAGGCATATTGTATAAAGTGCTCAAGTAGCGTTGAAATACACTAAACCAGTCCATTTACCATAACCACCACCTTAGGCCACACATTGGATTTATTCTTTTTTTCTTGGAGTTGTTTGAGCCCATCCTTTCTTTCAGTTAGCTGTTTGTAATAGTTTGCCAAGCTCTGCAAACAAGCGTTTTAACGGCACATTAAAGAGGTTTGGGCATTCCTTGCTGCCCAGACCTCTACATTGGAGAGACCAAACAGCCACTTCACAAGCGCATGGCACAACACAGAAGAGCCACCTCCACAGGACAAGACTCAGCAGTCCATCTGCATCTTAAGGACAAAGGACACTCTTTCGAGGATGCCAATGTTCACATTGTTCACAGGACAGATGGTTTGAAAGAGGAGTGAAAGAAACCATCTATGTCCACTGTCAGCGACCATCTTTGAACAGAGGCGGTGGTTTACGACACCAACTGTCTATAATCCATAATCCAGTTTTGAGTTCCCTCCCCAGACGCCTTAACGCCCACTCACATCCTGGGCCATCTGACCTCAGGAATTCGCATGATAAGGTGAGGCCAGGTTTCACAATGAGCTCACCCGAAACCCTGGCTGATTGGGACCCACACCCAGTTTCACACCTTGGCTCAGGCGATTAGAGGATCATCAGGGGGTCCTTTTGTCCCTCTGTGGGGGGATACTCCCACTAGGTTTAAATCTGGGACTCCCCACCATTTGACCTTAGAACTGAAGAAGCTTCTCGGATGAGAGGTGAAACGTCTTCAAGTAACTTAAAGAAGTCCAGACGCTTTTCTTTGCAAGCTCCTTTGACTATGATGATCTGGATGACTGAGAACCTTCACAGACATATTTTAACGGCACACTTTGCACATACAGGTTTATTCAGATATTAATGTTAGTAATGCAAATTACAAAGTGATTTCATTTTTCTTTTAACTTGTTAACCTGCAATTGATTAAAAACAACACATATTATGAGATGTCAATTTTTGTATGAATTTTTTAAATCACATTTGTGGTTTGGTTATTTGCTACAAAGTGTTTTTTTCTGCTTTATTGCAGCATTTTATTGGGTAGGCATTTATAAAGTGGCACCATGATGAAATTACTAGTTTGTACTTCTGGTTTCATACTTCTGCATGCATTCTGACAAATGCATATATGGTGTAAAGATGTAACTAAATGGTGAAGCAAATACTACACAACTGCTGCATTTCAATTTTTTTTTCAGTTCTTTTTCTTTTACAGGATCTTATAAAACTCTTCTCTGCTCAGTCATTCAGTGTTCAAGCTACGGTTAGATGGTGTTTACTACTGTAATTCTTGAAACTGAGAACTTTTATTTGATTATTAATCGAGTCAAAGAAGAGTTTCTTAAGCTCATTGGAATAACCTACCTAGACTTATTTGAATTTTTCTTTATTCAATTCACTTATGTTCCAAAGGAGAATAATTTTACTTTAACCAAAATTAGTTTAACAAGAGACAGAGCCTACACTTGTCTACAGTATATCTAAATAGGATAATCTTGTCTGCAAACTCATGAGTTATGAAGACTATAGAATTCCACGCATTTCATGCTCCATAAAAAATGTTCTACTTATCCCAGGACAACACTAGAGTCAGCTGCCAAAGGCTCTTAATGAGGCCACAGGTGCAAACTGTAACTGTGTTGATTAGCTGGTGACAAATTGCAGACAGCATCAGAAGCTGTGATTTAGTTGTTCTGCATCGCTGTGAAGTGCTTTCCATCTGCACTGTGTCACCACTATGGGAGGTGATAGAAGTGGGAGATGTAGAGCATGTCAAACTGTGGCAGTCACATTACTCCTGTGCTCTTTAGCCCTTTGTTTAAACTTGCAAGTGCTGGGCAAAAAAGTTAAACATGAGGGATCTAGTGAGACTGCAGTGAAAGATGGAAGAAAGGGAAGCATTCTCTTTAATGGAAAAAGGCTTAAATCCCAGTCAGGACCTGCTTCTTCTGCAGCTGCCACAGGACATGCGTTGCTGCAAGTTGACTTGCATCAGTCAAGCATCACAGGTAACACTTGGCTGTTTCTGCTAATTTGATATGCTCGGTACACTTGAGGCAAAGGTTGTTGCAGTTAACTTTGTGTTGGGATATCTTTCTTCCTAAAGCAGAGAGTAGATCAAAGCTGAAGAATGACACTGCTAATGAAGCAGCATGGAGGCAATTAAACTCTTCACTACACTGTAGTGATAACAAGATGAAGCTGAAGGCCATGGGGCCTGGTGCTGCTGATCTACAACTGCACATAGGTAGAAAAAATATTATAAGTATGCAAAACGGTTTTTAAAAACTGTCATTGAATACTGGCATGTTTTCTCCTTCTCTCAGAAAATGCACAACCCTTACCACTGAAGCATGTGCCTGAAAGCTGTGGTTTCTCAATGCAGCAGAACGCACTGGGACTAGTTTTAAATGTCCCATATAATGCCTGCAGTGTGCTAACAGAGGTATGCTGCTTTTTTTTTTTTTCTTTTAAAAGGACCTGGACTTGATGGAATGTGGTTTTCATATCTGCACTAATTGATGAATTCTATATTTTCTTTTGGTAGTTTTGAAAAAGATCTCTTCAAACTTAGAGTTGGTATAACTGCTTGATGCTAAATTTGCCAAAAAAACAAACCCAGGCCAAAACATGTTTGGTTTCTTTGTTTCAGAATGGAAGATATGTGTTGCCAATGAATTGGCGGGGGATGGCAGTTGAATTCATCTGCCCAGTTCAACAGTCCAGGAAATTTCCTTTCTCTCTCAGGCCATGGCACTTCCATCGCTCAAGACGACAAGCAAAACAGCCCTATTATCCTAATCTATATAATTCCTACTGGTATAACTATTACATGCATATGATGGCACCAGGTGCTAAAACTAACCCAACTACCACTCGCCCTCACACAAAGCCACCTGGATATTCATACCCTCTGTACTACCCATATAACTTTTATTACCCCTACTACTACTCCTCCTTTCTCCCAGTGAAGACCACTGTGCCACCAGCTACAACCACTGTGGCACCACCTACGGCTGTTAGACCTAGTGGCAACAAAATTCCTTCCAAGAGCCCTGCCTATTACCCTGCACATTTTCCTAATATGCACTACCTTCCACCAGTCCAACAGTTGCAAATGATCCCTGACAAAACTCAGGTTTACTACTACAACCCGGAGACTGAATATTTCTTTGGAAAGCCTTCATACCAACAAAAACCAAATTTGCCAAAGCAACCTACTTGGTCTCAATTTACCCCAGTTGCTATGCCAAGTTACCCAGCTTCCCCTGTGAAACTGAGTTACCCAAGCCCTGTCAGCCCAGAAACCTCTGCAGCCCCTATAGCACCATATGTTCCATTTGACAAGCTCCCCTTTGAGCCATATGTTGTATACAAGGCTAAGAAACTCCCCGATGACCAGAAGTACATGGCCAAAGCAGGTTTTAAATCTAGATTCCAAACACATTCAGGCTTCCCTTTGCAAATTGCTTCCAGGTTTCCTCAGTACAGAGGTCAAGGAGGTCCCTGACTGAATTAAGCAGAGCTGTAAGTGCTAAGGGTTTCTTGTTGGTGTGAATTTGGTAATGGTTGAATTGTTCTAAGAAAATCTTGTGTTCTCGCGGAGCATGATGATGATGATGAAAATTAAAGATTTTTCTACTGTGAACTTGTTCTCATGTGTTTGGGGTGTGGTTTTTTGTTTTTTTTTTTTTTTATTGTTTTTTTTTTTTTCTTCCCCCCCCCCCCCCACTACAAAAGACTGGTCATTTAATGATGGTGAAATGCACAGTCCTAAGCATGTTGGTTGTCATGGTACACCCCTTTCTAAAACGCCAAACTGAATTATTGTTCAAACGTTTGACCTATTCATAGCAAGCCCCGTCAATACTTGTTAGAGCTTATACTAAGACAATGAATCAAAGTCACTAGAGGGCTACCTTTAGTTCTTGTTTATGGAACACATTTTTTTTTTTTTTCTTGTCTTTGCAAAAAAAAAGTTGGTGCATAAATCCCATTCACCCACTGCACATACAGACCCTATTCTGTCTGCTCCTATATATTTTTACAGTGCTCTTCCCCCTTGGGCACTCCGTGACTGTGTGTACGCACTTCGCTGAAATTCAACCACACGTGACAACTGAACGACGTGTAATGCTGGACTCTGAATCCAGACATGCTCATTGTCGTTCAGCCACTTCATTTTCTAAACGCTACTTGGAGGGTCCAGAGCTCCAGAACAAGAAATCAAGTAGATCATTCATGCAACACTGCGTGTGTCTTGCTGCAGCTGGTTAAATTATTCAATCATTTAAAGAAGTGGTTTCATCTCTTTAGCCAAGGTGAGCGTTTTGTAGTACACAGGATTTTGCTTTATCTTTTTACTAGTGACAAAGAATTTGGATGTTTGTATCAGGCTATAGCTTTATTTTGTGGCTTTGTTTAAATGAACTTAATGAAAGGATTAAAATCAGACTGAAATTCTACATTTTTTAAATCTCATTTTGTTATATAATCTATTTTTTTCTATCCATGCTACCACAGGAAACATTAAGATACCGTGCATTAAATAGACTGGAACAGCCGTCGTTTAAACAACTAATTTTGGTCAAAGATCTGTATTCCTCTCCTGTTTATGTCTGGCTAGATTCCCGACCAGATCTCTCAGCTCCTCCTCCATCTCTAAAATTTGCTCCGCCTACTCTACTTTGTATCTTTATGGAGGACTATGATGTGGACATGGATGAGGAAGAGGAGGGAGACGTATTCACTAGAAAGGCCACAACGTGCCACTGGTGGGAAGATGCACAGCATCAGGGAGGAAGACTAGGATGCATGGTAAACAGTCACAGCTGGGCAGAGGAGCTTAAGGATATCTTTGCACCACAGGCAGATCACTGTTACAGTGTAGCAAGAACCAGGCTGTCCAGCATCTCTGTGAGTGATTCACTGTGTCTGTTGTTTGATCCACACATGGAAATAAATGAGGACACTTATTCTGATGGCTACGTCTCTTGTAGCTGTTGAAGAGACTTCTCCAAATAAAAAGGAATGGGCTATAGGGAAAAAATTAAATTTGGGTAAAAGACAAGTGCAACAACAGGCTGTGTTTATTGCCATATTTGCAATATGCAGTTCTGTAACTGTTTTTATATGCATGCAGCATTCATATATATATATATATATATATATATATATATATATATATATATATATATATGCTGCATATATATATATATATATATATATATATATATATATATATATATGCAGCATATATATATATATATATATATATATATATATATATATATATATATATGCAGCATATATATATATATATATATATATATATATATATATATATATATGCAGCATATATATATATATATATATATATATATATATATATATATATATATATATATATATATATATATATATATATATGCAGCATATATATATATATATATATATATATATATATATATATATATATATATATATATATATATGCAGCATATATATATATATATATATATATATATATATATATATATATATATATATATATATATATATATATATATATATGCAGCATATATATATATATATATATATATATATATATATGCAGCATATTTTCCATAAGCAAAAATTCCTGGCATGGAGAGACTGAGAATATTTGGCTTGATGTTGATGAAAGAAGGAAGATGACTCAGTCTTTAGTCATTTAATCAGTGAACAACTGCACTGTGGGAACTAACTGCAAGCCTGTGTGTGTGTGCAACACTGGTTGTTTATGCACATGTGGACAAATGCGTCATGTGCTTCCTTATGCCTCTTACGGCTCATTACACTTGTACCTTTGATGTGGGATGAGGCTGTAGGAAATTCCTCCAGAAGACAAAACAAATATAATAAATCTACTACGCTGTGTAAGGCCAATAATCAGATGTTGATCTATTAGAGAACCAGCTATGGCCTCTAAGTATT
This sequence comes from Copadichromis virginalis, assembly GCF_057382275.1. NCBI lineage: Eukaryota > Metazoa > Chordata > Actinopteri > Cichliformes > Cichlidae > Copadichromis > Copadichromis virginalis. The sequence continues at coordinate 20,982,637 of NC_140635.1, forward strand.
TTGTTGCATTCTCATCCATTAGGCCTTCTAGCCTAGTCCACCTGCCATTTTTTTTATAGATCCAAAATGTCTGCCTCAATTTATCAGAAACACAGATTTATTATTTGTCCCTCTCCTTCCAGTAAAGGAAAGGTGAAGAGGAGAAGGCAAGAGAGAAAATAGAGGAAGATGGAGGTACAGATAACAGATCAGGAAAGCAGTGGCAGCACTGAGCAGCTTCTTCTTTCCCCTCCCTTGATTTCTCTCTCCTCCTCTGCTTCCGTCGCTGCCCACTCCTTCCTCTCTTGCTCCCACGTCTCCCCACCCTCCCCTATCTGCTGCCTCTCCCCTCCCCGCTCTGTCATCCCTTCCTCCCACCCTCGCTCTCCTGCACGGAGCTGCGGTATAAGAGAGGGTCTCCTGGGTCTAGTTTCACTGCAGTGTAGAGGAGGGCAGGACGGCTGTTTTAGTACGATGCGCTGAAGGATGGTGCACCAAGAGAAACGCATTTACCAGGTGTGTGGATTTGTATTTGCTTGCATTTAGTGTGTGATTCTGATGGGTCTGTCGCATTTAACAAGCTATTTAAAGGTATACATGATAGGTATCCATCATGGGTGTGATGCTGTAGATAAATCAGCCGTATGGGATGAGTGGAAAAGGGAGTGGGCGTGTTCGTATGTGGTTGTGCTCGAATATATCTGTGTAATATGTATGCTCCTGCATTTGTTCAGTCAGATTTGACACAATTTTCCATCTCAGATCATTGATATCTATATCATTGTATGTTATACTATCTTTTGTTTGAATAGGAACTAAAATCTTTCTACATTTGCATTCATCATACCATGTACATTCTTTATAAGGGGTACAATTTTGGGCTTGTGGGGGTGCATGTGCTCGTGTAGTCATTTTGTTAGTAAGGAGGGCATCTGTATGTCTGAAGTGGGTGAGCAGGGGCCAGCGTTGGTTTGGAGAATGATGGCGATGAACTCATTTATGCTTTTACGTCACATCCTCATCTAAGGATGCGTCACAAAAAAAGAGGGTGTAGTGGTGTGTGTATGTGTATGTATCAGTTTTGCAGCTATTTTGAGTACAAATGCTGAAACATAAGAGAAACGTGCCTAATTTTAGAAGTGTTATTCAATATATGTGTGGTTCCAAAGAGCACACACAAACTCAGGCAGCTTTAGCAGATGTTTTTGGCTCAAATCCATCATATATAAATACTTTCCCTTTGATGCCAGAATAGAAAATCATGTTGTGAGGATCCAAGGGGAAAAAATGAAATCGGTTCAAAGGGGGAGCTACAGACTGAAAGCTGAGATGAAGTGAAATAAAAGGAAACGAGATAGAAGGCTCGGGTGTGGAAGCTCAAAAGGTTAAAGGGGAAAAGAATGAGAAATACAGATGAGGGAAAGGGGGCAGAACATAAAGATCCAATGTCATTAAAGTGAAACAAAAAGTATGAAAAATGGGACGTCGGTCAAAAGAAACTAGTCACATAGGAAGAGGAAGCTGTAAAACACCAGCCCACAGTGACACGGCATTTTGAATCAGCAGCACTAAAAGAATGCAATGGAATTTTTTTAACCAGTTTAAATAGTACCTGCTGTTTTGATGATGAAATGTGATGCATAAATTAGTGAAAGAAGCCATTTATGGATGATTCACCGTCACTACAATCCTATGATTGTAATGAACAAAGATCTTTAATAAAAATGCATTCAGATGCACTGACATAACTGGATAGATACACCTATTTCTTGTTTCATTCTTCAGTCTTTTCTGGGCCTGGCCTGTGGGGGAAAAAAATTATGTGCACTGTCTCTCAGAATTGAAACAGTACGTTTCTCTGAAGTGTTAATGAGGACTGCATCTGCCAGATTCATTCGTTTAATTGTTTTCTATACATCTATTTCAATACTACTGTTTACACGCATCAGATGAGAAATCCTGGACAGGCTGTCAGCTGGTAGTAGTAGCAGATAATGAATGTTTTAATACTCATATTCATACATGGAATCAAAAGTAGACGGTAGATGTGAATTCATCACATTTTCCCTCTTAATCGGGTGTAACCGGATTTATAGTTGATTAGAAGAAATGAGAGTGTCCTCTCATTTTGGTATTACCTGAATTTATGCATTTGTTTATGAATTTCATCAGTCTTCCTTGTCAATAAGCGACCCACTTGGCAAATCAAGCAGAGAGAGACGGCAGCACAGGAGCCTCGTCTGTGTTAATATTCTTTGTGCTTCCACGTTTCTCTGTTTGTGGCAGGCCCAGAGGAATGAGAGAGAGTCCATCAGGCAGAAACTTGCCCTTGGCAGTTTCTATGACGATGAGCCAGTCATCTACACCAGCTGCAGCAAGAACGGCCCTTCGTCTCGGTGCGTTTGACTGAGTGTATGTGTGAGCAAGCAGAAGAGAATGGTTCATTTTGAATAGTAACAGTAATAATGTGATAGATTGTTGGCTTTATATGTCATTCTGACTGCATTTGAACATCTTCCGAGCGCAGTGATGTACAATAAAATAAAAATAAAAAATAAAAAAATCACTGAAATTTGGTGAACTGAATTTCATCAAACTCATTTGGTTTCCTGAAGCTCTCAGTTCTCACAAAGCCTTTTCATATTAAAGTCTAGCTCTCATGAAAATATTTTTTTTATGTATGTATTTATTTATTTTGTTGGCCGCGTCTCTGAGATGCCAACTGTATCATGGAAGCACCTTAAGTTAACCCTTTATTTACAATAGGCCTTGTGGAGGGCCCATTTTACAAGCTCTTTCAAATGACCTTGACTCGGTTACCATTTCTGCTAGAGACAAAATTCAAATGGTTTCAGAAAGAAGAGAAGAAGAGCTTTTGGGGGGATATTTAGTGTATCATTGTAGCAAAAAGCATTCACAAAATACTGCAGTGTAAAGAAGGACATAAAATTCAGCTCCGCCTAGGTTTTATTACCTGCATTTTACATTACTGTAAGTCCTCAGCCATTTTTGGGAGAGGAAATTCAAATGATTCACAGTAATGAGAGTTATCTGGTGATTTTACAGAGAAAATGTACAAAATAACTCCACTTAACCTGTATTATACTTGGGTGCTAAAGGGTTAAGACCTTTACAGCCAGGAGAGGGGATTAATCATCAGATTACGTCATTTGTTGACTAACAACTGTTAGCTGAAAACTACAACAAACAAATTAGGGAGGTGGAATAGTTTTCCTTGGTAGAAATTTATCTAGAAGCAGTGACGTTCTGGAGTTGTGTGTACGTTTAATTATCATGGCTGGTTTCATACGGACTATGCAACAACAGAGGATGAGAGTGAGTCATTTAAGTCACAGACATGCAAAGTGAAAGTGAAAGCTTTCCCGGAGTGCCACAGTTATGTTTACAGTCAGTCTAAAGGGACTGACATTGGGCTATCTAGAGAGTATGGAAAGAATGGGAACGTAGAGCATGGCACTGTGGTTAATCTCTGTTGCATGATGAGCTGCCCACACAGAAACTAAGCGATGCCCCAGCTTCATGGTGGGACACAGTTCAGACATGATGTTCTCAAATCAGACAGCTCTCTTCGAACTCTGTGCCACCAACCTGCCCGTTAAATCATTAAATAATAAAAATAAAAGGACAGTGTAATATTTTTTTAAATATCCGAAATATCCAAATATTTTATTTTTTAAACATTAGTATTCAATGTTTTTTTTTTAAATTTGTCAGACTTGTTGTTTATTTTTGCAATGCAAATAAAATAAGTTGATCAGTAATTTTTTTACTTACTTAGAGAATATTTTATATCTTCTTATAAAATATCATTGTAAATAGTACTATATTTGATAGAAATCAAATAACATACTAGTTTCCATGGAAATGACATTTCACGTCTGCAGTTTTGGATAGAAAAACATGTAATGCAACTGGAACGACTTGCATTATGACAGACTCCCCGTGGTTAACCAAAGCCGCAGCACTTACATCAGTACTCTTTCTCTCCGTGACACCAGTTGACCTCCAGTAGCTTTTTGGCTCCCAACTTTTTTTTTTCCTTTTTCCCACAATACCCTTTAGTTTATGTCACACAGTGGGGCTGTCCTTCGTTACTGTAGATGTTTGAGAAAGTAGTTTCGTCAGCTTGCGAAAGAAGAAGTAATGCCTGACACAGTTATCCACAGCTACAATTGGTGGAATTGAGCATGTGACCCCCTCCCCCGTTGGAGGTAAAGGTGTAACGGGGTGTAGTTTAGGGTGGAAATTCCAAAAAGAGTTAGTGAGGTGTTGTTTAAGTAATTGTTTTTGTCTTAGTGTAGGGGAAGGTTACTTTGGGTTGTTAGGTTCTTTCAGTATCATGATCTGGAATTGAATAAATGGTGTTTTGAACCCTTGGAAAGGCTGAGGTTAAGGTTTTTTTTCCTTCACTTCTGTATAAGAGATGTTACCAACCATTTTTAAAGACCTTGTTTATGAAATGGGAAAAAGAGTCTTTGCTCACATTGTTGTAAAGTCGGATGAATTGTTTCATAATGAATACTATCCTAACCTGCTGTGTGACCTAAAGTAACAGAAATCTGAATAAATAAAAGGCTTTATGCTTTACTATGCTGTTTCCATATCTGTGATTAAATCTTTGGATCTAGCTAAACAATTTTTGGGATGTGCCAAAAATTCCAATATGGAGGAACCACTGGAAATATGAATATATGCAGAAATTCAAAGTCAATGGGCAAACATTTTACCTTGATTGCGATTAATTAATTAGGTTTTTTATTGTAAATATGCCGCTAAACTAAATGTTTAAAGCTTGAGCAGTTAGCTAATGTAATATTGTTGTGCTCCAAGTGTTGAAATATACTGGCGGTATTTCTGTTAGTCGCTTCAACCATTTTTCTCTCAGTTTTCTTCTTTTTGTTTGAGGTTGACTCTCCTGTAGCCAAAAATGTCTCCAAATAAGGGACACATTAATTTTATTTGGCCCTATGTTTAACTTTTCCTACATGATGCTTCCATGTGGCAGACTGGACAGGGCAGAGTGTGCTTTAAACGAATTCTGTATTGACAGAAAAATAAAAATAATTTTTAAAAATAACCGACATTCGTAAGATTAAATCAGTTAGAGGTTCTAAATGTTGGTTTTGGTTCATTTTAGGTGAACTGACCAGCCCTAACCAATGTGTACCCAGACTGCATCACTGACATGTGAATCCAACAAATGTCAACAAAAATGAATTAATATCATGTGAATTATTGTTAGCCAATTTCGCATTCAGGTGTTAGCCAGCAAAAACAGTTGATTAGATTAATTATAAGTTAATATGAGAATGAATGTGTGGACCACGCCATTGTAATGAAGCAACATCTTGGGAAGCTTTAACAGCTGGAAAAATCAGGAAATTTTTGTTTTGCTACACTGAGTTACAGACTTCAAAATTCAGATACATTGACAGGCAGGACACCAAAGCGTAACACACAGCAAGATTAAATAGGCCTGTAGACTTAGCTAAGCATCAAATGAAATAACTCAAACATAACCTTTATTGTCTGATTTTCACTTTTTCAAATGCATTTATAAGTTTTGCCCTAAACAAATGAAAACAAAGAAAATAGACAAGAAACTAAACAAATGCAAATGACTTTTTGTGTTGTGGTGTAAAAATCCAGTTGGTCTTCCTCAGAATCACAACTCATAAGCAAACTGTGAAACTTTCTTCTGACGCTGTCTTTTTTTTTTTTTTTTAAGTGACTGTTTTCACTAAGCGGAAGAGAATGGATGAACTGTTTTCACTCTTTGCCTTACCACTTTTCATGCTTATATGCATTTTAAATGGTGTTTGCTTCTTGTGTGCAAACAGCATTGGCCTGTGCTCTCTAATGTGTGATTCTGACTAAAACGGGTGCGATCTGAGCGCCTCTGAATATTGCATTTGTGTTCTCAGGCTGCAGAGTGGGGTGAACCTGCAGGTGTGTTTTGTTAATGACAGCAGCAGCGACAAGGACAGCGATGCTGAAGACAGCAGGACAGAGACCAGCCTAGACACACCGCTGTCACCTGTGGTATGTGTCCGAGTCTCTCTGTGTCACCATATGTGGGTTTTATGTGTGTTTCTGTTCCACTACACTCGTGAGGTGACCGCAGTTGTTGTTGCATCACAGTATCGCTCACTTCCTATACAGAGTAAGCAGAGCTCATCTCTGTCGGACCGGGATACTGGAGAGGAGGATTCAGATCCTTTAGATGACTGCGGTGGGTTTTGGCGAGTGCAGCGAAGGCTGCAAGAGGAGGCCCGGGTGGCGTTGGCTCTGGCTCGACCCATGGCCCGCATGCAGGTGGAGGTAGAGAGGCAAATTCAGCTTCACAGACGTTCACCTGTGGCTGACTTGGTGAGTCAGAGGGGTTTTATGCACAGAGGTCTTAATTCCCTCTTCCATGGAAAATTCAATGTAGGAAATTATTAAGGGCACTAAAATATCAAGGAAAATAAAGTGAAAATGGAATGTAAGTTGGTGTTTCAGTAAATATGACATAATAAGACTACATAGGCACATGAAAAGGTCAACACTCAAGTTTTTATGTGTACGTGAGACGTGGGTGCATGTTACCATGAGAAAGCCCCTGAAACTGGTGAACAGACGTGTTGCAAGTTGCAGTTAGAGGCTGCGTCATGTAAAAATCCAGAGATCCAGTTGATTAATAATCAACAACACTTTTTAAGTCTTTATTTACACTCAAATGTTTGACACATTTTGACGTGCAGTAATTTCCCGTCTGTGTGTGCTTATGCGCGCAGCTTCCCCATTTGCCCCACATCAGTGAGGGTTTAATGAAGAGGAATCTGAGGCAAGGGGACATGAGAGACATGAGTCTTGGACAGCTGCAAGTCATCACGAATGATTTGCATTCACAGATTCAGAGTGAGTAGATGACTCACGCATAAAGACACAAATTAGTTATTAAAAACCAAGCCAAAAGCCTGATCTGTACTTTATCAGATTTTAATATTTTTATTCATGCCATCTATGCTATTATTTCTATCAAATAAAGTATCAAAAGACATTCAGTCCACTTAAGAATTTATACGATATCTTTCGGGATTGTTTTTCTCTTCCTCACTTCCTATTTTTTAACACATTTCTGTCTAACATCATCACAACAAAAGCACACACTTGGCACGATAAAATACAATCATACAAGGGAAACAAACATTCAAAGACTGGATTTGTATCTTCAAACAGGTCTAAATGAGGAGCTGGTACAGCTGCTGCTGATGAGGGATGAGCTGCATGTGGAGCAGGACGCTATGCTAGTGGACATAGAGGACCTCACCAGGTGAACCACAGTTTTTCTCCACCTCAGCTTCTTAGCTGTCAAAGGTATTGGAAGCGCTGTCACTTCACAGTATGTCCTGGACTCACTTTAACATATTTCTTCTTGTTTATTATGGCAGGCATGCACATAGCCATCAGCGGCACCAGCCAGAGAAAGGCATCTCTAAATAAACACCTTGTCTACACATGTGTCTGTATGCACGCCGTCCGATTTCCCACTCTACGGACTGCTACCAGTGTTGCTAATGAAACTTCATCTGTGCTCACTGTATCTGGAGAGTTGAATGCAGCATATAGAGTAGTATTAAGACACATGTGATACGTTGCGCCACATCTTAGAACCTCAAAACACAACATCTACATGTGTAAGATCACCAATTTCAGTATTGACAGATGAGTTTGTGCAGGCGTTCCACTTCCACTCAGCATGATTGTCCCCGTCATATTTCATAAAATTAGGGGAGTCGAGTTGATTCCGTCCCTGATCTTTATTTAGCACTCAATGATTTTGGCACGGCTGGGTTGGAGAGAGCACCACCATGCCTTGTGTCTCTTTTTTTTTTATGAAAAAGGATGATGAGTTGAGATCTTGAGGTCTTTTGTTTGGCTCTAATAATCAACAGGGTTCTTAGAAATGCTCTGTTCACTTGTATATCGTTCACTTCACTAAAAGCACTGTGACATTGCCGTTTATCACTCTCATTCACTATCAAGCATCACATACCTGATCTGGTATAATAGGAAACGATAAGTACTCTGTATTTGTTACATTTAAGCAACTGCTTTCCAGAAAGTTCCTAAAAAAATCTTTAAGACTCAAACCTTAATATAATTAAATAGCTGCTACAGTTTCCACCTCCTTTAAAGACATTTAGAGCTTTACTGGACAGTATTTTGACCTTTATTTGGGCAAATCTGTATTTGTCAAATGTGATGATCTGCTCAGTAGAAGACACAAAAAGTTCATTTTTTTTCAAAGTTTACACAAAGCTGTAAAAAGGAACAGGCATCTCCACACAGATAGTCTCTTAATAGAAATATGCAATTCCATTTTCTTAATTTAATAACGATCAGAGATGGTAAACACAAATGTAAAACATATATTAATAAATCGCAGCCTAAGCGTATATCTATTTTATCTGTTTCAAATGTTTATGTATGTAAATGTTAAAATATACTTTATTAAAAGGATTAACAACATGCCTTGTTGTGTTTTAGTGTTTTAATTCTAAGCTTTTTAAGAATGTCATTTAACACAAAGTCACTTTTTTATTTTCCTTGATTCATGAACACATGTATTCTATAATGATTGTAAAAAAAAAAAAGACCAGAAAAAAATGATTCCGTAATAAATGTTTCAAGTGTGTCGACTTTCATGAGATTTATTTTGCTTTTTTTCTGAATTTACAAGAAGAAAAAAAATCCACACGTTCCAAGGAAAGCATCACGCCTTGACACTGCAACTGAATGACTGCAGGCTACACAAGGAAGGAAGCGAGGGCACCGTCTAGTTTCTATTCACATTCACACTTTCACGTGTGATGTGTTGACACTTAAGTTTTGTAAGGACTTACCGCCAGCAACGGGGGAAAAAGCCGTGGTGACAAAAATAACCTTGGTTAGTGTTACATAGTTACAACCAGTGGGAAAATAATCTATGGCAAAAACTAATGATCACTTAACTGTTTATTATAAGCCTTCATTATACTTTTTTTCTCAAAATTTGGGACATTGCTGTTAAAAAAGCCCAAAAATGGGACAGTAAAATTAAATCAATGCAATATTACAAAACAAAGTATCTCAGGAAGTACACACACACACACACACACACACACACACACACACACACACACACACACACATATATATATATATATATATATATATATATATATATATATATACATATATATACATACATACATACATACATACACACACATATATATATATATATATATATATATATATATATATATATATATATATATATATATATATATATACACACATATATATATATATATTACGTGAAGTACCCTCAATTACGTGAAGTACCCTCAGAAGGTCTGCTCGATGATGTTAATGCAGCACTACGGGCAATACCTACAACCACGATTACCGACACTAACAAGCTGATCTACAATACGGCAGCAGTGATCAGTGAGATGCTTGGCTACAAGTTGAACAGCGACAAGGGGCAGTACCCTCCATGGAGAAGGAGGCTAGAGGGCAAGATCAAAGTAGCACGGAGGGAGGTTAGCCAACTAACGGAGTTGCAGAAAGGTGCGACAAATAAGGTGCATAAGAAATACAGCAAACTGTCCATACCTGAGGCCTTGGAAACTGCCAAGCAAAGACTCACAGCCTTGGCCAGCTGCTTGAGGAGGTACACCAGAGAGATAGAAGGCAGGAGAATAAACCAGCTGTTCTCCACAGAACCAGCAAAGGTGTACTCTCAGTGGCAAGGGAACAATAAGAGAACAGCACCACCAAGGCTGGAGACGGAGCAATACTGGAAGAGCATATGGGAGAAGGATGCAACCCATAACGGCAATGCTCAGTGGCTAGAGGATCTGAGGGCAGACCACAGCGACCTCCCTGAACAGGGTCCAGTAACCATCACAGTGGCAGATATCCAAGAAAGGGTCTCCAGTATGAAGAGTTGGACAGCACCAGGGCCCGACATGGTTCACGCCTACTGGCTGAAGAAGCTGACTGCACTCCACGAGCGTCTGGCAGCACAAATGAACCAGCTGCTAGTTAACGAGAGACACCCGGAATGGCTAACTGAAGGCCGGACGGTCCTGATCCCCAAGGACCCCAAGAAGGGACCGGTCCCCTCCAACTACCGACCAATAACCTGCCTCAGTACTACATGGAAGCTCCTGTCAGGCATCATATCGGCTAAGATGAACAGGCACATGGGTCAATACATGAGCGGGACACAGAAAGGAATTGGCAAGAATACCAGAGGCGCAAAACACCAGCTACTGGTAGACAGAACAATCAGCCGAGACTGCAAGACCAGACTGACCAACCTGTGCACTGCCTGGATTGATTACAAGAAGGCCTATGACTCAATGCCCCACAGCTGGATACTGGAATGCCTAGAATTGTACAAGATCAATGGGACCCTAAGAGCCTTCATCAGGAACTCAATGGGGATGTGGCGTACAACACTAGAGGCCAACTCCAAGCCCATAGCACAAGTCACCATCAAGTGCGGGATCTACCAAGGAGATGCTCTGTCCCCACTGCTGTTCTGCATAGGCCTGAACCCCCTCAGTGAGATCATTAACAAGACTGGCTACGGATACCGACTACGGAACGGAGCAGTTGTCAGCCACCTCCTGTACATGGATGACATCAAGCTGTATGCCAAGAGTGAACAAGACATCGATTCACTAATCCACACTACCAGGCTATACAGCAATGACATTGGAATGTCGTTCGGACTGGAGAAGTGTAGTCGGATGGTAATAAAGAGAGGGAAGGTAGTCAGAACTGAGGGGATTGAACTACCAGAAGGCAACATTGCAGACATAGAGGACAGTTACAAGTACCTGGGGATCCCGCAGGCGAATGGGAACCATGAAGAGGCCGCTAGAAAAGCTGCAACCACCAAGTACCTGCAGAGGGTCAGGCAAGTCCTGAGGAGTCAGCTGAATGGTAAGAACAAGATCCGGGCCATCAACACGTACGCCCTGCCCGTGATCAGGTACCCTGCTGGGGTAATAGGCTGGCCAAAGGAGGAGATAGAAGCCACTGACATAAAGACAAGAAAGCTCCTTACCATGCATGGAGGGTTTCACCCCAAGTCCAGCACCCTGAGGCTGTACGCTAAGCGGAAGGAAGGGGGCCGGGGACTGGTGAGTGTCAGCACCACAGTCCAGGATGAGACAACGAACATCCAAGAATACATTGGGAAGATGGCCCCAACTGACCGAGTGCTCAGTGAATACCTCAGGCAGCAGAAACCCAAGAAAGAGGAGGGAGACGAGGAACCATCATGGAAGGACAGGCCCCTGCACGGTATGTACCACCGGCAGATAGAGGAGGTGGCTGATATCCAGAAATCCTACCAGTGGCTGGACAAAGCTGGACTGAAAGACAGCACAGAGGCACTAATCATGGCAGCACAAGAACAAGCTCTGAGCACAAGATCCATAGAGGCTGGGGTCTATCACACCAGGCAAGACCCCCTGTGTAAATATGCCCCAGAGACAATCCAGCACATAACAGCAGGGTGCAAGATGCTAGCAGGCAAGGCATACATGGAACGCCATAACCAAGTGGCCGGCATAGTGTACAGGAACATCTGTGCCGAGTATAACCTGGAAGTCCCGAGGTCAAAATGGGAGATGCCCCCAAGGGTGGTGGAGAATGACCGAGCTAAGATCCTGTGGGACTTCCAGATACAGACGGACAAAATGGTGGTGGCTAACCAACCGGACATAGTGGTGGTAGACAAACAGAAGAAGACGGCCGTAGTGATCGATGTAGCGGTTCCGAATGACAGCAATATCAGGAAGAAGGAACACGAGAAGCTGGAGAAATACCAAGGGCTCAGAGAAGAGCTCGAGAGGATGTGGAGGGTGAAGGTAACGGTGGTCCCCGTGGTAATCGGAGCACTAGGTGTGGTGACTCCCAAGCTAGGCGAGTGGCTCCAGCAGATCCCGGGAATAACATCGGAGATCTCTGTCCAGAAGAGCGCAGTCCTGGGAACAGCTAAGATACTGCGCAGGACCCTCAAGCTCCCAGGCCTCTGGTAGAGGACCCGAGCTTGAAGGATAAACCGCCCGCAGGGGCGTGCTGGGTGTTATATATATATATATATATATATATATATATATATATATATATATATATATATATATATATATATATATATATATATATATATATATCCTGCTGGCTTGAAATACCAGCATGATTATTAATAAAGACTGAATAAAATGTGACCATTTAGAGTGGTTTTGGTTTTGTTTTTTTTCAGTTTTTTGTCACATAAAAAAATGTTTCAGCCTTTTTCTTTTATTATTTTTCATCCTTAAAAGGCTATATAAGTTTAGTTGTGATTAATGATATCTTAGATGCGATCAATATTTTGAGAAATATTAGACGTAACTGTGCACAATCAAAGTTTAAAAGAGCATATGTGATGAACTTTCAATATGTTTTCTTTGGTAATCGAACAATGAACAGACATTAGTTTCAGCAAACCACGGTTATATGGTGAGAAAGGAAACTACACAATTTTGAGCCCACACTTTCAACTTACAGTGGATCTGCTCCATTGACTGATGCAGGGATTTCCCTGCATCAGTCTGAATATAAAACACTGCTCAGCCAGACACAGTCAAAGAACACAGCTTACCACTCTGAACCAAGATGCCCCTCATCAAGCTCTGTGAGTATAACGTATCATGATTGAAGAGTCTAATCTTCCAAGAGATATTTTACAGTTATCTAATTTTTCTCTTTTTTTTCTAGACTTCACTCCTGCACTGCTGCTCCTAGTGCTCACTTGTCCTTTATGGCAGATCAGCCAATCTGTGCCACTGATGGGAATGCAAGACTCCTGTGTATTATACGCAAGAACACTGCTCCAGAACATCACGGATGTACTCAACCAGGTAGGCCTACAACGAATGCAAATCCACAGGGTTTTTTTCTTACAGTTTACATTTTATTAAATATTACTTGTCCTCAAACAGAAAACCCTGTTTAGTGGAATTGACTGCACGAAGCAGAACATGGAGCTGTACAAAAAAACCAGCACACCATCAGCGTGTGCACCACAGGTACCCACTTTAAATACCAGATTGCTTCCATTTTGTTTCAGGATACATTGTGAAATGGAAACAAGACATAACAAACATTTGATAAGTCTTTTTTAGCTGTGCCTCTGATTACTTAACTGTGTTTCCCCCACAGGGATCAGCATGCTCAGAAATCACTACATCAGGATTTGATCAGGTAGGTTTTTGTGCCACTTCATCATTTTTTTCTTTACTTTATATTCTTGATGAACATGTTAAGGTCTAGACATGGAAGCCAAATAATTCCAAGAAAATCTAAAATGATGTTTGACATTTATTGTGGTTGTGCTTGCTGTGTTTAGAGCTCATGTTTGAAAAACATTCGGGAGGATCTGAGGTACTATGACGAATTTCTCGCAGCGCAGCCTGTTGGTACTCTTCTGTTCAGTCTCAGGGAACTCATGAAGGTATGTGATTGTACACAATTATTATCATTTTTACTGTGATTTTACATAATTCTCAATAAATAAATGCAGACTCTTTCATAAAATTACTCTCTGAATGTTGTTTTATCGTACTGTGATTTGCCAGGGTACTAAAATAAATTTTAAAATCTTAACAAAGGAGAAATCACAAACTACCAACATTTACATTATTTATATCATATAAGAATTTTTTTGCTCTCAACAGAACTGCTTCGGAATATTTCCGGCATCAGATTCGACCTTAAGGGAGGTAAGAGATCTATTTATTTTTAAATCAAGCTTGATTTCACACTTCTTCGGGTCTTTCTCATTAATATTTTGAAAAAGAAATTTTAGGCTTGTTAGGGAAACAAAATTTAATTACATAAATGTTTCAAATCATTTATAATGTTTCTGTGTTTCTTTAAGGCTGCTGCAAACATCGGAACCTCCTTCGACCAAAGACTTCACCTCTGCAAAGTGCTGAAGGGCTTCCAGGTCCGTGCCATCACAATAAACCGAGTGATTGCGTACATGACCTCTGATGAATACACTAAATGAATCGTCACTGAGCTCCAGAACAATACTCAAGAGGCTCCAGAAAGAAATTACAGAAACTACGGTGACAGTCAGTTAATGTTGCTGTGACAGAAAACACTTCAATATACTTTAAAGTTTCATAAATTACTTAACTCATATCTTAAAATTGACGACTTATATTTAACTGTGTTTACTGACTTGAAAATGATATTTATTTATTTATTTTATTCTGGACTATTTATTTTCAAATGTTGAACATGTTGTTATTTATTTGATTCTAAGAATCATTGAATAAATATTTTTTCCTGCATACTACCTGCTGGTTTACACTTTTTTTGTTCACTGATTAATTAATTTATTTTTTTCACTTTAAATATGTTACAACAAGATAACTGCTTTAACTCTTTATAAGAATCTAAAGACATGGTTAGTTTACGGTCAAGCTTGAAAACAATAAAAAGCATTTGTGGACTATAAGAAAAAAATATTCCTTAATACATTTTAAACAACAAAAAAATGTAGATTGCACATTGATGGATTTTGTTTTGTTTCTTTGTTTTTGCCACAGAGCAATCACAATGCTCTATGTTTCCTATAAACATGTAGCAAACTAAACCCACCATGAAGAACATTTACAAAGAGACCACAGTATAGTGTTTGTTCACGCTTCATTTGGAAATCCCCAAGTTAAGATAATGACAGTCAGGTGACTATTATTGTCATGATAAAATAGTGATAATAAAATGCCAATAAAACGTGGTCTGATATCAAGAAGGAAAGTCAATCAGTATCTGTCCAAGGGGTTAAATTAAACTTAAAAACTGGATTATGACACTTCATTATGGTGCCATTACAGTCAATGTAATAAGAAATGCATCAAATAGTTAATCTGTTAAGACCAAGATTTACAGAAAGAATCATTATTGTAATTGTTATTTAGTATTATTGAATAACCATGAACTAAAACATGTTCTGATTTTAACACTATATCCACAAGCAGGTAATTAAATAATAATAAATAAATCCAATCTTCCATATCTGTGAGACGCACATGTGTGTGAACTTCAGTGATTAGCCATTAATTTAAAGGTGAAATTAGAGTCAGGTGCTTTCAGTCAGCAGGGTGCGAGTCAGCTATGAGTCAGCAGCCTGTGTTTACTAAAAAAACATTCAGAAAAAAAATCTAATCTTCCCAACATGTGTTTGTGGAAGTGTTTTACGATAAAAACAAACAAGATTTCAGAGTTGTTGATAAGTATGGACACAACCAATCCACAATCGGACAGATTTCCTACTGCAAATGGAGGAAAGCACCTATTCCGGGGTTGGGAGGTCACAGTGGGTAACCTTTAAGCAGCTAAAACCCCCTCACACATTCATCTTCATGAACACAGTGTTACCTGTGGAGAAAGAAGAACACTGCATTTCAGAAGAGGAAACGTCACTCATCTGTGAAGCTATATAGTAGTGACATCATGCTTTGGGCTCGTTTTTGTAGCTGTACTTTGATGAATAAATTTTAAATTATAGCAATAAAAAAGAAGGTGCGGGTCATGCAGCAAGACTGCAACCAAGTCTTCAGCTTGATCCAACTGAAATGTGGAATGAGCTGAAGTCAGCAGTTAACATGAAGAAATCAACAAGTGTCCTGAAAATGCATTGTATGGATTGAAATTGGTTAGAAGTACTCCAAGACAGTGTGCAGGACTGATCAAGAGCTGACTGACCAGGAAGTGTAAGGCTGCACTTACTGCTCCACAAGGCTGTACACCAGACACTTCACATGTTGCCACTTAAATATATGTAATGTTCAATCTGTTTTTGTCTCTTTTATTTAATTTTGTTCCCTTTTTTTACTTTTAGGACTTTATTTTTTATGTTTTGTGTCATATTTATACAGAAAAGTCCACACAAAATTATTAACAATGAAATACCGAGATAAGCTTGTTTTATTTCTCATTATAATTGCAGGTTTTAGTCATATCCAGGCTGTGACGACATTCAGGATACAGCACTTCCATGTAACACGATATATACTGGGTGTTTCCTAAATGATGTCATAGATTATGCAGGGTTCTGGGTGTGTGCAGTAGCGCATTGATTTCTCACAATATCAACTACTGTATTCGTTATTTACAAAGGAAAAAAAATCCGAACATGCCACACTTTCAGTTTCGATATTGAATTTAGTGTAGGTTGCTTAGACATGCTTGTGCAACAGACAAACAGGATACTCTAAAAAACCATCGTCATCGTACTTGTGAGCGTGTAAAACGCTGTTGATGTTTTCTTGACTCGAACACAAACTTAATTGATTTAATCAGGTCAATGCCCTAAAGTGCCACCTGAAAGTTACACAGGTTAATTGTGGGAACGATGGTTTGAAAGCAGAGGTAAGGCGAACTGTTTATTCATAAAACCGAACTGAAAATGAAATATAACTTTGTTTCCGTCCGCATCCCTTCCCTGTTCGTTTGAATTGTCACAGCTGACATTTGTGGCTTATGAGGCTGAGAAAAGAGGTGCGACATTTTTGCCACAGAAACATGTGAGGTAGACAAAAAAAAACCATTTAAAAAGGGGAAAAAAGGATCACAATCAGGCACAGAAGATAGAATGAGATGGAGGTCCAAATACATGTGATAACATGATAGGAAAGAAAGCACCACACAAGCAGAAAATACCTTGTTAATTCATTTAATACTATGTAAATGTATGTAGTTTCATCAGTATAGACTTAAAAGTGTTTATGATGGGGCAACCTGAATGTAGACTAAGGGGGAAAACCCAGGTTAAAGAAGCCCCACCTGCTTCCCCTTCTAGTTTATAAATGTAATTTTTTTTTTTGTTTAGTTGGCAGGTTCAGTTGGAATTAAATCAGACTATTTTTTTATTTACTTTAGGTAGTTATTAAGTAATGTCATTTCACGAACATCCCAGTAGAGCTGACGTAATAAATTGGTACTAAAATCGTGAGGCTCAAGACAAACTTCAGTGCAAAAACAGTCACTTCTAAACAGAGGAATGAAGTCATCATTACATCATCCAATCCCTGTCGACAAACTGACTTTAAGCTGTTTTAGTGCCACCTGGTGGAAAATATATACAATAGCATTTATATTTTCTAAACGACCACACAATCGAAATGAATAAAATTATGCCGAAAACAAGGTTTTCACTTGTTGCACTTTAGTTAAACTTGTTGTTTAGCAAAAAATCACTTTTGTGTCGTCACGTTTCAAGTAACGGGCACGCATGCTCAGTGAAACGGTTATAATCAGTCAAACCAGGTGTGTTGGAGAGCAATCACTTACAGCGGTGGTGCTTTTTCTTTCAGAGGCTGTGTTGTCGGGGGACTTATCACTCCTTCCAAAAATCTGACTAAAGCATGGACTGTTACCTGCACGGCCTCGTTTCTTGGTGCTTTATCATTTTGTATTCCGTTTGCGCATTGGCACAAAGCAGCCGGTTAGTTCACAGCAGCGAGTCAAGCGTGGCAAACTCCTTGAGCCAGGGTGGGACATATGGCCGCATCCAGCCTCAGTTTGGTGCGGTAAAACAGAAACCGAGCACGGAGCACCGGGAGCGCCCTCGTCCGGTCACGGTAAATTGCCAACCGGATGCCATGGAGGTCGTGGTGCAGGCTGACATGTTTGACACAGGCCTACAGGTGGACGGCGGACATCTGAGACTCGGCTCAGTTTCCGCGGGTGAGGAGAGAGTATGCGGAGCAGTCCCATCGGGAGAGGCGGAGTTCACCATCCGGGCCCAGCTGGTGGATTGTGGAACAAAGCTCTCAGTAAGCACTGCTAGTTCTCTGGAGCGTGGCTCAGTCACTGCTGTGTTCTGGTCAAAAGTTTCTCCTTTTACAAAACAAAATGAAGTGTGAGTTGCAGACTAAAATGTTAACATTTTCTTTCAGTCCACAAAAGAGAAGCTTATCTATGCCAATGTGCTCGTCTACTCACCTGAGCCCTCATCTGATGGTTTGCTTAGGCTGGGTGGAGCTGCTATTCCAGTTGAATGTCATTACAAAAAGTATGCCTATGCACATGAACAGAAGTTTGCAGTGTGCTGTGGCAATCTGTGTGTCTGTGTGAAATCTGTCTGTTTCCAGGAAGTATTCTGTAGGTGGCATTTCCCTGCATCCCACCTGGGTTCCACTTGTTGCAACAGCTTCAGCAGAAGACCAGATAGACTTTCATCTGCTTCTCATGACCGGTATTACAAGGATGACAGCCATGAAACATTGTTCTGCTGTTGCTAAGAGTCATACTTAATGTCATCACACAAAGATTCATCTTTAAAATGCCATCACAGGTTTTAGGAATATTCATTAGAGGCTTACAAGTACTTTTATTTTTTTTAATTGTTGCCATCTTGCAGATGATTGGACGTTTCAGAGGGGGTCTTATACATATTTCCTTGGTGACTCGGTTCATTTTGAAGTCTCTGCTGTTATTGGTAACCACATGCCCCTGCGAGTGTACATTGACCATTGTGTTGGCACAGCAACTCCTGATGCAGACGTAGCATTAAGATATGATTTTGTTGAGCATGGGTGAGTTCTACTACTAAATCTTTAATTCTCAATAAAGTGGTCTATATTTCCAGTAAAACTCATATCATGTCATAGGCTTTCATTTTTAAATTGTCTTTATTTTTTTTACATAACAGATGTCTTACTGATGCTTACCTGACAAACTCCAGCTCGCGTTTTCTGCCAAGAACTGAGGAACACAAGCTCAGATTCCAGCTAGAAGCCTTCATTTTTTACCAATCACCCAGCAACCAGGTTGACAGTAAATAATGGCTTTCCACAGTACATATGTTCAATATGAGACCTGTGTGTTTTACTGTAATATACAGTTGGACCCATAATTTGTCAAATCAAACATGCTATTTTTGTAGTTTTGCTTCTTTACAACACCACAGTGGATTTTTAAATCAATGTGCCATTGAAAGCTTTCGACTCTAATTCAAGGGTTTCACCCAAATTTTTGCATTGTTGTTTAAGAATAACAATAATTTTATATGTAGTTGCACACTTGGCCAACAGGCAGTGCTCTCTCTTTGTTTTTATGAAAAATGGAGACCTCATATCTGAAGCTGATTTAAATTGTTGAGTTTGTATTTGATCTTTTCACTAGAAGTTTAAATATAAGGGCCAAAGAAATGTCTGTGCATATGAAGGTAGCCATCATTGGGCCATGTCTTTGGACAGATGAAACAAAGAAACTATTCTTATCTTGTGCATATATGGGAGAAGAACAAAAATGGGTTTAGTCAAATGCTGCAAAACCGATCAGTGCTTCACAGTGGAAATGGGATAATGACCTAAAGCATACTGTAGAAGCTACTCAAGAGTTTCTCAGAGCAAAGAAGTGGGATGGCTGTTCTGCAGTGGTGTCCTTAGTGACTTAATCTCAACTGTCTTTGGCCAAATTATGTCCCTAACTCTTGTCTCATTCACAGGTTTATATAACCTGCCATGTAAAGGCTGTTCCAGCCACAATGACTGCCACCTCACAAAACCGGGCCTGCTCTTTAACTGAGAACAGGTACCAAAATCATGTCATTTTTATGTGCAGCAATGGTTAGTTGCCCATTTGTGCTACCATGTTATCAGAAAATAAGTCATGATGGACAAAATCAAAACGATGTCTCTAAAATCACTAAAATCTAAAAGTACAATATATTTAGTTTGTTATATCAGATTTCACAGATGGGTAATTTTATTTTACACATGTAAAATTTCACATTATCCAGGTGGCGTTCAGTCGACGGGAATGATGAGGCATGTAGGAGCTGTAATATTGCCCACCAGGTTGAAACTCAGTCCACCCAACCTCCTAAAACTACTATGAATGCCAAAGCAGGGCCCACCTTGTCTTCACTGGAAGGTTTAGTCCAGAACAGTCCCAAACATCATCCAGCAACTTATGTCCGTTTCCGTCCAAGATTACACCAGCGCAGGCACACAAAACATGAGCAATCCTCTGCTAAATTAATGAAGGGAGGAACAGACTATGTAGCACGTGAGTACAATCTTAAATCAGTGGGTTTCTGCTATTAAACACCTTTTCATTAAAATTGGATTGCTGTTGAACTTGTATTTCAGAGATTTAATAATTAAACCTTGAGTGGAGCTCAAAGAAACCTGAGTGAGACACTGTGATCTGTAATTTATTTTTATTTTTTCCCTGTTTTTACAGGGAGCCTCCAGCTGGGACCCTTAACTGTGCTGCCATTCAGTCACCTCATCACAAGTTTAGCAGACCCAAAAACAGTAGTTTCAAACAAGACCACCTGAGACTCGGGAGGCTTTACTGGAGAGTGAGGGTTAAAATAAAGATTTCTCTGCTGACTTTACAAACATGTTGTGGATGCTGTACACAAACCCCATGAATGTAGCTCATCCTGTGCACTAGAACACAATCAGGCCCGTTACATTTTTCAAATAAAGTTTTGTCTCAACTTCTCCAGCCATTTAAGTGTGCTGCTTGCCGTCAGTTTCTTTAAATTATGTATTTTGTACCTCAAATAACTCTTTGCTATAGACAACAAACATGAACAAATCCACAACATCCTGTAATTTTCAGTCTGAACTTGATATGGAGCTAGCAAATAATTTAATTAGCATCGGGTTTTTAAGCACTCAAGCTCATTAGCCCCGAGCAACAGAAGTGGATGTCAAAATGATGCATTACTTGTGTACTTGAACGCAAACAATGCATCCTTTTGCCAGCTGTAAAGATTCATCTAACATGCCAACCATTATCAATTAAGAAGATATGCAGACATGCTATTAGAGAGCGCTTCCTTCCATTACTACCCTCAGCCTACTCATGTAACCACATTATTGTCACAATGAGGGGTATTTGATGCAATATAAAATCCTGGCTTTTCAGATATATCCAGTAACGCATTAGTCACAGCTCCCTGGAGAGATGGATTACTGAAACTGTTGCATCTTTGTCTTCTAAATTTTTATTCATAAAAGAGCAGCTTTACACTTTATCAGTAAATATGTTTAATAAACATTAGAAAGCAGAGGTGGGACCAAGTCATTGTTTTGCAAGTCTCAAGTAAGTCTCAAGTCAAGTCTCAAGTAATGTCAGGCAAGTCAGAGTCGAGTCTCAAGTCACTGGTCTAAAAGTCCGAGTCAAGTCACAAGTCTGAAACTTTGAATTTCAAGTCCTTTCCAGTCTTTAAAAAAAAACAACGAAAAAATAATGTTGCAGTTATGCTAAATGTAAATATTAGACCATGTAATTTTAAAATCTGTGTTTTTCTCAACACATGACAAAATAGTGAACTTAGAAAATATACACAAATTGTGAAATTGCACCTCTTTAAAATGCAGCTCAATTAAACCTAGCTCCAAGAATAATTTTCACCGACAGTTCTGAGATAAGCTGCATGTTATTCTTGGATGCGGTTGTAGGACCAGCTTTAAAATCGCATGACAAAAATATCATACACATTAAAAAAAACTGTATCACCAACGTAGCCTGGACAACATTTGCTAGTTAGATGAAGTCAGCTATCTCATCGTAGCATATTTATATGCATATTTATAATCATACGGTTCTTGGAGTGAGTGCATACACTCATGAAGTTTAGTAACTTCAGGTCACTGCAACAAGCCCAGGTACAGTTTACCGACGGATGGGTAGTGGTAGTAGTGGGATGGGTAGTAGTGGAAATAATTTCTGGTACCCATCACAGAAATGTAGCAGTGACAATAATACTGTATGCTGTAATCGTACTGGGCAATTAGTGATACAAAAAACCTGTTTTATCCTGTGAATAAAAGTATATGTTTTTGTCAATGTACCATAATAACAGAAGCGAAACGCAATATTGTGTCAGGACAATTCACTATTTATGCACAATAAATAAAGGAGCATAGCGCGACAATTTCTGTTCAGCGCCAGACTTGCTTGTGACCTATATCACCAATTATGTTAAGAAAAATGACGCATTAACTACTAAAAAACACTGACCTTCGTGTAAATGCTTGGAGCAGACTAACCTGTGAGCTGGAGGGTTCTGGGACGTTATATTTGATCATTGAATGGCTGCAATCCAGGCCATCCGTAGGGTCTTTGTTACTTCGGAAACATGGCTCGAACAATTTCTCTTCAACGACGTAATCCGATAACAACCGATCTCTTTACCCGTCGGCTTCCCGTGGCTGTCATGCGACCGGCTATTGCAGTTAATAATACAACAGCTTCTTGACATTTTTGTGTTTCTTTTTATCGCTGTATAACTGATTTTAATTGAAAGCCTGCGTGCGCTAGTACCGCTTGCCACGAGTTCCCAGAATCCTTTGCGGTTCTACCCGTGAATGACGTCACATTTTCAATCTCTATATAATATGCATGTTAAATTTTATATTTGGGGTAAAATATCAAGTCTTTTCAAGTAAACCGGTTCAAGTCCAATTCAAGTCCCAAGTCATTGGTGTAAAAGTCCAAGTCAAGTCACAAGTCTTAGAACATTATTTCAAGTCAAGTCTAAAGTCATAAAATTAATGACTCGAGTCTGACTCGAGTCCAAGTCATGTGACTCGAGTCCACACCTCTTTTAGAAAGTGTCACTTCTGTGCTTTTGTGTAGCAGCCTTTTAGGGTTTTAGCAAACACCTTCCAAGAGCAGCACTTCCCTAGTAGCACTTATTTCATCATGTACGGATCATCTTAAATGGACGTCCGCTGAACATTGCGGCCTTTTAAGGGGGTGGCCTGGCTTGACCCCTTGATGTACACAAAGTGGTATTAATATTGCAAATGGAATTTTTTTTTTTGTGCTCGTGCCAAGTGGAGCATTTATGCTCTTTGGATTTTGTGGTGTCAGCATCTCGGACAGCGCCCCTTGTTGTTGTCCTCGGTGGGCGTGATGAGCGCTGTCCGCGGTGCTGAAACAGTCTGCACGGGCCACTTTGTTTTCAGCGTCCCCTCCCATCTCCGTGATTAATTGCCATTCTTCAGCCTTTCTGACACGACTTGTCGATTTCCCGGGCGCCTGTTTACTTGCATATCAGATGAACAAGCCACTATATGTATGCTGTTTACGAGTTGCTGTACCAATAAACCTGCTAAGTGCATAACAAATCAGGAGCGCACTGAAGTAGCACTTAGGAGTTCAGTGCCACTGCTTTATTAGCATATTCATGCGTTGCAGGGGTTACAGATGCAGTCCAGATCTCTGCCTGATCGTTTTCAGTCGGGGAATGCTTACAGTTTATCGTCTGCCGATTGGTACTGTTAATACGTAGACTTAAGATTGTTGATTACCCACCCTGGTCCGTCGTTTTATCCATGCTCTGGGGATGCGGTGAGTGGATAATGCTCTGCGTCAGTGTTTCAGTCCGGGCATTTGCGTCGTCTCGCCTGCATCCTGTTTCAGGGCTTTAGCTGTTGTCTCTCACTGGGTTGTTTTATCCCGTTGAACACATCGGCGATGTTTTCCCTCAGAAACCAACTGCTGGCGTTGTTCACTACTTGCCTTTTTGTTCACACGGTTGTTGATTGCAGCCGGAGATGCGGAGACGTCCTTTGCAGAAATGATCAGATATGCTGCACGCAGGGAAACAACACTTCTGTTGTCACCTGTTGCCCGGAGTTGGTGAACTATACGTACTACAGCATCGCCATGGTCACCCGAAAACTTTCTGGAATACTTATTCTGCTGCTTCTCTTCGCGTTGGGATACTTTGTCCAGAGGGTGCTGTGTTCAAGATCAAGGCAGGACATCCCACCTCAAAATGGACAGCCAGCGGCCACCACATCGCAAGAAATGCTTATGGAGAGCTGTACACCGGACAGCTCGGCGGATCCAGCTGCCGCTGCGCATTTGCCAACATACGATGAATGCAAACATCTGCCGACATATGAGGAGACGGTTCGGGACGGAAAGAGATCGACGACCGGAATCCTGTGACGGACAAGCTACAAGGCGCGAACACGTAGCACTATAGATTCAAGTATTCGATATTCGAGATATTTGTCACTATAGTGCGCATTTTTGGAGAAGAACGCACAAATTATCGCCAGGTGAATTTCCATACAACATGAACTGTATGCCTCTGGAAAATGTTTTCATCCAATTCCTCCATTTCTTCCAAAAAAAAGTGTGTCCAAGTGAGTGTTCAGGTCTAGCTTAATTTTCTGCTAAATACTCTCAGCACTGAGGCTCGATTTATTATCATATCGCATCTAATGCTTCATAGATTCGATGTGATATGATATAACAAAGATAAAGAAAACAAAAAACAAGTATCTGCTCTTTAATCAGCCAGACTCTAATACAGCCTATGAATACAGTCAGCATTTACCACATTTAGATTGTTTTTGCAGACTAGCCATTTAGAAAGCGAAAAGCTAATCAGTGGATTATCAGCATCTATCATTTCTTACATAAGTGAAGTGAAACACTAGCCAAAGGAGACTGTTTACAGCCGAGAGTCAGCGCAACGCAACTAAATCATCCAAACCTATTTGCACTTGTCTTTGTTGCGCTTTTCCCCTGGGTTGACGATGCTGTCAGTGAGATACACGACTGTGAGATAACAGAATTGCGTTTAATAATTAAAAGGAGATACGGATATGCAGTTTCTAAACGCACACCTAATAAACAGCTTACCTGTTTATATGATTAGTGCATGTCTCCGTGGGCGTAAGAATCATAGAAATGTAACCAAAACATGGCATTTCTTTAAATACGATTTATTGTTGATATAAAGGAATTAAAGCAGAAGGTAGTGTCAGAGCTCATTCGTCATATTGTCAAATAACACATTGCTTATAAATAAATGTTAATGTTTGGTGTTTGTTCTGAGGTAGTGCACTGTATCCTTGATATTGTCTTTCACTGCACCGGGCTCTGACGGAAGTTTGACCACTTGGACCACTCGTTTAAAGGCCTCCTCAACTCCAAATCCCGTCGACGCAGAGCATGGCTGAACGAAACAATCCCGCTCCTGGCAGATCTTTCTCATATTGAATCTGTCCTTCATTTCAGTGACATTCAGCGCGCCGTCGACGTCCTGTTTGTTGGCGAGAAGAATCAGCGGACGGCCCCGGAGCTCATCATTTCTCAGAGTTCTTTCCAGCTCCCTTTGCGCCTCGTTCAGGCGCTCCTGGTCGGCACTGTCCACAACGAACACGATAGCTCCAGCGTTCTGGTAGAAATTCGGCCAGTGGTCGCGCATGTTCCCTTGACCGCCGACATCCCAGATGGTTATAGCTATTTTTCTCCTGTTCTTTCTGGCCTCGAGCATTTCCACGTTGAAGCCGATGGTAGGGACGGTGCTGACACTAGTGTTGTGCTTCAGTTTGTAGAGGAGAGTCGATTTTCCAGCGTTGTCCAGACCCAGAAGAAGAACTTGCACTTGAGGTTTGGAAACCCATAATCCCATGGTGAAGTGCAGATACAAAGGCTGTTAACTGACGCGGGACAGTCACATCCTCCGCACTGTGCCCGTCTGACGCGGTGTTTGCTTAGTGCGTTTACCGAGGTTTAATGGATAAGCCATTAGTTCCCTGCTAAGGCACTGTGTTCTGATAAGGCGTCACACCAGAGGGCAAAGTTTCCCGTTCCCCAGTTACACTTTTATTGGTCATGTATTCCATCACTTTATGTTTGTTATCCGAAGATATCAGGCTGACTAATGTGCATTCGTAAAAGTGTCAAAAGCGCACTGAGAACAAAACCGGGTACTCAAACACTTAAATATTAAAAACTAAATAATAGCCAATTGCACCAAACCAGTTAAAGTTAAAAAGGACCGTAGTGGAAGGTGCCTTAGTGACTGGGATGCCTCAAACTGTTACAACATTTCGAAATTTGAATGACATGTCCAATCACGGAATTAAATAAGTGATACGTAAATTAATAAATAAATAAATAAAACGTCGAAGCTCTTCCTGTTTGCATACACACAGTTCTTGTATTCGAACAAATTTCTACACGGGCTTGTCAGCCATGTTAAATATGAGATGGATGTTTCAACGCTGACATGCACATTAAAAAAATCAACTCAGATTCCAGTGCTTCTAGAAAACCAGAAGCAGCCAAACATCATAAACTTGAGGTCACGTCACGCACAACTTGCTTTTACCCCTTGTGGACATTCCGTCCTAAATCAAGGTCACTCCATCACATCCAAAATGCCATCGTTATTTTAAAATATTGTATTTTAATACTCGTGTATGTTGTATAGCACATACACGCGTAATTATAAACAGAAATAAAAGTCAAATAATTTTTAAAAAAGGAAAGTGGACAAAATCAATAATGGTTGGTCAGCCATTGGTAGGGTGCAGGTTTTACCATGACACCATCGACCAAAGCATTACAGCCAGGCCCCTTCCCTTTGTTTACTCTGCTTCACATCATTCAGAATAATAGAGCACCCAAAGACATAGACTCGGTGGCTAATCACCTCCCCTCACCATCCCCCTCTCAGTCTAACACTGAACATGTAAACAGAATAAAGAAACATCCGTTCATCTCAATGATCCGTCCAGCCAAATCCTCGGTAAGGAGAAGGTCGATTGAATCCACCTCACTGCATTGCGGGCGGGCACAGTGGAGGCTCACCTCACAGCAGGAAGATAAATCAACAACATCTGCTACTCTGTAAGATGCTCAACTGATTCCACTGATTAAATCATTTGTATTTCAGTTTTTTGTATCAAGATCTGGACCATTTCTCCTCCGGCTTCACCCACACCCCGCCGGTTGGGTTATCCATCACGTACACCAGTCCTCCGGTGTCACGGCTACGCAGGGGCCAAGAGTCGAGTTCTGATTTCTGCCTTGTCCGGGGGGAAGAGTGAAGACAGGCCGACTGATTGGTCACCCTCTTCTGAAAGCGGACAACTGAGCCTGGGGTAGAGCATGTGTCCGCTTTCTGGCACATGTCCGCTGCGCCATCGCTCTGAAAAATCGCACGGGCTTCAATGGAAGATTTGGAGCCATGCTGTCCCATGTTGTTTGGAACTTCGAGAAGATTCCTAAAAACGATCTAAGGGGGGGGTTTTTTAAGCCAGAAGTGGTGTATTTCTGCTTGTTAGTGAATCTCACGTGTCTTCCACGCGCACTGATCTCTCGTATAGCATGCCAAATTTAAATAAACAGCGGCAAAGCGTTCCCGTAAAGCCGATGAGTGACGCTGTTGATTTTTATAGTTATTAGACCACACTGGTCTTAGGAATTTGGATGAAGTCGTGTGGAGGCTATTCTGAGTTTGGCCACCTGGTGCAGAGTGTCACTGAACTTGACATCGCTGAGCTTCAAGGCTGAAGACTGCGGTGTTGAGTTACCTTGCAGACGGCAGCTCTGAGAGTGAGAGAGCTATTTGTGGTCTGGGAGAAGCATCCCAGAAACGCTCGGGTCACGTGTTTTCCCTCAATCTTAGTGTGACCTCACCCTCCTAGCCTTTGTGACTGTTGTTAGCTAGATTCTTTAAAAGAAATGTCTTGAGGTAAACATATGAGAAGCTGTTTGCATCTCCCCAAAATCTATATTTGCAACGGAAGGCACTTAAGACTGGAGTGCTCCAGTGGAGCTCTCCAACAGACCTGGCAGCAGGTGATGTGCATTGCATTTAATATATGATAAAATGTGGAAAGAATAAACACATCCAAATTGATCATACCTGTCATGAGATGATGGAGATGAAAACGGTTGATATATTTCAGAGGAAAGAGTTTAATGCTTACAACTTTCTCACGTTAAAATCACGGGTATTTGTTTTATTGTAAACTTCTGCTCATGTACAGAAGGACAAAACTGAAAATACATCATACTGGTTTGGCAATCTGCCTGAGACATCCAAAAAACATAACAATAAATAAGGCATTGGGTAAACTGTTAAAATAAAAGAAAGAAAACAAAAGGAACAAAACTCCCCTCTCTCGACTGATGAAGTCATGATACACAGTGGTAAAAGGTGAATTTAAAACAGCAGTAAATCAAGCACGGTTTACGGTAACTTTCCTTGACAGACTGCGTCATTGACACCAGTTGTATTGCTTCGGGAGCATATCGTATTTCTAATCACAAGCATTCTGGCTGCAGCTGTACAGTTCGTGATGCGACATCGTTTAGTCTTTCAGTCTTTCGTGGTCGAGGTGTGTCCGTTGCACCTCCTCGCTTCGTGTGCTTCGCAGGTCGAAGACAGCCACCAGTGTCCGTTGCTGCACGCCGTTGGGTCATTCGTTCGTGAACATGGTTAAGCTGAAGCACATGCCCTGATACAGACAGTGTAAGTCCACTTGAATGGAACAGTTTGCGTTTCCTCCGTAGCCTCGCAAACAGGTGAGTGTCGGGCTCGACGTAGAGTGAAACCCGCTTGCGTTGCTGAGGGTAAACAGTGTTTACGTTTGCTGATATGTAAGAATTTACCATTCCAAAAAATAAACATCTGAAAAGTGCATTTTTTTTTAGAACCATATGTATTTCTGTGGAAGTTACATGTATAAGCCACAACATTTAAACCACTGACAAGTGGAGCAAGTAACCTTGATGACATCTCACCCACTTAAACACTGCTGCAGACCAAGAATGGCCTCTCCCAGCAAGGCAACGCACTTTCAACCACTATATAAAACTGCCTACGAATAACTCCAGGGACCCCAAAATCAAGAGCCAACTGGGCATCAGATTAGAGCCACCACCGTGAAACCCACATGAGCCAAAGCATCCAGTGCCAACATCCCTGTCCCACACACCAACCTCTCAGAATTCCAGTGAATACACTCTGATGGATCAGAGGTGTTTGGCAAGGAGGATCCACACAATATTCGATAGGTGGTTATAAGATTGTGGCTCATGTGGTGTATGTGTGTGTTGTAGTTAAAGTCACATTCCACACACAAATTTCACTTTTGAGTATCACACACCTTCTACAGACTTGATAAATTTCTTTCAAAATGTTACGTTTCAGCCTTTATAGTCACTCGGTTAGGGTAATGTTGATTAAGGATTCTTCAGAGGTGAAGAAAATAACACCAGGTTTCCCAGGTGTGGATTGAAACAAGCCCCAGACTAAAAGCAAAATTAAATAAAGATCAACAGTGATTAAAGTTTATGGTTTAGGATCAGGCTTAATCCATGTCTGGGAACGAGATGTAAATGTTCAAATAGCTGAAGAAACATCTGAGTCCACTCTATTGGAGATCTTGAAGGATAAGAACCAGAACGGATTTTTTGTTGTTGTCAATTTTAATGCAATGAAACAACTGACCCTCAACATTAAAACACATTTTGAAAAAAATATGGACATTCAGATCATCTTTATGCCTATTCTAAGTTGATTAAATTGATGTGCAATATTAAAAAAAGGCTTATTTAGCATTTATTTGGTCAATGAATTATCAGATACTCCAAAATTGACTTCAGGCATCACTTTAAAAAAAGATATTTCATTTAAAGATGTTTAAAATGTGTGTCACCTAAAACGAAAATTTTCAGCTCAATAAGCCACGAGCCCTTGTCACTGCTTACCTTCTACCCCCTTCTCTTTATGTGACTGCTTAGTTTTAAAAATCTGCTGTACTGAGCATGAATTTTAAATAAATGCAAAAACAATAAATCTCCCAAAGCTTTTACCGTCACTCCTCAAGCCACAAAATAGGTGCTTAATACTCAAAAGTCATATGTGTGTATTGTCATCAGAAATTAAGTAGAGGTATGGATCCACTGGAGTCTTCTTACATTTGAGAAATTATTATTCCTGTTGGAAAGTCTAACAAATGCATACAATCAGAGAATCATCAAAATGCAGCAAGCCGGGTGGTGTTTTTGCAGATGGACAGTAATTGTTGTGCAGGCACTGGTTGAAGCCTTCTCTGAAGAAGCCTCCAGTGGACCTGTACCATTCGTGTGCGTGTGCATGTACAGTAAACAGCAGTGATGTCATCACAGTCTAATGTGTGCTGGTTTAAAAGACCCCACCCCCCTCCCCTGTGTCTGGTAGTCTTGGTACTGTACTTCAATATTTTAATCAATTCCTCATCCGTTTAGCAGATGGCTGTGAACTGTATTGAATTTAAATGCCCCTTTTCTCCATCAGGTCAAATTAAATTGAGCTTCATTTTCTCATATCATTGCATGTGTGTGTGTACATTTCTCTGTATGTGTGTGCATTAGTTAAAAGCCCAGTCGAAATCTATACTTCTCCCAGTCCTTCCGTGATGATGTACTTACTGATACATCCAGAAGATGGGAGGAAAAATATACTGATCATGACGCAAGCTTTAAACTCGACCCTCACCTACTCCCCTGCCTTGCTGTTCCCCCCTGCTCCACTTTTAAACTTCACTACCATGACGGTGATGTTATCAGGGCAGCCACGATAGAAAGACTGTAGGACGATGCTCTTGGCACCAAAGTGAGGCTCGTCCAGGCGCTCGCGGACAAAGCGCACTGCCTCCTCGTTACTGAAGGCATCCCACAGGCCATCAGAGGCCAGGATCATGAACTCTGGCTGCAGTTTGTCCAGGTCAAAGGTCATTATGTCGGGGTCGGGAATGACTACGTTAAGGTTCTTCAGTGGGTAATCCCCGAGGGAGCGGGACATAGCGAGGATTCCCTGGACTCTCCACGATCCATTAAAACTGATGAAGCCTCCTAAAAGTAAAAAGAGTAAAAATTCAAATTTAAAGTTTAAGAAATAAGTTTAATCACAACCTATTTCTAACACTGCATTAAATTTAACTCAGTGATTTCCCAGAACAGACCAACAGATGGCGACAAAGGACCCCACAGCAACAGCAGGTACACAATGCCTAAGCTTTACATTACACTCTTATACTCATTATTTACCTGCCCTCTTGATTCTCTTGCGCTCTTTAAGCTGATACGGCTTGTGGTCATGTGATAGGGCGACAGCATTCCCATCTTTGTCACACAACACACCACGCGAGTCTCCAACGTTGGCCACTGTGAGCTCTCTATCTGACAGCAGCGCCATCAGACATGTCGTTCCTGTGTGGGAAATTCAAAGAGAAGACAAAAACAAAAATCCAAACACTAATCATTAGTGATTTTTGTACTGTAACCAGCTACAAGTTAAAAAAAAAAACCTTAGAATTGTTACAGGCACATCTTTGTGATCTTATATTATCCTTTAACTTTTTTATTTTAATCACACTACAAAATATAACAAATCATTTTTATGCCAGATTAACAGTAATACTTAAAACTAGATTTTGTTTTGTTTATGCTGGCTTTTGAGAACGTAACTCATGACTTCAGATAGCTCCAAATATTTGATTAGGCAAATTTTTTTATTCCAGCTGCCCCTACTGATGCAAAACTCAAGGGATTTGTTTTGCTGCTTCGCAAACCTGTGCACCACTACACTACAGCAATGCACACAGTCGATATGTTTCAAGTATGGGGTGTTTTTTGTTGTTGTTTTTAAGATTTATTTTTTGTATTTTCCCTATATTGTACAATGTAGAGGGGTGGACAGAAAAGCAGGAAGAGGATGGGGGGATGACTTGCAGCAAACGCCACTCATCCCAGTGAGCTATAGCAGCACCTTTCCTGTAATGAATTTATTTTCACACTACCACAGAGGGCTTTCAGAGGATAAAACTTAAATTACACCTTAAAGAATATGCTCGATGACATGTATGAATGTGAGCTTTAAAATAAATAAATAAAACATAAATAAAACAGAGTTTTCCATAATAAAGTTGCTAACCTGTGAGTCAATACTAGATCAAGCTCAATTATTAAAATTAATTTTATAGAGACACCATTGTGCCAGTGGCCAGTCATTAACTGTATCTTCACTATCCTGAGGAGATGATGTGGCAGACTGTCACCAAAAAAAACAAAACATCAATGATGAAAAATAATAGTAGGTCAAAAATATGAGGAAACTGTTTCAAATGCCACCAACCGATCAATCTGAACTGTTTCTCTGAAACATCAGCGTAAATCTGGATCAGCATAGTGTTACACAACCATCTCACTCTTCTAATTCAGCCAGCGTTTCGAGTGGGCTGTAGAAGGACTCGGTCAGAGACGTAAATGTCAGGTGGGAGTACGGAGATGAGAGGGTATAAGACAGGAAATTGTGAGGATTTTCTTTCATAGGTGAGGTTCTGCAATGCAACCGAGTCCCTTAAGAGGAGAGAGCGTGAAAATGAGAGTACTCGAAAGCATCGTTCTTAACATGCCAACTTTCACGCAAACAGCCAGCTTTATTTTAAAGTGCACTAAAGGAATACTCTTGACACTTCTTGGCAAAAGTGCTTGCACAGTGTGTTTACAAGACATGTGAGACGTGCTTCCTCTATTTGTCTCATGTGGCAATTTTAGTTTCAAAGTTTCCCCCACACACACACTGACCACATATCTTTTTTTCCCCATTTCCTTCCACCCTCCTCCTCCTCCTCCTCCTCCTTCTGACCTGCTTCATCGTGGTTTGCAGAGAGCTTGTCCAGCATGTCACGATCCACAGCCAGGATGCGCTGCTCGAGAATGCTGGCGTACGAGAGAGCGCTCTCTCTTTTCTCTCTCTCAAAGGCCTGCAGCTGCTGCTTCAGGGACTCGGGCAGGTGGGCCTTCACATAGTCAGCTGCAGCCTAAGACGTCAGAAGGGGAAGAAGGGAGGCACAGAGAGGATTAGACACAGGACAGTGCCTGTGATCATAACAAATAAGTAGAAAGAAATAGCAAACAGATGTTTCCTTAAACTGGTGCTGCCCAAAACAGAGCCAAAAATAAACAAATACTGAAAAGTGGTCAGCAGTCAAACTCTTTTTATTTAATGCCTGCTAGATTTGTATATTGGATATACTGTTTATAAATGTAATGTTGATTTCTGGTGACTTTTCATATAACTTTTGGTGCCGTAATATATGGATAGATTTCATCGTGTTGAATAAATACAATGTTCCCCAGCTTTGAAAGACAGAATAAATAAGGTTATGATTCAGATTATTTTTTATGTCTCGCCAGGCAACACAACTTTAATTTAGAGGAGTGCTTTAACACCAGGTGTTCAGAGCTGAATTATTGAGCAACCTCCTCCTCTTCCAGCCCACTCCTCCACCTCCTCCCTTCACATATCTGCTTCCACCCTCGTTTTCTCCGCCAAGATTTCCATTATGCTAATGCTGTCAAATCAAATCTAAAAACGGGAGCATTTTACACCATCTTGATGTCCCTGCATTCATATTTCAGATTCACAGCTCCTACGAAACGAGGACACTTTGTGCCCTTCAGTCCACGCGCTTTCATTTTGCTCCCTTCTGACGTGATGCAGTAATAAAAAAATAATACTCGGGTTTATCAGGTTTATCCATGAGCGCAGTTGACATTTGAACCGTGATATTGCTCAAAATATTTACCATGAAGTATATGGAATGTCTAATTATGTCTAATTATCAGGAGGGACAAATCAAGTCCCTGTCTGCTTCCTGTGCTCAATGATCTATTTAATGGAGGAGAAGCACTGAGGGAGGCTGGATCAGGGAAAGAGCTTCAAGTGTAAATTTCCATTTGCAGTAAATAGCAGGAAATGCCAGACTGAGTGCAGTTACAAACCTCACGAAGGGCTCCAATATTTTACAGCCTTTACATTTAATCAGCTAATGTAAAATATCATCTAAGCCCCATTTAAAGTGAAAATACAGATTATGGATCTTGATTTCTTATTAACTGTGCTGTTTTATTAAATTCTACTTCTTCCCAGAGCCAGCATGCAGGATTGAATTTTAGTTTGTACAGCAAAGTAACGTGAAAGCCTGTTTAAGGTGTAAACTAGTCAAAGCAAATAGTCTCTTCCCCTGTAAGGCAAGTTAAAAATGAAGCAGCAGCTTGTGCTGACTTTTATATTTCAAGGCCACAATTTGTGCCTTGATAGAAAATAAAAACTGCAGAGAAAAAACACAGAATGTTTGAGGAATGTTGCGCATATTTTCAGAGCCAGGACACCCTGCACTCAGAGACGGCCTGTTCTATCTGCCCATATTTGGCTTGGCAGTATGGCTTCTTTCAATATTGGTGATGTGTGAGGGTTTGTGTGTGCTTCCAAATGCACGAAAGTGCAAAAAAAAAAAAAGATCAGCAGCAAACAAATGTCACTTCCTACAGTTTGTGCCTGCATATCATTAGCATTGAGGGTCCCACGTAGTTTGTTTTTACCAGAGCCTAGTTTTTATACTGGGAATTGTGGTTACTGTGTTTGCATGTTACAGCATGTGTTCTGTGCACTGATGCTAATGACCCTAAAGCAGCTGAGGTCGATGTCAAAGCAACCCAATACAAGTCCAAAGCCTTTGTGACTACTGATAAAAAGAAGGGGGGCAAACCTGAGTAAAACACATATAAACAAACCAGACAGAGCAACACAAATCTGACTTGTGAACTACAGAAAATAAAGGGAGCAAAGAAAAACAGTAGACACTGAGTGTGAAAAGGAGAAAGAGGGTGCAAGATCGGGAATTAGAGGAAAGAAAAATATTTGTTTACACAGTGGAAAGAGACAGAAAGGCTAAACACAGTCTGTTTGTTTACCTCCCTGTGACTGAACACATCCGGACGCCAACAGTTACAGCATTTCTGGGAGCTAACAAACTAATGCCTGTTTCCTTAAGACAGAAAATTAATTGCCTGTGTCTAATGAATCCCTTAAGATGTGCTTAAAAGAGAGGATAGACTGGATGTAATCACTAACTCTTCTGATTTACTGTTTCAGACAGTTTTAAGCAAAAATCCCAGTTTCACTGTTTCAAGTCAAATGTGAACTACAGTTTGTTTTCTTGGCCTGTTAATGATACTAAACTGGATATTTAAAAGCTCTGAAGCGAAATAAGTTAGATTAAGAAATGAAAAAACATTTTCACAACTCCTTAATTTTCAAAATAAAAATAAAAACTGATATATTTATTAAGAAAACAGTAACACTTTATAATACGTCTTAGCCCATATTTCCTCAGATTTAATGTGGAATTTGAATGAAATTTGTTCTGAAATTAGGGTGCAATTTTATTAGGTACACCAGAATAAAGGGCTAAAACTCAAGTTTTGCTTTATACGTATGCAATTTAAACTTTTTGATATGTTTTATGGTGACCCCAATGAAAGCAAGAAGCTGAAACATGAACATTAAAGCTGTTCTTAACACTACAAGTGCTGCTCGAGCTTATTTCTCATAGGGCAAGGTTAAATACTCCATAATAGGACCCAAGACCATAAAAAAGGTGCAGTTACAACATTAGACAGGAGGTTAAACCACTCTTTAACACAGCCCACACACCTTAAAGTAGAATCTATTTATTATTATTCAAGATGGGGAGTTTAAGGTACTCCACAATACAACTGCCACCTCTAAAAGTAAATTATACTTATGATGTCAGAAAGGGGTTTAGGCCACTCTACAATACAGCCCATGGCCCTAAAGGTGGGGCATATTTACATTGTAAAACTGTAAGATTAAGCTACTTCATAAAATGGCCCACAAGTACATGTAAAGTACTTCAACTTACTCACTAACCTAAAAGTACTTACAGTAGAATTGCTACCCTTTTAATCACATGTAGGTTTCTTATAAGTATTTGCAGGTAAATAAAAATTCACCCAAATTTCATCCAGTTTCAAAAATAAATGTAAAATTTCAAGTTAAATCTGGAGGAATTACAAGCCAAGTCATGGACTGTATCATAAAGTGCAACAGATAATACATGTGGAAAATATTCCAAATTAGAAATAAGATTTATGACTCAGGCTCGTTCCTATTTGCTCTACGGGAACAGCAGACCATTTTTATTGAGCATATACTGCATTTAGGGACAAAACTTCCTTTTTTCCATACTTTTATAGCTGCATGGCACTCTTATTCTTAGACGTTATCACTGAGTGAAATATGCAACAATATGTCCTGTACTGGGAGCTCTGACAGTGGTGATGGTGTGACAGATGGCGCAGGACATTTGCTCTTCAGGCAATCCTGAGAAACAACTGACCCTTGATAACACAGGGACTGGAGCACACACACACATACTACAAACCATTGTTCTTACAGACACACACACACACACACACACACACACACACACACACACACACACACACACACACACACAGCCCTTTGTGATGAAATCCAAGTCACCTTCCTGATTGGCAGTGGTGGAGGTGTTCAAACAAGGGAATACAATGCCGGAGTGGGGAGGGGGAGCTCTCTACCACCCTTGTGGAAAGTTTGTAACCTTAACTTTTGTTATTTCAAACCCTGATTGGTAGCAAATTAACCCACTCAACAAGGCTAAATTAAGAATTTATTTTAATATATATAAATGTAGCAGCATTAAATAAAACTGCACTCTAAGATACATCACGTTCTCTTTACCTGCCAAATTCACTGTGCTGCTAAAAAATAAAATAAAATAAAAGGGGCCCTCGTAACCTCTTGCTTCCAGCTTACCTCGCCACCATGACCATCAAATATCCCGAATATGGACGGGTGGCTCTTGTTGGTGATGTCGGTGAGCACTTCGAAGCGATCCTCCATGTGGTCTCTCCTCCCTTGTATGGAGTACACGGCTACGTTGTTATTCTTGAACTCCCAGGTTTTGGAGAACTCTGCATCCAGGACACTGAGGCCTCCCAGCCGGTCATTCTGCATCATCTCCGCCACTTTCCCCTTCACCATCTTCACCGCATCCCGGCTGGACTTGACGATGGTTTTGACTTCGTCCGTGTGGAAGAAATAACTCCA